>NC_091289.1:116811977-118106398 GCF_032444005.1 Ranitomeya imitator
GTGGACAGGTTGCAGAAGATTTGGACTCATGTAGTAAACAATTTGACTTTGTCCCAGGAGAAGGCTCAACGTTTCGCTAATCGCAGACGCTGTGTGGGTCCCCGACTTCGGGTTGGGGACTTGGTTTGGTTATCTTCTCGTCATATTCCTATGAAGGTTTCCTCTCCTAAGTTTAAACCTCGTTTTATTGGTCCGTATAGGATTTCTGAGGTTCTTAATCCTGTGTCTTTTCGTCTGACCCTTCCAGATTCTTTTTCCATACATAACGTATTCCATAGGTCATTGTTGCGGAGATACGTGTCACCTATGGTTCCATCTGTTGATCCTCCTGCCCCGGTTTTGGTGGAGGGGGAGTTGGAGTATATTGTGGAGAAGATTTTGGATTCTCGTGTTTCAAGGCGGAAACTCCAGTATCTGGTTAAGTGGAAGGGTTATGCTCAGGAAGATAATTCCTGGGTCTTTGCCTCTGATGTCCATGCTCCCGATCTAGTTCGTGCCTTTCATTTGGCTCGTCCGGATCGGCCTGGGGGCTCTGGTGAGGGTTCGGTGACCCCTCCTCAAGGGGGGGTACTGTTGTGAATTCTGTGGCAGAGCTCCCTCCTGTGGTCACAAGTGGTACTTCGGCTGGTTCTCTCTGTGAGCTTCCGTTGGTGGAGGAAAGTGGTACTGCGGCTTCTGAGTTTCCTTCCTCAGGTGATGTGGTGAAGTCGTTAGTTGCTGCTCTATTTAACTCCACCTAGTGTTTTGATCCTGGCCTCCAGTAAATGTTCTAGTATTGGACCTGTTTCCTCCTGGATCGTTCCTGTGGCCTGCTGCTCTGCATAGCTAAGTTCCTCTTTGCTATTTGTTTGCTGTTTTTTTCTGTCCAGCTTGTCAATTTGTTTTTTTCTCCTTGCTGGAAGCTCTGGGACGCAGAGGGTGTACCTCCGTGCCGTTAGTTCGGTACGGAGGGTCTTTTTGCCCCCTTTGTGTGGTTTTTGTAGGGTTTTGTGTTGACCGCAAAGTTACCTTTCCTATCCTCGCTCTGTTCAGAAAGTTGGGCCTCACTTTGCTAAATCTATTTCATCTCTACGTTTGTCTTTTCATCTTAACTCACAGTCATTATATGTGGGGGCTGCCTTTTCCTTTGGGGTATTTCTCTGAGGCAAGGTAGGCTTATTTTCTATCTTCAGGCTAGCTAGTTTCTCAGGCCGTGCCGAGTTGCATAGGGAGCGTTAGGCGCAATCCACGGCTGCCTTTAGTGTGGTTGGAGAGGATTAGGGATTGCGGTCAACAGAGTTCCCACGTCTCAGAGCTCGTTCTTGTTTTTTGGGTTATTGCCAGGTCACTGTATGTGCGCTGACCTCTATGTCCATTGTGGTACTGAATTACCTTTCATAACACCCAGCGTCTCGCTCAGTCTGACTCTGTGCGAAGAGTTACTGCTGCTTTTCCTGCTTCTGCTATTGAAGCCATTGCTGGGCAGCGGCGAGTGGACGTTTCTGGATCTAAGTCCTGCTTTTCTCTGTCTGAGCATGCCCAGGGCAGGATCTCCCGTTGGATATCGAGGGTCACATGCTCAGGTATTGCAGCACATCCCATTGGTCCTCTTGGCAGGTCCTGGAAGGGCAAAACTTCTGGAGCTGCTTACTGTGCTGCTACTATATAAACTGCGCATGACCGCACGGCCATGCGCTAGTATTGTCTTGTAAATATGTGTGTGTGTTGTGAGTGAAAGTCGCTCTTTAAATAACCCTCCCTATTGAATGTCTGTTCGCGGAAGGTGTATGTTTGCTATTTAGCGCCCGACTTATCCTACAGCACGAAACACACATTACAGCTACCAGTTGCTGTGTCCGCCAGTACGGCGCTGTGCGCTTGCTCTGCGCTTTCCTGACCCAAGCCTGGGTGGTTAGTGGCATCCGTCAGTGCGGCACCGCACGCACTCTTGTGCTTTTATATTATTATTTATGTTCCTCTGACACACCCAGTTGCGGTGTTGTGCCAGCAAGTGTCTAATCGGACTTCAATCCTGTGTAGGGGTTGAGTCCGCTGACTTCTTGCTCGCGCTTTATGTGCGGTACTGTGGTCCTGTGACGCAACAGGATCGCTTCCTTCACGCAGGGTGAAGTTAACCCATGTGTGTATACTTAGTACCGCCATATAGTCCGTCTTACTAGCAGCAGTGTCTTTTACCTGCACGGTGGACCTCGGACTGCGAACGCACCTAGTTTCTTATTATCTATACTTGGTGCGTTCCGCCGGTCCTTAACATAATACTAGCGCCAAGGTCTGGCTAGTAAATGATGGACGATCAGCGTTCACAGCGGTACATCCAGCAGCTGGAGGGAAGGTTGGCGGCTCTTGAGCGTTCAACCTCAGCTGTGGATGTCACCGCTGTCGCTGTTCAGGCTGCTAGTGTTGCTGCAGCCAACTTGTCCACTGCCGCTCCTGTCCCGACTCTAACTCGCCTCCCGCTTCCAGAGAAATTCTCTGGTGACAGTAAGTCTTGTAGGGGTTTCGTGAGTCAGTGCTCTATCCATCTCGAGCTTCTGGCCTCTCGTTTCCCTACAGAGAGGGCTAAGGTGGGATTTATAGTGTCTCTTCTTTCGGAAAGGGCGTTGCAGTGGGCTACGCCGTTATGGGAGCGTAACGATCATGTGGTACAGAGTGCTCCGTTGTTTCTGAGCACTCTGAAACAGGTCTTTTTAGGACCTCGTGTCACCCATGATACGGCGCTCCAATTGTTGGCATTGACTCAGGACTCGTCCTTGGTCAGTCATTTTGCCGTCCACTTCCGCACCTTAGCATCTGAGCTGGAGTGGTCGGATAAAGCTCTCATTCCAATATTTTGGAGGGGGCTGGCTGACCACGTTAAGGACGCCCTGGCCACTAGGGAGATTCCCGCCACACTGGAGGAATTAATAACTCTATCCACTCGTATTGATCTCCGTTTTAACGAGCGGAGGGTAGAATGAGCCCAGTGTAGGCAGAGGTTTCGGCTGGCTCCAACCTTCGCCAAACCTTTGGAATCTCCAGACCAGGCTCCTGAGCGCCATGAGCCTGTGGTAGAGTCACGAGCGGGATCTAAGTCCCGGACCGCTCGTGCACTCCAGATTTGTCATCTTTGCCAACAGTCAGGACATCTTGCCTCCAGATGTCTCCAGCGGTCGAGGAAACGTCAGCGTCTAGTTGTAGTTGGTGGAGGTGCACTAGACACGGCGACTAGGGTTGAGTGAAACGGGTCGTTCATTTTCAAAAGTCGCCGACTTTTAGCAAAGTCGGGTTTCATGAAACCCGATCCGACCCCTAAGCGGGGTCGGCCATGCGGTGCGCGACTTTCGCGCCAAAGTCGCGTTTCAATGACGCGAAAAGCGCCATTTCTCAGCCAATGAAGGTGGACGCAGAGTGTGGGCAGCGTGATGACATAGGTCCTGGTCCCCACCATCTTAGAGAAGGGCATTGCAGTGATTGGCTTGCTGTCTGCGGCGTCACAGGGGCTATAAAGGGGCGTTCCCGCCGACCGCCATCTTACTGCTGCTGATCTGAGCTTAGGGAGAGGTTGCTGCCGCTTCGTCAGAAGCAGGGATAGTGTTAGGCAGGGTCCATTAACCACCAAACCGCTTGTGCTGTAGCAATTTCCACTGTCCAACACCACCTTCGGTGTGCAGGGACAGTGGAAGCTACATTTTTTTTTTCTCAGCGCTGTAGCTCATTGGGCTGCCCTAGAAGGCTCCGTGATAGCTACATAGCTGTGTGTACGCCGCTGTGCAAACCAACTGCTTTTTTCAAAGCACAAATCCTGTTGTTCTGCACAGCTATCTTGTTTGTTTGTCCACACTTTTTATTTAATTTGTGCATCAGTCCACTCCTTATTGCTGCCTGCCATACCTGGCTGAGATTACTGCAGGGAGATAGTAATTGCAGGACAGTCCCTGTTTTTTTTTTTTTTTGTGGGAGATTAAGATTGGCATTTCTGCTAGAGTGCCATCCCTGTGTGTGCCATCTCTCACTCAGTGGGCCATAGAAAGCCTATTTATTTTTTTGCTTGATTTGGGTTCTAAGTCCTACCTGAAAAAATCACTACATCAATCAGTGGGAGATAAATATTGGCCTCAGGGCTTGTGTGCCACTCCTGACTCCTGTGTGTGCCATCTCTCACTCAGTGGGTCATAGAAAGCCTATTTATTTTTTTGCTTGATTTGGGTTCTAAAATCTACCTGAAAAAATCACTACATCAATCAGTGGGAGAAAAATATTGGCCTCAGGGCTTGTGTGCCACTCCTGACTCCGGTGTGTGCCATCTCTCACTCAGTGGGCCATAGAAAGCCTATTTCTTTTTTTGCTTGATTTGGGTTCTAAGATCTACCTGAAAAAATCACTACATCAATCAGTGGGAGAAAAATATTGGCCTCAGGGCTTGTGTGCCACTCCTGACTCCTGTGTGTGCCATCTCTCACTCAGTGGGCCATAGAAAGCCTATTTATTTTTTTGCTTGATTTGGGTTCTAAAATCTACCTGAAAAAATCACTACATCAATCAGTGGGAGATAAATATTGGCCTCTGGGCTTGTGTGCCACTCCTGACTCCTGTGTGTCATCTCTCACTCAGTGGGCCATAGAAAGCCTATTTATTTTTTTGCTTGATTTGGGTTCTAAAATCTACCTGAAAAAATCACTACATCAATCAGTGGGAGAAAAATATTGGCCTCAGGGCTTGTGTGCCACTCCTGACTCCTGTGTGTGCCATCTCTCACTCAGTGGGCCATAGAAAGCCTATTTATTTTTTTGCTTGATTTGGGTTCTAAAATCTACCTGAAAAAATCACTACATCAATCAGTGGGAGAAAAATATTGGCCTCAGGGCTTGTGTGCCACTCCTGACTCCTGTGTGTGCCATCTCTCACTCAGTGGGCCATAGAAAGCCTATTTATTTTTTTGCTTGATTTGGGTTCTAAAATCTACCTGAAAAAATCACTACATCAATCAGTGGGAGAAAAATATTGGCCTCAGGGCTTGTGTGCCACTCCTGACTCCTGTGTGTGCCATCTCTCACTCAGTGGGCCATAGAAAGCCTATTTATTTTTTTGCTTGATTTGGGTTCTAAAATCTACCTGAAAAAATCACTACATCAATCAGTGGGAGATAAATATTGGCCTCTGGGCTTGTGTGCCACTCCTGACTCCTGTGTGTGCCATCTCTCACTCAGTGGGCCATAGAAAGCCTATTTATTTTTTTGCTTGATTTGGGTTCTAAAATCTACCTGAAAAAATCACTACATCAATCAGTGGGAGAAAAATATTGGCCTCAGGGCTTGTGTGCCACTCCTGACTCCGGTGTGTGCCATCTCTCACTCAGTGGGGCATAGAAAGCCTTTTTTTTTTTTTTTTTTATTTGGTTTCTAAATTGTCCTTGAAAAAATCATTTTATTTTATTTGGTTTCTAAATTCTTCCTGAAAAAATCATTTTATTTTATTTTGTTTCTAAAGTCTCCCTGAAAAAAAAAAAAATAAATAAAACAGTGGGAGATTAATATTGCCCTTTCTGCTTGTGTGCCAGTCTTGACTCCTGGGTGTGCCATCTCTCTTTCTCTCTCTCTCAAATTGTGGGCCATAGAAAGCCTATTTATTTTTTTGCTTGATTTGGGTTCCAAAATCTACCTGAAAAAATCACTACATCAATCAGTGGGAGAAAAATATTGGCCTCTGGGCTTGTGTGCCACTCCTGAATCCTGTGTGTGCCATCTCTCACTCAGTGGGCCATAGAAAGCCTATTTATTTTTTTGCTTGATTTGGGTTCTAAAATCTACCTGAAAAAATCACTACATCAATCAGTGGGAGAAAAATATTGGCCTCAGGGCTTGTGTGCCACTCCTGACTCCTGTGTGTGCCATCTCTCACTCAGTGGGCCATAGAAAGCCTATTTATTTTTTTGCTTGATTTGGGTTCTAAAATCTACCTGAAAAAATCACTACATCAATCAGTGGGAGAAAAATATTGGCCTCAGGGCTTGTGTGCCACTCCTGACTCCTGTGTGTGCCATCTCTCACTCAGTGGGCCATAGAAAGCCTATTTATTTTTTTGCTTGATTTGGGTTCTAAAATCTACCTGAAAAAATCACTACATCAATCAGTGGGAGAAAAATATTGGCCTCAGGGCTTGTGTGCCACTCCTGACTCCTGTATGTGCCATCTCTCACTCAGTGGGCCATAGAAAGCCTATTTATTTTTTTGCTTGATTTGGGTTCTAAAATCTACCTGAAAAAATCACTACATCAATCAGTGGGAGATAAATATTGGCCTCTGGGCTTGTGTGCCACTCCTGACTCCTGTGTGTGCCATCTCTCACTCAGTGGGCCATAGAAAGCCTATTTATTTTTTTGCTTGATTTGGGTTCTAAAATCTACCTGAAAAAATCACTACATCAATCAGTGGGAGAAAAATATTGGCCTCAGGGCTTGTGTGCCACTCCTGACTCCTGTGTGTGCCATCTCTCACTCAGTGGGGCATAGAAAGCCTTTTTTTTTTTTTTTTTTATTTGGTTTCTAAATTGTCCTTGAAAAAATCATTTTACTTTATTTGGTTTCTAAATTCTTCCTGAAAAAATCATTTTATTTTATTTTGTTTCTAAAGTCTCCCTGAAAAAAAAATAAATGAATAAAACAGTGGGAGATTAATATTGCCCTTTCTGCTTGTGTGCCAGTCTTGACTCCTGGGTGTGCCATCTCTCTCTCTCTCTCTCTCTCAAATTGTGGGCCATAGAAAGCCTATTTATTTTTTTGCTTGATTTGGGTTCCAAAATCTACCTGAAAAAATCACTACATCAATCAGTGGGAGAAAAACATTGGCCTCTGGGCTTGTGTGCCACTCCTGAATCCTGTGTGTGCCATCTCTCACTCAGTGGGGCATAGAAAGCCGTTTTTTTTTTTTTAATTTGGTTTCCAAATTGTCCTTGAAAAAATCATTTTATTTTATTTGGTTTCTAAATTCTTCCTGAAAAAATCATTTTATTTTATTTTGTTTCTAAAGTCTCCCTGAAAAAAAATAAAAATAAATAAAACAGTGGGAGATTAATATTGCCCTTTCTGCTTGTGTGCCAGTCTTGACTCCTGGGTGTGGCATCTCTCTCTCTATCTCTCAAATTGTGGGCCATACAAAGCCTATTTTTTTTTTTGCTTGATTTGGGTTCCAAAATCTACCTGAAAAAATCACTACATCAATCAGTGGGAGAAAAATATTGGCCTCTGGGCTTGTGTGCCACTCCTGACTCCTGTGTGTGCCATCTCTCACTCAGTGGGGCATAGACAGCCTTTTTTTTTTTTTTTTTTTTTGGTTTCTAAATTGTCCTTGAAAAAATCCTTTTATTTTATTTGGTTTCTAAATTCTTCCTGAAAAAATCATTTTATTTAATTTGGTTTCTAAATTCTTCCTGAAAAAATCATTTTATTTTATTTTGTTTCTAAAGTCTCCCTGAAAAAATAAAATAAAATAAATAAAACAGTGGGAGATTAATATTGACATTTGTGCTTGAGTGACAGTCCTGCGTGTGTGGCATCTCTGTGATTTGGTGCCACAGAAAACAGAGTGTGTAACATTGTGCCTGATTTTCCTTGTGGTCTCACCAACCTGTAAAGGGATATTGAAATCATACTGAAGTTATAGGTCACCGTGTAAGTTGTTTGACAGCAACAAATAAAGTTACTTTGGTTAAGTTTTTAAAACAATGAGGAAGTCTGGTGCAAGAGGTCGTGGCCGTGGGCGTTCATTGTCAGCTGGTAATGATGGTAGTGGTAGTGGAGCATCAGGTGGTCGTGGGAAAAAAATATTCCACCTAAGTCTGGAGCTGTGGAGCCAGGTTCGTCGTCTGGCTACACAAGGCCTCGAACGCTCTCTTTTCTGGGAGTAGGAAAACCGCTTTTAAAGCCGGAGCAGCAACAGCAAGTTTTGGCTTACCTTGCAGACTCAGCCTCTAGCTCTTTTGCCTCCTCTTCTGAAACTGGTAAATGTAAAAGCAGCGCGTCGCTTGTGGATGTTCACGGTGGTCAGGGACAAGTCGCTTCCTTGTCCTCTTCAGCAAAAACAACAAGAGAGAAGGATGCAGCAGGCGACACAACGGGTTACTCCATGGAGCTCTTTACACATACCGTCCCTGGCTTAGAAAGTGAAACAGTTAACAGGCCATGCCCATTACAAGTAGATTCTGACATGGGGTGCACTGATGCACAGCCACAGCCTGACTACTATGCTGGTCCTTTGACTCAGACCACAACATTGCCCTCTCAGGGTACTGATCCACAATCAGACCCTGATGAGACTATGTTGCCCCGTCACGAACGCTATACCACTGACCGACACGGTGACACAGACGAAGTTGCACACGAGCTAGAAGAGGAGGTAATAGATGACCCAGTTGTTGACCCCGATTGGCAGCCATTGGGGAACAGGGTGCAGGTGGCAGTAGTTCAGAAGCTGAGGTGGAGGAGGGGCCGCAGCAGGCATCAACATCGCAACAGGTTCCATCTGCCGGGCCCGTATCTGGCCCAAAACGCGTGTCAAAGCCAAAACCTGTTGGAGGACAGCGTGGCCATCCGGTTAAAGCTCAGTCTGCAATCCCTGAAAAGGGATCCGATGCTAGGAAGAGTGCAGTCTGGCATTTTTTTAAACAACATCCAATTGATCAGCGCAAAGTCATCTGTCAAAAATGTTCAACTAGCTTAAGCAGAGGTCAGAATCTGAAAATCTAAATACAAGTTGCATGCATAGACATTTAACCACCATGCATTTTCAAGCCTGGACTAACTACCAAACGTCCCTTAAGGTTGTAGCACCCTCGGCCAATGAAGCTAGTCAGCAACGCAACATCCCTTCCGTCACTTTAAGGCCACCATTTTCCGCACTACCGGCAGTATCTGTGCAGGTTTCTTTGCCAGCCAAAAGCAGTCAGGGTCAGGGAATCACCAGTTTTGTAGGAGGAAATATTGCATCTAGGGCACCGGTGGAAATAATACCGTCTCCAACCGTCTCTCAGTCTGCCATGTCCACTGGCACCCCCGCTAGTTCCACGATCTCCAGCTCTCCAGTCCAGCTCACCCTACATGAGACTCTGGTTAGAAAAAGGAAGTACTTATCCTCGCATCCGCATACACAGGGTTTTAACGCCCACATAGCTAGACTAATCTCGTTAGAGATGATGCCCTACCGGTTAGTTGAAAGTGAAGCTTTCAAAGCCCTGATGGAGTACGCTGAACCACGCTACGAGCTACCCAGTCGACACTTTTTTTCCAGAAAAGCCATCCCAACCCTGCACCAGCATGTTAAACAGCGCATCGTCCATGCACTCAGGCAATCTGTGAGTACAAAGGTGCACCTGACTACAGATGCATGGACCAGTAGGCATGGCCAGGGACGTTACGTGTCCATCACGGCACACTGAGTGAATGTGGTGGATGCAGGGTCCACAGGGGACATCAATTTCGGGACAGTTGTGCCTAGCCCACGGTCTAGGAAACAGTTGGCTGTAGGCGTTCGCACCCCCTCCTCCTCCTCCTCGTCCTCCTGCAGAAGCGACAGCTCTTCCACAGACCGCAGTCGGCCAACCACTCCATCGGCAGCTGACACTGTTGCACACCAGTTGTCCCATTATGGGCCAGCTACTGGCAAGCGTCAGCAGGCTATATTGGCTATGAAGTGTTTGGGCGATAACAGACACACCGCGGAAGTTCTGTCCGAGTTCTTGCAACAAGAAACGCAGTCGTGGCTGGGCACAGTAGATCTTGAGGCAGGCAAGGTAGTGAGTGATAACGGAAGGAATTTCATGGCTGCCATCTCCCTTTCCCAACTGAAACACATTCCTTGCCTGGCTCACACCTTAAACCTGGTGGTGCAGTGCTTATTGAAAACTTATCCTGGGTTCTCCGACCTGCTCCTCAAAGTGCGTGGACTTTGCACACATATCCGACGTTGGCCTGTACACTCCAGCCGTATGCAGACCTATCAGCGGTCTTTGAACCTTCCCCAGCATCGCCTAATCATAGACGTTGCAACAAGGTGGAACTCAACATTGCACATGCTTCAGAGTCTGTGCCAACAGAGGCGGGCTGTTATGTTTTTGTGGGAGGATACACTTACACGGGCAGGCAGTAGGATGGCAGACATGGAGTTGTCAGGTGTGCAGTGGTCGAAGATACAAGACATGTGTCAAGTCCTTCAGTGTTTTGAGGAATGCACATGGCTGGTTAGTGCAGACAACGCCATAATAAGCATGAGCATCCCCCTAATGTGTCTGCTGATGCAAAGTTTGACGCACATAAAGGATCAGGCGTCTGCACCAGAGGAAGAGGAAAGCCTTGATGACAGTCAGCCATTGTCTGGTCAGGGCAGTGTACAGGACGAGGTAGCGGGCGAAGAGGAGGTGGAGGACGAGGAGGATGATGGGGATGAGTATATTTTTAATGAGGAAGCTTTCCCGGGGGCACTGGAAATTGGTGGCGTGGCAAAGCCGGGTTCTGGCTTTTCGAAGGAAACACAAGAGACGTAGATTTGCCTGAAACTGCCCCTCAACCAATCACAACCGCAGATTTGACAACTAGAACTTTGGCCCACATGGCGGATTATGCCTTACTTATCCTCAAAAGGGACACACGCATTACTAAAATGATGAACGATGATGATTACTGGTTGGCCTGCCTCCTTGATCCTCGCTATAAAGGCAAATTGCAAAATATTATGCCACATGAGAACTTGGAACTAATATTAGCAACCAAACAATCAACTCTTGTTGACCGTTTGCTTCAGGCATTCCCAGCACACAGCGCCCGTGATCGTTCTCACACGAGCTCCAGGGGGCAGCAGACCAGGAGTGTTAGGGGTGCACACATCAGAAGTGGCGTTGGACAGAGGGGATTTCTGACCAGGTTGTGGAGTGATTTTGCTATGACCGCAGACAGGACAGGTACTGCTGCATCAATTGAAAGTGACAGGAGACAACATTTGTCCAGTATGGTTACTAACTATTTTTCATCCCTTATCGATGTTCTCCCTCAACCGTCATTCCCATTTGATTACTGGGCATCAAAATTAGACACATGGCCAGAATTGGCAGAATATGCATTGCAGGAGCTTGCTTGCCCGGCAGCTAGTGTCCTATCAGAAAGAGTATTCAGTGCTGCAGGTTCAATATTAACCGAAAAAAGGACTCGTCTGGCTACCCAAAATGTTGATGATCTAACATTCATTAAAATGAACCACAACTGGATTTCGAATTCTTTTGCCCCACCTTGCCCGGCAGACACCTAGCTTTCCTACGAAAAGCTCTTGCCGGTGGACTACTGTGAATTTCTTTTCGAATGTCTAATTTGCTGCAGCTGATTGTCCAGCATACGACATGTTTACACCTCCCTAAATGGCCAAACTCCCCACACGGGGCCGTGGTATCGCGACTTGGCGCAAGCACCCGTGAGAGTGCTGTTTGTCTGAAGAGGTGGGTGTGCCTGCTTTTGGTCGACGGCACTGCCACTGGGTCCCTCATAGTACAATAAAGTGTCTCTGGCGGTGGTGGTGCGCACCCAACTTCAGACACACTGTTGTAACATGAGGGGCCCTGGGCCTGTACCGCCGTCCACAAGAGAGTTCACCCACCCCCAGGTCAAACATTGCTCTGCCACTTCCACAATTATCTCTCACACTTCCACCAATGTTTAGACTATGCGCTGACATCCTTCCATTCCTGCCACTGACAATACCATTGTGTTGACATGTATAATGGTACTTAACATAGTCAGGGGCAGTGTCCTCTATTTACCCAAGTAAAAACTTTGCGCCAAATTAGTAGGTCAGAAACAACGCAGAGGATCCCACCCCTGTACCTAAAGATTGCACCCTTTAGAGTTTTCGCTGGATTTTAATGTGAGACATTCACATTTATGTATTGTTTTGGACTACTAACTGGCAGACACTCATTACAATCATCCTACGCTGACCAGGCCACTGCTGGCCGTGTTCCCCTGGAACCAATTTAAAATTGCCAACAGCCATCTGTTATTATGTTAGGCCTTTGATGCCTGTCTGCGGGCACTCCTTCCACTAGGCCTCCACTGACCACACCACTGCTGCCTGTGTACCCCTGGAACCAATTTAAAATTGCCTACAGCCATCTGTTATAATGTTAGGCCTTTGATGCCTGTCTGCGGTCACTCCTTCCACTAGGCCTCCACTGACCAGACCACTGCTGCCCGTGTTCCCCTGGAACCAATTTTAAATTGCCTACAGCCATCTGTTATTATGTTAGGCCTTCGATGCCTGTCTGCGGTCACTCCTTCCACTAGGCCTCCACTGACCAGACCACTGCTGCCCGTGTTCCCCTGGAACCAATTTAAAATTGCCAACAGCCATAAGTTATTATGTTAGGCCTTTGATGCCTGTCTGCGGGCACTCCTTCCACTAGGCCTCCACTGACCACACCACTGCTGCCTGTGTCCCCCTGGAACCAATTTAAAATTGCCTACAGCCATCTGTTATTATGTTAGGCCTTTGATGCCTGTCTGCGGGCACTCCTTCCACTAGGCCTCCACTGACCACACCACTGCTGCCTGTGTACCCCTGGAACCAATTTAAAATTGCCTACAGCCATCTGTTATTATGTTAGGCCTTTGATGCCTGTCTGCGGTCACTCCTTCCACTAGGCCTCCACTGACCAGACCACTGCTGCCCGTGTTCCCCTGGAACCAATTTAAAATTGCCAACAGCCATCTGTTATTATGTTAGGCCTTTGATGCCTGTCTGCGGGCACTCCTTCCACTAGGCCTCCACTGACCACACCACTGCTGCCTGTGTACCCCTGGAACCAATTTAAAATTGCTTACAGCCATCTGTTATTATGTTAGGCCTATGATGCCTGTCTGCGGTCACTCCTTCCACTAGGCCTCCACTGACCAGACCACTGCTGCCCGTGTTCCCCTGGAACCAATTTAAAATTGCCTACAGCCATATGTTATTATGTTAGGCCTTTGATGCCTGTCTGCGGGCACTCCTTCCACTAGGCCTCCACTGACCACACCACTGCTGCCCGTGTACCCCTGGAACCAATTATAAAGTGCCTACAGCCCAATTTTTTTATGTTAGGCCTTCGAAGCCTGTCTGCGGTCCCTCCTTCCACTAGGCCTCCACTGACCTGTCTACTGCTGCCCGTGTACCCCTGGAACCAATTAAAAAGTGCCTACAGCCCAATTTTTTTATGTTAGGCCTTCGAAGCCTGTCTGCGGTCCGTTCTTTCTACTACTAATACACTGACCAGGCCACTGCTGCCCGTGTTCCCCTGGAACCAATGTAAAATTGCCTACAGCCATCTGTTATTATGTTAGGCCTTCGAAGCCTGTCTGCGGTCACTCCTTCCACTAGGCCTCCACTGACCAGACCACTGCTGCCCGTGTTCCCCTGGAACCAATTTTAAATTGCCTACAGCCAGCCCAATTTTTTTATGTTAGGCCTTCGAAGCCTGTCTGCGGTCCGTTCTTTCTACTACTACTACACTGACCAGGCCACTGCTGCCCGTGTTCCCCTGGAACCAATTTAAAATTGCCTACAGCCATCTGTTATTATGTTAGGCCTTCGTTGCCTGTCTGCGGTCACTCCTTCCACTAGGCCTCCACTGACCACACCACTGCTGCCCGTGTACCCCTGGAACCAATGTAAAATTGCCTACAGCCATCTGTTATTATGTTAGGCCTTCGATGCTTGTCTGCGGTCACTCCTTCCACTAGGCCTCCACTGACCACACCACTGCTGCCCGTGTACCCCTGGAACCAATGTAAAATTGCCTACAGCCATCTGTTATTATGTTAGGCCTTCGAACCCTGTCTGCGGTCACTCCTTCCACTAGGCCTCCACTGACCAGACCACTGCTGCCCGTGTTCCCCTGGAACCAATTTTAAATTGCCTACAGCCAGCCCAATTTTTTTATGTTAGGCCTTCGAAGCCTGTCTGCGGTCCGTTCTTTCTACTACTACTACACTGACCAGGCCACTGCTGCCCGTGTTCCCCTGGAACCAATTTAAAATTGCCTTCAGCCATCTGTTATTATGTTAGGCCTTCGATGCCTGTCTGCGGTCACTCCTTCCACTAGGCCTCCACTGACCACACCACTGCTGCCCGTGTACCCCTGGAACCAAGGTAAAATTGCCTACAGCCATCTGTTATTATGTTAGGCCTTCGATGCCTGTCTGCGGGCACTCCTTCCACTAGGCCTCCACTGACCACACCACTGCTGCCCGTGTACCCCTGGAACCAATTATAAAGTGCCTACAGCCCAATTTTTTTATGTTAGGCCTTCGAAGCCTGTCTGCGGTCCCTCCTTCCACTAGGCCTCCACTGACCTGTCTACTGCTGCCCGTGTACCCCTGGAACCAATTATAAAGTGCCTACAGCCCAATTTTTTTATGTTAGGCCTTCGAAGCCTGTCTGCGGTCCTTCCTTCCAATAGTTCTCCACTGACCAGACCAATGCTGGCCGTGTACCCCTGGAACCCAGCTGAAAGTGCATGGAGCCTCCTTTTTTTCTTTGTTTTATATTTAGAAAGCCCAGATGAACTACACTGTACCACGGTTCAAGCTACCCAGTCGACATTTCTTTTGCGAGAAAAGCCATCCCAGCCCTCCACCGGCATGAAAAAGTCTGCATTGTCATAGCACTCAGGCAATCAAACAGTTGAAAGGTGCACCTGACAAGAGACGCATGGACCAGTAGGCATGTCCACAAAAAATTACGTGTCCATTACGGCGCACTGGGTTAATGTGTTGGATGCATGGTCCACAGGGGACAGCCTACAAAGTCTGTCTGCAGTCCCTAATTCCAATTTTCCTCCGCTGACCACACCACTGCTGCCCGTGGACCCCTGGAACCAATTTTTAATTGCATAGAGCATCATTTTTTTAATAGTAGGCGTACAAAGTCTGTGTGCGGTTCACTATTGAAATTGTCCTCCACTGCCCAGAGCAATGCTGCCTGTGTACCCCTGTAACTTTTTTAAGCTGCAGTGAGCCACATTTTTGGTTTAAGGCCTACTACCTGTGTCTGTCTGCGCCACTCAATTCAGCTGTGTTCCTTTGAAAAAAGCAGAGCGTCAATAGTCTTGTTTTCAGCCTCTAGGAATTTTAAAAGTGCTTTGGGGGTACAACTTTGGTAGGGCCTTACTAACGGTGTCTGCCGCCCCAAGGTGTGCCCCAGGTTTCGTCCACATTGCTTCGGTCTTCCGACTCTCGTTTAGTAGTTGTAGAAAACTACACTGCATTAGGCCTACAAATTGGGTATGGGGTGTAGAGAGATGGTGTGTTACACTAAAAGGTGTTCCCCAGGTTTCGTCCACATTGCTTCGGTCTTCCGACTCTCGTTTAGTAGTGGTAGAAAACTACACTGCATTAGGCCTACAAATTGGGTATGGGGTGTAGAGAGATGGTGTGTTCCACTCCAAGGTGTTCCCCAGGTTTCCTCTCCATTGCTTCGATCTTCATGCTCTCGTTTAGTAGTTGTTGGAAACTACGCTGCATTAGGCCTACAAATTGGGTATGGGGTGTAGAGAGATGGTGTGTTACACTCCAAGGTGTTCCCCAGGTTTCCTCTCCATTGCTTCGATCTTCTGGCTCTCGTTTAGTAGTTGTTGGAAACTACACTGCATTAGGCCTACAAATTGGGTATGGGGTGTAGAGAGACGGTGTGTTCCACTCCAAGGTGTTCCCCAGGTTTCCTCGCCATTGCTTCGGTCTTCCGACTCTCGTTTAGTAGTTGTTGCAAACTACACTGCATTAGGCCTACAAATTGGGTATGGGGTGTAGAGAGATGGTGTGTTCCACTCCAAGGTGTTCCCCAGGGTTCCTCTCCATTGCTTCGATCTTCATGCTCTCGTTTAGTAGTTGTTGGAAACTACGCTGCATTAGGCCTACAAATTGGGTATGGGGTGTAGAGAGATGGTGTGTTCCACTCCAAGGTGTTCCCCAGGTTTCCTCTCCATTGCTTCGATCTTCATGCTCTCGTTTAGTAGTTGTTGGAAACTACGCTGCATTAGGCCTACAAATTGGGTATGGGGTGTAGAGAGATGGTGTGTTCCACTCCAAGGTGTTCCCCAGGTTTCCTCTCCATTGCTTCGATCTTCATGCTCTCGTTTAGTAGTTGTTGGAAACTACACTGCATTAGGCCTTCAAATTGGGTATGGGGTGTAGAGAGATGGTGTGCTCCACTCCAAGGTGTTCCCCAGGTTTCCTCTCCATTGCTTCGATCTTCATGCTCTCGTTTAGTAGTTGTTGGAAACTACGCAGCATTAGGCCTACAAATTGATTATGGGGTGTAGAGAGATGGTGTGTTACACTAAAAGGTGTTCCCCAGGTTTCGTCCACATTGCTTCGGTCTTCCGACTCTCGTTTAGTAGTTGTAGAAAACTACACTGCATTAGGCCTACAAATTGGGTATGGGGTGTAGAGACGGTGTGTTCCACTCCAAGGTGTTCTCCAGGTTGCCTTTCCTGAGCTTCTATCTTCAGGCTCTTGTTAAATAGTGGTTAAATGGAACAACTGCATTTGGCGTACTAGTTGGTTTGGGGCCTACTAACAGTGTCTGCTGCTCCTTGCTGTTCTCCTGGTTTCCTGTCCTGAAATTCCATTTTCAGGCTCTCGTTAAGTAGTTGTTAAGGTTAGACTGCATTTGGCCTACTAGTTGGGTTGGGGCCTACTATCGGTGTCTGCCACTCCTTGCTGTTCTCCTACACTGAACAAAGCTGTGCCGCCTGTTTACTACGGTTGCCAATTTTGAACTGCATTTCGACTACTTACTGATTTGGGCCTACTCTCTGTGTCAGCCTCTCATTCCAGTTGTCCTCCACTGCAATGCCCCCTGGTTAGTCCTGTGTTACCAATTTTGAACTGCATTTAGCCCACTTTATTCTTTGGGCCTATATCTGTGTTTCCTCCTCATCCTGCCCATTGCCCAGCCAGTGATAGATGAGTCTGCTGGTACATTGACCCATAACGCAAAATTCCCCATGCACGCTACACAGCAAGATTGTGACCCTGCTGAAAGTCAGGTTCCTCTTCCCGCATACCATAATACCTTACACGGGGACAAAGAGGAAGGTGCAGATGAAAGTGCAGGTTCCTTCATCAGGTGGGGGGAGGAATACTAGTTGGCGACGTCACTGGCACAGGGCCTCTCATAGTACGCAAAAGTGTTGCTGCCGGTGGGAGGCGCCCCCGCCGTGCAAACACACCGCTGTACTTTGAGGGGCCCTGTGCCAGTGCCAATGCCAACGAGTGGGCCCCCCCTGCTTGCTCAGGATCTCAGCACTTGCAAAGTTGAAATACTTACCTCTCCCTGCTCCACTGCCGTGACGTGTTCCAGATTTCCTGGGCCCACTAATTACTTGAACCAGCCCTATCCCCCACAACTTTAGCCAAATGACCCCCAATTTCAAATGCCTTCCAATTATTATAAGGTAAATTACGATTGACAAGCTTCTGTAACAAGAATGGATGTTTTTGCCATTAAAATGGGCAGTGTTGATGTTTTCCTGGCCTCCACTCACTGCCGACTATGCTCCCCCATTGACTTGCATTGGGTTTCGTGTTTCGGGCGATACCCGACTTTTCGCCATAATCGGCCGATTCCACTCGACTCGACTTCTAAGATAGTCGGGTTTCGCGAAACACGGCTCGACTCTAAAAAGGTCAAGGTCGCTCAACCCTAACGGCGATGTTTGCCTCCAAATTGTCCTTTAAGGGGACAATAACATTGGGCTCATCCTCTCACTCGGTAGAACTCTGCGTGGATTCTGGGGCGGAGGGCAATTTTATGTCTTCAGCCTTCGCCCAACGTCACGCAATTCCTCTGGTCATGCTATCTCAACCAGTAACGGTACGAGTGGTGAATGGGTCGATACTGCCCGCACAGATTACTGTCATGATCCCAATGGCAGGGGATCACAAAAGGACAAGCACAAAAAACAAAACAAGCTCTAGGGTGATGGAAACTGAGCTGACCGCGATCCTGAACCTAAACATAAAACTAGCTGTAGCCGGGGAACGTGCCTACGATGATCCTAGACGTCTCGCTCCAGCCGAAGGACTAACTTCCCCTATTAGAAGAAACACAGACCTCTCTTGCCTCCAGAGAAACACCCCACAGAAATAGCAGCCCCCCACATGTAATGACGGTGAAATGAGAGGAAAGCACATACGTAGTTATGAAAACAGATTCAGCAAAATGAGGCCCGCTAAATCTAGATAGCAGAGGATACAAAAGTGAACTGCGCGGTCAGCGAAAAACCCTACAAAAACCATCCTGAAATTACTTGAACTCATGTGCCAACTCATGGAACATGAGGAGTAATATCAGCTCACTAGAGCAACCAGCAAAAAGGAATCACATATCTGCAAGCTGGACTAAGACAAAAATTAAGCAAAACGTGGAACAGGAAAATCAAAAACTTAGCTTGTCCTGAAGATTACAGAAGCGGGAAGCAGAGGTAACAAGACACACTGATTACATTGATAGCCGGCGAGGAAATGATAAGAAAGCCAGGTTAAATAGGAAACTCCCATATCCTGATAGAACAGGTGGACACCAGAGACCGCAGAAAACCACCCAGTACCATCTGTAACCACCAGAGGGAGCCCAAAAACAGAATCCACAACAGATTACACATCAAACTATCCCTTTTACTCTGTCCATGTCACCATCTCATCAGGAGGTTATATCTCTACTCGTCATTCCTGAGGGAATTGATGAGGTTCTCTTAGGGATACCTTGGTTACGGTACCACTCTCCTCACATCGAGTGGTCCTCAGGCAGAATTCTGGGATGGGGTGAATCTTGTGGGAACAGGTGTCATCGAGAGTGCGTTCAGGTTGCTACTACAGAGGTACCCGCAGATCTTTCCTCTCTCCCCAAGCAATATTGGTCTTATGCAGACGTGTTCTCCAAAAAGGCAGCGGAGACACTTCCGCCCCATCGCCCCTATGACTGTCCTATTGATCTCTTGCCTGGTGCTGAGCCTCCCCGGGGTCGAGTCTATCCATTATCTCTCCCGGAAACGGAGGCAATGTCTCAGTACATTCAAGAGAATTTGGCAAGAGGGTTCATCAGGAAGTCAGTGTCACCTGCAGGGGCAGGGTTCTTTTTCGTGCAGAAAAGAGTGGAGAACTACGTCCATGCATAGACTACACGGGTCTTAATGCTATCACGGTTAAGAACAAGTACCCTTTGCCTTTGATATCTGAGCTTTTCGATAGGCTTCGGGGAGCTAGAGTGTTTACTAAACTAGATCTGCGGGGTGCTTATAACCTGATTCACATCCGTGAGGGGGACGAATGGAAAACGGCGTTTAACACCAGAGATGGGCACTATGAGTATCTGGTGATGCCCTTCAGGCTCTGTAATGCACCTGCCGTTTTCCAAGACTTTGTCAACGACATCTTCCGGGATATGCTTTCCACCTCGGTTGTAGTCTATCTGGATGATATCCTCATCTTTTCTCCAGATATTGACTCCCACCGGAGAGATGTTGGCAGAGTCTTCGACCTCCTACGGGCAAACTCTCTTTATGCGAAGTTGGAGAAGTGTGTGTTTGAGCAGGAGTCCTTACCTTTCCTGGGCTATATCATCTCCGCCCAGGGATTGGCTATGGATCCTGCCAAGCTACAGGCTGTGATGGACTGGCAAGAGCCCCATTCTCTTAAAGCGGTGCAGCGCTTTATGGGGTTCATAAACTATTAAGGCCAGTTCATTCCCCACATCTCAACTCTGGCAGCTCCCTTGGTGGCCCTCACCAAGAAGGGAGCGAATCCCAAATTGTGGTCGGAAGAGATCTCCAAGGCCTTCACTTCTATTTAGTCCCACTTTGCTAGCGCCCCCATCTTACATCGTCCTGACGTGGATAAGCCATTCCTAATGGAGGTGGATGCCTCGTCCGTTGGTGCTGGAGCAGTCCTCTATCAAAAGGATGCTCAAGGTCGGAAGCATCCATGCTTCTTCTTCTCTAAGACCTTCAAGCCAGCGGAGAGAAACTACTCCATCGGGGACAGGGAGTTGCTAGCAATGAAGTTGGCCTTTTCAGACTGGAGACACCTTCTGGAGGGTGCGCGGTTTCCCTTCCAAGTTTACACGGACCACAAAAATTTGGTCTATTTACAAACAGCCCAGCGGCTAAATTCTTGCCAGGCCAGATGGTCCCTGTTCTTCTCCCGGTTCCACTTTTCCCTTCATTATCTCACCGGGGAGAAGAATATCCGTGCTGACGCTCTCTCTAGCTCCCTTATGTCAACTGAGGAGGAGGAAGAGGAGCCTCGGCTTATTGTCCCTTCCGAGAGCCTGAGAACCATAGCGCCGGTTTCGCTAGAGTCTGTGCCTCCGGGCAAGACTTTTGTGCCCATTAATTTGCGACTGGAGGTTCTCTCTTGGGCTCATTCGTCCAGGGTGGGTGGACACTTTGGGACAAAGAGGACATCTGAGCTACTGGCGAGGACGTACTGGTGGCCACATATGGTCCGGGATGTCAGGGATTATATTCTGGCGTGTGTCTCCTGCGCCAAAAATAAATCTCCACGTCAAAGGCCCGCTGGGTTGCTCTATCCCTTGCCGGTGGCAGATAGGCCCTGGGAGATGATCGGGATGGACTTTGTTGTGGGTTTACCCAAGTCTCGCGGCTGTACCATCATTTGGGTCATCACCGATCATTTCTCAAAAATGGTGCATTTGGTGCCGCTACCACGGTTACCTTCTGCACGGGCCTTGGCAGCGTTGTTCATCAAACACATCTTCCGCCTACATGGTATGCCTGACAAAATTGTCAGTGACCGGGGTCCCCAGTTTGCGTCTCGGTTCTGGAGAGAGCTTTGTCGTCTTCTCAGTATTGAGTTGAATCTCTCTTCCGCTTATCATCCCGAGACGAATGGGTTAGTAGAGAGGGCCAACCAGACCTTGGTCACATACCTGCGACATTTTGTTTCAGCCAGGCAGGATGACTGGGCATCCTTGCTATCATGGGCAGAGTTTGCACTGAACAACGCCGTAGCCGACTCCACTGGACAAACCCCATTTCTCCTCAACAATGGTCAGCATCCACGGGTACCTGTGCCTATGCCCGTGTCTTCCGCTGACTCGAGGGTGGCAGACTGGGCTGTGGAGGCACGGGATATTTGGGACCGCACTCAGGATGCCATTCGGGCCTCTAAGGAGAGAATGAGGTCCTCCGCCGATGCTCATCGGCGCCCCTCTCCGACCTTTGCTCCTGGCGACTTGGTGTGGCTCTCCGCCCGTAACATCAGGCTGCGAGTTGAGTCCACTAAATTTGCTCCTCGCTACTTGGGTCCGTTCAAGGTCCTCGAGCAGGTTAATCCTGTGGTCTATTGTTTGGCCCTTCCGCCACGCCTGGGTATCACCGACACCTTTCATGTGTCCCTCTTGAAACCTGTGTATATGTCCCGGTTTTCCGAGTCATCTGCTGGGACATCGGGTTCGTCTACGGACGATTTTGAGGTGAACGCTATTTTGGGGTGCAAGGTGGTACGTGGCAAAAAATTTTATTTGGTGGACTGGAAGGGTTATGGCCCCGAGGACAGGTCCTGGGAGCCTGTTGAGCACATTCGGGCCCCGCAGCTCATTGCTATCTTCGAACGTGGCGAGGCCCAAGGAGGGGGGGCCCTAGGAGGGGGGGTGATGTTAGGAGTCGAGTTTCCTCTGCTGCACTGGGGGAATCTCGATCCGTCTCAGCTGCGGTCTCCCATTCTTCTCCAGCCGCGGTGGAGTCTGCTCAGCAGGGACGTCGATCCCAGCGTCTCGCTCAGTCTGACTCTGTGCGAAGAGTTACTGCTGCTTTTCCTGTTTCTGCTATTGAAGCCAGTGCTGGGCAGCGGCGAGTGGACGTTTCTGGATCTAAGTCCTGCTTTTCTCTGTATGAGCATGCCCAGGGCAGGATTTCCCGTTGGATATCGAGGGTCACATGCTCAGGTATTGCAGCACATCCCATTGGTCCTCTTGGCAGGTCCTGGAAGGGCAAAACTTCTGGAGCTGCTTCCTGTGCTGCTACTATATAAACTGCGCATGACCACACGGCCATGCGCTAGTATTGTCTTGTAAATATGTGTGTGTGTTGTGAGTGAAAGTCGCTCTTTAAATAACCCTCCCTATTGAATGTCTGTTCGCGGAAGGTGTATGTTTGCTATTTAGCGCCCGACTTATCCTACAGCACGAAACACACATTACAGCTACCAGTTGCTGTGTCCGCCAGTACGGCGCCGTGCGCTTGCTCTGCGCTTTCCTGACCCAAGCCTGGGTGGTTAGTGGCATCCGTCAGTGCGGCACCGCACGCACTCTTGTGCCTTTATATTATTATTTATGTTCCCCTGACACACCCAGTTGCGGTGTTGTGCGAGCAAGTGTCTAATCGGACTTCAATCCTGTGTAGGGGTTGAGTCCGCTGACTTCTTGCTCGCGCTTTATGTGCGGTACTGCGGTCCTGTGACGCAACAGGATCGCTTCCTTCATGCAGGGTGAAGTTAACCCATGTGTGTATACTTAGTACCACCATATAGTCCGTCTTACTAGCAGCAGGGTCTTTTACCTGCACGGTGGACCTCGGACTGCGAACGCACCTAGTTTCTTATTATCTATACTCGGTGCGTTCCGCCGGTCCTTAACATTAGATTTGCGTAAAGCAAAACTCCTGAACAAATTTTCTAGTGGTACAACTTGCATTTACCTCTTCTACTGTCAGAGATTTCCTGTCTTTTTAAATTGCAGTCTTATTAAATTTCAATTTCATGTCTATTTAGTATCAAAATTGTTCTGAAGCAAAATACTTTCACAAAGCAGAAGAGAAATTGTATTCACAAACGTTTTTTCTTATCTTCAGCAAACTGAAATGTTTTCAGACTAATTTCACTTTTCTGCTACATTAAAATTGTTTCAAAAGAAAGGCATTTAGGGAATGTGACAATAGGCAGTGAACCAGAATAAGCTGCAGAATAAATGCATTTTATTTTCAACTATATGTTATTATCACAATAACCTTCTATTGATTGGAAAGAGGATGTTCTCATGTTTTATACAATAATACTATACACATGGAGGAATCAGCACTATCTGGCAGAGATGTGATTGTATACCTTTCTGTCTATTGACTGTTACTAAACTCATTAATTTAACGGGATTATAGAGGCCAAATGTAATTTGATTTGGGGATGAAAAAGTAAAATGGCATAAACAAAAGTATACACAATACATTTGGTATTGTTAACCCTTACCGACATTCAGGTGCTTCTCACAAAATTAGAATATCATCAAAAAGTTAATTTATTTCAGTTCTTCAATACAAAAAGTGAAATTTGTATATTATATATAGTCATTAGTAGTGTTGAGCGATACTTTCCGATATTTGAAAGTATCGGTATTGAATGGTATCGGCCGATACCGGCAAAATATCAGATCTCGCCGATACCGAGTTCCGATACCAATACAAGTCAATGGGACACAAATATCGGAAGGTATTCCTCGATGGTTCCCAGGGTCTGAAGGAGAGGAAACTCTCCTTCAGGCCCTGGGATCCATATTAATGTAAAAAATAAAGAATAAAAATAAAAAATATGGCTATACTCACCCCTCCAAAGAACCCTGGCTGCCACCACTGCGAGTGTCCTTAAGAATGCTGTGAGTGAAGGACCTTCGATGACGTCGCGGACGTGACCGCTCACCTGACCGCGACTTCATCGAAGGTCCTTCACTCACTACATTCTCAGGAACGGAGGCGGACGCTCGCAGCGGTGACAGCCAGGGTTCTTCGGAGGGGTGAATATAGCCATATTATTTATTTTTATTCTTTATTTTTTACATTAATATGAATCCCAGGGCCTGAAGGAGAGTTTCCTCTCCTCCAGACCCTTGGAACCACACGTGCCACACACTCCGATACCGATTTCCGATATCACAAAAATATCAGATCTCGGTATCGGAATTCCGATACAGCAATTATCGGCCGATACCCGATACTTGCGGTATCGGAATGCTCAACACTAGTCATTAGTGATCTATTTTGTATGTTTTTTTCTGTTAATGTTGATGATTATGGCTTACAGCCAATGAAAACCCAAAGGTCAATATCTCAGTTATTAGAATAATTAAGAAAAAACACCTGCAAAGGCTTCCTAAGTGTTTAAAAAAGTCAGTGACAGCGGCATTTAACACACGTCGACCGTAGCGCGCACCATTCTAGCCTTCCATTGGCAAGCCTGTGACATGGATGCAGGGTGTCAATGTATTGTAATGACAACCCCTGGGCATGAAAACCACACTCCTATGAAAAACAGCCCGCAGTTGGTGTTCATAGTAGATTGTGATTTTCTCTATATGCATGTGCACTACTATGTATAGTACAAGCAAGCAGATGATGGCAGTATCAAGCCCCCTAAAGGAACCATCAAATACAGTGAAAAGTAAAAAGTTATTAAAAGATATGAAAAATTAAAAAAAACACAAAGCTCAAATCACTCCCCTTTTGCCCCATTGAAAATAAAACATTTTAAAAAATAAAAAATATACATATATAGTATCGCAGCATTAAGAAATGTCTGTTGTATAAAAATATAAAATAAGTTAATCTGATCTGTAAGAGGCTTTAAGAAAAAAATTTAAATATCCCAGAATTACATTTATTTTTGGCCTCCGCAACATTGCAATAAAATGCATTAAGCGGTGATCAAAACATCATATTTACCCCAAAATAGTATTTCAAAAAGTCAACACACAACTACAGATCTCAAAAAATGAAAATGCTGCGGCTGTCAAAAAAAGGCAATAAAAGCAAAAGAAAAAAAATTCTGGATATTTTTTCGCCACTTAATTAAATAAACCTACTCATATTTGCTATACTTGTACTGACCAGAAGAGCCATATTCCCAGGTAAGTTTTACCATATAGTGAATATGATAAATAAAAAACGTAAACAGCAATTGTGAAATTGCACATTTTTTGGAATTTGAATGCACTTTGGATTTTTTCCCCATTTTCCAGTAAATTATGTGGTAGAATCAATGGTTTAATTCAAAAGTTCAATTTGTCTTGCAAAAAACAAACCTTCAGATGGCTATATTGATGGAAAAATAAAAAGTTATGGCTCTTGAAGAAGAAGAGGAAAAAAAAGAAAAACTTAGAAATGGAAAATGGCCCAGGGGGAAGGGGTTACAAACTATATTTATGTAATAAATAGTGTTGAGCATTCCGATACCGCAAGATACTTGCGGTATCGGAATGCTCAACACTATTTATTACATAAATAATACGGGTATCGGCCGATATTTGCGGTATCGGAATTGTGATACCGAGTTCCGATATTTTTGCGATATTGGGAATCGGTATCGGGATGAAGATTCATGTGTAAAATAAAGAATAAAAATAAAAAATATTGATATACTCACCCTCGGACGCGCCCTGGTTGTAACCGCTGCCAGGCTTCCGTTCCTAAGAATGAGCGCGTGAAGGACCTTCAATGACGTCGCGGCTTGTGATTGGTTTTCTCTCCTTCAGACCCTGGGAACCATTACAGGATACATTCCGATATTTGTGTCCCATTGACTTGTATTGGTATCGGATATCGGTATCGGCGATATCCGATATTTTTCGGATATCGGCCATTACAATCCGATACCGATACTTTCAAATATCAGAAGGTATCGCTCAACAGTAGTAATGAAGGCTAAGGCTGCCATCACACTTGGTTGTTGGTTGTTGGTTGTACTTGGTTAGTATTTTTCATCAGTATTTGTAAGCCAAAACCAGGAGTGGAACAATCAGAGGAAAAGTATAATAGAAACATATGCACCACTTCTGGATTTATCACCCACTCCTGGTTTTGGCTTACAAATACTGATGAAAAATACTGACCAAATACTGATAGTTTGACTGCAGCCTAAGGAGTCCTGGAGGTGATGATAAAGCTCTCACAGAACCCTAATCTCAACATCAAGTTTGTCTGGGACTACATCAAGAGTCAAAAGGATTTTTACAATCTATATCCAAAGAAAATCTATGGATAGTTCGCCAAGATGTTTGGATCCATGTTGCTGAGTTCCTTCAAAAACTGTGAGCAAGTGCAACTAGAAGAATTGAACCTGTTTTAAAGGCAAAAGCTGTTCACATAAAATACTGATTTGACTTAGATATCTCTATTCTCCATGCACCTTCCATTTTGTTTAGTGAAAAAAGGAAACTATCAACATGTCTAGTTTTGAAAGCATACTTACTTTGCAGAATTTTCTCCATGTCTGCCTAAATGTTTTCCCACTACTGTAAAATGGCTATGGTAAATGTAGTAAACACATTGTTAGCATTGTCTTAATATGTTAATCTTGTTGAGAGCTGTGCTGTACTACACATTATTTGTTCAGTCTTTCTATACATCTTAATGTGGTTATAGATGTTTTAAACTGTTTTGTTTTGTCCTCACTAGTGATGAGCGAGCACTAAAATGCTCGAGGGCTCAGTACTAGAATCGAGCTGGTCAGATGTCGGACGGGCTCAACTGGAGTAACAAGTATAATGGAAGTCAGTGGGAAACTCAAGCATTTTTCTGGAAGTCCCTAACAGGTGGGCTGAGGGGGCAGGAAAATCACTGAATTGCATGGAAACAGCACACATATGGAATGGTAACATTATGAGGGAGATGCCTGGATGCATCTCTGAGTCCCAGCTGGGAACGATGCTGTCAGAGTATTAACCCACTTTTACGGACTAACAATAAAAATAACAAAAACAAAAATAAAATGG
This sequence comes from Ranitomeya imitator, assembly GCF_032444005.1. Lineage (NCBI taxonomy): Eukaryota > Metazoa > Chordata > Amphibia > Anura > Dendrobatidae > Ranitomeya > Ranitomeya imitator. Next base: position 116,838,746 of record NC_091289.1, read on the forward strand.
ATTTTACAGAAAAAAAGTTTGGAAAAAATAACTCTTGTATAATGACTTGTATATAAGGCAAAATTAAAAGAATAAAATAGCCTCCTCCAGACCTTAACACCAGGGCCATCCCTCACTGCATTTCTCCATCGTCTTTGACTACAGTAGATGACATAATAGTAGGAAAAAATACACAGTCACGGGTAAATGTAATTTTAACATTTTGCTACCTTATCTGGGCATACGGTGTGTGACACGGTCAAACACATCCCGTTTAATTTATGAAGGAGGAACTCTGAAACTCATAATACCTATGCATGCAATGCAAGAACTGCCAAAGATTATAGGTACCGTCACACTAAGCGACGCCGCAGCTATACCGACAACGATCCGGATCGCTGCAGCGTCGCTGTTTGGTCGCTGGAGAGCTGTCACACAGACAGCTCTCTAGCGACCAACGATCCCGAGGTCCCCGGTAACCAGGGTAAACATCGGGTTACTAAGCGCAGGGCCGCGCTTAGTAACCCGATGTTTACCCTGGTTACCATCCTAAAAAGTAAAAAAACAAACGCTACATACTTACCTACCGCTGTCTGTCCCCGGCGCTGTGCTTCTCTGGTCTGGCTGTGAGCGCCGGGCAGCCGGAAAGCAGAGCGGTGACGTCACCGCTCTGCTTTCCGGCCGCTGTGCTCACAGCCAGACCAGAGAAGCAGAGCGCCGGGGACAGACAGCGGTAGGTAAGTATGTAGCGTTTGTTTTTTTTACTTTAACGATGGTAACCAGGGTAAACATCGGGTTACTAAACGCGGCCCTGCACTTAGTTACCCGATGTTTACCCTGGTTACCAGCGAAGACATCGCTGAATCGGTGTCACACACGCCGATTCAGCGATGTCTACGGGGAGTCCAGCGACCAAATAAAGTTCTGGACTTTCTTCCCCGACCAGCGACAGCACAGCAGGGGCCTGATCGCTGCTGCCTGTCACACTGGACGATATCGCTAGCGAGGACGCTGCAACGTCACGGATCGCTAGCGATATCGTCTAGTGTGACGGTACCTTAAGAGTAGTGTGTGTGCCTTGTCTTGCTCATGCTTACTGTACTTGTCTATAATTACCCCTTCTACGTGTAAAGCACCATGGAATAAATGGCGCTATAAAAATGAATAATAATAATAGTATTGATGAGCGATCATACTCGGTAATGCTCGTTACTTGCCGAGCATCACTGTACTCGCGGTACTCGGCGAGCACCGAGCATTTCTGGGTTTGCTTGGCCGGATCACGGGTCTCCACCCTGCATGATTGGCGCTCTTTACAGAGCCAATCAACATGCAGGGATTGTCTGCTGTAAAGCTACCAAGGAGGTGGAGCTAGAGTGGACCCTGTGGACCGTTTAAAAGACCTACCCCAGGGCGAACTGACCTAGTGAGACCGACCCCTATACAGGGACCGTCAGGAGCAGGCCCAGAGGTCACCAGACGACAGTAGCTAATACCGAGAGGGACGGCTCAGAAGGAGGGAAGGGGATGAGACAAAAGCAAAGAAAGTGCTGGGGACGGTTATACTGGAACCAAGACGACCGGAACAACTGCTACGGAAAGTGCACGCACATAGGTACTGGAGAACAGGGGAGCTGGGACGAAGGCGGATCTGCAGGGAGAGATAGAAAGGATTAAGGGAAACGGACAATAGGAAATACAAACAGGGGCAGAGGAGAGCATGGACACAGGATAATGCAGGACGGCATGAATAGCACGGGTATGCCAGACACTTGAGAACAGAGAGGCCAGAGACATAAGCGAAAAGCAAATGACGATCAGGCACCACCATGCAGGGGAGACGGCCTAATATTCCAGATACCTCACCCGGATTGGCTGTAGGAGATCACCGGAACCATTTATCCAACAGTAGAGGGATTGTAGCGCGTGCGCCCTCTCGAGAAGTCAGGACGCTTGCGCAGAAGACGGATCCCTCCAGCAGAGCCAGGGACAGGAAGCTGATAAGGAGCACCGAGGAGAGGAGCGCGCCGGGAACCAGAAGCAGGAAAAGCAGGCGCCGCTGCAGAAGCACAGAGGACAGCGCGCCAGGACCCTGGAGCTGAGCGGCAGGAATGAGCAGGGAGAGCATCCACGGAAGAAGCAGGAGGAGCGCGCCGGGACCCTGGAGCTGAGCGGCAGGAACGAGCAGAGCGAGCAGCCGCAGAAGAAGCAGAAGGAGTGCGCCGGGAATGCAGAGGAGGAGCGATGGAGGTGAGTGGAAGCGGCTCCGCTAACAGCGGTGCTGCTAACATCTGCCATGCACTGTATTGCCGCAGCCATCTTTGTTGTGGTATTCCAGTGATTGGCTGGCCGAACAGCATCATCAAGTCTATAAGAAACCTGGCACCACCTGGCTTTGCGCATTCAGCTCTGGAATCAGGCAGTGTTGGGACAGCTGCTGCCGAGATAGGGTCAGATTTGAGCTTTTATTTGTAAGTGTGGGTATACCATCGTTGAATCCACATATTCAGCTAAATCAACAGTCCTTCTAAGGACTAATTAAGGGGCTATAGATTGCAGTGCTAGGTGGGAAGGGGAGTGTATGTGCGTATATACACATAAATGCAAGGCATGCAGGCATTGTATGTGACTATATAGATATTGCATACATCAAGAGCGTCCATTACTGTCTACTGCTGCTGCTGCCTAATATATATATACAGTACAGACCAAAAGTTTGGACACACCTTCTCATTTAAAGATTTTTCTCTATTTTCATGACTATGAAAATTGCAAATTCACACTGAAGGTGTCAAAACTATGAATTAACACATGTGGAATTATATACTTAACAAAAAAGTGTGAAACAACTGAAAATATGTCTTATATTCTAGGTTCTTCAAAGTAGCCACCTTTTGCTTTGATGACTGCTTTGCACACTCTTGGAATTCTCTTGTCGGAGCAGTGTGACAGTATGCATGGAGAGCCCAACACACATTCTCTCCATGCATGTGTTGTGACTGTGACACAGCTGCAACACATGCAGCTGTGGAGCCGATCAGCTGATCAGCTGCTGTGCTCCATGTATCCAGGTTTCCTCTGCAGCTTATTCGGTAAATGCTATAGCTTCCCGAATAAACAGGGACTAGATCAAATTTGCTCATTTCTAATGATGACATCACATTGCATACATCTTGGATCTTTGCTACCAGCGAAAGTGCTCTCATAGTTGGTAGACTACGATATGGACCACACTGTCCATAGATGCTGTTTTGACACTTTCACGGGTGATTTATTTTTCGGAATCTTTATGTTATATTTATGCAAAATCTGTGCAGCAGTTGTACTATCATCCCTGAAGTAGCCACACTGTGACATGGCATAATGCATTGGCGCTGCTTCTATCTCCTTTATCACTTATTTCCCTATTTAGCATCCTATAGTTCCAATTCTTGTTAATTTGTATTTGTCTAGTTGTTATTTATTGCTGAGATGTATACTGATTTCCTTTCCCGTTACTTAGCTTACAAAGATACTGCTTGCTTATTTTTGTAGATATGGGAGTGTAGATATCCAAAGATCATTAAGTTTGGTTTGCTTCTTTCTATGCGCTTGTATGTCATTTTTAGTGTTTTTAACCCCTTTCTGACATTAGACGTAATGATCTGTCCATGTGCCCTGGGCCTATTAGACCAGGAACGGGTCATGAGTCATTTATTTAATGCGACACTGCGATCAAAGTTGCGTTTATCACATTAAAATTATGGCGCCATCTTACCTCTGGGTAGATGGTGTCGTCATCCTGGGGGTGTCGCCGCCATCCCTCAACCATGAACGCTGTGAATGGCTGTTCAATTTTGATCAGCCAATCGCAGCATTTCTTACTGTTTCAGGCAAGAAACTCCAAGAACACCGATCATAGGCTGCTGCCAGGCAATGCCAGGCATTGCCTGAACATACTCTTATTGACGCGATCAACGATTACATTGATCATGCCAATCACAGAGCACAGCCACGGTGTGACCGTGCTGTGCCCTGGCTGTGACCTGCCCAGGATCAGAGTTGTAAGAGCACTGATCCTAAGCTGGTGCCTGGCAACGCCAAGAATGGCCTGGACCCACGGATCGGCACGATCAACAATTACATCAATGCCAATCACAGGGCACCAGGGCCAGCTCTGATTGGTGCAATCAATGTAATCATTGATCGCACCAATGACAGGGCAGAGCAGTGGTGTGACCTCTTTGTGACCTATCTGTGACCACGCTGCAGGTCCTCATAGTAGCTGAGAATTTCTGCAGAGCGGTCACGCTACAGGATCTGCACTGTGCTGGGCCTTGTGATACCACAGAAGCCTTTGACACCACAATCCTTCATAGAGAAGAAAGAAGATAAGACAGAAGAAAGAAGAGAGACAACAGCTCTAAGTGTTTTGATCCCTGATCCTTGCCCGATCTCTCCTCATCCTCCCCAATCATCCTCTTCCCTCTTCCCCCTCTTCTCCCTCTTTTTGCCCCCTCGATCCTACTTTGTTTCACTTCTGCGTGCACATCCAGCAGACGTTGAGCATTGATTGGTGATGAAGTTCATCGATCGGCACTCGAGCCTGCTGTTTTCCACTTTTCTTTTTCACCCCCACTTTGCGCCATATCTGTGCACACATCCAGCAGCTGCCAAGCTTTGATTAGTGATGCAGTTCATCAGAGTTTCTACCAAATGTTTTATACACTTTTCTTTTTTGCCACCCTAGTGTGCACATGCAGCAGCCGCCGAGCTTTGATTAGTGATGCAGTTCACTCATCAGAGCTCCTGCCTGATGCTTCACACACTTTTCTTTTTCGCCACCCCGTGTACACATCTAGCAGCTGCCATGCTTTGATTAATGATGCAGTTCACTCATCTGTTATGGACCTGGTGGTTAGGAGCACCCGAAACGACCTGATGGATAAAATAACAAAGGACAAGCTCTGGGAAGTGGGAACTCTGCTGTTATGATCCGGTGGTTTGGACAAATAATGGACCTGATAGTTACAGATAATAAGGACGAGCTCTGGGACGTGGGAACTCTGCTGACCGCAATCCCTAAACCTATCAAAACACACTAAAAATAGCCGTGGATTGCGCCTAAAGCTCCCTATGCAACTCGGCACAGCCTAAGAAACTAGCTAGCCCTGAAGATAGAAAAATAAAGCCTACCTTGCCTCAGAGAAATTCCCCAAAGGAAAAGGCAGCCCCCCACATATAATGAATGTGAGTAAGATGAAAATACAAACACAGAGATGAAATAGATTTAGCAAAGTGAGGCCCGACTTACTGAACAGACCGAGGATAGAAAAGGTTACTTTGCGGTCAGCACAAAAACCTACAAAAGACCACGCAGAGAGTGCAGGGAAAAATACCTTCCGCACCGACTCACGGTGCGGGAGGCGCCCCTCTGCGTCCCAGAGCTTCCAGCAAGCAAGGCAATATTAACAAAAGCAAGCTGGACAGAAAAAAAAGCAAACAAGCAAAATAGCACAGAGGAACTTAGCTTCTGCTCGAGCAACAGGAACTCAGAATGATCCAGGAGCGAACTAGAGCCATAGTACAACATTGACAGCTGGCATGGGGCAAAGATCTAAGTGGAGTTAAATAGAGCAGCCCACCAACGAATTAGCCTCGTCACCTGTGGAAGGAAACTCAGAAACACCCACAGGCATCAGAGAAAGTCCATGGACAGAACCAGCCGAAGTACCATTCATGACCACAGGAGGGAGCCTGACAACAGAATTCACAACATCTGCTGACCGCAACCCCTAATCCTATCACACACACTAGAAATAGCCGTGGAGCGTACCTAACTCTACCTAGACGCCTCTTCACAGCCTAAGAGCTAACTAGCCCGAGAGATAGAAAATAAAGCCTACCTTGCCTCAGAGAAATTCCCCAAAGAAAAAGGCAGCCCCCACATATATTGACTGTGAGTTAAGATGAAAGTCACAAACACAAAAATGAAACAGGTTTCAGCAAAGGGAGGCCAGACTTACTAAACCGACTGAGGATAGGAAAGGTAACTTTGCGGTCAGCACAAAAAACTACAAAAAGACCACGCAGAGTGTGCAAAAAGACCTCCGCACCAACTCACGGTACGGAGGTGCCCCTCTGCCTCCCAGAGCTTCCAGCTAGCAAGGCAAAATCATGATAGCAAGCTGGACAAGAAAACAATGAACAAATAATAAGCTAGCAGGGACTTAGCTTCTGCTGGAGTAGACAGGTCACCAGAAAGATCCAAGAGCGAACTGAACCAGTACAAGAACATAGACACCTGGCATGGAGTAACGATCTGAGTGGAGTTAAATAGAGCAGCCAGCCAAAGAATAACCTAAGTCACCTGTGGAAGGAACCTCAGAAGCAGCAGCTCCACTCACAGCCACCAGAGGGAGTCTATGGACAGAACTCGCCGAAGTACCATTCATGACCACAGGAGGGAGTTCGATAACAGAATTCACAACACTCATCATTGCTTGTGCCTGCTGTTTTACATACTTTTCTTTTTCACCACTTCTGTGAGCACATCCATCAGCCATCAAGCTTTGATTAGTGAAGCAGTTCACTCATCAGAGCTTGTGCCCGCTGTTTTACACTTTTTTTTTGCTGACATTTTCTTCTCCCTGCTGCTTTTTTTCTTTTAGCTTTTTCTTTTCAAACAAAAAAGTTGACACCAAGTGCTTTCTCACACACAACTTAATAAACACTGACACAATCACCACATACATTAAAAAAGTCTTCTCTCTCATTCCATTCGTCCGAATACCGCTATTCAGTGGGGGAGTCATATGCTTACCTTGCTGATAGCGAGGGAGAGGATCTCATATTTCTTTATTTTTCTGATACATTCTCCTCATTCTCTTCCTTTTCCTCTTCCTCCTCCTTGTCTTCCTCTTCAGGTGTTGCTGAACCGCCACGCAGATGTCCCAGGACAGAATGTGAAGCATTGCCTCCATTCCAGAAGATGAACCATCTCCCCCATTACTGACCCTTTATGGACCTTGCTCAATGAAAATTATGAGCCACTGATTCCTGATTTTCTGGCACAATCAAGAATTAAGTTTGAGACCAGCGGCCTCACAGAACTACACTTTTCGAAGTCTTTTTCTCTGTGGATTTTGCTAACCACCTGTAGACGAAGTTGAAATGATGCAGTTTTGGGGCCTGGCCCTTCACATGGGGATCCTGAAGAAACCAAAACTTCGGCAATATTGGAGTGTTGATGTTTTATACAACACTCCAGTGTTCCAAATGGTCATGGCCTTGACACGTTTTGAGGCCATCCACAAACTCCTACATTATAATGATAAAGCAAAGGTCCTCCTTGAGATGACCCCAAATTTGCCTGTTCATCGAACACTTTAACAGAAAGTTAGCTGAAGTGTTGGTGCCCCAAAGAGACATCTGTGTGGATGAGTCCCTAATTCATTTCAAGAAGAGGCTCAAATTACATCAGTAGTTGCCCAGTAAGAGGGCCAGGTACAGAATTAAAATCTATAAGTGTGATAGAACGTGAAGGTACAACCACAGGTGTAGAGTTTATGAAGGGAAGGACACCCAGATTGAACCTCCTGAATGTCCCCCTCTCCTGGGAGTGAGTGGAAATATTGTGCGGGATTTGGTGCACCCACTGCTCGATAAAGGTTACCACCTCTACACGGATAACTTTTATACCAGCATCCCACTCTTCAAAACCCTCTCTGCATGAGGTACCACAATCCTGCGATACTGTCCGCAAAAATCAGAGAGGCCCCCCAAAAACGCTAATTGGGCAGATGCACAAAAGGGATGACAGAAGAGCCCAATGTAGCAACCACCTGCTGATGGTCAAGTACAAGGACAAGAGGGATGTCTTTTTCTTGACCACCATACATGATGATGGCAGCACCCTCAACACTGTACGAGGTACCTCTGCACAGGTCTTCAAACTGGACTGTGTACTGAGGTACAACAAATACATAGGGAGCTTTGATCTCTCTGATCAAGTCCTCCAGCTGTACAGTGAGTGGAGAAAAGCCAAGGTGTGGTACAAGAAGCTGGCCGTGCACATCGTACAGATGGCAATGCTCAACGCTTTCCTGCTGTCACGATGTGCAGGCCAGAAGGCTAAGTTGTACCTTCAGTTCCAGGAGGTAGTTATCAAGGCCTTAATCTTTGAAGATCAGGAAGGAGTGGGCCTCAGTACTTCCGGAACTGAAGGTGCTCGTATTGTACCAGGTCAACATTTCCCAGGGGAGGATCCTTAAAGTGGAAAAAATGAAGGTCACAAAGGAGGTACCATGTGTATTACAGAAGTGGAATACGCAAGGACTCCATTTATCAATGTGACACCATCCCTGAAAATCCAGGCCTGTGTATAAAGAATGAATGCTTCAGACTGTACCACACCTCCATGGACTACTAAATTAATTTCTGACTTACACAACAGACACATGACAACCTGACGAATACTACACAACTGATGTATGACAACATTACAAACACTACACATCTCAAGTATGCCACTACATTATAAAATTCACATACCAGAAAACAGTGGAATAGTTCCAAAATGGGGGCACTTGTTGGGCATTGCCTCTGTTTAGGCATATCAGGATCTCTCGATACATGACATGGCATCCGATCCCAATTCCAGCCAATTTTGAGTTGAAAAAGTCAAATGGAGGTCCTTCCCTACGAGCTCTGCCATGGAACAGTGGTTCCCCACTGTACAGTGAGCATGGACAGTATTCAGACCCATTTACATTTTTCACTCTTTGTTTCATTGCAGCCATTTGGTAAATTGAAAAAAAAAAAATTTTCCACATTAATGTACACTCTGCACTTCATCTTCACTGCAAAAAAAACAGAAATGTAGAAATTTTTGCAAATTTACTAAAAAAGAAAAACTGAAATATCACATGGTCATAAGTATTCAGACTCTTTGCTCAGACACTCATATTTAAGTCACATGCTGTCTATTTAATTGTGATCCTCCTTGAGATAGTTCTACTCCTTCATTGGAGTCAAGCTGTGTTTAATTAAACTGATAGGACTTGATTTGTAAAGGCACACACCTGTCTATATAAGACCCCACAGCTCACAGTGAATGGCAAACCAAATGAGAATAATAAGGTCAAAGGAACTGGGCTCAGAGACAGAATTGTGGCAAGGAACAGATCTGGCCAAGGTTACAACAGAATTTCTGCAGTACTCAAGGTTCTAAAGAGCACAGTGGCCTCCATAATCCTTAAACGGAAGAAGTTTGGGACCATCAGAAGTCGTCCTAGACCTGGCCGTCCAACCAAACTGAGCAATTGTGGGAAAAGAGCCTTGGTGAGAGAGGTAAAGAAGAACCACAGATCACTGTGGCTGAGCTCTATAGATGAAGTAGGGAGTTTGGAGAAAGTTCCACAAAGTCAACTATTACTGCAGCCCTCCACCAGTTTGGCCTTTATGGCAGAGTGGCCTGGAAGAAGCCTCTCCTCAGTGCAAGACATATGAAAGCCTGCATAGAGTTTGCTAAAAAACACAGGAAGGACTCCCAGACTATGACAAATAAGATTCTCTGGTCTGATGAGATGAAGATAGACCTTTTTTGCCCAATTCAATCCCAACAGTAAAACATGGTGGTGGCAGAATCATGCTATGGGGGTGTTTTTCAGCTGGAGGGACAGGAAGACTGGTTGTCATTGAAGGAATAATGAATGTTTCATAGTACAGAGATATCCTGGATGAAAACCTCTTCCAGAGTGCTCTGGACATTACACTTGACCTAAGGTTCACCTTCCAACAAGACAATGACCATAAGCACACTGCTTAAATAACAAAGGAGTGGCTTCAGAACAACTCTGTGACTATTTTTGACTGGCTCTGCCAGAGCCCTGACCTAAACCCAATTGAGCATCTCTGGAGGGACCTGAAAATGGCTGTCCACCAACATTCACCACCCAACCTGACGGAACTGGAGAGGATCTGCAAGAAAGAATGGCAGAAGATCGCCAAATCCAGGTGTGAAAAACTTGTTGCATTTTTCCCAAGAAGACTCATGGCTGTACTAGCTCAAAAGGGCGCTATTACTCAATACTGAGCAAAGGGTCTGAATACTTATGACCGTGTGATATTTCTGTTTTTCCTTTTTAATACATTTGCAAAAATCACTACATTTCTGTTTTTTCAGGCAAGATGGGGTGCAGAGTGTACATTAATAAGAAAAAAATGAACTTTTTTTAATTTACCAAATGGCTGCAATGAAACATGCAAATTGCCTACAAGTCACAATCAACTCTTTAACGAGTCGTGCAATATGACTTAGGATAAAAGCCAAATCAGTATCTCAATTTGCAGACACGGTGTTTCGGGCTGTTGGCCCTCGTCAATGAAACAAAGAGTCAAAAATGTTAGGGGTCTGAATACTTTCCGTACCCACTGTATTCGGATTCTTCATTTTCAGCAGGACTTTGAAAGGCTTTAACCTAAAGATCAGTTCAATCTAGCTTCAAAAAGGTGTACTATTTGTTGAAAGTGGTATTTATACATTTTTCCCTTTTGTGCCAGCCTAGTTGAAACTTAGAAAACAGAATTGAGGCCTACTGTCATTTTACAAATTTACTATAATTACCAGCAAACTGGACAATGCCGTAACATCATTACAGTGATTACTTATCCAGAACAGCTTAGTAAAATACATGGCATCTCTGGGTTAATAGAAAGATCAAGATTTTGAAACATCTCGTTCTTTCACTGTGAGAGTGGCGGAGGAAAGTTGTGGGATTCCACTATGCATGACTGAATCCAGCAACTCAAATGTTCTGGCCCAACGTTGGTAGAAAGTCAGACCCTGTTGGGCTACATAGGAGCATTTCTAGGCATTTTTGACACTGACTTATATTTAGAAAAATAAACAGTCCAATGCAGCCCACTATTTTGTAAAATAAACATGGCAGCCCTACAGAGGTGATAGGTACACCTTAACATCCAGTAATTCAGGCCAGAAATGAGGTACAATAAACATGAACATTCATGGAACAATACGTCCATCTTGAACTGTCTTCCCATTTCTCATCCTGCTCCCTCTTTGATCGCTTACAATCTGGCTTCCGGTCACACCACTCCACTGAGACTGCCCTAACTAAGGTCACCAATGACCTATTAACCGCCAAGAGCAAGCGACACTACTTTGTCCTCCTCCTACTGGACCTCTCCTCTGCCTTTGACACAGTGGACCATTCCCTATTACTACAGACCCTCTCATCCCTTGGCATCACAGACTTGGCCCTATCCTGGATCTCATCATACCTAACAGACCGGACATTCAGCGTATCCCACTCACACACCACCTCCTCACCTCGCCCCCTATTTGTCGGAGTCCCGCAAGGTTCAGTCCTGGGGCCCCTGCTCTTCTCCATTTACACCTTTGGCCTGGGACAGCTCATAGAATCTCATGGCTTTCAGTATCATCATCATTAATGATGGTTCTCAGTGTAAAGAAGTGAGTTTGGCCAAACTAAACAGCCATAAATTGACAGCCGATTGACTTGCATTTAGTAGATTGTCAGTTTTTTAATGGCTGTGGTTGGCCAATCCAAATAAGCCCTTACAGATACTTTGCAGAAACAAAACTAAAATGGTAGAAAAATGTGCGGTAAATTAAGAGTATTTAGAAAGTTGCTTCCCTTTTAATTTAGGAAGCAAATTAACAATAAAAAAATTGTGCAAAGGTGTGCATAGACTTTAATCTATGACAATATTATATTTGTGCTTGTGGGCGACAATATATTTTATGTGGTTCTATAATTTCTTTTTATACCTATGCCTGTATATACTATTGTATTTTTGTGAATACATTTCAGAAACATACAGATTAATTAGTGCATGCAAAAAATTAAAAATAATAATAATAATACTTTTATTCATATAGCGCCAACATATTCCGCAGCGCTTTACAAATTATAGAGGGGACTTGTACAGACAATAGAAATTACAACATAACAAAAATCACAGTTCAAAACAGATACCAAGAGGAGTGAGGGCCCTGCTCGCCAGCTTACAAACTATGGGGAAAAGGGGAGACACGAGAGGTGGATGGTAACAATTGTTTTGTTGTTCGGACCAAAAATTAAATTGTCAGCCCCACTAAAGTCAGAGGGTGATGTGAACGATTACAATCTGCTTACAACGATCCAGAATATGTGTGCGCTATATAAGCAGTGGAATTAAATAATAATGAAAGAAAAAGGCTAGAAGTGTAGAAAATAGCCATACACGCATTTTCTGCTTTCCAGCTCCTTTAACAAGGGTTCATAAATCCCACGTACTTTAGCATTGCCTAATCAGCTGCCTGTTTAGTAACCTCGGATTTGTCAGCCAGTCTTCTCATCCCTGAGGCAACACAAAAGTGACAGAATCAGCAAAATGCTTGAAATTGATAAGCAAAGGTTTCCTAACACTTATCGCGCCATCTGCCAAATGCAGCTTCTACTCGGAGGTAAATTGTTAACATGAGAGCGTAATGAACCGAAACAAATACACGCTCTTTTTCTTAATCTTATTTCTTCTTTGCTCATGGGATTTAGTAAAATCTTTGACCAAAGCAGTTGTGTTCAGGGTTTGCCATACGTGTGGCACGTACCTAATGATGACCTCAGTGTACTTTATTGTATTTTTTCACAGCCTGCTGGAGGGTTTAAAACATTAATAGCACAGTGTATAGTGCATGCAGACAAATATTTACAGTGGCTACCCTTTTACATGTTTCACTCTTTGTTCCATGACAGCCATTTGGTAAATTCAAAAAAGTTCTTTTTTTTTTCTCTCATTAATGTACACTCTGCACCCCATCTTGACTGAAAAAAAAACAGAAATGTAGTAATTTTTGCAAATGTATTAAAAAAGAAAAACTGAAATATCACATTGTTATTTATTTATATAGCAAAATTGATTCCATGGTGCTGTACATGAGAAGGGGTAACATACAAATTATAGTAAACAGATTAACAATAACAGACTGAGGGGCGAGGACCCTGCCCTTGTGAACTTACATTGTACAGGATGGTGTGGAAGGAGACAGCAGGTTGGGTGGTTGCGGCTGCTCCGGGGTTAGTGAGGCGGTAGCTCCGGTGGTGGTGAGAAGGCAGCGGGGTCAGTGCCGGCTGTAGGCTTTCTTAAAGAGGTGGGTTTTCTGGTTCGGTCTGATGAATCTGAATGTGGTTGATAGTCAGACGTGTTGGGGCAAAGAATTCCAGAGGATGGGGGATATTTGGGAGAAGACTTGGAGGCGATTAGGTGAGGAGCGAATAAGTGTGGAGGAGAGAAGGAGGTCTTGGGAGGACCGGAGATTATGTGAGGGAAGATATAAGGAGATTACTTTAGAGATATATGGAGGAGACAGGTTATGGATGGCTTTGTAGGTCAGTATTGGTAATTTGAACTGGATAAGCTGAGGGAATGGGAGCCAGTGAAGAGATTTGCAGAGGGGGGAAGCAGAGGAGTAGCGAGGAGAGATGAGAAATAGACAGGCAGCAGAGTTAAGGATGGATTGGAGAGGAGCGAAAGTGTTAGCAGGAAGGCCCCAGAAAAGGATGTTGCATTGGTTGAGGATGATGAGGGCATGCACAAGCATTTCAGTAGGTTGAGGGTTGAGGAAAGGATGGATTCTGGACATATTTTTGAGCTGGAGGCAACAGGAGGTGGAAAGAGCTTGGATGTACAGTTTCAAGGACAGGGCAAAGTCAAGGGTTACTCAGAGGTGGCGGACTTCCGGTATGGGGAAAAGCATGATGTCATTAATTGTGATAGATAGATCAGGTAAGGTAGATCTGCGAGATGGAGGAAAGATGATGAGTTCAGATTTGTCAACATTTAGTTTGAGGAAGCGAGAGGAGGTATAAAGTTTACCTCCGGTCACTGATGTCAGTTAATGAGACTACAGCTCCCATCCTCTGACACCTGCTTCCAGTGAGAGCAGTAGCGGCAGATGGGAGTATTCATTAGCCAGCTCCTTTGCTGCAAATAAATATTTTTAAAAAACCTGAGTGGGTTCCGCTGTATTTTTGATAACCAGCAAGGTAAAATTTACAGCTGTGGGCTGCAACCCTGAGCTGTCAGCTTCAGCAAGGTTGGCTATCAAGATTAGAGGGGTCCCCATGCCATATTTTTATTATTTAAATAAATAATTTAAAAAAGGCATGTGGTTCCCCACCATTTTTTGACAACCAGCCCTGCTAAAGCAGACAGCTAGGAGCTGGTATTCTCACGCTGGTAATGGGCCATGGATATTGACCCCCAGCCTAAAAATAGTAGCCCACAGCTGCCCAGAAAAGGGACATCTCGTGAACTCACAGGACCGATCAGATGGCACCGCAAGCAGGAGAACTTTCTCAAGCTCGTGATGCCATCAGATAGGTAATAGGAGTTCACAGAAAGACACTGAGCACATGGAGCTCAGTGTGTCTGCTGGATGACAGGCTGCATGGTCACATCATGCAACCTGCCATCTAGATGTAGCAGAGCTGGAACGGTCATGGGACAAATGGATTAGCAGCATCTCTGCAGAAAGGTGAGGAATATTGTTTGTTTTTTTACCTCTTTTGCAGATGATGAGGGCAAAGGGGGAATGGGCGAAGTCATAAGTATGGTTTAATAAAGATTAATAAAGGAGTCTGTGTCATTCTTTCAATTAAAGGACTTTTTTCTTGCTGTCTGTGTTTTCTTACAATGTGAAAATGGGGTTAATAATGGGGGCACCTTATTGACGCCTCTCCATTACTAACCTCGGGGATTGATGTCACCTGACAATACAAAGGTGACATCAATCCCCCTAAATATCACCCCACTTGCCACTGCTACAGAGCCAGATGGAAAAGTGAGGCTAAGTGCCAGAACCCTGTCATGGGCAGCCTAATCTCCAGACCTGAACCCCATTGAAAACCTGTGGAATATAATCAAGAGGATGATGGATAGTCACAAGTCATCAAACAAAGAACTGCTTAAATTTTTGCTCCAGCAGCAGTGTGAAAGACTGGAGGAAAGCATGACAAGACGCATGAAAGCTGTGATTAAAAATCATGGTTATTCCACAAAATATTTATTTTTGAACTATTCCTGAGTTAAAACATTAGTATTGTTGTTTCTAAATGATTCTGAACTTATTTTCTTTGCATTATTTGAAGTCTGAAACCACTGGGTTTATTTTTTGTAATTTTGACTATTTCTCCTTTTCAGAAAGTAGTAGTTTAGAGAATAATAGAAAAATTTACATATTGCTCAAAAATATACCTAAAAAGAGAAAAATCAGACAAACTGAACATTTTGCAGTGGTCTCTTAATTTTTGCCAGAGCTGTATATTCACAAATACCATATTCATGTATCAAAAAAACCTAGTGGATGTATAAACCAGGCTACAGAATGTTTACGTTCAAAAACTAGAAAACTTTATTGACATAAATAGAGTAAAATATACACACAATAATATAACAGGATGCCTCCAATCCAAAAGCCGGCACTGAGAGTGTTAACAGGTATATAGCCAGTATTAATTTAAAACAAATTATATAAGGAACATTTCCATTATAGTCATGTGACTGATATTTTGTGGCTAAAGAGTATATCTATGGTCGAGTAGATTGCCGGGGAAAGATTACTGTACTCCGGTGCTAATAAAGCTGTATGCAAATGCTAAGGAAAGGCATATTGTATATATGAATGTTGTTTTTTTTGTTTATGGCCGCTGTGCCTTATATATATACGCTCCCAGAACATGTGCACCTCACTAACAAGGTATGGCTGAATAAAAATGACAATAACAAAAGTACAACATCACTCTGATAAATAGTCAGGGAGCCATGTATACAATGGCATCCAGATAATATACCCCTTGGTAGTGAAGAAAAAAACACAAATGGAGCCCCGACAGTAGCCTAATCAAAATCCATAGTTACCTCTGAACACTCACAAAGCCGGTAAGAAACCCCTACGCGCGTTTCGATAAGCTTCTTCTTCAGGGGGCGTGTGTGCATATTCATGTGTAGGAAAGAGAAGGAGATCCAGCTCAACGAAATAGTGAAAAATCCATAATTTATTTCACTCAAAATACAATGAAAGGACAAAACATCAGCATACAGAAAAAATTATAAAAACAAGGTCAACGCGTTTCCGGTGACTAAGCACCCTTAATCATGATACCTGGTACAAGACATGTCTATACTTTTATACTAGTATCCGGTTATCACTCCAGTGTTGCAATTGGTAGAATTGTCTAATCAAGCAAAAATAGGCACACATGGTAATGAAAGCAAGACAAGCTTGATGGAAAGACAAAAACAAATGTTTTGGCTAAACATAGATGCAGAAAAAACAGAAATAACACAAAATACAGGAACTATATAAAAAAACAAAATGACATTACAATAATCATTAAATAAATCCAAGAATATGATAGAAAAATAATATAATAGTATGTACAGTGTCCTATGTCATGAACCCACATAACAATATAGAAAAAAAAAACTAATATTAGCAGGAATCTCCCAAACAGGGAGCTGTAACAGCCAAAATAGGTTGGAGCAAATAGGTGAAAGCACAGCTGCAGATGCCGTGACAATGTCACAGCGGCCAGCAAGCAAGGGGAAACAAGGGGAAACAGAAGGACAAATTGATAGCTATTAGCCTCACAAAAATTAATTATACGAGAAATATAAACTACAAATTTAGTTACTAGATGTCAGAAAAGCAACTTCATTGTTTGTAAACCCTCAGAATACTAATAGAAGAGCATGAGATCTTTCCTTTTGTTTAAACCGTGTGGAATTCTTGTTCCGAGTTTAAAGATCCACCATGATTCCCTGTTTCTCAGGGTCACCTCAATGTCTCCTCCTCTAAATGGTTTATGAATTTTTTCAATCGCATAAATTTTGAGTGACTCAAGGTTAGATTGATGATAATTAATAAAATGTTGTGAAGCTTGTGAAGTATTCCTATTAGCACTAATATTTTCAACATCGTAAATATGTTCACGAATACGTGTTTTTAAAGACCGTATGGTACTCCCCACGTATTTAAGATGACATGCCATGCACTCCATGATGTATACCACATTTTTGGTGTTACAGTTCATGAAAGTCTTGATGGGATAAACATTTTGATTACTGGCATCAGTGAAATTGTAGCATTTGCTCGAAAATTTGCAAGTTTTACAAGCCATCGCACCACATTTGAAAAAGCCTTTTGTGCTGAGCCAATGAGAAGGTTGTGCAGGGTGGGCATGAAGAGAACTCGGAGATAGACTAGAGCCTAAAGAGGGGGCTCTTCTAGACACAATTCTGTATCCGTTACTCAAAATGTGAGCTATATCAGCATCTTCCTTAAGAATAGTCAAATTATTAGTCAATATTTTCCTGATTGCATTAAATTGATTACTGTACTGGAAGACCACAGTGATTGGATTTTGAGGAGATAAACTTTGGTTTTGTTTACTATGAAAACGAGGTCGTCGAGCGACAATTTTTTCTGCTCTTTTTAAATGCCAGTCACTGTAGCCTCTCTGCACAAGTCTGCCTTTTATGCCCTCAATCTCTTGGGAGTAATCTTCTAGTGTGCTACAATTACGTTTAGCTCTTACCATCTCCCCTATAGGAATACTTTTGATAGTATGTTTGGGATGGTGACTATTTGCACGCAATATTGTATTCCCTGCTGTGGTTTTCCGGAAAGTGGAGGTAACAATCGGGGTATTAGGTATCCCCTTTAATTTTAAATCTAGAAACTCTATACACGTGTGGTCTTGACGTGAAATAAATTTGAGATTGAATGGATTGTAATTTAAATAGTTTGTTAAATCCTGTACGGTAGATACATCAGAACTCCAGATAAATATCAGGTCATCAATGTATCTACCGTACCATCGTATACAGTCTTTAAATGGATTCTCATCATTATATATGTAAGATTCTTCCCACCAACTCATAACCAGATTAGCAATGGAGGGTGAATATTTGGCACCCATTGAGACACCACTGGTTTGCATGAAATATACTTGGTTGAAGCAGAAAAAATTTGTAGTCATGAGAAAAGAAGTGACCTCTATGACATAAGACTGTAAATCTACGGAAAAATCACTATACTTCTGCATGTGAAATTTAAGAGCAAATATCGCCACTTCATGTGGTATAGAGGTATATAACGAGGTGACATCTGAAGTGATCCAAGAGAAATTAGACTGCCATATAAACCCCTCCATGAAATTCAGGACATCGGTACTATCCCTAAGGTGCCCAGGTGTTCTCTGGACGAGAGGCTGGAGGAGCAGATCTAACCACTCTCCCAGCCTCTCACCCAGAGACCCAATGCCCGACACGATCGGCCTCATGGGTGGTGGATATAAGTTTTTGTGGGTCTTAGGTAAGGCATACAGAATTGGAGTTACTGGATTAGCTACCCTGAGATAGTCACTTTCTTTTTTGTTAAAAAAACCCAAACTGAACCCTTCATCTATAAGATTGGAAATTCTGTTCTGTATTAGTGCAGTGGGGTTAGTAGACAGGCGCTTGTACACAGTCAGATCTGTAAGCATATCATTGACCCAGGTGATGTAATTAGCCTTATCCATTACAACAACTGACCCACCCTTGTCAGAGTTTTTAATGACAAGGTCATCATTATTTTGTAGTTCCTGTAGTGCCTTCTGTAACCTAGGTTTAAGATTACTACTGTGCAAGCGTTTATTCCGCACACTTTCAGAAAGGCTCCTCAACTGAGACTCTATCACATTTTGGAATCTGTCCATGGCAGGTTTACGTGCCTGAACAGGATAATAGTTAGGATTAGGCACTTTAATTATATTTTTGGGAATGAATGAATCTACATTAGCCTCTAAACTTTCTTCCTGTAAATCTGATAGACACATGAGTGACAGTTGGTCTGAAAAATCGAGAGACCTAAAATCATTACTTTGGGGGTTGATGTTACCTTTTTTCTCTGTTGAATCATCCTTGAAATGCAATTTGAGAGCAATATTTCTAATGAATCTGTTCACATCACAAATTGTAGAAAAAAGATCAAAATTGCAACTTGGTACACATATTCATGTGTAGCCATTAACTTTCTACCTAGAGATTTCACTTACTGGATGGTAAGAACTAAAGTAAATATCAGAACCTCGTGGGGAAGGGCATATAATGGCAGCTTTTTAATAATGAAATAGACTTAAATGCCTTTTCCTTATTTCCTCTTTGTGAAATGGAAGTATTTACAGAAAAAAACTTATGCAATGATTATTGTTGATTTTCTTCAGTTTACAGTTAAAGCTCGGTTCTAAAGATGACCAATCCCTAGTTTTTCCAAAATACGCAAAAAGTAAGAAGCTGAACACTGTCAGTTATCTTTTCATCTCACTCCCTTATTTCGGGGCTCCAAAGGACCAAGATTTACTTTGCTAACAAGACACCATGATGATGGCACCATGTGCATGAAGCTTGTACCGAGATTCTCCTTGTATAACTGAATGGTGTCCCATAAGCTCCAGGGCTTTGCTAGAAGGTGGTAAGTAGAGATGAGTGAATATGCTCGGAAAACTATCGCCAAACTTAAATTCAGCACGATTATGGTACAATCGGATTCGTGATCAATAACACGAGCATTTTTCTCAAAATCAGAAAAAGTTGGTAACATTTGGTAAAAGATAAAATAAAAGCCAGCAATTCATGTGCCGGGTACAGTAAAATCGTAAAATCACAGAGTGACAGGTTAGAATAGAATAGATAGAATAGATATATACACATAGAATACATAGATACAGTGGGGCAAAAAAGTATTTAGTCAGTCAGCAATAGTGCAAGTTCCACCACTTAAAAAGATGAGAGGCGTCTGTAATTTACATCATAGGTAGACCTCAACTATGGGAGACAAACTGAGAAAAAAAAATCCAGAAAATCACATTGTCTGTTTTTTTAACAATTTATTTGCATATTATGGTGGAAAATAAGTATTTGGTCAGAAACAAACAATCAAGATTTCTGGCTCTCACAGACCTGTAACTTCTTCTTTAAGAGTCTCCTCTTTCCTCCACTCATTACCTGTAGTAATGGCACCTGTTTAAACTTGTTATCAGTATAAAAAGACACCTGTGCACACCCTCAAACAGTCTGACTCCAAACTCCACTATGGTGAAGACCAAAGAGCTGTCAAAGGACACCAGAAACAAAATTGTAGCCCTGCACCAGGCTGGGAAGACTGAATCTGCAATAGCCAACCAGCTTGGAGTGAAGAAATCAACAGTGGGAGCAATAATTAGAAAATGGAAGACATACAAGACCACTGATTATCTCCCTCGATCTGGGGCTCCACGCAAAATCCCACCCCGTGGGGTCAGAATGATCACAAGAACGGTGAGCAAAAATCCCAGAACCACGCGGGGGGACCTAGTGAATGAACTGCAGAGAGCTGGGACCAATGTAACAAGGCCTACCATAAGTAGCACACTATGCCACCATGGACTCAGATCCTGCAGTGCCAGACGTGTCCCACTGCTTAAGCCAGTACATGTCCGGGCCCATCTGAAGTTTGCTAGAGAGCATTTGGATGATCCAGAGGAGTTTTAGGAGAATGTCCTATGGTCTGATGAAACCAAACTGGAACTGTTTGGTAGAAACACAACTTATCGTGTTTGGAGGAAAAAGAATACTGAGTTGCATCCATCAAACACTATACCTACTGTAAAGCATGGTGGTGGAAACATCATGCTTTAGGGCTGTTTCTCTGCAAAGGGGCCAGGACGACTGATCCGGGTACATGAAAGAATGAATGGGGCCATGTATCGTGAGATTTTGAGTGCAAACCTCCTTCCATCAGCAAGGGCATTGAAGATGAAACGTGGCTGGGTCTTTCAACATGACAATGATCCAAAGCACACCGCCAGGGCAACGAAGGAGTGGCTTCATAAGAAGCATTTCAAGGTCCTGGAGTGGCCTAGCCAGTCTCCAGATCTCAACCCTATAGAAAACGTTTGGAGGGAGTTGAAAGTCCGTGTTGCCAAGCGAAAAGCCAAAAACATCACTGCTCTAGAGGAGATCTGCATGGAGGAATGGGCCAACATACCAACAACAGTGTGTGGCAACCTTGTGAAGACTTACAGAAAACGTTTGACCTCTGTCATTGCCAACAAAGGATATATTACAAAGTATTGAGATTAAATTTTGTTTCTGACCAAATACTTATTTTCCACCATAATATGCAAATAAATTGTTAAAAAAACAGACAATGTGATTTTCTGGATTTATTTTTCTCTGTTTGTCTCCCATAGTTGAGGTCTACCTATGATGTAATTTACAGACGCCTCTCATCTTTTTAAGTGGTGGAACTTGCACTATTGCTGACTGACTAAATACTTTTTTGCCCCACTGTATATAGATGTCAGTGACACACACGCACATGTATATATATATACACTAGCTGAAGAGCCCGGCGTTGCCTGGGCATAGTAAATATCTGTGGTTAGTTATAGCACCTCACTTCTCTTATTTTCCCTTCACGCCTCTCATTTTCCCAATCATATCTTTCATTTTCCCCCTCACATCTCTCATTTTCTCCCTCACTCCTCTCATTCCCCCCTAACACTTGTCATTTCGACCTCACATCTGTCATTTTCTGATCACTCCACTATTTTCCCTCACTCCTCTCATTTTGCACTCACACCTTTTCATTTTCACCTCACACCTCTCATTTTCACCTCAGTATATACATGTTTGTCATCTCCCTTATATATAGTATACACCTGTATGTCATCTCCTGTATATAGTATATACCTGCATGTCATCTCCCCTGTATAAAGTATATACTGTACCTGCTGTGTGTCATCTCCCCTGTATATAGTATATACCTGTATGTCATCTCCTCTTATATATAGTATATACCTGTATGTCATCTCCTCTTATATATAGTATATACCTGTATGTCATCTCCTCCTGTATATAGTATATACCTGTGTGTCATCTCCCCTGTATATAGTATATATCTGTGTGTCATCTCCTCCTGTATATAGTATATACCTGTATGTCATCTTCTATATATAGCATATACCTGTATGTCATCTCCTCCTGTATATAGTATATACCTGTAGGTGATCTGCTCCTGTATACAGTATATACCTGTGTGTCATCTCCTCCTGTATATAGCATATACCTGTATGTCATCTCCTCCTATATATATGTACCTGTATGTTATCTCCTCCTCTATATATATATATACCTGTGTGTCATCTCTCCTGTGTATAGTATATATCTGTGTGTCATCTCCTCCTGTATATAGTATATACCTGTATGTCATCTTCTATATATAGCATATACCTGTATGTCATCTCCTCCTGTAAATAGTATATACCTGTAGGTCATCTGTTCCTGCATATAGTATATACCTGTGTGTCATCTCTTCCTGTATATAGTATATACCTGTATGTCATCTCCTCCTGTATATAGTATGTACCTGTGTGTCATCTCCTCCTGTATATAGTATATACCTGTATGTCATCTCCTCCTGTAAATAGTATATACCTGTAGGTCATCTGCTCCTGCATATAGTATATACCTGTGTGTCATCTCCTCCTGTATATAGTATATACCTGTATGTCATCTCCTCCTGTATATAGTATATACCTGTATGTCATCTCCTCCTCTATATAGTATATACCTGTGTGTCATCTCTCCTGTATATAGTATATATCTGTGTGTCATCTCCCCTGTATATAGTATATACCTGTGTCATCTCCTGTATTAGACCTCGTTCACACGTTATTTGCTCAGTATTTTTACCTGAGTATTTGTAAGATAAATTGGCAGCCTGATAAATCCCCAGCCAACAGGGAGCCCTTCCCCTGGCAGTATATATTAGCTCACACATACACATAATAGACAGGTCATGTGACTGACAGCTGCCGTATTTCCTATATGGTGCAATTGTTGTAGTTTGTCTGCTCATTAATCAGATTTTTATTTTTGAAGGATAATACCAGACTTGTGTGTGTTTTAGGGCGAGTTTCGTTTGTCAAGTTGTGTGTGTTGAGTTGTGTGTGGCGACATGCATGTAGCGACTTTTGTGAGATGAGTTTTGTGTGGCAACATGCGTGTAGCAACTTTTTGTGTGTCGAGTTGCATGTGACAGGTTAGTGTAGCAAGTTGTGTGCTGCAAGTTTTGCGCATGGCGAGTTTTGCGCGTGGCGAGTTTTATGTGTGGTGCCTTTTGAGTATGTGCAAGTTTTGTGTGAGGCAACTTTTGCATGTGTTGCAAATTTTGTGCATGTGGCAATTTTTCCGCGTGTGCAAGTTTTGCGTGTGGCGAGTTTTCCATGAGGTGAGTTTTGCACTTGTGGCGAGTTTTGCGTGAGCCTAGTTTTTGCATGTGGCGAGTTCTGCGCATGGCGAGTTTTGAGCGGCGACTTTTGTGTTTTGACTTTTATGTGGCGAGGTTGGTGTATGTATGGTGAAATGTGTGCTGAGGGTGGTATATGTGTTCAAGCACGTGGTAGTGTGTGGCGCATTTTGTGTGTGTGTTCATATCCCTGTGTGTGGTGAGTATCTCATGTCGGGGCCCCACCTTAGCAACTGTACGGTATATACTCTTTGGTGCCATCGCTCTCACTCTTTAAGTCCCCCTTGTTCACATCTGGCAGCTGGCAATTTGCCTCCAACACTTTTCCTTTCACTTTTCCCCATTATGTAGATAGGGGAAAAATAGTTTGGTGAATTGGAAAGCGTGGGGTTAAAATTTCACCTCACAACACAGCCTATGACGCTCTCGGGGTCCAGACGTGTGACTGTGCAAACTTTTGTGGCTGTAGCTGCGACGTCTCCAACACTTTTCCTTTCACTTTTTCCCCATTATGTAGATAGGGGCAAAATTGTTTGGTGAATTGGAAAGCGCAGGGTTAAAATTTCACCTCACGACATAGCCTATGACGCTCTCGGGGTCCAGATGTGTGACTGTGCAAAATTTTGTGGCTGTAGCTGCGACCGTGCAGATACCAATCCCGGACATACACACACACACACACATACACACATTCAGCTTTATATAGTAGATATATATATATATATATGTATATACAATATATTGCATGCATAGAAGAAAAGCTGGCAATTCATCTGCTGTGTACTGTAAAATTGCAGCAGGAGCTGACACGATAAAAGAGATGGTTTACATACAGTAAATACAGATAGAATACATACAGTAGATGGCTTAGAGGGTTGATTCTACTGACAGATTCCCTTTAAGGCAGAAACAAGAAATGCTAAAATTTACTATTGCAATTCCCAATCCAAGGATTTATTAAATATAATGGGCTTAGCACTTGCATACATTCACTTACAGACATTTAAACTAATTTCTAGACTTTTTAGCCTTAAAGGGAATCTGTCACTAGGTTTCTACTACCCCATCTGACAGCAGCATGATGTAGGGACAGAAACTCTAATTGCAGTGATGTATCACTTTACTTGGCTGCTTGCTGTAGTTTTGATAAAATCAATTATCTGCTGAAGATCTACTAGTTCCCTGAATGCTGTGCTTGTATAACCTAGCACACACCACTGATCGACAGCTTTTTATGTACGCTGTGCATAGTCATAAACCTGACAATCAGTGATAAGGGGCTGGCTGGACTACTTCTAGTAATAATCTTATGCTGATAAAACAGTGCTTTTATCAAAACTACAGCTCTGCCGCTACATTATGTTGCTCTCAGATGAGGTAGCAAAAACCTGCTTATCACATCTGTTTAATACCCCACTTCCTCTAACATTTTGATAAAATCTGAAATAACAAAAGACTGATAGTCACTTCAAATCAGGAAAGTGGTCTGTACAGGTGCAAACTAATACAAAAATGCCGAGACTCATATTAATCAGTAAGCCAAGCACCATCACCTAGCTACCTGTATACCATCCATTACCATATACTAACAAAAGGAGAAACAGGAGTTTTATGGCAGAAAAACTTATGACAAATCTTTATTAATACAATCACACATATATTGACAAACAATTTTTTTAAAAAGAATATATATGATGGTAAAGGACACTAATAAGCAACATACAGCATCATATAAATATGAACGTCCAACAAAAAGGACTAAAGGTATATAAGGTCAATAACCCTACCCAATAGTGTGTCCAAACATATCCCCTCCAGACCTCTAGGGGGAGGACAGCACAAGTTCTGTCCCAATGGTTAATGCATGATAATGTCCACAGTTCATAAAAGCTCCATCTCACATGCCACCATGTAGGTACAAAGGTATAACATAGATATTAGAAAGAAAGAATAAGGGTTAACCTTACCGGTGCCGTAATGTGCAACTGGACGCACCCCGATGTACGTTTTGCCGCTTTACAGCATGGCTTTCTCAAGGGGAGGTGTAAACTAAGCTTAGCCATCTCTATTCATAACTAACAAAGAAAGTTGCACGCTGTAGTGCTATAGCATGATAACATAAAATATATGAAATCTGAATTGTGTTACTGCTGTAGAAAATAGGAAAAAATAAAGATAAGTTGGCCAATTTATGCATGTCCAGCTGCCAATGACAAGGTGATCTTCTTTTGCTGGGGACCTATACTATTGTGAATCCTCTCAAAGGCCAAAGCCTATATTTATATGGGTAGGTAGGATCCTGCCGTAATTAAATCCACAATGGGCTGATGGATGGAGAGCTCAGTTAGAGAGCCAATATATAAATAACAAAAGACTGACCATCACGTCCAAACAGAAAATTGGTGTGTTCAGGTGCTTAATAAGAGTAGACATCTGTATACATAACTAACAAATAAAGATGCACTTTGAAGTGTTATAGTATGTAAGCATGAAACATATTAAATTTTATTTGCATTACTGCTCCAGAAAATAGAAAAGAATGAAGGACAGTCATGCATGCCTAGCAGCCAACAACAAGGTGATCTTCTTTTGATGAGGATCGTCTCTTTACATAACTGAGTTGCACTCTGTAGTGTTATAGCATGTAAATTGCCCAAATGATGTGCTAAGTAGTTTTGTTTTCCCTATTTTGTAGAGCAGCAATGCAATTAAAATTTCATATATTTAATGTTAACATGCTATAGCATTAAACAAGGCAAATTTATTTGTTAGATATGTATAGATATTGCTACTCTTAGCAGGCATCTGTACGCATCAGTTTTCTGTTTGGAAGTGACAGTCAGTCTTTTGTTATTATATATTGGCTTTCTGACTGAGCCCGTGACTGTTATAGTTACACAACGATCCTACCTACCTATATAAATGCAGGTTTTAGCCTAGTAGAGGATTCAAATTAGGATGGGCCCCCAGCAAAGGAATATCACCTTGCCATTGGCTGCTGGGCAAGCATGAATTTGCCAGATTACAGGTGTTTCTCACAAAATTAGAATATCATCAAAAGGTTAATTTACCTTAGTTCTTCAATACAAAAAGTTAATCTCATATATTATAGAGTCAGTGCAATCCGAGTGATCTATTTCATGTGTTCATTTCTGTTACTGTTGATTATTATGGCTTACAGTGAATGAAAACCCAAAAGTCATATTTCAGTAAATTAGAATAATTAACAAAAAACACCCGTAAAGGCTTCCTAAGCATTTAAAAAGGTCCTTTAGTGTTAGGAGTCGAGTTTCCTCTGCTGCACAGGGGAATCTCGATCCGTGTCTGCTGCGGTCTCCCATTCGGTATCGGCCGTAGTGGGCACTGCTCAGCGGAGACGTCGCTCCCAGCGTCTCGCTGGGGCTGATTCGGTGCATAGGGTCACTACTGCCTTTTCTGGCTTTCCTATGGTACCCTGCACTGATCTGCGGCGAGCGAGCCTCTCTGGGACTAAGTCCTTGTTTACTCACAGTGAGCATGCCCAGGGCAGGGTCTCCCATTGGAGGTCGAGGGCCACATGTTCAGTCACATGCTCAGGTGCTGCAGTACATTCCATTGGTCCTTCTGGAAGGTCCTGAAAGGGCAAAACATGCTCAGGTACTGCAGCACTTTCCATTGGTCCTTCTGGAAGGTCCTGAAAGGGCAAAAACTTCAGTAGCAGCTTCCTGTGCTGCAACTATATAAACTGCGCATGACCGCACGGCCATGCGCTAGTATCGTCTTATGCTATATGCTTTGCGCCAATGTGGTCATGTGTTTGAATGTGTTCAGGGACCCGGCTGAAATAAGCCCCTAGAATGCTGGCACCTCCAGCGAGGAGATTGTGTATAAGAGTGTTCAGGGACCCGGCTGAAATAAGCCCCTAGAATGCTGGCATCTCCAGCGAGGAGTTTTGTATGCATGCATGACCACTCACTGCTCACATCTGGGTAGTTGGCCTGTGCCTCTGTGAAAGTCTAACAGGGCACAGAGCTTTCCTCTCGCGGTTACTCTGTGAAGCTAACAGAGTTGGTATATACCGCCATATAGAGCCGCCATTATTTAGCAGCAGGTGCTTTCCTGCACGGCGGATCCCGGGTTGCGAACGCACCAATTCCATTTAATAAATTATATATTTGGTGCGTTCCGCCAACCCTAACAGTATACTAGCGCCAGGATCTGGCTAAGTAATGGCGGATGAACAGCGATTGCAGGGGTACATCCAGCTGCTGGAGGGCCGGTTGGCGTCTCTTGAGCGTGCAACCTCGGCGGTGGATGTTACCGCAATAGCTGTTCAGGCTGCTAGTGTGGCTGCAGCAGCTTTACCCACTGCCACCTCTGTTCCGACCCTATCTCACCTTCCTTTGCCTGAGAGATACTCTGGGGACAGTAAGTCCTGTAGGGGTTTCGTGAGCCAATGTAGTATACACCTCGAGCTTCTGGCTGCACGTTTCCCTACTGAGCGGGCAAAGGTGGGATTCATAATCTCTCTCCTGTCGGACAGAGCGTTGGAGTGGGCTACGCCGCTGTGGGAGCGCAACAATCATGTGGTGCGGAGTGTTCCTAGGTTTCTGGACACTCTGAAACAGGTCTTTTTAGGACCTCAAGTCACCCATGATACAGCGCTCCAACTGCTGGCTTTGACTCAGGGTTCAACCATGGTCAGCCATTTTGCTGTTCTCTTCCGGACATTAGCGTCTGAGTTGGAATGGCCAGATAAAACCCTCAATCCCGTATTTTGGAGGGGGCTGGCTGACCATGTGAAGGACGCTTTGGCCACTAGGGAGATTCCCGCCACACTGGAGGAGCTCATAGCCGTATCTACTCGTATTGACCTCCGTTTTAACGAGCGGAGGTTGGAGCGAGCCCAGTGTAGGCAGAGGTTTCGGCTGGCTCCCACCTTCGCCAAACCTTTGGAATCTCCAGTCCAGGCATCCGAGTCACATGAGGCCTTAGAGGTGACACGAGCGGGATTCAAGTCTCAGTCTGCCCGTGCACATAAGGTCCGTCATGTTTGCCAGCAGTCAGGACACCTTGCCTCCAAGGGTCCTCAGCGGTCGGGGAAACGTCAGCGTCTAGTGGCAGTTGGAGGAGGTACACTAGACATGGCGACGTTTGCCTCAAAGTTGTCCTTCAAGGGGACAATTACCATAGGCCCATCCACTCTTATGGTCGAGCTATGCGTGGATTCTGGGGCAGAGGGTAACTTTATGTATTCCGCTTTTGCCCAGCGTCACGCAATACCCTTGGTGATGCTCGCCAAGCCGGTAACCGTTCGAGTGGTAAATGGGTCAACACTACCTTCACAGATTACCCATCAAACCATTCCTTTCACGCTATCTGTGTCTCCATCACATCAGGAGATAATCTCTCTATTAGTCATTCCTGAGGGAATTGATGAGGTCCTGTTGGGGATACCATGGCTTCGCTACCATTCTCCTCATATTGAGTGGTCCTCGGGGAGAGTTTTGGGTTGGAGTAAATCTTGCGAGGGTAGATGTCTGAGGGAGTGCGTTCAGGTTGCTACTACACAGGTACCCGCAGATCTTTCCTCTCTCCCCAAGCACTATTGGCCCTATGCAGACGTGTTCTCCAAAAGAGCTGCGGAGACCCTTCCGCCTCACCGCCCCCATGACTGTCCTATTGACCTCTTGCCTGGTGCTGAGCCTCCCCGGGGTCGAGTCTATCCGTTATCTCTCCTGGAGACGGAGGCAATGTCCCAGTACATCCAGGAGAATCTGGCAAGAGGATTCATTAGGAAGTCAGTGTCACCAGCAGGGGCAGGGTTCTTTTTCGTACAGAAGAAGACTGGAGACTTACGTCCATGCATAGACTACAGGGGTCTTAACGCCATCACCGTTAAGAACAAGTACCCACTACCCCTGATATCTGAGCTGTTTGATAGGCTACGGGGAGCGAGGGTATTTACAAAGTTAGATCTGCGGGGTGCTTACAACCTGATTCGCATCCGTGAGGGGGATGAATGGAAGACGGCTTTTAACACCAGGGATGGGCACTATGAATATCTGGTGATGCCCTTCGGGCTCTGTAATGCCCCAGCCGTTTTCCAAGACTTTGTGAACGACATCTTCCGGGATATGCTCACCACCTCGGTTGTAGTCTATCTGGATGATATTCTCATCTTCTCTCCAGATATTGACTCCCATCGGAGAGATGTTCGCAAAGTCTTCGACCTCTTACGGGCAAACTCCCTCTACGCCAAGTTGGAGAAGTGTGTGTTTGAGCAGGAGTCCTTGCCTTTCCTTGGTTATATCATCTCTGCCCAGGGTTTGGCTATGGATCCTGCCAAGCTACAGGCTGTAATGGACTGGCAGGAACCCCATTCTCTTAAAGCGGTGCAACGCTTTATGGGGTTCATTAATTACTATCGCCAGTTCATTCCACACTTCTCAACTTTGGTAGCTCCCTTGGTTGCCCTCACCAAGAAGGGAGCAAATCCCAAGTTGTGGTCAGAGGAGGTCTCCAAAGCCTTTCTCTCGATCAAGTCACACTTTGCTAGCGCTCCCATCCTACATCGCCCCGATGTTGATAAGCCATTTATCTTGGAGGTGGATGCCTCATCCGTTGGTGCTGGAGCAGTCCTTTTCCAAAAGGATGCTCAAGGTCGGAAGCATCCTTGCTTCTTCTTCTCCAAGACCTTCACACCAGCGGAGAGGAATTATTCCATCGGGGACAGGGAGTTGCTGGCCATGAAGTTGGCTTTTTCGGAGTGGAGACATCTCTTGGAGGGAGCTCGCTTTCCCTTCCAAGTCTTCACTGACCACAAGAACTTGGTGTATCTGCAAACGGCCCAGCGGCTGAATTCTCGCCAGGCTAGATGGTCCCTGTTCTTCTCCCGGTTCCATTTTACTCTCCATTTCCTCTCCGGGGAGAAGAACGTTCGTGCTGATGCTCTCTCCCACTCCGTGGTGTCATCGGAGGAGGAGGAGGAGCTTCGGCTTATTGTCCCTTCTGAGAGCCTGAGAACTGTAGCTCCGGTTTCGCTAGAGTCTGTGCCCCCGGGCAAGACTTTCGTACCAGCTAACTTGCGATCGGAGGTTCTCTCTTGGGCTCACTCCTCCAGAGTGGGTGGGCATTTTGGGACCAAGAGGACATCTGAGCTTCTGGCGAGAACATACTGGTGGCCGCATATGGCCCGAGATGTCAAGGACTATATTGAGGCGTGCGTTTCTTGCGCCCAGAATCGGTCTCCTCGGCAACGGCCTGCTGGGTTGCTTTACCCTCTACCGGTGGCAGACAGGCCCTGGGAGATGGTCGGGATGGACTTTGTGGTGGGTCTACCCAAGTCGTGTGGCTGCTCCATTATTTGGGTTGTCACCGACCATTTCTCCAAGATGGTGCATTTGGTGCCGCTTCCTCGGTTACCCTCAGCACGGGCCTTGGCGGTGTTGTTCATTAAACACATTTTCCGTTTGCATGGTATGCCTGATAAGATTGTCAGCGATCGGGGTCCCCAGTTCGCATCTCGGTTTTGGAGAGAGCTCTGCCGTTTACTCAGCATAGAGTTAAACCTCTCCTCTGCATACCATCCCGAGACGAATGGGTTGGTGGAGAGAACCAACCAGACTCTGGTGACATATTTGCGACATTTCGTCTCTGCTAGGCAGGATGACTGGGCATCTTTGCTACCTTGGGCGGAATTTGCCCTGAACAACGCCGTAGCCGATTCCACTGGTCAAACTCCTTTTCTCCTTAATTACAGCCAGCATCCGCGTGTCCCTGTGCCCATGCCCGTGTCATCCACCGATTCTAGGGTGGTAGACTGGGCAGTGGAGGCACGTGACATCTGGGACCGCACACAGGATGCCATCCGGGCCTCCAAGGAGAGAATGAGGGTTTCAGCTGATACACACCGGCGCCCCGCTCCGGTCTTTGCTCCTGGCGACTTAGTGTGGCTCTCCGCCCGTAACATCAGGCTGCGAGTTGAGTCCACTAAGTTTGCTCCTCGCTACATTGGCCCGTTTAAGGTTCTGGAACAGGTCAACCCTGTGGTCTACCGTTTGGCTATTCCTCCATGCCTTGGTATCACTGATACTTTCCACGTTTCCCTCTTAAAGCCTGTTCATTTGTTCCGGTTTTCCGAGTCATCTGCTGGGACATTGGGTTCATCCACGGATGAGTTTGAGGTGAATGCTATTGTGGGGTGCAAGGTGGTACGTGGCAAGATATTTTATCTGGTGGACTGGAAGGGTCACGGCCCTGAGGATAGAACCTGGGAGCCTGTGGAGCACATTCGGGCTCCGCTGCTTATCGCAGCTTTTGAGCGTAGTGAGGCTCAGGGAGGGGGGGCCCTAGGAGGGGGGGGTAATGTTAGGAGTCGAGTTTCCTCTGCTGCACAGGGGAATCTCGATCCGTGTCTGCTGCGGTCTCCCATTCGGTATCGGCCATAGTGGGCACTGCTCAGCGGAGACGTCGCTCCCAGCGTCTCGCTGGGGCTGATTCGGTGCATAGGGTCACTACTGCCTTTTCTGGCTTTCCTATGGTACCCTGCACTGATCTGCAGCGAGCGAGCCTCTCTGGGACTAAGTCCTTGTTTACTCACACTGAGCATGCCCAGGGCAGGGTCTCCCATTGGAGGTCGAGGGCCACATGTTCAGTCACATGCTCAGGTGCTGCAGTACATTCCATTGGTCCTTCTGGAAGGTCCTGAAAGGGCAAAACATGCTCAGGTACTGCAGCACTTTCCATTGGTCCTTCTGGAAGGTCCTGAAAGGGCAAAAACTTCAGTAGCAGCTTCCTGTGCTGCAACTATATAAACTGCGCATGACCGCACGGCCATGCGCTAGTATCGTCTTATGCTATATGCTTTGCGCCAATGTGGTCATGTGTTTGAATGTGTTCAGGGACCCGGCTGAAATAAGCCCCTAGAATGCTGGCACCTCCGGCGAGGAGATTGTGTTTAAGTGTGTTCAGGGACCCGGCTGAAATAAGCCCCTAGAATGCTGGCATCTCCGGCGAGGAGTTTTGTATGCATGCATGACCACTCACTGCTCACATCTGGGTAGTTGGCCTGTGCCTCTGTGAAAGTCTAACAGGGCACAGAGCTTTCCTCTCGCGGTTACTCTGTGAAGCTAACAGAGTTGGTATATACCGCCATATAGAGCCGCCATTATTTAGCAGCAGGTGCTTTCCTGCACGGTGGATCCCGGGTTGCGAACGCACCAATTCCATTTAATAAATTATATATTTGGTGCGTTCCGCCAACCCTAACACTTAGTCTGTTTCAGTAGGTTTCATAATCATGGGGAAGATTGCTGAAGTGACATATGTCCAGAAGGATGTCATTAATACACTCCACAAGGAGGATAAGCCACAAAAGGTCATTGCTAAGAAGCTGGCTGTTCACAGAGTGCTGTATCCAATCATTTTAAGGGAAAGTTGAGTGGAAGAAAAAAGTGCGGTAGAAAAAGGTTCACAAGCAACCGGGATAACTGCAACTTTGAAAGTATTATTAAGAAATTGACATTCAAAAATTTGGGTGAAATTCACAAGGAGTAGACTGCTGCTGGAGTCATTGCTTCAAGAGCCGCCATACACCGAGATATCCATCCAGGACATGGGCTGCAAGTGTCGCATTCCTTGTGTCAAGCCCTCATGACCAATAGTCAACGCCAGAAGCGTCTTACCTGGGGCAACGAGAAAAAGAACTAGACTGTTGCTCCATGGTCCAAGGTGTTGTTTTCAGATGAAAGTAAATTTTGCGTTTCATTTGGAAATCAAGGTCCGAGAGACTGGAGGAAGAGTGGAGAGGCCACAATCCAAGCTGCTGGATGTCTAGTGTGAAGTCTTCACAATCAGTGATGGCTTGGGGAGCTATGCCATCTGCTGGTGTAGGTCCACTGGGTTTTGTCAAGACCAAATTCAGCGCACCTGTCTACCAGAAAATTTTAGAGCACTTCATGCTTCTCTGCCGACAAGCTTTTTGGAGACAGAAATTTCATTCTCCAGCAGGATTTGGCACCTGTCCACACTGTCAAAAGTATCAATACCTGGTTTAATAACAACAGTATCACGGTGCTTGATTAGCCAGTTAACTCGCCTGAACTTAACCCCATAGAGAATCTATAGGGTATTGTCAAGAGGAAGATGAGAGACACCAGACCCAACATGCAGACAAGCTGAATGCTGCTATCAAAGCAACCTGGGCTTCCATAACACCTCAGCAGTACCACAGGCTGATCGAATCCAAGCCATGCTGCATTGATGCAGTAATTGATGCAAAAGGAGCCCCGACCAAGTATTGACTGCATTTAATGAACATACATTTCAGTAGGCCAACATTTCAGATTTTAAAATCATTTTTCAAGCTGGTGTTATAAAGTATTCTAATTTACTGAGATAATGACTTTTGGGCTTTCATTGGCTGTCAGCCATAATCATCCACATTAACAGAAATAAACACTTGAAATAGATCACTCTGTTTGTAATGACTCAATATAATTTCTGAGTTTTGCATTGAAAAACTGAAATAAATTAACTTTTTGATGATATTCTAATTTTGTGAGAAGGACATTTATATGCTAAATATCTTCAGTTTTTCCTATTTTCTAGAGTAGTAACGCAATTCAATTTTATTTCCTGCTTACATTCTACAGCGTACCAGAAGGCAACTTTATTTGTTATATAAACTAGGAGAATCTTACTATCTTAGGGGTTGATAAGTAACAAATGAAATAAAACATTTCATCATGAAAGTTCCCACAATATTATTTTTTTAAACCATCCAGCAGGTTGTAAAATAATACAACAAAGTACTCAGGTCATTAGATACGTGCCACATGTATGGCAACTTTTGTAGACATCTGAATTGGTTGCATATTTTATTAAATGCCATAAACAAAAAAGAAATAGGACTAAGAAAAAGTATTTGTTTCTGGTCGTGTATTTTACATTGTCATATAAACCTCTGAGTAAAAGCAACATTTGACAGATGACAAGATACTTTTTAATAGAAGATTGATCAAACATTTTTTCTCAGGTTTCTTCAACATTGCTAAATAATAAATTATCTTACAGACCTTCTTTACATATGTGAATGTTGCAATAGACCATGTAAGAGGATAACATATATTACCTTCTACAAATTTGACCTCTCAGAAAATTCCAAATCTTCAAAATGCCCGAACTATTTTCTGAAATCTAAGGGGTAAGGTTTCTCCGTGTGGAGAGTGACATACCAGCTCTGCCTTGTCAAGGTAAGGAGGTTTATTCGCCATGCAATGCTCCTCTGGGAAATTTAAAATGCAAATTGCCTCTTCAGAGAAAAAAGAGGACTTAAACTCTGTAGCGCCACCTGTTGGAAGTAGCGATCCTACAAGTCACAATCAAGCCTTTAACGAGTCATGCAATATGACTTAGGATATAAGCCAAATCAGCATCTCAATTCACAGAGACGGTGTTTCGGGCTGTTGGCCCTCGTCAACAGCCCTTGATAGCCCGAAACATCATGTCTGTGAATTGAGGTAATGATTTGGCTTTTATCCTAAGTCATGTTCCAAGACTCGTTAAAGGGTTGATTGTGACTAGTAGGATCGCTACTTTCAACAGGAGGCGCTATAGGGTTCAAGTCCTCATTTTCTCTGATGAGGCAATTTGCAAAACTATTTCCATAATTCAAGCTTAATGCAAAACTTCTCAACATGGCAATCAACCACGAGGTCTTCATGGTGTTAAATTCTGATGATGGTTCATGAGTAAAACCCTAACCATCCGTGATAGATTGCATCACTAACAAGCCATGTCAAAGTAGTCCTGGGAGAAGGCAAGACTTCCTGTAGTAAGACATTTTATTAGTGCTTGAGTGAATACATTTTCCTCTGATGCTTTATTGTAATGGAGAGATAACAGCGAACATGTAGACCTACTTATTGGAGCCAAATGCTCGCTTAAATCTAGGAAAATTAGTTTACATAAATTATTCACATGGTAATGAGAATTATTTCACTAGACGGTGATTATTTCCTGATATGAGCTCAGCAACTCCAGTGCTACAGGTTTCATTGCAAAGTTATTAGAATTACAGTGATTTTTTTTTTCTTTGCAATCATGGCACCAAATGACTTTGCGCTATATGTTATCTATTACTTTTTATTTTGCCTATGGTTTAGTTACATTTTCATCATGGCAAAACCACTGAAGTTTTTATTAAAAAAACAATGGTTAAACCATTCGATTCTACTTTTTAAACTGTGCTATATCAACAAAACAAGTATTTTTAAACAATTCTACTATAATAATTATACGATATCATGTCCTGGATTACACTTCAGAACATACAATATAGCCAGATACCTTAGTCAATGAACATACAGCAGGTGAAATAAATATTGAACACTTCATCAATTTTGTTAGTAAATGTTTTTCTAAAGGTGCTATTGATGTCAAATTCTCATGCAGGTAATAACCCTTCCAATCCACACAGGCAAAGAGATCAAAGCATAGATATCTATATATTAATATATTAATAAAAAATAGGAACAGCACACAATTCTTTTACTTATCTTTGGGTGCAAAGCCCCCAGGCAACCTGCCAAGGATTGTCCAGAGTACATAGAATTCAAAAAAGTAGGCAGCACTCCATATCATCTGAAAAACTGTGCAGGATTTATTGAACCCACATGTCTGGGCAACGTTTCAGCTCCAAATGAGCCTTTGTCAAGCAGAGGGTGTTTCTCCAAAGTGCATATATATGGGCATTTCAACAATCCTTAATTGCCGCTAATTACAGGTCCTTCTCAAAAAATTAGCATATAGTGTTAAATTTCATTATTTACCATAATGTAATGATTACAATTAAACTTTCATATATTATAGATTCATTATCCACCAACTGAAATTTGTCAGGTCTTTTATTGTTTTAATACTGATGATTTTGGCATACAACTCCTGATAACCCAAAAAACCTGTCTCAATAAATTAGCATATTTCACCCATCCAATCAAATAAAAGTGTTTTTTAATAACAAACAAAAAAAACAACAAATAATAATGTTCAGTTATGCACTCAATACTTGGTCGGGAATCCTTTGGCAGAAATGACTGCATCAATGCGGCGTGGCATGGAGGCGATCAGCCTGTGACACTGCTGAGATGTTATGGAGGCCCAGGATGCTTCAATAGCGGCCTTAAGCTCATCCAGAGTGTTGGGTCTTGCGTCTCTCAACTTTCTCTTCACAATATCCCACAGATTCTCTATGGGGTTCAGGTCAGGAGAGTTGGCAGGCCAATTGAGCACAGTAATACCATGGTCAGTAAACCATTTACCAGTGGTTTTGGCACTGTGTGCAGGTGCCAGGTCGTGCTGAAAAATGAAATCTTCATCTCCATAAAGCATTTCAGCCGATGGAAGCATGAAGTGCTCCAAAATCTCCTGATAGCTAGCTGCATTGACCCTGCCCTTGATGAAACACAGTGGACCAACACCAGCAGCTGACATGGCACCCCACTCCATCACTGACTGTGGGTACTTGACACTGGACTTCAGGCATTTTGGCATTTCCTTCTCCCCAGTCTTCCTCCAGACTCTGGCACCTTGATTTCCGAATGACATGCAAAATTTGCTTTCATCAGAAAAAAGTACTTGGGACCACTTAGCAACAGTCCAGTGCTGCTTCTCTGTAGCCCAGGTCAGGCGCCTCTGCCGCT
Organism: Ranitomeya imitator; assembly: GCF_032444005.1. Classification (NCBI taxonomy): domain Eukaryota; kingdom Metazoa; phylum Chordata; class Amphibia; order Anura; family Dendrobatidae; genus Ranitomeya; species Ranitomeya imitator. The sequence continues at coordinate 116,875,748 of NC_091289.1, forward strand.
GTTTATGGTTCAAAAGTGGCTTTACCTGGGGAATGCGGCACCTGTAGCCCATTTCCTGCACACGCCTGTGCACGGTGGCTGTGGATGTTTCCACACCAGACTCAGTCCACTGCTTCCTCAGGTTCCCCAAGGTCTGGAATCGGTCCTTCTCCACAATCTTCCTCAGGGTCCGGTCTCCTCTTCTCGTTGTACAGCGTTTTCTGCCACATTGTTTCCTTCCAACAGACTTACCATTGAGGTGCCTTGATACAGCACTCTGGGAACAGCCTATTTGTTGAGAAATTTCTTTCTGGGTCTTACCCTCTTGCTTGAGGGTGTCAATGATGGCCTTCTTGACATCTGTCAGGTCGCTAGTCTTACCCATGATGGGGGTTTTGAGTAATGAACCAGGCAGGGAGTTTATAAAAGCCTCAGGTATCTTTTGCATGTGTTTAGAGTTAATTAGTTGATTCAGAAGATTAGGGTAATAGGTCGTTTAGAGAACCTTTTCTTGATATGCTAATTTATTGAGACAGGTTTTTTGGGTTATCAGGAGTTGTATGCCAAAATCATCAGTATTAAAACAATAAAAGACCTGACAAATTTCAGTTGGTGGATAATGAATCTATAATATATGAAAGTTTAATTGTAATCATTACATTATGGTAAATAATGACATTTAACACTATATGCTAATTTTTTGAGAAGGACCTGTATATTATACATTACATAAAGTGAAGTATATATATCATAATGTAATGGGTTACTGGCCAATCATCTACTCTGTGTGGCATTTTTTGGAAAGCGCATGCGCACCAGCGCTACAAACCACCATCTGTGTTGTGGCACGTTGAACTATCTCTTCTTACTTACAGCGCTTTCACAGCGCCCCCACCACAGCACACTATACCTCCGTTCCAGAATTTCCGACATAGAACCATCCACTGCTCATTTTCTTAACTAGTCAAACTTTTCACTAGTTACTACATGGACACTTCGTGGTGCATAACCCCGCCCTGACGCTCCGGGTGACACCTTATTGAGGCTATATCCGGGAGTCGAATAGTGTCCAAGTGATGCAATTAACCCCTCCAGGTCAAAATACCTCAATTGTGACAACTAAAGGCAGTTGCACCACTGTCCCTAGTTATTGACAAACAATTAGACAAAATTAACTGATGTTGATGGTTCCTTTAGCTGATTATTCAAAGTTATTAATTACTTGGCCCTTAATCCATTCACATCAATCCAAAATTTTTTACTCAGTAATATCAAAGCATAATTATTGTATTTTACATAGTTTTCATCTACGAGTCAATTCCTCTAATGGACTCAAAAATAAATCTCCGTCCTCCATGTTAGCATGTTATTCCAGGGTAAGTACCGTATATACTCGAGTATAAGCCGAGATTATCAGCCCACTTTTTTGGGTTGAAAGTCCCCCTCTCGGCTTATACTCGAGTCATACCCAGGGGTGCGCAGGGGAAGGGGAACGGGGGCTGTCTAATTATACTTACCTACTCCTAGAGCGGTCCCTGCACGTCACTGCTTCTTCCAGCGCTGCAGCTTCTTCCTGTAGTGAGCAGTCACATGGTACCGCTCATTACAGTAATGAATATGCGGCTCCACCTCTATGGTAACGGTAATGTAATTCATTATTGTAATGAGTGGTAACGGTGACCGCTCACTACAGGAAGAAAATGCGGTGCCGGGGAACAGACGTGCAGCGACGGCGCCAGGAGCAGGTAAGTATGATGGGGGGCAGTGCGCGATACTCACCTGCTCCTCGTGCCACCGGTGGCGCCGCTGTGTCTTCCGCAGTGATGCTCAGGTCAGAGGGCGCGGTGATGCTTCCTGAACGTCGGCGCAGAGGATGGGAAGACACAGCGGCGGTCAGCGGTGGAACGGGAAAGCTGAGTATAGCAAGTGCCGGGGGCCTGAGAAGTGAGTATGTAATTTTTTTATTTTTTTAATCGCAGCAACAGCATATGGGGCAAATATCTGTATGGGGCATCTTATGTGGCCATGTGCAGCATTATATGGGGGCAAATATCTGTATGGGGCATCTTATGTGGCCATGTGCAGCATGATATGGGGCAAATATCTGTATCGGGCATCTTATGTGGCCATGTGCAGCATGATATGGGGGCAAATATCTGTGTAGGGCATCTGTATGGGGCCATGCGCAGCATGATATGGGGCAAATATTTGTATGGGGCATCTGTATGGGGCCATGTGCAGTATGATATAGGGCAAATATCTGTATGGGGCATCTTATGTGGCCATGTGCAGCATGATATGGGGGCAAATATCTGTATGGGACATCTGTATGAGGCCATGTGCAGCATGACATGGGTTCAAATATCTGTATGGGGCATCTTATGTGGCCATGTGCAGCATGATATGGGGGCAGATATCTGTATGGGGCATCTGTATGGGGCCATGTGCAGCATGATATGGGGGCAAATATCTGTATGGGGCATCTGTATGGGGCCATGTGCAGCATGATATGGGGCAAATATCTGTATGGGGCATCTTATGTGGCCATGTGCAGCATTATATGGGGGCAAATGTCTGTATGGAGCATCTTATGTGGCCATGTGCAGCATTATATGGGGCAGTTATCTGTATGGAGCATCTTATGGGGCCATGTGCAGCATTATATGGGGCAATTATCTGTATGGAGCATCTTATGGGGCCATAATCCACATTTGTGCAGCATTATATGGGGCATATTTTAATATGGAGCCTCTTATGGAGCCCATCATAAACTGTATGGAGCATTATATGGGGCTCCTGATTCAATATGGATATTCAAAAACACTTAACCTACTGATGTCTCAATTAATATTACTTTTATTGGTATCTATTTTTATTTTTGAAATTTACCGGTAGCTGCTGCATTTTCCACCATAGGCTTATACTTGAGTCATTAAGTTTTCTGAGTTTTTTGTGGCAAAATTAGGGGGGTCGGCTTATACTCAGGTCGGCTTATCCTCGAGTATATACGGTATTCCATATTGATGGACAGCAATGCACCTTTTGAGAAATATTTACTACAAGTTCTGCTCCCTCTTCCTGAGGTTCAGTTTTGTGGTTGAAGCTTGTTTTTCTCTGATTTCTTTTTGTCTCCGGTGGTGGCGCCTGCCTCCTCGCCTTTTATGTCTTCTGATCCATTGGTTAGATCTCTCTTCTTCCATGGCATGGAGCATTCTCGGGTGGTCTCCAAGTATTTCAGCGTGCTAGGGAATTTAGTTTATGTCGACATAGCTGCATGATTTGCAGCTGCTTGACAGCATGAATACATGTGGGAATTCCCTAACAAACAGGCAATCTCAATATGTATTCAGCCTGTATAGCAGCTGTAAATCATGTAGCTGCATCGACAAACTAAATCCACTAGCATGCCGAAATACTCAGAGACCACTAGAGCATGCTCGGGAAAACCCAACGACGAGTATACTCACTCATCACTAGTTATGAGAAATAATGAGAAATGACACAGAGAAAATGTAGTGAACACATGAAGTGTTATGGATCTGCAACACAGGACTAAGGTAGAAAGGGGGAAAACTGACCCTGTACTATGACTAGGCTGAAACCCTATGATGGAGTGGGCAACCCATTCCTTGCAAATAGACCCACCGACGATCCTAGGTTAATCTCAAGCGAAGACCTTTAGACAAGGGGAAGGGGTACCCTAAAAGAACTAAGGACAAGGTACAAAAATGGGTCACCTCCTAGTGGAAAACTGTTGTGAATTCTGTGGCAGAGCTCCCTCCTGTGGTCACAAGTGGTACTTCGGCTGATTCTCTCTGTGAGCTTCCGTTGGTGGAGGAGAGTGGTACTGCGGCTTCTGAGTTTCCTTCCTCAGGTGATGTGGTGACGTCGTTAGGTGCTGCTCTATTTTACTCCACCTAGTGCTTTGATCCTGGCCTCCAGTCAATGTTCTAGTATTAGACCTGTTTCCTCCTGGATCGTTCCTGTGGCCTGCTGCTCTGCATAGCTAAGTTCCGCTTTTGCTATTTGTTTGCCGTTTTTTCCTGTCCAGCTTGCTTATTTGTTTTTTCTTGCTTGCTGGAAGCTCTGGGACGCAGAGGGTGCACCCCCGTGCCGTTAGTTCGATGCGGAGAGTCTTTTTGCCCCCTTTGCGTGGTTGTTTGTAGGGTTTTGTGTTGACCGCAAAGTTACCTTTCCTATCCTCGCTCTGTTCAGAAAGTCGGGCCTCACTTTGCTAAATCTATTTCATCTCTACGTTTGTCTTTTCATCTTAACTCACAGTCATTATATGTGGGGGCTGCCTTTTCCTTTGGGGTATTTCTCTGAGGCAAGGTAGGCTTATTTTCTATCTTCAGGCTAGCTAGTTTCTCAGGCTGTGCCGAGTTGCATAGGAAGCGTTAGGCGCAATCCACGGCTGCCTCTATTGTGGTTGGAGAGGATTAGGGATTGCGGTCAGCAGAGTTCCCACGTCTCAGAGCTTGTTCTATGTTTTTGGGTTATTGTCAGGTCACTGTATGTGCTCTGACTTCTATGTCCATTGTGGTACTGAATTACCAGATCATAACAGTACTGGAGGCCCAAAGTACTAATGATTCTCAATAGAGGGAAAAAAGAAGTTCTGAGACCATTTTTTTTCTCTGCACTGTGTTTTGCCTTTTTTTTCCCCTAGACATTTGGGTGGTTCAGGACACAGGTGTAGCGATGGACATTAAAGGTCTGTCTTCATGTGTGGATCAGCTCACGGCAAGAGTACAAAATATTCAAGACTTTGTGGTTCAGAATTCTATGTTAGAACCAAGAATTCCTATTCCTGATTTGTTTTTTGGAGATAGAACTAAATTTCTGAGTTTCAAAAATAATTGTAAACTATTTCTGGCTTTGAAACCTCGCTCCTCTGGTGACCCAGTTCAACAAGTTAGGATCATTATTTCTTTTTTACGTGGCGACCCTCAGGACTGGGCATTTTCTCTTGCGTCAGGAGATCCTGCATTAAGTAATATCGATGCGTTTTTCCTGGCGCTCGGATTGCTGTACGATGAACCTAATTCAGTGGATCAAGCAGAGAAAAATTTGCTGGCTCTGTGTCAGGGTCAGGATGAGATAGAGATATATTGTCAGAAATTTAGAAAGTGGTCCGTACTCACTCAATGGAATGAAGGTGCGCTCGCAGCTATTTTCAGAAAGGGTCTCTCTGAAGCCCTTGAAGATGTCATGGTGGGATTTCCTATGCCTGCTGGTCTGAATGAGTCTATGTCTTTGGCCATTCAGATCGGTCGACGCTTGCGTGAGCGTAAATCTGTGCACTATTTGGCGGTATTATCTGAGCATAAACCTGAGTCTATGCAGTGTGATAGGACTTTGACCAGAGTTGAACGGCAAGAACACAGACGTCTGAATGGGCTGTGTTTCTACTGTGGTGATTCCACTCATGCTATCTCTGATTGTCCTAAGCGCACTAAGCGGTTCGCTAGGTCTGCCACCATTGGTACGGTACAGTCAAAATTTCTTTTGTCCGTTACCTTGATCTGCTCTTTGTCATCTTATTCTGTCATGGCATTTGTGGATTCAGGCGCTGCCCTGAATTTGATGGACTTGGAGTATGCTAGGCATTGTGGGTTTTTCTTGGAGCCCTTGCAGTGTCCTATTCCATTGAGAGGAATTGATGCTACGCCTTTGGCCAAGAATAAGCCTCAGTACTGCACCCAGCTGACCATTTGCATGGCTCCTGCACATCAGGAGGTTATTCGCTTTCTGGTGTTGCATAATCTGCATGATGTGGTCGTGTTGGGGTTGCCATGGCTACAAGTCCATAATCCTGTATTAGATTGGAAGTCCAGCTGGGGTTGTCAGGGGGTACATGGTGATGTCCCATTTCTGTCTATTTCGTCATCCCCCCCTTCTGAGGTTCCAGAGTTCTTGTCTGATTACCAGGATGTATTTGATGAGCCCAAGTCCGATACCCTACCTCCGCATAGCGATTGTGATTGTGCTATCGATTTGATTCCTGGTAGTAAATTCCCAAAGGGTCGACTGTTTAATTTATCTGTGCCTGAGCACGCCGCTATGCGGAGTTACGTGAAGGAGTCCTTGGAGAAGGGGCATATTCGCCCGTCATCATCGCCATTAGGAGCAGGGTTCTTTTTTGTGGCCAAGAAGGATAGTTCGCTGAGACCTTGTATAGATTACCGCCTTCTAAATAAGATCACGGTTAAATTTCAGTACTCCTTGCCGTTGTTATCTGATTTGTTTGCTCGGATTAAGGGGGCTAGTTGGTTCACCAAGATAGATCTGCGTGGTGCGTATAATCTTGTGCGTATTAAGCGAAGCGATGAATGGAAAACTGCATTTAATACGCCCGAGGGCCATTTTGAGTATCTAGTAATGCCATTTGGACTTGCCAATGCTCCATCAGTGTTTCAGTCCTTTATGAATGACATCTTCCGAGAGTACCTGGATAAATTCCTGATTGTGTACTTGGATGACATTTTGATCTTCTCGGATGATTGGGAGTCTCATGTGAAGCAGGTCAGAATGGTGTTTCAGGTCCTGCGTGCTAATTCTTTGTTTGTGAAGGGATCAAAGTGTCTCTTTGGTGTTCAGAAGGTTTCATTTTTGGGGTTCATCTTTTCCCCTTCTACTATCGAGATGGACCCTGTTAAGGTCCAAGCCATCCATGATTGGACTCAGCCGACATCTCTGAAAAGTCTGCAAAAGTTTCTGGGCTTTGCTAATTTTTATTGTCGCTTCATCTGCAATTTTTCTAGTATTGCTAAACCATTGACTGATTTGACCAAGAAGGGTGCTGATGTGGTCAATTGGTCTTCTGCTGCTGTGGAAGCTTTTCAAGAGTTGAAGCGTCGTTTTTCTTCTGCCCCTGTGTTGTGTCAACTAGATGTTTCGCTTCCATTCCAGGTCGAGGTTGATGCTTCTGAGATTGGAGCAGGGGCTGTTTTGTCGCAGAGAAGTTCTGATTGCTGGGTGATGAAACCATGCGCCTTCTTTTCCAGGAAGTTTTCACCTGCTGAGCGAAATTATGATGTTGGCAATCGAGAGTTGCTGGCCATGAAGTGGGCATTCGAGGAGTGGCGTCATTGGCTTGAAGGAGCTAAGCATCGCGTGGTGGTCTTGACTGATCATAAGAACTTGACTTATCTCGAGTCTGCCAAGCGGTTGAATCCTAGACAGGCTCGTTGGTCGCTGTTTTTTGCCCGTTTTGATTTTGTGATTTCGTACCTTCCGGGCTCTAAAAATGTGAAGGCGGATGCTCTGTCTAGGAGTTTTGTGCCCGACTCTCCGGGTTTATCTGAGCCGGCGGGTATTCTCAAAGAGGGAGTAATTGTGTCTGCCATCTCCCCTAATTTGCGGCGGGTGCTGCAAAAATTTCAGGCTAATAAGCCTGATCGTTGCCCAGCGGAGAAACTGTTTGTCCCTGATAGGTGGACGAATAAAGTTATCTCTGAGGTTCATTGTTCGGTGTTGGCTGGTCATCCTGGAATCTTTGGTACCAGAGAGTTAGTGGCTAGATCCTTTTGGTGGCCATCTCTGTCGTGGGATGTGCGTTCTTTTGTGCAGTCCTGTGGGATTTGTGCTCGGGCTAAGCCCTGCTGTTCTCGTGCCAGTGGGTTGCTTTTGCCCTTGCCGGTCCCGAAGAGGCCTTGGACACATATCTCTATGGATTTTATTTCAGATCTTCCCGTCTCTCAAAAAATGTCAGTCATTTGGGTGGTTTGTGATCGCTTCTCTAAGATGGTCCATTTGGTACCCTTGTCTAAATTAACTTCCTCCTCTGATTTGGTGCCATTGTTCTTCCAGCATGTGGTTCGTTTACATGGCATTCCAGAGAATATCGTTTCTGACAGAGGTTCCCAGTTTGTTTCGAGGTTTTGGTGAGCCTTTTGTACTAGGATGGGCATTGACTTGTCTTTTTCCTCGGCTTTCCATCCTCAGACTAATGGCCAGACCGAACGAACCAATCAGACCTTGGAAACATATCTGAGATGCTTTGTTTCTGCTGATCAGGATGACTGGGTGTCCTTTTTGCCTTTGGCTGAGTTCGCCCTCAATAATCGGGCCAGCTCGGCTACCTTGGTTTCGCCGTTTTTCTGCAACTCTGGGTTCCATCCTCGTTTCTCTTCAGGGCAGGTTGAGTCTTCGGACTGTCCTGGTGTGGATACTGTGGTGGACAGGTTGCAGCAGATTTGGACTCATGTAGTGGACAATTTGACCTTGTCCCAGGAGAAGGCTCAACGTTTCGCTAATCGCAGACGCTGTGTGGGTCCCCGACTTCGTGTTGGGGATTTGGTTTGGTTATCTTCTCGTCATATTCCTATGAAGGTTTCTTCTCCTAAGTTTAAACCTCGTTTCATTGGTCCGTATAGGATTTCTGAGGTTCTTAATCCTGTGTCTTTTCGTCTGACCCTTCCAGATTCTTTTTCCATTCATAACGTATTCCATAGGTCATTGTTGCGGAGATACGTGGCACCTATGGTTCCATCTGTTGATCCTCCTGCCCCAGTTTTGGTGGGGGGGGGAGTTGGAGTATATTGTGGAGAAGATTTTGGATTCTCGTGTTTCAAGACGGAAACTCCAGTATCTAGTTAAGTGGAAGGGTTATGCTCAGGAAGATAATTCCTGGGTCTTTGCCTCTGATGTCCATGCTCCCGATCTTGTTTGTGCCTTTCATATGGCTCATCCTGGTCGTCCTGGGGGCTCTGGTGAGGGTTCGGTGACCCCTCCTCAAGGGGGGGGTACTGTTGTGAATTCTGTGGCAGAGCTCCCTCCTGTGGTCACAAGTGGTACTTCGGCTGATTCTCTCTGTGAGCTTCCGTTGGTGGAGGAGAGTGGTACTGCGGCTTCTGAGTTTCCTTCCTCAGGTGATGTGGTGACGTCGTTAGGTGCTGCTCTATTTTACTCCACCTAGTGCTTTGATCCTGGCCTCCAGTCAATGTTCTAGTATTGGACCTGTTTCCTCCTGGATCGTTCCTGTGGCCTGCTGCTCTGCATAGCTAAGTTCCGCTTTTGCTATTTGTTTGCCGTTTTTTCCTGTCCAGCTTGCTTATTTGTTTTTTCTTGCTTGCTGGAAACTCTGGGACGCAGAGGGTGTACCTCCGTGCCGTTAGTTCGGTGCTGAGAGACTTTTTGCCCCCTTTGCGTGGTTGTTTGTAGGGTTTTGTGTTGACCGCAAAGTTACCTTTCCTATCCTCGCTCTGTTCAGAAAGTCGGGCCTCACTTTGCTAAATCTATTTCATCTCTACATTTGTCTTTTCATCTTAACTCACAGTCATTATATGTGGGGGCTGCCTTTTCCTTTGGGGTATTTCTCTGAGGCAAGGTAGGCTTATTTTCTATCTTCAGGCTAGCTAGTTTCTCAGGCTGTGCCGAGTTGCATAGGAAGCGTTAGGCGCAATCCACGGCTGCCTCTAGTGTGGTTGGAGAGGATTAGGGATTGCGGTCAGCAGAGTTCCCACGTCTCAGAGCTCATTCTATGTTTTTGGGTTATTGTCAGGTCACTGTATGTGCTCTGACTTCTATGTCCATTGTGGTACTGAATTACCAGATCATAACAGAAAACACAGAGAAGGCTGCAGGAATCAATAGAAAACAGAAACTAAGGCTAGCAGAACCAGAGGTAACAGTACTGCACAAATAACACACACAGAACACTAAGCAAAGCACAAAGCTAGAGCTAAAGCAGAATAACATTGTTGTCCGGCAAGGAATGGGAGGCAGGTGCTGGTTAATAAAGAGTGAAACAAACTCCTGACCCAAGACAAACCAAGCACCAGAGGAGAAAGCCCAGCAATCAGAACTCCACAAGAAAATGGCAGAGGGTAACAGACTAAACAGATTCTAACAGTACCTCCCCTTTTAACGAGGATCCCCCGGATCCTCTAGGTCGTGCCTTTATTCGGAAATCTCCTTTGAAAAGCCTTAATTACCTCGAAGCTGAGACGTTCACAGCTTTCACCCAGGAATTGTCCTTGGGAACGAAACCCTTCCAGGGCACAAGACACTGTAACCCTCCTCTATGCCACCTGGAATCAAGAATGCATGAAATCTCAAACTCGCAGTCCTCATCAATTGTAGGAGCAGACGGCATAGCCACTTTATGTAGCGTGTCAACCTTCTTCAGCAAAGATACATGAAAGCTGAATTAATTTTCCAGGACGAAGGAATCTAATCTCACCGCTGCCGAAATAACAATGTGAACCACTTTGAAAGGTCCTACAAATTTAGGCCCCAACTTTTTAGAAGGGATCTTCAAACGCAGATTTCTAGAGGACAAACAAACCATGTCCCCAACAGCAAACCTCGCCTCTCTTCTACTCTTGTCAAAAAATTTCTTAGACCTCCTATTAGCTTGTTTAAGATTATAGCGCACACTGGTCCAAACCCTTTCCAGAAAACTCTCCTCAGGCACCGCCGCCCCAATCCTAGATAAAGGACCGAAAGATAAATTCTTTCCAGTGCAACAGAAGAAAGGAGAACACCCAGCCGAAGAAGACGCATGAATATTGAGAACAAACTCAGCTAATGGTAGATATTCCGACCACATCTTCTGATTGTCTACTACAAAACATCTCAAAAACTGCTCAACGTCCTGGTTCTTCCTCTCAGTCTATTCATTGGACTGTGGATGATAGCCCAACGAAAATGACAAATGAACCTTAAGTCTGTCACAAAAGGCACGCCAAAAGCGAGCCACAAACTGTGGTCCCCTATCGAAGACAATGTCTGTGGGAACACCATGGAGTCTGACAATCTCTTTCACAAATGCCCTGGCAAGTGTGTTATCACAGGGTAATTTATTGAACGGGACCAGATGACACATCTTACTAAACCAGTTGACAACGACCCAGATAACAGAAGAACCCTCAGAGACCGGCAGGTCGGTAATAAAATCCATTGCAAGATGCGTCCATGGAGAGCTAGGAACCTCTAACAGGCAAAGCAATCCTGCCGTCGGAGCATTAGAAGCCTTAAACCTAGCGCACATGGTACATTGATGCACCCACTTGACAATTTCTGTTAGCCACCCCGGCCACCAGAAACTCCGACAGATCAACTTTCTTCTTTCGGCAATCCCTGAATAACCCGCCAAACAAGACTCATGACATTCCATAAACAAAGCTCTCCTCAGGGTTTTAGGCACAAATAATTTCCCATACAGAATTTTAGTTGGTGCCGCATGCTAGGCTTTAGGACTGCTATTTTCCAACTCAGAACCTAATACTGCCACTACCACCCCTATCTGCAGAATAGATTCTTCCTTTTCAGTATTAACCGCTGGGGCGAAACTTTGAGACAAAGCATCAGCTTTACCATTTTTAGTCCCAGGGATATATGTCACAGAGAAATGGAACTGGGCAAAAAAAATGACCACCTAGCTTGACGGGCATTCAAACGTTTAGCAGCATCCAGGTAGATCAAGTTCTTATGATCAGTAAAACTTGTATAGGATGTCTTGCGTCCTCCAAAAAATGTCGCCAATGCTCAAACGCAAGCTGAATAGCCAGCAATTCTCAGTTCCCAACATCGTAGTTGAGCTCCGCCTCTGAATTTTTTTAAGACAAGAAAGCATAGGGATGCACCCCATCCTCCCCCTCCTGGGACAGAACAGCCCCCACTCCTTCTGATGAGGCGTTCACCTCTACCAGAAAAGGCTTAGTCTCACCTGTCTGGATCAAAACAGGAGCAGAGTTAAACCTCTTCTTGAGATGCTCAAAAGCCTTAACAGCCTCAGGGGACCATTGGACAGTATTGGAACCCTTCTTACTAAGATCAGTAAGGGGTTTTGCGATAACAGAAAAATTATTTATGAATTTTCTATAGTAATTAGCAAACCCCCAAAATCTCTGAATCGACTTCAAGCATTCACGTCTAGGCCACCCCAATACCGCCTGAACCTTCACCGGGTCCGTCTCATAACCATCACTGGAAACAAGGTCCCCCAAAAAACTAATTTTCTGTACCACAAACTCGCATTTCTCCAGTTTAGCAAAGAGTGTGTTTTCTCTCAGAATCTGCAGAACCTCACGGTCTCTCTGCCAATGCGACTAAAGATTGGGCGAACAGATCAAAATATCATCCAAATAAACAATCACACTTTTACCGATCAATGGCCTCAGGATGTTGTTAATGAAATTTTGAAAGAACGCCGGAGCATTTGTAAAGCTGAAAAGCATAACTAGACACTCAAAATGACCTTCCTGGGTATTAAAGGCTGTCTTCCATTCATCGCCTTCTTTAACCCGCAGCAAATGATATGCCCCAGGGAGATCGATCTTAGAGAACCATTTGGATCCAACAAATTGGTTAATGAAATCCGGAATTAGTGGCAAGGGGTAAGGATTGCGTACAGTGATCTTACTAATCTCCCTGAAATCCAGACATGGCCTAAGACCCCCAGCTTTTTTTTACAAAAAAATAACCCCACTGCCACAAGGGACTTAGAGGGTCTTATATGACCTGCAGCAAGACTAATCTGCAGGTATTCCTTTATGGCCTCCCTCTCGTGAATCGTCAGATTAAATATATCTGCGCTGTGCTTTTCTGGTAGTCCATATCTTTGGTTGTTTGGGTTGTTCTCTTTGTTTGGTGGTATCCACTGTCTCTCACGGAGCACCGAGACTATCAAATTTTTATATTATGTACACATTTTTTATATATTTTAAAACCCCTTCCCGCCGCGGCCCTTTTTTTTGTTTTTGCATTTTCATTTTTCGCTCCCCTCCTTCCCAGAGCCATAACTTTTTTATTTTTCTGTCAATATGGTCATGTGAGGGCTTATTTTTTGCGGGACAAGTTGTACTTTTGTAATTTACAGTGTTTTGATGGTTGATAATACAACCAGGACACTGGGAACAGATCGCAACGGGCAGCCTCAAAGCAATTTTTGGATACACCTGGCCAGGTAGGTACGGAGGCCTTCCTTCTGCACTGTCCTCCTTTTTTCTCGCTGCCTAGCAGCTTACCCTTCTGCTAACTGTCTTTCTCTGTTTTTAAAAACTAACCATTTCCCACATTGCAGGCAGCTCGAGCCTATCACAGGTGCCACCCCTTTGTGTCGGTTCCAGGCTCTGGTATGCTGCTGTCCCGCCGGGTACTAGATCAGGCCAGGAGACCTGCAGTCCCCGGCCCTCTGGATTTAGCTGCCGGGACTTCAGTGCCTACCCAACCATGGACTCCAGCATCTGGTTCCTAGCGCTCAGCTCTGGGGCGAGTTTAATCACAGCTCCACTAACCAGGTTCTGCTTTACTTCTTTACGTCTCCCCTACTGGCACCTGGTAAGGGGACCCCTCCTTGCTTCCAGGCATAACATTACTCCTTGAGTGGGAGGCAATGCCACTGTTGCAACCATACTCCTGGGGAAAAAAAATCACAGAAAAAAGCAGAGATGTTTTACCTGCTGAAGCCTCCAACTGAATGCACCAGCAGGGCGCAGCGGACCCGATAAATGATGGCAAACACACAGGTGCAAAAAATACCGATGAAACAACCACTTTCAATCCAGTGTTGGCTGTTTGGCATTAGTGCACAAAAAGATAAGAGATACTAGTCTGTATATGGCATAATTCACACACGCAATGCAAGGCATCTGGTTTACAGTCTATTAGTAACGCACATACAGGCGGGCTGCCCAGTGCTACAAAATGCATGCTGTGTGAACAGAGGCCAATAGTTTACAGAGCCATCATGGTCCGACTGCGCCCTGCAAGATAAAGTGCAAAAAGAAAACCACATATCAATGTATGTAAGGTATTAGTTTATATTGGGGCCTCAATACGTAAGCTGGCAACCCACGTCAAGGGTCCTCACAATTTGCCAGTCCTAACGCTAAACATTGAATAAAAGCTCACCGACACAAAAAGAGGACTTACAAATCCTCCAAAAAATTCAAAAAAGTCACAGAAAAAAGCAGAGATGTTTTACCTGCTGAAGCCTCCAACTGAATGCACCAGCAGGGCGCAGCGGACCCGATAAATGATGGCAAACACACAGGTGCAAAAAATACCGATGAAACAACCACTTTCAATCCAGTGTTGGCTGTTTGGCATTAGTGCACAAAAAGATAAGAGATACTAGTCTGTATATGGCATAATTCACACACGCAATGCAAGGCATCTGGTTTACAGCCTATTAGTAACGCACATACAGGCGGGCTGCCCAGTGCTACAAAATGCATGCTGTGTGAACAGAGGCCAATAGTTTACAGAGCCATCATGGTCCGACTGTGCCCTGCAAGATAAAGTGCAAAAAGAAAACCACATATCATTGTATGTAAGGTATTAGTTTATATTGGGGCCTCAATACGTAAGCTGGCAACCCACGTCAAGGGTCCTTACAATTTGCCAGTCCTAACGCTAAACATTGAATAAAAGCTCACCGACACAAAAAGAGGACTTACAAATCCTCCAAAAAATTCAAAAAAGTCACAGAAAAAAGCAGAGATGTTTTACCTGCTGAAGCCTCCAACTGAATGCACCAGCAGGGCGCAGCGAACCCGATAAATGATGGCAAACACACAGGTGCAAAAAACTATTGGCCTCTGTTCACACAGCATGCATTTTGTAGCACTGGGCAGCCCGCCTGTATGTGCGTTACTAATAGGCTGTAAACCAGATGCCTTGCATTGCGTGTGTGAATTATGCCATATACAGACTAGTATCTCTTATCTTTTTGTGCACTAATGCCAAACAGCCAACACTGGATTGAAAGTGGTTGTTTCATCGGTATTTTTTGCACCTGTGTGTTTGCCATCATTTATCGGGTCCGCTGCGCCCTGCTGGTGCATTCAGTTGGAGGCTTCAGCAGGTAAAACATCTCTGCTTTTTTCTGTGACTTTTTTGAATTTTTTGGAGGATTTGTAAGTCTTCTTTTTGTGTCGGTGAGCTTTTATTCAATGTTTAGCGTTAGGACTGGCAAATTGTAAGGACCCTTGACGTGGGTTGCCAGCTTACGTATTGAGGCCCCAATATAAACTAATACCTTACATACATTGATATGTGGTTTTCTTTTTGCACTTTATCTTGCAGGGCGCAGTCGGACCATGATGGCTCTGTAAACTATTGGCCTCTGTTCACACAGCATGCATTTTGTAGCACTGGGCAGCCCACCTGTATGTGCGTTACTAATAGGCTGTAAACCAGATGCCTTGCATTGCGTGTGTGAATTATGCCATATACAGACTAGTATCTCTTATCTTTTTGTGCACTAATGCCAAACAGCCAACACTGGATTGAAAGTGGTTGTTTCATCGGTATTTTTTGCACCTGTGTGTTTGCCATCATTTATCGGGTCCGCTGCGCCCTGCTGGTGCATTCAGTTGGAGGCTTCAGCAGGTAAAACATCTCTGCTTTTTTCTGTGACTTTTTTTCAAAATTTTTTGGAGGATTTGTAAGTCCTCTTTTTGTGTCGGTGAGCTCATACTCCTGGGGAGCCACAAGTGGACACCTTTACATTAATTTTTGCTGTTTCTTCCCCAGAAGTGGTGCATGATTGACTGAACAGGATGGAGGCCTATTTAAGGATGGTGTTGAGCGACGTCATCTACTTGAGATAGAAGGGTGGGCAACCACAGCAACAGGAAGCACGGTTGCAGACTCAATACCACCACACATAGAGGCATCAGCCTGCACATAACCAGAAGACATCAACCAGAAGTTGTAGCCAATGGCCTAGGTTACTGCCATGTGACAATGCTCTTCTCATGAGATACATCGTGTGCCACAAAAGCAGAGTGCGCGTGACCAGAAAGCATCACCAGGAAGTTATGCCATGGTTACCATTATGTGATTGTGTTCTCGTCACAAGTTGCATCCTTAGGGAGACGCCTACCTTTTGACATCATGCAGGTCCACCCCTTCACACCACCCACTCATCTTTACACTCATCCAATAGCAATGCTGATAGTAGCCCACACCTACTGAGCTACATCACTACATGGTGTGTGTGTGTATGTCTGTGTATGTGGAACGCCCCCAGTGTAGGGCAATGGGGTACTCGGCACCGGGTCCTGCGGTTCGGGGAATGTCACGGTGGCCCTCAGGGTTGTCCAGTAAAAGAATTTATATATGGGCAAGGTTTTTAAAGGGATAGTGTTCATGACGCCACCTGTGGTATTCGGTCAGGTTGACCGGCGCTGCTTAGGGGTCCGCTGGGGTGATGTTAGGGCAGCTAGATGGTAGACCTTCCCACAGGTGAAGTGTGTCCCCAGGGCTTCCCAGAATGTAGTTGGTAGATGGTGAATGTTGTGAGGCGCAGGGAATAATGAGGACACAAGGTTGCAGTCTCTTTACCTTTACTGAAGGCTTCAACATCCACAGTCCAGGGCACCAGACCACAGGGCAGGCAGAGTCCGGCCGGTCCGAAGGCATATCCAGAGTCCCCTTATCCAGGTGGAATTCAGTAGCCTTCCTACTAGCGCCTGGGTGTTTTAGTACCGCCTTGCTGAGCAACTTGGTAAGGTCCTCACAACTGTTGTAGATGTTCTAGATGTTATTCCTTCCTCTCTGTCCCCCAGATGGTGTGGATAGGACAAACCCGTATGACTGATGGCCTGAGGCTTGTTTATAGGGACCCTAGAGACACCCCGACCCCCACAATTTGCCACCATGTTTCTTAGGTATTAAGGTCGAGCAGCCAACTTGGAATTGACTGTCCTGCCAGTCTCTGAAGTAATGCATAGAGTCTATTACTCCCTCGGTGTTCTGGCCACCGGCTACGCGCCTCAGAAGGAGGCAGCCTCTCTCAGGGCAGAACTCCTTCTGGTTTTCTTCGCCTTGTGCTTTGACTTTGTGTCTCACTTTCTACAATACAATTCTCTTCGTATTCCTTCTTAGGATGCTGCCGCACGTGGGGCAGGCGCAGCTCCGTGTCTTTCTGTTTAGGCCTCTGACATGATCCCACCCCTGTCTGGGGCCCTCTGTCTGCAGCTTTGTGGTGTTCCTCCTTTCCCGCTGTCTGCCTGACAGGAACTCCCTGGGTGAAGCCCAGGCAACGTCTGACTAGGTCAATCCCCAGCCAGCTTCTGACTAACTTTCTATCCAACCCACCAGTTTTACCCTAATGTGAGGAATGCCCTAGTAGATAGGAGCAAGGCTCCCCCTGGTGGACTGGAGTGTGGAGTGTAGTGTATGGTTTGTGATACCTGGCAAGGTGAACTCCATCAGTGCCATCAGACGTAATATCACTCCCCCTGGTGGAAGAATAACATTACTGCAACAACCAGGACTCTGGGGCGCTGCATATGTACATTTGGGGAACTCATTGGCACTCATGTTTTGCATGCAAAGCATCAGCTAGAATTTCCATAATCAAAAGAACTGAGACACTCAAATAGCATTCTGAAAGGATATAGCGAGGAACACATGCAGGTCCACAGGTAGTCCCCTATCCATAACAAGATGCTACATTTCTGGTGTTATCTTACATGTGATTGATAATAACCAAATGATTTTTGAAAAATGCAGATAAAATAATAATTATAAGGAAAAAATATTGAAATAAATATATTAAAAAATACAGAGAAAATAAAAAATATTAAATAAAAATTATATTAAAATGTAAAAAAATATATTAACATAAAATAAAAATAATAATAAGAGATGAAAAATACATGAAAAAAATAAATGACTAAAATAATAATAAAAATAAAAAATAAGAAATAAATGGTAAATATTACAAAAATGGAATGGATAGGGGAACACAGCAGTATCCTTAGAAGAATCATGTGTTTGGTAGAAGAACACCTCATGTGAACAAGTAAACAAAAAAGGAGTGTTTTGACTGCAACATGATTAAAGATCTTAAAGTAGTAGCGTGTATAAATAAAGAGATATACAAATACAGTAGTGCCTTGTAAATAATTTTATTGTGTGCTAAAAAAGTCTCTAGGACTGACAAGTGAAAAAGAGCACATAATTGAGTTAGGTAAACTGTAAAACAGTAAAAAATGCAAGAGATACCAGTGCTGAAGTATTAATGAATAAAAAATGAATATGGATAATATTTTCATATCCAAGTTCATTAGGCAAGGAAGTACAGAGTTTTGGAGAAAAGAAAAGGTGATTAGTGAACACCCCACGTTAATTGAAAAAGTTGTGATCAGACTTCAGCTACATGGGCTGAGAATTGCCGTGGTAAGTAAATTTATTAGAAATATATCACCTACGGGTATGATTGTAGAGAGTCTAAAGTGACAAAATGCTAGAACTGCTCACAAGGAGAATAAAAGTGGAAGGTGACTAAGTGCTAGGAGTAAAAACGTAGTTGTGTTCTAAACATTACCCAAGATGGGTCAACAATCTTGAAGAAAAACCCCTTTGACAAAAAGAAATGAAAGAATTTCCAGCATCACACGCTTCAAAACGTATCCATGAGGGATAAGAAGTACACTCTCTATAGTACCGGTCGTGATGTTATCATGCTGTTCTTGTTCAGGTTCTTGGGTTTCTCTTGGTTCCTGGTTCATGCCATATCAGTCAGTGAAATACACCTAGATCCATACCCAAACTGTGTCCGGGTTCTAAGATCTGACTATGTCCGGAATAGAAAACCTGTTCACAGACTGCTGCAAGGATGTTCCCAAGCACGACTTGTTTGAGCTATGTTAACACGGTATGGTCTTGATCTTGATAAAAATCTTATGCTAATATTGTTGGACAAGTTCCCGAATATGAGAATCATGGTTTCCCTGGAAAATGTCATGAAAGGGATCATGATTTACTTGGGACCACATCAACTGAGCAGGCAAAAGCATCTCTGTAGGCGCTGATGTAATGGTTAGCTTGAGAGGACCTGAATGAATGTCCTTGCATACAGCCATTTATGAGAGTCCATGTGACCGCCACAGGGCACCTTACAGGCTCCCTCCTCTTCAGTCCTCAAGGGAACAATAATGAATTGGTAAACAACGGAAAGTCCTAAAACGCTGAAAATACAAACCTGTTAAAAAATGTTTTAATATCATTAAATACAAAAAAAATGGAAAAAAAGGGGGGGCAGGGAATGCCTCTTTTGTGAATCACAGGAATAGGGCATAACTCATGATCTCATTCAGACCTTTAGGGCGTACCATATTAAGCCTCCAAATCCACTTTGTCTATAATTGGGAGCGATTCTTCTTGATGTCACCCCAATTGCAGTCGGTCAGGATATGGTCTATGTCAGAAACCTGCAAAAACATAGGGTCACAGTAGTGTGAGGTCTGGAAATGCCAGGGGATTGGTTTCAGAGATGACAAGTCTTCAATTTTCCTGGCGTTAATGATGCCCAGGACGTGTTCCCTGATCCTCATGTGCAACTTCATGGAGCTGAGACCCACAAATATGAGGTTAAATGGCATAATAGATCATTCTTTCTGTGTTACAACTTATATGCTGAGTGATCTTGAATGCCATCAGCATATCAGATGAACGGAAATTGAATCCTCTTTTCATATTGGGAGATGCTAAGCATGTTCCACAGGGAAAAAAATAAGATTTCGGTACCTTAGTGTTGTGAATTCTGTTGTCGGGCTCCCTCCTGTGGTCATGAATGGTACTTCGGCTGTTTCTGTCCATGGATTTTCTCTGGTGGCTGTGGGTGTTTCTGAGTTTCCTTCCACAGGTGATGAGGTTAATTCGTTAGCTGGCTGCTCTATTTAACTCCACTTAGGTCTTTGCTCCAGGCCACCTGTCAATGTTCCAGTATTGGTCTAGTTCACTCCTGGATCGTTCTTGTGACCTGCTGAATCCTCTTTTTATCGGTGGGCGCGGCCATCTTCCTGAGGCCGCGCGTGTGCAGATGAAGCGCTCTGCTCCCGGGGCTTCAGGAAAATGGCCGCGGGAGGCCGCGCGTGCGCAGATGGAGATCGCGGCGGCCATTTTCCTGAAGCCCCGGGAAGCAGAGCGCTCCATCTGCGCACACGCAGCCTCCGGAAAATGGCCGCCACCACCGATAACAAGAGGATTCACCCGGCTCTGCTGCATACCGGGCCTGCTGCATCACCATACCGGGGAAAGGGACCCCGCTTACTGCGCCTCCTCTGCCGCCACACCCCCGCAACCGCACCTCTGCCACCGGACCTCTGCCACCGCACCTCTGCCACCTAGGTAAGCCTGCATTGCGACTATTAGACGCACCCCCCATTTTCCCCCCTTTTTTTGGGGGGAAAAAGTGCGTCTTTTAGTCCGAAAAATACGGTATATATGAGGCGTTTGTAGCACTCAATGTTTTTTATTTGTCTAAAAACCTCTTTCTCATACATTGATGATGGCCAGATCACCACATTTCCACCCTTATCTGCTGGCTTGATCACAGCATCCTTCAGTTGTTTTAGTTCTTTTAGTGCCTGTCTTTGTTCCCTGGTTAGGTTGTTCCTCTGGATGTGTTTAAGTATCTTAGCAAACTCGTCTGATAATAATCCGATCAAAAGTTCTGTATTCGGAGAGAGACTTAATGAGGGGAATTTTTTAGATTTAGGTCTGAAAGGTTTTATGTCTACGACTATGCTTATTGTTGCTGGGGCCGAGAGCCCTCCTATCTCAAGCAGGTGACGTCTCCCAACACCCTCCTTAAATAGGCCGCAAACCTGTTCAGTCCCTTTAGCACCCTTTCTGAGGAAGAAACACCCAAAACGCATGTAAAGGGGTCCACTGTTGCAAGTACTGATTGTGGGTAAACATATCTATGAGCAATCAACACTTAAGCTCTGATCATTATGGTTTGTTTTGTAATCGAACTTCTACTTCCACCTGGTCTGTCTGCAGATGTATGGCTCAGATTAATGCTATCATAGCTCTACTCCTGACATCTGACCTCTTTGATCTGCAGTACATGATTAAGATAGTTTCCATCCTTGGCCAGCATTATCTTTACATCTTATGTACTTAGCACTTTTCTAGTGTGTTTTTTACCATGAATACTAATGTTTACCCTGGGTGATGTATATCACAATGTATGTTACATTAATATAATAGCTGGAGCTATAGAGAACGGTAACATTGCTTCTAATAGGTGATTATGTACTTCTATGCACTTTATTCTCATTAATTGCCTATATAGGATTCATTTGCTTACACGGTAACTTTTGTCTGCTATAGAATATGTGTTGCTATCTCCTTTGTTGCGTTTTTAGCATGCATTTGTAATAAAATTTAATCATTTTAGATAATTAATTTACTTGTAGAAGATCTTTGCTCTTTATCGGTTTTCTGCTTTCATGGTTCTTCGTGCTATTGTTTAGGGCATAGTAGGCTCTTGGTTCACCTGATGACCTATAAAAAGGTGTTTCATTACTCCGTGCTCACTGGAACTTACAGTTCTTCTGTAATCAATGCCATCAATATTTTAGCAACAATAAGGCTGCAAAAGTCTTGAGACAGCTAACTGGTTTTACCATCATGAGATGTTTCTTGTGTGGCATCTTGGTAGTGAGACACCATTTTATAGACCATCAGTTTAATCAGTTGAAATTATTATTCACTAAGTGACAGGATTGCTTTCTAATTTCTGATGGATTACAGCTGGTGTCATGACTTTATATGGCTTTTTGCATGTCTCTTCCTTCAGGTGTTCAATACTTCTTCTCTGTGTCATTTCTCATTATTACTAGTGATGAGCGAGTATACTCGTTGCTCCGGTTTTCCCGAGCTCGGGTGACCTCCAAGTATTTGTTATTGCTTGAAGATATAGTTTTCATCGCCTCAGTTGCATGATTTACGGCTTCCAGATAAGCTGAATACATATAAGAATTCCATAACAAACAGGCATTCCTCACATGTATTCAGTGTATCTGAAAGCCGTAAATCATGCAACTGAGGCAATGAAAACTATATCTCCGAGCAATAACAAATACTCGGAGGTCACCCGAGCGTGCTCGGGAAAACTTGAGCAACGAGTACACTCGCTCATCATTAATTATTACACATAACTTAATTTATAGAAGGTATAGTTTGATTTCCTTACCTGTGTGGACTGGACAGGTAGTTAACAACATCTGGGAAAAATTTCATGTTAATAATAATATAATAATAATAATTTTTATTTATATAGCGCCAACATATTCCGCAGCGCTTTAGAAATTATAGAGGGGACTTGTACAGACAATAGACATTACAGCATAACAGAAATACAGTTCAAAACAGATACCAGGAGGAATGAGGGCCCTGCTCGCAAGCTTACAAACTATGAGGAAAAGGGGAGACACGAGAGGTGGATGGTAACAATTGCTTTAGTTATTCGGACCGGCCATAGTGTAAGGCTCGGGTGTTCATGTAAAGCTGCATGAACCAGTTAACTGCCTAAGTATGTAGCAGTACAGACACAGAGGGCTATTAACTGCATAAAGTGAAAGAGAACATGATGCGAGGAACCTGATTTTTTTTTTTTTTTTTATATAAATAGGTCACACAGGGATCGTTAGGTTACTGCATTGAGGCGGTAGGCCAGTCTGAACAAGTGAGTTTTTAGGGTACGCTTAAAACTGTAGGGATTGGGGATTAATCGTATTAACCTAGGTAGTGCATTCCAAAGAATCGGCGCAGCACGTGTAAAGTCTTGGAGACGGGAGTGGGAGGTTCTGATTATTGAGGATGCTAACCTGAGGTCATTAGCGAAGCGGAGGGCACGGGATGGGTGGTAGACTGAGACCAGAGAGGAGATGTAGGGTGGTGCAGAGCCATGGAGTGCTTTGTGGATGAGGGTAGTAGTTTTGTACTGGATTCTGGAGTGGATGGGTAACCAGTATAATGACTGGCACAAGGTAGAGGCATTGGTGTAACGGTTGGTGAGGAATATGATCCTGGCAGCAGCATTCAGGACAGATTGGAGTGGGGAAAGTTTGGTAAGAGGGAGGCCGATTAGTAGAGAGTTACAATAGTCCAGACGAGAATGAATAAGTGAAACAGTAAGAGTTTTTGCAGAGTCAAAAGTAAGAAAAGGGCGAATTCTAGAAATGTTTTTGAGATGCAGGTAAGAAGAGCGAGCCAGTGATCGAATGTGGGGGGTGAATGAAAGGTCAGAATCAAGGATGACCCCAAGGCAGCGGGCATGTTAAGAGCACTTTATTTACTAACAAAAATTAGTGACATTCTCAATACTTATTTTACCCGCAGTATTTATGCACAACAGGACCTTGGGCTATTTGCATATTTATATTTACAGAGGAGCACTGCATGGCTTATAAGTCTCCTTATTCCAAATTGGTCCTCTTAAGCAAAACAGAAACTAAAAAAAAACAGGGAGTGCAATAGGGTCTTATCTGAGTAGAATATGGGGAACAATCAGAAGAAATGCTTCTCTAATGAAGTAGCGAACTTGCAACCCCTTCATACAGGAAAGAAATATATCTTGGTACCGTGTTAGCCAGTGGATAGAAAAATATTTAGAATTGAGAGTCCTCAGTGGTTGATACCTTTTAATGGCTAACTGAAAAGATGGTAACAAATTGCAAGCTTTCGAGACTACACAGGTCTCTTCATCAGGCAAAGACTAAAACAAATTCTGAAGAATCACATATTTATGCACAACATAGTATAGGAAAAAAAAAAAAAAAAAAAAAACCATGGATAAGCCAGGTGACATGAAGCAGAAATTCTGTTTATCACCCATGGTATTTCTGCTTCATGTCACCTGGCTTATCCATGGTTTTTTTTTTTTTTTTTTTTTTTTTTCCTATACTATGTTGTGCATAAATATGTGATTCTTCAGAATTTGTTTTAGTCTTTGCCTGATGAAGAGACCTGTGTAGTCTCGAAAGCTTGCAATTTGTTACCATCTTTTCAGTTAGCCATTAAAAGGTATCAACCACTGAGGACTCTCAATTCTAAATATTTTTCAACCCCTTCATAGACATGAATAGTTGCTGCAGATCCATGAAATAAGGCTATAAGGACATATAGAGCTGGAAAGGAGTGGGTTAAATCTGCGCTACCGGAGGTGCATAGATGAGCAAAAATAAAAAAATGTGCAGCAATGCGGATTATTTTTCAACACATTACGAAATAGAACACTTATTCATCAGGACAAAACTTGGCCCTCTCCACATGGAGAATGTTTATATCTTAGAACCTGTCAAAGACCTCTCACTGTCTCTGATGAGTGCAAATCAGGAGAACTTATTTGGCTCAAACACCCCAAAATACATGTCTGCAAAATAGTGATGGGCAGTCCAGCTCTTCCTGGTGATCTGATTCACTAGTCTTAGAACAACAAAAAGAACTCTTTGGGATTGGAAATGGATACCTATTTAAGGTGTCCACCGCAAGGGAACACACACTTAAGATGAAATTAACAAATCTGAAGTTTTAATTTGGCTGGGCAGGGTATCGGCTGCTGAAAACTGGCATTTTACCCCTCCCCCCAGTGAGATGAATTCGGAAACTTCAGTGGCTCCCACTGGAATGTTGGCCCCCATTGTACTGAGAAGGGAGCTGACTCTTTGTCTCAGAGTGGTCATAAACGACCCAACACTACTTCAAATATTCTTCTGGTTTGGTTCTCATGTCAGGTAGCAAGTCTCATTAAAGGCTAATATTGCCTTTTAGGCGTGCTAAAGTTCCTGTCCTCTAAGAAGAGGCTATTTGCAACAAGTCATAGGAATGGTGCAGTAAATAAGACAAGTTACGTGAAGCAGAATTATCAATATGGAAGGGGGAGAAACAGTTGTGACTGTAAATATTGATATAGTATACATATTAGTCCAATACCCAAATTTCAAAGCAAAAGGATAAAAACCTTAGTTCAAATACACAAACAATTGTAGAAATGCCTCCAATCCAATACAAATAATGTGTGGCTACACTGGTAACAATATAATATAACCCTGTGGCAACTGTAATGCTTCTATAGATGTTACCATAACATCCTTAGGTAATATCCCTGGCACATGGCCTAAAAAGAAACCCCTGCCAAAGTGCTTTAGTGCATGTACTTGGCTAGTTATAAAATACAACCCATAAGGCTCATACCAAATAAGCATCATATGGCGTTTCTGTAGATACTACAATAATATTCACAGTTAGTATCCCGGTTAAATTACCTGATCAGAAACCCTTGCCAAGGTGCCTCAGTGCATATGTCAATTTAAGTTTATCTGGCCATAGTTACCTCCGTGCCACCACACGAGATCTGCTCAAACCCCTATGCACATTTCGATAGATTCTTCTTCTGGGGACGTATAATGAGGAGGGAGATGGGTGTGTATTTAACCACACCTCCAGCCAATCACCGCTACCCCAGTGCCCATTATTACCATACGTCCATCAAACTAAAGTCCACGCTGGAAACAATGTGCAGTACCGGAAATGACATTGATACATAGTGCCATAGATAGTGGAAGGCACTGAAGTCAATGCGCAGTTGCTGAAATTACATTAACACACAGTGACGCCATTAGTGGAACGCTTTGCGTTCCACATACATATTCAAGGAATTATATAGTTTAAACAAATATAAACAACATTCGACCTGAATAAAAATGAATAATCACAATTTGAATCAAAGTGGAAAAACTAGAGAAGCGGCGCATGCGCATCTGGAGCCGGCAGCCGAAAGGAACCACCCACCAACAGTGGTGACCGGACCCACGCATCGACCTGCATCCAGCAGGTAGGCGCAAAGGGCTTAGTCTGTGCCAAAGGTAGGAGGGTCCGGCTGCAGCCCCAAGGCGCATGCGCACATCGAGCTGTCCAAACTGTGTATATTACATAGAATATCAAAGTGTGTGTGAGAGCTGAAGTGTGATACAAGCCTGAAAAGAATGAAACCGCGTAAAGGACTAATGAGCTATTGAAAAGAAAACACAGTGCCAGAACAATTATACAAATATATGTACATAAAATATCAGTGAATCTATTTCAAAATCGTTTGCTAAATATAAGGTGATCCAGTGTCAAACAAAATCCATATGAAAGACAACAAAGAATATGATCTCCAATCACCAAAGTTCTTCTATTGATCCAGGCTGAAGACCATAATTCATCACTGATCCCATTCAATCTTCATTCACACACTCCAAAGAGGATAATCTATATATATAATTGTCTAAGGGTTTTTCCGTCTGTCTGTCTGTCTGTCTGTCTGTCCTGGAAATCCCGGCTCTCTGATTGGTCGAGGCCGCCAGGCCTCGACCAATCAGAGACCGGCACAGCATCGACGTAGAAATGCCGCGTCTCTGATTGGTCGAGGCCGCCAGGCATCGACCAATCAGCAACGGGCACAGCGACGATGATGTCATAAAGGACGTAGACATCCCGCGTCTGATTGGTCGAGGCCGCCAGGCCTCGACCAATCAGCAACGGGCACAGCGATGATGATGTCATAATGGTTGCCATGGCGACGATGATGTCATAAAGGTTGCCTCGACCAATCAGCGACGGGCACAGTCTGCCGCGAATTCTGGAATCATCATTGTCCATATACTACGGGGACATGCATATTCTAGAATACCCGATGCGTTAGAATCGGGCCACAATCTAGTTGTGTCATAATCTTCTTTGAAGTAGTTCCTTGAATATAGATATAATTCAACTTCAGAAGGAGTATATGGCACATGGAGACGACAAGAAGCTGGAGGTTTAACGATGTCAGATGAACCGAAAATAAGATATAAACAATATTGATATAGATAAGGAGCGTGAAAGCTTTGTTCTCCACTGATTGAGATTTTTTTTGTGAAGCCCCAAGAGATCATAGACGAAATTAATTAATAATTAATTAATTATTAGAGAATGACAAAAACGTGTCATATTTTCATCCATCAAGTTTCTTTTAAAAACTAATATTTCATGTCCATGATGCTGTGATCAGGGCTACAAAGATGCTTTGCCAGAGGTAGGTCTATTCCCTTTTTTCATTTGGTGGTGTCAGAATTCCTTATTGTAAGATTTTGTCCTGTTTCTCGTACAAATAGACAAGTAGTCTCGATATTATATATTTGGTAGATAAAATGGTACTCTGTCACAATAATTTTGCTACACCTCCTGTGAGCAGCATAATTTAAGGTCAGAGACCCTGATTATTGAGATGCATCACCTACTGGGCTGCCTGCAGTAGTTTTGATTAAATCAGTGTTTTATCTGCAGCAGATCTGTGAGTTCTCTTATTCATCAACTGTGCATAACTCCGCCCACACCATTAATTGGCACAGAAAGCTCGTGGAGGCGTGGTTAGGCTACACTCAGCTCATGAATATGGAGGACTACATGGCAGCAGGTGTACTAGTCCTCTAGTGACAATCTCCTGCTGATAAAACAGTACCTTTATCAAAACTGCCCAAAGCAACTCAGCAAGTGACACATCGCCGGAATCAGGGTCTCTGCCCCTACTGTTGTGGGTTCTGTTTTTGGGCTCCCTCTGGTGGTTACTGATGGTACTGGGTGACTTGTGTTCTCTGCGGTCTCTGGTGTCCACCTGTTCCATCAGGTTATGGGAGTTTCCTATTTAACCTGGCTTTTTTGTCATTTCCTCGCCGGCTATCAATGTAATCAGCGTGTCTTTTTACCTCTGCTCCCTGCGTCTGTTATCTTCAGGACAAGCTAAGTTTTGATTTTCCTGTTCCACGTTTTGCTTAATTTTTGTCTTAGTCCAGCTTGCAGATATGTGATTCCTTGCTGCTGGTTGCTCTAGTGGGCTGAAATTACTCCTCATGTTCCATGAGTTGGCACATGAGTTCAAGTAATTTCAGGATGGTTTTTTGAAGGGTTTTTCGCTGACCGCGCAGTTCACTTTTGTATCCTCTGCTATCTAGCTTTAGCGGGCCTCATTTTTGCTGATTCTATTTTCATAACTACGTGTGTGCTTTCCTCTCATTTCACCGTTATTACATGTTGGGGGCTGCTATTTCTGTGGGGTGTTTCTCTGGAGGCAAGTGAGGTCTGTGTTTCTTCTTATAGGGGAAGTTAATCCTTCGGCTGGCGCTAGACGTCTAGGAATCATCGTAGGCACGTTCCCCGGCTACTGCTAGTTGTGTGTTTAGGTTCAGGATCGCGGTCAGCTCAGGTTCCATCACCCTAGAGCTTGTTTTGTTTTTGTGCTTGTCCTTTTGTGATCCCCTGCCATTGGGATCATGACACCCTACATGATGTTGATCTCAGATTAGGTGACAAAAAACTGGTGACTAATTCCCTTTAAGTAGAACCCATTAGGTGCATACCTCGCTAGCAAATCCATCAGCATTTAATCCTGTCCATGAGTATTCAAATGCTTTTCGGGTTTTTGACTCATTGGTTTCGCATGATATTAGGAAACTCAACCAAAGCAATTATAAATATGCAATGCACAATTTAACTCCACAAGAAAGAAAAGCAATTAAAGACCTACAATCTAATAATAACATTATTGTGCGACCCGCTGATAAAGGCGGGGGGATTGTGGTATTGAATCACACTATGTATCATCAGGAGTCCATGAGACTCTTGGGAGACCATATTACATACCAAAAATTAAGTTATGACCCTACCAATCGTTTCATTGGGAAACTGAATATTCTGGCTCAAAAGGGTAAAACCGGAGGTATTATTAATAAAAAGGAATTTGGCTACATTATGAACATGTTCTCATTCACTTTATGCAGTTAATAGCCCACTGTGTCTGTACTGCTACATACTTAGGCAGTTAACTGGTTCATGCAGCTTTACATAAACACCCGAGCCTTACACTATGGCCGGTCCGAATAACTAAAGCAATTGTTACCATCCACCTCTCGTGTCTCCCCTTTTCCTCATAGTTTGTAAGCTTGCGAGCAGGGCCCTCATTCCTCCTGGTATCTGTTTTGAACTGTATTTCTGTTATGCTGTAATGTCTATTGTCTGTATAAGTCCCCTCTATAATTTGTAAAGCGCTGCGGAATATGTTGGCGCTATATAAATAAAAATTATTATTATTATTATTATAACAGAAACCCTAGTGTAGCGATTTTTTATCACATACCCAAACTACATAAAAATACAATCAACCCTCCTGGCAGACCCATAATATCAGGAATTAACAGTCTAACAGCTAATTTATCCAGATATGTTGATGTCCATCTGCAGAAATGCATGCGGTTGATTCCAGCCTACTTGAAGGATACAGGCCATACATTGGAAATGTTGGAAAAGACCAAGTGGAAACAAAATTATATAATGGGCACCCTTGACATTAAGTCATTATATACAGTCATAAACCATGAGAAAGGGTGTCAGGCATCAGAACACTTCCTTCAAGGCCTTGATACTGTGGCACCCCTAGGGGTATTTGCCACAAAAATAGTTACTGACACTAAATACAAGTAATAAGATAGCAAAACTGCACTACCACCTCCGGCCAGAAGGGGGAGCTCCAGAGACTCCCCTTGATCCATTCTGGTCTGAGAGAAAAACTGGCAGTTGGGCTAAGGAGCTGAAAGTGAGAGGTCATACAGCTGAATTTCTAACAGCCCTGTGACTGTTTCCAGGCCTAAATCACTGGCCTGAGGAGAAGAGGGACAGAGAAAAAGGACATTGTGAGAACCGGGTAGCATTAATCACTACCCAGAACAGGCGCAAAGACGGATACCTGATCCGTGGATGTATTCATTATATATAATACAGCAACCGGAAAAACGTGAGGTGATATCAGCTTCACTAGGGCCGGACGCAGCAACAGACACAGAGTTCAGCGGTACTCCTGGAGGGGGTAAGCCGATAAAAGGACTCGGGTTGCCCGTCGAACCAGGACCCGGAGGGGACAGATTGGGCCGGCAGCCAGTACACATACAGCAGCAGGGCCACACAGAAATTGCGTACAATAAGAGGCGAAGATCCCGGCAGGGTCAAAGTAATTCAGAGTTCCCATACAGACTCCGGTGACAGGACTGGTTGTAAATCCCTTTATGTTGAAGTAAACTGGTTAAACGTTTCAGTGCCTCAGACTTTCATTTGGACAATAGCTATCTATCCAGGATCAGGATCATCATCGCTGAGAGAACCTGCTGCTGATCAAGTAAGTGCCTGTTCCCTCATGATACCCCTTACACTGTGCATTGCCTGAGGCCACAGCACCGGGTCAAGCCACCCGTGACATCTCCCTCAAGAGACAGACCCTATTGGTCCGGTGCTGGGTACCCCGGTCTCCTGGGCGTCACATTTGGCGTCACAAACAGGATTCAGCCAGCCCGTATACCGGGTATTGTGTGCCGTGATTGGAGCCCAAAACTGTGAAAACTTGGATGAAAAATCTTGAAAATTTACTTTATTAAAGAAAATTCCATTTCCCATTAAAAACTATTGAAAGTGACTTTTCCCCATTGGTTATAATGGAGTAAAGATGGCCGCCATCACCTCATAACCGTTAGGCACGAGACTGTTAATTGAGTTACCCCATTACCTGAGCCCCAGTCTGACTGAAAAACTTCAGAATCCGCCATTACACAGCGCGTGGCGGGCGGGAGCAGCAGGGGGCGTGTCATTGTGGGCGGCACCAAGCTGAGCGCTCTGACGTCAGAGCAAGGGGAAAACCAATCCTGCTGCACAGCGGAATGAATCTACACTATCCCGACGGAAGCGGAGGACCGGAAGGGTCCGGATTAACTAAGGGGGCACAGTATGTCACAGCACAGAGATGCCGCAGCACCCGGCGACGCTAATGCAGCTGAAAGACAGAGTGTCGATAGAGAGTCCGGCAGTGCAGCGGTGCAAGGATTGGCGCCCATCATGTCGGTGCTGATGCCATATACCCCGGGTGGCCCGTGGCTTCCAATGTATGAAGGTGAGCCTAATACCCTTGACGATTTCAGAGAAAAGATGCTGGCCCATTTTGACATGTTCCCCGTGGGTGAAGTTCAGCGTGTTAGTCTCCTGATGATGCAGTTAAGTGGCCATGCTAAGCGAGAAGTCACAGCATGGGCAGCTGATCTAAAAGGCACTGTTGAACGCATATTTGCTGGATTAAAAGCTACATTTGAAACCACTGCCGGCAGCAAAGCTAAAGTACAATTCTTTAATTGCAAACAAAAAGCTAATGAGGGCGTGAGAGACTTTGCCTTAAACCTGCAGGAAGCCCTTAAATCACTTACACTGGCTGAACCCATTTTTAACACCGGAGCGGATAAACTGCTAAGAGATCAATTTATTGAGGGACTCTACACCCCTTCTCACCGGGGGCATGTGAGTATGCTTGTTTTAAGAACCCTGAATTGACATTTGCCCAATTAAAGGAGAGCGCTATACGTCTCCAGCTGGCAGAGGCACCTCGGGATCAGGATCCTGCGCAACCCATGGCAGAGGCACCTCAACAACAGGGAGTGCAAGTGACATCAGCTATGTCCGGGGCCATTGCTAAGCCCCTGGGGCCCAGTACTAATGAGGCTCTTCAACAAAAGCTTGACTCTTTAACTGATGTTGTTGCTTCAATGGCTAAAACCATGCAGGAGATGAGAGGACCCAAGATGGAGTTGGCAAACCGTAGAGAAGGTGTTCCATGGATGAGACCCCGGAAATACCCGACATGGAGAGGACGACCCCGCGACCGCTACCAACCGGATGGACAGCCCATTTGCCGCCGTTGCCAGCAGCCAGGCCACTTTGCACGAGATTGTGATTTAAACGGGAATCCCCTGGGAATGCGGGCCGCTTCACAGGAATGAACTTTCAAGGCCCAACACCCTGGCACGACAGGTACATCGGAGGACGACCCATTATCCCTATCGTGCTGGACGGAATTCCCCTCAACGCTTTGCTGGACACAGGTTCCCAGATTTCATCTATACCGTATATCCTTTATAAGAGGTACTGGGCTGATGCAGATATTGATAAAGGGCCCTCTGATGTTGAACTAGATATATGGGCCAGTAATGGTAAGTTGGTACCGAAACTAGGATTCAGGGAGATGACCATAAAGATTGGTAAAGTAGAATTGAAGAAACAGGGTATAATTGTTGTTGATGTTGACCGGCGGAACTGTGAACCAACTGTATTGATAGGAATGAATGTGTTAGAGAACTGCTTTGCCGAAGTTATTTCTGTCTTACAGCAAATTGCTGAAACTGCCCAATCCTACCAGCAGAGAGTTCTCCGGAGGGAAATAAAAGTATTGATGTTAAGGCAACAGGTAGAAGTTGTAGGTGGAGAAATCGGCAGTGTGAGGGTAAGTGATCCAACGTCTATTGTAATCCCACCAAAAACAGAAATGCTGGTATGGTGTAGAGCAGCCATTGGTACTAAGGGATGAGATTATCAAGCCTTAATAGAACCAGTGTACACTGACAGCAGGCCCACTATACTCACAGCACGAGGGGTAGTCGAGGTACACCGGGGACGAGTGCCGGTACGACTTTTGAACTGTGGAGAGGAAGAGGTCACTTTGCCAAGGTATGCTACAGTGGCAAAGCTATATACTGTTGACAACAATGCCATCACAACCATTGAGCCCTTAGAACCAACCTGTCAGGTGGAAGTCAACGGCTCAGATGGAGAATTGGAGGATTGGTGCCAACAGCTACACGTGGGCATAAATTCAACACCTACCCATCTAAAACAAGGGGTGTATAGGCTAGTGACGGAATATGAACAAGTCTTCAGTAAACACCCATTGGACTTCGGACGGATAGAAGGGGTAGAACACACAATCCCCACCGGTGACCATCCCCCAATAAAAGAAAGATATAGACCCATACCGCCCGCTCACTATCAATGTGCAAAAGATATGCTGAGGGAGATGAAACAGGCCGGGGTAATAAGAGACAGCTGTAGCCCCTGGGCGGCCCCTCTAGTGATTGTCAAAAAAAAGGACGGAACCATGAGAATGTCCGTAGACTACCGGCGGATTAATAACATCACCCAGAAAGACGCCTACCCCTTGCCTAGGATAGAAGAGTCCTTGACTGCTTTGAAATCTGCTAATTATTTTTCCACCTTAGACTTAACAAGTGGGTATTGGCAAGTCCCTGTGGCTGAGAGAGATAAGGAAAAGACGGCATTCACCACACCAATGGGTCTATATGAATTTAATCGCATGCCATTCGGACTCTGCAACGCATCCGGTACCTTCCAGCGGCTGATGGAATGCTGCCTCGGACACAAGAACTTCAAGACCGTCCTCCTGTACCTAGATGATGTGATCGTCTACTCAAAGACTTACGAACAACACTTAAAAGACCTGGCAGAAGTGTTCGAAGCCTTATCCAGGTATGGCATGAAAATCAAGCCATCCAAATGTCACCTTCTCAAGCCAAAGGTACAGTACCTGGGACACATCGTGAGTTCGGAGGGAGTAGCACCGGATCCCGAGAAAATAAGCGCCATAAGGGATTGGCCAAGACCTACCAACGCAAAAGAAGTGAGGCAATTCCTGGGATTGGTGGGTTACTATCTCAGATTTATAAAAGGATTTACCAAGTTGGCAGCACCCTTGCAAGACGCCTTGGTAGGGCAGACGAAGAAACCTTCAAACTGAAACCCTCCTTTTCAGTGGAACGACGAAAGGGAAGACTCCTTTGAACAGCTAAAGAAGGCACTAACCGGAGAAGAGGTTCTGGCATACCCAGATTACCATCAACCTTTCATCCTCTACACCGATGCCAGTAATGTGGGACTTGGAGCGGTGCTGTCACAAAAGCAAGAAGATCGGGAGAAAGTCATCGCCTCTGCAAGTAGAAAGCTCCGGCCAACTGAAAGAAATTCAGAAAATTACAGCTCCTTCAAATTGGAACTACTGGCAGTAGTTTGGGCTGTGACTGAACGTTTCAAACACTATCTGGCCGCTGCAGAATTTATTGTCTATACTGACAACAATCCGTTGACCCATCTGGACACAGCCAAATTAGGTGCGTCAGAACAGCGATGGATAGCCCGGTTATCTAATTACAACTTCATAATCAAGTATCGAGCAGGTCGCAAGAATGGAAATGCCAATGCCCTATCCCGGATGCCACACTTGAGAGATGTAGAAGAAGAAACGGGGGAGCTTGAAGAAATTGAACTACCAGCCTTCCATCATCCCAAGGCAAAACATCATCAGTCAAGTACCTATCAGAAACAACAAGAGGTGAATTTTAATCCGTTAGCACACCATAGATGGGCTGACACCCAAGACAGCAATCCGGCTGTGAAGTTGGTGAAGGAACTGCTGACTGAGCAAAGTGCATATCCCAATGAGGATGCCCCAGAAGAGACGCATCAACTCTGGAAAGAGAGAGGCAAAATGTTCCTGTATCAAGGGAAGCTCTGTAGAAGGTACACCAATCCGAAAACACATGAATTGGTTTGGCAAATTATCGTGCCTAAACAAGATGTTAAGATGGTCCTCGAAGCTTACCATAATGGTGCTGGTCACTTCGGTTGGAAAAAGTTAGAAGTACTTCTAAGAGAAAGATTTTATTGGGTCGGGATGAGAAAATCAATCGAACAGTGGTGCAGAAATTGTGGCCCGTGCAACCTCAGAAGAAACGATCAAAAGAACCAAAGAGCACCACTGCAGCCCATAATCACCAAACAACCACTTGAACTTGTAGCCATGGACCACGTGAAGTTGACACTAAGCCGGTCCGGCTATGTCTATGCCTTGACCATCGTGGATCATTATTCACGCTTCTTGGTAGTAGTACCCGTAAAAGATCTGACAGCAAAAACAGCAGCCAAAGCGTTCCAAACGTACTTTTGTAGACCCCATGGATATCCGGAACAGGTTCTCACCGACCAAGGTACAGCCTTTGAATCAGAGATCTTCAGAGAATTCTGTAATATGTATGGTTGCAAAAAGATCCGGACGACGGCCTATCATCCACAAACAAACGGCTTATGTGAGAAGATGAACAATATTGTAATAGACCTACTAAAGACTTTACCTGAGACAGAAAGGAATCAATGGCCAGAGAAATTGCCTGACTTGGTGGATCTGTATAATCATGTCCCGGTGAGCTCCACCAACTGCACCCCAGCTTACCTTATGCGTGCAAGACCCGGCCAATTACCAATCGATCTAGAAATGGGAATTCTGAAACCAGACGCAGAAGTTCAAGACTCCAATTGGGATATCATACGGCAAAAGCAGTATCGCCAAGTGCAAGAGAGTGTGGAAAGAAGCCTTCAGCAAACTAGAGAAAGACAAGAGCGAACTTTCAACCAGAATGCTCTAGCGACCCCATTAAGACCGGGTGACCAAGTGCTCAAGAGAAATCGTCGAACCAATAAACTAGACAATCAGTGGGAAGCCGTACCCTACACAGTTTTACAAACAAGAATGGATAATCCTAAAATGTGTCTCATTAGCAAAAACGGAGGCTTAACATCTGTACTAGTGTCAAGAGACAATCTTAAATTATGTCCGGAAGCATTGAAAGAGCCAGAAGTTGTCCAGCCAGAACCAGAAGTTATTCAACCCATACAGGTTCAACCAGTAAAGGAAAAAGAAGAGGAAATGTATCACACCTGTATAGGAGACTTTCCCAAAACCCTACTAACATACCATGGTGCAGTAGTGGTTCCCATGGTGGCCTTTTACCCAACACCGAACCCAATACCAGAAGTCCCAAGACAGGAAGAGGCTGACCCCGTACTACGGGAGGTTCCAGGTCAGGAAGAACAGATTCCTGATCAGAGTAATCCCATTCACGGTGGACTTGCCAATTCCATAGTCGTGGAATTATCTTTAGCAGAGCGGGCAGGTACTACATCCGCAGTAGACAGTAGTACACCACATGAAGAGACACCGCTATTACGTAGATCACAGCATAGTACCCAGGGTCAATTACCGGCCAGGTATGCGGATTACCAACTATAAAACTATAGTCATTGTTATCATTCTGCAATGTTTAAGCCCAGTACCTACAGAGACTTGTCTGTATGAACTTATTGCATATTCTTGAACTTTTTATCAGCCCGGAGGCACTAAATCAAAGCTCCGGAAAGACTGCTTTTTGAACTTTGCTTTTTGCTCTTTTTGAACTTTCTTTAGACTTTATATTGGTAACTCTGTTGGAAAAATGGAACTAAATTCCTGGACACAAAGTGCAGTGCCTTTCCTAGTACCTTCAAGGATAGAACTGTATTAATGGACGCTATTTGAACTGACTTTTTACAGAACTCTATTTTTGTTTCTTTGAGTGGTTTTTGTAACTTTTCATTTTTAAGACTCTGTACATATTAATTGTTATTTCAAAATGTTATCGTCCCACAGTCCCGGAGTACTGTTCTTAACTAAGGGGGAATGTGGCACCCCTAGGGGTATTTGCCACAAAAATAGTTACTGACACTAAATACAAGTAATAAGATAGCAAAACTGCACTACCACCTCCGGCCAGAAGGGGGAGCTCCAGAGACTCCCCTTGATCCATTCTGGTCTGAGAGAAAAACTGGCAGTTGGGCTAAGGAGCTGAAAGTGAGAGGTCATACAGCTGAATTTCTAACAGCCCTGTGACTGTTTCCAGGCCTAAATCACTGGCCTGAGGAGAAGAGAGACAGAGAAAAAGGACATTGTGAGAACCGGGTAGCATTAATCACTACCCAGAACAGGCGCAAAGACGGATACCGGATCCGTGGATGTATTCATTATATATAATACAGCAACCGGAAAAACGTGAGGTGATATCAGCTTCACTAGGGCCGGACGCAGCAACAGACACAGAGTTCAGTGGTACTCCTGGAGGGGGTAAGCCGATAAAAGGACTCGGGTTGCCCGTCGAACCAGGACCCGGAGGGGACAGATTGGGCCGGCAGCCAGTACACATACAGCAGCAGGGCCACACAGAAACTGCGTACAATAAGAGGCGAAGACCCCGGCAGGGTCAAAGTAATTCAGAGTTCCCATACAGACTCCGGTGACAGGACTGGTTGTAAATCCCTTTATGTTGAAGTAAACTGGTTAAACGTTTCAGTGCCTTAGACTTTCATTTGGACAATAGCTATCTATCCAGGATCAGGATCATCATCGCTGAGAGAACCTGCTGCTGATCAAGTAAGTGCCTGTTCCCTCATGATACCCCTTACACTGTGCATTGCCTGAGGCCACAGCACCGGGTCAAGCCACCCGTGACATCTCCCTTAAGAGACAGACCCTATTGGTCCGGTGCTGGGTACCCCGGTCTCCTGGGCGTCACATTACAATACACAGACAAGCAGATACAATACATTCTGGAGTGCATCAAATTTATACTACAACATAATTATTTCATATATGAGGGCCAGTTTTATATCCAAACATGGGGCACCGCGATGGGGACGCGATTCGTGCCCAGTTACGCAAACATCTACGTCGCGTGGTGGGAGTCCCTATACATCCATAAGGAAGGGTCACTGTATCCGAGCCTAGTGGCCTGGCATCATTTCGTAGACGATATCTTTTTTATATGGGAGGGTTCTTGTGAAGACCTCAATGCCTTTATTACAGGACTGAATAGTAACCAATTTGGCCTAGAGTTCACTGCTACCATCAGTACCACTAGCGTGAATTTTTTGGATTTGAATATCTATGTTGAGTGTAATAAATTGTACACTAAATGCTATAGAAAAGAAGTTGACTCTAATAGCTTTATAAATGTAACCAGTTGTCATCTGCCGGTATGGCTAACAAATATACCCAAAAGCCAGTATACCAGAATTCGACACAATTGCTCAAACGTGGCAGATTTTAATGAAGAAGCTGAACATCTAACCCAACAATTCCTGGAGAAAGGATATCCCAAGTCATTACTTATGAAAGCACAAAAAGAAGTAGTAGAAGTACCCAGGGAATCAATATTACAAAACAGGAATAAGTCTACGAGTATGGGGGAAGGGACCTTGGAACAACAAATCAATAATCTACCATTTATAACCCAATTCCATGCTGGACATAAAAAGTTTGTGAACATTATACGCAAACACTGGGCAATTTTACAAGGTGATAAAGTGGTTGGTGAACATCTTCCCAGTAATCTCAGGTTCATATAAAGAAAAGCCCAGTCGTTGGGCCAGATGATAGCCCCCACAACAAAAATGGTCCTCACGGAGGCAAAAGAAGGGAAACCCACCTTGAATCCACTAAAGGTGGGCTTCTTGCCATGTGGAGGCTGTTATGGGTGTGTACATACTTCTTTTAGGAAAATTAGACACCTAACCTTTTTGGATACCGATGGAATAAGGGAGTTTGCTATCAAGGACAGCCTGTCATGTAATACTACTGGTGTAATATATGTGATTCAATGCCCGTGTAAGAAGCTATACGTAGGCCGCACAAAGAGACAACTAAAGGTGCGCATTCAAGAACATTTTAGGAACATCCAAAAAGGGCTTTTAGAACATCCTCTGTCGAGACACTTCAAGGAAAAACATGGGAAATCACCCAAAGGAATAATTTTCTATGGCATCCAAGTTGTACGCCCAAACAAAAGGGGGGGTGATTTTTTAAAGCAGATGTCCAGATGTGAATCCCAATGGATTTAAACCCTGGATAGTTTAAAACCCAAAGGTCTCAATTGTGAATTAGAACTATATGGTTTTTAATGTCACTTGATTCACACATCTTGTAATTTTTATTATCCATCCATGGGGGTACCAGCAAGTTCCATCATGATCCCCATATGTATCGAGCATAGTATGGGAATTTATTAGGAATGGGTGACTCAAGGTTATTAAGTGTACCATAACGATAGTTAGGTTTTTCAAACAGTAATATAGTAGCTTGTCAGATACAGCATAACAACGCCATTAATGGGGAATACATTCTTAAGTCTTACTTAATATTAGTGCTTTAGCCACATTTTAGCCATATTTTAACACATAAACAAAGTATTTATAATTTTTAACATATTTTCTCATGTATTATTGAATGTAGTTTTATCACTTTTAGGTTTTTTAATAATAAAAGTTAAGTTTTATACAATTGTAAATGGTAGGCGTTCCACTGCAGCATATAGTGCAGGCATAGCAATTAGCATATTTGAGAGGGCCATAGAAGGGTTAGAGCACAATGGGGGCTCATAGTACCTATTGGGATTGAATACAGTAAAATTTTATAATGCGTAATGTGTACTTGGTTATCATGTATGGTGCCTCTTAATTAGAGAGTTGTAGCATTGATATCATCCTTCATTTTGCCGGCACATATGGGGTTAAGTGGGTAACTGTATCGTGGGCGGTATACATGTGGAGCCTTTATAGAGGGAGCATTGCACTACGGGCGGTAACCCTGACGAAGGAGTACGTTTCCATTCCGAAACGCGTTGGTTAGAACTGGCCCTGCTGAGGCTCCATAGGCCAGTGACGTCACGCGCTGATCTCAGCGCCGGCCATTTTTTTCTTTTCTCGTGCATCCAGGGACGCCTCCGGCCGGGACGTCTCTGGCGCTGCACGCAGCTCCACCTGTCCCCGCTCAGCGCCTGCCACTACGGGATTGAGACCAGTACGCTTACCCCACACGAGTACAGGTAACACCGCTACCTGTGAGTATTCCATCACCGTGCACCTCCACCCATCGGGCAGGTAAGCACATTCATCACTAGCAGGCACTACTTAATGTCGCGATGTCTCAGTCAGCAGTCATTTGATTAGTAAATGTATATTGCAGGGAGGACAGAGTCTTGTTTTATTCTTCACTTTGCTTATGGGGATAGCAGGCAGGCGTTTTGTCTAATCTCTAGTATATAAGGAAGCTGCATTCTGGTCTTATTCATATACACTACTACGGTTTGGTTTTTAGGATCCACTTCGGCCACTTGTAGCGCGGTATTTCTCCATTGTTTAATAGAACCCATTAGGTGTTGTGTGGCTGTAGATGTCTTGGATCTTGCAATCCTGGTGTGAGCTGGAGACCTTTATTTTGTCCGTTTTCATTATATATGGATGGGTTTTACGTTTTTATCTGGTGAAGGGAAATGCTCCCGTTGCTGGAAATGACAAGGAGCTTCTTACAATGATGCTTCTCAGATTCAGTGACTGTCTGGGTGTAGAAATGTGGATTTTTAATTGGTTTCTTTTTGCAATAATAATGATACTTAATTCAAAAATGAACTGTGATTAAAAAAATGTTCATGTAGTCAAAGGATCACTCAAAAAAACTCACTGTTTCGCTGGTGAAAGTCCACAAGAGCCCCCTCCAGTAAAAAGTGTGTAGAAGATATGGTGAGAAAGTGACGCAGGATTCATGGCTAATGCCAAAAAAAATTGGGAAATCGTGAAAATTATCCCAGCAGGTGCACGTTAGCGGAACAACATGCCGATGTGTACTGAAAACACTTCAGTTGGGCAAGATTTAAAGGAGGGGGATAAACAGAAGCTTGTGGTGGATTAATATTAACATCTGAAAGTGAACATAGACAGCTAATCAGGCCTCGAGTTTCTCACGTAACAGGTAATTACATCATTCTTTCACAGCCATGTTTGTCATATGCACCAAAGGTCTAATGCCTGCAGAAAAAGGAAAAGCAGAAGTACCGGCTAGCAAGAATAAAACACGTGTTATTTCTTCCCATTCATTGCTTCTTATTTGCCCGGCAACTTCTGTGAGGCAAAAAGAGCCACTATCAGCACATTGTCAACAGCAAAGGGAGGGAGACCATGGAAGTTTGTAACTGTATACTTGCAGATGTAAGGAACTGAGCCATATCCGCCTGCATGAAGCTCAGTTTCATTATTTCCCTTTAGAGATTAGCAAATATTTCAATGTTCAGTTCGGATAGCAATAGCCAAATTTGCAATAATTGCCGATTTATTAGATTAATATTCGCCAAACATAAATAAACGCCATTACTGTCAATGGGAGACAAAAACAAACGCATGCAAAACACCTTATAAAAACCCTAAATGCTGCAAAAACACTCTAATGAGGGACAGACACCAGAAAAGTGGCTTCAATTCACCCACATAACAAATTGTAGCATGGCATTGCAACAAATCAGCCAGGCATGAGGTATCGGGGTCTGAGACAGCATGTACAGCATCTATGGACAGTAACATGGTTAGATAAGTGAAAGAAATTGGAGGCCTGATTGTCTTGGAGGCCTACTACTATAGGCAACACACAGGAAGGAGACCCAACCAGGAGTCTACACGTTTACAAAAATTAGTGGCAGACACCAACAAAGTTGCATCAATTGCAATAGAACAGAACTGGTATAGCGGGGACTGACACCACTTTCACTACAGCCAACCCAGCAGATGGAGACTGCAACGGGCAGGGTGATGGAACCACTGTGCCGTATACCTCTGAAATCCTGGAGGGGTGTAACTCGGTGGTCTATCAAATCCCAACTTGGATAAGTGGCAGCAGGCAAAAACTGCGACCCAAAGAGAGACAAGGAGGTGGCACCGGGTTCTACTCTATGGCTGACCTACAGAAGGTGGTAGCTGACCCCCTACAGCGAGTAAGCTGCTACAGCCCAAAAGGAGGAATGAATAATGCAGGCAGGCACTGTAGGGGTTCTGGAACCACAGATGCAGATGAGACTGGCTGAGGAACAGAAAAGCACTGGCAGGTGGAGAATGGGCCAGGTGTTAGACAGATAGGCACAGGCAGGTGTGATCTGAACTGGTCGATGGACAGAAGAGCACAGACAGGTATGAGCAGATGGGCACTGACATTCAAGAGCAGATGGGTACAGGGTAGATAAAAGACGGGTGGAACTGGGAACCTGACAACTAGCAAGCATGCAAGGCAAACTAACAATGTTGCTGAGGCAACTCCATATTGGAGGAGAAGCCTTAAATAGAAGGTGTCACCCAGCTAGAAGCTGGGAATACCTTAGGTTAATGCGGGTGGTTCCTTTAATAGGGAGGGAGCGTATGTACTCTCTAAGCATAGTGCCCAGTTCTAAAACTGAACACCGACACATAGGGGATGAGATGACGAGGTAGTGTGTGAGTGGGAGACACTGAATGTCCTGTCTGTTAGGTACAAAGA
This sequence comes from Ranitomeya imitator, assembly GCF_032444005.1. Lineage (NCBI taxonomy): Eukaryota > Metazoa > Chordata > Amphibia > Anura > Dendrobatidae > Ranitomeya > Ranitomeya imitator. The sequence continues at coordinate 116,917,539 of NC_091289.1, forward strand.
GAACCAGCAAAGAGCCAAGTCTGTAATGGCAACAGATCAGAAAGTCTGTAGTAAGTAGTGTTGAGCGATACCGTCCGATAGTCCGATATTTGAAAGTATCGGTATCAGATGGTATCGGCCGATATCCGAAAAATATCGGATATCGCCGATACCGATATCCGATACCAATACAAGTCAATGGGACACAAATATCGGAAGGTATTCCTCTATGGTTCCCAGGGTCTGAAGGAGAGGAAACTCTCCTTCAGGCCCGGGGATCCATATTCATGTGTAAAATAAAGAATAAAAATAAAAAATATTGATATACTTACCCTCGGACGCGCCCTGGTTGTCACTGCTGCAACCGCCATGCTTCCCTTCCTAAGAATGAGCGCGTTAATGACCTTCGATGACGTCGCGGCTTGTGATTGGTCGCGGTAGCGTCATGTGACCGCTCACGCGACCAATCACAAGCCGCGACGTCTTCGAAGGTCCTTAACGCGCTCATTCTTAGGAACGGAAGCATGGCGGTTGCAGCGGTGACAACCAGGGCGCGTCCGAGGGTAAGTATATCAATATTTTTTTATTTTTATTCTTTATTTTACACATGAATCTTAATCCTGATACCGATTCCCGATATCACAAAAATATCGGAACTCTGTATCGGAATTCCGATACCGCAAATATCGGCCGATACCCGATACTTGCGGTATCGGAATGCTCAACACTAGTAGTAAGAGAGAATAGTCCACTGTGCCACTGTGTCAAAGGCAAATGCCAGGTCCAGGAGAAGGAGAACAAATTTGCAACACTTTCATTTGGTGGCTAGTTGGTCATGGGTGACTTTAGTCAGGGCAGTTTCCAGTAAAGTGGTGCGGTCTGAAGCCAGATTGAAAGTGGTCAAAGAGGGAGCAAGAGGAGAGGTGGGAGGACAGTTCAGAATAGACGTGTTGTTCCAGTAGTTTGGAGTCATAGGGGAGAAATGATATGGGGTGAAAGCTAGACACTGAGGATGGGTCACGGGTGGGCTTTTTGAGGATGGGTGTGATCGAGATATGTTTCAATCAGGAGGAAAGATGCTAGTTGTTAGTGACAGGTTGAAGAGGTGTTTAAGACTTGTGATGAAGACTATGTTAAACTTTGGAATGAGGTTGAAGGTTATTATTTCAAGTTCACAAGTTCTGAGGTAAAGTCTTCAGCTAAGATGAAAGGAGAGGGAGGAGGAGGTGGTGGATGCAGGAGAGAATTGAAAGTACTGAATAGCTGTGTAGGGTTGTGAGACAAGTATGATATGAGGGATAAGAAGTCGGTAAAATTGATGGTAATCTAAACTCAGGTGGCACACATATCAGTTTTACAGTTTACTACTGTCAGAAAATTGTAAGAGTAGATGACTCAAAGAGAATGGAGGACTGCTGGTATCGGAGGCCTACTGCTACAGGCAACACATATGAAAGAGGCCAACCAGGAATCTACACATTTACAAACATTTATTGGCAAACAGCAACAAATTGACATCCATTTCACCACAGTAGAAAAAGTCTAATCGGGACCAAAAGGTCTTCGACTACACCAAGCCAGCACATAGACACTCAAGCAGCACATTTCCATAATTTAGTGTTAACATCTCCAACATGAGCAGCAGCAACAGCAGGCACATAAGCCTCACTAAAGATATCAGAGACTGCACATTGTTGGTTCACTAGTGCTTTCAGAAACATTAACACCTACCCCACATACACCTCGAACACAAAAGCCAATCCCTCTTCCACCATGACCTCACTTTTTTCCAGTCCTGTTGACTTTTTACTCTGCACACAGCTGAATTTCAGCAGCACAAAATTATAAGGTGAAATATTGCACGATGAATCACGGTACTCACAGAAGAAAGAATTGTTTCAGTGTGGATGAGACCTATATGACATAGAAGATCTGTTCCAAAAAATGTAAAAATGAGATGTTCTCTACTGTATAACGTTAGTATCAGATTTTTTGTGGTTTTTTTTGTTTGGATGAGGCCTGTATAACATTGATGCATGTGCCAAACAATTTCTACATGTCTACATGAGATATCCTCTATTGTATTATGTTAGTAATAAAATAATTTTTGGAAGCCTGTCAATGAGGTCTGTATAACATTGACTATATGTTCCAAACAATTTCAAAGTGAGATGTCCCCTACTGTATTACATTAGTAACAAAATAATTTTGGGGGGCCTCTCGATGAGTCCTGTATAACATAGACTAGATACTCAAAACAATTTCAAACTGAGATCTCACATTTTGTATTATGTCAGTAACATAACAAAAAACATTTTTAGTGTGGATGCGGTCTGTATAATCTAGAAGATTGTCCATGGCATTGGAACGTCCTCTTTCCTACAGTTGCTGTTGGTAAGCTGCAGGTTTGCTCGCGAAATATAACCGATGTGTCGTTACAAGAACTGATCAGGAAAACGCATGACGACGGTGGAAATGAGATCGTGCAACATGATCAATAACAGGGCGGCTATGGGAGATATGAGATCCAGGAACCAGCCTACAATGTTTACTCATTTACCCAACACCAATTACCAGAGAGCATTTGATGCTTGTAAGAAGATAGGTGTAACAGATGCGTGTCTCAAGCTACACATAAAAGATGCCCATGAAAAATTGGATGCCAAAGATGCACATAATCTAGAAGATATGCTGAAAATAATTTCAAATTGAGATCTCCCTTTCTGTATCATGTTAGTAAATTTTTTTTTTTTTTTTTTTTTGCTGTGGATGAGGCCAGTATAATCTAGAACATTGTCTGTGGCATTGGAATGCCCTCTTTCCTACAGTCTCTGCTAGTAAGGTGCAGGTTTGCTGGAAAAATATAGCTGATGTGTCGTTACAAGAACTGATCAGAAAAAGCGGCATGGCGACGGCAGAAATGGGATTGTACAACGCGATCAATAACAGGGTGGCTATTGGGGATATGAGATCCAGGATCCAGCCAACAATGATTACTCATTTACCCAACACCAATTACCACAGAGCATTTGAAGCTCATCAGAAGATTGGTGTAACAGATGCATGTCTCACGCTAGGCATAAATGATGCCCATAAGAAACTGGATGCCAAAGATGCACATAATCTAGAAGATATGCTCAAAACAATTTAAAACTCAGATCTCGACTGCTCTATCACGTTTGTAAATAAAATAAATACATTTTACACAGAAGAATTTCACTGCCACTAAATGAAAATGCTGGATATAGCGGGCTGTATCACGTTTAATAACAGAAAAAAATGAAATATTTTAATGTGCGTGAGGTCTGCAGAGAGCTTCATATCACCGCCACAAAATGACAATGCGGGATACGGTGGACTGTTGTTGTGAATTCAGCATTTGGACTCCCTCCGGTGGTTGTAGAGGGTAATGCAGTTGTGCCTGGATTGCAGGAGTGGACATGTGTATCTACTAATTGCAGGACTGACTGGGGTATATAGCTTTGCAGGATCCTTTAGTCAGTGCCAGTTGTCCATTGTTCTTGAAGGATTCACTTCCCTGCTGGTCTCTCCAGTTTGCTGTGTTTTTCTACAAAGATAAGTCCTGGCTTTGTTTTTGCTGTCCACCTGCAGTGGACCTTATAGTTCTGTGCATTTTCATGTTTTTGTCTTGTCCAGCTTGATCTGTGAAGGATTTTTTGCAGCCTAGCTATTTCTCTGGAGATGCAGATATACCCCCCATGTCTTTAGTCAGATGTGGTGATCCGTATTTTCTGCGGTGGATATTTTCTAGTGTTTTTATACTGACCGCATAGTACTCTGTTCTATCCTTCCTTTTTAGCTAGTATGGCCTCCTATGCTAAAATCTGATTTCATATCTGCGTATGTTATTTCCCTCTCCTCTCACAGTCAATATTTGTGTGGGGCTATCTATCCCTTGGGGATTTTCTCTGAGGCAAGATAGGTTTCCTGTTTCTGTCTTTAGGGGAAGTTAGATCTTAGGCTGTGCCGAGGGGTCTAGGGAGTGTTAGGTACCCCCCACGGCTACTTTTAGTTGCGCTGCTAGGTTCAGGGTTTGCGGTCAGTACAGGGACCACCTTCTCCAGAGTACGTCTCATGCTGCTCCAAGGCCACCAGATCATAACAGACTGTATCCCATTTAGCACATATAGGGTCTTATCCTCAAATTAAGTGCATTTTTTTAAACAGGGAGCTGTTCACCTGATGGTGTAAAACAAAAGCATGTGCGTATCGGCTTTTGTAGGACCACGGGCAGCCCACGCGACCTTCTCAGAGACGTTGTACAGGATAGTTTGTGGATTAAGTCAGTGCTGCCACAATAATACAGATTCAAATGTAATGAAAAGCTCTGATGATTTATTCAACGCGTTTCAAGGTCTTTTGACCCCTTCATCAGGAAAATACCACAAAGACATACAGAACTGTTGACGTTAACCTGCATAAATCCTGTACACCGTGCCATAAAATTATAACGTTGGATATGGCAGGCTGTATCACGTTTTGCAACAGGATTTTTTTTTTATGTCCATTAGGTCTGCAGACAGCTTCATATCAATGCCATAACATTAGAACATAGGATATGGCGGGCTGTATCATGTTTTGCAACAGAAAAATGTAAGAGTTTTATTTAATGTGTGTTAGGTCTGCAGAAAGCTTCATATCACTACCACAAAATGACAACATAGAATACGGTGGGCTGTATGACATTTAGCAACAGAAAAATTGTATATATTGTAGCTATGCACACTGTTGAATTTCACCCCAATAAATGACAAGGTGAGATATGGCATTGTGAATCATGCTAGCAACTGCCTCCAAAAAAACATTTTTTCATACACAACAGCTCAAATCACAGAACTGTGTCACCACAGCACTAAATGATGATATACTGATGCATGGAGCACAACAGAAGCAGTGCACAACAAACTTGTATGAAATATTCCCTGCTGGCTTTGTCTATGGACCTCAGTAATGGCAAAAAAATGCTGGAAGGTCAATTTCACAGCGACACTGGACAGTAGCTAGCTAAACTATCTGACTGACATACAACCGCCTAGATAACTAGCTAAAATCCTGCTGCTAATAGCGCTAGCATCAGGAGCAGCCTCTCTGCGCTGCTATAGTGTCAAAATGATGCTAAAATAAGATGTCTGCCATTTACATGGACATGGTCTTGTGATTTCAATAGCCAGTGACACAAGCCTTTGTGTCAGGACATTGTGAATGTTTCCTGCACCCTGATTGGCTAGCCGCAATGTGCACACATAAAGTTAGGAAAAAAATACTGTCTACAAGAACGCCGTGCCTCTGAGCTCTGTAATTCCCCTCCCCGCAACAAACACGTGCCAAATGCTCATGATACGCCACCATTATCGTTGCTAAAGTGCTGAAAATACTTTTGTGGAAACACAAATATTTTTCTGCACTTTTTACTGATTGTTATAGATTTTTTCTGATTTTGTAAAATTTTGCGAGGGAGCGAGCCAGGTGAGTATTTTAATAACAGCGGGGGGCGCACAGGGGGTGGGAGGGGGGTGGGCACATGGATCTTTATTTTAAACACGATTATTCATATCTTCTCTATAGCAAACGCTGCTGCAGGGAAGATATGAATCGCGGCTTCAGCACCAGTTGGGGGGACAGCGCTTACAGTAGTGCTGTCTTCTGCAGGGCACACGGACTGCACACGGACAACGTCCGTGTGCGGTAAATGTTTTACACGGACCCATTGACTTTAATGGGTCCGCGTAATCCATGCGCTCCCATGAATACTGACATGTCTCCGTGTTTGGCACACGGAGACACGGTCCGCAAAAAATCAATGACATCTGCACAGATGCATTGATTTCACTGTGTCTACGTGTGTCAGTGGCTCCGGTACGTGAGGAAATTGTCACCTCACGTACCGGAGCCACTGACGAGTGAAACCGGCCTAAGGGAGAATCCGAAGAAACACATGGATCCAAGAACACAGAGTACAGTGCCTGATACCAGAAGAGAAGTACTGGTTATATAGCTGGGGTGTCACACTGCATTCCTCGAGGGCTGCAAACAGGTCATGTTTTCAGGATTCCCTTGCATTGCACAGGTGATAATTTAATCACCTGCAGAGAATGATTACAGCACCTTGTGCAATGCTAAGGAAATCCTGAAAACATGACCTGTTTGCAGCCCTCGAGGAATGCAGTTTGACACCCCTGTTGTATAGTGAGTCTTGGCTTTGCCACAGGATGATGAAGGGGATGGGGGGATGATTTATCCATAAATATTAATTTATAATCTATTAATATTAATAGAATGCGTGCGCCACAGTTGGCGCGTGCGCCATGCAGTCTTCGGTGACGCACGTGCAGTATACTTTGCCCTACTGTGGGCAAAGCCGAAAAGCATTACTGCGCATGTGCCCGCGCACTATATCCCGCAACACAGCTAAATACTTCCGGGACATAGTGCGCGGGCGCATGCGCAGTAATGTTTTTCAGCTTTGCCCACAGTAGGGCAAAGCATACTGCGCGTGCACCACCGAAGACTGCATGGCGCACGCACCAACTATGGCGCACGCATACTCTTATTCCCGAAACTAATGCGGAAAACAGGGATGGACAGGGTGGAGAAATAAAGAGGATACGCCGCTCATCTAACCAGTAAGAAATCATTTTAATATCCAGCCAATTTGAGCTGACAGTCTCTTTAAGCACACAGGTCTCTTAACACATTTTTTGAAAAGCATGTTCTGCTAAGACCATCAGGTACACCATACTTCTTTGGTTGGACATATTTTTCTGGAAAATCTGGAAGTTCCCTTGCACCACCATTTGTTGTCCACATATTTACAATGGGTGGTTCCTCATCACCAGCATTCAGCTTCACACTTTCAGACCCAGGGTGCCCTCATTTCAGCATTGCACCATTGGAGAGGAGAGCAGAATCAAAGAAACAATGAGTGTCTTTCATGTGTATAAATCCTGGTATTGATAATATATTTTTTACAGTGTCGCAATTGATGATAAGCCAATTTTTTCTATCTCACGACTGACAAATTATCACTTTGATTAATCAAAAATCAGCAAAAAATTACAATTTTGCCTGTGAGTGAGAATGTGAGTCGACCTTCAGTAGAGGGCTTATTCAGGCATAGCACATATGGCAGAAAAAGTTACAGCCCTGCATTCTACCATTAATCATTATCCTGTACAAACCGCTCAAGAGAAACTGCCCACCCTGTAGGACAATATCTAGAAATACAGCTCAGAAATAGGTTATATGGATGATAGATAATTACAGTCTCTGTAAATATAGACTATACAGCCACCATTAATTACCTAATATGAAGACATACAGTAAATGTTTGAAAGTGGTGTGATCCAACAGTTAAATTCCTTTGTTAACCCCTTTATGATCAGAGGTATTTTCGTTTTTGTGCTTTTGTTTTTTGCTCCCCTTCTTCCCAGAGCGATAACTTTTTTACTTTTCGGTCAATATGGCCATGCAAGGGCTTGCTTTTTGTGGGATGAGTTGTACTTTTCAAAGACACCATTGCTTTTACCATATCATGTACTGGATAATTGGAAAAAATTCAAAGTGTGGTGAAGTAGCAAAAAAGTGCAATTCCACAATTGTTTATTTGTTTTGCTTTTTTGCTATGTTCACTAAATGTTAAAACTGACCTGCCATTATGATTCTCCAGGTCATTATGAGTTCATAGACACCAAACATATATATGCTCTTTTTTTATCTAACTGGTGAAAAAATTCAAACTTTGCGTAAAAAAAAAGCGCCATTTTCTGATACCTGTAGCATCTCAATTTTTCATGATCTCGGGTTGGGTGAGGGCTTATTTCTTGCACGCCGTGCTGACGTTTTTAAAGATACAATTTTGGTGCAGATGCAAACTTTTGATCACTCGTTATTAGAGATGGGCGATCCCGAAGAGAAAGGTTTGGAGTCCGTCCCGAACACCTACGGTTAAGGCACGTACACCGAAAATGGACTTCACCAGGAAATCCGTGTTACTGTTCGCGTTCGGCTACCAAAACACTGGGCGTTTGTCGCGCTGTCATGTGCATGACAGCGTGGCAAACCCTACTTCTGATCGGCGGTGAAATCATCCCTGCTGGTAAGAGAGCCGCAGTTCCCATGCTGTCAAAAGACAGTGCGAGTGCTCAGCTCTGATCTGAGGTATAAAGTTTACCTCCGGTCACTGGTATCAGCTAATGGGACAACTGCTCCCATCATCCAAAACCTGCTGCCGCTAATAATAGCAAGAGCAGGAGCAGCAGATGGGAGTATTCATCAGCAGATCCTGCACTATAAATTAATAATAAAAAAAAATGGCATGGGTTCTCCCTATTTTTGATAACGAGCCAGGCAAAACTCACAGCTTGGAGATGGAACTCTCAGCTGTCATCTTCAGCAAGGCTAATTATCAGATATCAATAGAGGGGTCCCCACGCCATATTTTTTAATTATTTAAATAAATAATTTAAAACAACGGTTTGGGGTCCTCCCTATTTTTGACAACCAACCTTGTTAAAGCAGACAGCTGGGGGCTAGTATTCTCAGGATGGTAAGGGGCTGTTAGCACCATGCCGGATCCCTGCTCTGACAGGCAGGGTCTCCAGCATGTCACTTCACTGAACCGTGCTGCGGTCAGTTCTTCCCTTCCCCATGCTCTGCATGCTTCCAACTGGTCCTCTAGCCAAGTCCTTAGGAAACGCATGCGTGCACTCCCGCCCTCCTAAAGGGTCAGCACGTACACTTGCTATTTCCTACCCAGCCAATAGCTGTGAGTCATTATGTATAAATTGCTTCCTCCCCACTGGGGAGGTGCAAGAGCATCTTTCCTGTTTTGCAGTCTAAGGCTATGTTCACATTAGCGTTTTGCGTGTTTGCGTCGGGCGACGCAGCGGCGACGCATGCGTCATGCGCCCCTTTATTTAACATGGGGGACGCATGGACATGCGTTGTGCTGCGTTGTGCGACGCATGAATTTTTTTGCCGCAAGCGTCGGGCGCAGAAAACGCAACAAGTTGCATTTTTCTTGCGTCCAAATTTCGGCAAAAAACTATGCATGCATCGCAAAATGATATATATACAGTGGGGCAAAAAAGTATTTAGTCAGTCAGCAATAGTGCAAGTTCCACCACTTAAAAAGATGAGAGGCGTCTGTAATTTACATCATAGGTAGACCTCAACTATGGGAGACAAACTGAGAAAAAAAAATCCAGAAAATCACATTGTCTGTTTTTTTAACATTTTTTTTGCATATTATGGTGGAAAATAAGTATTTGGTCAGAAACAAACAATCAAGATTTCTGGCTCTCACAGACCCGTAACTTCTTCTTTAAGAGTCTCCTCTTTCCTCCACTCATTACCTGTAGTAATGGCACCTGTTTAAACTTGTTATCAGTATAAAAAGACACCTGTGCACACCCTCAAACAGTCTGACTCCAAACTCCACTATGGTGAAGACCAAAGAGCTGTCAAAGGACACCAGAAACAAAATTGTAGCCCTGCACCAGGCTGGGAAGACTGAATCTGCAATAGCCAACCAGCTTGGAATGAAGAAATCAACAGTGGGAGCAATAATTAGAAAATGGAAGACATACAAGACCACTGATAATCTCCCTCGATCTGGGGTTCCACGCAAAATCCCACCCCGTGGGGTCAGAATGATCACAAGAACGGTAAGCAAAAATCCCAGAACCACGCGGGGGGACCTAGTGAATGAACTGCAGAGAGCTGGGACCAATGTAACAAGGCCTACCATAAGTAACACACTACGCCACCATGGACTCAGATCCTGTAGTGCCAGACGTGTCCCACTGCTTAAGCCAGTACATGTCCGGGCCCGTCTGAAGTTTGCTAGAGAGCATTTGGATGATCCAGAGGAGTTTTGGGAGAATGTCCTATGGTCTGATGAAACCAAACTGGATCTGTTTGGTAGAAACACAACTTGTCGTGTTTGGAGGAAAAAGAATACTGAGTTGCATCCATCAAACACCATACCTACTGTAAAGCATGGTGGTGGAAACATCATGCTTTGGGGCTGTTTCTCTGCAAAGGGGCCAGGACGACTGATCCGGGTACATGAAAGAATTAATGGGGCCATGTATCATGAGATTTTGAGTGCCATCCTCCTTCCATCAGCAAGGGCATTGAAGATGAAACGTGGCTGGGTCTTTCAACATGACAATGATCCAAAGCACACCGCCAGGGCAACGAAGGAGTGGCTTCGTAAGAAGCATTTCAAGGTCCTGGAGTGGCCTAGCCAGTCTCCAGATCTCAACCCTATAGAAAACCTTTGGAGGGAGTTGAAAGTCTGTGCTGCCATGCCAAGCGAAAAGCCAAAAATATCACTGCTCTAGAGGAGATCTGCATGGAGGAATGGGCCAACATACCAACAACAGTGTGTGGCAACCTTGTGAAGACTTACAGAAAACGTTTGACCTCTGTCATTGCCAACAAAGGATATATTACAAAGTATTGAGATGAAATTTTGTTTCTGACCAAATACTTATTTTCCACCATAATATGCAAATAAAATGTTAAAAAAACAGACAATGTGATTTTCTGGATTTTTTTTTCTCAGTTTGTCTCCCATAGTTGAGGTCTACCTATGATGTAAATTACAGACGCCTCTCATCTTTTTAAGTGGTGGAACTTGCACTATTGCTGACTGACTAAATACTTTTTTGCCCCACTGTATATACTAATACCAGTTGGTCCAGCTATATGATATGGTTGTCAGTACCTTTTTCATTGTACCCTTATATATATTATCAGCATCCATATAGTTTGGGCTATGTTTGTTCTATACATTTAATTATTCGGTGGCATATGATACTGATCAAAACTATCTTGTGAGTGTTATAGTATTATGCTTTTCTTCATCTTGTTATGGCCATAACAATTACATGCCTTTAGGGCGTATATAATTTTTCCGCCCTGTCCTTCTGAGCAGTTGTGTATATATTTATATATTTTTTCTACATGCACTCTGTATACCATCTGGATTGTGTATTTTTGTACATTTATTTCAGCATTAACCTCTTTCTTGGTCTTGGGGGGTATTCCCCATCTGGGGATGTACTGTTACTGTTTTTAATATTGTTTTTAACCGTGTGTTGTGTCTCTGTTTGACCATAATAAAAATTGATTACTTTTGTATAAGGATTATTGTTGTCCTTTTTGGTTATCCCCGGTTCTGTGTATGTCTTCTTTTTCTCGTTTTTCTACACTGATCTCCCTTGTCCTCGGTATAGATCTTTGTTTCCGTGAGCATGCCTGTGAGGTGGCACGTGAAAGAGGATCGCGGTGCCTGGCTTTGTCTTTTCAAAGGCCGCTTGTTCCTTCGCCCTACTGTGTTGAGGACTAATCTGAACCCATGCAGATCGACCACCTTGCCCTGGCTAGACAGTGAGTGAGGGATTGATGCAATAAAAGCCAGTGCATTCATTGGGGAGACATGGGTTGCTCCATTCCAGCATGTCCGGTAAAGCCGAGGAAGTCCAGCATATAGGGTGAGTAGGAGTGGCCTCCCTAGATGGAATAGACACCTTTCAACCCTTGACTCTTACTGTTACCATGACAACCGGTGAATCCCAGTTTGTTGAGTCATCGTATTTGGATTCCGGAGCAGCCTGAAATTTTATCCTCCAATCTGTAGTGGATCAGTTCCAAATCCCAGTTCATGTGCTCAAGAACCAACTGGCAATAACATCTGTTGATGGGAGAACTCTTCAAGAAATAATTTGTCTGGCTACTGAGCCGCTTGTGGTCCGTATTGGGATGCTCCATACTGAAAGGATTGCCTTCTATGTTCTTTCCCACATGTCTCATGCCTTTCTCTTAGGCCTACTATGGCTATGGCAGCACGAACTTGTGTTGGACTGGTGAACTGGAGAGGTGCTCCTCTGGTTACATTCCTTTCATGAGAAGTGTCTGGCTACAGTACCTCCGGCTAAGGCCATGTCTTGTCCAGCATCGCTGCCTGGTTTGCCATTTGCCTATTGATCCTATGCCAATGTTTTTGACAAGAAGGAAGCAGAGAGAGTTTAAAACAGCTGACAATTGCTGGAAAAAATGTGTGCTTACCGCCGGAGCTCACATCAAGGGAGGGGGTCCAACATTATTAGTATTATTATGCCTGATGTCGAAAAGGGGTTAATCAGATGTTTGCTTACAGAACCAACATCTTGTTTTGTCTCATGGATAGTGAGTTGTGCTTTTTCTGAACAAAAGATGAATTACATTTCTTATTCTCAAGGGATAAATTAGCTAAATCTTAGCTGTTGAGAAGAAGTATGAGAAAAGACGACTGTGAGATAGCTGTTCAAGAATGATTCTCTGTCTGAGTAGATAGAATTACATGGGATATTGATACAATCATTTGATACAATTATCAAGCACAAAGATATACTGAGATCTTATTAATGTCTTTGTTTTTGCTTGCATACTTGCAATTTGTTTGTGTATTGTTTGTTTCTCTGAAATATAAAAACTGTACAAGTTATGACAGGATGCTTTCACATTGAGCATAGGTACACGCTTGGTGGCTCCTTTGGGCCTTATGCTCGAAACCCCCCTCTCCCATAAATGGGATATGTGTGTATGTGCCAACCAGGCCTTAGACTGTAATGGTGGTGGCAGACCAAACATGTACTCTGACATGCATCATTTTTGGGTGCGTACACCTACTGGAGGAAGATGCTCAGACATAGTAGACTGCATCTTGATGATATCCATCTCCAGTGCTCTCCCTAAAATAATGCATGTCAGAGCTTGCACCATTACAGTTTATGGCCTCATCAGCACATATGTATGAATACAGTTTTGAAGGGGATTCAGATGTATGCATGTCCATGTGCCTAAACATAATGTGAAAGTACCCTTATATCTGTCAGCGGCAGCAGGCTCAAAAAGGCTACCTCGGAATCCTAGCCTCACCCTTTAACACCTGTACTCGAATCTGATCTTACAATTGGGTGCACAGAAGAGCTGCTGTCCCGAGGAGCGAGTCAGAGGCAATAAAATGGTCTGGTACCAAGGTCAAAACCAGGAATACACTGTAAGTATAAATTTGTAAAGGAAAATAATTAAAACACGAGCTGAGGTCAAAATCAGCAATGTCCAGTGGGAATATAGTAAGGCAAACAATACGATATGTACAATAACAAAATAAAAAGGAACCATGAAGGAAACTTACTAAACCTGGTCACAGAAATGACTCAGAGCTTACCAGAGGGAAGCACTCTGATTGAAAAACAGGCAGAACCTATAGCAAACAGTAATTTCGAAGTATTGACAATTGACCCAGACCCAGATTCAGCTTTTATTAGCTCAAAGTTACGCTGACACATTTCCTTTTGATGACCTTATGTGGTAGCTGTTTGGAATATTCTCAGCCTTTCAGAATTTTATGAGATCCCCAACTTACAAGATATCATCATCTCTGAAGGTCTCAGGTGTTAGATATTGATGTCATATTTTTCCTCTTCCCCATATGTTCAATGTGAGGTCCTGCTTCCAAGCAGAGTTTGAATCTCCTTCTGGAGATGTCTTATGGATATTATTTTTCTATGACGGAGAAGTAGAGGAGAAGATCCGTGTTGTGGTTCAGAGGTGTGAATGGATCTAGAAGCTAAGTAGCAGCCATATTGGCATATAAAATTATCCTAAGGGAAGTAAGGCATGGAACCGTACGTGGAAGCATAGGACTCTTGCTTGCTGATCTGTAGTGCCATTATTGGGGTGAAGATGAGACTGCCTTGGTAGTGTGTGCTGGCCTGTATTGAGACAAAACAGCTAAGAGAAGCAGAAGAAGTGTGTGATAATCTACCATGTCATTACGGAAATGTCCAAGAAGATGAATGTCTACTATCTGCTATATATAGTTATCTAAAATTTATTTTTCAGTAAACATATATTATTTATGGACTATATGTCATCTCTCATTGAACTCTGCAATACCTGGTCCTAGCTGGCTGAAAACAATGGCACCATTCGGTCTGTAAGCACATCTACCCATTACATCTATCACACCCAACCAGGTCTTCCATTTTCATGTAGCATGCCAGGTTGTAAAACATAAGTACCTCTTGCTTGGCAACCGTCTTGCACCACATTACACAAAGGTAGATGACCCAAGCCAATTGTATTTATGTACACATTCTGATCCATGTCACTGAGAGTAGAAAAGAACTTTAATGCAAAAAACTGCTATTTATAGGAATTTCTTGCTTTTTTACTTAGTTTTTATAACTGTTTTTGCAAAATGTATGTGTATCCATTACTTTCTTACCTTTTTTTTTACATATTCAGCACTGTTACTTACATGTATTAACACCTAAAACTTTGACAATATTACATTGTTACCATAAAGAACTTAAGCTTCTCCATAAAGACTAAGTGGTAGTTTGTACAAGTGACCTGTATATGGCCAGCGGGCAGGGGTGACATTGTGTGCACGGCATTGAGATTTATAGCCATTTCAGTAACTGATGGCAGCATTGAGCTTGTATCACGCGTGGACTGATGGGGGTATGTGTTGTGCCCTGGGGACCTACTTCACCTGTGGGAAGTTATACTCTCTTGCTGTCATAATAATATCACTCCAGAGGACCCCTTTAAGCAGCGTTGGTCATCTCTGACCGAATACTACAGGTGGCGTCACAAAAAATTATTATTATACAAAATCTCTTTAAAGACTATACTTTAACATGGGCGCCCAGGGCCATGGAGCGGGTCACCGCCACCGTGACACATCCCTTTAAGTACCAGACCTAGTACAGAGTATCCCCACTGCCCTCAGCTCAGTTGTGTGCCAAAATTTAGTAAAATAGGGCCTAACAAAACAGTATTGCGTACTTACTAGAGGAGGGACTTAGACCAGCGTGGCCCCCACCCCAACACACGTTTCAGAGTTGGCCTTCGTTAGGTTTTATATGTGTGCTCCACTCTTTTTTACTTTATATTTCAATGGATCAAACTTTTGTTAATGCAGCAATCCATAATATGTGTATTTTTTAATTGCTTTATTTTTAATGTGGTGATTTGAACATTTGCGTTTTTTTATTTTTCCATATTTAAAAAAAACTTTTTTATTGTATTTAATAGTCTCCCTAGGGGCCTTGAAGCTGTGATAGTAAAAATCGCCATCTCCTATGAAGGTCAACTAAATGTTGACTTTCACAGTAGAAACATCCTGACAAGCAAGGAGGTCTAAAGCAGACCTCCAGTTGCCATGGAAAGCCACTTCATTCAATTTAGGACGCGGTTTAAATCCTAAAGTTAATAGTGGAACATTTCTTTCACACACATAAATCCTTGAGAAAGGTGGTGGCACGGCCAGAAAAATTCAACCTATTCAGATAGATCTCATGTGGCAAAGCATGCCCTACTGGTTTTGCAAAAGAAAAAAAGAACAGGCTGCCGGAAAGCTACCTGGTTTATGACATCAAAATTCTCTGGGATTCAATGTTATATATATTTTAGCATTTGCACAATTGTGCAAACAGCGTAACGCTGTGATATACTTCATTATATAGCTAGATGGTGGCCCGATTCTAACGCATCGGGTATTCTAGAATATGTATGTAGTTTATTTATGAAATGCAATTTATACAAAGGATTCGGCTGCCCAGCCGAGACCAATTAGCGAAGCGTGGTTCAAATTCCGCACCAATTCCCGGGTGGACTGTGACTGTCGCTGATTGTTCGCAGCCGGGCGTGACCAATCAGTGAAGCCAGGGCCGGCTTCAGGTCTTTGAGGGCCCCGGGCGAAAGAGTCTCAGTGGGCCCCCTTCTTTAACACATACCAGGATTCATGATGCACAGATACAGCAGAGAAATATAGCACAGCCAACATAGCATATAACACAGCCCACATAATATATAACACAGCCCACATACTATATAACGCAGCCCACGTAGTATATAACACAGCCACATAGTACATAGCACAGCCAACGTAGTAAATAGCACAGGCATGTAGTATATTGCCCAGACACGTAGTATATTGCCCAGCCACGTAGTATATTGCCAAGCCACGTAATATATTGCCAAGCTACGTAATATATTGCCCAGCCACGTAGCATATAGCACAGACACGTAGTATATTGCCAAGCCACGTAGTACATTGCCCAGCCACGTAGTATATTGCCCAGCCACATAGTTTATTGCCCAGCTACGTAGAATATTGCACAGCCATGTAGTATATTGCCCAGCCACGTAAAATATAACACAGACACAATGTGTATTGCCCAGCCACGTAATATATTGCACAGCCACGTAGTATATTGCACAGCCACATAGTATATAGCACAGAGACATAGTATATAACACTGCCCATGCTGTATATAACCCAGGCCACATAGTGTAGAGCACAGCAATGTAGTATATTGCCCAGCCACATGATATATACCACAGTCATGTAGTATATAGCACAGCCCACATAGTATATAGCACAGAGATGTAGTATGTAACAGCCCACTCAGTATCTAGCACAGCCCACGTAGTGGACACCAAATCCCTGTTAACAAAAGAGTTAAAATAAAAAATAGTTATATACTCACTTTCTGTCGGCCCCCGGATCCAGCCCAGGTGTTTACCGATGCCCCTCGTGGCGCTCCGGTCCCAAGAGTGCACTGCGGTCTTGCGAGATGATGATGTAGCGGTCTCGCAAGACCACTGCGTCATCATCTTGCGGGACCGCAATGCATAGATCAGACCGTCTTGAGGAGCCGGAAAGGCCTGGGCTGGATCCAGGGGCCGACAGGTGAGTATATAATGATTTTTTAATTTTTTTTATTATTTTTAGCATTAGATCATTTTACTATTGATGCTGCATAGGCAGCTTCAATAGTAAATGTTGGTCACACAGGGTTAATAGCAGCGTTAACGGAGTGTGTGACACTATGGCATAACGCGGTCCGTTAACGCTACCATTAACCCTGTGTGAGCGCTGACTGGAGCGGAGTATGGAGAGGGCACTGGTGGCAGAGGAGTAGGGAGTGTCCATTTCGCGGCCACACTCTACCCATCGCGGATTGGTCGTGGCCGTTTGACCGCGACCAATCAGTGACTTGGGATTTCCATGACAGACAGACATAAAGACAGACAGAAAGACGGAAGTGACCCTAAGACAATTATATAGTAGATTAGATCAACATGTGTCCAATATTAAATAGGCACTTCATAGATAATGGGACAACCAATACAATATATCATGCATGCAGGACAAGGAAGAGATCCCACAAAGTATGAATAAAACCAATAATTTTATAAATCAATATTTAAAAAAAAAAAAAAAATATATATATATATATATATATATAAAAGTAATGGCCCCATGAGAATTGCTTGTGCCATATAACTCCTACAATATATAACGTGGTAGATGGAGGACTGTTTCTTTTGTGACTTGGAACTCTGGAGCTTCTGAAGCTACAAGTTGAACTTTTGAAAAAAGGAAAGAAACACTTTGCTCTTAAAGTAGTTAATCCTTAAAAAATGAAAAAAAAAGTCTAACCTTCTGCTCCCAATCTTCATGCCAGTTTTGCTGTTTCTAAGTCATGTGGATTGATCTGAGACTTCTGTGGAAGTAAACATAGGCTTTTCAAAAACAAATTGCTATTTAATATAACCCTGAGGGCCAGAGAGGACTAGATGATACAGAACAGATGTGCTCTAAAGACTAATTATGTTTTGCTGTGAATCTTCAGCTACAGCTAACTCACTGACTTCAAAAGAGGTGACATTTTGCTGTCTTTATCAGTATGTTGCCAGATAGCCTGATTGCAAAAACCAACTTAGGGGTCAAGAAAGGCTTCCATGTAATCTATCTGGTTAACCCTTAGTATATTTTGAGTCACTAGCAAGAAGATGAGTGAAATTACTTTAGAATATACTATCTGTTTACACCACTGCAGAATATCTACTGGAATTTATTTTTATGAAACAATAAAAAATTCAGAAATGGTAGTAATCCATGTGCCAACAAAATAACTGAAAACAAGATCAACTTGCAAAAAATATAGAAGAGTCAAAGGTAAAAAAGCTATGATAAAGTCCCTGATGTCCCTTTCCTAGACTCTTTTAGGCCATCTCGGGCAGCAGCACAGTCCCGAAGGTTTCATGTAATGCAATGTTGGCTACCATGTGCTATGGCTTGCTACTAGTCTAACCCAGCTTTGTTAATCTCTAAGCTCTGCAATATAGGTAAATCCTTTATAGTGTGCCTCCCGAGTAACCCATCTCATCGATATTTTTCACTTGGTGCTGCTGTTTTGAGGTAGCTGTCCACACGTTCTGTTCAGCTGTTCCAAGGTAGCAGCCTGAATACTTGGCTCTGCTCTTCCGAAGCAACAGTCTGCATAACTGACTTAGCTTTCACAAAGTACTTATTTTTGTACATAGTATTGAGGTTCTATGATGCCTGTTGAAATATTTACCTCTGATGCTCTGCTGTTGGACACGCTTTGTGTCATTATTGCTAGTGATGGGGAGCACTAAACTGCTCAGGGGCTTGTTTCTCGAATCAAGCAAATCGTAATGCTCGGGTTGTTCTACTCGAGTAACGCGTAAAGCAGAAGTCAATGGGAAACTCTAGCATTTTTTCCGGCAGCAATCCTTAAAGAGTCCTCTGAGAAGGAATTCACTGACTGTTAGTACTTCCAACTATGTAGCAATGATTAGCGGTTTCTGAGTGGAGCGCTAGCAGGAGTCCCAAGAAGGTGAAGATAGGCACCCAAATCTCGGCAGCTCCAGCCGAATACCCCCAGCGGGGGAAGTTGCTTGCAAGTGAAAAAGGAAAACCGGTCACAAGAGCGCAGGATAGAGGACACAGACACCAGTTTGGGTTGAACCACAACGCGTTTCAACGGCATACGCCGTCTTCTTCAAGTGGATGTTTACACCGTTGAAACGCGTTGTGGTTCAACCCAAACTGGTGTCTGTGTCCTCTATCCTGCGCTCCTGTGACCAGTTTTCCTTTTTCACTTGCAAGTACTTCCAACTAGACAGAGATAAGTAAGAGCTAACACCAGCACCATGCTGCAGCAATTGAATGTATTTAAACTGTGAAGAGCAGAACAAAAATGATTACCTCAATGAACAAAAAATAAAAAAAAAGAATTTGTGATAAATATTGACCTGTCCATTCAAGGACATTTTAGCTATAGTATGAAATCCTGTTTTTCTTGTCTGTGGAATTGCCTTTGTACTGTTTGTTGTGAAACTGCCGCCCACGAAACTGTTTTCTTTTCTTTTCTTTCTTTCCTGTTTTGTCTCTTTGTTTAAACATGCAAAACTTGTATAACCACTAACAACTATATAAAGAAGGGATAGCACTTTGAAGGCAGGCGTGCTTCAGAGACTTCCCAGTGATACACTATACAAGACGTGTCTTGTGTATTATTTCTGGTGATGCCCCACTTCCAAAGGCTGCTCCGACTGAGTGTGATCCCGACATTTCCTGGCGCCCGAACAGGGACCCGAGGTCTGTGTATTCCTTCAAGAACACCGGCAGAATACGAACGAAAAGAGAACCTGGGATAATGGACGGCAGATGAACAAAAACCTGGCCAGGTAAGAGACACTGTTAGATCTCTTATATCTGCCCTGCACTGTCCGTAAGATTTTCTGTGTCGTGTTCTTTAGCGGGTAGTTCTAGTAGAGGAGGATACCTATAGCTCGGGTTCTTGAACTATTTAGGAATTGATCACCTCACGGAGTACGGCATTGAATGAGAGTGAATGTGAATAGAAGGTGTGTGGAAGTTGGGAATAGCCCTATAAGCCGCCCAGGGGGTTGAAACAGAAGAAGTGACTGTCCCACTGGGCAACGTGGTTGCGTCCTTTCGGGGAGACCTCCGCGCCTATGTTCAATCTCTGATCCTGTCTTTGACAAAAACCTGGTGACGGATAAGTGTATGATAGTATGAGCCCAGGACAGATAAATTAGCCTGGGACAAGAATACGTTGTATGTGATAGTATAAGCCCAGGACAGATATTAGCCTGGGACAAGATACGTTGTATGTTCTTTTTCTTTTTCTGTCTGGTTGCATTTGTGTTGTTTGCTATAGGTGTAGGAATCAGGATTTTCTTACATCAACACAGTTTAAACATCCTAGCTCCTTAGGAAGAAGGTAACGAGGTATTCTCATACCCAAACGCCACCTAGGGCAAGAAAAAGACATCCTAGCTCCTTAGGAAGAAGGTAACGAGGTATTCTCATACCCAAACGCCACCTAGGGCAAGAAAGCTCAGGATAAGAAAATGGGGAATAAGCAAACAAAGTCGGAACCAGAAGAATTAGATATCTATACTATCATAAAGGAGAGAAGTGGTGAAGATGCCACTAAGGGGCTGAAAAAGATTTTTAGTAAGTTTGGAGTTACTAGGGCAGAAGCTTTTAGTAGAAAACTATGGGAAGGAATTCAGGAAAGGAAAAAAGGCATAATCAGAGACAAGAAATGGATAGATCAGATCCAAGCATTGATTGATGTCTCTAGGGTAGCAGAAAATGAGGGATGGACATATAATCAACAGAGTAAAAAGTGGTGTATTAGACCCACAGGCTGTGGAGAAAAACAAAATGTGGAATCTAAAAATACCCCACCCCCATACCTTAACCCACATGCCCCATCTTTTCTCCAAACACCACCTCAAAGTTTAGCCAGACCAGGAGGATGGGTATGTCCGCACTGTGGACAACAAAATCCAGACTGGAGAAATGATTGCCTAGCCTGTGGTACACCTAGACATGGCGCTGTACTTTCCCCTGTTAGGGTAGTACCAAGACCCTTTAGGGAACCTGGTGCTGACGGAGTAATGGGAACTAGATATCACCAAACTCGACAATATTTCCCTTGGTCCCCCGCTGAAGGCATGTCTCTCTTGCATAACGCACCAGATCCCACCCAGTGTCCAGTTAGATTTGCACAATATATACAGCAAATTATGCAGACTCACGCTGGAGTTTGTGCAGATGGAGAAGAATTATGTAGAATGAAAATGACTCCTGGACTCTTCCAGGAGCTATTAGCAAATCTACAGGTACATAGGCCCCAAGCAGGAGATGGTGCCTTACAAACGATAGAATCAGGTACACAATTTGTAGATCACTTAATGGTTTTCATGAGGGAGAGACAGAGGCAGAGAGGAACAACGGGAGTGGTGGCTCAGAAATCTGGACAATCAGTAGACGAATATTATCTAAGTGTAGAAAATAATTTCAGAGATGAAGGCATGGATCTAACCGCTCCAGGAATGATGAGGTTAGTTACAAAAACCTTTATAGATGGATTGTCTCCAAAAGTGAAGGAAAAGCTTAAGGCCGCAACCCCTGATTGGAGAACCTTGGAAGACCCACACCTGGCTAGACAGAAAGCTGTAGGGATAGAAATGGACTTAAGAGAAAATTCTAAGCCAGTAAGAATTGCACAGGCTAACACTGGCTCTGCTAATCAAAAGTTTACTTGTCATTACTGTAAGAAGCCAGGACATTTCCAAAGGGAATGTAGGAAGAGAAAAGCAGATATAGATTCAGGAACCTTTGTACCCAAAAATAGGATAAATAACCCAGTGTCTGATCAAACAGACAGCTCAGAATGACTGAAAGTTATGTAGGTCTCTCTTCCTTCTAGAAGACCAATAATACAAGTTGAAGTTGAGGGTAAAAATGTACCTTTTCTGATAGATACGGGAGCAACATCCTCCATTTTAAATCAGGACTTTTTACCATATCCTGACAATATATCCTCAAAGGTTACATATGCAGAAGGGTATGATGGTAAAATTCAGGCGTTGCCCTTTACAAAACCTTTAAATGTGAGCTTTGGCCCTAAAACTTTTGTATCCAAATTTTTATTTGCTAAAGGTGCACCTACCTGCTTGTTGGGTACTGATGTCTTAAGTAAAATGCATGCAAACATCCATTTTAGAGAAGATGGCACAGTTATGCTGACCATCCCTGAAGATGCAGAAACTCTGGAACCATATGTTAGAATACAGGCAATGGAGGATTTTCCCGAAATTTACACTCAACAAGCAAAAATTGACTTGTCTCGGGTTCCTGACAGCCTATGGGCAAAAGGAGACACTGATGTAGGATTTTTATCAGTAGCTCCTATACTGTTAGAAACTGCCCCGGGAACCATATTACCTCAGCTTAGGCAATACCCCATCAGCGCCCAGCAAGAACAGGCGATTTCTCAACAAATTCAGGATTATGTGTTACAAGGTGTTTTGGTAGAAATCAGGTCACCCGCCAATACACCCTTATATCCTGTTAAAAAGAAAGTGTCCTCCAAAGAAACTATGGTGAAATATCGCATGGTGCACGACTTACGGGAAATCAATAAGGTTTTGGCACCGGTCACCCCTGTGGTACCGAATCCTCATACCTTACTGTCTCAAATTCCCAGCACTGCTGCATATTTTACGGTAATTGACTTATCAAACGCATTTTTTTCTGTGTCACTACATAAGAACTGTTGGCATTTGTTTGCCTTTACATTCAAGGGTAAACAATTAGCATGGACAAGATTGCCACAAGGTATGGTACACTCACCAACTTTGTACTCTGAAGCAATGCAGACCGTGCTAAAAAATTTCATCCCAGAACCAGGAGTAGTCATTCTACAGTATGTAGATGACTTACTTATTTGTTGCCCTGATGAGCAGACGGCAGTTACCTCAACTGTTAATTTCTTAATTTTCCTAGCGCAAGAAGGCTGTAAAGTAAATAGACAGAAACTCCAG
Organism: Ranitomeya imitator; assembly: GCF_032444005.1. Classification (NCBI taxonomy): domain Eukaryota; kingdom Metazoa; phylum Chordata; class Amphibia; order Anura; family Dendrobatidae; genus Ranitomeya; species Ranitomeya imitator. Next base: position 116,940,282 of record NC_091289.1, read on the forward strand.
GCTTGTCAACAAACAGTCGTGTTTTTAGGTCACTGCATATCACAGGGCATCAGACACCTCACACCTCAACGTACGGAAGCCATACGTAACATGCTTGAACCCAGGAATCACAAACAGCTGCGTGCTTTCCTAGGTATTGTTTCACACTGTAGACAGTGGATCATACATGCAAGTCAACTCATGCAGCCTTTATATGACTGTATTGCCAACACACCATATTCACTCAGTGAAGAGGCTAAACAGTCATTTTCCTCTTTGAAAACAGCACTGGTATCAGCTCCGGCTTTGGGACTCCCAGACTACACTAAACCTTTTCAATTGATGGCAGCTGAGATATCCTCACATGCTACAGGGGTGCTCACACAAAAACATGGAAACAAACAGAGACCTGTGGCATACATATCAGCTCATCTGGACCCTGTAGCTAGAGCCGCACCTTCTTGTGTAAGAGTAGTAGCCGCAATTTCACTGTTATTAGATAAAGCTTCTGAGATTGTTCTTGATCACCCACTTCTAGTTCAGACCACTCATGATGTACATGGCATTCTTAACCAGGTCCAACCTAAACATATTTCAATGGCCAGACACCTCCGTCTCCAATGTTCCCTACTACTGCCGCCCAACATTTCCTTTGCCAGGATTCAGACTCTTAATCTCGCGTCTTTGCTCCCTTTAGAGTCTGAGGGGGGTACCATACCTGAGGAAACTGCACTCTCCAACTCCTTTGAAACTGCACTCTCCAACTCCTTTGACCCATCAAAGTCAATGCATGATTGTGTACAATTAATGGAACAAGAGACTCAGGGCTTATGTAATGTACGTGACAAGCCACTCTGTAATGCTACATTTGAACTTTTCATAGATGGCAGTAGATATGCAGATATGAATGGACAATTTCATACAGGTTATGCGGTAGTAACTCAGCATGAAGTGCTGAAAGCAGAACCTCTCCCTGCTAATCAGTCTGCACAAGAAGCAGAACTTACGGCATTAGTTGAAGCTCTAAAAATAGCCAAAGATCAGACAGCAAACATATACACTGATTCTAGATATGCACATGGCATTATTTTCGATTTTGGCGTAATATGGAGAGCCAGAGGTTATATGACTGCTTCAGGCCAACCTGTTAAACATGCCTCCCTCATTAGACAGATTCTGGAGGCAGCACAAGAAACTAAAGAAATAGCGGTGATAAAGGTAGCTGCACATGTGAGACTCGACACCGAGGAAGCCAGGGGTAACGATAAAGCCGATAAGGCAGCAAAACAGGCAGCACGTAAACCCTTACATCATGCCCACACACTAGATAGCTCTGAAGATGATGAGGAAAGATTGAAGGAAGCTCAGAAAAAGGTAGACGACGAAGAACGAGGGCAGTGGCAGAAAAAAGGGGCAGAAGATCAGCAAGGATTATGGAAAAAAGGAACTTTGTTGTGTTTACCCAGAGCCTGGTACCCCGCAGTGGCAAGTGACCTCCACCTACCCACGCATGTGTCGGCAAATGGTATGACGCTCAGGGTAAAAGAAAGGTGGTTGGCTCCAGGCTTTGGTAATTTTGCTCGGAACATGTGTGCTGCATGCGCTATATGCCTGGCACACAATCCAGGTCAGGCCATTAAAACCCCAACCAAGCATCATGTAAGACCACTTTATCCCTTTCAAAGACTCCAGATCGACTACATCCAACTTCCTAGGTACAATGGATACGAATATGTGCTTGTGTGTGTGGACATGTTCTCAGGGTGGCCAGAGGCTTATCCAGTTCGTAAAGCCTCAGCAAAAACTACTGCCATTAAAATAGCACATGAACTGATACCCCGTTACGGCATGCCTGAGGTGATCGAGTCAGATAGGGGTACCCATTTTACTGGGGAAATATTCCAGAATGTTATGAAAATGTTGGGAGTAGAAAACCAGTTTCACACTCCATATCATCCACAGAGTTCAGGTAAAGTGGAAAGATTAAATGGGACAATAAAATTAAAAATCCAGAAGGCCATGGCAGAAACAGGAAAGCCTTGGACCGAGTGTCTACCACTTGCCCTGTATTCCATCCGAAACACCCCAAGGGGGAAGGCTAAGCTGTCACCACATGAGATTCTTTTTGGTAGAGCAGCAAATTTGGGTTGTTATTTTCCACAACAACTGATGTTGAATACTGAGACTTTAACTGCTTATGTACAAGAATTACAAAAACGTTTAACTAAAGTGCATTCGCAAGTTTTTGCTTCCCTTCCAGATCCAGAAAATCTCGAAGGAGGCCACAAGTTGGAACCTGGTGATCAAGTCTACGTGAAAAGACACACCAGAAAGACTCTGGAACCGAGATTTGACGGACCTTTCCAAGTCCTGTTAACAACTCCAACAGCAGTCAAGCTTGAAGGAAAGGCATCATGGATACATGCAAGCCATTGCAAAAAAGCAGTATAAGACTCATGATATTGATGTTAATAATGTTAACCTCAACGGAGGCATGGGAAAGACTGAATTCTCTAGCCCCTTTGAACAATAGATTCGTACAACATCATAGAAAATTAGTGCATGACTTGTTAAATAATACGTTTTGTAATATCACAAAAAGAATGACTAAAATGATCGACAAGGTTTTGAATGGAATATGTCAAAGGGGGGATTGTGAAGAGCAGAACAAAAATGATTACCTCAATGAACAAAAAATAAAAAAAAGAATTTGTGATAAATATTGACCTGTCCATTCAAGGACATTTTAGCTATAGTATGAAATCCTGTTTTTCTTGTCTGTGGAATTGCCTTTGTACTGTTTGTTGTGAAACTGCCGCCCATGAAACTGTTTTCTTTTCTTTTCTTTCTTTCCTGTTTTGTCTCTTTGTTTAAACATGCAAAACTTGTATAACCACTAACAACTATATAAAGAAGGGATAGCACTTTGAAGGCAGGCGTGCTTCAGAGACTTCCCAGTGATACACTATACAAGACGTGTCTTGTGTATTATTTCTGGTGATGCCCCACTTCCAAAGGCTGCTCCGACTGAGTGTGATCCTGACAAAACCTACTGCACAGATTTGTAATTAGCAGAAGGTGTAGGCAAATGTTGGATCTTAGAGGGAGAAGATTATCATTCCATAACAGAGATGCAAAAATCAAGAAGATGCTTGAGCTAATCGCAAAGACCTTCCATAGCCAGATCCAGGATGACTGTCCCACTTGACCCACCTGTGACAGAGGGGTCCTAAAATAAGGGTTTCTATTACTCACCTGTTCTGACTTTAGCCTCTAAGTCTGTCTCACTGGCTAGCTCCCTCAACTGCAGTGCATCGGGGAAGTTACCATGGTACTACTTGCTCTGTACTGTTTTCTACTTATCATAGGATGAACTTTTTTTACACTAGGTAGTAATTTTTCTAGTACACAGTATGCGCTTTCTTTGGCCCTAAAGAAGCTCCTATTCTTCGCATAGAGTAGAAATAATTATGAGTATTGCTGTTTATAGCTACTTAACATTGTTAGCAAGGCCAAAAAAAGACATTTGTCCATTCAGTTCAACCTATATTCCGTCATAATAAACCCCCAGATCTACATCCTTCTAAAGGACATAAAGAACCTCAGGTATAAGCACAGACATGTCATTGTCTTTGATATATGTGAGTGTCAATTTACATGATGAATTAAAAATGCTCGAAGAACATGACCACTCTATGAGCATACCTGTAGCTTTGTTATGAGATAGAAATATGAAATAAGATGAGCCACCTGGTCTGATGGCATTTATCTCTGGCACTCAGTGGTATGGATATATCTGGATTATCTTTCTTTGATTAAACAGTGAATGGTGTGCCATACGTATCTGTATATATAAACCTTGCCTGTATCATTGATTGTATGGTATGTGACATTTGCTGTTATCAATTGTAGTCATGAGGAATTGATTGTTTATCATACACTCTGGGTGAGTTTATTTGCTGCCGATGTTTTTTTTTATAGAGAACAGGGAGTAACAGGGTCTCGGAACGGAGGTGTCAATTGCCATGTTATATAGGTTGTGAACTACTGCTGAAAGGTAGACCCAGAAAGAAGGACTTTCTAAGGCTTGACAGGGTGTACTTTTTGTATCCATGTTTGTCTTTTGTTAGTTTGAGTTGCTACAGAGGCATAACAATAATATTATTATAATTATTTTCAAGGCCATGACCAAGGCCATTGCTGGAACAAAATAATGACCTCTACTGTATATATGAAAAAAGCAAAACCAAGGATAAGAGCTGGAGCATATGCTCATACACGTGTAATATGTAGGTGCGCATTAACACTGTGGCTTTAAACAAACAAACCTAAGATGAAAGCAAAGGATACAAACAAAATGATCAAAAACACTGTTAGTAAGTAAATAAAAATAATAGTACATGTAAATAACACACGGTACTTGGTTGACGCTATTTTGTTTAAAAAAAGCATAAAAGACATCGTACCGTGACAAGGTTAACCTGGGTATTCTTACAATTTGTTCTTTGTCAAAGTTGTCTATAGCATTTAAATGCATCTTTTATGTAATCTTAAAAGGAAGTCCGTTTTATAGACTTCTGCACACACAATATGTAAGGACTTTCATTAGTTGTAGTAGTTATCCTATTTCTCTTTACTCTTCGCTCTCTATTATTTTCAGCTGACATTTTGGTGACTTCGAAACCAATTACTACATTTATATAGCTATCGACAACAAAGAAAAAGAAGAGACAGGAACATAGGAATCTCTATTAATAGTAATGTTCGTTAAAGCGAATATAGAAAAAGTGCTCACCTCACTTCACCTCAGGGTAGAAGGTTCCATATTCAATAACATATAAGATGTATAAAACCACAAGGTGCAGTATATATGTCTAAAACACAAACTTGTTTTCAATCCTGTACTGTGATATTTATCAGACAAAAGGCCTGGTGAGTTGGTTGGTCATAAGCTTACAATATGTTTAATGATACAAAGGCTAATCTAGATCTAATTACCATACAGTAATACTAATGTTTAAAAGGAAATACTGATGCAAAAAGAGCAAACTTTTTGAATTTTTTTACGTCATTGTATTTTTTTCTGGAAAATGGATGGAGTTAAGATGGAGGGGCATACTCTAGAATTGTCTGACAGATTCACTAAAGTTTAGGCCATAAAGAGCTGTAAATCATATCAGAAATATACAGTGGGGAAAAAAATTATTTAGTCTGCGACCAATTGTGCAAGTTCTCCCACTTAAAAAGATGAGAGAGGCCTATAATTGACATCATAGGTGTTAGGGCTGGCGGAACGCACCGAGTAAATATAGAGATAGTATAGGTGCGTTCGCAACCCTGGGTCCACCGTGCAGGAGTGGAACCTGCTGTTAGTAAATGGCGGCACTATATGGCGGTACTATGCCTAAATAGACACGGGCACCGTCACCCGGTCTGTATAGGAGCGAACTCTGTTTCTTCACAGAGTCTTCGGGATTAAAGGTAATGCTGTGTCCTGTTAGCATTCACAGGACGCAGCAAATGGATACTAGTGGGATCCCTGCAATTCACCCCCACTATGCTGGTGGTTGATCCCGCTCTGACCCTCGGTGACTTTTGAGCCCGCGCCTGTGGACGCCCGGAGTCAGATGCTTGGATCAAACGGGAGTTCCCACCCTACACTGACGGATAGTCAGGAGATGCTAAAGATAGCAGCACAGAGTACGTACAGTACCGCAGCGGTGGTCACTGCAGGATAGATGCAGTATATTTTGTGCCTGGTGCTGGATGGCACTATCTGGCGCTAGACAGCTACAACACTCGCGAGCATTCAACAACTCTAGGAATGGGAATGATTGGGAGCTTTCACCAGAACAGATATACATCCACACAAGCACAAATACTGATTTATACTAGCGCATGGTCGAGCGGCCATGCGAACCTTTTAAAGCTGCAGCACTTCAGGACCTTCCTGGTGGACCAATAGGAGCTGCTACAGGACCTGAGCGTGTGACCTCCGACCTCCAATGAGAGCCCTTCCCTTGGGCATGCTCAGAAGGAAAAAAGCAGGACTTAGTCCCAGGGACGCATGCTCGCCACTGAACAGTATTGGTTATAATGACTGAGCCTGGAAGGGCAGCAGTAACCAAACGCGCAGCATATGTCCGAGCCAGACATTGGGACAGACGTCTCTGCTGAGCAGGCTCCACTACCGCTGGAGGAGAATGGATGACCGCAGCAGAGTTTGAGATTTCCTCTGTGCAGCGGCGGGAATTCAACACCTTAAGGTACCTTCACACATAACGATATCGTTAACGATATCGTTGAAACGTCACGCTTTTGGTGACGTAGCAACGATCCCGCTAACGATTTCGTTATGTGTGACAGCGACCAACGATCAGGCCCCTGCTGGGAGATCGTTGGTCGCTGGTAGGGTTGAGCGACTTTTACTTTTTCAGGATTGAGTCAGGTTTCGCGAAACCCGACTTTGTCAATAGTCGGGTCGGATGAAATCGGCCGATCATTGTGAAAAGTCGGGGGGCCGACTGAAACACGAAACCCCATGCAAGTCAATGGGGAATAAAAGTCGTCAGTGACTGGAGGACAGAAAAACACCTACAGAGCCCATTTTAATGTCAAAACATCAATTCTTGTTACCTAAGCTTGTCAATCTTAATTAACCTTATGATAATAGTTAGGTATTGAAAATTGGGGGTCATTTGGTTAAAGTTGTGGGGAGGGGGGGAGGGCTGGCTCAATTTTTCTTGGGCCCAGGAAATGTGGAATACGGCAGTGGAGCAGGGAGAGGTAAGTATTTCAACTTTGCAAGTGCTGTGATCCAGAGCAAGCAGGGGGGCCCACTCGTTCACATTGGCACTGACACAGGGCCCCTCAAAGTACGGCGTTGTGTTTGACGGCGGGGGCACCTCCCACCGGCAGTGACACTTTTGCGTACTATGACGGGCCCTGTGACAGTGACGTCGCCAACGAGTATGCCCCCCACCTGATGAAGGAACCTGCACTTTCATATGCACCTTCCTCTTTGTCCCCGTGTAAGGTGGTATAGTATGCGGGAAGGGGGACCTGACTTTCAGCAGGGTCAGATTCTGGCTGTGTAGAGTGCAAGGGGAATGTAATGGTCTGGGTCAATGTACCAGCAGACCCATCAAGCAGTGGCTGGGTAATAGGCAGGATAAGGAGGAAACACAGATATAGGCCCAAAATAGAAAAGGAGGCTAAAAGCAGAAAAAAATTGGTAACAGGAGCAAAAAGGCAGCATTGCTTTGTTCAGTGGAGGACAACAACAAGCAGCAGCAGACACTGTTAGTAGGGCCCAACCAAACTAGTAGGGCAAATACAGTTTCAAATTCTAAATACAGGCCAAAAGTTTGTAGATTGAAACTCAGCTTTGTTTCTTTGAGGAAACCAAGAGGCAGCAGCAGACATCACTAGGCCCAAACCAAGAACCAGGCCAAATGCAGTTTCATATTGTTGATAGAGGCCAAAAGCCTGTAGATTGAAACTCAGCTTTGTTTCTTTGAGGAAACCAAGAGGCAGCAGCAGACATCACTAGGCCCAAACCAAGAACCAGGCCAAATGCAGTTTCATATTGTTGATAGAGGCCGAAAGCCTGTAGATTGAAACTCAGCTTTGTTTCTTTGAGGAAACCAAGAGGCAGCAGCAGACGTCACTAGGCCCAAACCAAGAACCAGGCCAAATGCAGTTTCATATTGTTGATAGAGGCCGAAAGCTGTTATGTCTGCTAATGAAAGGTGTAATGAAGGCAATCCAGAGACACAGTGTGCCTAGCGATCAGAGCGCACACAGTGATCTGACAAATACCCAAAAACAAAAGAACGAGCTCTGAGACGTGGAAACTCTGTAGACTGCACACCTGATCCTATCCTAAACACAACTAAAAGTGGCTGTGGATTGCGCCTAACCACTACCTATGCAACTCGGCACAGCCTAAGAAACTAGCTAGCCTGAAGATAGAAAAATAGGCCTGACTTGCCCCCAGAGAAATACCCCAAAGGAAAAGGCAGCCCCCCACATATAATGACTGTGAGTAAGATGAAAAGACAAAACGTAGGGATGAAATAGATTCAGCAAAGTGGGGCCCGATATTCTTAGACAGAGCGAGGACAGTAAAGCGAACTTTGCAGTCTACAAAAAACCCTAAAGCAGAACCCACGCAAAGGGGGCAAAAAGACCCACCGTGCCGGACTAACGGCACGGCGGTACACCCTTTGCGTCTCAGAGCTTCCAGCAAAACAAAAGACAAGCTGGACAGAAAAAAGGAAACAAAATAGCAAAAAAGCACTTAGCTATACAGAGCAGCAGGTCACAGGAACAATCAGGAGAAGCTCAGATCCAACACTGGAACATTGACTAGGAGCAAGGATAGCAGCATCAGGTGGAGTTAAGTAACGAAGCAGCTAATGAGCTCACCAGAACACCTGAGGAAGGAAGCTCAGAAGCTGCAGTACCACTTGTGACCACAGGAGTGAATTCAGCCACAGAATTCACAACAGAAAGCCTGTAGATTGAAACTCAGCTTTGTTTCTTTGAGGAAACCAAGAGGCAGCAGTAGACGTCACTAGGCCCAAACCAAGAACCAGGCCAAATGCAGTTTCATATTGTTGATAGAGGCCGAAAGCCTGTAGATTGAAACTCAGCTTTGTTTAGTAGAGGTAGAGTGGGAGCACCCACCTGTCCAGGCAAACGGCACTTGCACGGGTGCTTGCGCCAAGTGGTGTCCACGGTCCTGTGGGGGGAGTCAGCCCATTTAGGGTGGTATAAAAATGGCCTATGGTGGACATTCAGCAGCTGCAAATGGAGGAATTGGCAAAGTCAGTAAGAGGAGGGCAAAAGCGAGTCATTTATCACCCAAGCTACGTGTCAGCAGGGGAAGGTGGGGCAAAAGAATTGGCAATCCATTGATTGGTTCATTTTAATGAAGGTTAGACCATCTACATTTTGGGTAGCCAGACGTGTCCTTTTTTTGGTTAGTATTGAACCAGCAGCACTGAAGACTCTTTCTGAAAGCACACTGGCAGCAGGGCAAGCGAGCTCCTGTAATGCATATTCTGCCAATTCGGGCCAGGTGTCTAGTTTAGATGCCCAGTAATCAAAGGGGAATGACCTGTGAGGGAGAACATCGATAAGGGATGAAAAATAGTTTGCAACCATAGTGGACAAATGCTGTCTCCTGTCACTTTGAATAGATGCAGCAGTCCCTGTTGTGTCAGCGGTCATTGAAAAATCACTCCACAACCTTGTCAGAAAATCCCTCTGTTCAACGCCACTTCGGATTTCTGCACCTCTAGCACCTCTGCCATGTTGTCCCCTACGGCAAGTGTGAGGACCATTACAACCTCTGTGTGCTGGGAATGCCTGAACCAAACGGTCTACAAGAATTGCTTGTTTGGTAGCCAATATTTGCTCAAGGTTCTCATGTGGCATGATGTTTTGCATTTTCCCTTTATAGCGTGGATCCAGGAGGCAGGCCAACCAGTAATCGTCATTGGTCATCATTTTGACAATGCGGGGGTCCCTTTTTAGAATACGCAAGGCATACTCAGCCATGTGGGCCAATGTTCCTGGTGTCAATTCACTGGTCCTGCTGGGTTGAGGAGCACTTTCTTGGAAATCCACATCAGAAGTGTCCCGCAAGAAACCTGTACCTGACTTTGCAATGCTACCAGTTTCAAGTGGCCCCTGAGAAGCATCCTCCTCCCATACATAGTCATCCCCATCATACTCCTCCTCATCCTCTTCGACCGCCACCTCACCCTGGACAGTTCCCTGACCAGACAATGGCTGACTGTCATCAAGGATTCCCTCCTCCTCGGCTGCAGACGCCAGCTCCTTGATGTGCATCAAACTTTGCATCAGCAGACGCATAAGTGGGATGCTCATGCTTATGATGGCGTCGTCTGCACTTGCCAGCCGTGTGCATTCCTGGAAACACTGAAGGACTTGACAGAGGTCTTGTAGCTTGGACCACTGCACACCAGACAACTCCATGTCTGCCATCCAACTGCCTGCCCGTGTATGCGTATCCTCCCACAAATACATGACAGCACGCCTCTGTTCACACAGCCTCTGAACCATGTGCAATGTGGAGTTCCACCTTGTTGCAACGTCGATAATTAGGCAGTGCTGTGGAAGATTGAGCGATCGCTGATGGTTCAGCATACGGCTGGAGTGTACGGGCGACCGGCGGATGTGCGAACAAAGTCTTCGCACCTTCAGGAGCAGGGCTGGTAAGTCTGGATAATTTTTAAGAAAGCACTGCACCACCAGGTTCAAAGTGTGAGCCAGGCAAGGTATGTGCTTGAGTTGTGAAAGGGCTATGGCAGCCATAAAATTCCTTCCATTATCACTGACTACCTTGCCTGCCTCAAGATGTACACTGCCCAGCCATGACTGATTTTCTTGCTGCAAGAACTCGGCCAGAACTTCCGCGGTGTGTCTGTTGTTGCCCAAACACTTCATTTCAAACACGGCCTGCTGACGCTTCCCACTAGCTGTTCCGTAATGGCACACCTCGTGTGCAACACTGGCAGCTGCGGATGGAGTGGTCGTGCGACAGCGCTCTGTGGATGAGCTTTCGCTTCTGGAGGAGGAGGAGGAGGTGGGGTGGCGAACGTCTACAGCCAACTGTTTCCTAGATCGTGGGCTAGGCAGAACTGTCCCACTATTGCTGTCCCCTGTGGACCCTGCATCCACGACATTAACCCAGTGCGCCGTGATGGACACGTAACGTCCCTGGCCATGCCTACTGGTCCATGCATCTGTTGTGAGGTGCACCTTCCCACTGACAGACTGCCTCAGTGCATGGACAATGCGGTCTTTGACATGCTGGTGGAGGGCTGGGATGGCTTTTCTCACAAAGAAGTGGCGACTGGTAGGTCATAGCATGGTACTGCGTAGGCCATCAGGGCTTTGAAAGCTTTGCTTTCAACCAACCGGTAGGGCATCATCTCTAACGAGATAAGTCTGGCAATGTGGGCTTTCAAACCCTTTGTACGCGGATGACAGGATGAGTACTTTCGTTTCCTAACAAGAGTCTCTTCTAGGGTGAGCTGGACTGGAGAGCTGCCTATGTTGGAACTAGCGGTGGTGGTGGTTGTGGACATGGCAGATTGAGAGTGAGTTGGTGATGTTGGCCTACATACAGTGCTTCCTTCTGACTCCCTGACTGCTTTGGCCTAGCGACGATCCCTCCACATTTGCTGCTGGTGTCCGAACCGGTGGGCTTACAGTGAGGGAAGCAATGTTGCAGTGCTAACTACCTTCATTCAGACCTGGTGCACCAATGGTACGGGATGTTAGGTAGTTAGTCCAGGCTTGCAAGTGCATGCTGTTTAAATGTCTACGCATGCACATTGTATTTAAATTGTTAAGAATCTTCCCTCTGCTAAAGGTCTTTGAGCATTTTTTACAGATCACTTTTGAATGATCATTGGGATCTTGGTCAAAAAAATGCCACACTGCACTCTTCCTACTATGTCATTCCTTTTCAGGCATTGCACGCTGTGCAACTTTCACAGGATGGCCACGCTGTCCTAAAACTGGTTTTGTCAAACGTTTTTTGCCTGATACGCGCCTGCCAGATGACAGCTGTTGCGATGTAGATTGGTGCTGCTGTGGATAACCCTCATCCACTTCTGAGCTAGTGGCAGCGCCACCCTCTTCCCCCAATGGCTGCCAATCTGGGTCAACAACTGGGTCATCTATCACCTCCTCCTCCTCAATGTCATGTGCACCTTCCTCAGTGTCACCGTGAAAGGTGCTATAGTGTTCGGGACAGGGCACCATAATCTCATCAGGGTCAGATTCTGGCTCAGCAAACTGCGAGGGCAATGTAGTGATCTGACTCGATGGAACAGCATCATAATCTAGCTGTGGCTGTGCATCAGTGCACTCCATGTCCGATTCTTCTTGTAATGGGCAGGGTACAATTTCCCTTTCTAACCCAGGCACGGTATGGTAAAGAGTTCCATGGAGTAACCTGTTGTGTCACCTGACGCATCCTTCACTTTTGGTTTGGGAGAAGGACACAAGGAAACGTCTTGTTCCTGACCGGGAGCATCCACTGACGACTGGCTGCTGTGACATTTTGATCTTTGGGAAGAGGAGGCCAAAGAGCTAGAGCCTGAGTCAGCAAGGAAAGCCAAAACTTTTTCCTGCTGCTCCGGCTTTAAAAGCTGTTTCCTACTCCCAGGTAAGGGAGACTTCGAGGCCTTGTGTAGCCAGATGATGACGCTGGCTCAACACCTCCAGCCTTAGGTGCTACTGTGCTTTTGCCACTACCACCAGATGCAGCACCACCATCAGTACCAGCTGACAACCCCTGCCCACGGCCTCTTCCACCAGACTTCCTCATTTTTGGGGGGGAGACACAGAACCACAACTCTGGCCCTGTGGTATAACAGTAAACTATGAACGTGGCAGAAAGTGGCTGCCTGATATATACGACACACTAGCAGTACAGCAGAATATACACTGTGTGCGAATTTTAATCTCCCTTTTATTGGGGGGGAGACACAGAAGCACAACTCTGGCCCAGTGGTATAACAGTAAACTATGAATGTGCCAGAAAGTGGCTGCCTGATATATATGACACACTAGCAGTATAGCAGAATATACACTGTGTGAGAATTTTAATCTCCCTTTTTTTGGGGGGGAGACACAGAACCTCAACTCTGGCCCAGTGGTATAACAGTAAACTATGAACGTGCCAGAAAGTGGCTGCCTGATATATACGACACACTAGCAGTACAGCAGAATATACACTGTGTGCGAATTTTAATCTCCCTTTTTTTTGGGGGGGAGACACAGAAGCACAACTCTGGCCCAGTGGTATAACAGTAAACTATGAACGTGGCAGAAAGTGGCTGCCTGATATATATGACACACTAGCAGTATAGCAGAATATACACTGTGTGCGAATTTTAATCTCCCTTTTTTTGGGGGGGAGACACAGAACCTCAACTCTGGCCCAGTGGTATAACAGTAAACTATGAACGTGGCAGAAAGTGGCTGCCTGATATATACGACACACTAGCAGTACAGCAGAATATACACTGTGTGCGAATTTTAATCTCCCTTTTTTTGGGGGGGAGACACAGAACCTCAACTCTGGCCCAGTGGTATAACAGTAAACTATGAACGTGGCAGAAAGTGGCTGCCTGATATATATGACACACTAGCAGTACAGCAGAATATACACTGTGTGCGAATTTTAATCTCCCTTTTTTTTGGAGGGGGGAGACACAGAAGCACAACTCTGGCCCAGTGGTATAACAGTAAACTGTGAACGTGGCAGAAAGTGGGTGCCTGATATATATGACACACTAGCAGTACAGCAGAATATACACTGTGTGCAAATTTTAATCTCCCATTTTTTTGGGGGGGAGACATAGAACCACAACTCTGGCCCAGTGGTATAACAGTAAACTATGAACGTGCCAGAAAGTGGCTGCCTGATATATACGACACACTAGCAGTACAGCAGAATATACACTGTGTGTGAATTTTAATCTCCCTTTTTTTTTGGGGGGGAGACACAGAACCACAACTCTGGCCCAGTGGTATAACAGTAAACTATGAACGTGGCAGAAAGTGGCTGCCTGATATATACGACACACTAGCAGTACAGCAGAATATACACTGTGTGCGAATTTTAATCTCCCTTTTTTTTGGGGGGGGAGACACAGAAGCACAACTCTGGCCCAGTGGTATAACAGTAAACTATGAACGTGCCAGAAAGTGGCTGCCTGATATATAGTGGGGCAAAAATGTATTTAGTCAGTCAGCAATAGTGCAAGTTCCACCACTTAAAAAGATGAGAGGCGTCTGTAATTTACATCATAGGTAGACCTCAACTATGGGAGACAAACTGAGAAAAAAAAATCCAGAAAATCACATTGTCTGTTTTTTTATCATTTTATTTGCTTATTATGGTGGAAAATAAGTATTTGGTCAGAAACAAAATTTCATCTCAATACTTTGTAATATATCCTTTGTTGGCAATGACAGAGGTCAAACGTTTTCTGTAAGTCTTCACAAGGTTGCCACACACTGTTGTTGGTATGTTGGCCCAGTCCTCCATGCAGATCTCCTCTAGAGCAGTGATGTTTTTGGCTTTTCGTTTGGCAACACGGACTTTCAACTCCCTCCAAAGGTTTTCTATAGGGTTGAGATCTGGAGACTGGCTAGGCCACTCCAGGACCTTGAAATGCTTCTTACGAAGCCACTCCTTCGTTGCCCTGGCGGTGTGCTTTGGATCATTGTCATGTTGAAAGACCCAGCCACGTTTCATCTTCAATGCCCTTGCTGATGGAAGGAGGTTTGCACTCAAGATCTCACGATACATGGCCTCATTCATTCTTTCATGTACCCGGATCAGTCGTCCTGGCCCCTTTGCAGAGAAACAGCCCCAAAGCATGATGTTTCTACCACCATGCTTTACAGTAGGTATGGTGTTTGATGGATGCAACTCAGTATTCTTTTTCCTCCAAACACGACAAGTTGTGTTTCTACCAAACAGTTCCAGTTTGGTTTCATCAGACCATAGGACATTCTCCCAAAACTCCTCTGGATCATCCAAATGCTCTCTAGCAAACTTCAGACGGGCCCGGACATGTACTGGCTTAAGCAGTGGGACACGTCTGGCACTGCAGGATCTGAGTCCATGGTGGCGTAGTGTGTTACTTATGGTAGGCCTTGTTACATTGGTCCCAGCTCTCTGCAGTTCATTCACTAGGTCCCCCCGCGTGGTTCTGGGATTTTTGCTCACCGTTCTTGTGATCATTCTGACCCCACGGGGTGGGATTTTGCGTGGAGCCCCAGATCGAGGGAGATTATCAGTGGTCTTGTATGTCTTCCATTTTCTAATTATTGCTCCCACTGTTGATTTCTTCACTCCAAGCTGGTTGGCTATTGCAGATTCAGTCTTCCCAGCCTGGTGCAGGGCTGCAATTTTGTTTCTGGTGTCCTTTGACAGCTCTTTGGTCTTCACCATAGTGGAGTTTGGAGTCAGACTGTTTGAGGGTGTGCACAGGTGTCTTTATATACTGATAACAAGTTTAAACAGGTGCCATTACTACAGGTAATGAGTGGAGGAAAGAGGAGACTCTTAAAGAAGAAGTTACAGGTCTGTGAGAGCCAGAAATCTTGATTGTTTGTTTCTGACCAAATACTTATTTTCCACCATAATATGCAAATAAAATGATAAAAAAACAGACAATGTGATTTTCTGGATTTTTTTTTCTCAGTTTGTCTCCCATAGTTGAGGTCTACCTATGATGTAAATTACAGACGCCTCTCATCTTTTTAAGTGGTGGAACTTGCACTATTGCTGACTGATTAAATACTTTTTTGCCCCACTGTATATGACACACTAGCAGTAGGGTTGAGCGAAACGGGTCGTTCATTTTCAAAAGTCGCCGACTTTTGGCAAAGTCGGGTTTCATGAAACCCGATCCGACCCCTGTGCGGGGTCGGCCATGCGGTACGCGACTTTCGCGCCAAAGTCGCGTTTCAATGACGCGAAAAGCGCCATTTCTCAGCCAATGAAGGTAAACGCAGAGTGTGGGCAGCGTGATGACATAGGTCCTGGTCCCCACCATCTTAGAGAAGGGCATTGCAGTGATTGGCTTGCTGTCTGCGGCGTCACAGGGGCTATAAAGGGGCATTCCCGCCGACCGCCATGTTACTGCTGCTGATCTGAGCTTAGGGAGAGGTTGCTGCCGCTTCGTCAGAAGCAGGGATAGCGTTAGGCAGGGTCCATTAACCACCAAACCGCTTGTGCTGTAGTGATTTGCACTGTCCAACACCACCTTCGGTGTGCAGGGACAGTGGAAGCTACATTTTTTTTTTCCCTCAGCGCTGTAGCTCATTGGGCTGCCCTAGAAGGCTCCCTGATAGCTGCATTGCTGTGCAAACCAACTGCTTTTTTCAAAGCACAAATCCTATTGTTCCTTCCTTTCTGCACAGCTATCTTTTTTGTTTGTACACACTTTTTATTTAATTTGTGCATCAGTCCACTCCTTATTGCTGCCTGCCATACCTGGCTGAGATTACTGCAGGGAGATAGTAATTGAAGGACACTCCCTGTTTTTTTTTTGTTTTTTTTTTGTGGGAGATTAAGATTGACATTTCTGCTAGAGTGCCATCCCTGTGTGTGCCATCACTCACTCAGTGGGCCATAGAAAGCCTATTTATTTTTTTGCTTTATTTGGGTTCCAAAATCTACCTGAAAAAATCACTACATCAATGAGTGGGAGAAAAATATTGGCCTCAGGGCTTGTGTGCCACTCTTGACTCCTGTGTGTGCCATCTCTCAGTCAGTGGGCCATAGAAAGCCTATTTATTTTTTTGCTTGATTTTGGTTCTAAAGTCTACCTGAAAAAATCACTACATCAATCAGTGGGAGAAAAATATTGGCCTCAGGGCTTGTGTGCCACTCCTGACTCCTGTGTGCATCATCACTCACTCAGTGGGCCATAGAAAGCCCTTTTTTTTTTTTTTTGCTTTATTTGGGTTCTAAATTCAACCTGAAAAAATCAATAAATCAATCAGTGGGAGATTAATATTGGCCTTTGGGCTTGTGTGCCAGTCCTAAGCGTGCCATCTCTCTCTCTCAGATAGTGGGCCATAGAAAGCCTATTTATTATTTTTTTTATTGGGTTTATAAATTTTCCCTGGAACAAAAAAAAAAAAGTGGGAGATTAATATTGGCCTCTGGGCTTGTGTGCCAGTCCTGAGCGTGCCATCTCTCTCACAAATAGTGGGCCATAGAAAGCCTATTTATTTATTTTTTTTTGGTTTTATAAATTCTCCCTGAAAAAAAAAGGGAGATTAATATTGGCCTTTGGGCTTGTGTGCCAGTCCTAAGCGTGCCATCTCTCTCTCTCTCTCAGATAGTGGGCCATAGAAAGCCTATTTATTATTTTTTATATTGGGTTTATAAATTTTACCTGGAACAAAAAAAAAAAGTGGGAGATAAATATTGGCCCCTGGGCTTGTGTGCCACTCCTGACTCCTGTGTGCGTCATCTCTCACTCAGTGGGCCATAGAAAGCCTTTTTTTGTTTTATGTGTTTTCTAAATTCTCCCTGAAAAAATCATTTTATTTTATTTGGTTTCTAAATTCTTCCTGAAAAAATCATTTTATTCTATTTTTTTTTCCTAAAGTCTCCCTGAAAAAAAAAAAAAAAACAAATCAGTGGGAGATTAATATTGCCCTTTCTGCTTGTGTGCCAGTCTTGACTCCTGGGTGTGCCATCTCTCTCTCTCTCTCCAATTGTGGGCCATAGAAAGCCTATTATTTTTTTAGCTTGATTTGGGTTCCAAAATCTACCTGAAAAAATCACTACATCAATCAGTGGGAGATAAATATTGGCCTCTGGGCTTGTGTGCCACTCCTGACTCCTGTGTGCGTCATCTCTCACTCAGTGGGCCATAGAAAGCCTTTTTTTGTTTTATTTGTTTTCTAAATTCTCCCTGAAAAAATGATTTTATTTTATTTGGTTTCTAAATTCTTCCTGAAAAAATCATTTTATTCTATTATTTTTTTTTTCCTAAAGTCTCCCTGAAAAAAAAAAAAAAACAAATCAGTGGGAGATTAATAGTGCCCTTTCTGCTTGTGTGCCAGTCTTGACTCCTGGGTGTGCCATCTCTCTCTCTCTCTCTCCAATTGTGGGCCATAGAAAGCCTATTATTTTTTTAGCTTGATTTGGGTTCCAAAATCTACCTGAAAAAATCACTACATCAATCAGTGGGAGATAAATATTGGCCTCTGGGCTTGTATGCCACTCCTGACTCCTGTGTGCGTCATCTCTCACTCAGTGGGCCATAGAAAGCCTTTTTTTGTTTTATTTGTTTTCTAAATTCTCCCTGAAAAAATCATTTTATTTTATTTGGTTTCTAAATTCTTCCTGAAAAAATCATTTTATTCTATTATTTTTTTTTCCTAAAGTCTCCCTGAAAAAACAAAAAAAAAACAAATCAGTGGGAGATTAATATTGCCCTTTCTGCTTGTGTGCCAGTCTTGACTCCTGGGTGTGCCATCTCTCTCTCTCTCTCTCCAATTGTGGGCCATAGAAAGCCTATTATTTTTTTAGCTTGATTTGGGTTCCAAAATCTACCTGAAAAAATCACTACATCAATCAGTGGGAGATAAATATTGGCCTCTGGGCTTGTGTGCCACTCCTGACTCCTGTGTGCGTCATCTCTCACTCAGTGGGCCATAGAAAGCCTTTTTTTGTTTTATTTGTTTTCTAAATTCTCCCTGAAAAAATCATTTTATTTTATTTGGTTTCTAAATTCTTCCTGAAAAAATCATTTTATTCTATTAGTTTTTTTCCTCAAGTCTCCCTGAAAAAACAAAAAAAAAACAAATCAGTGGGAGATTAATATTGCCCTTTCTGCTTGTGTGCCAGTCTTGACTCCTGGGTGTGCCATCTCTCTCTCTCTCTCTCCAATTGTGGGCCATAGAAAGCCTATTATTTTTTTAGCTTGATTTGGGTTCCAAAATCTACCTGAAAAAATCACTACATCAATCAGTGGGAGATAAATATTGGCCTCTGGGCTTGTGTGCCACTCCTGACTCCTGTGTTCGTCATCTCTCACTCAGTGGGCCATAGAAAGCCTTTTTTTGTTTTATTTGTTTTCTAAATTCTCCCTGAAAAAATCATTTTATTGTATTTGTTTTCTAAATTCTTCCTGAAAAAATCATTTTATTCTATTTTTTTTTTTCCTAAAGTCTCCCTGAAAAAAAAAAAAAATCAAATCAGTGGGAGATTAATATTTACATTTGTGCTTCAGTGACAGTCCTGCGTGTGTGGCATCTCTCTCATTTGTTGCCACCAACAACAGAGTGTGTAACATTGTGCCTGATTTTCGTTGTGGTCTCACTCACCTGTAAAGGGGTAGCTAAATCATACTGAAGTTATAGCTCACCGTGTAATTTGTGTGACAGCAACAAATACCGTTAGTTTGTTTACATTTTTAAAACAATGAGGAAGTCTGGTGGAAGAGGTCGTGGCCGGGGGCGTTCATTGTCAGCTGGTAATGAGGGTAGTGGTAGTGGTGGAGCATCAGCTGGTCGTGGGAAAAAAAATATTGCACCTAAGTCTGGAGCTGTGGAGCCAGGTTCGTCGTCTGGCTACACAAGGCCTCGAACGCTCCCTTTTCTGGGAGTAGGAAAACCGCTTTTAAAGCCGGAGCAGCAAGAGCAAGTTTTGGCTTATCTTGCTAACTCAGCCTCTAGCTCTTTTGCCTCCTCTCGTGAAACTGGTAAATGTCAAAGCAGCATGTCGTTAGTGGATGTTCACGGTCAGGGACAAGTCGCTTCCTTGTCCTCTTCAGCAAAAACAACAACAGAGAAGAATGCAGCAGGCGACACAACGGGTTACTCCATGGAGCTCTTTACACATACCGTCCCTGGCTTAGAAAGTGAAGCAGTTAACAGTCCATGCCCATTACAAGTTGAATCTGACATGGAGTGCACTGATGCACAGCCACAGCCAGACTACTATGCTGGTCCTTTGACTCAGACCACAACATTGCCCTCGCAGGGTAATGATCAAGAATCAGACCCTGATGAGACTATGTTGCCCCATCACGAACGCTATACCACCGACCGACACGGTGACACAGACGAAGTTGCACACGAGCTACAAGAAGAGGTAATAGATGACCCAGTTCTTGACCCCGATTGGCAGCCATTGGGGGAACAGGGTGCAGGCGGCAGCAGTTCTGAAGCGGAGGAGGAGGGGCCGCAGCAGGCATCAACATCGCAACAGGTTCCATCTGCCAGGCCCGTATCTTGCCCAAAACGCGTGGCAAAGCCAAAACCTGTTGGAGGACAGCGTGGCCATCCGGTTAAAGCTCAGTCTGCAATGCCTGAAAAGGTATCCGATGCTAGAAAGAGTGCAGTCTGGCATTTTTTTAAACAACATCCAATTGATCAGCGCAAAGTCATCTGTCAAAAATGTTCAACTACCTTAAGCAGAGGACAGAATCTGAAAAGTCTCAATACAAGTTGCATGCATAGACATTTAACCACCATGCATTTGCAAGCCTGGACTAACTACCAAACGTCCCTTAAGGTTGTAGCACCCTCGGCCAATGAAGCTAGTCAGCAACGCAACATCCCTTCCGGCAGTGTAGGGCCACCATTTTCCGCACCACCTGCAGTATCTGTGCAGGTTTCTTTGCCAGGCCAAAGCAGTCAGGGTCAGGGAATCATCAGTTTCGTAGTAGGAAACACTGCATCTAGGACACCGGCGGCAACAATACCATCTCCCACCGTCTCTCAGTCTGCCATGTCCACCGGCACCCCCGCTAGTTCCACGATCTCCAGCTCTCCAGTCCAGCTCACCCTACATGAGACTATGGTTAGAAAAAGGAAGTACTTAGCCTCACATCCGCGTACACAGGGTTTGAACGCCCACATAGCTAGACTAATCTCGTTAGAGATGATGCCCTACCGGTTAGTTGAAAGCGAAGCTTTCAAAGCCCTGATGGACTACGCTGTACCACGCTACGAGCTACCCAGTCGACACTTTTTTCCAGAAAAGCCATCCCAGCCCTCCACCAGCATGTTAAAGAGCGCATCGTCCATGCACTCAGGCAATCTGTGAGCACAAAGGTGCACCTGACAACAGATGCATGGACCAGTAGGCATGGCCAGGGACGTTACGTGTCCATCACGGCACACTGGGTAAATGTGGTGGATGCAGGGTCCACAGGGGACAGCAAGTTTGGGACAGTTCTGCCTAGCCCACGGTCTAGGAAACAGTTGGCTGTAGCCGTTCGCACCCCCTCCTCCTCCTCTTCGTCCTCCTGCAGAAGCGAGAGCTCGTCCACAGACCGCAGTCGCACAACCACTCCATCCGCAGCTGCCACTGTTGCACACCAGGTCTCCCATTATGGGGCAGCTACTGGCAAACGTCAGCAGGCTGTATTGGCTATGAAGTGTTTGGGCGACAACAGACACACCGCGGAAGTTCTGTCCGAGTTCTTGCAGAAAGAAACGCAGTCGTGGCTGGGCACTGTAGATCTTGAGGCAGGCAAGGTAGTGAGTGATAACGGAAGGAATTTCATGGCTGCCATCTCCCTTTCCCAACTGAAACACATTCCTTGCCTGGCTCACACCTTAAACCTGGTGGTGCAGTGCTTCCTGAAAAGTTATCCGGGGTTATCCGACCTGCTCCTCAAAGTGCGTGGACTTTGCTCACATATCCGCCGTTCGCCCGTACACTCCAGCCGTATGCAGACCTATCAGCGTTCTTTGAACCTTCCCCAGCATCGCCTAATCATAGACGTTGCAACAAGGTGGAACTCAACACTGCACATGCTTCAGAGACTGTGCGAACAGAGGCGGGCTGTTATGTTTTTGTGGGAGGATACACATACACGGGCAGGCAGTAGGATGGCAGACATGGAGTTGTCAGGTGTGCAGTGGTCGAAGATTCAAGACATGTGTCAAGTCCTTCAGTGTTTTGAGGAATGCACACGGCTGGTTAGTGCAGACAACGCCATAATAAGCATGAGCATCCCCCTAATGCGTCTACTGATGCAAAGTTTGACGCACATAAAGGATCAGGCGTCTGCAGCTGAGGAAGAGGAAAGCCTTGATGACAGTCAGCCATTGTCTGGCCAGGGAAGTGTACAGGACGAGTTAGCAGGCGAAGAGGAGGAGGAGGACGAGGAGGATGATGGGGATGATTATATTTGTAATGAGGAAGCTTTTCCGGGGCCACTGGAAATTGGTGGCGCCGCAAGGCCGGGTTCTGGTTTTTGGAGGGACACAAGTGACGTGGATTTGCCTGAAACTGCCCCTCAACCAAGCACAACCGGAGATTTGAGAACTGGAACTTTGGCCCACATGGCGGATTATGCCTTACGTATCCTCAAAAGGGACACACGCATAACTAAAATGATGAACGATGACGATTACTGGTTGGCCTGCCTCCTTGATCCTCGCTATAAAGGCAAATTGCAAAATATAATGCCACATGAGAACTTGGAACTAATATTAGCAACCAAACAATCAACTCTTGTTGACCGTTTGCTTCTGGCATTCCCTGCACACAGCGCCCGTGATCGTTCTCACACGAGCTGCAGGGGCAAGCAGACCAGAGGAGTTAGAGGGGCAGAAATCAGAAGTGGCGTTGGCCAGAGGGGTTTTCTGACCAGGTTGTGGAGTGATTTTGCTATGACCGCAGACAGGACAGGTACTGCAGCATCAATTCAAAGTGACAGGAGACAACATTTGTCCAGTATGGTTACAAACTATTTTTCATCCCTTATCGATGTTCTCCCTCAACCGTCATTCCCATTTGATTACTGGGCATCAAAATTAGACACCTGGCCAGAATTGGCAGAATATGCATTGCAGGAGCTTGCTTGCCCGGCAGCTAGTGTCCTATCAGAAAGAGTATTCAGTGCTGCAGGTTCAATACTAACAGAAAAAAGGACTCGTCTGGCTACCCAAAATGTAGATGATCTAACCTTCATTAAAATGAACCACAACTGGATTTCGAAATCTTTTGCCCCACCTTGCCCGGCTGACACCTAGCTTTCCTATGTAAAGGTCTTGCCTGTGGACTATTCTGAACGACTTTTCCAATCTCATAATTTGCAGCACCTGATTGTCCAGCATCCGACATGTTAACACCTCCCTAAATGGCCAAAGTCCCCACACGGGGCCGTGGTATCGCCACTTGGCGCCAGCACCCGTGAGAGTACTGTTTGTCTGAAGAGGTGGGTGTGCCCGCTTTTGGTCGACGGCACTGCCACTAGGTCCCTCATAGTACAATAAAGTGTCTGGCGGTGGTGGTGCGCACCCAACGTCAGACACACCGTTGTAATATGAGGGGCCCTGGGCCTGTACCGCCGGCCACAAGACAGTCCCCCCCCCAGGTCAAACAGTGCTCTACGACTTGCAAAATTTTCTCTCACAGCTCCACCAATGTTTAGTCTATGCGCTGACATCCTTCAATGCCTGGCACTGTCAATACCATTGTATTGACATTTTTCTTATGTTAGGCCTTCGAAGCCTGTCTGCGGTCCCTCCTTCCACTAGGCCTCCACTGACCTGTCTACTGCTGCCCGTGTTCCCCTGGAACCAATTTTAAATTGCCTACAGCCAGCCTAATTTATTATGTTAGGGCTTCGAAGCCTGTCTGCGGTCCCTCCTTCCACTAGGCCTCCACTGACCTGTCTACTGCTGCCCGTGTACCCCTTGAACCAACATCAGAAAATATAAAAATAAGTATTTTGCTTATAAAAAAGAAAATACTGGAGAGATATCAAATGCAGACATTTTAACATTAAAAACAAACACATACAACAAATATCTGGTACAGTACTAAAAATGGCCACCAGCTACAATAACTTTATCCTGCAAGTAGTTAACTGAAAGTTTTTTTCAATTTAAAACACAGATATGGCATCCACCGAGTGTTGTCCTGTCGCGTCCTCTTTATATTATTGCCAAGAAGATGCAAAACAATGAAAATAATAAAATCATTATTTACCAAAAAAATAGAGTAAGTCAAAACTACATTGCAAATAAACATTCATTACAAATAAAGAAGCAGGGCGCGTCCGAGCGTGAGTATATACCTAATAAGAATATAATCACCCTCGGACGCGCCCTGCTTCTTTCCGACAGCCTTCCTTCCTAAGAATCAGCCCTTCCGTGGTGTAGAGAGAGGGTTTGTTACACTCCAAGGTGTTCCCCAGGTTGCCTTTCCTGAGCTTCGATCTTCATGCTCTCGTTTAGTAGTTGTCGGAAAGTAGGCTGCATTAGGCCTACAAATTGGGTATGGGGTGGAGAGAGATGGTGTGTTACACTCCAAGGTGTTCCCCAGGTTTCCTTGCCATTGCTTCGGTCTTCCGACTCTCGTTTAGTAGTTGTAGAAAACTACACTGCATTAGGCCTACAAAATGGGTATCGGGTGGAGAGAGATGGTGTGTTACACTCCAAGGTGTTCCCCAGGTTGCCTTTCCTGAGCTTCGATCTTCCGGCTCTCGTTTAGTAGTTGTTGGAAACTACACTGCATTAGGCCTACAAATTGGGTATGGGGTGTAGAGAGATGGTGTGTTCCACTCCAAGGTGTTCTCCAGGTTGCCTTTCCTGAGCTTCGATCTTCCGGCTCTCGTTTAGTAGTTGTTGGAAACTACGCTGCATTAGGCCTACAAATTGGGTATGGGGTGAAGAGAGATGGTGTGTTCCACTCCAAGGTGTTCTCCAGGTTGCCTTTCCTGAGCTTCGATCTTCCGGCTCTCGTTTAGTAGTTCTTGGAAACTACACTGCATTAGGCCTACAAATTGTGTATGGGGTGTAGAGAGATGGTGTGTTCCACTCCAAGGTGTTCTCCAGGTTGCCTTTCCTGAGCTTCGATCTTCCGGCTCTCGTTTAGTAGTTGTTGGAAACTACGCTGCATTAGGCCTACAAATTGGGTATGGGGTGTAGAGAGATGGTGTGTTCCACTCCAAGGTGTTCCCCAGGTTTCCTCGCCAATGCTTCGATCTTCATGCTCTCGTTTAGTAGTTGTTGGAAACTACGCTGCATTAGGCCTACAAATTGGGTATGGGGTGTAGAGAGATGGTGTGTTCCACTCCAAGGTGTTCTCCAAGTTGCCTTTCCTGAGCTTCGATCTTCCGGCTCTCGTTTAGTAGTTCTTGGAAACTACACTGCATTAGGCCTACAAATTGGGTATGGGGTGTAGAGAGATGGTGTGTTCCACTCCAAGGTGTTCTCCAGGTTGCCTTTCCTGAGCTTCGATCTTCCGGCTCTCGTTTAGTAGTTGTTGGAAACTACGCTGCATTAGGCCTACAAATTGGGTATGGGGTGTAGAGAGATGGTGTGTTCCACTCCAAGGTGTTCTCCAGGTTGCCTTTCCTGAGCTTCGATCTTCCGGCTCTCGTTTAGTAGTTCTTGGAAACTACACTGCATTAGGCCTACAAATTGGGTATGGGGTGTAGAGAGATGGTGTGTTCCACTCCAAGGTGTTCTCCAGGTTGCCTTTCCTGAGCTTCGATCTTCCGGCTCTCGTTTAGTAGTTGTTGGAAACTACGCTGCATTAGGCCTACAAATTGGGTATGGGGTGTAGAGAGATGGTGTGTTCCACTCCAAGGTGTTCTCCAGGTTGCCTTTCCTGAGCTTCGATCTTCCGGCTCTCGTTTAGTAGTTGTTGGAAACTACGCTGCATTAGGCCTACAAATTGGGTATGGGGTGTAGAGAGATGGTGTGTTCCACTCCAAGGTGTTCTCCAGGTTGCCTTTCCTGAGCTTCGATCTTCCGGCTCTCGTTTAGTAGTTGTTGGAAACTACACTGCATTAGGCCTACAAATTGGGTATGGGGTGTAGAGAGATGGTGTGTTCCACTCCAAGGTGTTCTCCAGATTGCCTTTCCTGAGCTTCGATCTTCCGGCTCTCGTTTAGTAGTTCTTGGAAACCACACTGCATTAGGCCTACAAATTGGGTATGGGGTGTAGAGAGATGGTGTGTTCCACTCCAAGGTGTTCTCCAGGTTGCCTTTCCTGAACTTCTATCTTCAGGCTCTCATTAAATTGTGGTTAAACGGAACAACTGCATTTGGCGTACTAGTTGGTTTGGGGCTTACTATCGGTGTCTGCCACTCCTTGCTGTTCTCCTGGTTTCCTGTCCTGAAATTCCGTTTTCAGGCGCTCGTTAAGTAGTTGTTAATGTTAGACTGCATTTGGCCTACTAGTTGGGTTGGGGCCTACTATCGGTGTCTGCCACTCCTTGCTGTTCTCCTCCACTGAACAAAGCTGTGCCGCCTGTTTACTACGGTTGCCAATTTTGAACTGCATTTCGACTACTTACTGATTTGGGCCTACTCTCTGTGTCAGCCTCTCATTCCAGTTGTCCTCCACTGCAATGCCCCCTGGTTATTCCTGTGTTACCAATTTTGAACTGCATTTAGCCAACTTTATTCTTTGGGCCTATATCTGTGTTTCCTCCTCATCCTGCCCATTGCCCAGCCAGTGATAGATGAGTCTGCTGGTACATTGACCCATAACGCAACATTCCCCGTGCACGCTACACAACAACATTGTGACCCTGCTGAAAGTCAGGTTGCTCTTCCCGCATACCATACCACCTTACACGGGGACAAAGAGGAAGGTGCAGATGAAAGTGCAGGTTCCTTCATCAGGTGGGGGGAGGAATACTAGTTGGCGACGTCACTGGCACAGGGCCTCTCATAGTACGCAAAAGTGTTGCTGCCGGTGGGAGGCGCCCCCGCCGTGCAAACACACCGCTGTACTTTGAGGGGCCCTGTGCCAGTGCCAATGCCAACGAGTGGGCCCCCCCTGCTTGCTCAGGTTCACAGCACTTGCAAAGTTGAAATACTTACCTCTCCCTGCTCCACTGCCGTGACGTGGTCCAGATTTCCTGGGCCCACTAATTACTTGAACCAGCCCTACCCACCACAACTTTAGCCAAATGACCCCCAATTTCAAATGCCTTACAATTATTATAAGGTAAATTACGCTTGACAAGCTTCATTAAGAAGAATGGATGGTTTTGACATTAAAATGGGCACTCTAGGTGTTTTCCTGGCCCCCACTCACTGCCGACTATGCTGCCCCATTGACTTGCATTGGGTTTCGTGTTTCGGTCGATCCCGACTTTACGTCATAATCGGCCGATTTCACTCGACCCGACTTTTGAGATAGTTGGGTTTCGCGAAACCCGGCTCGACTCTAAAAAGGTCAAGGTCGCTCAACTCTAACTAGCAGTACTGCAGAATATACACTGTGTGCGAATTTTAATCTCCCTTTTTTTTGGGGGGAGACACAGAAGCACAACTCTGGCCCAGAGGTATAACAGTAAACTATGAACGTGGCAGAAAGTGGCTGCCTGATATATACGACACACTAGCAGTACAGCAGAATATACACTGTGTGCGAATTTTAATCTCCCTTTTTTTGGGGGGGAGACACAGAAGCACAACTCTGGCCCAGAGGTATAACAGTAAACTATGAACGTGGCAGAAAGTGGCTGCCTGATATATACGACACACTAGCAGTACAGCAGAATATACACTGTGTGCGAATTTTAATCTCCCTTTTTTAGGGGGGAGACACAGAACCACAACTCTGGCCCAGTGGTATAACAGTAAACTATGAACGTGGCAGAAAGTGGCTGCCTGATATATACGACACACTAGCAGTACAGCAGAATATACACTGTGTGCGAATTTTAATCTCCCTTTTTTTGGCGGGTGGGAGACACAGAACCACAACTCTGGCCAAGTGGTATAACACAACACTATGAACGTGCCAGAAAGTGGCTGGAATTATTATTTTAAAAAAAATAAAATAAAAAAAATAACAAGCTCCCTACAATGAGCTCAGGACAAGTATGGCAGCAATAAAAAGGACTGCTTTACACAAAAATGTGGACAAATAAACAAGATAGGTAACTGTGCAGAAAGGAGCAACAGGAATTTTGCTTTAAAAAAAGCAGTTGGTTTGCACAGCACCGGCACACAGCTATGCAGCTGCTGCACTAAAATACGACCTCCACTGTCCCTGCACAAAAAGGTGGTGTGGGACAGTGAAAATCGCTCCAGCAAGTGGTTTGGGGGTTTATATTTCCTCCCTAACTCTGTCCCTGCTTCTGACTAACTGCAGCAATACCTCTCCCTATGCTCAGATCAGCAGCAGTAAGATGGCGGTCGGCGTGCACGCCCCTTTATACCCCCTGTGACGCCACAGACAGCAAGCCAATCACTGCCATGCCCTTCTCAAAGATGGTGGGGACCGAGACCTATGTCATCACGCTGCCCACACTCTGCGTCCTCCTTCATTGGATGAAAAAAGGAGGTGACAGCGTCATATGAAACGCGACTTTGGCGCTCTGATCGTGTACCGCATGGCCGATCCCACTGTAGGATCGGTTCGGGTTTCATGAAACCCGACTTTGCCTAAAAGTCGCCGATTTATGAAAATGACCGATCAGTTTTGCTCAACCCTAGTTGCTGGGGAATGATCAGGACCTTTTTTTTTGGTCGCTGATCACCCGCTGTCATCGCTGGATCGGCGTCTGTGACGCTGATCCAGCGATGTGTTCACTTGTAACCAGGGTAAATATCGGGTTAGTAAGCGCAGGGCCGCGCTTAGTAACCCGATTTTTACCCTGGTTACCATTGTAAAAGTAAAAAAAAAAAAACACTACATACTCACATTCCGATGTCTGTCACGTCCCCCGCTGTGCTATGCTTTCCGGCCGGCGCTGACACAGTCAGTACAGGGAAGCTGACGGCGGGGGACGTGATAGACATCGTAATGTGAGTATGTAGTGTTTTTTTTTTTACTTTTACAATGGTAACCAGGGTAAAAATCGGGTTACTAAGCGCGGCCCTGCAGACTTTTAGATCAAGACTGGGTATAAAATGCAAGTTTTAATATATTCCCCATATCTATTTTATACTAGGTCTTATAAGATTAAGGATGATGAAAAAAATCATCTTCATATTCAAGAAAACAAATAAAATAAAGGAATAAGAAAACATTATATTTAGTTGTAAAAATTTATGATAAAATAAGGTTTCAAAATAAGATGTTTTTCTTTTATAGATGATCTGGGAAAATTTGTGATCATAAGAACCGTATGATGGTTGTATTCATTAGATGAACAATGAACTAGGCAATAGGAATCTAGGATCTTCATTGGATGCTTTATATAGCTTGAGGTAACATATTTTCATTGCACACAAGTTACATGAACAGTGATATCTGTTCACACCCAAGCCAGCATGTCTACTTTTCCTCTGAGAAATCTGTGTACCGGAAGCCAGTACAGTTACTGGATAAATTTACAACATGGAATATTAAAAGAATGCAAATATTCAAAGGGATTAGATATTAATACTGCTTCATGACAATATACTTTTTTACATCAACATGAGCACCAACTTTGATGTTTGGTAACTGTCAGCAATGACCTGTGAACAGTGAGGCACCCCCACCTGTGAGTTACAACCAGGGCCACTTCTCCCATGAGGCAAGTCGCGCACCTCACCTCGGGTGGCGGTCTGACATGACTCTCTCACAGGATGTCATTTATAACAAAATACTGCCCCCCACCACATGTATAGAGTTTTCCAGTTTTTCAAACTCATTATTGAACCCTTACCGACATCCACCTTACATGAACAGTGCATGTCAGTAGCAGGTGTACTCTGACAGGATCATTTCACATGCACTGGCAGGGAGTCTCGTCATTGTGGCTTGCTGATGGGCTGCTATGACAGCCAAAGTTCTGTTGAAGACCTCCATGCTTTTCATTATGGAGCTCCCTTGAAACCCAACCTGTAGCCAGGCTTTAAAGCAGACCACGATTTTCAATACATGCAATAATGCTGTGGCACTTCTGTATAAAGCACAAAGGGATCAGATGATTACAGATTAAAGATCCCTAAAATGATTAGCAAATGATGTAAAAGGTAAAAAAAAATTTAAAAAAAATATGAAACCAATAAAAAACATATAAATTCAAAGCACCGACCTTTTGCACTATCTATATATATAATCGTCTAAGGGGTACTTCCGTCTGTTTGTCTGTCTGTCTGTTTGTCTGTAACGGAAATCCTGCGTCGCTGATTAGCGACAGGCTTACTCCGGCTGCGAATTGGCCCCTCCCTACTCTCCTCCAGTCAGTGCCCCCTCCCTACTCCCCTCCAGTCAGTGCCAGTGTATCGCCCCATCCCAGACGAACTTTTTACTATTGATGCTGCCTATGCAGCATCAATAGTAAAAAGATATATTCTTAAAAATAATAATAATCAAAAAAAATCATGCTATTCTCACCTTCTGTCGCCTCCGCAGCTTTCTCGCTCTTCCCAATGCTCTCGGCAGCTTCCGTTCCCAGGGATGCATTGAAAATTATCCAGATAACTTAGCAGTCTCGCAAGGAAGCTGCCGGCCGCATCGCGAGGAGCGGGGCAGCTTATAATACATCGTTGTGCTATATACTACGTGGCTGTGCTATATACTACGTGGCTGCTATATATTACGTGGCTGCTATATACTACGTGATTGCTATATACTACGTGGCTGTGCTATATACTACGTGGCTGTCTGTGTTATATACTACGTGGCTGCTATGTACTACATTGCTATGCTATATACTACATGCCTGTGAAATATACTACGTGGCTGTGCTATATACTCCATGGGCTGTGTTATATACTACATCGCTGTGCTATATACTACGTGGCTGTGCTATATTCTATGTGGCTGCTATATACTACGTGGCTGTTCTATATACTACGCAGCCGGCCGCGACCAATCAGCGATATTGCCATGGGATTTAAACACTGCTTCAGTGATTAGTCCAACCGTGACCAATCTGCGAAACGCAGTCCGGCTGCGAATTGGTGCGGGATTGCAACCATGCTTCGCTGATTGGTCGCGCCCGGCTGGCCGCAACCAATCAGCAATATAGGCTCGGAATTTAACCCCCACTCACAGCGCGACATACATACATACATACATACATATTCTAGAATACCCCATGCGTTACAATTGGGCTACCATCTAGTTAATATTAAAGATAATAAAAAATACACATATATGGTATCACCACCTTCAGAAACTTCCAATCTGTGAAAATATAAAAGAAATTAACCTAATCGGTAAACACCATAAGCATAAAAACATTAAGAACGCCAAAATAAAGTTATTTTGCTTGCTAAAATACCACAAAAAATGCTGAAACAAGGGATTAAAATGTCACATCAAACCCAAAATGTCATCAATAAAAACATTGTTTCACCCTGCAAAAAAAAAGCTGCCACAGGGCTCCATCAACTGAAAAAAATGCTATGGCTCTTTGAAAATAGCAAGCTGGCGGCTGAATTTTTTTTTTTAAACTTCTGATTTTTGTTAAGAGAGAAGACGGTATGATGGGAAAAGTATAATGAGAAGGGGGACAGTATGGAGGTGTAGTATGAAGAGGGGGAATTTATGAAGAAGGAACAGTTTAAGTAGAAAGAACTGTATGGTGAGGGGGTAGTGTGAGGAGAGGACACAGTAGGCCGAAGGGATTGCATAGGGAGACAGTGTGGGGGCACAGTAAAGTGAGAGGACACTATTGAAGTACCAGTGTGGAGAAACGGATATCATGAGGGGTATAGTGTAAAGAGAGGACATAGTATGGAGAGTGGGTGGCATGGGGGACACTGTACAGGCACTATGTGGTGAAGGGTCAATGTAGGGGAAATTGAGTGTTTAGGGAGATAGTATGGATGGAGAGGTGGCAGTGTAAGACTGCCATATTAATAACCTTACCTTCATGTTATGGATTAAAAATGTATGAAATTGTTTCTGTGTTTAGTGTCATATTGATCTGAATCTTACTTTTTAATGGGGGTGAACTCATGTATTCTGAGTATGTGCCCCGAAGTTGTATAAATAAATATCACTTCATTATGCAAAAAACAATCCAGAATACAGCTTGATTCAAAGAAAAATCAACATTTTATGGGCACTGAGATCTGCCATCACAAATCAAGACTTTTATTTTTACAGAAAAAAATGTACGAAAGTTTGGTATGGCCGCATTGACCTTGAGAATCATGTTCACAGGTCATTTTTACCATACAATAAATATCATAAGAGCAACACCCCAAAAAGTTATGATGTAATAGCATTTATTCATTTGTG
The DNA here is from genome assembly GCF_032444005.1 of Ranitomeya imitator. NCBI lineage: Eukaryota > Metazoa > Chordata > Amphibia > Anura > Dendrobatidae > Ranitomeya > Ranitomeya imitator. The sequence goes on from NC_091289.1 coordinate 116,971,966, forward strand.
GGCCTATATTGTAATGGGAGGAATGCCATTTCAATTTTCATCTCAGGCAGCAGGAAAACTAGAACTGACCCAAGGTACAACTAAATACAGATGTGACAGAAGAGATGGTGCTGCACGTCTGTAGTCTTTCTAAGGTTGCAGCCACCTTTGCTTTTGAAGAATAGTTGACTCCTTTTCTCCAAAAATGTATTGTATCTTAAGTCAAATGTTAATATGCATTAATATAATTCTTAAATATTATGTCAGGTGCTATATCTAATAGCAAGCCACAGTCATCACCAAGTTTTGGCTGGTAAGACTCTAGTAGAAACAAAATGGGAAGTCCTAGGTTGCAGTGATGATTTAAGCCGCCTTCACAAGCAGACATGTAAATTAGGCTTCACATGACGGGCAATGCATAGATAGTACCATCTTATACCAATGTGGAGGGTCATGCTACAACTCTCTCACAGTCAAAGCATTGCAAGGAAGGCAGCCATATTAGATAGTAAAATAAAGAGCATCTGTTATGTAGCTAGGTACCAGAAGTCACAAGTTAATTAGCGCAGAATTAAACTTGTTGGAACGTGGTACTGGGAAAGTGTCTAGCACCGATGGAAATGTATGTCTCTCTGTTGGGACTGATATTGATGAGGCCCAGGCATCAGCATGCTTTGATTGAGAAAGTTCTGAATGAAACAATTCCCTTTTGACCATTGGTTTTTTGATACAGCTCCCAGTGTCCAGTGTTTTGGTGCCATACTTGTGCGTTCATTTTTGTGAACAATCTTCTTGCATTTTTGCAGGAAAATGTTTGACTTTAGAAATCATGGCATTAAAATCTACAGAGTTAAAGGTCATTTCTGATGCCAGACATATGGAGCTTCAGAGGCTTTTTTTATGTACAATTGCATTACAAAAAAAGCTCTAGAGAAAAGTTTTTATAGATGGGTCGAAGCCGACATAACTAGGGTTCACCAGCTGTTCAATATTGATGGGATAATCCCATTCGCGGCTCTACAGGAAAAGTACCACTTCCCCTCCGGAGAAATCTTTCGATACTTACAATTAAAAAACTTTGCCAACTCCTTATTAAAAAATTCTACCCCTCCTTACTCCATGACCCCTTTTGAACAAAAGTGTCGTCAAAACCCACATGCCTCGGGGATTATTTCTCTCCTCTACTCATACATTAATGCCCCTTCCCATAGGCATTGTTTGAAATATACCGTTCGTTGGGAGTCGGACATCGGATCTACCCTGACAGACTCGGAATGGTCCCAAATTTGGTCCTCATCTACTGGAGGAATGTTAAACACACTCATGTTAGAACCCAACTACAAAGTGTTAACCCGATGGTATCTGACCCCCGCTAGAGTAGCTAAAGCTGTGGCTAACCACTCCCCAAATTGCTTCAGAGGTTGCAATTCAACAGGAGACATGTTCCATATATGGTGGCTTTGCCCGATTGTCAGAAGGTTCTGGATTAGGATATACCATTTGGTTTTTTCCATAGCGAACATTAACCTTAAAAAAAACCCATGGGAGGCACTACTTAACAAGCGCATCCCCAACATCCCTAATCATACCCGATCCCTTATCTCATTTATATTTTTAGCAGCGAAACACATCATTGCTTTGGCATGGAAAAAACCAAACTTAGACTTTTCCGCGGTCAAAACACGCCTCACCTGGTACATGATCAATGAGAAATTGTCGGCTATACTAATGGACAAAGTTGGAAAATTCGAGAAAATATGGCTCCCCTGGGCGGAATACACCAACCATACCCCTTTTGCCACACCGGTACTATACCCAACTAACTACATTCAGTCGGATTCAGAATAACCTACCAAACCCTTTAGACGTTATACACCTCTTTACTCGGGCTCCCCTCCCCCACTCCCCCTTTCCCTTACTTTGGTTAGGTTGTATGATTGCATGTCAGTTAACCACATGCACTATTGTTCAGATTGTATGTAAAGACTTATCCTGATTTTTTTTTTTTTTTATTATCTTGATTATCGCGTAAATGTAAACCGAAAACTTTCAATAAAAATTTATTGTTTAAAAAAAAAAAAAAAAAAAAAAGGTAAAAAAAAAAAAAAAGCTCTAGAGCTTCACTTTTCTATGTTTTCATTAACATATAGTTATTAATTAATATGTAGTAAAAGCAGCCTTTAGCTGAAAAGAACTGTTTGTCATCTGTAATTGTAACTGTGACTTTATGAAACAGAAGTGTTCAGTCCATCCCTAAGGAACCTCATGCCATCTGGAAAGTAAATACTGGTTTTTGCAAAATATGTTTAATTGTCGGCATCAAAATATTTCCTTACAAATCTCCAAGGAAATATCTCAATTTCTAAAAAAGTAAAATAAACCACATTTTTTAATTTCTCCTTCTTAATTTAGGCGAGTTTTGTCAATAAGTTTTGCATAACCAAAGACTTGGATCAGAGTTACAAGTTATTGGGAAGAATTATAAGCAATAATGCGAGTACAACTGTAATTCGGCAGTTTGGAAGAATGACAGGTTCATAATTATACTACAGGGTGGGCCATTTATATGGATAGACCTGGGTGGGCCATTTATATGGATACACCTAAAAAAATGGAAATAGTTGGTGATATCAACTTCCTGTTTGTGGCACATTAGTATATGGGAGGGGGAAAACTTTTCAAGATGGGTGGTGAGGTGACCATGGTGGCCATTTTAAGTCAGCCATTTTGGATCCAACTTTATAAATGGCCCACCCAGGCATATCCATATACAGTAAATGGCCCACCCTGTATTATGGAGCATGAAAGAGATAATAACAATTATTTACAAAATTACAATATATGAAATTAAAGCCTTATTTGAGAAGGTTAGATTTAGGCATCTGCATTTATAAGCCTTAGGTTTAATGTCTTTCATATTAATATGTTAATATTCTCAGTGTGTCTTGAATTGTGTTATTGATTACATATGAATGCCACCAGAAGCGGGGTATGTTTGGCTAAGTAGCAGAAATGCTCGCTTTCATGGCCGTGACTTCTGATGTCACTTTTGGAGTAAATATGCCCATCACCATTACATTTAAATGGGTTATCCTTTAAATTATTTATCAGTAAAACATTTCATATTAGTGAATCATCAAGGGTTTATTACAAAAATGGAGCCTGGCACTGCTGCTATTATATTTTAATTTCATTATTTGACAAAATTTCAGAATGTGCAAAGAAAATGGTATAATAACTAGAAAAAATGAATTGTAAAAGAGTGAAAAGCTGGAAAGCGGATAAAACATGAAGAATAGCGATAAAACTCACATTGTTGCAGGTATATATTCATAAAGGTCCCTGTTAGAAGTTAGCAATTTTTATTATTTGGCTACAGCAGTGGAAACATTAGCAGGATATCTGTGTATATATATATATGTGACGCCCGAGAGACCGGGGTACCCAGCACCGGACCAATGGGGTCTGTCTCTTGAGGGGGATGTCACGGGTGGCTTGACCCGGTGCTGTGGCCTCAGGCAATGCACAGTGTAAAGGGTATCATGAGGGAACAGGCACTTACTTGATCAGCAGCAGGTTCTCCCAGCGGTGATGATCCCAATCCTAGATAGATGGCTATTGTCCAAATGAAAGACTGAGGCACTGAAACGTTTAATCAGTTTACTTTAACAAAAAAGGATTTACAACCAGTCCTGTCACCGGAGTCTGTATGGGAACTCTGAGTTACTTTGACCCTGCCGGGGTCTTCGCCTCTTATTGTACGCAATATCTGTGTGGCCCTGCTGCTGTATGTGAACTGGCTGCCGGCCCAATCTGTCCCCTCCGGGTCCTGGTTCGACGGGCAACCTGAGTCCTTTTATCGGCTTACCCCCTCCGGGAGTACCGCTGAACTCTGTGTCTGTTTCTGCGTCCGACCCTAGTGAAGCTGATATCACCTCACGTTTTTCCGGTTGCTGTATTATATGTAATGAATATAGCCACGGATCCGGTATCCGTCTTTGCGCCTGTTCTGGATAGTGATTAATGCTACCCGGTTCTCACAATGTCCTTTTTCTCTATCCCTCTTCTCCTCAGGCCGGTGATTTGGGCCTGGAAACCGTCATAGGGCTGTTAGAAATTCAGCTGTATGACCTCTCACTTTCAGCTCCTTAGCCCAACTGCCAGTTCTTCTCTCAGACCAGAATAGATCAAGGGGAGTCTCTGGAGCTCCCCCTTCTGGCCGGAGGTGGTAGTGCAGTCTTGCTATTTTAGTATTTGTATCCAGTGTCAGTAACTGTTTTTGTGGCAAATACCCCTAGGGGTGCCACATTCCCCCTTAGTTAAGAACAGTACTCCGGGACTGTGGGACGATAACATTTTGAAATAACAATTAATATGTACAGAGTCTTAAAAATGAAAAGTTACAAAAACCACTCAAGGAAACAAAAAAAGAGTTCTGTAAAAAGTCACTCCAAATAGCGTCCATTAATACAGTTCTATCCTTGAAGGTACTAGGAAAGGCACTGCACTTTGTGTCCAAGAATTTAGTTCCATTTTTCCAACGGAGTTACCAATATAAAGTCTAAAGAAAGTTCAAAAAGAGCAAAAAGCAAAGTTCAAAAAGCAGTCTTTCCGGAGCTTTGATTTAGTGCCTCCGGGCTGATAAAAAGTTCAAGAATATGCAATAAGTTCATACAGACAAGTCTCTGTAGGTACTGGGCTTAAACGTTGCAGAAAGATAACAATGACTATAGTTTTATAGTTGGTAATCCGCATACCTGGCCGGTAATTGACCCTGGGTACTACGCTGTGATCTACGTAATAGCGGTGTCTCTTCATGTGGTGTACTACTGTCTACTGCGGATGTAGTATCTGCCTGCTCTGCTAAAGATAATTCCACGACTATGGAGTTGGCAAGTCCACCGTGAATGGGATTACTCTGATCAGGAATCTGTTCTTCCTGGCCTGGAACCTCCCGTAGTACGGGGTCAGCCTCTTCCTGTCTTGGGACTTCTGGTATTGGGTTCGGTGTTGGATAAAAGGCCACCATGGGAACCACTACTGCACCATGGTATGTTAGTAGGGTTTTGGGAAAGTCTCCTATACAGGTGTGATACATTTCCTCTTCTTTTTCCTTTACTGGTTGGACCTGCATGGGTTGAATAACTTCTGGTTCTGGCTGGACAACTTCTGGCTCTTTCAATGCTTCCGGACATAATTTAAGATTGTCTCTTGACACTAGTACAGATGTTAAGCCTCCGTTTTTGCTAATGAGACACATTTTAGGATTATCCATTCTTGTTGGTAAAACTGTGTAGGGTACGGCTTCCCATTGATTGTCTTGTTTATTGGTTCGACGATTTCTCTTGAGCACTTGGTCACCTGGTCTTAATGGGGTCGCTAGAGCATTCTGGTTGAAAGTTCGCTCTTGTCTTTCTCTAGTTTGCTGAAGGCTTCTTTCCACACTCTCTTGCACTTGGCGATACTGCTTTTGCCGTATGATATCCCAATTGGAGTCTTGAACATCTGCGTCTGGTTTCAGAATTCCCATTTCTAGATCGATTGGTAATTGGCCGGGTCTTGCACGCATAAGGTAAGCTGGGGTGCAGTTGGTGGAGCTCACCGGGACATGATTATACAGATCCACCAAGTCAGGCAATTTCTCTGGCCATTGATTCCTTTCTGTCTCAGGTAAAGTCTTTAGTAGTTCTATTACAATATGGTTCATCTTCTCGCATAAGCCGTTTGTTTGTGGATGATAGGCCGTCGTCCGGATCTTTTTGCAACCATACATATTACAGAATTCTCTGAAGATCTCTGATTCAAAGGCTGTACCTTGGTCGGTGAGAACCTGTTCCGGGTATCCATGGGGTCTAGAAAAGTATGTTTGGAACGCTTTGGGTGCTGTTTTTGCTGTCAGATCTTTTACGGGTACTACTACCAAGAAGCGTGAATAATGGTCCACGATGGTCAAGGCATAGACATAGCCGGATCGGCTTGGTGTCAACTTCACGTGGTCCATGGCTACAAGTTCAAGTGGTTGTTTGGTGATTATGGGCTGCAGTGGTGCTCTTTGGTTCTTTTGATCGTTTCTTCTGAGGTTGCACGGGCCACAATAAAATCTTTCTCTTAGAAGTACTTCTAACTTTTTCCAACCGAAGTGACCAGCACCATTATGGTAAGCTTCGAGGACCATCTTGACATCTTGTTTAGGCACGATAATCTGCCAAACCAATTCATGTGTTTTCGGATTGGTGTACCTTCTACAGAGCTTCCCTTGATACAGGAACATTTTGCCTCTCTCTTTCCAGAGTTGATGCGTCTCTTCTGGGGCATCCTCATCGGGATATGCACTTTGCTCAGTTAACAGTTCCTTCACCAACTTCACAGCCGGATTGCTGTCTTGGGTGTCAGCCCATCTATGGTGTGCTAGCGGATTAAAATTCACCTCTTGTTGTTTCTGATAGGTATTTGACTGATGATGTTTTGCCTTGGGATGATGGAAGGCTGGTAGTTCAATTTCTTCAAGCTCCCCCGTTTCTTCTTCTACATCTCTCAAGTGTGGCATCCGGGATAGGGCATCGGCATTTCCATTCTTGCGACCTGCTCGATACTTGATCTTGAAGTTGTAATTAGATAACCGGGCTATCCATCGCTGTTCTAACGCACCTAATTTGGCTGTGTCCAGGTGGGTCAACGGATTGTTGTCAGTATAGACAATAAATTCTGCAGCAGCCAGATAGTGTTTGAAACGTTCAGTCACAGCCCAAACTACTGCCAGTAGTTCCAATTTGAAGGAGCTATAATTTTCTGGATTTCTTTCAGTAGGCCGGAGCTTTCTACTTGCAAAGGCGATGACTTTCTCCCGACCTTCTTGCTTTTGTGACAGCACCGCTCCTAGTCCCACATTACTGGCATCGGTGTAGAGGATGAAAGGTTGATGGTAATCTGGGTATGCCAGAACCTCTTCTCCGGTTAGTGCCTTCTTTAGTTCTTCAAAGGAGTCTTCCCTTTCATCGTTCCACTGAAAAGGAGGGTTTCGGTTTGAAGGTTTCTTCGTCTGCCCTACCAAGGCGTCTTGCAAGGGTGCTGCCAATTTGGTAAATCCTTTTATAAATCTGCGATAGTAACCCACCAATCCCAGGAATTGCCTCACTTCTTTTGCGTTGGTAGGTGTTAGGGGTCGAGTTCCCGCTTCTGCACAGGGGGAATCTCGAGCCACTTCCGCTGCGGTCTCCCATTCTTGTCCAGCCGCAGTGGAGCCTGCTCAGCAAGGACGTCGGTCCCAGCGTCTTGCTCATTCTCACTCTGTTCTGAGAGTTAGTGCTGCTTCTCCAGTCTCTGCCATTAAAGTCAGTGCTGGTCAGCAGCGAGCGGACTTCTCTGGGACTAAGTCCTTGTCTGCATGTACTGAGCATGCCCAGCGTAAGGTCTCCTGTTGGAGATCGAGGGTCATGTGCTCAGGCTCTGCAGCACATTCCATTGGTCCTCTTGGCAGGTCCTAGAAGGGCAAAAGTGCTGTGGCCACTTCCTGTGCTGCTGCTATATAAACTGCACATGACCGCACGGCCATGCGCTAGTATTGTCTAACAATTGCTAATGTGTGTATGTTGTGAGTGCAAGTCGTCCTTGGAAACCCCTACCCTAGTGAATGTCTGTTCGCGGAAGGTGTATGGCTGCTACCTAGCGCCCGACTTAGCCTACAGCACTAAACACACATCTCAGCATCCTGTAGCTGTGCCTGCCAGTACGGCGCCGTGCGCCTGCCTTGCGCTTTCCATACCCAAGTCTGGGTGGTTAGTGGCGTCCGTTAGTGCGGCATCGCTCGCACTCTTGTGCACTTATATTTCTTTAGGTTCTCTACACACCCAGTTGCGGTGTTACGCCAGCAAGGGTCTAATCGGGCTCCAATCCCTTCTGGGGTTAAGTCCGCTGACCACTTGCTCGCGCACTAGTGCGGTACTGCGGTCCTGTGAATTAACAGGATCGCTTTCTTCACGCTGGGTGAGGTTTAACCCACGCGTGTATCCTTTAGTGTACCGCCATATTGTCCGTCTTGCTAGCTGCAGGGTCTTTTACCTGCACGGTGGACCTCGGACTGCGAACGCACCTAGTTTCTTACCATCTATACTTGGTGCGTTCCGCCAGTCCTTAACATAATACTAGCGCCAAGGTCTGGCTAGTATGGCGGACATTCAGCAATCTTTGCGGTATATCCAGCAGTTGGAGGGTAGGTTGAAGGTTCTCGAGAACTCAACCTCAGCTGTGGATGTTACCGCAGTTGCTGTAAAGGCTGCTGGCGTGGCGGCAGCAACCTTGTCCACTGCCACCCCTGTTCCGACATTATCCCGCCTCCCGTTGCCAGAAAAATTTTCTGGAGATTGCAAAACTTGTAGGGGATTCGTGAGTCAGTGCTCTATCCACCTCGAGCTCCTGGCTGCACGTTTTCCTACAGAGCGGGCTAAGGTGGGATTTATTGTCTCGCTGTTGTCGGACAGGGCGTTGGAGTGGGCTACGCCGCTGTGGGAGCGTGATGATCATGTGGTGCAGAGTGCTCCGTTGTTTCTGGGCACGCTGAAAAAGGTCTTTCTAGGACCTCAACTCACCCATGATACAGCGCTCCAACTACTGGCATTAACTCAGGGTGAGTCCTTGGTCAGCCATTTTTCCGTCCGATTCCGTACTTTAGCTTCCGAGCTGGAGTGGTCGGATAAAGCCCTTATCCCCATATTCTGGAGGGGCCTGGCTGACCATGTTAAGGACGCTCTGGCCACTAGGGAGATTCCTGCCACACTGGAGGAGTTAATATCTATTTCTACTCGTATAGACCTCCGTTTTAACGAGCGGAGGTTGGAACGAGCCCAGTGTAGGCAGAGGTTTCGGCTGGCTCCTACCTTCGCCAAACCTTTCGAATCCCCAGTCCAGGCATCTGAGTCACATGAGACCTTGGAGGTGACACGAGCGGGATCTAAGTCTCAGTCCGCTCGTGCACATAAGGTCCGTCATGTTTGCCAGCAGTCAGGACGTCTTGCCTCCAAGAGTCCTCAGCGGTCGGGGAAACGTCAGCGTCTAGTGGCAGTTGGAGGAGGTACACTAGACACGGCGACGTTTGCCTCAAAGTTGTCCTTCAAGGGGACAATTACCATAGGCCCATCCACTCTTACGGTCGAGCTATGCTTGGATTCTGGGGCAGAGGGTAACTTTATGTCCTCCGCCTTTGCCCAGCGTCACGCAATACCCTTGGTGATGCTCGCCCAGCCATTGACCGTTCGAGTGGTAAATGGGTCAACACTACCTTCACAGATTACCCACCAAACCATTCCTTTCACGCTATCTGTGTCTCCATCACATCAGGAGATAATCTCCCTATTAGTCATTCCTGAGGGAATTGATGAGGTCCTGTTGGGGATGCCATGGCTTCGCTACCATTCTCCTCATATTGAGTGGTCCTCTGGGAGAATTTTGGGATGGAGTAAATCCTGTGAGGGTAGATGTCAGAGGGAGTGCGTTCAGGTTGCTACTACACAGGTACCCGCAGATCTTTCCTCTCTCCCCAAGCACTATTGGTCCCATGCAGACGTGTTCTCCAAAAGAGCTGCGGAGACTCTTCCGCCTCACCGCCCCTATGACTGTCCTATTGACCTCTTGCCTGGTGCTGAGCCTCCCCGGGGTCGAGTCTACCCGTTATCTCTCCCGGAGACGGAGGCAATGTCCCAGTATATTCAGGAGAATCTGGCAAGAGGATTCATTAGGAAGTCAGTGTCACCGGCAGGGGCTGGGTTCTTCTTCGTACAGAAGAAGACTGGAGACTTACGTCCATGCATAGACTACAGGGGTCTTAACGCCATTACCGTTAAGAACAAGTACCCATTACCCCTGATATCTGAGCTCTTTGATAGGCTACGGGGAGCAAAGGTATTTACAAAGTTAGATCTGCGGGGTGCTTACAACCTGATTCGCATCCGTGAGGGGGATGAATGGAAGACGGCTTTTAACACCAGGGATGGGCACTATGAATATCTAGTGATGCCCTTTGGGCTCTGTAATGCCCCAGCCGTTTTCCAAGACTTTGTGAACGACATCTTTCGGGATATGCTCACCACCTCGGTCGTAGTCTATCTGGATGACATTCTCATCTACTCTCCAGATATAGACTCCCATCGGAGAGATGTTCGCAAAGTCTTCGACCTCTTACGGGCAAACTCCCTCTACGCTAAGTTGGAGAAGTGTGTGTTTGAGCAGGAGTCCTTGCCTTTCCTTGGTTATATCATTTCTGCCCAGGGTTTGGCTATGGATCCTGCCAAGCTACAGGCAGTAATGGACTGGCAGGAACCCCATTCTCTTAAAGCGGTGCAGCGCTTTATGGGGTTCATTAATTACTATCGCCAGTTCATTCCACACTTCTCAACTTTGGTAGCTCCCTTGGTCGCCCTCACCAAGAAGGGAGCAAATCCCAAGTTGTGGTCAGAGGAGGTCTCCAAGGCCTTTCTCTCGATTAAGTCACACTTCGCTAGCGCTCCCATCCTACATCGCCCCGATGTAGATAAACCATTCATCTTGGAGGTGGATGCCTCATCCGTTGGTGCTGGAGCAGTCCTTTTCCAAAAGGATGCTCAAGGTCGGAAGCATCCTTGCTTCTTCTTCTCCAAAACTTTCACACCAGCGGAGAGGAATTATTCCATCGGGGACAGGGAGTTGCTAGCCATGAAGTTGGCTTTTTCAGAGTGGAGACACCTCTTGGAGGGAGCTCGCTTTCCCTTCCAAGTCTTCACTGACCACAAGAACTTGGTGTATATACAGACGGCCCAGCGGCTAAATTCTCGCCAGGCTAGATGGTCCCTGTTTTTCTCCCGGTTCCATTTTACCCTCCATTTTCTCTCCGGGGAGAAGAACGTTCGTGCCGACGCTCTCTCCCGCTCCGTAGTGTCATCTGAGGAGGAGGAGGAGGAGCCTCGGCTTGAGAACTGTAGCTCCGGTTTCGCTGGAGTCTGTGCCCCCGGGCAAGACTTTCGTGCCAGCTAACTTGCGACCGGAGGTTCTCTCTTGGGCTCACTCCTCCAGAGTGGGTGGGCATTTTGGGACCAAGAGGACTTCTGAGCTTTTGGCGAGAACATATTGGTGGCCGCATATGGTCCGAGATGTCAAGGACTATATTCAGGCGTGCGTTTCTTGCGCCCAGAATAGGTCTCCTCGGCAACGGCCTGCTGGGTTGCTTTACCCTCTACTGGTGGCAGACAGGCCCTGGGAGATGGTCGGAATGGACTTTGTGGTGGGCTTACCCAAGTCGCGTGGCTGCTCCATTATTTGGGTTGTCACCGACCATTTCTCTAAGATGGTACATTTGGTACCGCTTCCTCGGTTACCCTCAGCACGGGCCTTGGCGGTGTTGTTCATGAAGCATGTTTTCCGATTGCATGGTATGCCTGATAAGATTGTCAGCGATCGGGGTCCCCAGTTCGCGTCTCGGTTTTGGAGAGAGCTCTGCCGTTTGCTCAGCATAGAGTTAAACCTCTCCTCTGCATATCATCCCGAGACGAATGGGTTGGTGGAGAGAACCAACCAGACTCTGGTGACATATTTGCGACATTTCGTCTCCGCTAGGCAGAATGACTGGGCATCTTTGCTACCTTGGGCGGAATTTGCCTTGAACAACGCCGTAGCCGATTCCACTGGCCAAACTCCTTTTCTCCTTAATTACGGCCAGCATCCGCGTGTTCCTGTGCCCATGCCCGTGTCATCCACCGATTCTAGGGTGGCAGACTGGGCGGTGGAGGCACGGGACATCTGGGACCGCACACAGGATGCCATTCGGGCCTCCAAGGAGAGAATGAGGGTTTCGGCTGATACACACCGGCGTCCCGCTCCGGTCTTTGCTCCCGGCGACTTAGTGTGGCTCTCCGCCCGTAACATCAGGCTGCGAGTTGAGTCCACTAAGTTTGCTCCTCGCTACATTGGCCCGTTTAAAGTTCTGGAACAGGTCAACCCTGTGGTTTACCGTTTGGCCATTCCTCCACGCCTTGGTATCTCCGATACCTTTCACGTTTCCCTCTTAAAGCCCGTTCGTTTGTCTCGGTTTTCTGAGTTATCTGCTGGGACATCGGGTTCATCCACGGATGAGTTTGAGGTGAATGCTATTGTGGGAAGCAAGGTGGTACGTGGCAAAAAATTTTATTTGGTGGATTGGAAGGGTCATGGTCCAGAGGATAGAACCTGGGAGCCTGTGGAGCACATTCGGGCTCCGCAGCTCATTGCTGCCTTCGAACGTAGCGAGGCCCAAGGAGGGGGGGGCCCTAGGAGGGGGGGTAATGTTAGGGGTCGAGTTCCCGCTTCTGCACAGGGGGAATCTCGAGCCACTTCCGCTGCGGTCTCCCATTCTTGTCCAGCCGCAGTGGAGCCTGCTCAGCAAGGACGTCGGTCCCAGCGTCTTGCTCATTCTCACTCTGTTCTGAGAGTTAGTGCTGCTTCTCCAGTCTCTGCCATTAAAGTCAGTGCTGGTCAGCAGCGAGCGGACTTCTCTGGGACTAAGTCCTTGTCTGCATGTACTGAGCATGCCCAGCGTAAGGTCTCCTGTTGGAGATCGAGGGTCATGTGCTCAGGCTCTGCAGCACATTCCATTGGTCCTCTTGGCAGGTCCTAGAAGGGCAAAAGTGCTGTGGCCACTTCCTGTGCTGCTGCTATATAAACTGCGCATGACCGCACGGCCATGCGCTAGTATTGTCTAACAATTGCTAATGTGTGTATGTTGTGAGTGCAAGTCATCCTTGGAAACCCCTACCCTAGTGAATGTCTGTTCGCGGAAGGTGTATGGCTGCTACCTAGCGCCCGACTTAGCCTACAGCACTAAACACACATCTCAGCGTCCTGTAGCTGTGCCTGCCAGTACGGCGCCGTGCGCCTGCCTTGCGCTTTCCATACCCGAGTCTGGGTGGTTAGTGGCGTCCGTTAGTGCGGCATCGCTCGCACTCTTGTGCACTTATATTTCTTTAGGTTCTCTACACACCCAGTTGCGGTGTTACGCCAGCAAGGGTCTAATCGGGCTCCAATCCCTTCTGGGGTTAAGTCCGCTGACCACTTGCTCGCGCACTAGTGCGGTACTGCGGTCCAGTGAATTAACAGGATCGCTTTCTTCATGCTGTGTGAGGTTTAACCCACGCGTGTATCCTTTAGTGTACCGCCATATTGTCCGTCTTGCTAGCTGCAGGGTCTTTTACCTGCACGGTGGACCTCGGACTGCGAACGCACCTAGTTTCTTACCATCTATACTTGGTGCGTTCCGCCAGTCCTTAACAGTAGGTCTTGGCCAATCCCTTATGACGCTTATTTTCTCGGGATCCGGTGCTACTCCCTCCGAACTCACGATGTGTCCCAGGTACTGTACCTTTGGCTTGAGAAGGTGACATTTGGATGGCTTGATTTTCATGCCATACCTGGATAAGGCTTCGAACACTTCTGCCAGGTCTATTAAGTGTTGTTCGTAAGTCTTTGAGTAGACGATCACATCATCTAGGTACAGGAGGACGGTCTCGAAGTTCTTGTGTCCGAGGCAGCATTCCATCAGCCGCTGGAAGGTACCAGATGCGTTGCAGAGTCCGAATGGCATGCGATTAAATTCACATAGACCCATTGGTGTGGTGAATGCCGTCTTTTCCTTATCTCTCTCAGCCACAGGGACTTGCCAATACCCGCTTGTTAAGTCTAAGGTGGAAAAATAATTAGCAGATTTCAAAGCAGTCAAGGACTCTTCTATCCTAGGCAAGGCGTCTTTATGGGTGATGTTATTAATCCGCCGGTAGTCTACGCACATTCTCATGGTTCCGTCCTTTTTTTTGACAAGCACTAGAGGGGCCGCCCAGGGGCTACAGCTATCTCTTATTACCCCGGCCTGTTTCATCTCCCTCAGCATATCTTTTGCACATTGATAGTGAGCGGGCGGTATGGGTCTATATCTTTCTTTTATTGGGGGATGGTCACTGGTGGGGATTGTGTGTTCTACCCCTTCTATCCGTCCGAAGTCCAATGGGTGTTTACTGAAGACTTGTTCATATTCCGTCACTAGCCTATACACCCCTTGTTTTTGATGGGTAGGTGTTGAATTTATGCCCACGTGTAGCTGTTGACACCAATCCTCCAATTCTCCGTCTGAGCCGTTGCCTTCCACCTGACAGGTTGGTTCTAAGGGCTCAATGGTTGTGATGGCATTGTTGTCAACAGTATATAGCTTTGCCACTGTAGCATACCTTGGCAAAGTGACCTCTTCCTCTCCACAGTTCAAAAGTCGTACCGGCACTCGTCCCCGGTGTACCTCGACTACCCCTCGTGCTGTGAGTATAGTGGACCTGCTGTCGGTGTACACTGGTTCTATTAAGGCTTGATAATCTCGTCCCTTAGTACCAATGGCTGCTCTACACCATACCAGCATTTCTGTTTTTGGTGGGATTACAATAGATGTTGGATCACTTACCCTCACACTGCCGATTTCTCCACCTGCAACTTCTACCTGTTGCCTTAACATCAATACTTTTATTTCCCTTTGGAGAACTCTCTGCTGGCAGGATTGGGCAGTTTCAGCAATTTGCTGTAAGACAGAAATAACTTCGGAAAAGCAGTTCTCTAACACATTCATTCCTATCAATACAGTTGGTTCACAGTTCCGCCGGTCAACATCAACAACAATTATACCCTGTTTCTTCAATTCTACTTTACCAATCTTTATGGTCATCTCCCTGAATCCTAGTTTCGGTACCAACTTACCATTACTGGCCCATATATCTAGTTCAACATCAGAGGGCCCTTTATCAATATCTGCATCAGCCCAGTACCTCTTATAAAGGATATACGGTATAGATGAAATCTGGGAACCTGTGTCCAGCAAAGCGTTGAGGGGAATTCCGTCCAGCATGATAGGGATAATGGGTCGTTCTCCGATGTACCTGTTGTGCCAGGGTGTTGGGCCTTGAAAGTTCATTCCTGGCTGCTGGCAACGGCGGCAAATGGGCTGTCCATCCGGTTGGTAGCGGTCGCGGGGTCGTCCTCTCCATGTCGGGTATTTCCGGGGTCTCATCCATGGAACATCCTCTCTACGGTTTGCCAACTCCATCTTGGGTCCTCTCATCTCCTGCATGGTTTTAGCCATTGAAGCAACAACATCAGTTAAAGAGTCAAGCTTTTGTTGAAGAGCCTCATTAGTACTGGGCCCCAGGGGCTTAGCAATGGCCCCGGACATAGCTGATGTCACTGGCACTCCCTGTTGTTGAGGTGCCTCTGCAATAGGTTGCGCAGGATCCTGATCCCGAGGTGCCTCTGCCAGCTGGAGACGTATAGCGCTCTCCTTTAATTGAGCAAATGTCAATTCAGGGTTCTTAAAAACAAGCATGCTCACATGCCCCCGGTGAGAAGGGGTGTAGAGTCCCTCCATAAATTGATCTCTTAGCAGTTTATCAGCTCCGGTGTTAAAAATGGGTTCAGCCAGTGTAAGTGATTTAAGGGCTTCCTGCAGGTTTAAGGCAAAATCTCTCACGCCCTCATTAACTTTTTGTTTGCAATTAAAGAATCGTATTTTAGCTTTGCTGCTGGCAGTGGTTTCAAATGTAGCTTTTAATCCAGCAAATATGTGTTCAACAGTGCCTTTTAGATCAGCTGCCCATGCTGTGACTTCTCGCTTAGCATGGCCACTTAACTGCATCATCAGGAGACTAACACGCTGAACTTCACCCACGGGGAACATGTTAAAATGGGCCAGCATCTTTTCTCTGAAATCATCAAGGGTATTAGGCTCACCTTCATACATTGGAAGCCACGGGCCACCCGGGGTATATGGCATCAGCACCGGAATGATGGGCGCCACCCCTTGCACCGCTGCACTACCAGACGCTCTATCGACACTCTGTCTTTCAGCTGCATTAGCGTCGCCGGGTGCTGCAGCGTCTCGGTGCTGCGACATACTGTGCCCCCTTAGTTAATCCGGACCCTTCCGGTCCTCCGCTTCCGTCGGGATAGTGTAGATTCGTTCTGCTGTGCAGCAGGATTGGTTTTCCCCTTGCTCTGACGTCAGAGCACTCAGCTTGGTGCCGCCCACAATGACACGCCCCCTGCTGCTCCCGCCCGCCGCGCGCTCTGTAATGGCGGATTCTGAAGTTTTTCAGTTAGACTGGGGCTCAGGTAATGGCGTAGCTCAATTAACAGTCTCGCGCCTAACAGTTATGAGGTGATTACCTCAGGGGATGGCGGCCATCTTTACTCCATTATAACCAATGGGGAAAAGTCACTTTCAATAGTTTTTAATGGGAAATGGAATTTTCTTTAATAAAGTCAATTTTCACGATTTTTCATCCAAGTTTTCAAAGTTTTGGTCTCCAATCACGGCACACAATACCTGGTATATGGGCTGGCTCTATCCTGTTCGTGACGCCAATTGTGACGCCCGAGAGACCGGGGTACCCAGCACCGGACCAATGGGGTCTGTCTCTTGAGGGGGATGTCACGGGTGGCTTGACCCGGTGCTGTGGCCTCAGGCAATGCACAGTGTAAAGGGTATCGTGAGTGAACAGGCACTTACTTGATCAGCAGCAGGTTCTCCCAGCGGTGATGATCCCAATCCTGGATAGATGGCTATTGTCCAAATGAAAGACTGAGGCACTGAAACGTTTAATCAGTTTACTTTAACAAAAAAGGATTTACAACCAGTCCTGTCACCGGAGTCTGTATGGGAACTCTGAGTTACTTTGACCCTGCCGGGGTCTTCGCCTCTTATTGTACGCAATATCTGTGTGGCCCTGCTGCTGTATGGGAACTGGCTGCCGGCCCAATCTGTCCCCTCCGGGTCCTGGTTCGACGGGCAACCCGAGTCCTTTTATCGGCTTACCCCCTCCGGGAGTACCGCTGAACTCTGTGTCTGTTGCTGCGTCCGACCCTAGTGAAGCTGATATCACCTCACGTTTTTCCGGTTGCTGTATTGTATGTAATGAATACAGCCATGGATCCGGTATCCGTCTTTGCGCCTGTTCTGGATAGTGATTAATGCTACCCGGTTCTCACAATGTCCTTTTTCTCTATCCCTCTTCTCCTCAGGCCGGTGATTTGGGCCTGGAAACCGTCATAGGGCTGTTAGAAATTCAGCTGTATGACCTCTCACTTTCAGCTCCTTAGCCCAACTGCCAGTTCTTCTCTCAGACCAGAATAGATCAAGGGGAGTCTCTGGAGCTCCCCCTTCTGGCCGGAGGTGGTAGTGCAGTCTTGCTATTTTAGTATTTGTATCCAGTGTCAGTAACTGTTTTTGTGGCAAATATCCCTAGGGGTGCCACATATATATATATATATATATATATATATTTGAGAAAAAGATATTCTACATTTTGTAGAGATTCACACTCTCAGGTAGGCATTAGGTAGCGTTCACACAGGCAATGCAGTTTGGTCTAAACAGGTGTAATTCTATTGCTTTCATGAAACTCCTAAGGATTTGAACCAAAAACAGCCTCTTCTGGGCACAAAGGTATCACAGCAAATAAACACTTCATTTAGGAGGGCGCATATGTCAGTGCTGGCTTACCCGACCGGATTACAGTCTATTCTCCTGGAGCAACCTTCATTCACAGAAGCGGCATGATCCCACCAGCCTAGGAATCACCTTCAGCCCAAGCTCCAGCAGCTTCTAGCACCAAACAGAAGTAGTCCACTCTGAGCCCAGTTCACACACAGACTGCTCAGCTTTCTGAGCTGGCCGGTGCAGTCTCTATTCTGGTTATAGCAGAATACTGTATATATATATATATATATAGATATATTTATATACAGTTATATGAAAAAGTTTGGGCACCCCTATTGATCTTAAGCTTAATGATTTATAAAAATTGTTTTTTTGCAACAGCTATTTCGGTTTCATATATCTAATAACTGTTGGACACAGTAATGTTTCTGCCTTGAAATGAGGTTTATTGTACTAACAGAAAATGTGCAATATATATATATATATATATATATATATATATATATATATATATATATATATATATATTAGGAAAACTCCACAACGGTCACTGAAAATCTGACAAAAGTGCAAAAGCATTTTATATTTTCTGAATATCAGCTAATGAGTAAGAAGATGGAAGTTTTGCTCATATTTCCCATTGATAATATGTGTATTAAAGTGGTTGTCCAGTCCAAATCGATAAGTTTGCAGTCACTCTGTGTGACTGCAGACTTATGAATTCCCCTGATGCACGCATTCTGCGCTGCCGGGATTCGACGGTTTCTGAGCCAGGACCAGAGGGTATGAATGAGTTATTCATACTCCTGGCCAGTGGGTGCAGCCTTGGTTCCTAACACATACATGTCATTGAGCCAGAAACTGGTGAATCCTTGCAGTGCACAGTGTGTGCGCTGGGGGATTAATAAGTCTGCAGTCACACAGCAGTTGTAATGTGTAGATATAAAAATACTTTTTTCCATATAGTGTTTTTTTCTGAGTAAAACCATGTTGGATGTTGGTTTTACTTCCTTTCTGATTACTGGTTTAGTTTTGTTCCAGTCTGGTTTCTGAAATAAGTAATGTAATTTGGATTCGTAAAGTAAACCTTAAAACTCGTTAATACTTTTAGAATAGTTACTGCACTTTCATTTGCAAATGTAGTGTCCATATTCAGAAAGGGTCACAAGGTGAGTCTGTAATCTTAATCTCTATAGTCCGCAGAATCTTTGAGGGTTTTCTAAAGGCCCCTTCACATTAAGCGACGCTGCAGCGATACCGACAACGATCCGGATCGCTGCAGCGTCGCTGTTTGGTCGCTGGAGAGCTGTCACACAGACCGCTCTCCAGCGACCAACGATGCCGGTAACCAGGGTAAACATCGGGTAACTAAGCGCAGGGCCACGCTTAGTAACCCGATGTTTACCCTGGTTACCTTCCTAAAAGTAAAAAAAACAAACAGTACATACTTACCTACCGCTGTCTGTCCTCCAGCGCTGTGCTCTGCACTCCTCCTGTACTGTCTGTGTGAGCACAGCGGCCAGAAAGCAGAGCGGTGACGTCACCGCTCTGCTTTCCGGCTGACCGACGCTCACAGCCAGTACAGGAGGAGTGCAGAGCACAGCGCTGGAGGACAGACAGCGTTAGGTAAGTATGTACTGTTTGTTTTTTTTACTTTTAGGATGGTAACCAGGGTAAACATCGGGTTACTAAGCGCGGCCCTGCGCTTAGTTACCCGATGTTTACCCTGGTTACCAGTGAAGACATCGCTGGATCGGTGTCACACACGCCGATCCAGCGATGTCCGCGGGAGATCCAGCGACGAAATAAAGTTCTGGACTTTGTTCAGCGACCAACGATCTCCCAGCAGGGGCCTGATCGTTGGTCGCTGTCACACATAACGATTTTATTAACGATATCGTTGCTACGTCACAAAAAGCAACGATATCGTTAACAATATCGTTATGTGTGAAGGTACCTTATGTGATGCTGCTATAACTTGGCGTATCTCAATAAATATAATCCCATAGCCAAGCTTTAAAAGGGGTTTATAAGTGATTGGTTCCCATAAAAGAAATCTCATAAACTCTAGATCGGTGCAAAATAAGGACATGAAAGTTGCATATCTGGATTTTTTTTAAGTGTTTGATACAATGCCACATAAAAATTGGTAAATATAATGAGAACATTGGGACTAGGGTAAAATATGTGTACATTTGTAAATGACTCCCTCATTAATAGGAAGAAGCAGAGAGTTGTTATTATAAGGATCCTGTCACCTGATTCAAGACACCCAAACCATGAGTATCATGAATCAGACCCTGGCAATCATAAAGCTAGGATCATATTCATGCAGGCCTCAGTTTGGGCAGCATGATTTAGGTGACAGATATAATAATTTACATTTTCCTTTTTAATATAGATTTTTTTCTCAGTTTTTTCTTATGAAATTTAATAATTAACAAATGCATATTACACAGCAAATTTAAATCAAACATTTTGACTTTTGTTGTTTCTCCACTGCATGACATGGATAAAAATTTCAGCAAACATAAACATGAGTTAAATGTTCCGCTTTTGTGAATCAATATCCCAAAACTCAGAAAATTAGACCCAACTTTGCTAGAAATTATGATGCCTTCTGGAGACATTAGAGTTACTTTTTAGCATTTTTGTTAATAGGTTGTATTTAGAAAAATCACCAGTCCGAGTCTCCCCACTGTTTTGTTAAAAGAACAACTACTTACACTTTTGAGCTCTAAATGATCTAAATTTTGGAATTTTGTACATCTCAGACATTTGTTGATCTATATGTCTCCATGGTTAGACGATAAAAAATCCCTTTTGATTCAATTGATTCTGCAATCATGTGTCGCTCCCTGTTATTCGCCCATACCCTAATGCAATAATAGACTATGTTAGGGTTGGCGGAATGCACCAAATAAATATAAAGATAACAATAAGATGCGTTCGCAACCCGGAGTCCACTGTGCAGAGATGGTAACTGCTGCTCGGTAATGACGGAACAAGACGGTGGGTGAACGCTGAACACACGCTGGTTAACCGTCACCCGGTGTGTACTGCATCGATCTCTACACAGAACTCCTGTAACACAGTATATAGATACCGCACCCTGTTGGCTGTCACAGGGCACAGCAGAATTAGAGCAAGTGAGGTCACAAGACTAAGCCCCAAGGTCGCGGGGGTAAGAGTATATCTAGATCCACTGTGCACACGGCGTTGCACTGGTGTATGCCACTAACTGATGCTGGCTAATGTATACAGTTCTTGCAATGCACTACTTGGCAATTTATTTTGCGCCAATCACCCAGACTCAATCACAACACGAGGGAAGGGAAAAATTAGGAGCTTGCACCAGATACAGACATGCTTACACATACACCACGATTAGGATATACTAGCGCACAGCCATGCGGTCATGTGATCCTTTTATAGCCACAGTTTTCCCGGACCTTGCCAATGTACCAATCCAAGCTGCTTGAGGACCTGGGCATGTGACCTCCGGCCACCAATGAGTGGTCATCCCACGGGCATGCTCAGAAGGTATAAAGCAGGACTTAGTCCCAGTAGCGTCTGCTCGCTGCTGACTAATGCTGGTTGCTACAGCTGAACCTGGTGAGGCAGCAGCAACCAGACCCACAGCAATAGTCTGAGCAAGACACTGGGACCGACGTCTCTGCTGAGCAGGATCCTCTGCAGCTGAGGAAGAATGGGAAACAGTAGGAGAGAAGGCTTGAGATTCCCCCTGTGCAGCAGCGGGAACGCGACGCCTAACATTACGCCCCTTCTAGGGTCCTCCTTCCCTGGGCCTCACCACGCTCAAATGCCGCAATGAGCTAAGGAGCCCAAATGTGCTCAATAGGCTCCAAGTTCCTGTCCTCTGGACCATGACCCTTCCAGTCCACCAGATAGAACTTTTTGCCACATACCACCTTAGAGCCATCAATAGCATTCACCTCATAATCATCTACGGATGAACATGATGTCCCGGCAGATGACTCAGAAAACTGGGACATCTGAACGGGTTTTAGGAGGAACACATGGAAAGTATCGATGATACCCAGGTGTGGAGGAAGAGCCACATGGTAGACCACAGGATTCACTTGTTGCAGGACCTTGAAGGGGCCAATGTAGTGAGGAGCAAACTTAGTTGACTCAACTCGCAGCCTGATGTTATGGACAGAGCCACACTAAGTCACCAGGGGCAAACATCAGAGCAGGGTGATGAAGAGCATCGGTGGAGACCCTCATTCTTGGCCTCCACCGCCCTCTCTGCCACACTAGAGTCGGTGGACAACACGGGCATGGGCACAGGAACACGCGGATGCTGGCTGCAATTAAGGAGAAAAGGGGTCTGCCCAGTGGAATTGGCGACAGCATTGTTAAGTGCAAACTCCGCCCATTGGAGCAAGGAAGCAGAGTCATCCTGCCTGGCCGAAACAAAATGTTGCAGATATGTGACCAGGGTCAGGTTGGCCCTCTCTACCAACCTGTTCATCTCAGGACGGTAAACTTAAGAAAGGTTTAGCTCAATGCTGGGCAGCCGACAAAGCTCTCTCCAGAACCGTCTGGAATACCATGAAGACGGAAAACATGTTTTATAAACAGCATCATCAAAGCCCGAGCAGAAGGTACCCAAGGAAGAGGCACCAAGTGGACCATCTTAGAAAATGGTCGGTGACCACCCAGATCATGGTACAGTTCCGGGATTGGGGTAATCTCACAACAAAGTCCATCCCGACCATTTCCCAGGGCCTATCCGCTACCAGAATGGTATACAGTAGACCCACAGACCACTGCCGGGGAGACCGATTCTTGGTGCAGGAAACACATGTCCAAATATAGTCACTAACATCATGGGCTATATGCGGCCACCAGTATGACCTCACCAGGAGCACAGATGTCCATTTAGTCCCAAAATGTACACCCAACCTGGAGGAGTGAGCCCAAGAGAGAATCTCCAGTTGCAAATTAGATGGGACAAAAGTCTTGCCTGGAGGCACAGACTAGCAAAACCAGGGCCACAGTTCTCAGGCTCTTTGAAGGGACAATAAGCTGAGGCTCCTCTGCCTCCTCAGATGAAACTACGGTACGAGAGAGAGCATCAACACAAGAGATCTTCTCCCAAGTGATAAAATGGAGGATGAAGTGAAATCAGGAGAAGAACAGTGACCATCTGGCCTCGAGAGAATTTTGCCACTGAGCAGTCTGCAAATAAATAAGATTCTTATGGTGGAAGAATACTTGGAAGAGGTAACGAGCCCCATCCAGGCAATGTCTCCTCTCTGAAAAGGCCAACTTCATTGCTAGCAACTCCCTGTCCCCAATGGAATAATTCCTCTCCGCCGGTGAGAAAGTCTTGGACAAAAAGAAGCAATGATGCTTCCGACCTTGAGCATCCTTCTGAAAGAGGATGGCTCCAGCGCCGACAAAAGAGGCATCCACCTGGCTTATCAACATTGGGGCAATGTAAAATGGGAGCGCTAGCGAAGTGTGACTTAATGGATTGAAAGGCCTTGGAGATCTCCTCTGACCACAATTAAGGATAAGCTCCTTTATTGGTGAGGGCAACCAAAGGAGCTACCAAAGTTGAGAAGTGGGGAATGAACTGGCGATAGTAATTAATGAACCCCATAAAGCGCTGCACTGCTTTAAGAGAATGGGGTTCTTGCCAGTCCATCACAGCCTCTAGTTAGGAAGGATCCATGGCCAATCCCTGGGCTGAGATAATATAGCCCAGGAAAGGCAAGGACTCCTGCTCAAACACGCACTTCTCAAGCTTTGCATAGAGGGAGTTAGCCCGTAGGAGGTAGAAGACTTTGCAGACATCTTTCCAGTGGGAATCTATATCTGGAGAGTAAATTAAAATATCATCCAGATAGACTACGACCGAGGTGGATAACAGATCCCGGAAGATATCATTCACAAAGTCTTGGAAAATGGCAGGGGCATTACATAGCCCAAAGGACATCAAAAGGTACTCATAGTGGCCGTCCCTGTTGTTAAAAGCCGTCTTCCACTCATCCCCCTCACGGATGCGTATCAGGTTATAGGCACCCCTCAGATCTTCTTTAGTAAATACCCTCGCTCCCCACAACCGATCAAAGAGCTCTGAAATTAGAGGTAGACGGTTTTTATTTTTAATGGTTATGGCATTAAGACCCCTTTAGTCAATTCATGGATGTAGTTCCCCGTTCTTCTTCTGCAGAATGAAGAAACCAGCCCCTGCAGGTGACACTGACTTCCTAGTGAACCCTCTCGCCAGATTCTCTTTGATATACCGGGACATTGCCTCCAATTTCCGGAAGAGATAACGGACAGACTCGACCCCGGGGAGGCTCTTCACCTGGCAAGAGATCAATATTACAGTCATAGGGGCAGTGAGGCAGAAGGGTCTCCGCAGTTCTCTTGGAGAACACGTCTGCATAAGACCAATAGTGTTTGGAGAGAGATGATAGATCTGTGGGCACTGCTGTAGTAGCCACCTGAATGCACTCCCTCTGACATCTACCCTCACAAGACTCACTCCATCCCAATATTCTCCCAGAGGACCACTCAATATCGGGGGAATGGTCACGTAATCAAGGGACCACAAGTAAGACCTAACCTGATAACTGCTTGTTTTGCTGCATTTTTGCACTTAGTCATTGCTTTCTATTGGTGAAAAAAAGCTGAAAAAAACACTTAGATAGAAGTGACATGCTGCAGTTTTCAAAAACAGCAGTTTTCAAAATCAGTCAGGAAACAGAACAATGTGTGTGAATGAGATTTCTGAAATCTCATAGCTTTTGTTGGTACTATAAAATGAAGGTTCAAATTTGCATAAAAATGCAGCAAAAACGCAATGTGTGAACACAGTCTAAGAAGGTGTGCAATTGCTAAATGGAAATAAGAGATATGAAACATCTGTTATCTTCTCACTTGAGGGTAAGAAAAAAAATGGCACAAAATGTTCTAGTAGAGAAATAACACAAATCACAAATCTAATAAATGCTACTTCTCTCACCGATGACGTGCTTTGTTCAGTCTCTGGTTCATTGCAAGCTATCATGACTTACTTTAAATTATACTCACAAGTGCAGCAGGCAATTATGTAATCTTTGGGATTATATTATGTTTGAAAAGTTTACAGTTCTCCAGTTTAGCCAATTTGATCTACTATTATAACTGGCCTACAAAAACTATTACATTTACAGAGGGAAATGAATGCTTTGGAAATTAGAGCAAAATCACTTTCTTAGTAACAGATTGTTTTATCTTGAATTCTTAACATATCACATTGGTCTGATTAGTAATAAACCTAGCTAAACTGTCATAAATTAAATGTATCTATATCATTGTAAAGCATATTTATCTATATCATATATAAAGCTGATATTGCCATAACTGATCACAGTTTAAGACAAACTTTCAAGATCAGCTTTCATGTTTGTTCATATTAAGAATAATGCTGTTTTTTCCCATTATATTACTGGTATGCTACATTTTTTACTGGTTTTCTACTTTGCTTCTCAAATTTCAGTTGTCACTGAGCTGAGGTATGTGAGAGATTTGTGATCTACTACTGATCTAGTACTGTATCTCTTATTAGCATATTTTCAGAAGCAGCAGAAATATAGGAGATATCATAAAGCAATACTGAGCAGTGTTACTGTGAATTCTGCGCTGGGTGAAAAAAACTTGTTAAAAAGGAGCAGAAAGCAGCACTCTTGTGTCTCTTTACTCTCTCTCTCTCTCTGATTCTTAATCCTTCTCTCTTTACCCTATTTTTAAAAATTCAAATTCACCAACTTCTTCAGAGTTTACCCCAAAAATTTGACTTGGAGCAAATTTATGCCCCAAGGTCTCAAGTCTTTCTAAAGGTACCGTTACACTTAATGATTTACCAACGATCACGACTAGCGATACGACCTGGCCGTGATTGTTGGTAAGTCGTTGTGTGGTCGCTGGATAGCTGTCACACAGACAGCTCTCCAGCGACCAACGATGCCGAAGTCCCCGGGTAACCAGGGTAAACATCGGGTTACTAAGCGCAGGGCCGCGCTTAGTAACCCTATGTTTACCCTGGTTACCATTGTAAAAGTAAAAAAAAAAAAACACTACATACTTACATTCCTGTCGTGTCCCCCAGCGTCAGCTTCCCTGCAATGTATAAGCACTGGCCGGAAAGCAGAGCGGTGACATCACCGCTGTGCTCTGCTTTACGGCCGGCCGGCGCTGACACTGGGGGACGCAAGGAAGCTGATGCCGGGGGACACAACAGGAATGTATGTATGTAGTGTATTTTTTTTTACTTTTACAATGGTAACCAGGGTAAACATCGGGTTACTAAGCGCGGCCCTGCGCTCAGTAACCCAATGTTTACCCTGGTTACCAGTGAAGACATCGCTGAATCAGTGTCACACACGCCGATTCAGCAATGTCAGCGGGTGATCCAGCGACGAAATAAAGTCCTGATCATTCCCCAGCGACCAACGATCTCCCAGCAGGGGCCTGATCGTTGGTCGCTGTCACGCATAATGATTTCGTTAACGATATCGTTGCTACGTCACAAAAGGCAACAATATCGTTAATGATATCGTTATGTGTGATGGTACCTTATGCCTTTATTTGCCGTTAAAGATATATGACATTCTAAGGTCGCCTAGTATGGTATTAGACTTCTTTTAAGCTCTTTAATTTCAGTCTTAGAAATGACTTAGACATGGATGAAACTCACTGCTCTATCAGATGTTTCAGGCTTTTTAAATTATAAAAAAGAGGACATTTCACAAAAATTATACATTTTTGTGAGCAGTGGCAGCAACAGTGTAGAATATGATGGTGCAGGCAAGGAGATATTTGGCATAGTAGGGCCAGCCCTGGCAGTCCCAAAAACATCATTACAGTATTTAAAAGTATGTTGGTCAGGCAGGAGATGTATGAAATTATTCAGTTTTAATATATGTACAGTCTTAAGAAAAGATAAATACTGCCACTATGAGTTTTCTGGTTTTACCTACCATGGCTGCAAATGATGAATTAGACCCTGTGAAGAGCAGAACAAAAATGATTACCTCAATGAACAAAAAATAAAAAAAAAGAATTTGTGATAAATATTGACCTGTCCATTCAAGGACATTTTAGCTATAGTATGAAATCCTGTTTTTCTTGTCTGTGGAATTGCCTTTGTACTGTTTGTTGTGAAACTGCCGCCCACGAAACTGTTTTCTTTTCTTTTCTTTCTTTCCTGTTTTGTCTCTTTGTTTAAACATGCAAAACTTGTATAACCACTAAACCTACTGAAACAACTATATAAAGAAGGGATAGCACTTTGAAGGCAGGCGTGCTTCAGAGACTTCCCAGTGATACACTATACAAGACGTGTCTTGTGTATTATTTCTGGTGATTCCCCACTTCCAAAGGCTGCTCCGACTGAGTGTGATCCCGACATTTCCTGGCGCCTGAACAGGGACCCGAGGTCTGTGTATTCCTTCAAGAACACCGGCAGAATATGAACGAAAAGAGAATCTGGGATAATGGACGGCAGATGAACAAAAACCTGGCCAGGTAAGAGACACTGTTAGATCTCTTATATCTGCCCTGCACTGTCCGTAAGATTTTCTGTGTCGTGTTCTTTAGCGGGTAGTTCTAGCAGAGGAGGATACCTATATCTCGGGTTCTTGAACTATTTAGGAATTGATCACCTCACGGAGTACGGCATTGAATGAGAGTGAATGTGAATAGAAGGTGTGTGGAAGTTGGGAATAGCCCTATAAGCCGCCCAGGGGGTTGAAACAGAAGAAGTGACTGTCCCACTGGGCCGTGTTTTTAGGTCACTGCATATCACAGGGCATCAGACACCTCACACCTCAACGTACGGAAGCCATACGTAACATGCTTGAACCCAGGAATCACAATCAGCTGCGTGCTTTCCTAGGTATTGTTTCACACTGTAGACAGTGGATCATACATGCAAGTCAACTTATGCAGCCTTTATATGACTGTATTGCCAACACACCATATTCACTCAGTGAAGAGGCTAAACAGTCATTTTCCTCTTTGAAAACAGCACTGGTATCAGCTCCGGCTTTGGGACTCCCAGACTACACTAAACCTTTTCAATTGATGGCAGCTGAGATATCCTCACATGCTACAGGGGTGCTCACACAAAAACATGGAAACAAACAGAGACCTGTGGCATACATATCAGCTCATCTGGACCCTGTAGCTAGAGCCGCACCTTCTTGTGTAAGAGTAGTAGCCGCAATTTCACTGTTATTAGATAAAGCTTCTGAGATTGTTCTTGATCACCCACTTCTAGTTCAGACCACTCATGATGTACATGGCATTCTTAACCAGGTCCAACCTAAACATATTTCAATGGCCAGACACCTCCGTCTCCAATGTTCCCTACTACTGCCGCCCAACATTTCCTTTGCCAGGATTCAGACTCTTAATCTCGCGTCTTTGCTCCCTTTAGAGTCTGAGGGGGGTACCATACCTGAGGAAACTGCACTCTCCAACTCCTTTGAAACTGCACTCTCCAACTCCTTTGACCCATCAAAGTCAATGCATGATTGTGTACAATTAATGGAACAAGAGACTCAGGGCTTATGTAATGTACGTGACAAGCCACTCTGTAATGCTACATTTGAACTTTTCATAGATGGCAGTAGATATGCAGATATGAATGGACAATTTCATACAGGTTATGCGGTAGTAACTCAGCATGAAGTGCTGAAAGCAGAACCTCTCCCTGCTAATCAGTCTGCACAAGAAGCAGAACTTACGGCATTAGTTGAAGCTCTAAAAATAGCCAAAGATCAGACAGCAAACATATACACTGATTCTAGATATGCACATGGCATTATTTTCGATTTTGGCGTAATATGGAGAGCCAGAGGTTATATGACTGCTTCAGGCCAACCTGTTAAACATGCCTTCCTCATTAGACAGATTCTGGAGGCAGCACAAGAAACTAAAGAAATAGCGGTGATAAAGGTAGCTGCACATGTGAGACTCGACACCGAGGAAGCCAGGGGTAATGATAAAGCCGATAAGGCAGCAAAACAGGCAGCACGTAAACCCTTACATCATGCCCACACACTAGATAGCTCTGAAGATGATGAGGAAAGATTGAAGGAAGCTCAGAAACAGGTAGACGACGAAGAACGAGGGCAGTGGCAGAAAAAAGGGGCAGAAGATCAGCAAAGATTATGGAAAAAAGGAACTTTGTTGTGTTTACCCAGAGCCTGGTACCCCGCAATGGCAAGTGACCTCCACCTACCCACGCATGTGTCGGCAAATGGTATGACGCTCAAGGTAAAAGAAAGGTGGTTGGCTCCAGGCTTTGGTAATTTTGCTCGGAACATGTGTGCTGCATGCGCAATATGCCTGGCACACAATCCAGGTCAGGCCATTAAAACCCCAACCAAGCATCATGTAAGACCACTGTATCCCTTTCAAAGACTCCAGATCGACTACATCCAACTTCCTAGGTACAATGGATACGAATATGTGCTTGTGTGTGTGGACATGTTCTCAGGGTGGCCAGAGGCTTATCCAGTTCGTAAAGCCTCAGCAAAAACTACTGCCATTAAAATAGCACATGAACTGATACCCCGTTACGGCATGCCTGAGGTGATCGAGTCAGATAGGGGTACCCATTTTACTGGGGAAATATTCCAGAATGTTATGAAAATGTTGGGAGTAGAAAACCAGTTTCACACTCCATATCATCCACAGAGTTCAGGTAAAGTGGAAAGATTAAATGGGACAATAAAATTAAAAATCCAGAAGGCCATGGCAGAAACAGGAAAGCCTTGGACCGAGTGTCTACCACTTGCCCTGTATTCCATCCGAAACACCCCAAGGGGGAAGGCTAAGCTGTCACCACATGAGATTCTTTTTGATAGAGCAGCAAATTTGGGTTGTTATTTTCCACAACAACTGATGTTGAATACTGAGACTTTAACTGCTTATGTACAAGAATTACAAAAACGTTTAACTAAAGTGCATTCGCAAGTTTTTGCTTCCCTTCCAGATCCAGAAAATCTCGAAGGAGGCCACAAGTTGGAACCTGGTGATCAAGTCTACGTGAAAAGACACACCAGAAAGACTCTGGAACCGAGATTTGACGGACCTTTCCAAGTCCTGTTAACAACTCCAACAGCAGTCAAGCTTGAAGGAAAGGCATCATGGATACATGCAAGCCATTGCAAAAAAGCAGTATAAGACTCATGATATTGATGTTAATAATGTTAACCTCAACGGAGGCATGGGAAAGACTGAATTCTCTAGCCCCTTTGAACAATAGATTCGTACAACATCATAGAAAATTAGTGCATGACTTGTTAAATAATACGCAACCCCTGGCAGATTGTTGGATCTGTACCCATTCACCAGTATCAGCCACAAGTATACCTTTTCTAGCAGTTCCCGTGTCAGCTGAAGAAATATTCGCTTGGCCTAATTGTTCAGACAACCTGGCCAACAACCAACCTGGCAATACTAGACTATGGAATACTACAATCGCCATACCAATTGTGGGATGGGTAGAATTTCCTTGGTGGCAGGGCAATCTTACAGGAAAAATAGACAACTTACAATATTTAGCATTCAAGGGAGGAAAATGGGTACCTAGGAATAAGACTGGATTAACTGATTTAGGACAGGTCCCCACTGAAAATCTACAGCTCAGTTTCAGTACAACCACCCCTTCCTCTGATGCTTTCAAACCTACAGTATTGGAAAGATACATACATAATAGAAAATGGGAACATTCTGAGTTGTTCCCCCAAGGTGATGCAGACAGTTGTACAAGTAAGCCGGGGAACCTGGTTTGTAATGAATCCAATGAGTATGTCAACGGAATGCATGTATGTGGGAATCCCGCAGCCGGGTACTGTAGCCCCTTGGGACAAAAACCCTCTTGGTGTATGCTTCAGAATGTATCTAGTTTTGTGGATTTGGCTCACAGATTGGTATTGCAGCACTCAGCTTTGTGGGATCTGCCTGAGGGTACATTTTGGATATGCGGAGAAGGAGCATATAAATGGCTTCCCGTAGGTATAAAGGGTACTTGTACATTAGGACGCCTAACCCCAGCTACTTTCATAATTTCAAATAAACAAGTGAATATGCAAGCCGTGCCCAAGCACACACTGTATAAAAGAGCTGCAGATAACTCACCACGTCCCTCGGGGAGGCCGCATATAGTACAAATGGGAATTCCCAACAAAATTGCTAGTACCATTTTTATTTATCCTATGTTAACACAGATGTGGGATAAAATAGTTAGAGCCACGGATTATCTAGATGATCAGATTTGGGATATATTGGACATATTAAATACTAGTATAGCTGTACAGAATCAGCTTATAATAGTCACTAACCAACATACCCTGGTATTGGATTACCTAACTGCCTCACAAGGGGGTATGTGTCAAATCATCGGACCCACCTGCTGTCATTATATAGACCCGAATAGTACTATGAGTATGAGATTTAAATTAAAAGACGTACAACGACTCAGGGATCAGTATGACAAAGACAATGACCAAAATAAGGATAGCTGGTGGTCAGATACCTTTTCTTTTCTTAACCCGGCCAATTGGTTCAGAGGGATCGGTGGGTTACCGGGATTATGCAAAGCCTAATACATACAGTTATGGTTATTGTAATTATATATGTATTATTCAAGGTTGTACTCAAGGGTATCTCGGTATGCACAAATAAATTTTGTGTAATGGATGCGAGAATATAAAGTTTTTTTTTTGTAATATCACAAAAAGAATGACTAAAATGATCGACAAGGTTTTGAATGGAATATGTCAAAGGGGGGATTGTGAAGAGCAGAACAAAAATGATTACCTCAATGAACAAAAATTAAAAAAAAGAATTTGTGATAAATATTGACCTGTCCATTCAAGGACATTTTAGCTATAGTATGAAATCCTGTTTTTCTTGTCTGTGGAATTGCCTTTGTACTGTTTGTTGTGAAACTGCCGCCCACGAAACTGTTTTCTTTTCTTTTCTTTCTTTCCTGTTTTGTCTCTTTGTTTAAACATGCAAAACTTGTATAACCACTAAACCTACTGAAACAACTATATAAAGAAGGGATAGCACTTTGAAGGCAGGCGTGCTTCAGAGACTTCCCAGTGATACACTATACAAGACGTGTCTTGTGTATTATTTCTGGTGATTCCCCACTTCCAAAGGCTGCTCCGACTGAGTGTGATCCCGACAACCCTGTCATTACATATTTATCAAAAAGTAGGCCAAAACGCAGAAACTTTGACTGTAAGATGCCCTAGTCCTGTGGCTGAAACAATCAAAATTATCACCCTTCCAAGACCATGATTTACAGTCCGTATGAAGTGTTTGTGAAGATATGTTTGTTTTTTTTATTTTGCCGCTGTGTCCGGACATTTTGGTCAAACATCTCCACTTTGGTCTCATCTGTCCAAAAGAAACTTTCAGAAGTCTTTAGGTTTGTCCAAAGGCAACATGGCAACATTGCAAACATAAACCATGCGGCCATCTTCTTTTAGGAAAGATTCTTACTCCTTGCCTCCATGCAAGTAATTCCTACCATAGTAGATTACATTTTTTTCCCTGACTTCACAATATTATATTTTTTAAGAAAGTGAATCATCTATTGCAGCATGCTGTTTCAGAGAATTGCATAGTCTCACTGCTTGTAAAGAATCCCCATTTTTGGTTATGATTAAGCCTTCAGTCCTGTACACACAGAGGATTCCCTCTGTCATTGTTGCAGACCTAGATGTAAAAAGAACATTAAAAAGATCACTGTACTGTCCCTTCATGTAAATGTACATTGCAATTTGATAACCCCTAAGCCCTTGTTTTTACAAAATGAATAGCCCCAAGTTTGATGACCTGTCTTGATGCTATAGTTCATCCAACCCCTTAATAACCTTAATCACTTTTCTCTACACCCCCTCTAAAATGATTTCTGCTTGCGGATATTTTTTTCTCAGTGTAGAATGATGTTCTCCAAATTACTTGGTAATTGCCTTATAAACCCCGTAGATTGACGGGCAGCAAGAATTTATTTTCTAAGCTCATTGTTTATCTTATCTCTCCTTGGCATTGTTTTAACACATGCCTAAATTCTCCAGATCAGCAGACTGTCTAAACTTCTGCTTTTATAAATATGGTTGCACATTCTGATTAACAATTAATCATCTTGCTGCTGCATACCCTTTTAATTTGTATGGAATGACTTGCCCTGGAAAAAGCAATCTAGTAATCCTCAAATCAGGCAGTGAATTAGAGTACAGGGAGCCATGTGTGGGATTTTTAAATGTAGATTATAGTGGGTCTTTTGTGATCACATTAAATAGTGTCTAAGTAAAATCAAAGTCTTATGCAGTACTTTAATATCTTGGACCACTTGCTATTTTCTTCAATTTCCTTAGGATGTGTGAATGTGAACGCAAGAAAGCAAATATCAAGTGAAGCCTAAACCAAGAAAGTTGCTCTCTACCTGTCCTATTGAATAACCCAATTTATGACTTTAAGAACTCTTGAACTTTTTGCACTAACACCCTAAGCCAGCACAATACTTTCTAAATGTTACCATTTTTATTTTCACTATTTATCATTCACAAAACATAATGTATTTACTGTATTCTACAGACTGTTAGTTTGCGGTTACACAAATACCAAATATATCCATGATATTCAATGGTTTGTGATTTTTATTTACAAGTGTATGTTGTAAAATATTGCTACAGATTTTGCCTCGTTATTTTTAAGAAGAGTTACAAAAAAAAATCCAACTTTTACTTTTTCAGTTTATTTTTTTGGCATATAGAAATGTGTTTGTATATGCCAATACCCTGTGAATGAAAAAAGAAAAAAAAGAGAAATTGAGGATTTTAGGCCCTACAATGCAGCCTGTAGCTCACTGTTAGGCCGGGGTCACACTAGACCGTAATACGGCC
Organism: Ranitomeya imitator; assembly: GCF_032444005.1. Classification (NCBI taxonomy): domain Eukaryota; kingdom Metazoa; phylum Chordata; class Amphibia; order Anura; family Dendrobatidae; genus Ranitomeya; species Ranitomeya imitator. The sequence goes on from NC_091289.1 coordinate 117,005,362, forward strand.
GAGTGCAATGCGATAAAAAATCGCATTGCACTTTGACTAATGTTACCATATGGGGCCGCTCCCACCAGCCGACTTTTTGTCGCCCATTTTCCTCGGTCCGAGACAATCGCAGCATGCTGCGATTGTCTCGGACCGAGGAAAATTCTCGGCTCACTCGCACCCATATAAGCCTATGGGTGCGAGTGAGACAGCGCACACCACTCGGATATCATCTGAGTGATGTGCGCTATAAGCGGACCCCAGCAATGGAGGAGATGGAGAAATTCATTTCTCCGCCTCCTCCGCAGCTGTGCTCCGATCCTCCCTGTGCGAGAGAATCGGAGCACAGACGCATGACACTCGGCTCCTGCTCTGCTGCGAACAGGAGCCGAGGGTCATTAGCATATCGCATCCGATGATCTCGCATCGGATGCAATACGCTACTGTGACCCCGGCCTTAGAGTTTCTGACTTCCATACCGACATGCTTGAGTTTAAATCCCAGCAGTGTCAAGCTGGGCACAAAATACGAGCATTAATTAAACAAATAGAGGCATCCACTAAGAGAAATCAGATGTCTGGGACCCTGGCATTGAAGGAGAATATGGGAGGGTCATGTGTGAGAAGGTACATTAGATGCAAATGCAACAGGTCTGTTGTGCAAACAAGTGTTTGTATCAGTGTCCTGATGGGCACCTGCTCAGCCCATGGGCCCCTTGGAGATAAATAAGCTGCTCAGCTTGTTTGTGAAAAGAAGAAGTGGGGTTAGAGTACAACCTGAAATAAACAGTTACTATCATAATAAAGATTTTCTGAAATTCATCAGCACAGAATTATGTATCAATTTAGATAAAACAAATGGAAATTGTGCACTTCAAGCTTTCGCGAGCAGGTTTATATAGGTTATTCCTATAGATGTTGGAAACTAGTTTTAACTTTCACACATTCAGAATTTGTTAGTCAAATTGTACATGTAATTTGCCATGGCAAAATCCATTGCTGAAATACTAGGCTGAAGCTTGGATTTCTGCAGTAGGTGTTCCAGCTGATCGGCTTGAGGATTTCCCCTATTGTCTCAGTGCAGTAATTATTTCAGTTGGTTTTTCTTTTCTGCTGCAAATAAATGGAGTATGAAAATCCCAGCCAATTGCACCTGGTGCAAAACGTCAGCATTTTGGATAAAGATTTCTGTGGAAAACAATCCAAAATCCTCCTAAAATCTTAAAGATGTTAATTTTGCCTTGTGCCTCTCGACTCGCTGTAAAGTTTTAAGGCAATTTGATTTGAAGACATGATTTGTTTTCCTTCTGTATTAAATATGTATGACTTGTTATCTCAGCTAGAAACTGCACATGTCATTTAAATAACATTAAATAACCTTTTAGTAACGTCGGAAGACAGTAGAAGTTCTTGAATTACTTACAAGTCAGAACAAATACTCAGATCTTACAATTTACTGTACATCACAACATCACACGGAGACTTTTTCCTCTTGTCACTGAAGTCCAGATGCTCAGGGATCTCATAACATTTACCTACTCTCTACGTTTTGGCTCCACCTTGAGCTGCATGGTAAGGGATCGTTCACATGAGCATAAAAAAAATCGTCTCATTCAGGAAAGTAGGATATTTTTTCTCCCTTTTCATCAATGTGCTGTCCATATGCAATCTTTTTTCACTCAGCAGGTATTCATATTTTAAAGGATCATTTACAGTTTCAATACCACAGAACTGTACTGTATCTGTAAAAATCAGATGTTTTACTGATGGTCCGTATGGCTTGCAATTTTTTTCCTGCAGTATACCGATTTGGAAGTGAAATCGTAACATGCTGCAATTTTTTTACTCATGTCAAATACAACTGAGAAAATATTTGCAGATCTGCACTATCTCATTTAATAACATTGGTCTGAGTGCAATCGGATTTTTTTATCGGATTGCAATCGTCTGATTTGAATGCCCTAAGGCCGGGGTCACACTTGCGAGCTCAATGCAAGAACCTTGCGTCAAGTCTCGGTACTGCTGCCGGCACTCGGAAATGGAGCGTACAGCTGCATAGAAGTACATGCTCCATTCCCGAGTGCCGGGACTTGATGCGAGTTTCTCGCATTGAACTCCCAAGTGTGACCCCTTCCTAAATGTCACAAAGGATTAACAGAAGCAAAACAGATGATTAATAGAAAAGATTTGTCCCCTACTGGACAACCACTTTTCAATGTTCCTAATGTGCATATAAAATAATCAACTAGAATTCTTACCTCCCGAACCGACGCGGCTCCTACACTCCAAACACTGTTTTCCTAAGCTATCCTGGGACATTGTTTATATCACAGAACACTGAAGACCATCAATTGCCACTGATGGGCTGCAGCCCTCGGAATTCTGATATTTCAGAGGAACATAGCTCACAAAGCAGAGAAGCAGCCCATCTTTAGTTTGGGAGATAAGTATTATTTTTCTGTCTTTTTTTACTTTCATAATCGTAGATAATGTCCATATAAGTTAATGTGAAATACTGGAATGGTGTAGCAGAGTGAGCTATGTTGTTTTCATAGCTCCTAAGTTCTGGAGACAGGGTAAGTAGCCAAGCTGTTCTATGTCCATAGCTCCCATTCATTTATAGGGGCTTATTTGCAGTCCCCTTGCTTTTCTACTGGTGCGCTATCTTCTGACACCAGCACGTGGATGCTGATATTGTGTTAGCCATGAATGTCTAAGATTAGAATAACTCTCAAAGACATCTGTGGGCTTTACTTTACCTCTGTATACCACTAAATCATTGTGGATATGAAGAAAATAAAGGTAAAGTATCAATTAGATGGCAAAATATAGCATCGGGGACTGCTCGGGGAGGCCGTTTCTTATCTTGTTCACCACTAAAGATTGTACCCTTGATAAAGACCTTTTTACGGTCGAAACGTTGGGAAAATCTCTCATTATACTTTGTTTCATGGCTGTGAACCCCCAGAATTAATGAATAAAATTGCATCATTGTGAATTGAAGACAAGACTTTTCTCACCTTTTTTATGTGTGCTGGAGGTTGTTCTATTCTATTGACTTTATTTTTTTCCTCCTAAGCACCTACTTGTATTGAGTGCAAAGTGATCCTGATTATTCATATATAAAATATAGCATCATACAAAACTGGGGTACACAGAGAGTTTAAGGTTCCCTAGTGTTCACAGTTTCAAGCAGGAAAATGATTCTATATTAGAAGCACATCATACAATTGTCTTAAAGCCATAAAATAACTTATTCCTTACATCATAGTGCACTTTACATCTGTGTTCAAGCAAATAATGACAAGGCAAGTTGGATCAGAGCCGTTCTTTCCCATTGTACCTGTTTAGTCACTTATCTAGACTCTTTAAGATTATCAACTATGTCTTCAGTTTTTTTTATTAGTTGTTTTACAATATTTTTCTTTTTTTCAGTTTGTGACAGCTGATTCAGGATATTTTAAGGTGTAAATGATTATTGTATTTATTTCACATTGTATGATAAGAAATTTATTTAAAAATTATACAGCATGCAGCCTTTAATGAGACAGGAGGTAAAGTAGCTGACAATTTTCTAGAAGACCTTAAATAAATTGATCATACACTTCAGTGGAAACTAAAGTACTATTTTTTTTCTAAAAGTGAATGACTTGTGTTCTCTACTTTTTCACTTTAATAATAATAGAATGATTAAGTCAAATGTAGGACACCCCAGAAAAAAAAGTCTTGTATGCTCCTCACAACAGGTTGCATGCTCGAGGTTTCTACAATTGAACAATCATTAGCTTAAAGCTTCAGTGGACTCACTGTGCTAATATAAAACCAATCACATAACATTGCATCCACCTAGGCACATAGTTCTGTTCATCCTCTTGTGTGGGAATCTAATAAAGAGCAAATATAAGATCAATAAAGAACAACTATAGAAGATAAAAAAAGAAATACTAGAAGATCAATAAAGAGCAATTAGAAAATCTGTAGATCAATAAAGAACTATAGAAGATCAATAAAGAGCAACTATAGAAGAGCAATAAAGAGCAAGCAGAAGACCTGTAGAAGATCAATAAAGTGCAACCATAGTAGATCAATAAAGAGCAACTATAGATGAGCAATAAAGAGCAACTAGAAGACCTGTAGAAGATCAATAAAGTGCAACCATAGTAGATCAATAAAGAGCGACTATACACGAGCAATAAAGAGCAACTAGAAGACCTGTAGAAGATCAATAAAGTGCAACCATAGTAGATCAATAAAGAGCAACTATAGACGAGCAATAAAGAGCAACTAGAAGACCTGTAGAAGATCAATAAAGTGCAACCATAGTAGATCAATAAAGAGCAACTATACACGAGCAATAAAGAGCAACTAGAAGACCTGTAGAAGATCAATAAAGTGCATCCATAGTAGATCAATAAAGAGCAACTATAGACGAGCAATAAAGAGCAACTAGAAGACCTGTAGAAGATCAATAAAGTGCAACCATAGTAGATCAATAAAGAGCAACTATACACGAGCAATAAAGAGCAACTAGAAGACCTGTAGAAGATCAATAAAGTGCAACCATAGTAGATCAATAAAGAGCAACTATAGATGAGCAATAAAGAGCAACTAGAAGACCTGTAGAAGATCAATAAAGAACAACTATAGTAGATCAATAAAGAACAACTATAGAATAGCAATAAAGAGCAACCAGAAGACCTGTAGAAGATCAATAAAGTGCAACTGTAGTAGACCAATAAAGAGCAACTATAGACGAGCAATAAAGAGCCACTAGAAGACTTGTAGAAGATCAATAAAGTGCAACTATAATAGATCAATAATGAACAACTATAGACGAACAATAAAGAGCAACTAGAAGACCTGTAGAAGATCAATAAAGAACAACTATAGAAGATCAATAAAAAGTAACTATAGAATAGCAATAAAGAGCAACTAGAAGACCTGTAGAAGATAAATAAAGAGCAACTATAGTAGATCAATAAAAACAACTAGAAGATCTGCTGGATTTCAATAAAGAACAACTCTAGAAGATCAATAAAGACCAACTATAATTATTAATCACAACAAATATGTACAAGCAAATAAAATGGCTTAATTGCTTAACACAAAGCATGACATAACCTGATATCTATCATGTCTACTGTCAAGGATCTTTGACTTTATAGAAAGCAAATCAAACCCTGACACCCAGACATACTGTTTTTTTCTTCATGGCTTAAAAAGTATTTACAATGAGAAGATATGAATTCTTACACATAAAATTAATTGGATCCCAAAACATCTGTAATTGTAAGGACTCAGCCTTCGTACAATTCTTCATTGTTGCAAGTATTTGGAGAGTACGGAGAAAGTATTTATGTTCTTGATTCTGCTCAACATATCCATCATCCCAAATAAGGAGTATTAATCGAATTAACTTGGAAAACAAGGTACCACTACCAAGCAATAAGAGGTTGATTCATAAATAATAAAAATATTCTTACCTGTCATCATTTTGCCATCCTTGATCTCCAAGAAGCAAATCCCGAAATCTGTACCTGGGTGGTAAAGGGGGCACTTCACTGTCCAAATCCACCATCCTTTCAGTTCAGAGTATAAGAGACACTGTGCTGGATGCTGGCACACAGGCTGCAGGCTGCTGAAGCAGGCAGCGTGAATGCTGAGTTGGATCACTTTGCAGCATTACCTTGCTGAGAAAGACTGATATGGATTGGAAGCTTTCCACACATACATACAGCATCCAGACTCCTCAGCATGCACATCAGAAACGCCTCTGCTCATCTCATTCGCTACTCAAGAAGCTCGAAAGAAGATGTGAAATGGACCACAGTTAGAAAATGAAGCTTTCACTGAATGATATGCTTCACTGAACTGTGTGAATGCAAGAAAAAAATCTGTAAAATGATTAATGACAAGGGTCATAAAGTGTGTCACTCAAAGTGTGAAAGTGCTTATGGTAATATCACCTACTTTTCTACATCTTTCTTAATCCGACCAATATAAGCCATATCGAAATTTATAAGATGTTTCATTTCATTTCTTGCACTTTTAATTAGAGATGATTGATAACATCATTTTGCCAGGTTTGAGAGTTGCTCTGTCTCCGAGCAGATCACATCTTACGAATCTAAGGAGAAAAACATTGCAATCATTTTTTATCCACTCATTAAGATACTGCTTTTGAGATGCATTTAAACTAGAAAAAAGAAAAATTAGTCAGCTCTCCCATTATGTGGATTTCTCTTCATTCCTTCCCGCATGGAAAAAGGTTGAGCAGCCAGTCCAGTATGAAAGAAACAGATGAATTCCAGCAGGATACCAGGGATTTCATAAAAAATTCTACATTTATTTGTTCATATTAAAATAACATCCCATATGGTACACCACCAAACATTTGTGAGAACTAGACTAATACAGCACTATGCACAATCTAGTGTTAAAGGGAACCTGTCACCCCGTTTTTTTCATATGAGATAAAAATATGGTTCAATAGGGCCTGAGCTCTGCTTTACATTAGTACCTTTCATATCCCCCGATTCCCCACCTTTGCAGAGAAAATACCTTAGTAATCTCGCTGTTTTCAGCTGTCAATCACCCTGGTCCGATGGGCGGGAGCTAATCACTGTCTCTCCCCCCACTCCTTGGCATGTCAGACGTAACTAGATCTGTGAATAGCACAGATCGCGGTCATTTTTTGCGGTTGCGCATTGCATTAGCCTCTAGTAAAGCATGAAATCATTACTGCGCATGAGCCGGCTTTTGACCCTATGCTCTATGCCCCAGAAGCATAGAAAGACTTTCGGGGCACAGAACGTCAAGGAAAATGCCAGCACATGTGCAATAATGAGTTGAATACTTTGCCCACTGTTGGGCAAAACATACTGTGCATGCGCGAGACGCCACTAGAATGCGCAGGCACAGAAAACAATACCAACGCCGGAAATAAGATTCATAGAGCAAAGCCGGAGGTGGGGAGAATCTGTGATTAGGTCCCGCCCATCAGACTGTATCGGGGTGATTGACAGACGAAAACGGAGAGATTACTAAGGTATTTTCTCTGCAAAGGTGGGGAATGGGGGGATATTAAATGGACTAATGTAAAGCAGAGCTCAAGCACTATTGAACCATATTTTTATCTCATATAAAAAAACAGGGTGACAGGTTCCCTTTAAATGCAGCGTTTAATGCTAGATTGTGCATAGTGCTGTATTAGTCTAGTTCTCACAAATTTTTGGTGGTGTACCATATGGGATGTTATTTTAATATGAACAAATAAATGTTGAATTTTTAATTAAATCCCTGCATTTAAACTAGAAACTGTTTAGAAAGAAGTCAGTATTAGGTAATATGAATGCATATTAATATTGTATGCATTTATAGAAAATGTTTGGTGTCAAAGTATATGGCAAGGTGGTGAGATTACACAGAAATGTGTCATTGTGAATCCAGTGATAGAGTCTGATACTGTTTACAACATTACTACTCAAATTTCTCCCCCATAGACATATATGTTACATCATTACTACCCAAAGGCCTATATACAGTGGGGCAAAAAAGTATTTAGTCAGTCAGCAATAGTGCAAGGTCCACCACTTAAAAAGATGAGAGGCGTCTGTAATTTACATCATAGGTAGACCTCAACTATGGGAGACAAACTGAGAAAAAAAAATCCAGAAAATCACATTGTCTGTTTTTTTTAACAATTTATTTGCATATTATGGTGGAAAATAAGTATTTGGTCAGAAACAAACAATCAAGATTTCTGGCTCCTACAGACCTGTAACTTCTTCTTTAAGAATCTCCTCTTTCCCCCACTCATTACCTGTAGTAATGGCACCTGTTTAAACTTGTTATCAGTATAAAAAGACACCTATGCACACCATCAAACAGTCTGACTCCAAACTCCACTATGGTGAAGACCAAAGAGCTGTCAAAGGACACCAGAAACAAAATTGTAGCCCTGCACCAGACTGGGAAGACTGAATCTGCAATAACCAACCAGCTTGGAGTGAAGAAATCAACAGTGGGAGCAATAATTAGAAAATGGAAGACATACAAGACCACTGATAATCTCCCTCGATCTGGGGCTCCACGCAAAATCCCACCCCGTGGGGTCAGAATGATCACAAGAACGGTGAGCAAAAATCCCAGAACCACGCGGGGGGACCTAGTGAATGAACTGCAGAGAGCTGGGACCAATGTAACAAGGTCTACCATAAGTAACACACTACGCCACCATGGACTCAGATCCTGCAGTGCCAGACGTGTCCCACTGCTTAAGCCAGTACATGTCCGGGCCCGTCTGAAGTTTGCTAGAGAGCATTTGGATGATCCAGAGGAGTTTCGGGAGAATGTCCTATGGTCTGATGAAACCAAACTGGAACTGTTTGGTAGAAACACAACTTGTCGTGTTTGGAGGAAAAAGAATACTGAGTTGCATCCATCAAACACCATACCTACTGTAAAGCATGGTGGTGGAAACATCATGCTTTGGGGCTGTTTCTCTGCAAAGGGGCCAGGACGACTGATCCGGGTACATGAAAGAATGAATGGGGCCTTGTATCGTGAGATTTTGAGTGCAAACCTCCTTCCATCAGCAAGGGCATTGAAGATGAAACGTGGCTGGGTCTTTCAACATGACAATGATCCAAAGCACACCACCAGGGCAATGAAGGAGTGGCTTCGTAAGAAGCATTTCAAGTTCCTGGAGTGGCCTAGCCAGTCTCCAGATCTCAAACCTATAGAAAACCTTTGGAGGGAGTTGAAAGTCCGTGTTGCCAAGCGAAAAGCCCAAAACATCACTGCTCTAGAGGAGATCTGCATGGAGGAATGGGCCAACATACCAACAACAGTGTGTGGCAACCTTGTGAAGACTTACAGAAAACGTTTGACCTCTGTCATTGCCAACAAAGGATATATTACAAAGTATTGAGATGAAATTTTGTTTCTGACCAAATACTTATTTTCCACCATAATATGCAAATAAAATGTTAAAAAAACAGACAATGTGATTTTCTGGATTTTTTTTTCTCAGTTTGTCTCCCATAGTTGAGGTCTACCTATGATGTAAATTACAGACGCCTCTCATCTTTTTAAGTGGTGGAACTTGCACTATTGCTGACTGACTAAATACTTTTTTGCCCCACTGTATATATATATATATATATATATATATATATACGTATATATATATATACACAACCCCTGGCAAAAATTATGGAATCAACGGACTTGGGGGATGTTCATTCAGTTGTTTAATTTCGTTGAAGAAAAGCAGATCACCGACACAAAACTAAAATCCTTTCCAATGGCAACTTTCTGGCTTTAAGAAACACTAAAAGAAATCAAGAACAAAATATGTGGTAGTCAGTAATGGTTACTTTTTTTAACCAAGTATAGAGGAAAAATTATGGAGTCACTCAATTCTGAGGAAAAAATTATGGAATTGCCCTGTAAATCTTCACTCCCAAAAATAACACCTGCATCAAATTAGATCTGCTTGTTAGTCTGCATCTGCAAAGGAGTGATCACACTTGCACCAAGTGAACTGACATGAATCATGGCTTCAACACGAGAAATGTCAATTGAAACACAGGAGAGGATTATCAAACTCTTAAAAGGGGTAAATCATCACGCAATGTTGCAAAAGATGTTGGTTGTTCACAGTCAGCTGTGTCTAAAATCTGGACCAAATACAAACAACATGGGAAGGTTGTTAAAGGCAAACATACTGGCAGACCAAGAAAGACATCAAAGCGTCAAGACCGGAAACTTAAAGGAACATGTCTCCAAAACAGGAAATGCACAACAAAACAAATGAGGAACGAATGGGAGGAAACTGGAGTCAACGTCTGTGACCGAACTGTAAGAAACCGCCTAAAGCAAATGGGATTTACATACAGAAAAGCTAAACAAAAACCATCATTAACACCTAAAAAGAAAAAAACAACCTTACAATGGGCTAAGGAAAAGAAATCGTGGACTGTGGATGACTGGATGAAAGTCATATTCAGTGATGGATCACGAATCTGCATTGGGCAAGGTGATGAAGCTAGAACTTTTGTTTGGTGTCGTTCCAATGAGATGTATAAAGATGACTGCCTGAAGAGAACATGCAAATCTCAACAGTCATTTGGGGCTGCATGTCAGCTAAAGACGCTGGGGAGATGGCTGTCATTGCATCTTCAATAAATGCACAAGTTTATGCTGATTTTTTGGACACTTTTCTTATCCCATCAATTGAAAGCATGTTTGGGGATGATGAAATCATTTTTCAAGATGATAATGCATCCTGCCATAGAGCAAAAACTGTGATAACATTCCTTGAAAAAAACACATAAGGTCAATGTCATGGCCTGCAAATAGTCCGGATCGCAATCCAATTGAAAATCTTTGGTGGAAGTTGAAGAAAATGATCCTTGACAAGCCTCCAACCTGCAAAGCTGATCTGGCAACAGAAATCAGAGAAAGTTGGAGCCTGATTGATGAAGAGTACTGTTTGAAACTCATTAAGGCTGGTTTCACATTTGCGTTTAAAAACGCAGAGTTTTAAACGCAAACGCATGTGGTGAAAAAAACGCATGTAAACGCGTTAAAACGCCGCGTTTTTTAGACGCATGCGTTTTTGCATGTTTTAATACAAATGCGGCGTTTTGACACGTTTACATGCGTTTTTCCTGCGTTTGCATTTTTAAACTCATGATGAGAAGTGTCTGACAGCTGCCAATCATCAAAATCAACAAGAAAACCCACTTTAAACAGAAATAGCTAGGGTTAGGGTTAGGATTAGGGTTAGGATCCCTAGTAACCCTAGGGATCCTAACCCTAACCTTAACCCTTTCCCTAACCCTAACCCTAAGGGATCCTAACCCTAACCCTAACCCTAAGGGATCCTAACCCTAACCCAAAGGGATCCTAACACTAACCCTAAGGGAACCCTAACCTTAACCCTAAGGGATCCTAACCATAACCCTTAGGGTTAGGGTTAGGGTTAGGATCCCTTAGGGTTAGGGTTAGGGTTTGGGGTTGGCTTATTAGTGTGTATTCTTGTGTTTTTCTATTAAAACCCATGCGTTTAAAAATGCATGCAAACGCATGTGCTTAAAAAAGCATGCGTTTTTTTTGCGGCAAAAAAACGCCGCTAGAAATTATTACATGTTGCATTTCTGCAACACAGCGCATGCATAGAAAAGATGCATGCTGTGGCAAAACGCGGCAAAACGCATGCAAAAAAAGCATGCGTTTTTAATGTTAAGTATAGAAAAAAAACGCATGCATTTTTTTGCGCTAAAACGCAGCGGCAAAAAACGCAAATGTGAAACCAGCCTAAGTCCATGCCTCAGAGACTGCAAGCGTTATAAAAGCCAGAGGTGGTGCAACAAAATACTAGTGATGTTTCGGAGTGTTTTTTTGTTTGTTTGATTTTCATGATTCCACAATTTTTTCCTCAGAATTGAGTGATTCCATAATTTTTTCCCTATGCTTGGTTAAAAATATTAACCATTACTGACTACCACATTTTTTTTGTTCTTGATTTCTTTTAGTGTTTCTTAAAGTCAGAAAGTTGAAACTTTAGTTTTGTGCCATGTCTGTGAACTGCTTTTCTTCTGCAAAATTAAACAACTGATTGAACATCCTCCAAGTACGGTGATTCCATAATTTTTGCCAGGGGTTGTATATATATATATATATATATATATATATATACAGCTCTGGCAAAAATTAAGAGACCGCTACATCGAATCCCTGTCATGGACAGCCCGATCTCCAGACCTGAACCCCATTGAAAACATCTGGAATGTAATCAAGAGGGTGATGGGTAGTCACAAGCCATCACAAAAAGACTGGTGGAAATCATGCCAAGACGCATGAAAGCTGTCAATAAAAATCATGGTTATTCCACAAAATATTGGTTTCTAAACTCTTCCTGAGTTAATATAAAGTGACAACCTTCAGCACTCAATAAGTCACAGAAAGAAGATGATTTCCAATAGATGAGAAGAATTTATCGAACAGCCGATAACATAGGTTAAATAGACATCATCCAATGTTTCGGCAGTATTTGCCTTTATCAAGGTAGTCTATATCAAATTAAACAGAAATTACCACATGATTAGTATCATCATACGAACAAAAATGAAGAAAAACATTTTTGAAAAAAAATGGTAAGAAATTCGGAGCCAATTGCTGGTCAACGGCTGTGTATTCCGTGTATAAGAACCAAAACCAAAAGAAAGAAAATCAAAGTGACCAAAGTAAATTCATATCCATAGGAAACATGTTGATATATGCTAGAAAAGTATGCAAATGGAAAAACAAGAGGAAAAAAACAAATAAAAAAATTTAAGGAAAAATCCCAAGGAATGAAAAGCAGATGCCAGGTCAGCGTTTATGCACACATGTGTTAAAGTTGCCTCACAGTGAGCACCAATATATTACTAGTACAGGAAAGAAAGGAAACAAAAGGGAGAAAAAAAGGAGGAAAGAAATAAATCTAATTACCTGACTGAGTTAACCCTGCTGTTCTGTTCAGTCTGGGGAGACCTATTTTGAACTTTGGTATTTTTTGGGGTGTTCAAGATGCGGTTCTGAAACTTGTGGTTGATTGACTTAAATGAGGATGGGTCGGTCGGCCACGGGTTTCAGAGCCGCATCTTGAATATTTTAAAGAATATTGAAGTTCAAAGTCGGTCATTTTTGACCAACAGAACAGCAGGGTTAAAACATTAGTATTGTTGTTTCCAAATGATTATGAACTTGTTTTCTTTGCATCATTTGAGGTCTGAAAGCACTGTTTTTTAAATTTTGACCATTTATCCTTTTCAGAAAAAAAACACAAAATGTATTGCTTGGAAATTCGGAGACATGTTGTCAGAAGTTTATAGAATAAAATAACAATTTACATTTTACTCACAAATATACCTATAAAGAGAAATACCAGAGAAACTGAACATTTTGCAGTGGTCTCCTGACCCCCTATAGATATGAACTTGATACTTACTCCATTTTACGAAGATGATAGTAAAGAAAGATGCTGCTAGACAGTTCAAAAGTGTTGAATTTGCACCATCCGACTCTTATCTGTCCAGATATCAACTATATGGTGAGAGTAAGAAGACTGCCAAAAACATTTGACTCTCAGCTGATTAAACCAATACCAGCGGATTCAGTGACTGCAGTCTAATGTACAGAAGGGTCTTTAATCTGAATTATGCACAATTTGGTCTTCAGCCTGGATTTAAAGAGGTTGTCCACTAATAGGACAGCCCCTTATTAATACAAGTGTTTGCACCCGTTAAAATAAAAAAACTTATACCACTCGTACACATGCCATGTGGGCACTCGTTCTCCCAGGGCTCATGTGAGGTTTTATGTCACATGAACCCTGAGCCCAATCAGTGCCAGCTTCACTGTCCCTGCTTTGGAGGAGTAAGTAATCAAAATGAAGTCAGAGCTGCTGTTGTTTTCTTTCTACATTTTACATTTAATTTGCCCAGATGTCAGGGCATAATAAGGAATATTTGTTTTGAATAAATTAGCTGCAAATTGAGTTTCCCAGTAAAACCCATGCAAATTGGCAAAATCTAATTTTGTGAGATCTGCTTATCATTAACAATTAAACTTGCCAACTAATTATGTGATTTGCTATTCTTTGAAATAAAGCAACACTCTGTAGCGCTATAACATGCAAACATGCAATATATAAAATTGGAAGTGCATTATTGTTCTAGAAAATTGATTAAAATGAGGAAATGAGGATACTTAGCACAAAAATTGTCCAATTCATATGTTCCCAGCTGCTCTCAACACAGCAATCCTCTTTGCTGGGAACCCAACCTAAAATTATCCCTTTAATGGATTGTTAGGCTACAATTAGATGAGAAGGTATGATCCTGATGTGACTTAAACTGCCATAGGCTGATGGGTGGAGTGCTCAGTCAGGGAGCCTATGTATGCAAACAACAAAAGACTGACAGTCACTTCAAAACAGAAATCAGGTGTGTACATGTGCTTACTAAGACTAGCTATCGCCATATATAACTAACAAATAAAGTGACACTCTGTAGCGCTATATCATGAAAACATGAAATATATGAAATTGGAATTGCATTACTGCTCTAGAAAATGGATTAAAATTAAGCTACTTAGAGCATGAATTGGTCAATTCCTGTATGCTAAGTATTCTCATTACAGGCTCTCTGACTGAGCACTCCACCCATCAGCCTCTGGCGGCTTTAATCACAGCAACATCCTATCTACCCACATAATTGTAGGCTATAAGCCCTGGAGAGGGGTAATATTAAATTAGGTTCTTAGCAAAAAGGATCACATTGTCGTCGCTGCTGGGCATACGTCAATTGGCCAATACATGTGCTAAATTATATTCATTTTAATCAATATTATAGAGCAGTAATACAATTCCAATCTCGCATCCAACTTTGGCAAACATTAAGAGACCACCACATCAAAACCCTGTCATGTGCAGGTCAATCTCCAGACCTGAACCCCATTGAAAACCTCTGTAATGTAATCAAGAGGATGATGGATAGCCACAAGCCATCTGTTAGGTGTCGAGTTCCCGCTTCTGCACAAGGGGAATCTCGAGCCATCTCCGCTGCGGTCTCCCATTCTTATCCAGCCGCAGTGGAGTCTGCTCAGCAGAGACATCGGTCCCAGCATCTTGCTCAGTCTCACTCTGTACAAAGAGTTACTGCTGCTTTTCCTGCTTCTGCCATTGAAGTCAGTGTTGGGCAGCGGTGAGCAGATGCTTTTGTGTTGGGAGTTCTGTTTTTGGGCTCCCTCTGGTGGTTACTGATGGTACTGGGTGACTTGTCTTTCCTGGGTCTCTGGGTTCCACCTGTTCCATCAGTATATGGGAGTTTCCTATTTAACCTGGCTTTGCTGGCATTTCCTCGCCGGTTATCAATGTATCCAGTGTGTCTTGTTACCTCTGCTTCCTGCTCCTAGAATCTTCTGGTCAAGCTAAGTTTGGATTTTCCTGTTTTGGTGTTTTGCTTTATTTGGTTTTTAGTCCAGCCTGCAGATATGTGATTATTGCTGCTGGTTGCTCTAGTGGGCTGAAATTGCTCCTCATGTACCATGAGTTGGCACATGAGTTCAAGTAATTTCAGGATGGTTTTTTGAAGGGTTGACCGCGCAGTTCACTTTTGTATCCTCTGCTATCTAGCTTTAGCGGGCCTCATTTTGCTGAAACTGTTTTCATACTGCGTATGTGCTTTCCTCTCATTTCACCGTCATTATATGTGGGGGGCTGCTATTTCTGTGGGGTATTTCTCTGGAGGCAAGAGAGGTCTGTGTTTCTTCTAATAGGGGAAGTTAGATCTTCGGCTGGAGCGAGACGTCTAGGATCATCGTAGGCACGTTCCCCGGCTACTTTTATTTGTGTGTTAGGTTCAGGGTCGCGGTCAGCTCAGGTTCCATCGCCCTAGAGCTTGTTTGTATCTGTGCTTGTCCTTTAGTGATCCCCTGCCATTGGGATCATGACAGTATAACCGGCCCACAAAGTGTTAATTGTATTGGCTGAAGTAGGAGGATAAGTAGTCTGAGGAAGTTTTTTTTTTTGTTTTTTTGTTTTTTTTTTCCCTCAGAGTTTGCTGCCTAGCCTTATTGCAGCCTGGCTACTTCCTCCTCCTCTTAATCTTTGAATGGCTCTGATCCCAGCTGTTTATCATGGACGTCCAGAGTTTGGCTTCCAGCCTGAATAACCTTGCCGCTAAGGTTCAAAATATACAGGATTTTGTTGTACATGCTCCTATGTCTGAACCTAGAATTCCTGTCCCAGAGTTTTTTTCTGGAGATAGATCTCGTTTTCTGAATTTTAGGAACAATTGCAAGTTGTTTCTTTCTTTGAAATCTCGCTCCTCTGGAGACCCTGCTCAGCAAGTAAAGATTATTATATCTTTCCTGCGGGGTGACCCTCAGGATTGGGCATTTGCATTGGCACCAGGGGACCCTGCGTTGCTTAATGCGGATGCGTTTTTTCTGGCATTGGGTTTGCTCTATGAGGAACCTAACCAAGAGATTCAGGCTGGAAAAGCTTTGTTGGCCCTCTCTCAGGGGCAAGATGAAGCAGAAATTTATTGTCAAAAATTTCGGAAGTGGTCGGTGCTTACTCAGTGGAATGAGTGCGCCCTGGCTGCAAGGTTCAGAGATGGCCTTTCTGAGGCCATTAAAGATGTTATGGTTGGGTTCCCTGCGCCTACTGGTCTGAATGAGTCTATGACTATGGCTATTCAGATTGATCGGCGTTTACGGGAGCGCAAACCTGTGCACCATTTGGCGGTGTCGTCTGAACCGTCACCTGAGATAATGCAATGTGATAAAATTCAGTCCAGAAGTGAACGGCAAAATTATAGGCGGAAAAAAAGGTTGTGCTTTTATTGTGGTGATTCAGCTCATGTTATATCAGCATGCTCTAAACGCACAAAAAAGGTTGATAAGTCTGTTGCCATTAGTACTTTACAGTCTAAGTTCATTCTGTCTGTGACTCTGATTTGTTCATTATCATCCATTTCCGTCGATGCCTATGTGGATTCAGGCGCTGCCCTGAGTCTTATGGATTGGTCATTTGCCAATCGCTGTGGGTTTAGTCTGGAGCCTCTGGAAGTCCCTATTCCTTTGAAGGAAATTGACTCTACACCTTTGGCTATGAATAAACCTCAGTACTGGACACAAGTGACCATGCGTATGACTCCTGTTCATCAGGAGGTGATTCGCTTCCTGGTACTGTATAATTTGCATGATGTCCTAGTGCTTGGTCTGCCATGGTTACAAACTCATAATCCAGTCCTTGACTGGAAATCGATGTCTGTGTTAAGCTGGGGTTGTCAGGGGGTTCATGATGATGCACCTCCGATTTCTATCGCTTCATCTACTCCTTCTGAGATTCCTGTGTTTTTGTCTGACTATCGGGATGTTTTTGAGGAGTCTAAGCTCAGTTCGCTTCCTCCTCACAGGGATTGCGATTGTGCTATAAATTTAATTCCAGGCAGTAAATTTCCTAAAGGTCGTTTGTTCAATCTGTCAGTGCCAGAGCATACTGCTATGCGGGATTATGTTAAGGAGTCCTTGGAAAAGGGACATATCCGTCCATCTTTGTCCCCTTTGGGAGCAGGTTTTTTTTTCGTGGCCAAAAAAGATGGTTCCTTGAGGCCTTGTATAGATTATCGTCTTTTGAATAAGATTACCGTAAAATATCAGTATCCTTTGCCATTGTTGACTGATTTGTTTGCTCGCATTAAGGGGGCTAAATGGTTCACTAAGATTGATCTTCGGGGTGCGTATAATCTTATACGTATAAAGCAAGGTGATGAGTGGAAAACCGCATTTAATACGCCTGAGGGCCATTTTGAGTATTTGGTAATGCCTTTCGGACTTTCTAATGCTCCTTCAGTCTTCCAGTCCTTTATGCACGATATTTTCCGTGAATATCTGGATAAATTTATGATTGTGTATTTGGATGATATTTTGGTTTTTTCTGATGACTGGGAGTCTCATGTTAAGCAGGTCAGGAAGGTGTTTCAGGTCCTGCGGGCCAATTCCTTGTTTGTAAAAGGCTCAAAGTGTCTCTTTGGAGTCCAGAAGATTTCTTTCTTGGGGTATATTTTTTCCCCTTCTACTATTGAGATGGATCCCGTCAAGGTTCAGGCTATTTGTGACTGGACGCAGCCTACATCTCTTAAGAGTCTACAGAAGTTCTTGGGCTTTGCTAATTTCTATCGTCGTTTTATAACTAATTTTTCTAGTGTTGTTAAGCCTTTGACGGATTTGACTAAGAAGGGTGCTGATGTTGCTAATTGGTCTCCTGCGGCTGTGGAGGCCTTTCAGGAACTTAAGCGCCGGTTTTCTTCTGCTCCTGTGTTGCGTCAGCCAGATGTTTCGCTCCCTTTTCAGGTTGAGGTTGATGCTTCCGAGATTGGAGCGGGGGCGGTTTTGTCACAGAGAAGCTCCGATGGCTCAGTGATGAAGCCATGCGCGTTTTTTTCTAGAAAGTTTTCGCCGGCTGAGCGGAATTATGATGTTGGTAATCGGGAACTTTTGGCCATGAAGTGGGCATTTGAGGAGTGGCGTCATTGGCTAGAGGGTGCTAGACATCGTGTGGTGGTCTTGACTGATCACAAAAATTTGATTTACCTTGAGTCTGCCAGGCGTCTGAATCCTAGACAGGCTCGTTGGTCACTGTTTTTCTCTCGTTTCAATTTTGTGGTTTCATACCTGCCAGGTTCAAAGAATGTGAAGGCGGATGCTCTTTCTAGGAGTTTTGTGCCTGACTCCCTTGGAAATTCTGAGCCCTCTGGTATCCTTAGGGATGGGGTGATTTTGTCTGCTGTCTCCCCAGACTTGCGACGTGCTTTGCAGGAGTTTCAGGCGGGTAAACCTGATCGTTGTCCGCCTGAGAGACTGTTTGTTCCGGATAATTGGACCAGTAGAGTCATCTCCGAGGTCCATTCTTCTGCGTTGGCAGGTCATCCTGGAATATTTGGTACAAGAGACTTGGTGGCCAGGTCTTTTTGGTGGCCTTCCTTGTCGAGGGATGTGCGTTCTTTTGTGCAGTCTTGTGAGGTTTGTGCTCGGGTTAAGCCTTGCTGTTCTCGGGCCAGTGGATTGTTGTCACCTTTGCCTATCCCGAAGAGGCCTTGGACGCACATTTCCATGGACTTTATTTCGGATCTCCCTGTCTCTCAAAAAATGTCCGTCATCTGGGTTGTGTGTGATCGCTTTTCTAAAATGGTTCATCTGGTACCCTTGCCTAAGTTACCTTCCTCCTCTGAGTTGGTCCCTCTGTTTTTTCAGAATGTGGTTCGTTTGCATGGGATTCCTGAGAACATCGTTTCTGACAGGGGATCCCAGTTTGTGTCTAGATTTTGGCGGACGTTCTGTGCTAAGATGGGCATTGATTTGTCCTTTTCGTCTGCATTCCATCCTCAGACGAATGGCCAGACTGAACGAACTAATCAGACCTTGGAAACTTATTTAAGGTGTTTTGTTTCTGCTGATCAGGATGACTGGGTTACCTTTTTGCCGCTGGCCGAGTTTGCCCTTAATAATCGGGCTAGTTCTGCTACCTTGGTTTCTCCTTTCTTTTGTAATTCGGGGTTTCATCCTCGTTTTTCCTCTGGTCAGGTGGAACCTTCTGATTGTCCTGGAGTGGACATGGTGGTGGATAGGTTGCATCGGATTTGGAGTCATGTGGTGGACAATTTGAAGTTGTCCCAGGAGAAGGCTCAGCAGTTTGCTAATCGCCGTCGCCGCGTGGGTCCTCGACTTCTTGTTGGGGACTTGGTGTGGTTGTCTTCTCGTTTTGTTCCTATGAAGGTCTCTTCTCCTAAGTTCAAGCCTCGGTTCATCGGTCCCTATAGGATCTTGGAAATTCTTAACCCTGTGTCGTTTCGTTTGGATCTCCCGGCATCGTTTGCTATTCATAATGTATTCCATCGGTCGTTGTTGCGGAAGTATGAGGTACCTGTTGTTCCTTCGCTTGAGCCTCCTGCTCCAGTGCTGGTGGAGGGAGAATTGGAGTATGTTGTGGAGAAGATCTTGGATTCTCGTGTTTCCAGACGGAAACTCCAGTATTTGGTCAAGTGGAAGGGTTATGGTCAGGAGGATAATTCTTGGGTGGTTGCCTCGGATGTTCATGCTGATGATTTGGTTCGCGCTTTTCATAGGGCTCATCCTGGTCGCCCTGGTGGTTCTCGTGAGGGTTCGGTGACCCCTCCTCAAGGGGGGGGTACTGTTGTGAGTTCTGTTTTTGGGCTCCCTCTGGTGGTTACTGATGGTACTGGGTGACTTGTCTTTCCTGGGTCTCTGAGTTCCACCTGTTCCATCAGGATATGGGAGTTTCCTATTTAACCTGGCTTTGCTGGCATTTCCTCGCCGGTTATCAATGTATCCAGTGTGTCTTGTTACCTCTGCTTCCTGCTCCTAGAATCTTCTGGTCAAGCTAAGTTTGGATTTTCCTGTTTTGGTGTTTTGCTTTATTTGGTTTTTAGTCCAGCCTGCAGATATGTGATTATTGCTGCTGGTTGCTCTAGTGGGCTGAAATTGCTCCTCATGTACCATGAGTTGGCACATGAGTTCGAGTAATTTCAGGATGGTTTTTTGAAGGGTTTTTCGCTGACCGCGCAGTTCACTTTTGTATCCTCTGCTATCTAGCTTTAGCGGGCCTCATTTTGCTGAAACTGTTTTCATACTGCGTATGTGCTTTCCTCTCATTTCACCGTCATTATATGTGGGGGGCTGCTATTTCTGTGGGGTATTTCTCTGGAGGCAAGAGAGGTCTGTGTTTCTTCTAATAGGGGAAGTTAGATCTTCGGCTGGAGCGAGACGTCTAGGATCATCGTAGGCACGTTCCCCGGCTACTTTTATTTGTGTGTTAGGTTCAGGGTCGCGGTCAGCTCAGGTTCCATCGCCCTAGAGCTTGTTTGTATCTGTGCTTGTCCTTTAGTGATCCCCTGCCATTGGGATCATGACACTTTTGGGGCTAAGTCCTGCTTTTCTCTTTCTGAGCATGCCCAGGGCAAGATCTCCCATTGGAGATCGAGGGTCACGTGCTCAGGTACTGCAGCACATCCCATTGGTCCTCCAGGAAGGTCCTGAAAGGGCAAAACTTTGGTAGCAGCTTCCCATTGGTCCTTTATTGGAAGGTCCTGAACGTGCTGCAACTATATAAGCTGCGCATGACCGCACGGCCATGCGCTAGTGTACATTTGTAAATGTGTGTGTGTTGTGAGTGAAAGTCGCTCTTTAAATAACCCTCCCTATTGGATGACTGTTCGCGGAAGGTGTATGTTTGCTATCTAGCGCCCGACTTAGCCATCAGCACGTAAACACACAATACAGCGTCTTATTGCTGTGACCGCCAGTGCGGCGCCTTGTGCTTTCACAGCGCTTTCCTGACCCAAGCCTGGGTGGTTAGTGGCGTTCGCCAGTGCGGCACTGCATGCACTCTCGTGCTTCTATTGCTGTCACTCTGACACCTCAGTAGCGGTGTCGAGCGCATGAGGTCTATGTACTCAAATCCTGTGTCTTGGGATTGAGTTCTGAGACTCGTTGCTTGCGCTCTTGGTGCGGTACCACGGCCCTGTGACGTAACAGGGTTCGCTTCCTTCACACAGGGTGAGGTTAGCCCATGTGTGTATTCACTTTGTACCGCCATATAGTCCGTCATTACTTGGCAGCAGGTTCCATCTCTGCACGGTGGACCCCGGGCTGCGAACGCACCATACTCTATCTGTCTTATTATTTGGTGCGTTCCGCTAGCCCTAACATTACACTAGCGCCAGGGTCTGGCTAGTAATGACGGACAAACAGCAATCCTTGTGGTATATCCAGCAGCTGGAGGGTAGGTTGGCGGCTCTCGAGAGCTCAACCTCAGCTGTGGATGTTACCGCAGTTGCTGTACAGGCTGCTAGCATGGCTGCAGCAACCTTGTCCATTGCCACCCCTGTTCCGACATTATCTCGTCTCCCGCTGCCAGAAAAATTTTCTGGTGATAGCAAATTTTGTAGGGGATTCGTGAGTCAGTGCTCTATTCACCTCGAGCTCCTGGCTGCACGTTTTCCCACAGAGCGGGCTAAGGTGGGATTTAAAATGTCTCTCTTGTCGGACAGGGCAATGGAATGGGCTACGCCGCTGTGGGAGCGTGGCGATCATGTGGTACAGAGTGCTCCGCTGTTCCTGAACACTCTGAAACAGGTCTTTTTAGGACCTCAAGTCACCCATGATACTGCGCTCCAACTGCTGGCATTAACTCAGGGTGAGTCCTTGGTCAGTCATTTTGCCGTCCAATTCCGCACTTTAGCTTCTGAGCTGGACTGGTCGGATAAAGCCCTTATCCCCATATTTTGGAGGGGCCTGGCTGATCATGTTAAGGACGCTCTGGCCACTAGGGAGATTCCTGCCACACTGGAGGAGTTAATAACTGTCTCCACTCGAATTGACCTCCGTTTTAACGAGCGGAGGTTAGAGCGAGCCCAGTGTAGGCAGAGGTTTCGGCTGGCTCCTACCTTCGCCAAACCTCTGGAATCTCCGGTCCTGGTTCCTGAGTCACATGAGGCCATGGAAGTGTCACAAGCGGGATCTAAGTCCCGGACCGCTTGTGCACTCAAGGTCTGTCATGTTTGCCAGCATTCAGGACATCTAGCCATTAGATGTCCTCAGCGGTCGAGGAAACGTCAGCGTCTAGTGGTAGTAGGTGGAGGTACACTAGACACGGCGATGTTTGCCTCTAAATTGTCCTTTAAGGGGACAATTATTATAGGCTCATTCTCCCACTCGGTAGAGCTCTGCGTGGATTCTGGGGCGGAGGGCAATTTTATGTCTTCTGCCTTCGCCCAACGTCACGCAATACCCCTGGTTAAGCTAGCTCAACCAGTAACGGTACGAGTGGTGAATGGGTCGACACTGCCCTCACAGATAACACACCAGACCATCCCTTTTACTCTGTCCATGTCGCCATCTCATCAGGAGATTATATCTCTGCTCGTCATTCCTGAGGGAATTGATGAGGTCCTGTTGGGAATACCTTGGCTACGGTACCACTCTCCTCATATCGAGTGGTCCTCAGGCAGAATTCTGGGATGGGGCGAATCTTGTGGGGGTAGGTGTCAGAGGGAGTGCGTTCAGGTTGCTACTACAGAGGTACCCGCAGATCTATCCTCTCTCCCCAAGCAGTATTGGTCTTATGCAGATGTGTTCTCCAAAAAGGCGGTGGAGATCCTTCCACCC
The DNA here is from genome assembly GCF_032444005.1 of Ranitomeya imitator. Lineage (NCBI taxonomy): Eukaryota > Metazoa > Chordata > Amphibia > Anura > Dendrobatidae > Ranitomeya > Ranitomeya imitator. Next base: position 117,028,086 of record NC_091289.1, read on the forward strand.
CATCGCCCCTATGACTGTCCTATTGATCTCTTGCCTGGTGCTGAGCCTCCCCGGGGTCGAGTCTCTCCGTTATCTCTCCCGGAGATGGAGGCAATGTCACAGTACATCCAGGAAAATCTGGCAAGAGGATTCATTAGGAAGTCAGTGTCACCTGCTGGGGCATTGTTCTTCTTCGTGCAGAAGAAGAATGGGGAATTGCGTCCATGCATAGACTACAGGGGTCTTAACGCCATCACCGTTAAGAATAAGTATCCTTTGCCTTTGATATCTGAGCTCTTCGATAGGCTTCGGGGAGCAAGGGTATTTACTAAATTAGATCTGCGGGGTGCTTACAACCTGATTCGCATCCGTGAGGGGGACGAATGGAAGAATGCTTTTAACACCAGGGATGGGCACTATGAATATCTGGTGATGCCCTTCGGGCTCTGTAATGCCCCAGCCGTTTTCCAAGACTTTGTGAACGACATCTTCCGGGATATGCTTTCCACCTCGGTTGTAGTCTATCTGGATGATATTCTCATCTACTCTCCAGATATTGACTCCCACCGGAGAGATGTTTGCAAAGTCTTCGACCTCCTACGGGCAAACTCCCTCTATGCCAAGTAGGAGAAGTGTATGTTCGAGCAGGAGTCCTTACCTTTCCTAGGCTACATCATCTCTGCCCAGAGATTGGCTATGGATCCTGCCAAACTACAGGCTGTGATGGACTGGCAGGAACCCCATTCTCTTAAAGCGGTGCAGCGCTTTATGGGGTTCATTAATTATTATCGCCAGTTCATTCCGCACTTCTCATCTTTGGTAGCTCCCTTGGTTGTCCTCACCAAGAAGGGGGCAAATCCCAAATTGTGGTCTGAGGAGGTCTCCAAGGCCTTTAACTCCATTAAGTCACACTTCGCTAGCGCTCCCATCCTACATCGCCCCGATGTTGATAAGCCATTTATCATGGAGGTGGATGCCTCTTCTGTTGGTGCTGGAGCAGTCCTCTTCCAAAAGGATGCTCAAGGTCGGAAGCATCCTTGCTTCTTCTTTTCTAAGACCTTCTCACCAGCAGAGAGAAATTATTCCATCGGGGACATGGAGTTGCTAGCCATGAAGTTGGCTTTCTCGGAGTGGAGACATCTCTTGGAAGGAGCACGTTTTGGCCGCATATGGCTCGTGATGTCGCAGAATATGTTTGGGCGTGTGTCTCTTGCGCCAAGGACAAGTCCCCTCGGCAACGGCCAGCTGGTTTGCTTTACCCTCTGCCGGTGGCGGACAGGCCCTGGGAGATGGTCGGGATGGACTTTGTGGTGGGCTTACCCAAGTCTCGTAACTGCACCATTATCTGGGTGATCACCGACCATTTTTCCAAAATGGTGCACTTGGTGCCTCTTCCACGGCTACCTTCTGCACGGGCGTTGGCTGTCTTGTTCATCAAACAAATCTTTCGCCTACACGGTATGCAAGACAAAATTGTTAGTGACCGGGGTCCCCAGTTTGCATCTCGATTCTGGAGAGAGCTTTGTCGTCTACTCAGTATTGAGTTGAATCTCTCTTCGGCATATCATCCCGAGACGAATGGGTTGGTAGAGAGGGCCAACCAGACCTTGGTCACATATTTACGACATTTTGTTTCTGCCAGGCAGGATGACTGGGCATCCTTGCTACCGTGGGCAAAGTTTGCGCTTAACAATGCCGTAGCCGACTCCACCGGTCAGACTCCATTCCTCCTAAATTACGGCTAGCATCCGCGTGTCCCTGTGCACATGCCTGTGTCTTCTGCTGACTCCAGGGTGGCAGACTGGGCTGTGGAGGCACGGGACATTTGGGACCGCACTCAGGATGCCATTCGGGCCTCCAAGGAGAGAATGAGGTCCTCTGCCGATGCTCATCAGCGTCTTGCTCCGACCTTTGCTCCTGGCGACTTAGTGTGGCTCTCCGCCCGTAACATCAGGCTGCGTGTTGAGTCCACTAAGTTTGCACCTCGCTACTTGGGTCCCTTCAAGGTCCTTGAACAGGTTAACCCTGTGGTCTACCGTCTGGCCCTTCCTCCACGCTTGGGTATCACCGACACCTTTCATGTGTCCCTCTTGAAACCCGTATACATGTCCCGGTTTTCCGAGTCATCTGCCAGGACATCGGGTTCGTCTACGGACGATTACGAGGTGAACGCTATTTTGGGGTGCAAGGTGGTACGTGGCAAAAAGTTCTATCTGGTGGATTGGAAGGGTTATGGCCCAGATGACAGGTCCTGGGAGCCTGCTGAAAACATTCGGGCCTCACAGCTCATTGCTGCCTTCGAGCGTAGCGAGGCCCAAGGAGGGGGGGGGTCCTAGGAGGGGGGGTAATGTTAGGTGTCGAGTTCCCGCTTCTGCACAAGGGGAATCTCGAGCCATCTCCGCTGCGGTCTCCCATTCTTATCCAGCCGCAGTGGAGTCTGCTCAGCAGAGTCGTCGGTCCCAGCGTCTTGCTCAGTCTCACTCTGTACAAAGAGTTACTGCTGCTTTTCCTGCTTCTGCCATTGAAGTCAGTGTTGGGCAGCGGCGAGCAGATGCTTTTGGGGCTAAGTCCTGCTTTTCTCTTTCTGAGCATGCCCAGGGCAAGATCTCCCATTGGAGATCGAGGGTCACATGCTCAGGTACTGCAGCACATCCCATTGGTCCTCCAGGAAGGTCCTGAAAGGGCAAAACTTTGGTAGCAGCTTCCCATTGGTCCTTTATTGGAAGGTCCTGAACGTGCTGCAACTATATAAGCTGCGCATGATCGCACGGCCATGCGCTAGTGTACATTTGTAAATGTGTGTGTGCTGTGAGTGAAAGTCGCTCTTTAAATAACCCTCCCTATTGGATGACTGTTCGCGGAAGGTGTATGTTTGCTATCTAGCGCCCGACTTAGCCATCAGCACGTAAACACACAATACAGCGTCTTATTGCTGTGACCGCCAGTGCGGTGCCTTGTGCTTTCACAGCGCTTTCCTGACCCAAGCCTGGGTGGTTAGTGGCGTTCGCCAGTGCGGCACTGCATGCACTCTCGTGCTTCTATTGCTGTCACTCTGACACCTCAGTAGCGGTGTCGAGCGCATGAGGTCTATGTACTCAAATCCTGTGTCTTGGGATTGAGTTCTGAGACTCGTTGCTTGCGCTCTTGGTGCGGTACCACGGCCCTGTGACGTAACAGGGTTCGCTTCCTTCACACAGGGTGAGGTTAGCCCATGTGTGTATTCACTTTGTACCGCCATATAGTCCGTCATTACTTGGCAGCAGGTTCCATCTCTGCACGGTGGACCCCGGGCTGCGAACGCACCATACTCTATCTGTCTTATTATTTGGTGCGTTCCGCTAGCCCTAACACCATCAAACAAAGAAGAACTGCTTACATTTTTGCACCAGAAGCAGTGTGAAAGACTGGTGGAAAGCATGCCAAGACGCATGAAAGCTGTGATTAAAAATCATGGTTATTCCACAAAAAAATTGATTTCTGAACTCTTCCTGAGTTAAAACGTTAGTATTGTTGTTTCTAAATTATTCTGAACTTGTTTTCTTTGCATTAATTGAGGTCTGGAAGCACTGTGTTTTTTTTTAATTTTGACCATTTTTCTTTGTCAGAAAAAAATACAAAATTTATTGCTTGGAAATTCGGAGAAATGTGGTCAGAAGTTTATAGAATAAAAGAACAATTTACATTTTATTCAAAAATCTAATATATATAGAGAAAAATCAGACAAACTGAACATTTTGCAGTGGTCTCTTATTTTTTGCCAGCGCTGTATACAGTAGTGTCAGTGTGAGGCTATGTGACCACGTTGCAGAAATGCTGCGTAAATGTCTGCAGCATTTCCACAACTCCCTGCCGCGGGTAAAATGCATGCATTTTTCAAGAGTTTTTAGCTTGCAGAATGCTTGTGTTTTCCAAAATATTTAGAATTGAGAGTCCTCAGTAGTGTTGAGCATTCCGATACCGCAAGTATCGGGTATCGGCCGATATTTGCGGTATCGGAATTCCGATACTGAATTCCGATACTTCCCGCGTATCGGATACCGGAATCGGAAGTTCCCAGAATTCAAATTGAACGCAGCAGCCAATGAGGAATGAATGAAAGTGTGGGCACATCCTGTTTAGCATGGTGGGCATGTAAGTACTGGCAAGGCTTGGATTGGCTGCTGAAATGATGTCACTCTGCACTATAAAAAAGCGCTGCCGCCATTTTGCGCTCACTCTGCTGTGATTTCAGTTAGGGACAGGACGCTGTGTTCTAACTGAGGGCCAGTTGAGCTTGCTAATTGCTTTATTTTCCTTTCCAAAGGCTAATTTAGCAAAACGCTGTGTGTTCTTCACTGTTCACCTTGCTCTTGCCTTGCAGCGCTGTTTTAACAGCGTTCTGCAAGGTCTCTGTGTGTGTGTGTGTGTGCAGCTCACTCTGTAGTCTGTGTGCAGCCATATACCCGGTTGTATTCAGCTCAGGGGGGGTTCACACTGCCTCACACAGTTGTTCTTTTTTGCTCTTAGTGCAGCCTGCTGCACATTTTTTCTCAAATTTCCTATTAGTGTTTTTCCACCAGTCTCCAGCTCTATTGTGGAAAAACACTACATAGGATAACCTAGAGGGGGGTTTTTGGGCCTTGCAGCGCCGTTTACGGCTGTCTGCACGGTCTCCGTGTGAGCCCAGCTCGCCCTGTAGTCTGTGTGCAGCCATAGCCGGTTGGATTCAGCTCAGGGTTCATTACTGGCTCATACCTTGAGAAAAATTTTCCTTTTTTTCAAATAGTGCAGCCTGTTTAAAATTTGAAAAAAAAAATTCCTATTAGTGTCTTTCCACTCGTATCCAGCTAAATAGTGGAAAAACACTATATAGGATAACCTAGAGGAGGGTTTTTTGGCCTTGCAGCGCCGTTTACGGCTGTCTGCACGGTCTCCGTGTGAGCCCAGCTCGCCCTGTAGTCTGTGTGCAGCCATAGCCGGTTGGATTCAGCTCAGGGTTCGTTACTGGCTCATACCTTGAGAAAAATTTTCCTTTTTTTGAAATAGTGCAGCCTGTTTAAAATTTGAAAAAAAAAAAATTCCTATTAGTGTCTTTCCACCAGTCTCCAGCTCAATTGTGGAAAAACACTACATAGGATAACCTAGAGGGTTTTTTTGGGGCCTTGCAGCGCCGTTTACGGCTGTCTGCACGGTCTCTGTGTGAGCGCAGCTCGCCCTGTAGTCTGTGTGCAGCCATAGCCGGTTGGATTCAGCTCAGGGTGCGTTACTGCCTCATACCTTGAAAAACAATTTCCTTTTTTTCAAATAGTGCAGCCAGTTTAAAATTTGAAAAAAAAAATTCCTATTAGTGTCTTTCCACTTGTATCCAGCTAAATAGTGGAAAAACACTATATAGGATAACCTAGAGGAGGGTTTTTTGGCCTTGCAGCGCCGTTTACGGCTGTCTGCACGGTCTCCGTGTGATTTAAACTAGCTCTGTAGCCCGATCTGCACCAAAAAAAAGGTTAAGTTCACCAAACACAACTTAACACTTGTGTAGGCCACATTTGAAAAATAATAAAGTTTAGTCCACAATTTACAACATTAGTGTTTCTTACACCTGTTAGGAGGAGCATTACAGGAATAAGCACATTAAGGCCTTAGTACTTTTCTGCTTATTTTTATCTGTCAACCAAGATGAAGAGGGCAGGGAGTAAGGCACGTGGGCGTGGGCGCGGAGCAGGGAGAGGAGCAGGGAGAGGACGTGGTGATTCTGTGCCTGCTGCGGGCGCCGGTGACTCGTCGTCACTCAGTTTCAGCAGGGAACAGTCCTTCATGCGCAGCTTTGTCGGAGAGCGCCGTGCACCGCTGCTGCGTGAAGACCAAATTGAAGCCGTTGTCGGGTGGATGGCAGCTAACGCCTCGGCATCGACTTCAGTTAGTGCCACATCCTCTCAGGCACAGAGCACTGGAGAGCAGCCATCTGTCTCTTCACCACCTGCCAAATTGGCCAGGCAGTCAGAGAGCCCAGGACAGGAGCCGTCTCTACTTCTGTTCTCTGAATCTCTTGGCTTGGAAACAGGGGGCCAGCCAAGCAGCATTGGAGAAATGGAAGAAGAGGCAGTGTGCAGTGATGCCCAACACCTTTTTCTCTCTGACTCTGAAGAGGCAGGTGGGCCAGTGCCTCCGGTGACCACAGCGCAGTACGCATCTGATGATGAAACTCAGGTGCCGCTTTCTCGTGCGTACTGTGCTGCTGAGACTACCCAGGAGGAGCAGTTGGTGGCAGAGGGTAGTGGAGATGATGAGGTCCTTGACCCATCGTGGCGTGAGGAACAGGAAGGTGGTGGGAGCAGCTCAGAGGAAGAGCTTCCTCTTACGGGCCAAAGAGGGAGAGGGAGGGGGAAGACTGCGGAGCCTGTAGCCTCCACTTTGGCACCCGTTAGGAGCCTGTCTCTTTCCAAAGCCAAAAAGGGCGCTCCCAAGACTTGCAGTGCCTGGTCCTTTTTTGACACAGTTGCAGATGACATTTGTTTTGTCAAATGCAAGCTGTGTCATCATAAAGTAAAAAGAGGGAAAAATGTCAGCAACCTCAATACCACAAATATGTGGAAACATGTGCGGACCAGGCACGCGGTGGAGTTACAGAAACACACTGAAGATGTAGGCCAACCAACAGCGGCAGCTACCACCTCTTCAGCTCGTGTTGCCTCTTCCTCCAGCTCACGCACAGCTGGTTTGGCTTCCTCCCAGAGACCTTGTGTAATTCCACCCACAGCACCACCTTCCCAGTCATCCTCACACTCCCAGTCTACTCTACAGCCATCGGTAGTACAGGCATGGGAGAAAAGGCGGGCATTCTCGGCCAACCACCCCCGAGCACAGGCTCTGAATGCAGGCATTGCCAAACTGTTGTCCCTGGAAATGCTCTCGTTCAGGCTGGTGGAGACTGACAGCTTCCGTGACTTGATGGCATTGGCAGTCCCACAGTACAAGGTGCCCAGCCGCTTTTACTTCAGCAGGCAGGCTGTCCCTGCCCTGCACAGGCATGTTGAGGCAAACATAAAACATGCGCTACTGAATGCCGTCAGTAGCAAGGTCCACCTCACCACCGATGCGTGGACCAGTCAGCATGGACAGGGGCGATATGTTTCCCTCACTGCCCATTGGGTTAATGTTGTTGAGCCAGGTACAGATCGTGCGAGTGGCGCAGGACGTGTCCTGCCCACTCCAAGGATTGCAGGAATCCAGTCTGTACGCATCGACTCCTCCTCTTACACCAGTTCCTCTGATTCCTCTCTGCAGGATCCGTCACAGTCCACCCCCACATGGACCCGTGAACGTTTACCTATGACCGACATGAGCACAGCCGTGGCCAAACGTCAGCAGGCCGTCTTGAAACTAGTTTCATTGGGGCATCGAAGCCACACAGCGCAGGAGCTCTGGAATGCCATAAAGCAGGAGAGCGATGTGTGGTTACTGCCAGCGAAACTCCAGCCAGGCATGGTAGTGTGTGACAATGGCCGAAATCTGGTGGCAGCTTTGGCCCTTGGCAACCTCACTCACATCCCATGTCTGGCACATGTGCTCAATTTGGTTGTGCAGAGTTTTCTGAGGGACTATCCGGATCTTGATGCCCTGCTGCACAAGGTCCGCCTAGAGTGTGCTCACTTGCGGCGTTCCAGCTTGGCCAGATCCCGCATTGCTGCTCTGCAGCGCCGATTCCGCCTTCCGGAACACCGCATCATATGTGACCTACCTACCCGGTGGAATTCCACGTTACATATGTTGGAGCGGTTGTGTGAGCAGCAGCAAGCAGTTATGGATTACCAGCTGCATCAGGCGCAAAGAAGTCGCAGTCAGCGCCGATCAGACTTCACAACCACAGAGTGGGCCACTATGAAGGACGTCTGCCAGGTTTTGCGTCCTTTTGATTATTCCACGCGGATGGCAAGTGCAGATGATGCACTAGTCAGCATGACTGTCCCCCTTATCTGCCTGCTTCAGCAAACTTTGCAAGGGTTAAGGGATGATGTGGTGGAAGAGGTGGAGGATGAGGAGTCACCTTTTCCATCAGCTTCTGGAGAGTCAGCGCCACGTGGTTCCTCACAAAGGGGTACGCAGGGGCCAATTTGTGAGGAGGATGAGGAGGAGTCAATGGAGGAGGAAGAGCTCCGTCCAGAGGAGGGAGCGACACAATTGTCCAGTGGTCAGTGTGTACAGCGAGGGTGGGGTGATGACGAGCGGGCAGAGATCATGTCTCAAGCAGGGGACAGCGTTTCTGGGCCGGTTGGCACTCTGCAGCACATGGTGGATTTCATGCTGCAGTGCCTGAGAAACGACCGCCGCATCGACCACATTCTCAACATGCCTGATTATTGGGTGTTCACCCTCCTCGATCCTCGCTACCGGGACAACGTCCAAAACCTCATCCCTGCGTTGACCCGGGAGCGTAAATTGCGGGAGTACCACGACACACTGGTGAATTCCATCATCTTCTCCTGTCCAACTGAGAGGAGTGCTGCTAGTGCTTTACAAAGCAGCTCAGTGCGTCGAGGCAGTGGGGGAGGCTCTGCCCAAAGAGGGAGCAGAAGCAGTGCCTCTGCCCAAGGCAAGCCCAGTATGGCACAACTCTGGCACACTTTTGTGTGCCCGCCCCAAATGTCTACACCATCACCGGCGGCTCCAGTCAGCAGGAGGCAACGGTTCCGTCAGATGGTGACAGACTACATGGCTTGCCCTCTTACTGTACTCCCAGACGGCTCTTCCCCGTTCAAGTTTTGGGTCTCTAAGCTGGATACATGGCCAGAGCTAAGCCAGTATGCATTGGAGGTGCTGGCTTGCCCTGCGGCTAGTGTCTTATCGGAACGTGCCTTTAGTGCTGCAGGTGGTGTACTAACAGACCGTCGCATGCGACTATCCTCCGATAACGTTGACCGGCTTACTTTCCTGAAAATGAACCAGGCCTGGATCTCGCAGGAATTTGCCACTCCTCTGCCTGATTAAGTAATTGGGTGTCATCCAGGTCTCCTGCTGTGTTCATCTTTCTACCACCTGAACTGCTATTCCTGGGCTCCAACACCGCCAGTTGCTGCTCAGAAGTGCAGGCTGCACAGTAAAAACATACGACCCAGTGTTATTGGGTTTCAGTAACGTCAGCTGATCCCCAGCTGTGTAGCCGGCAATGTGTCCTGCGACCGCCACGCTGGCACAACAACCTAAATGTAAGGGAACCTGTCCCCCCCCCCCCCGTCGTTTGTTACTGAAAGAGCCATCTTGTGCAGCAGTAATGCTGCACAAGGAAAAGGTAGCTCTTTTTTTTTAGCTCTTTGCACACGCAGAACTTAACACTTATAAAATGTGTTCACTGATACCGTTATACCGTCCCGGAGCTGGGACTTTCCTTCGTAATGTGACGCAGCACAGCCGTCATTCCTACCCCCTTGGTGCCATGCGCTGCCTCCTCAGCGTTGTTTTAAGCTGTCACGGAGCCTGCGCTGTTCTGTTATCCCTTGGGCATGCCCTATTTGCGCTGCCTGTCTTCTGACATAATTTGGTGTCAGGCTGGCTGCGCCTGTGCGGCCGCGGTGCCCGAGATCCCGCCTCGCAGTGTCTTCTGATTGAGTCACACTGCGGGCCTGGGATCCATGGGCATGCGCAGTGCATATCTTCCCCTCGGGCTCTCGCTCATTTCCCTCCGCCTTCTTTAGACTGTGCGCCGTCAGCTGATCCCTAGCATGCCACGGCCGTGACACCGCACAGTCTGAAGAAGAGGGAAGGAGGGGAGTGAGAGTCGAGGTTATGCACTGTGCATGCCCATGGTTCCAAGGCCCGCAGTGGGATTACGTTAGATGAGACTGCGAGGTGGGATCTGGAGCAGCGTGGACGCACAGGCACTGACAGCCTGACACCAAATTATGTCAGAAGACAGGCAGCGCTAATTGGGCATGGCCAAGGGCTAACAGAACAGCGCAGGCTCCGTGACAGCTTAAAACAACGCTGAGGAGGCAGCGCACGGCATCAAGGGGATAGGAATGACAGCTGTGCTGTGTCCCATTACGAAGGAAATTCGCACCTCCGGAACGGTTTAACGGTATAAAGGGACACATTTTTAGTGTTTACTTCGGTGTTTGCAAGGAGCATAATTAAAAGAGCAACCTTTTCCTTTTGCATCCTTAGTGCTGCACAACATGGCTCTTTCAGCTACAAACGTCTTGGGGGGGTTAAAGGTTTCCTTTCAACTTGCTCCAATCAGGCTTCGGCCTACACTCTGTTCCTCTGCTCCTCCTGCTGTCCCTGGGCTCTAACACCGCCAGTTGGTGCCTGGAAGTGCTGTGTGCACAGTCAACAGTCGCTCCTCTGTTATTGGGGTTCAGTAACGTCAGCTGATCCCCAGCTGTGTGTGCGGCAATACCTCCAATCTGCTCCTCCTGCTGTCCCTGGGCTCTAACACCGCCAGTTGGTGCCTGGAAGTGCTGTGTGCACAGTCAACAGTCGCTCCTCTGTTATTGGGGTTCAGTAACGTCAGCTGATCCCCAGCTGTGTGTGCGGCAATACCTCCAATCTGCTCCTCCTGCTGTCCCTGGGCTCTAACACCGCCAGTTGGTGCCTGGAAGTGCTGTGTGCACAGTCAACAGTCGCTCCTCTGTTATTGGGGTTCAGTAACGTCAGCTGATCCCCAGCTGTGTATCCGGCAACGTGTCATGCGACCGCCACGCTGGCACAACTAAAATGTAAGGGGACCTGTCCCCCCCCCCCTAGGCGTTTGTTACTGAAAGAGCCACCATGTGCAGCACTAATACTGCACAAGGGAAAGGTCGCTCTTGAAATTATGCTCCTTGCAAACGCTGAACTACACACTCATGTAATGTGTCCCCTCACACCGTCCAACCGTCCCGGAGGTGGGACTTTCCTTTGTAATGTGACGCAGCACAGCCGTCATTGCTACCCCCTTGGCACCATGCGCTGCCTCCTTAGCGTTGTTTGATTCCGTCATGGACCCTGCGCTGTTATGTTATCCCTTGGCCATGCACAGTTTGCGCTGCCCGTCCTCTGACATCATTTGTTGTCGTCCTGGCTGCGCCTGTGCGTCCACGCTGCCCGAAATCACAACTCGCAGTGTCGTCTAATGTGATCCCACAGTGGGCCTGGTATCCATGGCCATGCGCAGTGCATATACTAGCCTCTCACTCCCCTTCTTCACGCTTCTTCAGACTAGGCGGCGTCAGCTGATCCCTAATAGCATGCCACGGCCGTGACGCCGCACAGTCTGAAGAAGCAGGAAGGAGGTGAGTGAGAGGCGATGATATGCACTGCGCATGCCCATGGATCCCTGGCCCGCAGTGGGACTACATTAGATGACACTGCAAGGTTGGATCTCGGGCAGCTTGGACGCACAGGCACTGCCAGCCTGACACCTACATGATGTCAGAAGACGGGCACCGCTAACTGTGCATGGCCAAGGGATAACATTACAGTGCGGGCTCCGTGACAGAACCAAACAACGTTGAGGAGGTGGTGCCCGGCACCAAGGGGGTTGGAATGACGGCTGTGCTGTGTCACATTACAAAGGAAAGTCCCACTTCCGGGATGGTTTGACAGTGTGAGGGGACACATTATATGAGTGTGTACTTCAGCGTTTGCAAGGAGCATAATTTTCGGAGCCACCATTTTCCATGTGCAGTATTACTGCTGTACAAGATGGCTCTTTCAGCAACAAATGCCTGGGGGGGGGGGGGTTAAAGGTTCCCTTTCAACTTGCTCCACTGCAGGCTTCGGCCTACACTCTGCTCCTCTTTGATTCCCTGGGTTTCAACACTGTCAGTTGCCACCTGGAAGTGTTGTCTACACAGAAAAAACACTAGGTGATGTGTCAGTGGGGTTCAGCACCGCCAGCTGTTCCCCTGCTGTGTAGTCGGCAACGTGTCCAGCACAAGCCACGCTGGCACAACAGAACAAAAGCTGCCACCAGTGCAGGCTTCGGCCTACACTCTGCTCCTCTCCTCCTCCTGCTGACCCTGGGCTCAAACACCGCTAGTTTTTGCCCGGAAGTGCTAGCTGCACAGAGAAAAACACCAGCCAATGTGTTAGTGGGGTTCAGCAACGCCAGCTGTTCCCCTGCTGTGTAGCCGGCAACGTGACCTGCAAACGCCATGCAGGCACAGGAACTGAAATTAAAAGGGAACCTGGCCCCACCCCCCCAGGTGTTTCTATGTATAACAGCCACCTAGTACAGCAGTACTGCTGCATTTGTACAAGGTGGCTGACTTTTTCTCCTTGCCCACGTGTAACTCAACACGTACAAAATGTGTCTCATTGAGACCATTCCACTGTCCCTGAGGTGTGACTTTCCTTTGTAATGATACGCAGCACCCCCCTTGGTAGCGTTTCCCGTCTTTTGTCATCATGGTTAGCTGGCTGCGCCTGTGCATCCGCCCTGCTAGAAACAACGCCCCTCGTTGTCATATTTATTTTGTCAGCGAGGGTGTGGTTTATGGGCACGAGCAGTGCATATGTTCGCCTGTCTTAACTCATCTCCTTCCGCCTTCTTCAGACTGTGCGGCCTCCTGGCCGTGGTAGGCGATAAGGGATCAGCTGAGGCCGCCCAGTCTGGAGCAGGTGTAAGGACATGTGTAAGCGGCAAACCTATTTACTGCACAAGGCCACGAATCCCAGCCACGCAGTGTGATTTTTTGAAAACACACTGTGGGTCTGGGATTCATGTCCATCGCTAACCGCAACGGCCGACATGAAATGAGGTCAGAAGACAGGAAGCGCTCACAGCGCATGGCCAAGGGATCACAATAGCGCAGACTCCTGTACAGCAAATAACAACGCTCAGGAATCTGCGCCCAGTACCTAGGTGCAAATTTTGACACCTGTGCTGCGTCTCGTTAAAAAGACAAGTCACGCCTCCACAACTGTTTGACAGTATAATGGGCTAAATAGTGTACGTGTTTTAGTCAGCGTGTGCAAGGAGCAAAACAAATAGAGCAACCTTTTACTTGTGCAGCATTAATGCTGCACAAGGTGTGGCTCTTGTACCTTGCAACACCTGAGGGGGTGGTTAAAGGTAACCTTTGAAATTGGTTCAACTAGGCTTCGGCCTACACTCTGCTCCTCTACTCCTCCTGCTGACCCTGGGCTCAAACACCGCTAGTTTTTGCCCGGAAATGCTAGCTGCACAGAGAAAACCACCAGCCAATGTGTTAGTGGGGTTCAGCACCGCCAGCTGTTCCCCTGCTGTGTAGTCGGCAACGTGTCCAGCACAAGCCACGCTGGCACAACAGAACAAAAGCTGCCACCAGTGCAGGCTTCGGCCTACACTTTGCTCCTCTCCTCCTCCTGCTGACCCTGGGCTCAAACAACGCCAGTTTCTGCCCGGACATGCTAGCTGCACAGAGAAAAACACCAGCCAATGTGTTGGTGGGGTTCAGCACCGCCAGCTGTTCCCCCGCTGTGTAGCCGGCATCGTGTCCAGCACAAGCCACGCTGGCACAACCGACCAAAAGCTGCCACCAGTGCAGGCTTCGGCCTACACTTTGCTCCTCTCCTCCTCCTCCTGCTGACCCTGGGCTCTAACACCGCTAGTTTTTGCCCGGACATGCAATCTGCACAGAGAAAAACACCAGTCAATGTGTCAGTGGGGTTCAGCAACGCCAGCTGTTCCCCTGCTGTGTAGCTTGCAACGTGACCTGCAAACGCCACGCAGGCACATGAACTGAAATTGAAGGGAGCCTGCCCCCCACCCACAGGTGTTTCTATGTATATCAGCCACCTTGTACAGCAGTACTGCTGCATTTGTACAAGGTGGCTGACTTTTTCTCCTTGCCCACGTGGAACTCAACACGTACAAAATGTGTCTCATTAGAGACCATTACAATGTCCCTGAGGTGTGACTTTCCTTTGTAATGACACGCAGCACCACCCTTGTTAGCGCTGCCCGTCTTTTGACATCATTGGTTAGCTGGCTGCGCCTGTGCATCTCCCCTGCTCGAAACAACGGCCCTCGGTGTCTTATTTTTTTGGACAGCGAGGGTGTGATTGATGGGCATGTGCAGTGCATATGTTTGCCTGTGTTCACTCATCTCCTTCCGCCTTCTTCAGACTGGGTGTCCTCATGGCCGCGGCAGGCGATAAGGGATCAGATGAGGCCGCCCAGTCTGAAGCAGGTGTAAGGACATGTGTGAGCGGCAAACATATTTAGTGCACCAGGGCACGAATCCCAGCACCGCAGTGTGATGTTTTAAAAACACTGTGGGTCTGGGATTCATGTCCATCGCTAACCGCAACGGCCAACATGAAATGAGGTCATAAGACAGGAAGCGCTCACAGCGCATGGCCAAAGGATCACAAGAGCGCAGACTCCTGTACAGCAACTAACAACGCTCAGGAAGCTGCGCCCATGCAAAAAGGTGTTGTTTTCGACACCTGTGCTGCTTTTCTTTAAAAAGACAAGTCACGCCTCCACTACTGATTAAAAGTATAATGGGCTAAATAGTCTACGTGTTGCATTCAGCTTGTGCAAGTAGAAAAATTAATAGAGCAACCTTTTACTTGTGCAGCATTAATGCTGCAGAAGGAGTGGCTCTTGTACTTTGTAACACCTGAGGGGGGGTTAAAGGTAACCTTTGAAATTGGTTCAACTAGGCTTCGGCCTACACTCTGCTCCTCTCCTCCTCCAGCTGACCCTGGGCTCTAACAACGCTAGTTTTTGCCCGGAAATGCTAGCTGCACAGAGAAAAACACCAGCCAATGTGTTAGTGGTGTTCAGCACCGCCAGCTGTTCCCCCGCTGTGTAGCCGGCATCGTGTCCAGCACAAGCCACGCTGGCACAACCGACCAAAAGCTGCCACCAGTGCAGGCTTCGGCCTACACTTTGCTCCTCTCCTCCTCCTGCTGACCCTGGGCTAAAACAACGCCAGTTTCTGCCCGGACATGCTAGCTGCACAGAGAAAAACACCAGCCAATGTGTTAGTGGGGTTCAGCACCGCCAGCTGTTCCTCTGCTGTGTAGTCGGCATCGTGTCCAGCACAAGCCACGCTGGCACAACTGACCAAAAGCTGCCACCAGTGCAGGCTTCGGCCTACACTTTGCTCCTCTCCTCCTCCTGCTGACCCTGGGCTAAAACAACGCCAGTTTCTGCCCGGACATGCTAGCTGCACAGAGAAAAACACCAGCCAATGTGTTAGTGGGGTTCAGCACCGCCAGCTGTTCCCCTGCTGTGTAGCTTGCAACGTTTCCTGCAAACGCCACGCAGGAACATGAACTGAAATTGAAGGGAGCCTGCCCCCCACCCCCCCAGGTGTTTCTATGTATAACAGCCACCTTGTACAGCAGTACTGCTGCATTTGTACAAGGTGGCTGACTTTTTCTCCTTGCACACGTGGAACTCAACAAGTACAAAATGTGTCTCATTACAGACCATTACAATGTCCCTGAGGTGTGACTTTCCTTTTTAATGACACGCAGCACCCCCATTGTTAGCGCTGCCCGTCTCCTGACATCATTGGTTGGCTGGCTGTGCCTGTGCGTCCCCCCTGCCCGACACAACGCCCCCCGTTGTCTCATATATTTTGACTGCGAGGGTGTGATTGATGGGCACGAGCAGTGCATATGTTCCCCTGTTTTCACTCCCCTCCTTCCGCCTTCTTCTGACTGTGCGGCCTCATGGCCGCGGCATGCGATAAGGGATCAGCTGAGGCCGCCCAGTCTGAAGCAGGTGTAAGGACATGTGTGAGCGGCGAACATATTTACTGCACAAGGCCACGAATCCCAGCACCGCAGTGTGACTTTAGGAAAAGCCACTGTGGGTCTGGGATTTATGGCCATCGTTAACCGCAGCGGCCAACATGAAATGAGGTCATGAGACGGCCTGCACTAACAGGGTATTGCCAAGGGATAACACAAGAGCGCAGTTTCCTGTACTGCAAATAACAACGGTAAGGAATCAGCGCACAGCACCTAGGTGTAAATTTGTACACCTGTGCTGCGTCTCCTTAAAAAGACTAGTAGTCACGCCTCCACTACTGTTTGACAGTATAATGGGCTAAATAGTGTACGTGTTTAATTCAGCGTGTGCAAGGAGCAAAATTAAATAGAGCAACCTTTGACTTGTGCATCAATAATGCTGTTCAAGGTGTGGCTCTTGTACCTTGCAACACCTGAGGGGGGGGTTAAAGGTAACCTTTGAAATTGGTTCAACTAGGCTTTGGCCAACACTCTGCTCCTCTACTCCTCCTGCTGACCCTGGGCTCAAACACCGCTAGTTTTTGCCCGGAAATGCTAGCTGCACAGAGAAAAACACCAGCCAATGTGTTAGTGGGGTTCAGCACCGCCAGCTGTTCCCCTGCTGTGTAGTCGGCAAAGTGTCCAGCACAAGCCACGCTGGCACAACAGAACAAAAGCTGCCACCAGTGCAGGCTTCGGCCTACACTTTGCTCCTCTCCTCCTCCTGCTGACCCTGGGCTCAAACACCGCTAGTTTTTGCCCGGAAATGCTAGCTGCACAGAGAAAAACACCAGCCAATGTGTTAGTGGGGTTCAGCAACGCCAGCTGTTCCCCTGCTGTGTAGTCGGCAACGTGTCCAGCACAAGCCACGCTGGCACAAGAGAACAAAAGCTGCCACCAGTGCAGGCTTCGGCCTACACTTTGCTCCTCTCCTCCTCCTGCTGACCCTGGGCTCAAACAACGCCAGTTTCTGCCCGGACATGCTAGCTGCACAGAGAAAAACACCAGCCAATGTGTTAGTGGGGTTCAGCACCGCCAGCTGTTCCCCTGCTGTGTAGCTTGCAACGTGACCTGCAAACGCCACGCAGGCACATGAACTGAAATTGAAGGGAGCCTGCCCCCCACCCACAGGTGTTTCTATGTATATCAGCCACCTTGTACAGCAGTACTGCTGCATTTGTACAAGGTGGCTGACTTTTTCTCCTTGCCCACGTGGAACTCAACACGTACAAAATGTGTCTCATTACAGACCATTACAATGTCCCTGAGGTGTGACTTTCCTTTTTAATGACACGCAGCACCCCCATTGTTAGCGCTGCCCGTCTCCTGACATCATTGGTTGGCTGGCTGTGCCTGTGCGTCCCCCCTGCCCGACACAACGCCCCCCGTTGTCTCATATATTTTGACTGCGAGGGTGTGATTGATGGGCACGAGCAGTGCATATGTTCCCCTGTTTTCACTCCCCTCCTTCCGCCTTCTTCTGACTGTGCGGCCTCATGGCCGCGGCATGCGATAAGGGATCAGCTGAGGCCGCCCAGTCTGAAGCAGGTGTAAGGACATGTGTGAGCGGCGAACATATTTACTGCACAAGGCCACGAATCCCAGCACCGCAGTGTGACTTTAGGAAAAGCCACTGTGGGTCTGGGATTTATGGCCATCGTTAACCGCACCGGCCAACATGAAATGAGGTCATGAGACGGCCTGCACTAACAGGGTATTGCCAAGGGATAACACAAGAGCGCAGTTTCCTGTACTGCAAATAACAACGGTAAGGAATCAGCGCACAGCACCTAGGTGTAAATTTGTACACCTGTGCTGCGTCTCCTTAAAAAGACTAGTAGTCACGCCTCCACTACTGTTTGACAGTATAATGGGCTAAATAGTGTACGTGTTTAATTCAGCGTGTGCAAGGAGCAAAATTAAATAGAGCAACCTTTGACTTGTGCATCAATAATGCTGTTCAAGGTGTGGCTCTTGTACCTTGCAACACCTGAGGGGGGGGTTAAAGGTAACCTTTGAAATTGGTTCAACTAGGCTTTGGCCAACACTCTGCTCCTCTACTCCTCCTGCTGACCCTGGGCTCAAACACCGCTAGTTTTTGCCCGGAAATGCTAGCTGCACAGAGAAAAACACACGCCATTGTGTTAGTGGGGTTCAGCAACGCCAGCTGTTCCCCCAGTGTGTAGCCGGCAAAGTGTCCTGCAAACGCAACGCAGACACAAAGCTGCCTCCAGTGCAGGCTTCGGCCTACACTCATCTCCCCCTGCTTACCCTTTGCTCCAACACCGCTAGTTGGGGCTCTAGGAAGACAATCTTTAATAGGCAAGGCAACGCATCTGGGTTCCAGCACCGCCAGCTGGTTCTTGGCAGTGTTCTTGTCACAGGTACTCCCTCGTGCCAAGCCTGGTTTCAGCACCGTCAGCTGTTTCCGGGTTGTGTCAAGCTCACTGAGACACCTATGCTTGCCTCGTCGTGGTGCGGTCGGGTTAGCCAACTCCAGGGTGCCTCCAGTTTAGGAGCTTCCTATGTGGGCTGCGTGAACTGGTAGTCAAGGCTGGTTCTGTAGTGCCAGTAGGCCCAGCTCCCCCTGTAGGACTGTTGGGGTTCGGTAACTGCGGCTGCCTCGCGGCCTAGCTGTTCTCTCCTCTCCTGTGGGCCTTGGGGTCCACCACCTGGTTCCAGCACCGTCAGCTGGTTCCGGGCCGAGCCTTTGGCTTAGGTGCCTCCTCCTGGGTATCCGAGTTCCGCCAACGCCAGGCGGTCCTTGGTAGTGCTTTTAAGCGCGGGCACCTACAGCTTAGTAACCGGGTTCCAGCACCGTCAGCTAGTCCTCGGTCGTGCCATTGGCTCTTGCACACTGGGGCAACGCATCCGGGTTCCAGCACCGCCAGCTGGTTCTCGGCAGTGTTCTTGTCACAGGTACTCCCTCGTGCCAAGCCTGGTTTCAGCACCGTCAGCTGTTTCCGGGTTGTGTCAACTTCACTGAGACGCCTATGCTTGCCCCGTCGTGGTGCGGTCGAGTTAGCCAACTCCAGGGTGCCTCCAGTTTAGGAGCTTCCTATGTGGGCTGCGTGAACTGGTAGTCAAGGCTGGTTCTGTAGTGCCAGTAGGCCCAGCTCCCCCTGTAGGACTGTTGGGGATCGGTAACTGCGGCTGCCTCGCGGCCTAGCTGTTCTCTCCTCTCCTGTGGGCCTTCGGGTCCACCACCTGGTTCCAGCACCGTCAGCTGGTTCCGGGCCGAGCCTTTGGCTTAGGTGCCTCCTCCTGGGTATCCGAGTTCCGCCAACGCCAGGCGGTCCTTGGTAGTGCTTTTAAGCACGGGCACCTACAGCTTAGTAACCGGGTTCCAGCACCGTCAGCTGGTCCTCGGTCGTGCCATTGGCTCTTGCACACTGGGGCAACGCATCCGGGTTCCAGCACCGCCAGCTGGTTCTCGGCAGTGTTCTTGTCACAGGTACTCCCTCGTGCCAAGCCTGGTTTCAGCACCGTCAGCTGTTTCCGGGTTGTGTCAACTTCACTGAGACGCCTATGCTTGCCCCGTCGTGGTGCGGTCGAGTTAGCCAACTCCAGGGTGCCTCCAGTTTAGGAGCTTCCTATGTGGGCTGCGTGAACTGGTAGTCAAGGCTGGTTCTGTAGTGCCAGTAGGCCCAGCTCCCCCTGTAGGACTGTTGAGGTTCGGTAACTGCGGCTGCCTCGCGGCCTAGCTGTTCTCTCCTCTCCTGTGGGCCTTCGGGTCCACCACCTGGTTCCAGCACCGTCAGCTGGTTCCGGGCCGAGCCTTTGGCTTAGGTGCCTCCTCCTGGGTATCCGAGTTCCGCCAACGCCAGGCGGTCCTTGGTAGTGCTTTTAAGCGCGGGCACCTACAGCTTAGTAACCGGGTTCCAGCACCGTCAGCTAGTCCTCGGTCGTGCCATTGGCTCTTGCACACTGGGGCAACGCATCCGGGTTCCAGCACCGCCAGCTGGTTCTCGGCAGTGTTCTTGTCACAGGTACTCCCTCGTGCCAAGCCTGGTTTCAGCACCGTCAGCTGTTTCCGGGTTGTGTCAACTTCACTGAGACGCCTATGCTTGCCCCGTCGTGGTGCGGTCGAGTTAGCCAACTCCAGGGTGCCTCCAGTTTAGGAGCTTCCTATGTGGGCTGCGTGAACTGGTAGTCAAGGCTGGTTCTGTAGTGCCAGTAGGCCCAGCTCCCCCTGTAGGACTGTTGGGGTTCGGTAACTGCGGCTGCCTCGCGGCCTAGCTGTTCTCTCCTCTCCTGTGGGCCTTGGGGTCCACCACCTGGTTCCAGCACCGTCAGCTGGTTCCGGGCCGAGCCTTTGGCTTAGGTGCCTCCTCCTGGGTATCCGAGTTCCGCCAACGCCAGGCGGTCCTTGGTAGTGCTTTTAAGCGCGGGCACCTACAGCTTAGTAACCGGGTTCCAGCACCGTCAGCTAGTCCTCGGTCGTGCCATTGGCTCTTGCACACTGGGGCAACGCATCCGGGTTCCAGCACCGCCAGCTGGTTCTCGGCAGTGTTCTTGTCACAGGTACTCCCTCGTGCCAAGCCTGGTTTCAGCACCGTCAGCTGTTTCCGGGTTGTGTCAACTTCACTGAGACGCCTATGCTTGCCCCGTCGTGGTGCGTTCGAGTTAGCCAACTCCAGGGTGCCTCCAGTTTAGGAGCTTCCTATGTGGGCTGCGTGAACTGGTAGTCAAGGCTGGTTCTGTAGTGCCAGTAGGCCCAGCTCCCCCTGTAGGACTGTTGGGGTTCGGTAACTGCGGCTGCCTCGCGGCCTAGCTGTTCTCTCCTCTCCTGTGGGCCTTGGGGTCCACCACCTGGTTCCAGCACCGTCAGCTGGTTCCGGGCCGAGCCTTTGGCTTAGGTGCCTCCTCCTGGGTATCCGAGTTCCGCCAACGCCAGGCGGTCCTTGGTAGTGCTTTTAAGCGCGGGCACCTACAGCTTAGTAACCGGGTTCCAGCACCGTCAGCTAGTCCTCGGTCGTGCCATTGGCTCTTGCACACTGGGGCAACGCATCCGGGTTCCAGCACCGCCAGCTGGTTCTCGGCAGTGTTCTTGTCACAGGTACTCCCTCGTGCCAAGCCTGGTTTCAGCACCGTCAGCTGTTTCCGGGTTGTGTCAACTTCACTGAGACGCCTATGCTTGCCCCGTCGTGGTGCGGTCGAGTTAGCCAACTCCAGGGTGCCTCCAGTTTAGGAGCTTCCTATGTGGGCTGCGTGAACTGGTAGTCAAGGCTGGTTCTGTAGTGCCAGTAGGCCCAGCTCCCCCTGTAGGACTGTTGGGGTTCGGTAACTGCGGCTGCCTCGCGGCCTAGCTGTTCTCTCCTCTCCTGTGGGCCTTCGGGTCCACCACCTGGTTCCAGCACCGTCAGCTGGTTCCGGGCCGAGCCTTTGGCTTAGGTGCCTCCTCCTGGGTATCCGAGTTCCGCCAACGCCAGGCGGTCCTTGGTAGTGCTTTTAAGCGCGGGCACCTACAGCTTAGTAACCGGGTTCCAGCACCGTCAGCTGGTCCTCGGTCGTGCCATTGGCTCTTGCACACTGGGGCAACGCATCCGGGTTCCAGCACCGCCAGCTGGTTCTCTGCAGTGTTCTTGTCACAGGTACTCCCTCGTGCCAAGCCTGGTTTCAGCACCGTCAGCTGTTTCCGGGTTGTGTCAACTTCACTGAGACGC
The DNA here is from genome assembly GCF_032444005.1 of Ranitomeya imitator. Taxonomy (NCBI): domain Eukaryota; kingdom Metazoa; phylum Chordata; class Amphibia; order Anura; family Dendrobatidae; genus Ranitomeya; species Ranitomeya imitator. The sequence goes on from NC_091289.1 coordinate 117,049,418, forward strand.
CTATGCTTGCCCCGTCGTGGTGCGGTCGAGTTAGCCAACTCCAGGGTGCCTCCAGTTTAGGAGCTTCCTATGTGGGCTGCGTGAACTGGTAGTCAAGGCTGGTTCTGTAGTGCCAGTAGGCCCAGCTCCCCCTGTAGGACTGTTGGGGTTCGGTAACTGCGGCTGCCTCGCGGCCTAGCTGTTCTCTCCTCTCCTGTGGGCCTTCGGGTCCACCACCTGGTTCCAGCACCGTCAGCTGGTTCCGGGCCGAGCCTTTGGCTTAGGTGCCTCCTCCTGGGTATCCGAGTTCCGCCAACGCCAGGCGGTCCTTGGTAGTGCTTTTAAGCGCGGGCACCTACAGCTTAGTAACCGGGTTCCAGCACCGTCAGCTGGTCCTCGGTCGTGCCATTGGCTCTTGCACACTGGGGCAACGCATCCGGGTTCCAGCACCGCCAGCTGGTTCTCGGCAGTGTTCTTGTCACAGGTACTCCCTCGTGCCAAGCCTGGTTTCAGCACCGTCAGCTGTTTCCGGGTTGTGTCAACTTCACTGAGACGCCTATGCTTGCCCCGTCGTGGTGCGGTCGAGTTAGCCAACTCCAGGGTGCCTCCAGTTTAGGAGCTTCCTATGTGGGCTGCGTGAACTGGTAGTCAAGGCTGGTTCTGTAGTGCCAGTAGGCCCAGCTCCCCCTGTAGGACTGTTGGGGTTCGGTAACTGCGGCTGCCTCGCGGCCTAGCTGTTCTCTCCTCTCCTGTGGGCCTTCGGGTCCACCACCTGGTTCCAGCACCGTCAGCTGGTTCCGGGCCGAGCCTTTGGCTTAGGTGCCTCCTCCTGGGTATCCGAGTTCCGCCAACGCCAGGCGGTCCTTGGTAGTGCTTTTAAGCGCGGGCACCTACAGCTTAGTAACCGGGTTCCAGCACCGTCAGCTGGTCCTCGGTCGTGCCATTGGCTCTTGCACACTGGGGCAACGCATCCGGGTTCCAGCACCGCCAGCTGGTTCTCGGCAGTGTTCTTGTCACAGGTACTCCCTCGTGCCAAGCCTGGTTTCAGCACCGTCAGCTGTTTCCGGGTTGTGTCAACTTCACTGAGACGCCTATGCTTGCCCCGTCGTGGTGCGGTCGAGTTAGCCAACTCCAGGGTGCCTCCAGTTTAGGAGCTTCCTATGTGGGCTGCGTGAACTGGTAGTCAAGGCTGGTTCTGTAGTGCCAGTAGGCCCAGCTCCCCCTGTAGGACTGTTGGGGTTCGGTAACTGCGGCTGCCTGGCGGCCTAGCTGTTCTCTCCTCTCCTGTGGGCCTTCGGGTCCACCACCTGGTTCCAGCACCGTCAGCTGGTTCCGGGCCGAGCCTTTGGCTTAGGTGCCTCCTCCTGGGTATCCGAGTTCCGCCAACGCCAGGCGGTCCTTGGTAGTGCTTTTAAGCGCGGGCACCTACAGCTTAGTAACCGGGTTCCAGCACCGTCAGCTAGTCCTCGGTCATGCCATTGGCTCTTGCACACTGGGGCAACGCATCCGGGTTCCAGCACCGCCAGCTGGTTCTCGGCAGTGTTCTTGTCACAGGTACTCCCTCGTGCCAAGCCTGGTTTCAGCACCGTCAGCTGTTTCCGGGTTGTGTCAACTTCACTGAGACGCCTATGCTTGCCCCGTCGTGGTGCGGTCGAGTTAGCCAACTCCAGGGTGCCTCCAGTTTAGGAGCTTCCTATGTGGGCTGCGTGAACTGGTAGTCAAGGCTGGTTCTGTAGTGCCAGTAGGCCCAGCTCCCCCTGTAGGACTGTTGGGGTTCGGTAACTGCGGCTGCCTCGCGGCCTAGCTGTTCTCTCCTCTCCTGTGGGCCTTCGGGTCCACCACCTGGTTCCAGCACCGTCAGCTGGTTCCGGGCCGAGCCTTTGGCTTAGGTGCCTCCTCCTGGGTATCCGAGTTCCGCCAACGCCAGGCGGTCCTTGGTAGTGCTTTTAAGCGCGGGCACCTACAGCTTAGTAACCGGGTTCCAGCACCGTCAGCTGGTCCTCGGTCGTGCCATTGGCTCTTGCACACTGGGGCAACGCATCCGGGTTCCAGCACCGCCAGCTGGTTCTCGGCAGTGTTCTTGTCACAGGTACTCCCTCGTGCCAAGCCTGGTTTCAGCACCGTCAGCTGTTTCCGGGTTGTGTCAACTTCACTGAGACGCCTATGCTTGCCCCGTCGTGGTGCGGTCGAGTTAGCCAACTCCAGGGTGCCTCCAGTTTAGGAGCTTCCTATGTGGGCTGCGTGAACTGGTAGTCAAGGCTGGTTCTGTAGTGCCAGTAGGCCCAGCTCCCCCTGTAGGGCTGTTGGGGTTCGGTAACTGCGGCTGCCTCGCGGCCTAGCTGTTCTCTCCTCTCCTGTGGGCCTTCGGGTCCACCACCTGGTTCCAGCACCGTCAGCTGGTTCTCGGCAGTGTCTTTTGCTCTTGTACCTTCTGCTCCCCATCCTGGTTCCAGTACCGTCAGCTGGTTCCGGGCAGAGCCTTTGGCTTAGGTGCCTCCTTCTGGGTATCCAAGTTCCACCAATGTCAGGTGGTCCTTGGTAGTGCTTTCAGGCACGGGTACCTCCTGCTTAGTAACCGGGTTCCAGTAACGTCAGCTGGTCCTTGGTAGTTCCATTGGCTCTTGGACATTCGGCTACCCATCCGGGTTCCAGTACCGTCAGCTGGTTCTCGGCAGTGTCTTTTGCTCTTGTACCTTCTGCTCCCCATCCTGGTTCCAGTAACGTCAGCTGGTTCCGGGCAGAGCCTTTGGCTTAGGTGCCTCCTTCTGGGTATCCGAGTTCCGCCAACGTCAGGCGGTCCTTGGTAGTGCTTTTTAGCACGGGTACCTCCTGCTTAGTAACCGGGTTCCAGTAACGTCAGCTGGTCCTCGGTAGTTCCATAGGCTCTTGAACCTTCGGGTAGCCATCCGAGTTCCAGTTCCATCAGCTGGTTCTTGGCATTTTCTCAGCCTTCTTGTACCTTCTGCTACATTTCCAAGTTGAAGACCCTAACGTCGACAACCCGGAAGACCACCCCGATGACGACGACCCGGAAGACCACCCCGATGACGATGACGACGGAGACGACGACGGCGGAGACGACGACGGCTGAGACGACGACGGCGGAGATGACGACACTGGAGACGACGACCCTGGAGACGACAACATGGAAGACCGAGAAGCAGAAGAACAAGAGGCTGCAGAACAAAGAGCAGAAGAACATTAAGCATAAGACTTAATATCAGAGCAAAAGATATTATCTAAATTATATGCAGAAGAAGACTAAGCAGTGTATGGGGGTGAGTCCGTTCCTCCTCGTGGTGCCCCTGGATAAAGCCTGATGCTGCAGGCCAAACTGAACGCGGACAAATGTAACTTTTGTGACTGGCAGAACGGAAGGTGTAATCTTCCAACTTTTATAGATAACAACTACGGGAATGCCTGTCACAAATGAGAATATGATGAAGAAGTAGAATAGGAAGAATAATAACAGTGGAATAAAAAGAATATGTAGAATAGGAAGAATAATAATAGTTGAAGAAAATGAATATGAAGAATGTAATAAAAAAAAAAAAATAGGTAGAAGATGAAGAAGAAGATGAATAAGGTGAAGAAGTTGATGTCAAAGATGCTGATGATGATGAAGATGAAAGTGTGGGAAAAGAAAAAAAAAAAAGAAAAAAAAGAAGGGGAAGGGCGTGGAATAGTGAAACATCAATATCTGACAAAATAAAAAAAATTTACATAGTCAATATCTTTTTCAATCCGAACGTCTTTAAAAAAAAAAAAAAACATGCTATTCTATTTGATTGGACTAATCCTCATTGCCTTTAATGTCTCCGCCACCTCCCCCATACATCCTACATTATTCTTAGTTGTTTTCCTTCATGTAGAATGAACCTACAAGGAAAGAAAGGGTTTATTTTAATTCCGATATTTTGGTCCCATTGACTTGCATTGGGATCGGGTATCGGTATCGGCGATATCCGATATTTTTTGAATATCGGCCGATCCAAACCGATACCGATACTTTCCGATATCGGAAGGTATCGCTCAACACTAGTCCTCAGTGGTTGATACCTTTTAATGGCTAACTGAAAAGATGGTAACAAATTGCAAGCTTTCGAGACTACATACGTCTCTTCATCAGGCAAAGACTAAAACATATTCTGAAGAATCACATATTTATGCACATAAATATGCATTTATGCATATTTATGTGCATAAATTTGTGATTTGTGCATAAATATGTGATTCTTCAGAATTTGTTTTAGTCTTTGCCTGATGAAGAGACGTATGTAGTCTCGAAAGCTTGCAATTTGTTACCATCTTTTCAGTTAGCCATTAAAAGGTATCAACCACTGAGGACTCTCAATTCTAAATATTTTTCTATCTACTGGCTAATACGGTACCAAGATATATTTCTTTCCTGTGTTTTCCAAGAGATTTGAAGCATCACTTGGAAAAGTGATTGACAGGTTGGTCACACTTGTCAAGCATAGTGCTTGACATGTGTGACCAACTTGTTACTATTGATGCTGCCTATGCAGCATCAATAGTAAAAGATAAAATATTAAAAAGAATAAAAAAAATAAAAAGTATGGTTATTCTCACCTTCCGACGGCCCCCAATCTCCTCAGTGGTGCTCCCGATATGTTCCATTCCCAGGGATGCTTTGCGCAAAGGACCTTTGAGATGTCACGGTTGCGTGACCACGACGTCATCTCAGGTGATTCGCGCAATGCATTCCTGGGAATGGATGCTGCTGGATTCACCGCTGAGACTCGGGAGGACTCCAGGGGCCATCAGAAGGTAAGTATATCCCTATTTTTTATTTTCATTATTTTTTTACATGAAAATTGATCCCAGGGCCTGAAGGAGAGTCTCCTATCCTCCAGATCCTGGGTAGCATCCGCTTATGAAGCACTCACCTTATGCATAGTTGGCATGGCCACATGCATAAAGTGAGCGTTTCAGTGCAATCCTACGGCTGCGGAATCTCTGCAATTCCACAGAAATAAAGAACATGCTGCGGATTTTACTGCTATGCGATTCCGCAGTGGGAAAATCCGCAGCATGGACACAGCAACTGTGGAACAGAAATGCATAAAAATGCAACGTGGTCACATAGCCTAAAGGTAATACAGTGATCACTGGTGACATTGTACACAGGACCGCTGCATAGAGTACACAGTGTATAGTGTCAGTGTATAGGTAACACACTGACTCACCAGTGACGTCTCTAGATGATGTCCTTCATCTTTGCTTTTCATCTTCATTCAGCACAGGGCTTGTCTCTGCAGTAAATAACACAGTTATCTAGCGCACTGCTTGCAGAACACATTACTTAATTTTATACCAACTTCTACACTACACCAGACGATGAAAAAAAAAGGCTACATAGTGTCGCTCTGCAGAGTAAAAGGACCGCCCCACATTTAAAACAGAATCCTTTAAAAATAAAATAAATATATGACTGCAGTAATATCATCCCTTAATTAGCCCTTATGGTAATAATATCCCCCATCCTGGTCCCCGTATGTCTCATTCCTGGCTCGAAGCCATATGTTCTCCCATCCTGCCCTCAACAGTATCCATTCTGCTCCATGTGATGTCCTGTGATCTTGCCCCATCAGTCTCCATTGTATACGTCCAGCACCATGTGTCTCCATCCTGAGCCATGTCTCCATCCTGCCCCATGATCCTGCACCATGTGTCTCCATACTGCCTCATGATCCTGCCCAATCTGTGTCCATCCTGCCAAATGATCCTGCCCCATCTGTGTCTATCCTGCCCCATGATCCTGCCCTATCTATCTCCACCCTGCCCCATGATCCTGCCCCATCTGTCTGCATCCTGCCCCATGATCCTGCTCCATTTGTCTTCATCCTGCCCCATGATCCTACCCCAGTGTATCCATCCTGCCCCCTGTGTCTCAATCCTGCCCCCTGTGTCTCCATCCTGCCTCCTGTGTTTCCATTCTTGCCCCCTGTGCCTGCATTCTTGCCCTGTGTCTACATTCTTGCCACGTGTCTCTATTCTTTCCCCCTGTGTCTCCATTCTTCCCCATGTGTCTTGTTATGATTTGGTGGCCTAGGAGCAGCATGAGACGTACTCTGGAGAAGGTGGTACCTGTACTGACCGCAAACCCTGAACATAGCAGCGCAACTAGAAGTAGCCGTGGGGGGTACCTAACACTCCCTAGACCCCTCGACACAGCCTAAGAGCTAACTTTCCCTAAAGACAGAAACAGTAAACCTATCTTGCCTCAGAGAAAATCCCCAAAGGATAGACAGCCCCCCACGAATATTGACTGTGAGAGGAGAGGGAAATAACATACGCAGACATGAAATCAGGATTTAGCATAGGAGGCCATACTAGCTAAAAAGAAAGAATAGAACAGAGTACTATGCGGTCAGTATTAAAACACTAGAAAATATCCACCACAGAAAATACAAATCACCACATCTGACTAAAGACATGGAGGGTATATCTGCATCTCCAGAGACACAGCTTGGCTGCAAAAAATCCTTCACAGACAAAGCTGGACAAGACAAAACATGAGAATGCACAGAACTATAAGGTCCACAGCAGATGGACAGCAAAAACAAAGCCAGGACTTATCTTTGTAGAAAAGCACAGCAAACAGGAGAGACCAGAAGGGATGTGAATCCTCCAAAAACAATGGACAACTGGCACTGACTAAAGGATCAAGCAGGACTAAATAGCTGAGTCCAAATTGAACACACCTGATAAATGCTGCGATCCACAGACAGCAGCACTACCACTCATAACCACCGGAGGGAGCCCAAGAGCAGAATTCACAACAGTGTCTCCATTCTTGCCCCTGTGTCTCCATTCTTCCACTGTGTATCCATTCTTCCCCCTGTGTAAAAATTCTTGCCCCCTGTGTCTCCATTCTTGCCTTGTGTCTCTGTTCTTGCCCCTTGTATCTATAATCTTCCCCGTGTCTCCCATCTTGCCCCTTTGCCACTTTCAGCAAAAATAAAAAGCCTTTCTCCTTACCTGGCAGCGCTCCTGCGGTGAAGTTTCCTTCATGCAGTTCAAGTGCGCACTCACCGGCAAATGAGAATGACATCATATGCCAGTGACGTGCATGTTGACGTCAGCTGCCAGCCTCTGATTGGCTGGTGGCTTTTAGCTGTTGCTGACTTTGTGCCTTGGGGGTCAGCTGCCATCCTCTAAGGTCAGCACTGGTGTAGCACCTGGTTTTGTCTACCTTGTCCCTCCTCGGATCGTGGTATCGTCAGTCACAGTGCATCTGAGGTTGGACTTAGTGGGGCACCTAATCACTCTGCTCTAGGTTCTCCTCGGATCACGGCACCGTGGTTCCACCACCCATTCCGTAATAAGCTCCTCAATGATGTTCAATACAGGTTGGGAAGTGCTTTGAAAACCAGAAGATCTTTTAGATGCCATGTGTAATATATTTTCTAATGCTGTGGGCACCATCTAAAATTGTTGCCTTCAGCTTAGTCTTTGCATTTGTGTGATCTTTTCTTTGCAATCCCTATTTATTACAATTGCTGGATCTGAAATAACTAGCACTTTTCACTTACTGCACCCCCCTTTATTTCCTTGTAGATTTTAAGCTTGTGTGCCGTGCCCTCATGCCTAATGTAACTGTTTGAACCATCTTACCTTGTATTTACTGTCTGTATATGTCAGCGCTTAATTGTAAAGTGCTGCAGAATATGTTGGAGCTATATAAATACAGTTATTATTATTATTATTATTATTATTATTATTTTTATTATTATTTGCCTGTCCATCTTTTTATAAACTAAACTTAATTTTAGTAATTGTGTAATAAAATGTATGTTTAATTTGGTAAATCCAAGTGACCTGTAGTTTCTCCTACAGTAAATTTTTTAAGAGTAGTTAATTAAGAAATATATGAACTATATTGAAAAATAAAACACATTCTAATTTATGTTGACATCAGTTTCAGAGAATCCATACTTTCCAGCTTTCAAATCAGATAAATTAGCGTTATTGATATACATACGTTACTAAAGGAAGAGTATGGACCAGTGCAGAATTCAAATATACAGTAAATATTTTATAAAGATTGTAATTTTTAATTGATGGATCTTTATGATTGTAACATTTCTTTTTATGGTTAGATAAGCTCTTCAAAATCATTTTTCTTGTTTGTTATAAACTGAAACATAATTTTTGTCATTCGACCTCTCTATTAGCTAACATCTTCTTTAACAATGACAAATACATTTTACTCTATCACTTTGCCCAAACTAACTTATGAAATAATATTCAACAAGAACAGCAGACTTTCCACATTGTTTTCAATTGAACTGGTTGGTGATGGTAACTTTTGATCATTTCTTCCTCTGGAAAAGCTTAAGGTCAAGATTCCAGAATAAAATAGGCTTAAAAGAACTCAAGATTTTTAATAGCACAGAGAGAAGTAGTATTAACTTTTTAAAATTTGCCCTTTAGTTAACTTTACTTCAGCTTTTACTTTTAGTATCAGTAAGGAATTATAATACTATTATACAACATTTACATCAATTCATTTTTTCTATTATCCTTACTAAATTATACTCTAAAAACAGGCAGTACTTCAGGGCCGATGCCTCATGGATCAGCTCCTGCTGGTGAAGCATGAGTAATATTGTTTTTGTGCGATTTTGCTCATGGTAGCTTGGTGGTCTTATGGAGTCCAAGCGTGAAGGTTTTAAGTTTTTAATTACATTGATTTGTCTTGTTGGATTAAATTCCTGAATATATTCACACTGTGAGTTTTTGGTACTGATTGGGGACCAAACAGACTTTTACGCTGTTACCTGGCTTTCTGTCAGTTACTGAGATCTAGGGCAGCATGTGAGACGTCTTTTAGGTCCAGAGTTGATTAATCAAAAGACCTCACCTAAAAATTGATATCATAAAAGTTGATAAAGGTAGACCTTAATTTTGCTTATTGATGTTAGCATAATTGAGGTTGAAATATATCTAATACTTGCTGTTTTTGCAGGTATTGACTGTCAAACCCCGTAGATACACCATTGACCTGTGTTGTTAATGCTCCACACTGTCTAGGTTCAGTCTAGCTCTGTCTGTGGATAAATATTACAATATACGAGTGCTTCTCACTAAATTATAATATCAGCAAAAAGTTAATTTATTTCAGTTCTTCAATACAAAAAGTGAAACTCATATGATTTAGATTCATTACAAACAGAGTGATCTATTGCAAGTATTTATTTCTGTTTATGTTGATGATTATGGCTTACAGCCAATTAAAACCCAAAAGTCGTTATCTCAGTAAATTAGAATATTAAAACACACCTGAAAAGGCTTTGTAAGCATTTAAAAAAGTCCCTTAGTCTGTTTCAGTAGGCTCCACAATCATGGGGAAGACTGCTGACTTGACAGATGTCCAGAAGGCAGTCATTGACACACTCCGCAAGGAGGGTAAGCCACAAAAGGTCATTGCTAAAGAAGGTGGCTATTTACAGAGTGCTATATCCAAGCATATTAATAGAAAGTTGAGTGGAAGAAAAACGTATGGCAGAAAAAGGTGCACAAGCAACCGTGATAACCGCAGTCTTCAAAGGATAGTTAAAAAAGCCCATTCAAAAATTTGGGAGACATTCACAAGGAGTGATCTGCTGCTGGAGTCATTGCTTCAAGAGCCACCACACACAGACATATCCAGGACATGGGCTACAAGTGTTGCATTCCTTGAGTCAAGCCACTCATGATCAATAGATAATGCCAGAAGCGTCTTACTTGAGCCAAGGAGAAAAAGAAGTTGACAGTTGTTCAGTGGTCCAAGGTATTGTTTTCAGATGAAAATAAATTTTGCATTACGCTTAAAAATTATTTAGACTTGAGAGTCCTTGCGAAATGACCACAGATGACGTAGGATCACGTGAGACCGCTACGTCGTCACAGGTCATTGTCTTACAAGGCATTACTGGGAACGGGAGATGCTGTGAGCATCGCTAAGACATGGGCTGGATCCAAGGGCCGCCAGAAGGTGAGTATATACAGTAACTATTTTTTATTTTAATTTTTTTTTAACACGGATATGGTGCCCACACTGCTATATACTATGTAGCTTTGTTATATATTACGTGGCTGTAATAAATACTAGGTGGGCTGTGCTATATACTACGTGGCTGTGCTATATACTATGTGGCTGTGCTATATACTACGTGGCTGTGCTATATACTATGTGGCTGTGTTATATACTATGTGGTTGCTATATACTATGTGGCTGTGCTATATACTACATGGCTGTGTTATATGTTACATGGCTGTGCTATATACTACGTGGCTGTGCTATATACTACATGGCTGTGTTACATATTACATGGCTGAGCTATATACTACGTGGCTGTGCTATATACAACCTGGGCTGTTATTTGCCATGTGGGCTGTTATATGCTACGTGGCTGTGCTATATGCTACGTGGGCTGTGTTATATACTACGTGGCTGTGCTATATACTACGTGAGCTGTGTTATATACTATGTGGCTGTGTTATATGCTTCGTGGCTGTGCTATATGCTACGTGGGCTCTGTTATATGCTATGTGGCTGTGCTATGTACTATGTAGCTGTGCTATATGCTTCGTGGGCTGTTATATGCTGCGTGGGCTGTGCTATATACTACATGGCTGTGTTATATACTATGTGGGCTGTGCTATATACTACGTGGGCTGTGCTATATCCCACGTGACTGTAGTATATACTACGTGTCTGTGCTATATCCAGTTGTGGCCAAAAGTATTAACACTCCTGAAATTCTGTCAGATAATATTCAGTTTCTTTCTGAAAATGATTGCAATCACAAATTCTTTGGTATTTAATTATTTAATTTGTCTTAAATGAAAAAAGCATAAAAGAGAATGAAGCAAAAAGCAAAACATTGATCATTTCAAACAAAATTCCAAAAATGGGCCAGACAAAAGTATTGGCACCCTCAGCCTAATACTTGGTTGCACAGCCTTTAGCCAAAATAACTGCGATCAACCGCTTCCGGTAACCATCAATGAGTTTCTTACAATGCTCTGCTGGAATTTTAGACCATTCTTCTTTGGCAAACTGCTCCAGGTCCTTGATATTTTAAGGGTGTCTTCTACAAACTGCAATTTTTAGACCTCTCCACAGGTGTTCTATGGGATTCAGGTCGGGACTCATTGCTGGCAACCTTAGAAGTCTCCAGTGCTTTCTCTCAAACCATTTTCTAGTGCTTTTGAAGTGTGTTTTGGGTCATTGTCCTGCTGGAAGACCCAGCTTTCTCACACTGGGCCCTACATTATGCTGCAAAATTTGTTGGTAGTCTTCAGACTTCATAATTCCCTGCACACGGTCAAGCAGTCCAGTGCCAGACGGAGCAAAGCAACCCCAAAACATCAGGGAACCTCCGCCATGTTTGACTGTAGGGACCGTGTTCTTTTCTTTGAATGCCTCTTTTTTTCTTGTCAATTTTTCTTTTCCATCCACATCTAGGGAGGTTAGCCACAGTGAAATGGACTTTAAACGTCTTGATGACACGGCGCACGGTAGACACAGGAACATTCAGGTCTTTGGAGATGGACTTGTAGCCTTGAGATTGCTCATGCTTCCTCACAATTTGGTTTCTCAAGTCCTCAGACAGTTCTTTGGTCTTCTTTCTTTTCTCCATGCTCAATGTGGTACACACAAGGACACAGGACAGAGGTTGAGTCAACTTTAATCCATGTCAACTGGCTGCAAGTGTGATTAATTTATTGCCAACACCTGTTAGGTGCCACAGGTAAGTTACAGGTGTTGTTAATTACACAAATTAGAGAAGCACCACATGATTTTTCTAACAGTGCCAATACTTTTGGCCACCCCCTTTTTATGTTTGGTGTGGAATTATATCCAATTTCGCTTTAGGACAATTATTTTTGTGTTTTTTCATTGAAGACAAATTAAATGAAGATAATAATACCAAAGAATTTGTGATTGCAATCATTTTCAGGAAGAAACTGAGTATTATCTGACAGAATTGCAGGGGTGTCAACACTTTTGCCCACAACTGTACTATGTGGTTGTGCTATATGCTACACATTTTGCACTTTTACAAATGTTCTACGTTAGTACTTTCTAATGTTTACTTTAAAAAATTTTCCATTAAAAATTGTCATATTCAATGTATGCAGTTTTTTCTTAGCAGCAGGTTGAGCTAACAATAAAATGCCTATTGGTAACTGAGGAAGAGGGAGTAGGTCACAAAAATTGGCATATAAGGGTTGACTTATATAAAGCTCCTCTGCTGTATGGTATTGGAGAATTGACAATAGCTATCACTCATGTAAGAAGTGAAATCTGGCATTGTACTATACCTGTATTTCTCTGCTGTATCTGTGCATCATGAATCGTGGTATGTGTTAAAGGGGGAGCCCACTGAGACTCTTTCGCCCGGGGCCATTAAAAACATGGAGCCGGCCATGGCTTCCAAAACACCTCAGAGCCACAGGTTCATCGCCTCCATGCCACGCTGCATTGATGCAGTAATTGATGCAAAAGGAGCTCTGACCAAGTATTGCGTGCATTTATTGAACATACATTTCAGTAGGCTAACTTTTCAGATTTTAAAATTATCTTTTAAGCTAGTGTTGTAAAATATTGTAATTTACTGAGATAATGACTTTTGGGTTTTTATTGGCTGTAAGCCATAATAATCAACATTAACAGAAAGAAACACTTGCAATAGATCACTCTGTTTGTACTCTATATAATATATGAGTTTGACTTTTTGTATTGAAGAACTGAAATAAATTCACTTTTTAATGATATTCTAATTTAGTTAGATACACTTGTATGTGCAAAAAGTTCCCAAGTTACTCAAGCTGCAAAATTCTGCCCACATTTGGACATGTACTTCTCATGTACTATTCTTTTTTATGCAAATTCTTAATATAATAATGATACAATAGTAAACTTTTCTTGAAAAAAAATATTAAGAATTTGCAAAGAATGAAAACAGTATAGGGCTGATAAATAACTAAGATTTATGAACAGCCCCAGCACATTTGTATAAAGGCTGGTTTTATACATTTCCCCTTGTGCTCATCACTTTTTTTGTATATGTTATATTTTTGTCATTTGTGATATTCTTTTTTGCCTGAACTGTTATTATTACTGTCACATTCATTATACTTCTTATCAAACTTACCAGTTTCACTTTTTCCTGCTAAAAAACTAAATTACAAAGTAACTGCCATTCATAAAACTATACTATTAACATGTCAAAAGTTTTCATCTATGGAGATTTGGGTGTTTAGACTGCCACCGATTGCTAAAATTCAAAGGCCTAAGTTCACAGCCGAGCAATATGCAAATTCATCTGTGATCAGCTCTGCTTGTCTGTCCGTAGTAGACAGGTTTATGTTTATGTCGATAGACTTAGAGGAGTCTGCATGTAACTCAACATCAATAGTGTAACTAGAGCCAGATGGACCCCAATGCAAAATCTGTACCTGGACCCCCACCTGCATATTGGTCAGATTTATGGGCCCTTGTAGCTTTCTAAATCCTATAAGGGCAGGTGTTTCCCCCTTATCTAGTAATGGCCTCATACAGTGCCCCTTCAAGGTATATATTGTTCCCGCATCCTGGTATATAAGGCCCCCGTCCTGGGCCCACCATGGCTCATATGTCCACCATCCTGGCATATATGTTCCCCCTCCGGGGCCTATCCTGGTATATATGTCCCCCATCTTGGTATACTGTACATGTCCCCCATCCTAGTATATAGTTCCCTTACTGGGCCCATCGTGGTATATATGTCTCCCATTCTGGGCCCACCCTTATATATATATGTCCCCCATCCTGGTTTATATGTTCCCGCTCATGGGCCTATCCTGGTATATATGTTCCCCATCCTGGTATATCTGTCCCCAATCCTTGGCCCATGCTGATATACTGTATATGTCCCCCATTCTAGTTTATTCCCACAATCACAGAACATTCATCATAAGCATCACACAAGGACAATTTGCATATGTTAGATAGGTCATTCAAGCAAATCAAACATGTCAAACACATCACACAGGCACACCTCGTATATTAGATAGGACAGGACTACTGCCCATATCATTTCTCCCCTATGCCTCCAAACTACTGGAACAAAATGTCTATTTTGAACTGTCCTCCCACATCTCCTCTTGCTCCCTCTTTCACATCTTACAATCTGGCTTCAGACCACAACATTCCACAGAAATTGCCCTGACTAAAGTCACCAACGACCTACTAACTGCCAAATGAAAGCGACGCAAGTTTGTCCTCTTAGTTCTCCTGGGCCTGGCATCTGCCTTTTACACAGTGGACCATTCCCTCTTGCTGCATACTTTCTGATCTGTTGACATTACTGACTTGGCCTTTTGTTGGATCTCCTCGTAACATAACAGACAGGACATTCAGTGTCTCCGACTCACACACAACCTCCTCATCTCGCCCGCTATGTGTCGGTGTCCACCAAGGTTCAGTTCTAGGACCGGGAAATATGCTTAGAAGGCGCACGCGCGTGCTCCCTCCCTTTTAAAGGGACCGCCCGCATCAACCTAAGGTATTCCCAAGCCTTTAGCTTGGCGACACCTTCTATTTAAGGCTTCTACACCAATATGGAGGTGCCTGAGCTACGTTGTTAGTTTCCCTTGCCTGTCTGCTTGTCTATCCTGTACCCATCTTCTTTTACCTGTCAGTGCCCGTCTGCATGTACCTGTCTGTGCTCTTCTGTCCATCAGGCAGTACAGATCGCACATGCCAGTGCCCATCTGTCAAACACCTGGTTCAGCCCGCACCTGCCAGTGTTTTTTTGTTCCTCAGCCAGTCCCATCTTTACCTGTTGTTCCAGAGTCCCCACAGTTTCTGCCTGCATTTTAATCCCTCCTTTGGGCCATAGCAGCTTACTCACTGTAGGGGGTCAACTGCCGCCTGTTGTAGGTCAGCCATGGAGTAGCACCTGGTGCCAGCACTTTGTTCCCTCTTGGGTCCCAGTTTTCACCTACTGCCACTTGTCCGAGTAGGGATTTGGTAGGCCATTCAGGCTTTCAGAGGGATACAGAATAGTGATTCCACCACCTTGCCCGTTACAGTCATCATCTGCTGAGTTGTCTGGAGTGGAAGAGGTGCTGGTCTCCGCTATACTAGTTCTACTCTATTTCAATTGATGCCACTTTGTTGGTGTCTGCCATTAATTTTTGCAAATGTGCAGACTCTAATGATGGGCGAGCACTAAAATCCTTGGGTGCTCGGTTGCTCGGGTCGAGCAAATTGGAATACTCGGGTACTCGGCCAGAACAACAAGCCCAATGTAAATCTATTGGAGACCCGAGTATTTTTACTGCGATCCCCCCTGGGGGTCCTTTTAAGGTCTAAAAATGTCTGAAAATGATGGAAACACTGCGCAAATGACACAGGAACCTCATGGGGATCGCCCCTGGAAGCATTTCTGACTCCTAGTTCACAGCTTTAATAATTTTTTTTTTAGATTTATGCCATTTTTCCCGGTGCCTTAAAAGACACATTGAAACTAAACCAAAACTGGTTTTGCTTTGAAATATGTCAAGGTAACATAGTAACATAGTTAATAACCCCTTCATGACCCAGCCTATTTTGACCTTAATGACCTGGCCGTTTTTTGCTATTCTGACCAGTGTCCCTTTATGAGGTAATAACTCAGGAACGCTTCAACGGATCCTAGCGGTTATGAGACTGTTTTTTCGTGACATATTGGGCTTCATGTTAGTGGTAAATTTAGGTCAATAAATTCTGCGTTTATTTGTGATAAAAATGGAAATTTGGCGAAAATTTTGAAAATTTCGCAATTTTCACATTTTGAATTTATATTCTGTTAAACCAGAGAGATATGTGACACAAAACAGTTAATAAATAACATTTCCCACATGTATACTTTACATCAGTACAATTTTGGAAACAAAATTTTTTTTTGTTAGGAAGTTATAAGGGTTAAAATTTGACCAGCGATTTCTCATTTTTACAACGAAATTTACAAAACCATTTTTTTAGGGACCACCTCACATTTGAAGTCAGTTTGAGGGGTTTATATGGCTGAAAATACCCAAAAGTGACACCATTCTAAAAACTGCACCCCTCAAGGTGCTCAAAACCACATTCAAGAAGTTTATTAACCCTTCAGGTGCTTCACAGCAGCAGAAGCAACATGGAAGGAAAAAATGAACATTTAACTTTTTAGTCACAAAAATTATATTTTAGCAACAATTTTTTTATTTTCCCAATAGTAAAAAGAGAAACTAAACCACGAAAGTTGTTGTCCATTTTGTCCTGAGTACGCTGATACCTCATATGTGGGGGTAAACCACTGTTTGGGCGCACGGCAGGGCTTGGAAGGGAAGGAGCGCCATTTGACTTTTTGAATGAAAAATTGGCTCCACTCTTTAGCGGACACCATGTCACGTTTGGAGAGCCCCCGTGTGCCTAAAAATTGGAGCTCCCCCACAAGTGACCCCATTTTGGAAACTAGACGCCCCAAGGAACTTATCTAGATGCATAGTGAGCACTTTAAACCCTCAGGTGCTTCACAAATTAATCTGAATAAATGAAAAAGTAATTTTTTTTCACAAAAAATTTTTTTAGCCTCAATTTTTTCATTTTTACATGGGCAACAGGATAAAATAGTCCTAAAATGTGGGGGTAAACCACTGTTTGAGCACATGGTAAGGCTCGGAAGGGAAGGAGCGCCATTTGACTTTTTAAATGAAAAATTATCTCCATCGTTAGCGGACACCATGTCGCATTTGGAGAGCCCCTGTGTGCCTAAACATTGGAGCTCCCTCACAAGTGACCCCATTTTTGAAACTAGACCCCCAAAGGAACTTATCTAGAGGCCTAGTGAGCACTTTAAACCCTCAGGTGCTTCACAAATTGATCTGTAAAAATGAAAAAGTATTTTTTTTCACAAAAAAATTCTTTTCGCCTCAATTTTTTAATTTTCTCATGGGCAATAGGATAAACTGGATCCTAACGTTTGTTGGTCAATTTCTCCCGAGTACGCCGATACCTCATATGTGGGGGTAAACCACTGTTTGGGCACACGGTAGAGCTCGGAAGGGAAGGTGCGCCATTTGACTTTTTGAATGGAAAATTAGCTCCAATTGTTAGCGGACACCATGTCGCGTTTGGAGAGCCCCTGTGTGCCTAAACATTGGAGGTTCCCCACAAGTGACCCCATTTTGGAAACTAGACCCCCCAAGAAACTTATCTAGATGCATATTGAGCACTTTAAACCCCCAGGTGCTTCACAGAAGTTTATAACGCAGAGCCATGAAAATAAAAAATAATTTTTCTTTCCTCAAAAATGATTTTTAGCCTGGAATTTCCTATTTTGCCAAGGGTAATAGGAGAAATTGGACCGCAAATGTTGTTGTCCAGTTTGTCCTGAGTACGCTGATATCCCATATGTGGGGGTAAACCACTGTTTGGGCACACGGCAGGGCTCAGAAGGGAAGGCACGCCATTTGGCTTTTTAAATGGAAAATTAGCTCCAATCATTAGCGAACACCATGTCACGTTTGGAGAGCCCCTGTGTGCCTAAACATTGGAGATCCCCCACAAATGACCCCATTTTGGAAACTAGACCCCCAAAGGAACTAATCTAGATGTGTGGTGAGGACTTTGAACCCCCAAGTGCTTCACAGAAGCTTATAACGCAGAGCCATGAAAAAAAAAAATATTTTCTCAAAAATACATAGTAACATAGTAACATAGTTAGTAAGGCCGAAAAAAGACATTTGTCCATCCAGTTCAGCCTATATTCCATCATAATAAATACCCAGATCTACGTCCTTCTACAGAACCTAATAATTGTATGATACAATATTGTTCTGCTCCAGGAAGACATCCAGGCCTCTCTTGAACCCCTCGACTGAGTTCGCCATCACCACCTCCTCAGGCAAGCAATTCCAGATTCTCACTGCCCTAACAGTAAAGAATCCTCTTCTATGTTGGTGGAAAAACCTTCTCTCCTCCAGACGCAAAGAATGCCCCCTTGTGCCCGTCACCTTCCTTGGTATAAACAGATCCTCAGCGAGATATTTGTATTGTCCCCTTATATACTTATACATGGTTATTAGATCGCCCCTCAGTCGTCTTTTTTCTAGACTAAATAATCCTAATTTCGCTAATCTATCTGGGTATTGTAGTTCTCCCATCCCCTTTATTAATTTTGTTGCCCTCCTTTGTACTCTCTCTAGTTCCATTATATCCTTCCTGAGCACCGGTGCCCAAAACTGGACACAGTACTCCATGTGCGGTCTAACTAGGGATTTGTACAGAGGCAGTATAATGCTCTCATCATGTGTATCCAGACCTCTTTTAATGCACCCCATGATCCTGTTTGCCTTGTCAGCTGCTGCCTGGCACTGGCTGCTCCAGGTAAGTTTATCATTAACTAGGATCCCCAAGTCCTTCTCCCTGTCAGATTTACCCAGTGGTTTCCCGTTCAGTGTGTAATGGTGATATTGATTCCCTCTTCCCATGTGTATAACCTTACATTTATCATTGTTAAACCTCATCTGCCACCTTTCAGCCCAAGTTTCCAACTTATCCAGATCCATCTGTAGCAGAATACTATCTTCTCTTGTATTAACTGCTTTACATAGTTTTGTATCATCTGCAAATATCGATATTTTACTGTGTAAACCTTCTACCAGATCATTAATGAATATGTTGAAGAGAACAGGTCCCAATACTGACCCCTGCGGTACCCCACTGGTCACAGCGACCCAGTTAGAGACTATACCATTTATAACCACCCTCTGCTTTCTATCACTAAGCCAGTTACTAACCCATTTACACACATTTTCCCCCAGACCAAGCATTCTCATTTTGTGTACCAACCTCTTGTGCGGCACGGTATCAAACGCTTTGGAAAAATCGAGATATACCACGTCCAATGACTCACCGTGGTCCAGTCTATAGCTTACCTCTTCATAAAAACTGATTAGATTGGTTTGACAGGAGCGATTTCTCATAAACCCATGCTGATATGGAGTTAAACAGTTATTCTCATTGAGATAATCCAGAATAACATCCCTCAGAAACCCTTCAAATATTTTACCAACAATAGAGGTTAGACTTACTGGCCTATAATTTCCAGGTTCACTTTTAGAGCCCTTTTTGAATATTGGCACCACATTTGCTATGCGCCAGTCCTGCGGAACAGACCCTGTCGCTATAGAGTCACTAAAAATAAGAAATAATGGTTTATCTATTACATTACTTAGTTCTCTTAGTACTCGTGGGTGTATGCCATCCGGACCCGGAGATTTATCTATTTTAATCTTATTTAGCCGGTTTCGCACCTCTTCTTGGGTTAGATTGGTGACCCTTAATATAGGGTTTTCATTGTTTCTTGGGATTTCACCTAGCATTTCATTTTCCACCGTGAATACCGTGGAGAAGAAGGTGTTTAATATGTTAGCTTTTTCCTCGTCATCTACAACCATTCTTTCCTCACTATTTTTTAAGGGGCCTACATTTTCAGTTTTTATTCTTTTACTATTGATATAGTTGAAGAACAGTTTGGGATTAGTTTTACTCTCCTTAGCAATGTGCTTCTCTGTTTCCTTTTTGGCAGCTTTAATTAGTTTTTTAGATAAAGTATTTTTCTCCCTATAGTTTTTTAGAGCTTCAATGGTGCCATCCTGCTTTAGTAGTGCAAATGCTTTCTTTTTACTGTTAATTGCCTGTCTTACTTCTTTGTTTAGCCACATTGGGTTTTTCCTATTTCTAGTCCTTTTATTCCCACAAGGTATAAACCGCTTACACTGCCTATTTAGGATGTTCTTAAACATTTCCCATTTATTATCTGTATTCTCATTTCTGAGGATATTGTCCCAGAATGATCTTTTAGCCTGCAATTTTTTATTTTCCCAAGGGTAACAGGAAAAATTTGACCCCAAAAGTTGTTGTCCAGTTTCTCCTGAGTACGCTGATACCCCATATGTGGGGGTAAACCACTGTTTGGGCACATGTCGGGGCTCGGAAGTGAAGTAGTGACGTTTTGAAATGCAGACTTTGATGGAATGCTCTGCGGGCATCACGTTGCGTTTGCAGAGCCCCTGATGTGGCTAAACAGTAGAAACCCCCCACAAGTGACCCCATTTTGGAAACTAGACCCCGAAAGGAACTTATCTAGATGTGTGGTGAGCACTTTGAACCCCCAAGTGCTTCACAGGAGTTTATAGCGCAGAGCCGTGAAAATAATAAATATGTTTTCTTTCCTCAAAAATAATTATTTAGCCCAGAATTTTTTAATTTTCCCAAGGGTAAAAGGAGAAATTTGACCCCAATATTTGTTGTCCAGTTTCTCCTGAGTACGGTGATACCCCATATGTGGGGGTAAACTACTGTTTGGGCACATGCCAGGGCTCGGAAGTGAAGTAGTGATGTTTTGAAATGCAGACTTTGATGGAATGCTCTGCGGGCATCACGTTGCGTTTGCAGAGCCCCTGATGTGGCTAAACAGTAGAAACCCCCCGCAAGTGACCCCATTTTGGAAACTAGACCCCGAAAGGAACTTATCTAGATGTGTGGTGAGCACTTTGAACCCCCAAGTGCTTCACAGACGTTTACAACGAAGAGCCGTGAAAATAAAAAATCATTTTTCTTTCCTCAAAAATGATGTTTTAGCAAGCAATTTTTTATTTTCACAAGGGTAACAGGAGAAATTGGACCCCAATAATTGTTGCGGTTTGTCCTGAGTATGCTGGTACCCGATATGTGGGGGTAAACCACTGTTTGGGCGCACGTCGGGGCTCGGAAGTGAGGGAGCACCATTTGACTTTTTGAATACAAGATTGGCTGGAATCAATGGTGGCGCCATGTTGCAATTGGAGACCCCTGATGTGCCTAAACAGTGGAAACCCCTCAATTCTACCTCCAACACACCCCTAACCCCAATCCCAACTGTAGCCATAACCCTAACCACAACCCTAATTCCAACCCTAACCCTAACGCTATGCCCACGTTGCGGATTCGTGTGAGATTTTTCAGCATCATTTTTGAAAAATCCGCGGGTAAAAGGCACTGCGTTTTACCTGCGGATTTACCGCGGATTTCCAGTATTTTTTGTGCGGATTTCACCTGCAGATTCCTATTGAGGAACAGGTGTAAAACGCTGCGGAATCCGCACAAAGAATTGACATGCTGCGGAAGATACAACACAGCGTTCCCGCGCGGTATTTTCCGCACCATGGGCACAGCGGATTTGGTTTTCCATAGGTTTACATGGTACTGTAAACCTGATGGAACACTGCTGCAAATCCGCAGCGGCCAATCCGCTGCAGATCCGCAGCCAAATCCGCACCGTGTGCACATAGACTAATTCTAAAGGTATGTGCACACGCTGCGGAAAATGCTGCGGATCCGCAGCAGTTTCCCATGAGTTTACAGTTCAATGTAAACCTAAGGAAAACAAAAATCGCTGTACACATGCTGCAGAAAAACTGCACGGAAATGCAGCGGTTTACATTCCGCAGCATGTCACTTCTTTCTGTGGATTCCACAGCGGTTTTACAACTGCTCCAATAGAAAATCGCAGTTGTAAAACTGCAGTGAAATGTGCAGAAAAACCGCGGTAAATCCACCATAAATCCGCAGCGGTTTAGCACTGTGGATTTATCAAATTCGCTGCAGAAAAATCCGCAGAGGACCAGAATACGTGTGCACATATCGAAACCCTAACCCTAACCCTAGCCCTAACCCTAACCCTAGCCCTAGCCCTAGCCCTAACCCTAGCCCTAACCCTAACCCTAACCCAACCTTAGTGGAAAAAAAAATTCTTTATTTTTTTATTGTCCCTACATATGGGGGTGACAAAGGGGGGGGGGGCATTTACTATTTTTTTTATTTTGATCACTGTGATAGGTTATATCTCAGTGATCAAAATGCACTTTGGAACGAATCTGCCGGCCGGCAGATTCGGCGGGTGCACTGCGCAGGGAGAAGATGGACGGACCCCGGGAGGATCGGTAAGTATGATGAGGTGGGGGAGAGCATGGGGGATGGATCGGAGCGCGGGGGGGTGGATCGGAGCGCGGGGGGTGGATCGGAGTGCAGGGGGGTTGGATCAGAGCACGGGGGGGTGATTGGAGCACGGGGGGAGCGGACAAGAGCACGGGGGGAGCAGAGCACAGGACAGAGGGGAGCCGGAGCAGTGTATCGGACAGATCGGTGGCTTGGGGGGGGGGGGCGATCGGTGGGGTGGGGTGGGTTAACATAAGTGTTTCCAGCCATGGCCGATGATATTGCAGCATCGGCCATGGCTAGATTGTAATATTTCACCAGTTTTAATAGGTGAAATATTACAAATCGCTCTGATTGGCAGTTTCACTTTCAACAGCCAATCAGAGCGATCGTAGCCACGGGGGGGTTAAACTACCACTCCCCCTGTCCCTGCAGATCGGGTGAAGTGGGAGTTAACCCTTTCACCCGATCAGCAGGGACGCGATCTTTCCATGACGCCACATAGGCGTCATGGGTCGGATTGGCACCGACTTTCATGACGCCTACGTGACGTCAAAGGTCGGGAAGGGGTTAAGGTTGAAGGAAGACTTTAAGTCCATCTAGTTCAACCCATAGCCTAACCTAACATACCCTAACATGTTGATCCAGAGGAAGGCAAAAAAAAAAACATGTGGCAAAGAGTAAGTTCCACATTGGGGAAAAAAATTCCTTCCCGACTCCACATACGGCAATCAGACTAGTTCCCTGGATCAACGCCCTATCAAGGAATCTAGCATATATAACCTGTAACATTATTCTTTTCAAGAAAGGCATCCAGTCCCCTCTTAACTTTTAGTAATGAATCACTCATTACAACATCATACGGCAGAGTTCCATAGTCTCACTGCTCTTACAGTAAAGAACCCGCGTCTGTTATTATGCTTAAACCTTCTTTTCTCCAGAGGTTGAGGATGCCCCCTTGTCCCTGTCTCAGGTATATGATTAAAAAGATCATCAGAAAGGTCTTTGTACTGTCCCCTCATATATTTATACATTAAAATAAGATCACCCGTTAGCCTTCGTTTTTCCAAACTAAATAGCCCCAAGTGTAATAACCTATCTTGGTATTGCAGACCCCCCAGTCCTCTAATAACCTTGGTCGCTCTTCTCTGCATCCGCTCTAGTTCAGCTATGTCTTTCTTATACACCGGAGACCAGAACTGTGCACAGTATTCTAAGTGTGGTCGAAGTAGTGACTTGTATAAAGGTAAAATTATGTTCTCCTCATGAGCGTCTTTGCCTCTTTTAATGCATCACATTATTTTATTTGCTTTTGTAGCAGCTGCCTGACACTGGCCACTAATTAGGAGTTTGTCATCCACCCATACTCCCAGGTCTTTTTCATTGATGATTTTGCCCAGAGTTTTAGAATTAAGCACACAGTTATACATCTTATTACTTCTTCCCAAGTGCATGACCTTACATTTGTCCCCATTAAAGCTCATTTGCCATTTACCAGCCCAAGCTTCTAGTTTGCATAAACCATCCGTAATATAAAATTGTCCTCCTCTGTATTGATTACCCTGCAGAGTTTAGTGTCATCTGCAAATATTGAAATTCTGCTCTGTATGCCCCCTACAAGGTCATTAATAAATATGTTAAAAAGAAGAGGGCCCAATACTGACCCCTGTGGTACTCCACTGCTAACCGCGACCCAGTCCGAGTGTGCTCCATTAATAACCACCTTTGTTTCTTATCTCTGAGCCGGCTCTTAACCCACTTATACATATTTTACACTATCCCCATTATTCTTATTTTATGTACCAACCTTTTGTGTGGCACCGTATCAAAAGCTTTTGAAAAGTCCATATACACTACGTCCACTGGGTTCCCTTGGTGCAGTCTGGAACTTACCTCTTCATAGGTACATCCTTGGCAGGTTAATGAATTGCCTGTAAGGCCAAATACTGTATTTAACCCCAGACTGAGAATTTCCTCTCCCACTTAGGCTTAGTTCAGACGCAGCTTTTTTGAAGCGTTTTTCAACTTTAACATTGCTTTCAACCACTACAAATGCTTTCACTGGGAAATGTAATTGTAACATTTAACACCCCTAGCTGGCCATGTGGTGTGTGACACATAAGCAGACCCATCTTGCTTAATTTACGAAGGAGGGACTCTTAAAGTCACAGAGCCTATTTTTACTGTTGCATCAGGCGGCATTAATCTTCTTAAAGGGCCATTATGAAACAGTGGGTCTTCTAAGCTGTTGTATAATTTCCTGTGAGTGGATGGGCTGCCAAAAATTATGACGCACTACAATACTCCTGTCATAAGATGTCCAGGGATGACTCCTGAAAAAGTGTTGCATTGAATTCAAGGCCTGCCCTGCTACCAATTCATATGCCGCAATAAGCCTTTGAACTCACATAGTGGATGGGCCCAGGAAAATCCACTTCACAATATGCATTGTGTGCTCCGTACTCCTTTATTTTACACATTGGCAGGAAGGCAAGCCCTGCTGCATAGTCATATGCACCCCTTTAGGCCTTGGAACCCACATACTGGATGTGCCCATGAAAATCCACTCGCATTTTTTAATGGTATGATGGTTCCCTCTTTGCAGAATTATTTACAGGAGAATTTGGCAATTGTGTTTGCCATGTTTTTAACACTAAAGTTCACATACGGCTTTAAAAAAGGCTAATCCTTGCAATACAAAGTAATTTCATTGCAAATTACAAAAGTCAAGGAATAGTAAGATTGAATAGTGTGAGTGCGTACAGTTTTGTATATGTTAACAATAACCTTACAAAGGTTAATAAGTACATATAAGGATTACATAAAGATACTGATTACGTATATATGAAGATTAACCCCTATCTGACCTCGGACGGGATAGTACGTCCGAGGTCAGATCCCCTGCTTTGATGCAGGGCTCCGGCGGTGAGCCCGCACCAAAGCCGGGACATGTCAGCTGTTTTGAACAGCTGACATGTGCCCGTAATAGGCGCGGGCAGAATCGAAATCTGCCCGCACCTATTAACTAGTTAAATGCCGCTGTCAAACGCAGACAGCGGCATTTAACTACCGCATCCGGCCGGGCGGCCGGAAATGACGTCATCGCCGACCCCGTCACATGATCGGGGGTCGGCGATGCGTCTCCATTGTAACCATAGAGGTCCTTGAGACCTCTATGGTTACTGATCGCCGGTGGCTGTGAGCGCCACCCTGTGGTCGGCGCTCACAGCACACCTGCATTTCTGCTACATAGCAGCGATCAGCAGATCGCTGCTATGTAGCAGAGGCGATCGAGTTGTGCCTGCTTCTAGCCTCCCATGGAGGCTATTGAAGCATGGCAAAAGTTAAAAAAAAAAGTTGAAAAAAATGTTAAAAAAATAAAAAATATATAAAAGTTTAAATCACCCCCCTTTCGCCCCAATCAAAATAAATCAATAAAAAAAATATAAAATCTACGCATATTTGGTATCGCCGCGCTCAGAATCGCCCGATCTATCAACTAAAAAAAAGCATCTGCAGTTGCACATAAACTGAAGTAGCACCATCAACAAGCACGTCAACATCCTTGTCCCAGTGCAGCGTTCAATTGTCCATACCCCAGTCCTTGGAACGCCAGCCGAAATCCGCAGCCAACGCCACAGTGCTAAATTCACACATTTGTTGTCTGCTTGCGCTGGAAATGTTGCATTTTAGGCCTGCGGGAGACATAGGCTTTCTGCAACCTGATGGTGGTGACCATCACAAGGTACTGGTTACCCGGCCGCCAAAAGTTTTCCCGGTCTGCCATCATGACATCACACAAGCAAGCACGTGTCCGACAACATTACCAGTGCCCTCCACAATGCTGTTATTGGGAAAGTCCATCTAACCACAGACACGTGGTCAAGTGTTTGTGGTCAGGGATGGTACATCTCACTAAAGGCACCCTGGATTAGCATAGTGGAAGCCAGGACCCAGTCCAACCTTGGGATGGTGCACGTCCTCCAAACCCCGAGTATTGCAGTCCCTACATCAATCTGGGTTGCCCCAACAGTCTACAGCTCCTGCACTCCGCCTTCGCAACCTCTTCAGCCTCCATCTCTGATAGTCACACATCAGGCACAAGCTGGAAGCACTGCAGCACTGTCTCAGCCAAGCGGCAACAGGCTGTGCTGAAGGTAATATGCTGTGACAAGCCGCACAATGATGAAGAGTTGTGGACAGCTCTGAAAGAGCAGGCAGATCTGTTGCTGAACCTACAGCCAGGCATGGTCATGTGTGACAATGGCTGGAACCTGGTGGCTGCTCTGTGTCGAAGCAAGCTCACATACGTGCCATGCCTGGCCCATGTGCTTAACCTCATTGTTGAACGTTTTCGGAAAAGCGACACGGAGATGCCAGATCTGTTAGGAAAAGTATGAGGCTCTGCATTCACATTTTAGAAAGTCAGATAGAGCTTCATCCGCCCTTGCCGCAATTCTGCAGCACTTGCAGCTTCTGGCTCACCGACTGACGTGTCATGTCCTCCCCATGCATTTGAACTCTACACTGCATATTTTGGAAAGGATTTGTGAGCAGAAAAAGACATTTGTAGACTACCAGCATCAACAAGGCCGTTGATATTCAGTCCTGACTTCACACATAAGATCTCAGGAGTGAACATGGATGTCAGACATATGTACTATCCTCCAAAACTTTGAGGAATTCACCAAGATGGCGATCGGCAATGATGCCATAATTAACATCTCCATCCTGCTTCACTGTGTTCTAATATTAATATTTGTAGTTATTTACATAGCGTCAACATATTTAGAGTTTCAAACACAACAGTCCTAAGTAACAACGATAACAATACAATAATTAAACAGAAATCAAACTACCTTGCTTGTGACAGCTCACAATCTACACTAAGTAACAACAATAAGAATAATTAACCCCCTCTCAAAAAAAAACCTGCACATGACTACTTACAATCTACAATGAGGTGGGGGAGAAAAAACTACAGGGGAATGTATTTACAGTGATGTTTTAACAATGATATTACTGAGGTTTGTCAAAAGTCATGGGGGTCTGAAGACAAGGAGGAGGAGAAGACCATGGTCAGTTGTCCTCTTGGTGAGGACATGGAAGTATAGACTGTTAGCAGTCTTGGAAGCATGGCTGAGTTTATGTTACACTGCCTTTTTCGTCACCCTCACGTTCTCAAAATTTTAGGTGACAGGCAATACTAATTGTTGACAATTCTAGACCCATGCTACAAGGAGAACTTTATATCTCTTATTCCAGAGGCAGACAGGTGTACTTCAATGTTGGAGGACCATAGGGCCCTTCTTGCTGAATTATTAAAAAAATTCCCATCTGAAAACGCTAGCAGAAGAGGTCACAGTTTGTTGGCCAAACAAAGAGTACAGGTGAGAGAGACATGACTCCAATCCAGCAGAGGCAGAGGAACACTAACAAAGTTCGGGGAGAGTTTTCTCACACCCTACTATTGCCCTAGCCCTGAGGCGTGGTGGACTCTCACAAGGAGTACTTTGTTTGGGAAAATGTTGAAAGAGTACCTTGCTGACCGTACCAACATCCTCTGTCATTACTCTGGGCCCTTTCATTATCGTTTTGCAAAGCTGAACACGGAGCATGAACTGTCTCTCTCTACTGCGAATTTGAGATGTACTCACGTGCCTCGTTCTCTGGCAGTCGCTGTGAACATGGCTCCTCGCTTTCTGGCAGTACCACGTTTATTGGCAGGAGAAAATGCCTTCGTAATACAGAGACAGAGTACAACACCGCCCAAGCATTCACACTCTGCTCCTCAGTCTTTCTATGTGCGCAGTGACTGCCTCTAGGCAGAAGATGATGATGGTGCTAGTAGTAGTTGGAACATTTAACACAGTCATAAAGCAGCCGTAACAACTTGAAAGAGAAGTATTTTTAACGAGATACCACACTGTTCGATATGTGGCCTGTATTTGTTAATTTTTTAATCTAAAATAGTGTACCGAACTAAGGTAACAGATAGCAAATAAAGCTGAACGTAGGCCTGAATTTCCACAATTTGTAGGCAACAAATACATCAGACATCTGACAGTGATAACACACTGCCAAATATGTGGCCTGTATTTTGTTAAATGCAAAAGAATGCTGCATATAATTACAGTAACAGACAGCATAAAAAGTGGTACACTGGCCTACAATGCCCAAACTTGGCGCACGCAGATATATGAGGGCTGTCACGGAAATACCACACTGGCAAATATGTGGCCTGTTTTTTTAAATGTCAAATAGTGCTGTATATAATTAGAGTAACAGACAGCAAAAACAGTGGCAAATTGCCTAAAATGCCAAAACTTGGAGCACGCAGATATATGAGGCCTTTTTAGGTGAATTTAAAACACCATAAAAAAGTGGCACAAGGCTAGCACACACAACTATGCTATGTATACCTGAAAAACTTTGATTTTTAAACAGAACTCAGTCTGACAGAACACACTATTTTTTTTTTTGGGGGGGGTTAATTTTTGGGAAAAAAAATGCAATTAGGTATACAGTTATATGAAAAAGTTTGGGCACCCCTATTAATCTTAAGCTTAATGTTTTATACAAATTGTTTTTTTGCAACAGCTATGTCAGTTTCATATATCTAATAACTGTTGGACACAGTAATGTTTCTGCCTTGAAATGAGGTTTATTGTACTAACAGAAAATGTGCAATCTGCATTCAAACAAAACTTGACAGATGCATAAGTATGGGCACCTCACCAGAAAAGTGACATTAATATTTAGTAGATCCTCCTTTTGCAAATTTAACAGCCTCTAGTCGCTTCCTGTAGCTCTTAATGAGTTCCTGGATCCTAGATGAAGGTATTTTTGACCATTCCTCTTTACAAAACAATTCCAGTTCAGTTAAGTTTGATGGTCGCCGAGCATGGACAGCCCTCTTCAAATGATCCCACAGATGTTCAATGATATTCAGGTCTGGGGACTGGGATGGCCATTCCAGAACAGTGTAATTGTTCCTCTGCATGAATGCCTGAGTAGATTTGGAGCCGTGTTTTGGATCATTGTCTTGCTGAAAGATCCATCCCCTGCGTAACTTCAACTTTGTCACTGATTCATGAACATTATTGTCAAGAATCTGCTGATACTGAGAGGAATCCATGCGTCCATCCATCCATCAACTTTAACAAGATTCCCAATGCCGGCATTGGCCACACAGCCCCAAAGCATGATGGAACCTCCACCAAATTTTACTGTGGGTAGCAAGAGTTTTTCTTGGAATGCTGTGTTTTTTGGCCGCCATGCATAATGCCTTTTTGTATGACCAAACAACTCAATCGTGGTTTCATCAGTCCACAGGACCTTCTTCCAAAAAGAAATTGGCTTCTCCAAATGTGCTTTTGCATACCTCAGCCGACTCTGTTTGTGGCGTGCTTGCAGAAACGGCTTCTTTCGCATCACTCTCCCATACAGCTTCTCCTTGTGCAAAGTGCGTTATATAGTTGACCGATGCACAGTGACACCATCTGCAGCAAGTTGATGCTGCAGCTCTCTGGAGGTGATCTGAGGATTGTCCTTGGCTGAACTCACCATTCTTCTTCTCTGCTTTTCTGATGTTTTTCTTGGCCTGCCACTTCTGGCCTTAACAAGAACTGTACCTGTGTTCTTCCATTTCCTTACTATGTTCGACACAGTAGAAATTGACAGGTTAAATCTTTGAGACAGCTTTTTGTATCCTTCCCCTGAACAACTATGTTGAATAATCTTTGTTTCAGATCATTAGACAGTTGTTTTGAGGAGCCCATGATGCCACTCTTCAGAGGAGATTCAAACAGGAGAACAACTTGCAAGTGGCCACTTTAAGTAGCTTTTCTCATCTTTTCTCATAATTGCATACATCTGGCTATGAAGTTCAAAGCTCAATGAGGTTAGAAAACCAAAAAAGTGCTTTAGTAAGTCAGTAAAAAGTAGGTAGGAGTATTTAAAACAAGAAAATGATAAGGGTGCCCATACTTATGCACCTGTCAAATTTTGTTTGAATGCAGATTGCACATTTTCTGTTAGTACAATAAACCTCATTTCAAGACAGAAACATTACTGTTTCCAACAGTTATTAGATATATGAAACTGAAATAGCTGTTGCAAAAAAAATTTTTTTTTATAAAACATTAAGCTTAAGATTAATAGGGGTGCCCAAACTTTTTCATATAACTGTATAATAAAGAAGCTGCAGCAGCAGACAGTTATAGAGCTTTTGGAGTGATGCAATGGGACCAATGGACTCACATACAGTGCCTTCAGGCCTTGCACTGATGTTGATATGCTGTGCCCTGCGTACCTAGCGCTGCAATATCGGGACCCATGAATTAGCCCTAAAAAGAACTGTTGGTTTCTCAGGAGTTGTGGATTTAACAGTTACAGACCTACACTAAGTATAAAAGCCACGATTCTGACCCTATCTCGGCAGCAGCTCTCCCTACTCTCGCTGAATCCGTAACAGAATGCGGCGAATAGGGCGATGCCAGGTCTCTTATACCCGGGATGATGCTGTGCGGCCAAGCCAATCACTGCATGACCACAACAAAGATGGCTGCGGTGTTTCATGGCCTGGCAGACAATCCCATAAATATTACTCCACTTAGGAAGAGCTGGGACAAGTGGCATAATTGGCACATCTAATAGATATGCATTTTCTGGGTGGCTGCAGCCCACAGCTATCAGTTTTTCCTGGCTGGTTATCAAAAATACAGGGGAATGTACAACATTTTTAAAATTTATTTATGGTTGTCACGCTCACACCCTGAAGGGTGTGAGCTCTGGGGGTTGTGACCCCACTGTGCCGCAAGCCAAACTACCCTGGGAGGGGCGTGACTAGGACAGCTGCCTTTGTATTCACTGGAGCCTCTGATGGTGAGGTCAGGCTTGTGCAGCAGGCAGCTGCCAGATGCGACTCCAGGGTGGTGTCTGGCTGTGGCTGCTGATCCCACTTGGGGAAACGACACACTAGGACAGGTACGAGTAGCAGAGGGGCTTGTGAGCATGGCTAGTACTCTGGCAGGTGGTAGGCACGGCAGAGACATGGGGCAGGCAGGCATGGCAGAGACATGGGGCAGGCAGGCATGGCAGAGACATGGGTCAGGCAGGCACGGCAGAGAAATGGGGCAGGCAGGCAAGGCTGAGACACAGGGCAGGCAGGCACAGCTGAGACACAGTGCAGGCAGGCATGGCTGAGACACGGAACAGGCAGGAATGGCAGATACACAGGGCAAGCAGGCACTGCAGAGACACAGGGCAAGCAGGCACAGCAGAGACGCAGGACAGGCAGGCACGGCAGAGACACGGTGCAGGCAGGAACAGCAGAGACATGGGGTAGGCAAGAACGGCAGAGACACGGGGCAGGCGGGAATGGCAGAGACATGGGGCAGGCACGGCAGAGACATGGGGCAGGCAGGCACGGCAGAGACACGGGGCAGGCAGGAATGGCAGAGACACAGGGCAGGCATGAACAGCAGAGACATGGGGCAGGCAGGCACTGCGTATGAAGGAACAGGTGAAAACCTGTTCACACAGCGGATGTTAGTAGTGAAACAAACAGGTGAGACTGAGGTATGACGGAACAAGTTTGGACCTGTTCACATAGGAGGTGCAGGTATGGGTACTGACAAGATGGAGTAGAGTATGATGGAACAGGTTTGGACTTGTTCACACAGGGAGAACCACAAGGCTGCGGAAAAGGGCTGTAGAGCAGCAAGAGGTTCTGCAGCAACAGAAGCAAAGCAAAGCAGAACCGCAAGGTATGCGGAGAGGAGCTGCAGCAAGAGGTTCTGCAGCAGCAGGAGCTAAGCAGAGCAGAATCGCAAGGTAAGCGGAGAGGAGCTGTAGCAACAGGTTCTGCAGCAGCAAGAGCTAAGCAGAGCAGAACCACAAAGTATGCAGAGAGGAGCTGCAGCAAGAGGTTCTGCAGCAGCAGGAACTAAGTAGAGCAGAACTGTAAGGTAAGCAGAAAGGAGCTGCAGCAAGAGGTTCTGCAGCAGGAGCTAAGCAGAGCGAATCGGAGCAGAACCGCTGGAGTGCGGCGAAGAGGCAGAAAAGTGGTTCAGAGAGAACATAAGGAAAGATACAGCAGGGACTGAAACCACAGACAAGGAGACTACCAAACAGAGGTAGGACAACGTTCAAACAAGGTAACCGTGCAAGACAATGTACGAGACCAAGGACAAAGGGACCAGAGAATACACAGGTACAAAGCAAGGCTAGAACAAAGACACAGAAACCAGGATATACAGCCTCCTGGAAGGCAGAAAGAGAAGTACCAAGCAAAGCTAGGAGTACAGCCGCCAGAGAAGGAGGAACACAGAGTAAGACCTGGCAGCTCAGTGGCACGCCACCAGCAGCAAAGCGTGGGAGTGCCGCTCAGCATCAACACGGACCAGGTCCCATACCTATTGGGCATTGTCCTTCTTTATACTGTACATACTACTATTGCACACCAGCAACCCTCATACTCACTTAGAGTTTCACCCTAAACCTATATTCTACTATTAAAGCGACTTATGAGTAAGACTCGGGAGTGTCGAAACGTCAAAATGTATTTGGTCGCTCATTGTACGAGGGGCGATCCAAAAGTAATGATAATCAATACTAAACACAATGAATATAGTCAAAAAATGTTTTTATTTTTTTACATAGTCTCCTATCAAGTCTATACATTTAGTCCATCTCTTTTCTAAACTTAGAATTCCCTTAGAAAAAAATTCTTGATCTTGACCCTCAAAAAAATCCCCAACAGCGGTTATCACGTCGCTATTGTCATCAAATTTCTTGCCCCGGAGGTGTTCCTGGAGTCGAGGAAAGAGAAAGAAGTCACTGGGGGCTAGATCTGGCCAAAGGGGGGGTGTTCCACCAGTTCAAAGCCCGCTTCTTGAATGGTAGCCATGGCAACTGCAGCTTTTTGAGCCGGCGCGTTATCTTGGTGAAACAGCACTCCAGCCCGCAGTTTGCCGCGCCTTTTCTCCTTGATAGCCTCCCACAATCTTCTTATTTGTTCTGCGTAGTAGTGGCTCCCTTCTCCAAATAGTCCACCATAATAATTCCTTCATAAAAAACGGACGCCATAACCTTCCCTGCTGAGCTTGACACTTTGAATTTCTTCGGCGTTGGTTCGTCGGCTCGTTTCCATGTCATCGATTGTTGTTTAGTTTCGGGATCAAAGTGGTGGATCCAGGTCTTGTCCATGGTCAAAAAACGTGACAAAAAATTTTCCTTGTCTGCTTGGAACTTTTCGAGATTTGCTATTGAAATGTCAACTCGTTTCTTCTTTTGCTCGTCGTCGGTTAACATTTTTGGCACCCAACGCGCGGAGACCTTTCTCATATGCAATTCTTTTGCAAGGATTCTTTGAATACTGCCATATGAGATCCCTGTGACCTCAGCTACATGCCTGATAGTCACTCTTCGATCTGCCAATACAACTTCTTCAACTTTTTTCACGTTTTCTTCATTGAGGGACGTGGATGGACGTCCTTGACGATGTTCATCTTCCGTTGATGTTCTTCCCAGCTTAAATTCCTTGGCCCAGCATGCAACTGTGGAATATGGAGGAGAAGAGTCCCCCAATGTTTCCACCAAGTCTCTGTGTATGTCTTTGGTAGTCATTTTTTCAAGCAGAGGTATTTGATGACAGCTCTGAGCTCGTTTTTTCCATTTTGATGTTCACTCCTCAGCAGTTCATATTCAATTGAATGTAGCTCCTGGGAATCGTGGTCTATTTAAGTGATTTTTTTTTCCTGGACTAGTGGGTACCTAAGAGAGAAGAAAACATTTTATTTTAATTTCTGTGTGCAATAGAAATAACCGATTATCATTACTTTTGGATCGCCCCTCGTACATATTTTGCTCCCATACTGATGTTATGTGAATTAAACTTTACTATTTTTTGCATATTAATTCCAATATAGTAATGAATATATAGATCAGAGCAACATATAGTCTAATACAGAGCAACTCCCAATAGTCTATAGACAATAAAGCGAATGGAGTCAGAAAAGCTCATTCATGAAAAAGGGTATAACATTTATTAAGTACATAATCATAAAAACAGTACAGTGTATCAATACAGAAGTTAGTTATACAAAAAAGAGGGTCTCTCCCTATTTGTAAAAGGATCCAGGTAAGAGTGTTCCTACACCCACACAAACATAATGTGTACCGGCCAGAGGTTCAAGTTCGCAGCACCATGTCTATTAGTGTTACAAATAGCCGCTAAAACTTAAGCTACTGTTCCAAGATAGTAAAGATATTAAAGAGAATGAACCTCACTGTGACGGCCCCCTGAAGAAGCCTACGCGAAACGCGCGTAGGGTCTGGCGGTTCCCCATCCACACTACGGCAAACATGGGTGAGGTTCATTCTCTTTTGTAGACCTCATTCCATTTTTGGTAAACAGTAGAATGATGTAAATTAGACAAATAGCTGCATATTGGTCTCATCTGTCCAGAAGACATTTTCCCAAAAGGAATTTGGCTTACTCATGTCCATTTTGGCAAACTTCAGTCTTAATTTTTTATGTCTCTGAGTTGGCTGTGGGACCCTTCTGGGTTTCCTGGTGTGAGGAGTGGGACATGTTCTTAAAACTTGTTGGACCAATGGACGTAGAGCCGAGTCCACAGCTCTAAGGCATGCAGACTTTTTCCAGCATGGAGTACCGTTTGCGTGGATATTATTGCTGTGTTTTATTAACGATTTTCTTGCTCTTCAGTTCGGCCTCAGAAATCAATGTTTCCATTCAGTGACGGTAAGCAGAGGAAGACATGCAGGCTAGATCTTATGCATACATATGGCAAAACCCAAGATTAGTAATCAAGGAACTCTATAATTCCATCGTTCTTCCAGACCTATTTCCATTGTGTGGATGGGGATTGTAAACCCAAATGAGCTGTCACTACAGGGAGTCTCACATCCAGTCCCAGGTGATGGGCTTCTGGAATATTCTTCATTCTTTGAGTAAAAACAAATGTTTAAATGGTGTAAGGGGTTACAAGGACTGATGTGCGCCTTCATCCCGTTAATTACATTCTGGTTCAATGTGTTGTATTAGTACTGTATGCATCTTGGCATCTAGTACTGTCAGGGCCGGCTCCAGGTTTTTGAGGGCCCCGGGCGAAAGAGTCTCAGTGGGCCCCCCTTTAACACATACCACGATTCATGATCGCATATAAACACAGCCATTTTGTATATAACACAGCCCACGTAGTATATAGCACAGCCATGTAGCATATAACACAGCCACGTAGTAAACAGCACAGCCCACGTAGCATATAACAGCCCATATAGTATATAGCACAGCCACATAGTATATAGCACAGCCACATAGTATATAGCACAGCCACATAGTGTATAGCACAGCCCACGTAGCATATAACAGCCCACGTAGTATATAGAACAGCCATGTAGTATATAGAGACACTTGCCCCATATAGTGCTGCACAAACGTTATGGCCCCATAGATGCTCCATACAGACACTTGCCCCATATAGTGCTGCACAAACGTTGATTATGGCCCCATAAGATACTCCATACAGACACTTGCCCCATATAGTGCTGCACAAACATTGATTATGGCCCCATAAGAAGCTCCATACAGACACCTACCACATATAGTGCTGCACAAATGTTATTGCCCCATAAGATGCTCCATACAGACACTTACCCCATATAGTGCTGCACAAACGTTATGGCCCCATACAGACACTTGCCCCATATAGTGCTGCACAAACGTTGTGGCCCCATACAGACACTTGCCCCATATAGTGCTGTACAAACGTTATGGCCCCATATAGACACTTGCACCATATAATGCTGTACAAACGTTAT
This sequence comes from Ranitomeya imitator, assembly GCF_032444005.1. Taxonomy (NCBI): domain Eukaryota; kingdom Metazoa; phylum Chordata; class Amphibia; order Anura; family Dendrobatidae; genus Ranitomeya; species Ranitomeya imitator. The sequence goes on from NC_091289.1 coordinate 117,085,251, forward strand.
GGCCCCATATAGACACTTGCCCCATATAGTGCTGCACAAACATTATTGCCCCATACAGACACTTGCCCTACATAGTGGTGAACAAAAATTATGGCCCCATACAGACACTTGCCCCATATAATGCTGCACAAACGTTATGGCCCCATATAGACACTTGCCACATATAGTGCTGCACAAATGTTATGGCCCCATAAGATGCTCCATACAGTCACTTGCCCCATTTGCTGTTGCTGCGATAAAAAAAAATCACATACTCACCTCTCCATCGCTCAGGCCCCTGCCACTTTCAATATTCACCTGTCCTCATTCCAGCCGCCGCTCCATCTTCTTCAGCGACTTCTGCACTGACGCCAGGCAGAGGGCACGCACTAACCACGTCACCGCGCCCTCTGACCTCAGCGTCACGGCAAAAGATGCTGAAGACGGAGGCAGAGCGGCAGCTGGAATGAGGAGCAGGTGAGTATCGCGCAGCGCAGCGCTCCCCTACCCGTTATATTCACCTGCTCCTTGAGCGGTGCAGTCCCTGCTTCCCGGCACGGCAGCTTCTTCCTGTATTGAGCGGTCACCGTTACCGCTCATTACAGTAATGAATATGTGGCTCCACCCTTATGGGAGGTGGAGCCGCATATTCATTACTGTAATGAGCGGTACCATGTGACCGCTCAGTACAGGAAGAAGCTGGGGAGCCAGGGACCTGCAGGGATTGCGCCAGCCACCAGGAGTAGGTAGGTGAGTATAATTAGACAGCCCCCGGCCGCTCCCCCTGCTGGTGGTCCTAGGCACTGGCAGCTGCCTGCCCCTAACGCCGGCCCTGAATGGGCCCCCTGTCTCGCCAGGGCCCCGACACTTGCCCGGGTACGCCGGGTGCTGACGCCAGCCCTGAGTACTGTGTATATTATAGTATATGTGATAGGTGTATATTTTGTTTGCCTTTGGACTTTGTAAATTGTTTCAGCATAAGGAAAGTGCAGTGCCCTTTTCTGACCACTAGATGGGGGCATTATAATGGGCACAGTATGGATAGGAGGTACATATAGTAACTAGTTAATATTGGAGGGGCCAGATGTGGTTAAAACAGTAGCATTTCCTGAAAGTATTTAGAAAAGCCAGGGAGCTGAGACAGCTCAGGAGGGGGCCAGAGAGCCAAGACAGTCCCGTAGGGCCCTAGGCCTGGAACAGCACAGTTACCCCATAATGTTAACAAGAGAGAAGCCCAGCCATCCAGGGCCAGTATGCCAGAACAGTAGCAGAGATAGCAGTGACAGCAGTAGCAGGAATTGGAGCTGCAGGAGAAGTCACAGCAGTACCAAAGGGCAGGTCACTCACCATCTGGCAGATCATCGCATTGGCTGATGCCCTCAGATCTGGGGTGAAACAGCTGAGAGACCCCCCAGGCGCAGAGAGTCTGAACAGGGAGGACGCTGAGGAACTGTGTGATGCGGTCCAACCCGGGGATGTGCTGTGTGACAAAGAGAAAGGTACAGGGAAAGAGGAAGAAATGTGTAGTGTGGAATCTGCTGTTGAAGCTGTGATGAATATGGATGTGCTGCAAAAACAAAAGAGAAAATTTTTGCATTTGAAGTCTGAAATGTCTTTATATGCTACAACGGCACCAGTGGACCTTCAGCCAGCCTGATGGGACCCTGACAGTGCAGAAGGTGAAATGGAAGGTATGCTGCATAGGGGACACTATATTCATGTGACAGGAGACCAGGGCGTTAAAGTATAGAAAGTCAGCCATGACAGCGGCTCTGGCGCTCCTTCACACTGGGAGGAAAAGAAGGCACATGTTTTGTCAGCAGTTGTTGGAGTGACATTGAGGGGAGACGATCTAGGCTGAGGTCCTGGGGCCAAGGATGGATGGCCTATGGAGCTTTGGAGATCGGTAGCTGTCTGGGCTAGACCCCTTGCTATGGTTGTGGGATCTGTTTTCTGAGTTTCAAAAACTTTCTTAAGGACTGTTGCTCCTGGATACATAGACAATTTTTTGGACAGGTAAAATATATATCTTTGTACGGTGTTAGCTAGTAGATAGAAAAATATTAAGATTTGAGAGTCATCAGTGGATGAAACCTTTAAATGCTTAACTGAAAAGACGGTAACAAATTGCAAGCTTTCGAGACTACTCAGGTCTTTTAATCAAGCATAGAATAGAAAAAGTGAAGAGTCACATATTTATGCCCAACAGGACACCGGAATAATGCAATAGGTAAGACAGTGACGTGATGCAAAACTGTCAATGTGGGACAGGGAGAAAATAGTTGTGGTTGTAAATATTGGAACAGTTCATAGATAAGGAGTGTGAAAGTTGTATTGTCTTGTGATTTAGGTCTGGTCCATGATTGTTAGTGATTAGCGAATACATTCGGCATTATTCGTTACTCGCACAAGCAGTACGCTATTCGGGCTAATTGTTATTTGGCGAGTAATTTGGTATTCACCTCAGTATATTTGAGTGACCCACCCAGCATATTTGGTGTTTTATTTGCAGCCAATGAACATGCTGGACTGGCTTACCAATCACAGTAATGCCGGCACCATGTTTGGTGTGGCATTACTTTGATTCGCTTGCCTTCCAGCATCATAGGGACTATTTAAACGCTGCTGGTGCCATCTTGCGCAAATTGCAGCCATAAACAGCGTAGTGTGAGCATAGTGTGAGCGTATGGAGAGTGGAAGGAGCATAGGGACAGTGACAGAAAGTTATAGTGAGCATTATTTATTCCGAAAAGCTCTTTTAAGAGCTGAAGACTGTCAAGATAACTTGTTTTTATTTGATGAGTAGGGATTTACTGTGGAAGATTTAATTGGAGTGTGGGTGGGTGAAAGGCAGGCACCTGGGTGTTCTGATCATTGCAAGTACATGCTGCAGCTTTCTACTATTTTCCACTTAAAATACCTAATATTTATTTAGCAGTTATGTGACTGGCGCAATCCGGGCACAGATAATCATTTGTAACAATTTATTAGGGGCAATAATCTTCATCACTTCGCAGTTGCACTGTGTCAGCAAGCCAATTCTAAAAAAAATCATAATTTTCTATTGTTCTAAAAAAAAAATCATATCTTTACCTAGCAGTTGTTCATCTGGCGCGATCCATGTTCAGATAATCTTATGTGACAATTTAGCAGGGGCAATAATCTTCATTACTGCGCATTTGCAGGGTGTCAATGGGACGATCAAAAAAAAAATAGCCGTACATGGCACAGTGAATTTGTAGTTAACTCCTCTGATAGGGTACTAGTCAAAAATAATGCCAGGAATTTATTTTCATAAGCATAAGGCATTCAATATGAGAAAGGGTGACATTATGGGGTGTGGATGTGGTGGTGCACGCCAAGGCCTAAGAGATGTGTTATGTACAAATTCAATATATTTAGCTGGAATTGTAAAGTGATGGGGAATATGTATTCCACAATGGCTATCTATTTGGCATAAGGAAGAGACCTCACAAAAGTAGGAGTGAGAGTTCTCCCGAATGCATGATACAGGGACACCTGAGGGCCCTTACCAAGCTTGGGTTTCACAGCACCTGCTGGCACTCTGCTAACTGTCAGCGAGGGCTGCATGTGGACATGGCGGTGGACACGGTGGTGATGGCGGGCAAAGCCCAAAATTCAACTGGGCATGTTTTAGCTGGCATTGTAAAGTGATGGGGAATATGTATTTCACTATCTGGCTATGTATTTGGCATGAGGGAGGGACCTCACAAAAGTAGGATAGAGAGCTCTCCCAAATTTATGATACAGGGCCAAATGAGGGCCCTTGAGAAACTCAAGTTTCAGGGCACTTGCTGGCACTATGCCAATTGTTAGCAAGGGTCTGCTAACGATTCTGCACATGCAAGTAGTGCCTTGCCATGGTCATCAATCCCATCATCATCCTCACCTACCACTATTCATTTACTCTCCATTTCCTCTTCTATCCCAGTTGCAAACGTTAGTTTTCCTTTTATCTGCCTAGGGAACATGCGTTCACTCCAAAATGTCAAAGTTCACTAAAACTGATGCCAGATCACCTGGATTGTACTGAATTTTGTAAAATAATTGCATGGGCTCAGACATAAATGAAGACACCTGGTGACAATTATTTATTGTAGGAAAAAGCACAAAATGCTACATTTTTTAACACAATTTAGTGTTTTAGGAGCATCAATTTTTCAATTAATCTTATATTATTTCTAATTTTTTTGTTTAAATAATAATAATAACAATAAAAACACATTTCAATTTATTCCAAATTTGTTAAGAATTTTCGTGGCTGGGTAATTGGCACGTTATCAACAAAATTGATGTTTTCTTTTTTGGGGAAGTTTGACCATACTGACCATATGAATGACCAATAACCTCTCTACTTTTCCCTTAAGTATGGCCCTTGTGAAGGGAGGTCTGAAAGAGAAAAAATGTCAGAAATGGCAAATTGTTTAATATGATCAAACCTTAATTCTTTTAATTTCATAAGTGAAATTTTCTTTCACAAAATTATCAATTTTAAAAATCAGTCATATGAACTTCTAAATCAGCATATTAGCTCAGTGGAAACAAGTGACACCTTTTCCTATGGGTATACTGGGGCCCAGTCCCCACTGTACTGTCAGAGAGGGGATACAGTGTCCCACAAACTAGATTAAGTTACTAGTGATGAGTGAGCACTTAAATGCTTGAGCGCTCGATACTGGAATCAAGTAGATCGGACAATCGGATGGGTTCGACTCGAGTAATAAGTATAACAGAAGTCAATGGAAAACTGGAGTATTTTTCCGAAAACCCTAACAGGAGTGTTAGGGAGGCAGAAAAATTACTGAAATTGATTGAAACAGTGCTCAAATGGAAAGGAATAAGCATGGGGAAGATGCCTGGATGAAACTCTGATTCTCTGGTCGCTGCTGGTAACTAAATAAATAAATGATTTTTAAAAAATGACATGGTGTCCCCTATTTTTTATAACCAGCCAAAATAAAACAGACAGCTGGGGCTAATAATAACAGGATAGTTATTTGTCTCTTAAGAGCTTAAAAATTCAAGCCAGCAGAAGCCCCAGAATTGATACATCACGTTAGATGCGCCAATTCTGGTGCCATGCCCGACTCTTCTTGATTGCCCTGGGGTGGTGGCTCCAGGATCCAGGGTTAGTAATGGACTGGTGTCTATCAGACACTAGAGATGGGCAAATGCGAACAGTAAAGTTCGGCGTTTGTACCAAACACCTACTGTTTGTGCATTGACACCGAACATGGACTTCACCAGGAAGTCCATGTTACTGTTCGGCCTCAGCTGCCCGGACACTGGGTGTTTGTCGTGATGTCATGTGCATGGTAGCACTGAAAACAACACTTTTGATCAGTGATGAAATCATCCCCGCTGGTAAGAGAGCCGCGGTTCCCACAGCTGAGCTGTGATTGGAGGTATAAAGTTTACCTCCAGTCACTGGTATCAACTGATGGGACTACTGATCCCATCATCAGACACCTGCTGCCGCTAATAACAGTGAGAGCAGGACCAGTGGATGGGAGTATTCATTAGCCGCCCCTGTGCTGTAAATAAATAATTTTTAAAAAATGACGTGAGTTCTCCTGTATTTTTGCTAACCAGCCAGGCAAAACTCACAGCTGGGGGCTGCAACCCTTATCTGTCAGATTCAGCAAGGCTAGTAATCAAGAGTAGAGGGTCCCCAAGGTCCCCAAGCTGTATTTTTTAAATATTTAAATAAATAATTTAAAAAATGGTGTGGGTCCCCCCATTTTTGACACCCAACCTTGCTAAAGCAGAAAGCTGAGGGCTGGTATTCTCAGGCTAGTAAGGGGCCATGCATATTGGCCTCCCCCAGCCTAAAAATAGCAGCCCGCAGCAGCCCAGAAAAGGCACGTCTATTAGATATGCCAATTCAGGTGATTTACCCGACTCTTCCCATTTGCCCTGTATTGGTGTCAAGTGGGGTTAATGTTTGTGGGGTTGATGTCACATTTGTATTGTCAGGTGACATCAAGCCCATGGCTTAGTTATGGAGAGGCGTCTAGAATACACCTAACCACTATTAATCCTATAGCTATATGGTAAATAAAGACAAAGCCAGAATAAAGTCTTTTAATTGAAAGAAAGACACAGGCTCCTTTAATAATTTTAATTAAACCATAATTACAACCTTGCCTAATTCCACCAAAGCCTTGAATCTCCTGCAATAAAACCAAAATAAAAAAGCAACAATATACCATACCTGTCTGTCGTTCTGTCCCATGCCTTAAACCATGTCTGGGGATAAACAGTTTTCAATCTGGATGGTGCCAAGATGCGACCGTCCAAGCTGAGAACCACTCAGGAGTCTGTGTCTGATTGATGATACCGGATGATTTCACTGCCGATCAGAAGCGGTGTTTGCCACGTTGTCTTTCACATTGCAGCGCAATAAAACACTGGATGTTTGGGCCCCCCCATTCAAGTGAATGGGGTCGGGGTTCGGGTTCAGGTCCGGGTACTGTTCTTGTACCCGAACCCGAACATTTTGTAACTGTTCTGCCATACCCGATGGACCTGAACATCAAGGTGTCCGTCCATCTCTATGGCTAGGTTCACATTTCCATATGTTTCCATAGCGTATCGCCTGCATATGCAAACGCATGCCAAAACGCATGTAAGCACATGTTTACACGGCATTTTTTATCCGCATAATCTTATGCATGATGCCAAAAAAAGATACGTGTGCATGCATTTGTACTCATTTTTGCCTGCTCATGTTTTTGCACATGCATTCGATATTTCCAGGAGGGTCTGTCTCAATGGATGTGCCTCAAAAGAGTTCCTGGACATGCGCATGATTGCGCAATATTTGATGCCTCAAAAAATGCAATATCTTGCGTTCTCGGGACACAGCTGCACACCACAAAACGATGCATGCGAAAGCATGCAAAAGCATGTCCCTGCATACACCATGTTAAATGCATGTACGCATGACGCATGCGGATCTATGCGAATCAAACGCTGCCCACAAAGATGCAAATGTGAAACCAGCCTGTCAGACACTCCTATTACTAACTCAAAAATCCGAAAAAAAACAGAGAAAAAAATTCATTACTTGAATAAAGATTCCCCTACACTATCCCTAGTTCACCTATTTATTAAAAAAAAATTCCATGAAGCTCTTCTCTCGTAGATACCTTTCATCACATTTGGCTTTGGGGGTTTGTGAATGGCAGTAAAGTAGAGTCACAACAACTTTCATCAGAGGCACTGGCTTAAACACTGCTCTCCGTGAGAGTCAGTAGCTCTGATGAGAGCTATCATCACTAAAGGAGAACCCTGTGTCTTTTTTTAATTTATTTATGTATTTATTAACAAGTTTTTAATAAAGTTTAACAAGTTGTTAATAAATGCATAAATAAATGAATGAAGAAATCGCATGAGGTCTCCCCTATTTTTGATGACAGACAAGGTAAAGCAGACACACCTATACACACAAGGCTTAAACAAAAGCGCTTCCCAAAACAATACTCAATCCAAACAGAAAAAAGGAAGCATATGCCTGCAGTAAAATTTTAAACAACTTTATTAAAGATTTACCAAATTATAAGAAAAAGGTTTTTTTAAAAAAAATGAAGATACAGATGCAAAAGATACATCCACCAGATCAGGTTGCATACCCCAGTGTATTATATCAATGTCTCCATAGATAACCTATCATACCACTCAAATACTATATACGTAAGTTACATGTGTAGACGTAATAGTGTGGGGAGAAGCAGAGTACTTCCCCATGCCTGTCGTAATTGCCCTATACCATACAATGATCAAATAAAGTGGATAGTGCATAGTGTATGGTGCTCATACAAGGGCTACCATAATATATATATTATATATATTGCACATTTATCGCAGAAAAAACAAATTCATAGGGTAAAAACAACTCTTAATATAACATTAATAAAGGCCATCACAGATAAAGGTAGGAGATCAGTTTAAATTAGCAAGAGTATGAAAAGGGTATACGACCTAGTCTGGCAGTGTGGGTTCCCGACGCGCGTTTCGCGTGTAGCTTCTTCCAGGGGGTTTTTAACCTATAAAACTGAAATAACTAAATATATAATGACATATTGTGTGTCTACTTAATGTGTTTCTTCTTCATTTACTCACTAAAAACTAATAAATTATCGTCGCAATTAAGAAGCCTCTGAGTGACACTGAATCTCAAGAATTCACTTTAAAATCACGGTTTGGAGTACATAGAAATCCTCTTATCTGTGCACCACAAAGATGCACATATGGTGATTTGGAAGATATTCCTGAAGCAGAACCACAGTGCTGAGAAGAAATCTATTAAAAAACTGAATCTAGTTGTTGAGAAATATTCAGAAAGTCAAAGATTCATGAAAACATATTCCAAAATGAACTGCACAACACTGCAGGCTAAACTATAGGATTTATTTTTTATCTTTAAGAAACCTGTTCTAAGACACTTGTCTACAATTGCTTAACCCAATAGCTGCCACATTGTATTTGCCATGTAACAAGTAAGATGCAACTTGATGTAGTGTCTTTCACATAAGGCTACTTTCACACATCAGTTTTTCGCTGTCAGGCTCAATCTGGCTAAATTTAAAAAAAAACGGATCAGGTGAATGTTGCTGCTGGATCCATTTTTTCTCCCATAGACTTGTATTAGTGCCAGATTGCACCGGATGACCTTGCGTTTCGTCCTGTTTTCGCAGGATCCGGAAAATCTGCAGTTTCTGGAAAAAACGTCCATAGCAACGTTTTTTGTCTCCGACCAAAAAGCCGGAAGAGCCGGATCCGACGCTTCCGGCTGTTTGCTAGAATGGAAGCCCATGGGAGCCGGGAGGTGCCGGATCTGGAAAATGACTGATTCCGGCATCGGATTTCGTTTTTTTAAACTGAGCATGCTCCAATTTTTTTAACCAATTATCTAGATATGCTAGTCGAATCCTTCGAAAAAACCAGATCCGCCGCATCAGTTTTTCACGATCTGCGCCAAATCCGTTTTTTCCAACATTCTCCGGATTGTGCCTGATGCAAAAAACCTGCTGTGTGAAAGTAGCCTAAGCCATGTATTGAGTAACAAAAGCCAGGGCTAGTGTTTGGGGCAGGCAGACCAGGCAGACGCCTGGGGCCCCGAGTCACAAAGGGGGCCCCTTGCACCTGCAGCCCCTATATGAAGTGCCCAGAGGGTGTTCAGCAGTGAATAAGGCTGTGCATCCTCTGTAGTCCCAGGACGTCTCTCCCAAATTCCCCTCCATCCCCCCTCTTTTTCTCTCTCCATGCAGTCAGGTTAGAAGTTGAGAGGAGGGGCCCAATTACAGCATAGCAGACATAGGTCAGAGCCGGGCCAGGAAGATGCCTGCAGCCCTGAGTGTCTGTGAGTTCTCATCATGGCTTCTCCTAGCACTGTCCTGGAAATGGACCTGTACAAGTGAAGCTGCAGAACCTGGTAAGTATATATGTATATGTGTATGTGTGTGTGTATATGTGCAGTATACTGTGTGCGTCTGTATATGTGTATATAGTATGTGTGTGCAAATATACAGTATGTAGTATCATTGTGCATATCTGTGGTGCATGTGAGTGTGTGTATATATATATATATATATATATATATATATATATATATATACAGTACAGACCAAAAGTTTGGACACACATTCTCATTTAAAGATTTTCCTGTATTTTCATGACTATGAAAATTGTAAAATCACACTGAAGGCATGAAAACTATGAATTAACACATGTGGAATTATATATTTAACAAAAAAGTGTGAAACAACTGAAGTTATGTCTTATATTTTAGGTTCTTCAAAGTAGCCATCTGTTGCTTTGATGACTGCTTTGCACACTCTTGGCATTCTCTTGATGAGCTTCAAGAGGTAGACACCGGTAATGGTTTTCACTTCACAGGTGTGCCCTGTCAGATTTAATAAGTGGGATTTCTTGCCTTAAAAATTGGTTTGGGACCATCAGTTGTGTTGAGCAGAGGTCTGGTGTATACACAGCTGATAGTCCTACTGAAAGACTGTTAGAATTTGTATTAAGGGAAGAAAAAGGCAGCTAAGTAAAGAAAAACGAGTGGCAATAATTACTTTAAGAAATGAAGGTCAGTGAGTCTGAAAAATTGGAAAAACTTTGACTGTTAAGAGGAGACTTTGTGCAGCAGTTCTTCATGTTAAAATAGCTGCTAGGAAACCACTGCTAAGGACAGGCAACAAGCAGAAGAGACCTTGTAAAGAACACAAGGAATGGACATTAGACCAGTGGAAATCTGTGCTTTGGTCTGATGAGTCCAAATTTGAGATCTTTGGTTCCAACCACCGTGTCTTTGTGCGACGCAGAAAAGTTAAAAGGATGGACTCTACATGCCTGGTTCCCACCGTGAAGCATAGAGGAGGAGGTGTGATGGTGTGGGGGTGCTTTGCTGGTGACATTGTTGGGAATTTATTCAAAACTGAAGGCATACTGAACCAGCATGGCTACCACAGCCTCTTTCAGCGGCAAGCTATTCCATCCGGTTTGTGTTTAGTTGGACCATCATTTATTTTTCAACAGGACAATGACCCCAAACACACCTCCAGGCCGTGTAAGGGCTATTTGACATAGAAGGAGAGTGATGGGGTGCTACACCAGATGACCTGGCCTCCAGTCACCCGACCTGAAATAATCTAGATGGTTTGGGGTGAGCTGGACCGCAGAGTGAAGGCAAAAGGGCCAACAAGTGCTAAGCATCTCTGGGAACTCCTTCAAGATTTTTGGAAGACCATTCCCCGTGACTACCTCTTGAAGCTCATCAAGAGAATGCAAAGCAGTCATCAAAGCAAAAGGTGGCTACTTTGAAGAACCTAGAATATAAGACATATTTTCAGGTGTTTCACACTTTTTTGTTAAGTATATAATTCCACATGTGTTAATTCATAGTTTTGATGCCTTCAGCGTGAATGTACAATTTTCATAGTCATGAAATTACAGAAAAAGCTTTAAATGAGAAGGTGTGTCCAAACTTTTGGTCTGTACTGTATATACAGTGGGGCAAAAAAGTATTTAGTCAGTCAGCAATAGTGCAAGTTCCACCACTTAAAAAGACGAGAGGCGTCTGTAATTTACATCATAGGTAGACCTCAACTATGGGAGACAAACTGAGAAAAGAAAATCCAGAAAATCACATTGTCTGTTTTTTTAACAATTTAGTATAAAGAAAATTGGTGGCGCTTGCTACACTATTTCCTTGCAGCAGATATTGTCACAGTACCACTTTACTGCGTCGTGTACTAAAGGTAATATAGATAATAATATATCCGCGCTAGGAGCAATACCCTTTCATTAAACAATGGACCAATGAATAGCCTGTCAAGTCTTAATTACCTATCAGCCCCACTTTTATCTATGGTTGTACCTTTCAAGCACCATATAGACCTTCAGTCTTTTTCATTCAGTTTTACCCACTGGGTGTTTTTTAATGTAAATTGCCGTCCCAATATGGATACTATAATATAAAGAATATTTCAATATTATAAGGGCGCACTTGCTAAACAAATCCTACCAAGAGGATATATGAAATCTATATAAAAGAAAAACGCAAGGAACTGTATATGGAACAATAAAGTTACACCGAAGAAACTAACCCGAACAACGTTACCTCCTGTGATCCGGTTACTTTCTCTCTATTGCGTTGCTTAATGAAGTCCTCCTCCTATGGTCGGACCTTCAAGTGAGTTCGGGAGCTTCGGCGGGCGGTGAACGCAGCTCCGGCCGGAAGCAGCGCTCTAACACGGCCGCTATTTGTGTTTAGGCAGCGTGAAATAGCTGCGCGCTGTGAAAGTTAGCCGCTAGGTATCCCGACAGTGCAGGACCTAGCGTGACGTCACAGTCACGTGAGCACACACGTGACCGGCTACGGATAGCACAATAGACCAAAAGCCGACGCGTTTCGGAATAAACGTATTCCTTCTTCAGGGATGGTCCATGTAAAGATGTGTGCCCTTTTATTCACAGCCGCAGTCGCTTAACCCCTTCATGTATTAAAGGCGAACAGCTCGATTTCGCTGTTCAGACCTTTCGGCATCAGTGTGTCCAGTTCAAAAATCATCCTACTTTCTTCTCTTGACATCTGCTTGATGTAATCTCCTTTCCTCCAACTTCTAATTACTATTTTTAAACCTGTAATAATGGTATCTTTCATGTCGCCTCCATGATAGTCCACAAAATGCTTTGATAATGGGTGACCTTGGAATTTCTTTTTTATGTTAGTCAAATGTTCATTTATTCTTCTATATAATGGTCTTTTGGTTCTCCCTATATACAATTTATTACAAGGGCATTTTATGGAATAAATGACTCCTGGCGTGTCGCATGTTATATGGTCTTTAATAATCCATTCAGTCAGCCCATTTGTAAGCGATAATTGTTTCTTACAATTTAGTCGTTTACATGACTTGCATTTACGACATGGAAAAAATCCTGGGTATGTACGATATGGAGGATGCGTGGTCAGAGATCTCGGGTTCGGGATTGTGGGAGCTATATTATTCGCCAAACTATTCGCTTTTCTGTATACAAACACTGGATGTTCCGATATTTTTTCTCCTATGATTTTATCATCTTTTAAAATGTCCCAGTGTTTCTTCACTATTTTTTTGAACAGATAAGTATTGGCATTATATTGTGTAATTATCGGAACCACCTCGGACATCTTATTCTCATTTTTATTATTTATTTTTTCTTGGAGTAGTTGGTCCCTTGGTATTCCTTCCACTGATTTTTTTGTCCTACATAAGTGATCCTGAGAGTAACCCTTTTGAATAAATTTTGATGTTAAAGTCACCACTTCCTGATTGAAATCATGTATATTAGAACAATTCCTATGGGCCCGGATGAATTGGCTTCTTGGAACGTTTGTTAGCCAACTGGGAAGGTGGCAGCTGTCGAGAGATATATAGTTATTAGCGTCTGTGGGTTTATGGAAGGTCTTTGTGTGAATTTTCCCGTTTTTGATAAAAATAGTCAAATCTAAAAAGTTAATAAGTTCGGAACTGGTGGTGCCCGTAAAATTTAAAAAATACTCGTTTTTATTTAAATTAATAATAAAATCAGACAATGAATCAGGGTCCCCAGACCATATAAAAACAATATCATCTATAAAACGTTGCCAGAGTACCAGGTTCGCACATCTGGGTCCCTCACTATAAATAGTATGCTCCTCCCATTTCCCTACATATAAATTTGCATAACTTGGTGCGAACCTGGTACCCATAGCAGTGCCCCACTGCTGGGAGTAGTGGTGCGCCTCATATTTAAAATAATTGTGAGTTAATATAAATTTAATACAGTCCAAGATAAAAGTCACTTGTTCTTCTGGTAGTAGTCCTTGTCTGTCCAAGAAGAATTTCACTGCCTCACAGCCTTTATTGTGCTGTATAATGGTGTACAGTGAAGTAATGTCTAATGTACCCATAATATAGTGTGATTCCCATTCCACTTTTTCAAGAATTCTGAGAATATGGGTACTATCCTTAAGATAGGATGGAAGTTTAGGAACCACTTTTTGAAGGTGGCAATCTACATACTTCGACATATTTGCTGTGAGGCAGCCTATTCCAGATATAATCGGTCTACCTGGTGGATTGGTTGCACACTTGTGTATCTTTGGGAGATAGTAAAAGTATGGATATACCATACTTTTACTATCTCCCAAAGATACACAAGTGTGCAACCAATCCACCAGGTAGACCGATTATATCTGGAATAGGCTGCCTCACAGCAAATATGTCGAAGTATGTAGATTGCCACCTTCAAAAAGTGGTTCCTAAACTTCCATCCTATCTTAAGGATAGTACCCATATTCTCAGAATTCTTGAAAAAGTGGAATGGGAATCACACTATATTATGGGTACATTATCGGTCTACCTGGTGGATTGGTTGCACACTTGTGTATCTTTGGGAGATAGTAAAAGTATGGATATACCATACTTTTACTATCTCCCAAAGATACACAAGTGTGCAACCAATCCACCAGGTAGACCGATTATATCTGGAATAGGCTGCCTCACAGCAAATATGTCGAAGTATGTAGATTGCCACCTTCAAAAAGTGGTTCCTAAACTTCCATCCTATCTTAAGGATAGTACCCATATTCTCAGAATTCTTGAAAAAGTGGAATGGGAATCACACTATATTATGGGTACATTAGACATTACTTCACTGTACACCATTATACAGCACAATAAAGGCTGTGAGGCAGTGAAATTCTTCTTGGACAGACAAGGACTACTACCAGAAGAACAAGTGACTTTTATCTTGGACTGTATTAAATTTATATTAACTCACAATTATTTTAAATATGAGGCGCACCACTACTCCCAGCAGTGGGGCACTGCTATGGGTACCAGGTTCGCACCAAGTTATGCAAATTTATATGTAGGGAAATGGGAGGAGCATACTATTTATAGTGAGGGACCCAGATGTGCGAACCTGGTACTCTGGCAACGTTTTATAGATGATATTGTTTTTATATGGTCTGGGGACCCTGATTCATTGTCTGATTTTATTATTAATTTAAATAAAAACGAGTATTTTTTAAATTTTACGGGCACCACCAGTTCCGAACTTATTAACTTTTTAGATTTGACTATTTTTATCAAAAACGGGAAAATTCACACAAAGACCTTCCATAAACCCACAGACGCTAATAACTATATATCTCTCGACAGCTGCCACCTTCCCAGTTGGCTAACAAACGTTCCAAGAAGCCAATTCATCCGGGCCCATAGGAATTGTTCTAATATACATGATTTCAATCAGGAAGTGGTGACTTTAACATCAAAATTTATTCAAAAGGGTTACTCTCAGGATCACTTATGTAGGACAAAAAAATCAGTGGAAGGAATACCAAGGGACCAACTACTCCAAGAAAAAATAAATAATAAAAATGAGAATAAGATGTCCGAGGTGGTTCCGATAATTACACAATATAATGCCAATACTTATCTGTTCAAAAAAATAGTGAAGAAACACTGGGACATTTTAAAAGATGATAAAATCATAGGAGAAAAAATATCGGAACATCCAGTGTTTGTATACAGAAAAGCGAATAGTTTGGCGAATAATATAGCTCCCACAATCCCGAACCCGAGATCTCTGACCACGCATCCTCCATATCGTACATACCCAGGATTTTTTCCATGTCGTAAATGCAAGTCATGTAAACGACTAAATTGTAAGAAACAATTATCGCTTACAAATGGGCTGACTGAATGGATTATTAAAGACCATATAACATGCGACACGCCAGGAGTCATTTATTCCATAAAATGCCCTTGTAATAAATTGTATATAGGGAGAACCAAAAGACCATTATATAGAAGAATAAATGAACATTTGACTAACATAAAAAAGAAATTCCAAGGTCACCCATTATCAAAGCATTTTGTGGACTATCATGGAGGCGACATGAAAGATACCATTATTACAGGTTTAAAAATAGTAATTAGAAGTTGGAGGAAAGGAGATTACATCAAGCAGATGTCAAGAGAAGAAAGTAGGATGATTTTTGAACTGGACACACTGATGCCGAAAGGTCTGAACAGCGAAATCGAGCTGTTCGCCTTTAATACATGAAGGGGTTAAGCGACTGCGGCTGTGAATAAAAGGGCACACATCTTTACATGGACCATCCCTGAAGAAGGAATACGTTTATTCCGAAACGCGTCGGCTTTTGGTCTATTGTGCTATCCGTAGCCGGTCACGTGTGTGCTCACGTGACTGTGACGTCACGCTAGGTCCTGCACTGTCGGGATACCTAGCGGCTAACTTTCACAGCGCGCAGCTATTTCACGCTGCCTAAACACAAATAGCGGCCGTGTTAGAGCGCTGCTTCCGGCCGGAGCAGCGTTCACCGCCCGCCGAAGCTCCCGAACTCACTTGAAGGTCCGACCATAGGAGGAGGACTTCATTAAGCAACGCAATAGAGAGAAAGTAACCGGATCACAGGAGGTAACGTTGTTCGGGTTAGTTTCTTCGGTGTAACTTTATTGTTCCATATACAGTTCCTTGCGTTTTTCTTTTATATAGATTTCATATATCCTCTTGGTAGGATTTGTTTAGCAAGTGCGCCCTTATAATATTGAAATATTCTTTATATTATAGTATCCATATTGGGACGGCAATTTACATTAAAAAACACCCAGTGGGTAAAACTGAATGAAAAAGACTGAAGGTCTATATGGTGCTTGAAAGGTACAACCATAGATAAAAGTGGGGCTGATAGGTAATTAAGACTTGACAGGCTATTCATTGGTCCATTGTTTAATGAAAGGGTATTGCTCCTAGCGCGGATATATTATTTTTTAACAATTTATTTGCATATTATGGTGGAAAATAAGTATTTGGTCAGAAACAAAATTTCATCTCAATACTTTGTAATATATCCTTTGTTGGCAATGACAGAGGTCAAACGTTTTTTGTAAGTCTTCACAAGGTTGCCACACACTGTTGTTGGTATGTTGGCCCATTCCTCCATGCAGATCTCCTCTAGAGCAGTGATGTTTTTGGCTTTTCACTTGGCAACACGGACTTTCAACTCCCTCCAAAGGTTTTCTATAGGGTTGAGATCTGGAGACTGGCTAGGCTACTCCAGGACATTGAAATGCTTCTTACGAAGCCACTCCTTTGTTGCCCTGGCGGTGTGCTTTGGATCACTGTCATGTTGAAAGACCCAGCCACGTTTCATCTTCAATGCCCTTGCTGATGGAAGGAGGTTTGCACTCAAAATCTCACGATACATGGCCCCATTCATTCTTTCATGTACCCGGATCAGTCGTCCTGGCCCCTTTGCAGAGAAACAGCCCCAAAACATGATGTTTCCACCACCATGCTTTACAGTAGGTATGGTGTTTGATGGATGCAACTCAATATTCTTTTTCCTCCAAACACGACAAGTTGTGTTTCTACCAAACAGTTCCAGTTTGGTTTCATCAGACCATAGGACATTCTCCCAAAACTCCTCTGGATCATCCAAATGCTCTCTAGCAAACTTCAGACGGGCCTGGACATGTACTGGCTTAAGCAGTGGGACACGTCTGGCACTGCAGGATCTGAGTCCATGGTGGCGTAGTGTGTTACTTATGGTAGGCCTTGTTACATTGGTCCCAGCTCTCTGCAGTTCATTCACTAGGTCCCCCCGCGTGGTTCTGGGATTTTTGCTCACCGTTCTTGTGATCATTCTGACCCCACGGGGTGGGATTTTGCGTGGAGCCCCAGATCGAGGGAGATTATCAGTGGTCTTGTATGTCTTCCATTTTCTAATTATTGCTCCCACTGTTGATTTCTTCACTCCAAGCTGGTTGGCTATTGCAGATTCAGTCTTCCCAGCCTGGTGCAGGGCTACAATTTTGTTTCTGGTGTCCTTTGACAGCTCTTTGGTCTTCACCATAGTGGAGTTTGGAGTCAGACTGTTTGAGGGTGTGCACAGGTGTCTTTTTATACTGATAACAAGTTTAAACAGGTGCCATTACTACAGGTAATGAGTGGAGGAAAGAGGAGACTCTTAAAGAAGAAGTTACAGGTCTGTGAGAGCTAGAAATCTTGATTGTTTGTTTCTGACCAAATACTTATTTTCCACCATAATATGCAAATAAAATGTTAAAAAAACAGACAATGTGATTTTCTGGATTTTTTTTTCTCAGTTTGTCTCCCATAGTTGAGGTCTACCTATGATGTAAATTACAGACGCCTCTCATCTTTTTAAGTGGTGGAACTTGCACTATCGCTGACTGACTAAATACTTTTTTGCCCCACTGTATATATACATATATATATATATATTGTATATATACAGTATATATACATGTACATACAGTATATAGTATGTGTATGTATATTATTTGTATACTGCATGTGTGCAGTATATTGTGTAAATATATATAAGCTGTATATGTATGTGAGCATACTGTATATAAACTGAATGTTTCTGTGTGTAAAAACTTTATATAGTGTATTTCTATACATAAAAAATATATATGATGTGTGTTATGGCTGGCGTAACGCACCGAGTAATTATATCAATTGTTATTGGTGCGTTCGCAGCCCGGGGTTCACCATGCAGGAGAGAAGCCTGCTGCAAGAGGAATGGCTGCCCTATATGGTGGTATAATGTCAAATTAGATGCAAGTTCCATCACTCAGTCAGAATAGCACGACACCTGTTGCTTCACAGGGTCGTGGAATGATTAGTGGGTCTAAAGACCCTCACTAGGGTTGTGCCTGCTCTGGGACTCTTCTGTGCTAACCGCACACATGAAGGAACCAGATGCTAGGCAAAGCGACTAATTGCCTGCACCGAACAGCTGCAGCCTTCATCCCAGCCTGTGGCCTACACAGACTCTGGGCCCTGTTCCACCACAGCCGGTAAGGTATATCTGCATTATAAGACGCACCCCCATCTTCCTACAAAATTTTTTTGGGAAAAAGTGCGTCTTATAATCCGAAAAATACAGTATGTCCAATGCCTGTGTCTTACATTAGGACTAGTGATGAGCGAACGTGCTCGCCACTGCTCGTTACTCGCCCGAGTATCACTATGCTCGACTTACTCAGCGAGCACCGAACATTTCCGGGATTATTCGGCAGTAAATGGTGTCTTCACCCAGCATTTTTGGCGGACTTTAGAGACCCAATCACGCTGCAGGGGTTGATGCCACGTTTCGGCTGCTATTTTTAGGTTGTGGGGGTCAATATCCATTGCCCCTTACCATCCAGAGAATAGCAGCCCCCAGCTCTCTTCTTTAGCAAAGCTGGTTGTCAATGCTGTTCTTTAACTATTTATTTAAATAATTAAAAAAATAAAACAGAGTGGGGACCCCTCTGTTCTTGATAAACAGCCTTACCAACTCTCACAGATGAGTGTTGCAGCCCGCATCTGTCAGTTTTGCCTGGCTGGTTATCATAAGTACAGGGAACCCATGCTGTTTTTTAATTTATTTATAGCACATGAATACTCTCATCAGCTGCTACCTGCTTCCACTGTTATTAGCGGCAGTAGGTGTAGGATGATGGGAGTAATAGTCCCATCAGCCACCTCCTGCTCCCGCTGTTATTAGTTGATTCCAGTGTGAACATTGGAGAATGATGAGAGCCGTCTTCAGCACCCAGTGCTGGGAGACAGTGCGAACAATACCGCTGCTTCCCAGGCGCCAATGAGAGTCACACTGATGACATACAGATGTCACACGTGTGCACTAGAGTTGAGCGACCTTGACCTTTTTAGAGTCGAGCCGGGTTTCGCGAAACCCGACTATCTCAAAAGTCGGGTCGAGTGAAATCGGCCGATTATGACGTAAAGTTGGGATCGACCGAAACACAAAACCCAATGCAAGTCAATGGGGCAGCATAGTCGGCAGTGAGTGGGGGCCAGGAAAACACCTAGAGTGCCCATTTTAATGTCAAAACCATCCATTCTTCTTAATGAAGCTTGTCAAGCGTAATTTACCTTATAATAATTGGAAGGCATTTGAAATTGGGGGTCATTTGGCTAAAGTTGTGGTGGGTAGGGCTGGTTCAAGTAATTAGTGGGCCCAGGAAATCTGGACCACGTCACGGCAGTGGAGCAGGGAGAGGTAAGTATTTCAACTTTGCAAGTGCTGTGAACCTGAGCAAGCAGGGGGGGCCCACTCGTTGGCATTGGCACTGGCACAGGGCCCCTCAAAGTACAGCGGTGTGTTTGCACGGCGGGGGCGCCTCCCACCGGCAGCAACACTTTTGCGTACTATGAGAGGCCCTGTGCCAGTGACGTCGCCAACTAGTATTCCTCCCCCCCACCTGATGAAGGAACCTGCACTTTCATCTGCACCTTCCTCTTTGTCCCCGTGTAAGGTGGTATGGTATGCGGGAAGAGCAACCTGACTTTCAGCAGGGTCACAATGTTGTTGTGTAGCGTGCACGGGGAATGTTGCGTTATGGGTCAATGTACTAGCAGACTCATCTATCACTGGCTGGGCAATGGGCAGGATGAGGAGGAAACACAGATATAGGCCCAAAGAATAAAGTTGGCTAAATGCAGTTCAAAATTGGTAACACAGGAATAACCAGGGGGCATTGCAGTGGAGGACAACTGGAATGAGAGGCTGACACAAAGAGTAGGCCCAAATCAGTAAGTAGTCGAAATGCAGTTCAAAATTGGCAACCGTAGTAAACAGGCGGCACAGCTTTGTTCAGTGGAGGAGAACAGCAAGGAGTGGCAGACACCGATAGTAAGCCCCAACCCAACTAGTAGGCAAAATGCAGTCTAACATTAACAACTACTTAACGAGCGCCTGAAAACGGAATTTCAGGACAGGAAACCAGGAGAACAGCAAGGAGTGGCAGACACCGATAGTAGGCCCCAAACCAACTAGTACGCCAAATGCAGTTGTTCCGTTTAACCACAATTTAATGAGAGCCTGAAGATAGAAGTTCAGGAAAGGCAACCTGGAGAACACCTTGGAGTGGAACACACCATCTCTCTACACCCCATACCCAATTTGTAGGCCTAATGCAGTGTAGTTTCCAAGAACTACTAAACGAGAGCCGGAAGATCGAAGCTCAGGAAAGGCAACCTGGAGAACACCTTGGAGTGGAACACACCATCTCTCTACACCCCATACCCAATTTGTAGGCCTAATGCAGTGTAGTTTCCAACAACTACTAAACGAGAGCATGAAGATCGAAGCATTGGCGAGGAAACCTGGGGAACACCTTGGAGTGGAACACACCATCTCTCTACACCCCATACCCAATTTGTAGGCCTAATGCAGTGTAGTTTCCAAGAACTACTAAACGAGAGCCGGAAGATCGAAGCTCAGGAAAGGCAACCTGGAAAACACCTTGGAGTGGAACACACCATCTCTCTACACTCCATACCCAATTTGTAGGCCTAATGCAGCGTAGTTTCCAACAACTACTAAACGAGAGCATGATGATCGAAGCATTGGCGGGGAAACCTGGGGAACACCTTGGAGTGGAACACACCATCTCTCTACAGTGGAACACACCATCTCTCTACACCCCATACCCAATTTGTAGGCCTAATGCAGCGTAGTTTCCAACAACTACTAAACGAGAGCATGATGATCGAAGCTCAGGAAAGGCAACCTGGGGAACACCTTGGAGTGGAACACACCATCTCTCTACACCCCATACCCAATTTGTAGGCCCAATGCAGCGTAGTTTCCAACAACTACTAAACGAGAGCCGGAAGATCGAAGCTCAGGAAAGGCAACCTGGGGAACACCTTGGAGTGTAACAAACCCTCTCTCTACACCACGGAAGGGCTGATTCTTAGGAAGGAAGGCTGTCGGAAAGAAGCAGGGCGCGTCCGAGGGTGATTATATTCTTATTAGGTATATACTCACCCTCGGACGCGCCCTGCTTCTTTATTTGTAATGAATGTTTATTTGCAATGTGGTTTTGACTTACTCTATTTTTTTGGTAAATAATGATTTTATTATTTTCATTGTTTTGCATCTTCTTGGCAATAATATAAAGAAGACGCGACAGGACAACACTCGGTGGATGCCATATCTGTGTTTAAAATTGAAAAAACCTTTCAGTTAACTACTTGCAGGAGAAAGTTATTGTAGCTGGTGGCCATTTTTAGTACTGTACCAGATTTTTGTTGTATGTGTTTGTTTTTAATGTTAAAATGTCTGCATTTGATATCTCTCCAGTATTTTCTTTTTTATAAGCAAAATACTTATTTTTATATTTTCTGATGTTGGTTCCAGGGGTACACGGGCAGCAGTGGTGTGGTCAGTGGAGGCCTAGTGGAAGGAGTGACCGCAGACAGGCATCGAAGGCCTAAAATAATAACACATGGCTGTAGGCAATTTTAAATTGGTTCAAGGGGTACACGGGCAGCAGTGGTGTGGTCAGTGGAGGCCTAGTGGAAGGAGTGACCGCAGACAGGCATCGAAGGCCTAAAATAATAACACATGGCTGTAGGCAATTCTAAATTGGTTACAGGGGTACACGGGCAGCAGTGCCCTGGTCAGTGTAGTAGTAGTTGAAAGAATGGACCGCAGACAGGCATCGAAGGCCTAAAATAAAAAAATTGGGCTGGCTGTAGGCAATTTTAAATTGGTTCCAGGGGTACACGGGCAGCAGTGGTGTGGTCAGTGGAGGCCTAGTGGAAGGAGTGACCGCAGACAGGCATCGAAGGCCTAAAATAATAACACATGGCTGTAGGCAATTTTAAATTGGTTCCAGGGGTACACGGGCAGCAGTGGTGTGGTCAGTGGAGGCCTAGTGGAAGGAGTGACCGCAGACAGGCATCGAAGGCCTAAAATAATAACACATGGCTGTAGGCAATTCTAAATTGGTTACAGGGGTACACGGGCAGCAGTGGTGTGGTCAGTGGAGGCCTAGTGGAAGGAGTGACCGCAGACAGGCATCGAAGGCCTAAAATAATAACACATGGCTGTAGGCAATTTTAAATTGGTTCCAGGGGTACACGGGCAGCAGTGGTGTGGTCAGTGGAGGCCTAGTGGAATGAGTGACCACAGACAGGCATCGAAGGCCTAACATAACAAAAATGTCAATACAATGGTATTGTCAGTGGCAGGCATTGAAGGATGTCAGCGCATAGACTAAACATTGGTGGAGCTGTGAGATAATTTTGCAAGTGGTAGAGCACTGTTTGAGCTGGGGTGGGGGGAAACTGTCTTGTGGCCGGCGGTACAGGCCCAGGGCCCCTCATATTACAACGGTGTGTCTGACGTTGGGTGCGCACCACCACCGCCAGAGACACTTTATTGTACTAGGAGGGACCCAGTGGCAGTGCCGTCGACCAAAAGCGGGCTCACCCACCTCTTCAGACAAACTGCACTCTCACGGGTGCTGTCGCCAAGTGTCGATACCACGGCCCCGTGTGGGGAGTTTGGCCATTTAGTGAGGTGTAAACATGTCGTATGCTGGACAATCAGGTGCAGAAAATTACGAGATTGGAAAAGGCATTCAGAATAGTCCACAGGCAAGACCTTTTCATAGGAAAGCTAGGTGTCAGCCGGGCAAGGTGGGGCAAAAGATTTCGAAATCCAGTTGTGGTTCATTTTAATGAAGGTTAGATCATCTACATTTTGGGTAGCCAGACGAGTCCTTTTTTCTGTTAGTATTGAACCTGCAGCACTGAATACTCTTTCTGATAGGACACTAGCTGCCGGGCAAGCAAGCTCCTGCAATGCATATTCTGCCAATTCTGGCCAGGTGTCTAATTTTGATGCCCAGTAATCAAATGGGAATGACGGTTGAGGGAGAACATCGATAAGGGATGAAAAATAGTTTGTAACCATACTGGACAAATGTTGTCTCCTGTCACTTTGAATTGATGCTGCAGTACCTGTCCTGTCTGCGGTCATAGCAAAATCACTCCACAACCTGGTCAGAAAACCCCTCTGGCCAACGCCACTTCTGATTTCTGCCCCTCTAACTCCTCTGGTCTGCTGGCCCCTGCAGCTCGTGTGAGAACGATCACGGGCGCTGTGTGCAGGGAATGCCAGAAGCAAACGGTCAACAAGAGTTGATTGTTTGGTTGCTAATATTAGTTCCAAGTTCTCATATGGCATTATATTTTGCAATTTGCCTTTATAGCGAGGATCAAGGAGGCAGGCCAACCAGTAATCGTCATCATTCATCATTTTAGTTATGCGTGTGTCCCTTTTGAGGATACGTAAGGCATAATCCGCCATGTGGGCCAAAGTTCCAGTTCTCAAATCTGCGGTTGTGCTTGGTTGAGGGGCAGTTTCAGGCAAATCAACGTCACTTGTGTCCCTCAAAAAACCAGAACCCGGCCTTGCCGCGCCACCAATTTCCAGTGGCCCCGGAAAAGCTTCCTCATTAAAAATATAATCATCCCCATCATCCTCCTCGTCCTCCTCCTCCTCTTCGCCCGCTACCTCGTCCTGTACACTGCCCTGGCCAGACAATGGCTGACTGTCATCAAGGCTTTCCTCTTCCTCAGCTGCAGACGCCTGATCCTTTATGTGCGTCAAACTTTGCATCAGCAGACGCATTAGGGGGATGCTCATGCTTATTATGGCGTTGTCTGCACTAACCAGCCGTGTGCATTCCTCAAAACACTGAAGGACTTGACACATGTCTTGAATCTTCGACCACTGCACACCTGACAACTCCATGTCCATGTGTATCCTCCCACAAAAACATAACAGCCCGCCTCTGTTCACACAGTCTCTGAAGCATGTGCAGTGTTGAGTTCCACCTTGTTGCAACGTCTATGATTAGGCGATGCTGGGGAAGGTTCAAAGAACGCTGATAGGTCTGCATACGGCTGGAGTGTACGGGCGAACGGCGGATATGTGAGCAAAGTCCACGCACTTTGAGGAGCAGGTCGGATAACCCCGGATAACTTTTCAGGAAGCACTGCACCACCAGGTTTAAGGTGTGAGCCAGGCAAGGAATGTGTTTCAGTTGGGAAAGGGAGATGGCAGCCATGAAATTCCTTCCGTTATCACTCACTACCTTGCCTGCCTCAAGATCTACAGTGCCCAGCCACGACTGCGTTTCTTTCTGCAAGAACTCGGACAGAACTTCCGCGGTGTGTCTGTTGTCGCCCAAACACTTCATAGCCAATACAGCCTGCTGACGTTTGCCAGTAGCTGCCCCATAATGGGAGACCTGGTGTGCAACAGTGGCAGCTGCGGATGGAGTGGTTGTGCGACTGCGGTCTGTGGACGAGCTCTCGCTTCTGCAGGAGGACGAAGAGGAGGAGGAGGGGGTGCGAACGGCTACAGCCAATTGTTTCCTAGACTGTGGGCTAGGCAGAACTGTCCCAAACTTGCTGTCCCCTGTGGACCCTGCATCCACCACATTTACTCAGTGTGCCGTGATGGACACGTAACGTCCCTGGCCATGCCTACTGGTCCATGCATCTGTTGTCAGGTGCACCTTTGTGCTCACAGATTGCCTGAGTGCATGGACGATGCGCTCTTTAACATGCTGGTGGAGGGCTGGGATGGCTTTTCTGGAAAAAAAGTGTCGACTGGGTAGCTCGTAGCGTGGTACAGCGTAGTCCATCAGGGCTTTGAAAGCTTCGCTTTCAACTAACCGGTAGGGCATCATCTCTAACGAGATTAGTCTAGCTATGTGTGCGTTCAAACCCTGTGTACGCGGATGCGAGGCTAAGTACTTCCTTTTTCTAACCATAGTCTCATGTAGGGTGAGCTGGACTGGAGAGCTGGAGATCGTGGAACTAGCGGGGGTGCCGGTGGACATGGCAGACTGAGAGACGGTGGGAGATGGTATTGTTGCCACCGGTGCCCTAGATGCAGTGTTTCCTACTACGAAACTGGTGATTCCCTGACCCTGACGGCTTTGGCCTGGCAAAGAAACCTGCACAGATACTGCAGGTGGTGCGGAAAATGGTGGCCCTACACTGCCGGAAGGGATGTTGCGTTGCTGACTAGCTTCATTGGCCGAGGGTGCTACAACCTTAAGGGACGTTTGGTAGTTAGTCCAGGCTTGCAAATGCATGGTGGTTAAATGTCTATGCATGCAACTTGTATTGAGACTTTTCAGATTCTGTCCTCTGCTTAAGGTAGTTGAACATTTTTGACAGATGACTTTGCGCTGATCAATTGGATGTTGTTTAAAAAAATGCCAGACTGCACTCTTTCTAGCATCGGATACCTTTTCAGGCATTGCAGACTGAGCTTTAACCGGATGGCCACGCTGTCCTCCAACAGGTTTTGGCTTTGCCACGCGTTTTGGGCAAGATACGGGCCCGGCAGATGGAACCTGTTGCGATGTTGATGCCAGCTGCGGCCCCTCCTCCTCCGCTTCAGAACTGCTGCCGCCTGCACCCTGTTCCCCCAATGGCTGCCAATCGGGGTCAAGAACTGGGTCATCTATTACCTCTTCTTGTAGCTCGTGTGCAACTTCGTCTATGTCACCGTGTCGGTCGGTGGTATAGCGTTCGTGATGGGGCAACATAGTCTCATCAGGGTCTGATTCTTGATCAGCACCCTGCGAGGGCAATGTTGTGGTCTGAGTGAAAGGACCAGCATAGTAGTCTGGCTGTGGCTGTGCATCAGTGCACTCCATGTCAGATTCAACTTGTAATGGGCATGGACTGTTAACTGCTTCACTTTCTAAGCCAGGGACGGTATGTGTAAAGAGCTCCATAGAGTAACCCGTTGTGTCGCCTGCTGCATTCTTCTCTGTTGTTGTTTTTGCTGAAGAGGACAAGGAAGCGACTTGTCCCTGACCGTGAACATCCACTAACGACGCGCTGCTTTGACATTTACCAGTTTCACGAGAGGAGGCAAAAGAGCTAGAGGCTGAGTCAGCAAGATAAGCCAAAACTTCCTCTTGCTGCTCCGGCTTTAAAAGCGGTTTTCCTACTCCCAGAAAAGGGAGCGTTCGAGGCCTTGTGTAGCCAGACGACGAACCTGGCTCCACAGCTCCAGACTTAGGTGCAATATTTTTTTTCCCACGACCAGCTGATGCTCCACCACTACCACTACCCTCATTACCAGCTGACAATGAACGCCCCCGGCCACGACCTCTTCCACCAGACTTCCTCATTGTTTTAAAAACGTAAACAAACTAACGGTATTTGTTGCTGTCACACAAATTACACGGTGAGCTATAACTTCAGTATGATTTAGCTACCCCTTTACAGGTGAGTGAGACCACAACGAAAATCAGGCACAATGTTACACACTCTGTTGTTGGTGGCAACAAATGAGAGAGATGCCACACACGCAGGACTGTCACTGAAGCACAAATGTAAATATTAATCTCCCACTGATTTGATTTTTTTTTTTTTTTTTCAGGGAGACTTTAGGAAAAAAAAAAATAGAATAAAATGATTTTTTCAGGAAGAATTTAGAAACCAAAGAAAATAAAATGATTTTTTCAGGGAGAATTTAGAAAACAAATAAAACAAAAAAAGGCTTTCTGTGGCCCACTGAGTGAGAGATGACGCACACAGGAGTCAGGAGTGGCACACAAGCCCAGAGGCCAATATTTATCTCCCACTGATTGATGTAGTGATTTTTTCAGGTAGATTTTGGAACCCAAATCAAGCTAAAAAAATAATAGGCTTTCTATGGCCCACAATTGGAGAGAGAGAGAGAGATGGCACACCCAGGAGTCAAGACTGGCACACAAGCAGAAAGGGCAATATTAATCTCCCACTGATTTGTTTTTTTGTTTTTTTTTTTTCAGGGAGACTTTAGGAAAAAAAAAATAGAATAAAATGATTTTTTTCAGGAAGAATTTAGAAACCAAATAAAATAAAATGATTTTTTCAGGGAGAATTTAGAAAACAAATAAAAAAAAAAAAGGCTTTCTATGGCCCACTGAGTGAGAGATGACGCACACAGGAGTCAGGAGTGGCACACAAGCCCAGAGGCCAATATTTATCTCCCACTGATTGATGTAGTGATTTTTTCAGGTAGATTTTGGAACCCAAATCAAGCTAAAAAAATAATAGGCTTTCTATGGCCCACAATTGGAGAGAGAGAGAGATGGCACACCCAGGAGTCAAGACTGGCACACAAGCAGAAAGGGCAATATTAATCTCCCACTGATTTGTTTTTTTTTTTGTTTTTTTTCAGGGAGACTTTAGGAAAAAAAAAAATAGAATAAAATGATTTTTTCAGGAAGAATTTAGAAACCAAATAAAATAAAATGATTTTTTCAGGGAGAATTTAGAAAACAAATAAAACAAAAAAAGGCTTTCTATGGCCCACTGAGTGAGAGATGACGCACACAGGAGTCAGGAGTGGCACACAAGCCCAGAGGCCAATATTTATCTCCCACTTTTTTTTTTGGGTTCCAGGGAAAATTTATAAACCCAATAAAAAAATAATAAATATGCTTTCTATGGCCCACTATCTGAGAGACAGAGAGAGATGGCACGCTTAGGACTGGCACACAAGCCCAAAGGCCAATATTAATCTCCCTTTTTTTTTGTAAGGGAGAATTTATAAAACCAAAAAATAAAAAATAAATAGGCTTTCTATGGCCCACTATTTGTGAGAGAGATGGCACGCTCCGGACTGGCACACAAGCCCAGAGGCCAATATTAATCTCCCACTTTTTTTTTTTTTTCCAGGGAAAATTTATAAACCCAATAAAAAAATAAAAAATAAATAGGCTTTCTATGGCCCACTATCTGAGAGAGAGAGATGGCACGCTTAGGACTGGCACACAAGCCCAAAGGCCAATATTAATCTCCCACTGATTGATTTATTGATTTTTTCAGGTAGAATTTAGAACCCAAATAAAGCAAAAAAAAAAAAAAAAGGGCTTTCTATGGCCCACTGAGTGAGTGATGATGCACACAGGAGTCAGGAGTGGCACACAAGCCCTGAGGCCAATAATTTTCTCCCACTGATTGATGTAGTGATTTTTTCAGGTAGATTTTAGAACCAAAATCAAGCAAAAAAATAAATAGGCTTTCTATGGCCCACTGAGTGAGTGATGATGCACACAGGAGTCAAGAGTGGCACACAAGCCCTGAGGCCAATATTTTTCTCCCACTGATTGATGTAGTGATTTTTTCAGGTAGATTTTATAACCCAAATCAAGCAAAAAAATAAATAGGCTTTCTATGGCCCACTGAGTGAGAGATGACACAGACAGGGATGGCACTCTAGCAGAAATGTCAATCTTAATCTCCCACAAAAAAAAAAAAAAACAGGGAGTGTCCTTCAATTACTATCTCCCTGCAGTAATCTCAGCCAGGTATGGCAGGCAGCAATAAGGAGTGGACTGATGCACAAATTAAATAAAAAGTGTGTACAAACCAAAAAGATAGCTGTGCAGAAAGGAAGAAACAAGAGGATTTGTGCTTTGAAAAAAGCAGTTGGTTTGCACAGCGGCGTACACACAGCAATGCAGCTATCAGGGAGCCTTCTAGGGCAGCCCAATGAGCTACAGCGCTGAGGGGGAAAAAAAAAAAATGTAGCTTCCACTGTCCCTGCACACCGAAGGTGGTGTTGGGCAGTGGAAATCGCTACAGCACAAGCGGTTTGGTGGTTAATGGACCCTGCCTAACGCTATCCCTGCTTCTGACGAAGCGGCAGCAACCTCTCCCTAAGCTCAGATCAGCAGCAGTAACATGGCGGTCGGCGGGAACGCCCCTTTATAGCCCCTGTGACGCCGCAGACAGCAAGCCAATCACTGCAATGCCCTTCTCTAAGATGGTGGGGACCAGGACCTATGTCATCACGCTGCCCACACTCTGCGTTTACCTTCATTGGCTGAGAAATGGCGCTTTTCGCGTCATTGAAACGCGACTTTGGCGCGAAAGTCGCGTACCGCATGGCCGACCCCGCACAGGGGTCGGATCGGGTTTCATGAAACCCGACTTTGCCAAAAGTCGGCGACTTTTGAAAATGAACGACCCGTTTCGCTCAACCCTAGTGTGCACATGTGAGGGAAGTGTTGCGGCCCATGCTGCTGTTAAAAAACAGACATGCCCCCATATTTTGCCCATGGACACATTGTCTGTGGAAACACTTTGACAGTCAACACATATACGGGACACACTGACATCTGAAAGAGGCCTAAGACCGCTGCTAATCAGCGGTGGACGCCGCGATGACAGCACCCATATAGGCTGTAACTTTTCTCTTTGGATATCCAATACTATATTGGTAGCAACCTCCGGGCAGGCCATATAGCCACTTGAATCTATACATTTTCCCAGTAAACGTTACTGATGAAGGTCCAGCTGTGGGACCGAAACGTTTTCTGATTTGGGATAATAAATCTTTCGTTTCTTCACACCACAAAGTTGAGTGCTGGGTTTTGTATTATAAGACTGGCAGTAAACCTGATTTTAATTGATTGTCTATCTTGTTTATACAGTTATTAAAAAATACAAATAAAAATAATAAAACATTGATAAAATAAACTCTTTTTACTTTCCAGTGTAAAGCGTGTGTTGCAATCATTCTACAGAAGTTAGTAAAAAGAAGCTTGTTGTTTTTTTTCTGTCAAATTATCACTAGGTAAACTTTGATTTGAGCAATTGTTTACCTTGTTCAAACATTAGAGGTTTTATCTCTATTGGGACACTTTTTCAAAATTTCTAACCATTATTCATAGTTTTTGTGCATATTGCTCACAGAAAGGAGCAACAGGTCTTTATATAACACCCCTCCCACTCTCTGCATTCCTTGACTGATTTCGTAATAAATAATTCATGTAAGGGGGAAGTTCATTTAGAGATTAAAAACTAGACCAGTCCAGTGCACAGCTCACTTTAGGGAAAGCAGAGGTGGAAGAAGCAAGCTCACAACAGGACACATGCTCAGTTAATGGTCTTTTAAAATGTCTTTACTGGGATATGTACTCCTGCTTGCAGCTGCCCTATGCTGTACTGCAGAGGCTTCAGCTGACGGTAAGACTTTGCAATTATATCTCAATTAAAAATTCCACAGCTAATGTCTGTTACTATATATTTCACATGCATATAAGCCCCACAACTCAAAAAATCCAGAATTAAATATTTGCCAACTAATTGAGTGATAAAATATTGTTGCTTTTTCTTTGTGTATTTTCTGCATCTATTGTTCAAGGAAAAGTTATGTTAGTGAAAATCAATTAAACAAGATCATACAATGTATTTGGAATAATGATGAAATACGTTACATTTGTCATGTATGTTTGGTCACAGAAGAGATTTAAGAAACACGTTTAACCCTGCTGTTGTGTTCCCATTTGCTATACACTTGCACTGTTCCCGGGTCAATATGACCCGACCTATTAATTCTTGATTTTTAGCTTCTCTAAGTGTTTTATTTGAATACTTTTTTCATTATTATACTGTATGTGAACATGCTTGATCATAAACAAATGAAAAATTTAAATTTAAACTTAATAAAAGAAAAAAATTTTCATAAAAAGGTTACACAGGCTTTGTACAATTATCTTTGATTGTTGGCATTCTGCACACAAATAACAAAGAAGTTTTACATTACTATTACTAAGACATAAAATTTAACTTTTTGAAAACAATATTTATAAATCAACAAATGAAAAATCATAAAAACTTCAACCTTTTTAAAAGGAAAAAAGAAAAACTAAACATGTTCATGCGTTTTTACACTGAACACATTAATAAGACACATGTCCTTTACACAGATATTTTGAACATCCAGCACATGTCAGATTAGTCTTATTGTCACAGGAAGATGGACAGAAGCTCCATCTCTTCTTTTTTTGCTGGTAGCTGTGCTGCTGGTAGCTGGGCTGCTGGTGGCTGGGCTGCTGGTGGCTGTGCTGGTGGAGGCCGTGGATGTGGAGTCTCTTTCTTGAGCATGCTGGACACTTTTTACAATTGCTGTTGCTCCTTCACTTCTAGGGGTCACTTTCTGCTCTCAATATATGGCCTAACCAGGGATTTGCCCAATTCCTCAAGAAATAATCTTCTTTTATGCAGCTTATTCCGGTTCAAATCGGGGTCGATTTCTCTCCATAAGACAAATGCATTGTGTGCAATAACGTCCAGTATGTTATAAAATAAAATCATTGGCCACCGATTGGTTTTGCGTTTGCATGTATATGTTGATATTGCTTGGTCTAAAGTATCAACCGCTCCCTTTGTGGCATTATAATCCAAAATAATGTCAGGCTTTCTGTCTTCTCTATCACTTACGGCATTGTCATGGTGCATTGTGCATAGAATTACCTAAGTTTGGAAAAGAAAAGAATAGTTGTAAAGATATGAATTCACAGTGTCAGTCAATAGACATTTTAGAAACTTTTATCCAAGTTTTGAAAAAAAAAAGAATACCTGTAAAGATGTGTATTCACAGCTCAGTGCTTCCTCTCTCACAAACAGCAAATGGATAATACTAGATAATTACTTGTTTACTGATAAGAACAGTGAAACCACCACCATTTTGAGATGAAGTATACATAAAAAAACATAACTTTTGCAGTCAGAAATAATCAGAGACCTGTAGAACAGTATAAAATGCTATCGGGTCATATTGACCCGAACCGTACAAGAGTAAAAATCAGCATGTAGCAAAAAGTAAACAAAAAAACAAAAACAAAAAAATATATATAGCGCTCCACAAATAAGAAGAAGTCAAGATACCACTAGTTTCAAATCCTCTTTTTAAAAAATCTACAGGGTCTCAAAAATCATTTTGGGTCATATTGACCCGAACAGTACAGCAGGGTTAAATCTGTTGTATGTTGTAAGACTTGATGCAATGTAAAACTGACATCAAATTCAGTAATGTGTGTGACGCAATGATAAAAGTGTTATATTTCTCTTAGGCTGGGATCACTCTTGCAATTGTGATGCGAGAAACTCGCATCAGTAACGGGCACTGCTGCCGGCACTCAGACCGGAGTGTGCGGCTGCATGTATTTCTACGCTGCCAGCACGCTCCAGTCCAAGTGCCGGCGGCAGTGCCAGGTATTGATGCGAGAAACTTGCACAAGTTTCTCGCATCACACTTGCAAGTGTGACTTATGCAGCCGTACGCTCCGGTCTGAGACAGTGCCGAGTATTGATGAGAGTTTCTCGCATCACACTTGCACGTGTGACCCCAGCCTTATTGTGTGTTCACATGGGCTTAATTAATAATGTAGATATGAATTAACCAGATACAATTGCATTTTTGGTTGAAGTAAAAAGTATGATAAAAATTATAAAAATGTAGACTGAAAATATGTTGAGCTATTTAGTATTTCAGTAAGCAACAATGACATTTAACATGAAATGAACCATATAAACCTATTATGGGCTCCATCAAGCACAGATTAGGCAATGCTTGGATGGTTGTGTCTTACAATTACAACAATTGTTTGCTGGACGTACTAGAAGTGAGAATAAGTGGTGATCAGCTGATTGCCATGATTGCTGCATTTTATGTACTTTGAAAAGAGTTGTTTTGACAATGTGTTTTATTGAGCTGATCTGTGAAAAAAAAAATACTTAAAATTACTTGAAAGATTTTTCTATAGCGTTCTATTGCGAAATTAGTTTGCTGGTCATATTTTCAATGTTTGAGTGTTTTTTCTGACTCACATTTTGAAAAACACATGATAGGATAAAAAAGTGTATATCATTATTTTGATGCAAATCTAGACAGAATTTGCTCCGCACTAGGCACTGCTCCTCCGTAGGCAGGGTGTGTCAGCGTATTTTGCGCATGGCATCCTCCGCATGTAATCCGTATGGCATCCGTACTGCGTGTTTTTCTCGCAGGCTTGCAAAACCGACATACGGCTATACAAGGGATCCATGTGTAAAAAAAAAAAAAAAACATATATACTGTCTATATATATATATTTATGTCAGTAGACACATATGTATATATATTAATATTTCATACAGCGCGAGATAGCTTTAAAGCCGGTAATTCAATTGCCGGCTTTTGCTATCTCCTTCCTAAACCCGACATGATATGAGACCTGGTTTACATACAGTAAACCATTTCATATCACCATTTTTTTTGCGTATTCCACACCAGTAATTTTAGTAGTGTGTATATGCAAAATTTGGCCGTTCTAGCTATTAAATTAAAGGGTTAAATGGTGAAAAAAATTGGCGTGGGCTCCCACGCAATTTTCTCCGCCAGAGTAGTAAAGCCAGTGACTGAGGGCAGATATTAATAGCCTGGAGAGGGTCCATAGTTATTGGCCCCCCCCTGGCTAAAAACATCTGCCCCCAGCCACCCCAGAAAAGGCACATCTGGAAGATGCGCCTATTCAGGCACTTGGCCACTCTCTTCCCATTCCCGTGTAGCAAACAATAGTTTGGTTAGTGTCTGGTGAATTTTGCATCCTGTTTTTTCTTGTGGCATATTTGGTCATATTGATATAGAGTGGAAGGATTTTTTTACCCAGCGCAGGTATCATATTATCTATCAACCTTTGTTTTTATTTCATTAAAATACTTTTAAATAATGTGTTTGTGTTTTTTTAACCCTTTACTACTATTGGATTAATAATTGATAGGTGTCATAATTGACGCCTCTCCATTATTAATCTGGCTTAATGTCACCTTACAATAGCAAGGTGGCATTAACCCTTCATAACCCCATATCCCACCGCTACACGGGAATGGGAAAAGAGTGGCCAAGTGCCAGAATAGGCGCATCTTCCAGATGTGCCTTTTCTAGGGTGGCTGGGGGCAGATATTTGTAGCCAGGGGGGGGCCAATAACCGTGGACCCTCTCCAGGCTAATAATATCTGCCCTCAGTCACTGGCTTTACTACTCTGGCGGAGAAAATTGCGCGGGAGCCCACGCCAATTTTTTCCGCCATTTAACCCTTTAATAGCTAGAACGGCCAAATTTTGCATATACACACTACTGACATTAGTAGTGTGGAATATGCAAAAAAAAAAAAGGTGATCTGACATGGTTTACTGTATGTAAACCATGTCTCATATCATGTTGGGTTTAGGAAGGAGATAGCAAAAGCCGGTAATTGAATTACCGGCTTTAAAGCTATCTCGCGCTGTATGAAATATTAATATATATACATATATGTGTCTCACTGATATATATATATATATACTTATTCTATGTGTACACATTTATTCTACCTATTCTAATGTAAGCTGTCAGTGTGATTTTACTGTACACCGCACTGAATTACCGGCTTTTCTCTCTAACACCGCTGCGTATTTCTCGCAAGTCACACTGCTGGTCCATGTGTAATCCGTATTTTTCTGGCTTCCATAGACTTTCATTGGCATTTTTTTTTTGCGCAATACGGTGACAAATGCAGCATGCTGCGATTTTCTACGGCCGTAGAAAGCCGTATAATACTGATCAGTAAAATACGGCAGATAGGAGCAGGGGCATAGAG
Source organism: Ranitomeya imitator (assembly GCF_032444005.1). Lineage (NCBI taxonomy): Eukaryota > Metazoa > Chordata > Amphibia > Anura > Dendrobatidae > Ranitomeya > Ranitomeya imitator. The sequence goes on from NC_091289.1 coordinate 117,120,077, forward strand.
AATAATTGGGACGTTTGTTAGGCATGTTTTACGGATGTATTTTATGTGCTCTTACGTCCGTAAAACTCGCTAGTGTGACGGCGGCCTAAAACTGTTTCAGAGTACCAAAAAATAACTCCTCCAAAAATTCTGCAAAAAATAAGTGCTTTCTGAAATGGTTTCCATTTGAAAAAGTAATTGTTGCATAAAAATATTTTCATTTACACATAGTCTTAGGAGAAAAAAACTGCTATATATTTGAATTTTAACAAATAAACTTTGCAGGGTAAAAAAAAATAACTCCACAGCATTGATACATTTTACTACGCTATGGCTGTATATGAACAGAATGGCTAAAAATGTAAAAACAATGCTAGTAACCCAATAGGATTATATGAAATAGTTATCCAGTTACGGTAATGGTACAGATGTTCTATAGAAATAAAGACTAAGAGGTATTTAGGATTATGAATGCACAGACTTGTATTTACAGCTCATCCTCAGTGCACTTTTCTAAGTTGTAATGCATGAGAATGAAAATTAAAAAAAAAAATTTCTAATATGACATAGATTTTTTAACCTTTTTATGGCTATTTTGCTGTCATTTTGTAATTTCACAAAGCTTGTTGTGTGTTACTGATCCAATAAGCGCAACAAATTCACAAAACAAATTGATTGTATATAGCACGTTTTAGATTACGGCATACGCTGAACACACTTCAATCTGGCTGCAAACAAATAAATAATAATCAAGTTAAAATGCAATGAATTTAAAAGGAAACTTTTATGCAAAAATACTATTTACCTGCAGATATAGTGTTTATATGCAGGTGGATAGTTGCTAAAATTTTGCCTTACTGAAAACACGGCAACTGGAAAATTTGAACTTACATTCTCCCGAAGCTGCTGGCTTCAAATCATAGGGATGTGCTTTTATTGGTTACAGTCACCACTCACTACACCGTGAGTGACAGCTGTAATCCCCCCCTGCACTGTGACTGACATCTCGCTCTGGACAGATGCGCTGCAGAGCAGGCTGTTAATCAAGGTGCCAGGCAGGGATTACAGCTGCTGATTAATGTGAGTGGCAACTGTAGAATGTAAGCGCGCAAGGGCAGGGTCCTCGCCCCTCTGTATCAGTCTGTCATTGTTAGTTGTGTTTACTGTAAGTGATATTTGTATTTTGATGTAACCCTGTCTCATGTACAGCACCATGGAATTAATGGTGCTATATAATAATAATAATAATAATAATAATAACTGTAACCGCTCCCTACATGACATTGTAACTGAAAGTAAGTGGCTACAGGGAGGATATAAATTTAATTCCTGCTGGTAGTAATGCTTTCAGTAAGGTCTTTTTCAAACATCCATCTTTTCTGTCCGGTTTTTAAGGACCGCAAATACAGACACATGCACACCCATTGTAATCCATGGTGGTGTGCACATATCAGATTTTTCAAAGCTCATCTGGGAATGCCCCAATGATCCACAGTAACCTCAATGCGCTAGCAGATGCTTATTCCTCATTGGTTCTCAGCCTGGACGGTTGCATGTTAGTACCACGAGCAGTGGAGAAATATATGAGCCATCTTCAGCACCCGGCACTGGGGAACAGTGCTAACAGTACCGCAGATTCCTAGGTGCTGGTATGTGTGATACTGATGCGGCACACTGTTGCCACACATATGCCACAAGTATTACACACATGTACACACAGACACTGATATCTCCAGGACTGTTTTGTTTTGTCTGGTACCAGAAATATCAAGACGTGAGAAAGAGCCCTTAGTAGTGTTTTAGTGACTTCATTAGAGATGCTGATGATGACTCGGTAATAGTCAACAGTTAATAACACAGCACACTGAAAAAGTTTTTCATGCTTTGCTAAGTTAAACAAGAGTCCGATAATCATTTATCTTAATCATTTGTGACCAGGCAGACTGTTCTTTGCAGAAGACAGACTTAGGCTGGGGTAACACTTGCGAGTGTGATGCGAGAAACTCGCCCATCAATCCCCGGCACTGCCCCCATCACTAGCGCGAGTTTCTCACATCACACTCGCAAGAGTGGCACCGGCCTTAAACTGACGATGACCCTGACAGAGGTAACATCTTGCTGCTGTGACTGAGACAAGTAATGTGACTGAGGGCAGATATTAATAGCCTGGAGAGGGTCCATGGTTATTGCTCCCCCCCCCTGGGATAAAAACATCTGCCCCCAGCCACCCCAGAAAAGGCATATTTGGAAGATGCACCTATTCTGGCACTTGGCCACTCTCTTCCCATTCCAGTGTAGCGGTGGGATATGGGGTAATGAAGGGTTAATGTCACATTGCTATTCTAAGGTGACATTAAGCCAGATTAATAATGGAGAGGCGTCAATTATGACACCTATCCATTATTAATCCAATAGTCGGAAATGGTTAAAAAAAACACAAACACATTATTACAAAGTCTTTTAATGAAATAAAAACACAGGTTGTTGGAATATTTTATTATCCTGGTAATCCATCTGAAGACCCTCGCTCTGTAACAAAGGAAAAATAAAAAAAACAACAATATCTCATACCTTCCGATGATTTGTCATGTCCCACGATGTAAATCCATCTGAAGGGGTTAAATTTTTTTACAGGCAGGAGCTCTGCTATAATGCAGCTGTGCTCCTGGCTGTAAAACCCCAGCGAATGAATGTGAAGTAGATCAATGACCTGTAGTTACCTTCATTCGCGGTGATGCGCTCTCTGCTGGATGTCCCTCGAGCGTGGGGAAAAAAATCAGAAAATTTCCCAGGCTTGAGTTTATATGAGCACAACCAGCAGAGGGCGCATCACTGCGAATTAAGGTAACTACAGGTCGTTGACCTACTTTACATTCATTCGCTGGGGTTTTACAGCCACGAGCACAGCTGCATTATAGCAGAGTTCCTGCCTGTAAAAAATGTAACCCCTTTCAGATGGATTTACATCGTGGGACGTGACAGATCATCGGAAGGTATGAGATATGGTTGTTTTTTTATTTTTCCTTTGTTACAGAGCGAGGATCTTCAGGTGGATTACCAGGATAATAAAATATTCCAACAACCTGTGTTTTTATTTAATTAAAAGACTTTGTAATAATGTGTTTGTGTTTTTTTAACCATTTCAGACTATTGGATTAATAATGGATAGGTGTCATAATTGACGCGTCTCCATTATTAATCTGGCTTAATGTCACCTTACAATAGCAAGGTGACATTAACCCTTCATTACCCCATATCCCACCGCTACACGGGAGTAGGAAGAGAGTGGCCAAGTGCCAGAATAGGTGCATCTTCCAGATGTGCCTTTTCTGGGGTGGCTGGGGGCATATGTTTTTAGCCAGGGGGGGGGCAATAACCATGGACCCTCTCCAGGCTATTAATATCTGCCCTCAGTCACTGGCTTGACTACTCTGGCGGAGAAAATTGCTCAGGAGCCCACACCAATTTTTTCCGCCATTTAACCCTTTAATTTAATAGCTAGAGCGCCCAAATTTTGCACACACACACTACTAACATTAGTAGTGTGGAATATGCAAAAAAAAATGGGAATATGACATGGTTTACTGTATGTAAACCATGTCTCATATCATGTCGGGTTTAGGAAGGAGATAGCAAAGCCGGCAATTGAATTACCGGCTTTTAAGCTATCTAGCGCTCTATGAAATATTAATATATATATATATATATATATATATATATATGTGTGTGTCTCACTGACATATATATTTATATATATATATATATATATATATACATATATATACCTATTCGATGTGTCCACATTTATTCTACCTATTCTATTGTAAACTGTCAGTGTGATTTTACTCTACACCGCACTGAATTGCCAGCTTTTCTCTCTAATACCGCTGCGTATTTCTCGCAAGTCACACTGCTGGTCCGTGTGTAATCTGTATTTTTCTGGCCCCCATAGACTTTCATTGGCGTATTTTTTGCGCAATACGGTGACAAACGCAGCATGCTGCGATTTTCTACGGCCGTAGAAGACCGTATAATACGGATCAGTAAAATACAGCTGATAGGAGCTGGGGCATAGAGAACCATTGTACCGTATGCAATCCGTATTCTCAGCACCTCTCTTACGTCCGTAAAACACGGTAGTGTGACGCCGGCCTTAGTCTAGTATGTTTTTTTTCTTTTGTACTAGCCCTTGCATTGACCATGACATTTTTTCTTTTACAATAGATTTTGCATAGCACTATAATTATATATATACTATAAATATAATCTTTTAACAATCTTTTTAATCAATCCCAATTGTAACTCCTGCCAAAAAAGGATGCAACAAGAAATGCTAGGTAAATAGGAAACAAATACAGAAAGTAAAATAATTCAGCAGGCTGTAGTGTACCTTAGGATGTGTGTGAAAAGTTGGAATTAAAGGGACTCTGTCACCTTCCCCCCCAGGCGTTAGAATCTAAAAGAGCCACCTTGTGCAACAGTAATGCTGCATTCTGACAAGGTGGCTCTTTTAGTTATTGGTGCAGTCACAGCAAAAATAAAGCATTTTATAATTTCTCAAAAATACCTGTCTTTAGTCCTGGAGGCAGGTCTTTCCCCCCCTACTGCCCACGCAACACTGCCGTCACTCAAGGATTCTTCGGCACCTGGCGCCGCCCCTCTGCACTGTTTTCAAATCAAATCCGGCGCCTGCGCTGTTTTGTTCTGCCAGGGGCAGGCGCAGTGAGCGCTGCCCGTCTGACCTCATATGCAGTCTCGCAGACTGCGCCTGTGTGGCCACCCAGCTTGTGAGTCCCAGCCCCGCAGTGTGTTATGCATTATGGCCTTCCGTTTCATCCGTTGTGAGCTGGATCTGTTGTTAAATTGCTGTCCATCGGGTGGAGACAATGCACAGAGCAATGTTTTTTCTGTACATCTTAAAGTCGCTCAGTGACGGATCCTGCACTGTCCATCATTGGCTATAATGGAAGTCTATGGATGCAGGATCCGTCACTGACTGTCAAAAGCAGGAATCCAGCGACGGATGCCATCCTTTGAAACTGAGCATGTGAGGAAGAATTTCCCATCAGGGAAATTCTCTCTCGCTCTCTCTCTTTTTACTATTGATGCTGCTTATGCAGCATCAATAGTAAAAAGATATAATGTTAAAAATTATAAAAAAAAATAAAAAAATTACAATATTCTTACCTTTCGGCGTCCCCCGCAGCCTACCTGATGCTCGCGATGCTGCCGGCAGCTCCCGTTCCCAGTAATGCCTTGCGAAATTACCCGATGATGTAGCGGTCTCACCATCATCGGGTCATTTTGCAAGGCATTACTGGGAAAGGGAGCTGCCATCAGCATCACGAGCATCAGGAAGGCCGCGGGAATGCTGCGGGGGACGCCGGGAGGTAAGAATATCACTATTTTTAATTATTTTTAACCTGGGTAGTGTTGTGTATGCGTTTTTGCAGCGGAAAAATGCGGCAAAGACACATACGCAACGTGTGCACATATCCTCGATGGATCCGTAAAAAAAAACGGACCCAGTGCATCCGTTTTTTACAATCTGTACAGGATCCGTCTTTTCAACATTTTGACGGATTGTAACTGATTGTAAAAAAACGTAAGTGTGAAAGAGGCCTAACAGTGATGTGCCATTTACTTGGACTGTATTTTGTTGTTTCAGCACAATCAGTGTTTAGTCAGCAGGAATCTATCACTCAGGCCTGTCCCACACGTCCAGATAATTCCGGTACCGGAAAAAAATCGGTACCGGAATTATCCGTGTCCGTGTGCCCCTACGTTTCTGTGGCACATCAGTGTGGCACACGGGCGGCACATGTGTGCCACCCGTGTGCCCACTGGGTACCACACGCACCAGGCTGGGTACCACACGTACCAGCATCTGGTGCTGAAGCCCCATTCATATCTTCCCTGCAGCAGTGTTTGCTGTAGAGAAGATATGAATAATTGTGTTTAAAATAAAGATCTATGTGCCCCCCACCCCCTGTGCGCCAATCCCCCCCCCCCCCCCCCCCCGCTGTTCTGAAAATACTCACCCGGCTCGCTCCCTTGCCGGCGCTGCTTAATGTTCTGGCCGCATATTCTCCTGTATGCGGTCACGTGGGGCCGCTCATTTACAGTAATGATTATGCGGCTCCACCCCTATGGGAGGTGGAGCCGCATATTCATGACTGTAATCGGCGGCACCACGTGACCGCTGATACAGTAGAAGATGCAGCCAGAACAGAAAGCAGTGCTGGCGAGGGAGCCGGGTGAGTATTTTCAGAACAGCGGGGGGAGGTTAAGTGTTTTTGAATATCCAGATTAAATCAGGAGCCCCATATAATGCTCCATAAAGTTTATGATGGCCCCATAAGATGCTCCATATTAAAATCTGCCCCATATAGTCCTGCATAAAGGTTAATAATGGCCCCATAAGATGCTCCATAGACACATTTGCCCAATATAATGCTGCACAATTGTTGATTTTGGCCCCATAAGATGCCCCATACAGACACTTGCCCCATATAATGCTCCACAAATGTTAATTATGGCCCCATAAGATGCTCCATAGAGATATTTGCCCCATATAGTGCTGCACAAACGTTGATTATGGCCCCATAGATGCTCCATGCAGACACTTGCCCCATTTGCTGTTGCTGCGATAAAAGAAAAAAAATCACATATTACTCACCTCTCCATCGCTAAGGCCCCCGACACTTTCAATATTCACCTGAGTTCGTTCCAGTGCTGCTCCATCTCCAGCGTCTTCTGCACTGACGTTTAGGCAGAGGGCGCGCACTAACTACTTTGCCGCGCCCTCTGACCTGAGCGTTTATTCGGAACGAGGAGCCGGAGAATATCGCGCAGCGCAGCACTCCCCTCCCCGTTATACTCACCTGCTCCTGGCGCAGTCCCTGTTTTCCCGGTGCCGCAGCTTCTTCCTGTACTGAGCGGTCACCATTACCGCTCATTACAGTAATGAATATGCGTCTCCACTCTTATGGTCTCATGGTACCGCTCAGTACAGAAAGAAGCTGCGGCGCCAGGGAAGCCAGGGACCTGCAGGGACCGCGCCAGGAGTAGGTGAGTATAATTAGACAGCCTCCGCTCCCCCTCCCCTGCCGACCCCTGGGTATGACTCGAGTATAAGCCGAGAGGGGGACTTTCAGCCCCAAAAATGGGCTGAAAATCTCGGCTTATACTCGAGTTTATGCGGTAGTAGCATTTAAGGGGTTATGTTTCTCTTTCTGGAGAGTGACTTGCTTAACATGCCAGTGAGAGGAGGCTTATAAGTAGAGATGAGCCCAAAGTTCGGTCATCTTTTTTAATTTTTTAATTTATTTTTAACTTTCGGGCTGGGTCCCATAGTGCGGCAGCCAATCTCTTTGCTTGGCATTATTGTGATGAAGTGCCCACGGCCTTAAAGCTTGTTAATTGGCTGCGCTGCAGCCTTTCAACAAGATTAATTAGGCTGTGTGCACACGATGCGGAATTAGTGCAGATCCGCAGCGGATTATTCTGCACAGAAATGCTGCAGTTCTGCAAAGTGATTTACAGTACAATGTAAATCAATTGCAAAAAAAAAAAAGCTGTGCTAATGGTGCGGAAAAATCTGCATGAAAACCGCTGCGGATCAAAAGAAGTAGCATGCTACTTCTTTTATGCGGAACTACAGCGTTTCTGACCCCTTCATTATAGAAATCTGCAGGGGTTAAAAATGCAGAAAATCCACATCAATTTCGCAACAAATATGCACAAAATCCGCATAAAATCCGCTGCAAATCCGCGCCTGCGTTTTCTGCCAGGAGATGCAGATTTTGTGTGGAAAATTCTGCACCCCAATCCGCAACGTGTGCACATAGCCTTAGGCTTCTGAGCCCAAACAGCAACAGGATGTAGAGTAAGAAGTCTTTGTTCGGGTCTGAAGTTTGGGTTCTCTCATCCCTACCTATAAACCTGACAGCGTTCCTTTGGGAAATTAAATATACAAATTGCCTCTTCATAGAGGAAGAGGACTTGAACTCTAGTGCCACCTATTGGAGGAAGCAATCTTAGGGACGGTGTCACACTGGCATATTGCATCCGATGCGAGAGCGTCGGATGCGATATGCTAATGACCCTCGGCTCCTGCTCGCAGCAGAGCAGGAGCCGAGTGTCATGCGTCTGTGCTCCAATTCTCTCGCACAGGGAGGATCGGAGCACAGCTGCGGAGGAGGCTGAGAAATGAATTTCTCCATCTCCTCCATTGCTGGGGTCCGCTTATAATGCACATCACTCGGATGATATCCAAGTGGTGTGCGTTGTCTCATTTGCACCCATAGGCTTATATGGGTGCGAGTGAGCTGAGAGTTTTCCTCGGTCCGAGACAATTGCAGCATGCTGCGATTGTCTCGACTGAGGAAAACAGCTGACAAAACGTCGGCTGATGGGAGCTGCCCCATAGCTTAACATTGGTCCGAGTGCAATACGATTTTTTTTTATCGCATTGCACTCGGCCGTTTAAAACGCCAGTGTGACGCTGGCCTAAAAATCACTATCTACCCTTTAAAAAGCCTTGACATATGACTTTGGGTAAAAGACAGAACAGAATCTCAATTTGCAGACACAGTGTTTCGGTGTGTTGCCCCTCATCAGGGCAAACCATGAAATCTGATTTGGCTGTATGAGAGGCTTCTTAGTTGGACCAAAGAGGTAACGGTTCTCCTTGTGGATTGTGATATGCCTAGACTGGCATGCCAATATGAGGAGTCTTATAAGGCTGGCGTCACACTCGGAGTAAGACAATACGGTCCGTATTTCACGGCCGTAATACGTCACAAAAGTCCAAAAATGGTGATCCGTAAGTACTCCGTAGGCAGGGTGTGTCAGCGTATTTTGCGCATGGCATCCTCCGTATGTAATCCGTATGGCATCCGTACTGCGAGATTTTCTCGCAGGCTTGCAAAACCGACATACGGACATACAATGGATCCATGTGCTCAAAAAATAATAAAAACATATGTACTGTCTATATATATATACAGTTAGGGCCAGAAATATTTGGACAGTGACACAAGTTTTGTTATTTTAGCTGTTTACAAAAACATGTTCAGAAATACAATTATATATATAATATGGGCTGAAAGTGCACACTCCCAGCTGCAATATGATAGTTTCCACATCCAAATTGGAGAAAGGGTTTAGGAATCATAGCTCTGTAATGCATAGCGTCCTCTTTTTCAAGGGACCAAAAGTAATTGGACAATGGACTCTAAGGGCTGCAATTAACTCTGAAGGCATCTCCCTCGTTAACCTGTAATCAATGAAGTAGTTAAAAGGTCAGGGGTGGATTCCAGGTGTGTGGTTTTGCATTTGGAAGCTGTTGCTGTGAGCAGACAACATGCGGTCAAAGGAACTCTCAATTGAGGTGAAGCAGAACATCCTGAGGCTGAAAAAAAAGAAAAAATCCATCAGAGAGATAGCAGACATGCTTGGAGTAGCAAAATCAACAGTTGGGTACATTCTGAGAAAAAGGGAATTGACTGGTGAGCTTGGGAACTCAAAAAGGCCTGGGCGTCCACGGATGACAACAGTGGTGGATGATCGCCGCATACTTAATTTGGTGAAGAAGAACCCGTTCACAACATCAACTGAAGTCCAGAACACTCTCAGTGAAGTAGGTGTATCTGTCTCTAAGTCAACAGTAAAGAGAAGACTCCATGACAGTAAATACAAAGGGTTCACATCTAGATGCAAACCATTCATCAATACCAAAAATAGACAGGCCAGAGTTAAATTTGCAGAAAAACACCTCAAGAAGCCAGCTCAGTTCTGGAAAAGTATTCTATGGACAGATGAGACAAAGATCAACCTGTACCAGAATGATGGGAAGAAAAAAGTTTGGAGAAGAAAGGGAACGGCACATGATCCAAGGCACACCACATCCTCTGTAAAACATGGTGGAGGCAATGTGATGGCATGGGCATGCATGGCTTTCAACGGCACTGGGTCACTTGTGTTTATTGATGACATAAGAGCAGACAAGAGTAGCCGGATGAATTCTGAAGTGTACCGGGATATACTTTCAGCCCAGATTCAGCCAAATGCTGCAAAGTTGATTGGACGGCGCTTCATAGTACAGATGGACAATGACCCCAAGCATACAGCCAAAGCTACCCAGGAGTTCATGAGTGCCAAAAAGTGGAACATTCTGCAATGGCCAAGTCAATCTCCAGATCTAAACCCAATTGAGCATGCATTTCACTTGCTCAAATCCAGACTTAAGACGGAAAGACCCACATACAAGCAAGACCTGAAGGCTGCGGCTGTAAAGGCCTGGCAAAGCATTAAGAAGGAGGAAACCCAGCGTTTGGTGATGTCCATGGGTTCCAGACTTAAGGTAGTGATTGCCTCCAAAGGATTTGCAACAAAATATTGAAAATAAAAAGATTTTGTTTGGGTTATGTTTATTTGTCCAATTACTTTTGACCTCCTAAAATGTGGAGTGTTTGTAAAGAAATGTGTACAATTCCTACATTTTCTATCAGATATTTTTGTTCAACCCTTCAAATTAAACGTTACAATCTGCACTTGAATTCTGTTGTAGAGGTTTCATTTCAAATCCAATGTGGTGGCATGCAGAGCCCAACTCGCGAAAATTGTGTCACTGTCCAAATATTTCTGGCCCTAACTGTATGGGTGTCAGTGAGACACATATTATATATATATATATATATTAATATTTCATCCAGCGCGAGATAGCCTAAAAGCCGGTAATTCAATTGCTGGCTTTTGCTATCTCCTTCCTGAACCCGACATGATATGAGACATGGTTTACATACAGTAAACCATGTCATATCCCCATTTTTTTTTTGCATATTCCACACTACTGTGGCACCCCTAGGGGTATTTGCCACAAAAATAGTTACTGACAGTAAATACAAATACTAAAATAGCAAGACTGCACTACCACCTCCGGCCAGAAGGGGGAGCTCCAGAGACTCCCCTTGATCCATTCTGGTCTGAAAGAAGAAATGGCAGTTGGGCTAAGGAGCTGAAAGTGAGAGGTCATACAGCTGAATTTCTAACAGCCCTATGACAGTTTCCAGGCCCAAATCACCAGCCTGAGGAGAAAAGGGACAGAGAAAAAGGACATCGTGAGAACCGGGTAGCATTAATCACTACCCAGAACAGGCGCAAAGACAGATACCGGATCCGTGGCTGTATTCATTATATATAATACAGCAACCGGAAAAACGTGAGGTGATATCAGCTTCACTAGGGCCGGACGCAGCAACAGACACAGAGTTCAGCGGTACTCCTGGAGGGGGTAAGCCGATAGAAGGACTCGGGTTGCCCGTCGAACCAGGACCCGGAGGGGACAGATTGGGCTGGCAGCCAGTTCACATACAGCAGCAGGGCCACACAGAGACTGGGTACAATAAGAGGCGAAGACCCTGGCAGGGTCAAAGTAACTCAGAGTTCCCATACAGACTCCGGTGACAGGACTGGTTGTAGATCCCTTTATGTTGAAGTAAGCTGGTTAAATGTTTCAGTGCCTCAGTCTTTCATTTGGACAATAGTCATCTATCCAGGATCGGGATCATCACCGCTGGGAGAACCTGCTGCTGATCAAGTAAGTGCCTGTTCCCTCACGATACCCTTACACTGTGCATTGCCTGAGGCCACAGCACCGGGTCAAGCCACCCGTGACATCCCCCTCAAGAGACAGACCCCATTGGTCCGGTGCTGGGTACCCCGGTCTCCTAGGCGTCACAATACTAATGTTAGTAGTGTGTATGTGCAAAATTTGGGCTGTCTAGCTATTAAATTTAAGGGTTAAATCGCAGAAAAAAGCAATTTTCTCCACCAGAGTAGTAAAGCCAGTGACTGAGGGCAGATATTAATGGCCTAGAGAGGGTCCATGGTTATTGCCCCCCCCGGCTAAAACCATCTGCCTCCAGCCACCCCAGAAAATGCACATCTGGAAGATGTGCCTATTCTGGCACTTGGCCACTCTCTTCCCATTCCCGTGTAGCAGTGGGATATGGGGTAATGAAGGGTTAATGTCACCTTGCTATTGTAAGGTGACATTAAGCCAAATTAATAATGGAGAGGCGTCAATTATGACACCTATCCATTATTAATCCAATAGTAAGAAATGGTTAAAAAAAACACACACACAATATTGCAAAGTATTTTAATGAAATAAACACACAGGAGCTCTGCTATAATGCAGCTGTGCTCCTGCCTGTAAAACCCCAGGGAATGAAGGTAATGCAGGGGAATGACCTGCAGTTGCCTTCATTCGTGGTGATGCGCCCTCTGCTGGATGTCCTTATATGACCTCGAGCGTGGGAACTTTTCAGAATATTTTCCCAGCCTCGAGGTCATATGAGGACATCCAGCAGAGGGCGCATCACCGCGACTGAAGGTAAATACAGGTCATTGACCTAGTTTCGATTCATTCCCCGGGGTTTTACAGGCAGGAGCACAGCTGTATTATAGCAGAGCTCCTGGATGTAAAATATTTTAACCCCTTCTGATGGATTTACAACGTGGGACAGATCGACGGAAGGTATGAGATATTGTTGGTTTATTATTTTTACTTTGTTACAGGTCGAAGGTCTTCAGGTGGATTGAGAGTGGAATAAAATATTACAACAACCTGTGTGTTTATTTCATTAAAATACTTTGCAATATTGTGTGTGGTTTTTTTAACCATTTCTTACTATTGGATTAATAATGGATAGGTGTCATAATTGACGCCTCTCCATTATTAACCTGGCCTAATGTCACCTTACAATAGCAAGGTGACATTAACCCTTCATTACCCCATATCCCACCACTACACGGGAGTGGGAGTGGGAAAAGAGTGGCCAAGTGCCAGAATAGGCGCATCTTCCAGATGTGCCTTTTCTGGGGTGGCTGGGGGCAGATGTTTTTAGCCAGGGGGGCCAATAACCATGGACCCTCTCTAGGCTATTAATATCTGCCCTCAGTCACTGGCTTTACTACTCTGGTGGAGAAAATTGCGCGGGAGCCCATGCCAATTTTTTTCGCGATTTAACCCTTAAATTTAATAGCTAGACAGCCCAAATTTTGCACATACACACTACTAACATTAGTAGTGTGGAATATGCAAAAAAATGGGGATATGAGATGGTTTACTGTATGTAAACCATGTCTCATATCATGTCGGGTTTAGGAAGGAGATAGCAAAAGCCGGTAATTGAATTACTGGCTTTTCTGCTATCTAGCGCTGTATTAAATATAAATATATACATATATATATATGTGTCTCACTGACATATATACATATATATATATATATATATATATAGATATAGATATATACCCCTATACTATGTGTAGACATTTATCTTAGCCCTACCCTGGGGGCGATCCATTCGCTACCATAGATAAGTGTCCTTATATGTAGAAAAAATAAATTATTTTTTTTCTTTCAGGCCACATATTTGTAAGCCAAAACTAGGAGTGGGTGAAAAAAAAAGAAGTGGTGACGTGTTTCTATTATTCTTTTCGTCTTATTGTTCCACTCCTGGTTTTGGCTTACAAATACTGAGGTAAAATACTGACCAAATACTGAATGTTTTAAAATGACGTTGCAGTGCCTGTAAATTTTCAGGTTGGAAAATCGGCTGTACATTTTATCAGCATTATGATTGAGATGTTACAAAAAGTGAATGTCTCAACACACTACAGAGAAAAACATCAACAGAAATTGACAATTTATGCAGTGATTGACATCCACCATTGCTTCTCTCAGAAGGCACAGATACCTTCTTGCACTGTGCATATAAAAATTAAACAAAAAATAAAAGATTCAGCAACTGCCACTAGAGAGAGTGCAAAGCCATGCTATGTTGCCTTAATTCAAGATGTACATCCACTCACACAGGGAGAGGAGAGTCACGTAACCATATAACTTTGATGAGGATTGCAATGCAATGCTCGGGCAGGTCTGCAGCTCTCCTGATCGGAGTGTGACAGCTGCATAGAAATACATAATGTCATGTTCCTGTTGGCGGGGCCAACAGCAAGTCCAAGCGTTGCATTGCAATCTCTGAACAATTTATACAGAGGTGAAAACATCTGAATGGTGGGTTGCTGGGTGTCAGACTGAGGGAGACAACCAGGAAAACATAGTAGTGTTCCCTATGTAGTAACCATTGCCAATAACTTCAGCTCAGCTCCTGCTCACAACAGAAATATCTACCACACAATGTATGGAGCAATTCTGCTCCAGCTCATCTCACTGTTTCCAAACAGTCACCCAGTGAAAACAGTTGATTCGCAATGGGGATGCTTGTAGAAGGGCTCTTTCACACGTCAGTGTCTCCGATACGTGTGGTGACAGTTTTGACACTTACCAAAGACACTTACATACATAGATCCATTCAAGTGAATGGGTCTGGGCTTGTCAGTGTGTTTCCATGGACCTCATCGAGGTTACCGCCGGTCAAAGAGGCTGGGTTACCAATGGGCTGAGCGGTGGTGAACTCAGCTCCATGGGAAAAAAGTGCCTGATGAGATCACCACAGTTCAAGCTCAGTGACTTCATCTCAGATCACAGTGGGAAATTCTCACGGTGATCTGCTGTGAACTCACTGAGCTGAAAAGCAGTGCCCTCATCACTGACTTATTCCCATGGTGCTGAGGTCACCGCAGTTCATCCCGGCTGGGAACACAACCTTGATGATGTCACCGCTGGTCAATGATGCTGCGCTTGCAGCTGCTCATTCACCAGTGGTTCTTAGTCTGGACAGTGGCATCTTGGCACCATCAAGGTTGAAATCTATGTAATCCCCAGACATGGATTAAGGTGTGGGACAGAACGATGGCCAGGTGAGGGATATTGTTTTCTTTTTGTTTATTACAGGAGATGAGGGATTCATTGGAATTAGGTGTTAGATGAGTATAACTGTGTTCATTATTTTTAAATAAAAATGGAAAGGTGTGTTTTGTTTTATTTATTCTGGCTGTGTCTTTATTTACCATATAACTATACAAAGGTGACATCAACCCCACACATATGAACCCCACTTGCCACCACTACAGGGCAAGTAGGAAAAGCAGGCAAAGCACCAGTATTGGCGCATGTAATAGTTTTGCCTTTTCTTGGCAGCTGAAAGCTGCTATTTTAGGCTGGGGACCTATATCAATGGCCCCTTACCAGCCTGAGAATACCGGCCTTACCACAACTTCTCCTGTTCTCATATGTTCCTGTCTCTGAAAATGTTTTGGGTACATCTTTTTTTTTTCAAAATTAATTTTTTAAAGTGTCAATCTCCTTCTGCAGACTTTTCTAAGAATATCTAAAAAAAGTGAGCCATTAAATTATATTAATAAGTCTTTGACTTTGACACAAAATCAGTCGGATATTGTTTATACATAATTATGTGTGAATATGATAAGTAGTAGATCTTCACATTAATGGAAATGGGTCATTATTCTCCAAGGAAAGTTCTGTTGTAATTTAGTGTTGTAATCATTAATTATATCAAGCTTTAATTACTTATTTTCATAATTTGATGTTTTCTATAGTAATTCCAAACTGTGATTTATGCTAATGCATATGTATTCCATTGGAGATTTTTAGAATGCTTTGGAGTGTAATCTTCTTATAGTGATCTTTGTCATTATACAAGCTGTGTATATTATTAATATAAAGTGGGGCATAATTTTACCAGTAAGGCAGGTGTTACATGCTCGTCTAAAATATTAGTCCAATTTTCATCCAGAGTTGGATTTCTCACTTGTCATCCATGTGCAGTCCATATACAATCTCTTTTTTTTTAAAGCAGCTGTTTATCTTTTACAGGACAATTTACAGTTTCTATGCTACAGAATTTTAATGTATTGGGAATAATTTGCATCCAATTTTTTTCTCAAATAGATTCTGTCAGTGAAATAATTGGTCATCGTCATTGCCTCACTTAGTAAAATTGGATAGCACTCTTCCAAATTTATATGGTGGAATGAGCGAACCCTATGAGAGACTGTCACCACCAAAACTTAATTTTAACTATTTATACATATCAAAAACTAAACCTCTATAAAAAATAAAGAAATCATCACTTTAGTTATTGCCCACTGCTGACACTTAAAACATAATAAGAAGAAATAAAGTGTTTTTCTGAGCAATGAAGGAAGTGAAAACTATACTACAGGGATGATCTTGTCCCAGAATATGATGATGCAAAAAAAAACCTAAATATTGGTTGTAAAAAAAGTAACCTTTTGTTTGCAAAAATAGAAAAACAATAAAAATAAAAAATAAATGTGGTGTCACTGTAATCATACTGACACCAAGAATAAATATGTATCTTTAGTTTCACAACACAGTGAATGACGTAAACTATAAAAAAAATAAAAACACTTCACAAATTGCTGTTTTTTTGTGCACTCTGCAGTACAAAAATTGAAAAAAAAAGTGCTCAAAAATGTTATGTGGTTTCAACTAGGTATTAATAAAAAGTTGAAATCAAGTAGTTGTGTATATATAAAAAAAGCATCAGGTCTCACAAAAAATAAGCCCTCAAATAGCTCTGAAGACAAAAAATAAAAACTTATGTATCATTACTTCTACCAGACAGTAAATGGGGTAAACAATAAAAACACTTCACAAAGTTTTGCCAAGAACTGGAAACAAAAGTGTAAAAAAAGGCATGTGGTTCGAAGTGGTACTAATAAAAAGTTCAACACATTTTGCAAAAAAAAAACTCACTCTGCTCTATCAGCTGAAAACTACAAAAGTTATAGCTCTCAGAATATGGCAATGCAAAAGCAAATGCATTTTTGTAAAAAAATGTTAGTGTGCAATAAATAAAAATACTATATAGCCCTAGTATTGTTGCAATTATACTGCCCTAAAGAATAAAATTGTATATCCCTTTTACCTCACAGTGAACAGAGTAAGAAAATATTAAAGACAAATCCTGAATTTCTGTCTATCACACTCACCGATCAGTTGAAAACTGCTGTGGCGGCAGCATACATAGTACTTGGTAGCGACCATTATGCAATGTATAGTGCAGTCAACTGTGTTTCCTGCGCATCTTTTAGTTCCAGCCACCTCCAGAGCAGCTTTCAACTGTTTAATAGGGGTCTTGAACCCAATCTCAAATTAAATAGGTCATTGGTAAGTCATGGACAACCTAATTAATAATTTACGGAGTGTGTGTCTCCAGAAGCACAAGTGAGGCTCTATGTGTTTTGCACTAAAATGGCGTGTTTTCAACTTTCACTACACATAATAGCCACCAACCCATAGATGAATTTTCTTAGTGTAATTTGCAAAATCAGGTCACTTTTTGAGGTTTTCTGCTATTTTGGCACTTTAAGTGCTCGGCAAATGGTGACCTCAGACTAGTTTAGGAAAATCTGCACCTCAAAAGCCATATGGTAGTTCTTCAGGGGTCTAGCACCTTGGGTGCTCTACAAGTGTTTTCCATAAGCAATTCCAGGCAAATTTGCACCACAAAAGCCAAATATCATTTCTTCCCTTCTTAGCCCTGACATGCCCAAACAGATTCTGACCATATATGCATTGTATTGCCTCATTCAGGAAAAATTGTTAAACCAATTCTTGTATCCATTTTACCCTTTCCGAATGTGAAACATTTGGAGCCAAAATAACATTTTTGTAGCAAAATATTTCTATTTTCACATCCCAATGTTATAATCTTTTGTGAAACGTCTGTGGATCCAAAATAGTCACTGTTGCACTAGCTGAAGTTCTTGACAGGTATAGTTTCTAAAACTGAGTCACTTTTGTGTGTGTGTGGGGGGGGGATGGTTCTGATGATTATGTATTTACAATGCTCTGCAAATAAAAAATGGTAACTGGAATCTATTCCTATAAAATGTGTGCTTCAGAAGTCAAATATCAAACCATTCCTTCATATCGTGTGCCAAAAAGTAGGTTTTGACCATATTTTTGGGTATCATCATTTTTGATAAAAAATTGCTTAACAATTTCTTTTGAGAATTTTCTTTTATTACAACTTAGGTAATTGAAAACTTGAGTCTAAAAAATGTAATTTAAAAAATATAATTTCTTTTTCCTTTAATTTAATTTTTCATTAAATCCTGTGAAACAATAATATTATTATTATTATTATTATTATTATTATTATTATTATTATTGTTATTATTACTACTATTTATTATAGCACCATTTATTCCATGGTGCTTTACATGTGAGGAGGGGTATACATAATAAAAAAAAGTACAATAGTATTAAACAATACAAGCCATGACTGGTACAGGAAGAGAGAGGACCATGCCCGCGAGGTGAGGGTAGAACTGGCTGTGTAGTGGTTTGGTGGATTGGTGGTTACTGCAGGTTGTAGGCTTGTCAAAAAAAGTAGGTCTTCAGATTCTTTTTGAAGGTTTCGATGGCAGACAAGAGTCTGATATGTTGTGATAGTGAGTTCCAGAGTAGGGGTTATGTGAGGGAAAAATCTTGTATGCGACTGTGGGAAGAGGTGATAAGAGGGGAGTAGAGAAGGAGATCTTGTGAGGATCGCAGGTTGCGTGCAGGTAAGTACCAGGAGACGAGGTCATAGATATAAGGATGACACAGGTTGTTGATGGCTTTGCCTGTCATGGTTATTGTTTTGAACTGGAGTCGTGGGTAGTAGTGAGCCAGTGCAGGGAATGACAGAGGATGGGGTAAGCCCCAAAACATTGTGTATGGAAAATAGAACAAACAAATATTGATGGAGTCTGACAATGGCTGAGTGCAGCTGGTATACTTTTATATTCAGCCAAAGGTATGTTCAAGTCCTGTGGGATCCACTTCTGGTTCATTTAATAAATGTGAACTTGCTCACGTTGGCTGTGGAGAGGCGCATGCTTACACCTCCTGCCATGCTCAAAACATGTTCCGACCGTACATTTTCCACAGAGCAGGCCAGCACTACCAAGTAAAAAAAAGGCAAACTCAGGCCATGTGTCCAATTTGGAGACCTAGAAAATATATGTGCCAGACCATCACTCAGCATGTGGATATGTGTGGACACATACTCTTCCACCACGTCATTGAAACTGTCATGCTCATGGAATTCATCCCTTGAGCTAGTGTTTTGTGGGTAGCTTCTCTTCCTGTCACAGGTGACACACCTTTTCTCGGGGTGTTTGGGTTCTACTTTCTCACTGCAGTCTGCCTAGCTTATCACAGGTGTTTTCATTTGTCACCTTTTAAGTGCATCTTTATATTCTGTTCCCTAGTAGGCATTTCCTGCTAGTGATAGATTCATTTAGAAGTTCTGAAATTGTATTGTCTTTTGAGGAAGTCTGTGAGCTTTGAGCTAAGGATTTTTACCTTGCTGCTTCTTTGATATACTTTGCACCCCTCTTTTGTTTAATTTTAGTAAGTAGGCAGTATATTTGTTAAGAGTAATTGCTTTATTCCTTGTTTGGTATTTTATTATTAATATTATTATTATACATTTACAGTGCCTTGCGAAAGTATTTGGCCCCCTGGAAATTTTCAACTTTTTCCCACATATCATGCTTCAAACATAAAGATACCAAATGTGAAACACAATTGTGAAGTTGAACGAAATTTATTGATTATTTTAAATTTTTGTGGAAATTCAAAAACTGAAAAGCTGCAAGTCGCTTGGGGTATGTCTCTATCAGTTTTGTACATCGAGAGACTGAAATTCTTGCCCTTTCTTCCTTGGCAAACAGCTCAAGCTCAGTGAGGTTTGATGGAGATCGTTTGTGAACAGCAGTTTTCAGCTCTTTCCACATATTCTCGATTGGATTGAGGTCTGGACTTTGACTTGGCCATTCTAACACCTGTATTCATTTGTTTGTGAACCATTCCATTGTAGATTTTGCTTTATGTTTGGGATCATTGTCTTGTTGGAAGACAAATCTCTGTCCCAGTCTCAGGTCTTTTGCAGACTCCAACAGGTTTTTCAAGAATGGTCCTGTATTTGGCTCCATCCATCTTCCTATCAATTTTAACCATCTTCCCTGTCCCTGCTGAAGAAAAGCAGGCCCAAACCATGATGCTGTCACTACCATGTTTGACAATGGGAATGGTGTGTTCAGGGTGCTGAGCTGTGTTGCCTTTATGCCAAACATATCATTTGGCATTGTTGCCAAAAAATTTGATTTTGGTTTCATCTGACCAGAGCACCTTCTTCCACATGTTTGGAGTGTCTCCCAGGTGGCTTGTTGCAAACTTTAAACAACACTTTTTATGGATATCTTTGAGAAATGTCTTTCTTCTTGCCCCTCTTCCATAAAGGCCAGATTTGTGCAGTGTACGACTGATTGTTGTCCTATGGACAGACTGTCCCACCTCAGCTGTAGATCTCTGCAGTTTATCCAGAGTGATCATGGGCCTCTTGGCTGCATCTCTGATCAGTCTTCTCCTTGTTTGAGATGACAGTTTAGAGGGACGGCTGGGTCTTGGTAGATTTGCAGTGGAATGATACGCCTTCCATTTCAATATGATCGCTTGCACAGTGCTCCTTGGGATGTTTAAAGTTTTGGAAATCATTTTGTATCCAAATCCAGCTTTAAACTTCTCCAAAACAGTATCACGGACTTGCCTGTTGTGTTCCTTGGTCTTCATGATGCTCTCTGTGCTTCAAACAGAACCCTGAGACTATCACAGAGCAGGTACATTTATACGGAGACTTGATTACACACAGGTGGATTATATTTATCATCAATAGGCATTAAGGACAACATTGGATCATTAAGAGATCCACAATGAACTTCCGGAGTGAGTTTGCTGCACTGAAAGTAAAGAGGTTGAATAACATTGCACGCCCCACTTTTCAGTTTTTGAATTTCCACAAAAATTTTAAATAACCAATAAATTTTGTTCAACTTCACAATTGTGTTCTACTTATTCCATGACGTTTTACATGTGAAAAGCGGCAAATATAGACAAGCGCAATAAACATGAGCAATGCAAGGCACACACAAGTACAGAAGGAAAGAGGACCCTGCCAACGAGGGCTCACAGTCTACAGGGGATGGGTGAGGATACACTAGGAGAGGGTAGAGCTGGTAGTGCGTCGGTTCAGCAGGCTAAGGATCACTGCAGATTTCAGGCTTGTCGGAAGAGGTGGGTCTTCAGGTTCTTTTTGAAGGTTTCCGTGGTAGGTGAGAGTCTGATGTTTTGGCGTAGAGAGTTCCAGAGTATGGGCAAAGCACGGTAGAAGTCTTGTATGCGGTTGTGGGAAGATGAGATAAGAGGGGAGCAGAGAAGGAGATCTTGAGAGGATTGAAGGCTGTGTGTGGGTAAGTATCGGGAAACCATGTCACAGATGTATGGAGGAGACAGGTTGTGGATGGCTTTGTATGTCATAGTAAGAGTTTTGAACTGGAGCTTCTGGACAATAAGAAGCCAGTGAAGGGCTTCGCAGAGAGGAGAGGCTGGGGAATAATGAGGAGACAGGTGGATTACTCGGGCAGCAGAGTGTTGGATGGATTGGGGTGGTGTCAGAGTGCTGGAGGGGAGGCAAGAGAGTAGCAGGTTGCGGTAATCGAGGTGGGAGATAAGGGCATGCTGTAGCATTTTTGTGGTCTCATGGTCAAGGAATGCACGGATCTGGGAAATATTTTTGAGTTTGAGTTGGCAGGAAGAAGCAAGGGCTTGGATATGAGGCTTGAAAGAGAGGGCAGAGTCAAGGATCACCCCTAGGTACTGCACATGCGGGACAGGGGAAAGTGAGCAGCCATTGACATTGATGGATAGGTTTGGTGGAGTGGTAGAGTGTGAAGGGGGAAAGATGATGAATTCTGTTTTGTCCATGTTTAGTTTTAAAAGCGAGCAGAAAATAAAGCTGAAATAGCAGACAGACATTGTGGGATTTTAGTGAGTAAGGAGGTGAGGTCAGGTCCAGATAGGTAGATCTATGTGTCATCGGCATAGAGATGATACTGCAAACTGTGAGATTCTATGAGCTGTCCCAAGCCAAAGGTGTAGATTGGGAACAGCAGGGGCCTTAGGACTGAGCCTTGGGGAACACCGACAGACAGGGGGTGAGGTGAGGAGGTGGTGTGGGAGAGGGAGACACTGAATGTTTGGTCTGTTAGATATGACGAGATCCAGGATAGGGCCAAGTCTGTGATGCCAAGAGATGAGAGAATCTGTAGCTGGAGGGAGTGGTCCATAGTGTCAAAGGCAGAAGACAGGTCCAGGAGAAGGAGGACAGATTAGTGTCACTTGCTCTTGGCAGTTAGAAGGTCATTGGTGACTTTAGGACAGTTTCAGTTGAGTGGTGAGATCAGAAGCCAGATTGCAATCGGTCAAAGAGGGAGCAGGAGTAGAGGTAGGAGGACAGTTCAAGATGGACATGCTGTTCCAGTAGATTTGAGGCATAAGGGAGAAGAGATATTGGGCGATAGTTAGACACAGAGGATGGGTCTAGAGAGGGTTTTTTGAGGTTGGGAGTATTGAGGCATGCTTGAAGGATGAGGGGAAGACACCAGTTGTTAGTGAGAGGTTGAAGATGTGTGTTAGGGTTGGGATGAAGACTGTGGTGAGGTTAGGGATAAAGTGGGATGGGAGCGGGTCAAGTGTGCAAGTGGCAAGATGTGATCTTGACAAGAGGGTGGAGAGCTGATATTCTGTCATGTTGGAGAAGTTAGTTTTGGAGGAACAAGGTTGTGCAGCTAAGAGGGGCATTGGGGGCTGCAGGCCAAAGCTTTCTCTGATTGTAGCGATCTTCTGCTTAAGGAAAGAGACAAAGTCTTCAGCACAAATGAGAGGAGAGGGAGATGGTGCTGGGGGACGGAGTAGAGAATTTAAAGTGTTGAAAAGCTGTTTAGGGTGTGAGACAGGGAGGATATGAGAGATGAAAAGTTTGTTTTGCGTCTGTGAGTGTGGACTTGAAGCTGGCAAGGGACTGCTTGTATGCGATAAAGTCCTCGGCAGAACAGGATCTCCTCCATCTCCGCTCAGCAACCCTCGAAGCCCGTCTCAGTTCTTTTGTCAGGGCTGCCTGTTGATTGTACAAGTTTTGCTGTGCGTGAGGGGGAGGCCGAATCATATGCTGCTGTTATTGTGGTTGTTACGGCTGCGACCGCAGAAGCGGCAGAGCCGACACCTCCACGTCGCCTGACCATGATGACATGAGCAAGTGTCCCAAAAAGAAACGCAATGTGGACCCACTGGACCACATAGAGTAACCTGCACCTACCCAGACTAGGGAAGGGCAGCGAGTAGAGTCTGTGGCAGCTGAGCATGTGAACAAGATGTCAATATGCAGAACTAGACTACACTGCACAACTTCAGGTTTGAAGAAACAAAGTTTACCTAAATGAAAGCACAGTACATAACAAAATATAATGATGTCAGGATCCCGACTCCACACGTCAAGGAAGGGTACACATCTCAGACGTCAGACGATGGCAGGAGTCATCACGGATTGATGCAGTCCAAGATCATCTGGCACGGGCATACTAGGACGGCCTCTCTCTCAGGCCTCAGGCGTAGCACAGGCTCAGCAGGAGAACATCAGACACCGATCCCAGAAGGACGTCGTCACTGGGTGAACCCCGTGGAACCGGTGGAACATTGGATCACAGGCTAGACATCAGGACACAAGCTAGACATCAGGACATAGGCAGGACATCAGGACACAGGTTGGACATCAGGACACAGGCTGGACATCAGGACATAGGCTGGACACCTTGGACAGACATCAGGCGATGGCAGGAGTCATCACGGGTTGATGCAGTCCAGGGTCATCTGGCATGGGCTTACTAGAACGGCATCTCTCTCAGGCCTCAGGTAGAGCACAGGCTCAGCAGGAGAACATCAGACACCGATCCCAAAATGACATCGTCACAGGGAGAACCTCTGGCCATCAGGACACAGGCAGGACATCAGGACACAGGCAGGACATCAGGACACAGGCAGGACACCTTGGACAGACGTCAGACGATGGCAGGAATCATCACGGGTTGATGCAGTCCAGGGGGTGATTACATAGGAGCTGCTCCTCAGCAATAGGCTGAGGAAGCAACACAGGTGCACACTCAATCCCTGATAAAAGCAGGGTAGGTGTGGCCGCGCGCACCCTAAGCGCAAACAGAAACCATTACAGCACAGATAGCACAGGAACTGTGGCTTAGGGCACCTGGCAGCGACTGCTAGCCTGGACACACGTTGAAAGTCATGCACCAGCTGCAGAGGACCTCACAAGCCATGGCTAGCTTCCAAAGCGGCAGCCAGGGACTGCACATGCGAGTGGCTATGCAGCAGAGCAAAGACATCACAGCACATGTACAGCTATGCAGCGGTGTGTTATGGACCTGGTGGTTAGAAGCACCCGGAACGACCTGATGGTTAAACTCACACAGGACAAGCTCTGGGAAGTGGGGGCTCTGCTGACCGCAACCCCTAATCCTATCACACAACTAGAAATAGCCATGGAGCGTACCTAACTCTGCCTAGAGGCCTCTTCACAGCCTAAGAGCTAACTAGCCCTAGAGATAGAAAATAAAGCCTACCTTGCCTCAGAGAAATTCCCCAAAGGAAAAGGCAGCCCCCCACATATATTGACTGTGAGTTAAGATGAAAGTCACAAACACAGAAATGAAACAGTTTTCAGCAAAGGGAGGCCAGACTTACTAAACAGACAGAGGATAGGAAAGGTATCTTTGCGGTCAGCACAAAAAACTACAAAAAAACCACGCAGAGTGTGCAAAAAGACCACTCTGCATCCCAGAGCTTCCAGCTAGCAAGGCAAAATCACGATAGCTAGCTGGACAAGGAAACAATGAACAAATAATTAACTAGCAGGGACTTAGCTTCTGCTGGAGTAGACAGGTCACCAGAAAGATCCAAGAGCGAACTGAACCAGTACAAGAACATTGACAGCTGGCATGGAGTAACGATCTAAGTGGAGTTAAATAGAGCAGCCAGCCAAAGAATAAACTACGTCACCTGTGGAAGGAACCTCAGAAGCAGCAGCTCCACTCACAGCCACCAGAGGGAGTCCATGGACAGAACTCGCCGAAGTACCATTCATGACCACAGGAGGGAGTTCGATAACAGAATTCACAACAGCGGTGGCAGGGAACTGAGCAGCATCCATTCAGGTAACATACAACAGTATCCCTGCACATTAGGGGGAGTGGAGCAAGGGTTAAAGCAGAGAGATGCAGCGTAACACCGAAGAAACAAGGTATAAACCCAGCGGCGTTACAGTGGTGTTGTATAAAGTGGCAGCAGCATCTGTGTCATGTAAGAAAGCTATGTCTGTAAGAGGTAATAGGGATTCAGAGAGTAAGTGTAAATTGAGGTGTTTGAGATTTCTGCCAGAGTGGGTGAGTTTGTGGAGTGGGGCTTGCACACCAGGAGAGGAGAGGGAAGAAAATGTCAGTAGGTTGTGGTCAGACAGGGGGAGGGCTGAGTTAGTGAGATTAGTAAGGGAACAGAGGCGGGTGAACATAAGTTCCAGCATGTGGCCATCTTTGTGAGTGGCCGCAGAGGACCACTGAATGAGGCCAAAGGAGGCAGTCAGTGATAAACGTTTAGAGGCAGCTGAGGTGGAAGTGTCAATGGGGATATTGACGTCACCCATGATGATAGTGGGGATGTCAGCAGAAAGGAAATTAAGTAACCAAGTGGTGAAATATTCAAAAGGTGGAGATGGGTAGCTCTGGCGGGCGATAGATGACAGCCAGCTGGAGGTTGGAAAGGGAGTAGATGCGCAGGGAAGAGTAGCAGAGAGTGGTAGCAGAATTGGGGCAAAGGAGCAGTTATCAGACAGGAGCCAGCCAACTCCTCCACCACATTAGTTGCTGGGGTGAGGGGTGTGAGAGAGATGGAATCCACCATAAGAAAGTGCAGCTGGAGAGGCTGAGTCAGAGGAGGTGAGCCAGGTTTCAGTGATGCCAAGGAAGGAGAGTTTGCTGGTGATAAAGAGGTCATGGATATAGGACAGTTTTCTGCAGACAGTGCACACGTTCCATAGTGCCCCAGGTAGGGGGATCGGGGAGTGGGGGCTGGATGAATGGGTATGAGGTTATCATCATTGCAAAAGCTTGTAGAGGATCATGGCAGAGTGTTAGAAATGAATTTAGGGATGTGTTGAGGAGGACCAGGATTTAGGTATACGTTGCCAGCAATGAGGAGTAGCAGACAGAGCGTTAGAAGGTGGGAGCTGGATAGAACATGATGTGGCCGTGGGTGTCTGGAGAAAAAGGATTGTAAGAGGAGGAACAGATCTGAGGAGAAGGTGAGATGGCTGGGGAGTATGGAGGAAGAAATGAGTAGTTATTTACTAGGTGGAGGGATTGAAGGAGATTGTAAGAAGAAAAGTAGTATGGGGGTGAAAATTAAAAGAAACAGAAACAGTGTAGAGGTTTTCTATTCAGTACCTTACAGTCAATTCCAGTCCAATTAAAGTCTAATTCAAAGTATTGTAATTAGAAATCTGTATTTGAAAGATACATGAATCAGACTAATGTCTGGATCAGACTCCTTGGTCTGAATATATCCCCAGCTAAGGGCAATCAGGTGTGAATACCGTAAGTATTGCAAGACCAGATGTTGAGAGTTAAGCAAAGGTCATAAAGAGAGGGAGGGGTTGGAGTGACCACTCAAAGATATGCCAGCATGGCATAATGAGAGACACGAAACAGGTCATGGAAACAAGATGATAGGTAAGAAAGCATACCAGAAAATGATTACATGCACTGCACATAGACACTCAGATGCCATGTATTTCATTATTTACTTTACTCACTGTAACACCTTTCCTTTGATCAGCACACTTCTCTTGAAGTTAATTCACTCCCTCTCTAGGAGGAACGCAAAGCAACTTGATGGCCGTTTAGGGAGATTAGGTCCAAGTTGCCATGTAATATTTATTTTGTTAGGGATCTCTCAGCACTTGCAGGCACCACTAGGGACTGTGGTGTCAGGATATCTAGTCTGTTCAAGAACCGCAGGCTCAGCTTCAGTTTCTTAGTATCTAACCTATTAATCCCAAGTGAGTTGCTACACAGGTGTAACCTAAATGCTGCCTATTGCTAATATAGATCAGATGGTGGTGCTGAATGTTGCGACATGCTAAGTAAGATTTCTGCCATGCTAACCATCAGTTCCAAAGTGGTGCTGCTGCCCAGCATCATTGCTGCCTTCCTCCGCCTCTGCCCTGTGCTTCAACTGAGCCTCTGCAGAGCAGAGCCAGAAGATCACCACATCTGGTGGCTCTTACTCCGCCACTGAGAAGAAGCACTTCTCCAGTGTATTAAATGTGTTTGTTTTTTAAGCAGAACATGGGTTAATCCGCTATGTTGGAAATTCCTACATTCAGTTGTGCTCAGTTAACCACTGTTCTTCCCTATAATAGCTGGTTTCGATTACCAGGTCCTTGCCTGAGTTAGCATTAGCTACATAGATCTGGAGTGAGAGAATCTGGTGTGGAAAAGGAGAGCTGGAGGAGTTTATTAGTGACTGCTGCTTGGTTTGAATGCTTGGAAATTCCTTATCCTTTCCAGTGTTACTTTCTTTCCCCTCCCTACACACCCTGGTGAATACCTCTGTTATAGGTGAGTGTATATTTTGTGTGTGTGTAGCTTGCTTTATACCCTTGTCTCTGTCCCCCTGTCTGTCAGGTTGGTGTACTGAGGTACACAGTAGCACCTCTCTTCTCCGGGTTAGGGAAGGGGAGAGACATAGGCCTGTTGTAGGAGATAAGGCACGTGCGGAGGTCCCGGGGAAGAGGGTGAGCTAGAATACCCCTACTGTTAGGGCCAGAATAGGTGCCCCCCGGTCCCAGGTCACTCGCCAGTTAATTGTGACATTAACTCCGATGGATCCTAGCTCTGCTTTGATAGGGAAGTTGTAGCAGCTCACTTTGGAGGTGGCAGATTTGTGCATGGAGGTTTGACAGCACCCTGTTACATCTGGTGTGGGGATCTTTGCCACCAGGCAGACCATTGTGTAGCCCAAGGTCGCGTTGCCAGACAGGTTGTCTTGGGGGCGTGACAAGTTTTTTGTGTTCGGTAGGCCTGAAAACTCTATTTCCGGTTGTGTCCAGTATTCTCAGGTACAAAGGAGCAACGGGTGGGGATTGTAATTTCACTCCTTCAGGGGGACCCACAAGCATGGGCATTTTCTTTCCAATCTGATTCACAGTCACTCCAGACAGTAGCAGGATTTTTTCAGGCTCTGGGCCTTGTATTCGGTGACCCAGAATGCGTCTTCCTTGGCTGAGTCTTTTCTACACCAACTTCAGCAAGGAGACCGCCTGGCAGAGGAATACTGTTCCGAATTCTGGTGCTGGGCTACAAACACTAGGTGGAATGACCCATCCTTCTGTAGTCAGTTCCGTGAAGGCCTCTCAGTGAGAGTAAGAGATGATTTATCTCTCTATGAGACTCCTAACTTCCTTGAGGCAGTCATGTCTCTGGTAATCCAGGTTGATCGCTGCCTTCGCCAGAGACATAGAGAGTCACCTCTGGGGGGCGGGGGTGCTGAGAAAGGTGGGGGTACTTTCCCTGATGACTGCAATGGGTTAGCCTGGATTGTAATATGTTGCACTTAATTTCTGCCACTTATGCTAATGGGGTACCTGCAGGACCCTCTGTACAATTGACATTGGCTTATGTCTGTTGCCGAAAGGATCTATTGTAGTATCCCCCTTACTTAGCTACCGTCATGTCTCCTCCTTATTGTCCTCTTTTACATGCATAGTGCATACAGCACTTATATGCAGTTTGGATACTTTGTTGTTACATTGTCATATTTATAGAAATAAAACGTTATATATTTTTATGCAAAACTATGTTGTTGTGGACGTTCTTGCTCCGTTTTTTTGTTTTAAAATCTGGGCAACTTAGTGGTAGTTGAGCATGCACAGCTGCATGTATTGCCTCATGTGTGACAGGCTGACCAGAGGCAACGACATGCTCTCCTTGGGGGGGGCTGTTTTGTCTAGGTCTTTGTATCATCAATACCCTCTGTATCCCCCCAGCCATGCTCCAGTGATGCCTGTGAGCTGTTTTGAGTGCCACCCTGCTATGAAAATGGTTGTCCTTCATCTTACTCACCTTACTCCTCCTCCTTGTCCTCCAGAACTATCCCCTGGATGGACAATTGTGTACCTGTCTGCTGTTGGTACAGGAACCTCTCCTCCAAGACATGCATGGATGTCTGATTATGGTGTGAATAGTCCCTCTTTCTCCTCCTCTTCATTCTGTGCCACCACCTCATCCATCATCACCTGAAGCTTGGCTTTTCTAGGAGGCATAGATATGAGATAGTAACGCAGATGATGGCATCATCAGCACTGCCCATGTCCATGGAGTACTGAAAGCTAGGGTTGAGCGACCTTTACTTTTATAGGATCTGGTCGGGTTTCACGAAACCCAACTTTCTCAAAAGTCGGGTCGAGTGAAATCGGCCGATCCTATAAAAAAGTCGAGGTTGGGGTCGGCCGAAACCCGAAACCCAATGCATTGCAATGGGTTACTATGGTTTCCAGGGTCTGAAGGAGAGGAAACTCTCTTTCAGGCCCTGGGATCCATATTTAAGTGTAAAAGAAAGAATTAAAATAAAAAATATTGCTATACTCACCCTCTGACGCGCCCTGGTACTAACCGGCAGTCTTCCTTCCTTAGAATCAGCGCTTGAAAGACCTTCGGTGACGTCGCGGCTTGTGATTGGTCGCGCGACGGCCCATGTGACCGCTCACGCGACCAATCACAAGCCGCAACGTCACCGAAGGTCCTTCAAGCGCTGATTCTTAGGAAGGAAGGCTGCCGGAAAGAAGCAGGGCGCGTCCGAGGGTGAGTATATACCTAATAAGAATATACTCACCCTCGGACGCGCCCTGCTTCTTTCCAGCAGCCTTCCTTCCTAAGAATCAGCGCTTGAAGGACCTTCGGTGATGTCGCGGCTTGTGATTGGTCGCGTGAGCGGTCACATGGGCCGTCGCGCGGTGATTATCAGGAAGGAAGACTGCCGGTTAGTACCAGGGCGCGTCAGAGGGTGAGTATAGCAATATTATTTATTTTAATTCTTTCTTTTACACTTAAATATGGATTCCGATACCGATTTCTGATATTGCAAACATATCGGAACTCGGTATCGGAATTCCGATACCAGATTCAGAAGATCGCCGACCTCATGGCCGACCCCACACAGGGGTCGGGTCGGGTTTCATGAAACCTGACCTTGCCAAAAGTCGGCGACTTCTGAAAATGGCCGACCCGTTTCGCTCAACCCTACTCAAAGCAGTGCAGCACAGCACACACATCCTACATGGAGGCCCAATTGTTGGTCGTGAAGTGGCGTTGTTCTGCATAGCTACTCACCTGTGCGTGCTGGAGCTGAAACTCCAGTATAGCCTACTGCTGCTCGCACAGTCTCTTCAGAGTGTGCAAGGTGGAGTTCCACTTTGTGGGTATGTCACATTTTGCAGGCGGTGAGCTGGATGGCAGAAGTGAAAGTGCAGCACATACAGGCAAGCAGCATCAGGGTAAGAATGCCAAAAAATACGCAGAGATGGCCTGCAGATTCAGCAGCTGTATAATTATTTAAGGAAGCTCTCCACCATCAAATTCAGCACATGCTCCAAGCAAGGAATGTGCCCAGAGATTTCACCCATTATCGCACACCACCAGGCCGAGCTTGAGATTTAGTGGCACCAACTACACATCTGTCTGTTCTTTGATCCACTTGCACAGCTCCTGAGCAGTGTGGGATTTTTCCAACAAACAGATGAGTTTTAGAACAGTCTGCTGTAGTTTATTCCTGGCTGTGCTGAAGTTGGTGGTGCAGATGTTACGCAGACCAGATGAGGAGTATTAGAGGAAGCAAAGTAAGAGGAGGAGGTAACATGGACAGATAAACATCCCAAAAATATCTAGCAATTACCTGCGGTGGTAAGACATGCACCAAAACGCAATTTAATATGCCTGTCTGTGCTTACTGATCCATGTATCGGTGAATATGTGGACCCCTTCACTGATGACGTTGCACAGTGTACACCTGATTTTATATGCAACATGTTTGTACAGGGCAGTGATGACCCACTGGAAAAGTAGTGGCGGCTGGGAACCATGTGGTACCCATGATCCAAACATATCGTTAGCCCTTTAGAAATCATGTGAGCCCACATGTAGAATATGGGATCCAGTGTTTGGGGATGTACAACTGAACCCATCAATGGGATGGTGTGGAATTGCTCGGTGACACTGCTGGTGGTGGTGCTTTCAGATCTCTTTACGGGGAGCCAGGTGGCTCTGTTGCTTGGGAGGGGAAGGAAGAGGCCAAGACCACAGCATTTGTTTGGTATGTAACCCCTCTTTATGTACAGCACCATGGAATCAATAGTCCTCTGACCATTTGCACAATCCCTCCCACATATTCATCTTCCAACAGAACAAGTAGTTGTGCATCAGTGCACTCAATCTTTTCGAATTGTGGGACAGGGACAGGTGAATGTGCCAAGGAATCACAGCCAGCAGAGTCATCAAAAAGCACAAGTAACTGCTCCATGACCTGGGGTTCAGACTGCTTGCCTGATTTGCAAGCGGGTGAGGTGGAAGACAGATGCCCATGGGATCAGGGGAAGAAAGAGCTAAGGGACTGAAGGCAGTCTCAGCCAACCAATCTAAAACCAACTCTACTTGTTCTGGCCTCATCATTCATCCAACTGTTCTCAGGCCTACGAAATTACACAGAACGTCTTGTCACCTGCTTGCATCAGAGGAAGGTGTTTCATTTTGCCATGAAGCAGACACAGATTTACCATGCTTTCTCTCACTGCAGCAGCTACATCACTACCGCCATCAACATGATCGCATCTCTTATTTGTTTCTCTCCTCGTTGTTTTCAACCCAATAAATTGCAGAGCATTACACGGCCTGTATGCAGAGAGAGAGAGGACAGCAGATTATTGCACTGCCTTTTTTCAGAGTACCCAAAATAATTAATAATAAAAAACACACACAAAATAGTGTTGGCCACCTCCTCCTCATACGGCACTTCGACCAACATTGCCTCCTCCACCTCCTCCTCAACCTTCTGCTCCAGTTGAACATCCACCTTTTGGTTCATGATTATATATTTTGTTATTCTGTTATTTTAAGTGATTTTCCTATCCACATTTGTTTGAAGAGCAATTGTCCTGCTTTTTCCTCCATTCATCTTCTTTTTGCAGTACCTAGCACTTAACCTATCATTTTACAACACTGTAGTTTGGGTTCCCATGTCGGGACAAGTTTGAGTCCCGGCTTTTAAAAAATTCTGCCTGAATCTGGGGAACCTGAACATCCACAGGTTTGATCATCTCTGCTTCAAAATAAGAAACAAAAATCTGATGACAGATGCAAAACGAATATGAAAACTTATTAGGAACATAGTCAGAGTTAAAGGCTGCCCTCTTGTGACCATGCCTGAGTTTTACAACACACACATACAGTGGGGAAAATAATTATTTGATATACTGTCGATTTTTCAAGTTTTCCCACCTACGAAAAATGGAGAGGTCTCTAATTTTTATCGTAACTGTGAGAGACAGAACCTAAAATTAAAAAACAGAAAATCAAAGTGTATGAATTTTAAATCAATACATTACATTTTATTGCATGAAATAAATATTTTATCATGATCACCTACCAACCAGCAAGAATTCTGTCTCTCACAGACCTGTTAGTTTTTCTTTAAGAAGCCCTCCTACTCATGCATTCATTACCTGTATTAATTGCACCTGCTTGAACTCTTTGCCTTTATAAAAGACACCGGTCCACACATTCAATCAATCACACTCCAACCTCTACACCGTGGCCAAAACCAAAGATCCGTATAAGGATAAGGGCACAAGGGACAAAATTTGTAGACTTGCACAAGGATGGCAGGGTCTACAGGACAATAGCCAAGCAGCTTGGTGAGAAGGCAACAACTGTTTGCAAATGGAAGAAACACAATATGACTGTTAATCTTCCTTGTTCTGAGGCTTCATGCAAGATCTTGCCTCTTGGGGTAAGGATGATTTTGAGAAAGGTCAGGAGTCAGCCCAGAACTTCATGGGATGTCCTGGTCAATGACCTGAAGAGAGCTGGAATTAAAGTCTCAAACATTACCTTTATTAACACACTTCGACGACACGGACTAAAATTCTGCAGGGCACGCAAGGTCCCCCTGCTCATGCCAGCACATGTCTAGGCCCATTTGAAGTTCACAAATGACCATCTGGATGATCCAAACGAAGTATGGGAGAAGGTCATTGGTCAGATGAGACCAAAATAGAACTTTTTGGTATCAACTCTACTAGTCGTGTTTGGAGGAAAAAGGATGAGTATAACCCAAGAACACTATCCCAACTGTGAAACATAATGGAAAAACATCACACCTTGAGGGTGCTTTTCTGCAAAGGGGACAGGATGACTGCAACAAAGTATTAAGTTAAAGGGGCCAAAAAATATTGCACGCCCCACTTTTCAGTTTTTAAATTTCCACAAAAATTTTAAATAACCAATAAATTTTGTTCAACTTCACAATTGTGTTCCACTTGTTGTTGATTCTTCACCAAAAATTTACATTTGGTATCTTTATGTTTGTAGCATGATGTGTGGGAAAAGGTTGAAAAGTTCCAGGGGGCTGAATACTTTCGCAAAGCACTGTGCCTAGCTGAAGTTATCTGTGGCAATTTTTTTTTTCTTCACCTTATACCTGCTCCTTTTATTCTAAAGCAATCCATAGCTCCCTTATTTCTACATTTAGTTGCTTGTCCATGCTGCAGACTAAAGCCAGGTCATTGTAATTGAAGAGCTGCAAATCTAAGATTTTTTTTCGTCTCAGGCATCAGATGTGAGTGTGCAAAAAAATCTTTTTTGTGTGTGTCATAGCCAACTTGTTGACACAATTTAGTTGTGCCCAAAAAAATCAATGTCACATTTAGATCAGTCTGTTATCTCAGGCTGAGGCTTGGTGTATCTGTGGTGGAAAAATCGCAGCTTCGCAGGCTTAAGTTGCATAGTTCTGTCTGCTAGCTTTGTTCCACTCATTTTTTTTTTCAAAAAATCACCAAACCCCTCCCAAAAAATTTATAGAGTCTGTAATGTCTAGCTGAGGCCTGGTGTATCTGTGGTGGAAAAAGCATAGCTTTGCAGGCATAAGTTGCATAGTTCTGTCGGCCAGCCTTGTTCCACTCATTTTTTTTTCCAAAAAATAACCCAAACAAAATTTATATAGTCTGTTATGTCAGGCTGAGGTCTGATGTAAATGTGGTGGAAAAATCGTAGCTTCGCAGGCATAAGTTGGATAGTTCTGTCTGCTAGCCTTGTTCCATTAATCTTTTTTATTTTTTTCAAAAATTCTCCAAAAACCAAAACAAAATTTATAGAGTCTGTTATGTCAGGCTGAGGCCTGGTGTATCTGTGGTGGAAAAATCCAAGCTTCGCAGGCATACGTAGCATAGTTTTGTCTGCTAGCCTTGTTCTACTCTTTTTTTTCCAAAATTCACAAAAAAAATGAAAAATTATTTATACAGTCTGCTATGTCAGGCTGAGGCCTGATGTATGTGCTTCGAAGGCATACTGATCACATTTAATTTTTTCTCCAAATAGGCACTGCTCCTATTAGCCAGTTTCCTACTCCACACTGATGAGGGGCAAATACCTCGAAACAGCTGTCTGTGGATGGATACCATGTTTTGGCATAGATGGTTTTCCTTTTTGGATGCTGCCCTTCCCGTGGTTGTTCCTTCCCGGTGAAAGACCTGGCTATTTATTGCTTGCGTTGAGAAACACGTGATGGTGTCTCCTCAGCTTTTCTACATGCATTTGCATATTTCCCATAAGGGATGGGAGCAGTGTTCTGGATCACTGCGTTGAGAAACACGTGATGGTGTCTCCGCAGTGTAGTGGAGCAGTGGCTTCATCAGGGGTGTAGTTTTCGACACAGGTGCCCGTGTATAAATACCTTAAATCCATCAAATACAAGTAGAGACAGCTGCGTTGTAAGCCTCAGCTGCATGGAGTGAAAACAAGCTCAGAAAATCATGGAGTCTTCGGCGGTGCTAGCTGGAACCGGAAGTGTCTGCTGCCTGGCAACAGAGGGATACATTGATGTTTGTGTAGGCTGCGCCTGCCAAGTGGCTAGACGTGCATTAAGTGCCTCATGCGCTCTCATACGATGGCGATGAAGCCACTGCTGTGGCGACACGCGTAGGGTATTCGCTTTCTCTTTGTGCCTGTAGGTGTTATCTGAGGGCCATTTGCCTGGAGGTGTTATGGGTTTTTTTTTGCTTATAATGCATATTTAGGTACATGGTTTACTGATAGTACTATACTGCTACTTGCTTATTTTTAGGTGTGCATTACTGAGTACCATGGGACATAGGGCCTCTATGCTTGTTCTACTTTATACACCTTTTATGCATAGTTGGATTCATTCTCCTGTTTGAATTTAGGTCCTGTTACCAATGTATGAGTACTGCATTATGTGCCATATATCTATAGGGCCTTACCACTGAGTTCAGGATCCCATGTCTGCACTCTGTATGCCTTCAGCACATTTTATATATCTTAGCAGTTTATATAGTCAGATAGTGTTGTTTATTTGTGTACTACGTTACGTGCCATCTGTCTATGGGGCCTTACTAGTGATCTCAGGATCCCATGTTTAGTACTGTCATATGTTGCATAATTTTAGCACATTTCCTGTACCACAGTATATATTTTTGTGCAGCTTTATTAGCCATTTAGGCCTTATTTGTGTTATCATGTTTTTTGCACTTTATTAATATGCTGTCCATATAGGTCACTGAGATACATATCTGTAT
The DNA here is from genome assembly GCF_032444005.1 of Ranitomeya imitator. Lineage (NCBI taxonomy): Eukaryota > Metazoa > Chordata > Amphibia > Anura > Dendrobatidae > Ranitomeya > Ranitomeya imitator. The sequence continues at coordinate 117,155,833 of NC_091289.1, forward strand.
GTGTTCCTGTTTTCCCCCTTTCACCTTGTGTACAGGCACTTGCCATATTATAGGCATTGTTCTAAGTGTTTTTAGATGTTTTTAAAATGATCTGTCCTGTATTTGCATCTTAACCCCTTAGCGACCGCCGATACGCCTTTTAATGGCGGCCGCTAAGGGTACTTAAACCACAGCGCCGTTAATTAACGGCGCTGTGGAAAAAGTAAATAGCGCCCCCCAGAGTCGGATTTTCTCCAGGGTCTCGGCTGCCAGGGGTAGCCGAGACCCCAGAGAACATGATTCGGGGTTTTTTTTACCCACCCCGCATTTGCGATCGCCGGTAATTAACCGTTTACCGGCGATCGGAAAAAAAAAAGAAAAACGCGATCTCTTTTTAATTTCTCTGTCCTCCGATGTGATCGCACATTGGAGGACAGCGAAAAGGGGTCCCAGGTAGCCCCCCAATACTTACCTGTCTCCCCCGGTGCTCCTCGTGGCTCCCGGTGGGCGACGCCATCTTCAAAATGGCGGGTGCATGCGCAGTGCGCCCGCCGGCCGGCCCCGCGAGAATCTTTGGGGTCTCGGCTGCCGGGGTTAGCCGAGACCCCAAAGAGCATGATCGGGGTCGGTTTTACCGACCCCTGTTTTGCGATCGCCGGTAATTAACTGTTTACCGGCGACCACAAAAAACAAAAAAAAAAAGTAAAGTGTAATTCTCTGTCCTCTGATGTGATCGCACATCAGAGGACAGAGAAATAGGGGGATTCGGGGACCCTATCATACTCACCTGTGTCCCTGGATCCTCCTGCTGCTCTTCCTGGCCGCCGGCAAAAGAAAATGTCGGGCGCATGCGCAGTGCGCCCGCCATCTGTCTCCATCTGCTGGCCGGCAGGAGAACAGCAGTTGGGGCTAAAATTAGGGTTAGGGCTAGGGTTAGGGTTAGGGCTAGGGTTAGGGCTAGGGTTAGGTTTAGGGCTAGGGCTAGGGTTAGGGCTAGGGTTAGGGTTAGGGCTAGGGTTAGGGCTAGGGTTAGGGTTAGGGCTAGGGTTATGGTTAGGGCTAGGGTTAGGGCTAGGGTTAGGGTTAGGGCTAGGGCTAGGGCTAGGGTTAGGGTTAGGGCTAGGGTTAGGGTTAGGGCTAGGACTAGGGTTAGGGCTAGGGTTAGGGCTAGGGTTAGGGCTAGGGTTGGGGCTAAATTTAGGGTTACGGTTGGGGCTAAATTTAGGGTTAGGGTTGGGGCTAAATATAGGGTTAGGCTTCTTTCACACTTACGTCGGTACGGGGCCGTCGCAATGCGTCGGCCCGACATACCGACGCACGTTGTGAAAATCGTGCACAACGTGGGCAGTGGCTGAAGTTTTTCAACGCATCCGCTGCCCAATCTATGTCCTGGGGAGGAGGGGCGGAGTTACGGCCACGCATGCGCTGTCAGAAATGGCGGATGCGACGTACAAAAAAACGTTTCATTGCACGTTTTTTTGTGCCGACGGTCCGCCAAAACACAACTGATCCAGTGCACGACGGACGCGACGTGTGGCCATCCGTCACGATCCGTCGGCAATACAAGTCTATGGGCAAAAAACGCATCCTGCGGGCACATTTGCAGGATCCGTTTCTTGTCTAAAACGACGGATTGCGACGGAATGCCAAACGACGCAAGTGTGAAAGTAGCCTAAGGGCTAGGGTTATGGTTGGGGCTAAAGTTAGGGCTAGGGTTGGGGCTAAAGTTAGGGTTAGAGTTGGGATTAGGGTTAGGGTTTGGATTAGGGTTGGTATTAGGGTTAGGGTTGGCATTAGGGTTACGCTTGGGATTAGGGTTAGGTTTGGGATGAGGGTTAAGGTTAGGGTTGTGATTAGGGGTGTATTGGGATTAGGGTTAGGTTTGAGGTTAGGGTTGAGATTAGGATTAGGGGTGTGCTGGATTTAGGGTTTTGATTAGGGTTATGGTTAGGGTTGACATTAGGGTTGTTTTGGGGTAAGGGTTGTGATTATGGTTAGGGTTAGTGATTAGGATTATGGATCAGGTTGGGATTAGGGTTAGGGGTGTGTTGGGGTTAGGGTTGGAGCTAGAATTGGGGGGTTTCCACTGTTTAGGTACATCAGGGGGTCTCCAAACACGACAGCCAATTTTGCGCTCAAAAAGTCAAATGGTGCTCCCTCCCTTCTGAGCTCTGCCGTGTGCCCAAACAGTGGGTTACCCCCACATATGGGGCATCAGCGTACTCGGGAGAAATTGTACAACAACTTCTGGGGTCCAATTTCTCTTATTACCCTTGTGAAAATAAAAACTTGGGGGCTACAAAATCTTTTTTGTGGAAAAATATATATATTTTTTTTATGACTCTGCATTATAAACTTCTGTGAAGCACTTGGGCTTTCAAAGTTCTCACCACACATCTATATAAGTTCCTTGGGGGGCTAGTTTCCAAAATGGGGTCACTTGAGGGGGGTTACTACTGTTTAGGTACATCAGGGGCTCTGCAAACCCAACATAATGCCCACAGACCATTCTATCTAAGTCTGCATTCCAAAACGGCGCTCCTTCCCTTCCGAGCTCTGCCGTGCGCCCAAACAGTGGTTTACCCCCACATATGGGGTACCAGCATACTCAGGACAAATTGGACAACAACTTTTGGGGTCAAATTTCTCTTGATACCCTTGTGAAAATAAAAACTTGGGGGCTAAGAAATCTTTTTTGTGGAAAAAAAAATATTTTTTATTTTCACGACTCTGCATTATAAACTTCTGTGAAGCACTTGGGCATTCAAAGTTCTCACCACACATCTAGATAAGTTCCATGGGGGTCTATTTTCCAAAATGCGGTCACTTGTGGGGGATTTCTACTGTTTAGGCACATCAGGGGCTCTCCAAACGCGACATGGCGTCCGATCTCAATTCCAGCCAATTCTACATTGAAAAAGTAAAACGGCACTCTTTCTCTTCCAAGCTCTGCGGTGCGCCCAAACAGTGGTTTACCCCCACATATTGGGTATCGACATACTCAGGAGAAATTGCACAACAACTTTAGTGGTCTAATTTCTCCTGTTACCCTTGAGAAAATAAAAATTTGTGGGCAAAAAGAAAATTTTTGTAGAAAAAATGTGATTTTTTTTTTTCACGTCTCTACGTTATAAACTTCTGTGAAGCACATGGGGGTTCAAAGTGCTCACCACACATCTAGATAAGTTCCTTAAGGGGTCTAGTTTCCAAAATGGGGTCACTTGTGGGAGGTTTCTACTGTTTAGGCACATCAGGGGCTCTCCAAACGCGACATGGCGTCCAATCTCAATTCCAGCCAATTCTACATTGAAAAAGTAAAACGGCGCTCCTTCACTTCCAAGCTCTGCGGTGCGCCCTAACAGTGGTTTACCCTCACATATGGGGTATCGACGTATTCAGAAGAAATCGCACAACAACTTTTGTGGTCTAATTTCTCCTGTTACCCTTGTGAAAATAAGAATTTGTGGGCGAAAATATCATTTTTGTGTAAACAAAAGCGATTTTTTATTTTCACGGCTCTACGTTATAAACTTCTGTGAAGCACTTAGGGGTTCAAAGTGCTCACCACACATCTAGATAAGTTTCTTAAGGGGTCTAGTTTCCAAAATGGTGTCACTTGTGGGGAGTTTCCACTGTATAGGCACATCAGGGGCTCTCTAAATGTGACATGGCGTCCAATCTCAATTCCAGCCAATTCTGCATTGAAAAAGTCAAACGGCGCTCCTTCACTTCTAAGTTCTGCGGTGTGCCCAAAAAGTGGTTTACCCCCACATATGGGGTATGTGCGTATTCAGGAGAAATTGCATAACAAAATTTATGGTTACATTTCTGTTTTTACACTTGTGAAAATAAAAAAAATGGTTCTGAATTAAGATGTTTGCAAAAAAAAGTTAAATGTTCATTTTTTCCTTCCACATTGTTTCAGTTCCTGTGAAGCACGTAAAGGGTTAATAAACTTCTTGAATGTGGTTTTGAGAACCTTGAGGGGTGTAGTTTTTAGAATGGTGTCACACTTCATTATTTTCTATCATACAGACCCCTCAAAATGACTTCAAATGTGATGTGGTCCCTAAAAAAAAATGGTGTTGTAAAAATGAGAAATTGCTGGTCAAATTTTAACCCTTATAACTCCCTAACAAAAAAAAATTTTGTTTCCAAAATTGTGCTGATGTAAAGTAGACATGTGGGAAATGTTATTTATTAACTATTTTTCGTGACATATCTCTCTGATTTAAGGGCATAAAAATACAAATTTTGAAAATTGCAAAATTTTTAAAATTTTCGCCATATTTCCATTTTTTTCATAAATAATCGCAAGTAATATCTAAGAAATGTTACCACTAACATGAAGTACAATATGTCACAAAAAAACAATCTCAGAAACAGCGGGATCCGTTGAAGCGTTCCAGAGTTATAACCTCATAAAGTGACAGTGGTCAGAATTGCAAAAATTGGCTCGGTCATTAAGTACCAAATTGGCTCTGTCACTAAGGGGTTAATAAAGCTGTGTTGTTTTTTTGTACAAATCCATGCTGTTTGGTGATCCCCTTTTTGTATGGCCTCTGCTTTTTCTTGTTTTTTTTTCCTGGTGAAAGACCTGGCTATTTATTGCTTGCGTTGAGAAACACGTGATGGTGTCTCCGCGGCTTTTCTACATGCATTTGCATATTTCCCATAAGGGATGGGGGCAGTGTTCTGGATCACTGCGTTGAGAAACACGTGATGGTGTCTCCGCGGTGTTGGATGTTTTGATCTCCCCGAGGTTATTCATCCTTATGTTTACTGTCCTTTTACTAGGCACTGCTCCTAATAGCCAGTTTCCTTCTCCACACTGATGAAGGGCAAATACCCCGAAACAGCTGTCTGTGGATGGATACCATGTTTTGGCATAGGGGGTTTTCCTTTTTGGATGCTGCCCTTCCCATGGTTGTTGCTTCCCGGTGAAAGACCTGGCTATTTATTTCTCACCCTGATCCTCCTTCCTCCCACCATGCCGAGTGCCCTGAGACAACTGATCCCACACTTGGACACTCAGAAGAGCTGTTCAGTTTTCCCTTTAAAGATTCCGGACTCTTGACCGGTCATTTTGAAGTGGGGCCAGATGGGATCGCATGTAGCGATGTCCAAAGCTTTGAACAGCCACGGTCACACAAAGGCAATGGTGGGAAAGTGTCACAAGTCCTCTTTTTTTCAGAAGAGGCAATTTGCATATTAAATTTCACAGATAAGCACTGCACAGCGAATAAGCCTCCTCACCTTCACAATCCAGAGCTGGTATGTCACTCTATACAGCTACAGATATTCCCTATGTATCATTTGAATCTTTGGATTAAGTGAGACTATCACTACCATTTTCAATCTGGTACATCAGAACTGAAGTAGTACACAACTATCAGATTATAATTTTTTTTATTATTATGATGTGTGCTTTGAATTCCTAGTACTGTGCAGTATGAGCCTAAAATGACGTTCCTTGGAAGTGGTAGGCACTCCTCACTTAGTACTCAACCGTGTATGGAATAATGCTGGGCAGTTTTTACATACTTCGATGATACAAATCAAATTTCAAAGTATTAGAATTTCAGGAAATTTGACTTGAACACGGTGAATCTATCCTCTCATCTCTAGTTCATGTGGCCTCTTTTTTACATTTAAGCATTTTGCAACTGTTGGAGTGCAGTTGTTAGCATGTTTATCCATCTTTAGTTACCTTATTCAGTTTTGGCCTTTTTAAAAAAGATAGCTCAAATAAAATTGCTGAATTTATAGTATATAATTTATTATTTTGCATATTTTCAGTGTGATGTAAGTTTACTCATGCATTTTCATTATGTTCTAGTCGTCCACCTATGCATATAGTGTAGCCGTATGTGGGTTAGTAATAATGATCATTTAACTTCATTTTTTTACCTGCATTTAGGATCATGCAAGAGGCCAGAAAGAATGGTGGAGGCAGAATTGGTAGGTGACTGGGAAAATGAGAGTTATCCTGGAGGAACACAAGCAGTTTATCAATGCCGACCTGGATACACTCGTCAAGGAACTATTAAGAAGGCATGTATAAGTGGTGAATGGCAATATTTTGGTAAAAAAGGTGAATGCAAAAGTAAGTATTGCTGTGTAACTTATCTATAACAATTTACAGTCTATACAAATATATCACGTCTTTATCAAGATTATTTTTATCAAAAGCATATTTTCAGTGACAGATTTTTCATCTCATTGCATAGTACTAAAAAATGTCAAACATATTTTTTCATCTTTTAGTGAAACATTTTAACCCCTTTCTGTCATTGGACGTACTATTCCATCCATGTGGGGTGGGCCCTACTTCCCAGTGACGGAATAGTACGTCCAGCACGATCAGCCACGCTCAAGGGGGGAGCGCGGCCGATCGCAGCCGGGTATCAGCTGACTATCGCAGCTGACATCTGGCACTATGTGCCAGGAGCGGTGACAGACCGCTCACGGCACATTAACTCCCGGCACACTGCGATCAAAGATGATCGGAGGGTTCCAGTGGCATAGGGAAGCATTGCGCAGGGAGGGAGCTCCCTGCATGCCTCCCTGAGAACCTCGGTGCAACGCGATGTGATCCAATATGGCCGTGGGGCTGCTTCCGGGTCCTGCAGGGAGGTGGCTTGTAAGCACCTGCTCAGAGCAGGCGCATGCAAGCCTCCAGCAGTGCACATCAGATCGCTGATCTGACACAGTGCACTGCAAAGTATCAGATCAGCAATCTGACCCTATAACATGATGCCCCCCCGGGGAAATGTTATAAAGTAAAAAAAAAATATTCACATATGTAAAAAAAAAAAAAATCCTAAATAAAGAAAAAAAATATTGTTCCCATAAATACATTTCTTTATCTAAAAAAGCAAAAAAAAAATAAATGTACACATATTTAGTATCGCCGCATCCGTAACGACCCGACCTATAAAACTGTCCCACTAGTTAACCCCTTCAGTGATCACCGTAAAACAAAAGAAGAAAAACGAGACAAAAAAAAACCGTTTTTTTATTATACAGTCGAACAAAAAGTGGAATAACACGCGATCAAAAATACGGATATAAATAACCATGGTACCACTGAAAATATCATCTTGTCCCGCAAAAAACGAGCCACCACACAGCATCATCAGCAAAAAAATAAAAAAGTAATAGTCCTCAGAATAAAGCGATGCAAAAATAATAATTTTTTCTATAAAATAGTTTTCATCGTATAAAAACACCAAAACATAAAAAAATGATATAAATGAGGTATCGCTGTAATCGTACTATCCCGAAGAATAAAACTGCTTTCTCAATTTTACCAAACGTGGAATGGTATAAACGCCCCCTCAAAGAGAAATTCATGAATAGCTGGTCTTTGTTCATTCTGCCTCACAAAAATCAGAATAAAAAGCGATCAAAAAATGTCACATGCTCGAAAATGGTACCAATAAAAACGTCAACTTGTTCCACAAAAAACAAGACCTCACTTTACTCTGTGGACCAAAATATGAAAAAATTATAGCTCTCAAAATGTGGAGGCTATTTTTTGCAATAAAAAGCGTCTTTTAGTGTGTGACGGCTGCCAATCATAAAAATCCGCTAAAAAACTCGCTATAAAAGTAAATAAAACCACCCTTCATCACCCCCTTAGTTAGGGAAAAATAATAAATTAAAAAAATGTATTTATTTCCATTTTCCTGTTGGGGTTGGGGCTAGGGTTGGGGCTAGGATAAGGGTTTTGGCTAGGGTTAGGGTTAGGGCTAGGGTTGGGCTAGGGTTAGGGTTGGGGCTAGGGTTAGGGTTAGGGATGGGGCTAGGGTTAGGGTTGGGGCTTGGGTTAGGGTTGGGGCTAGGGTTAGGGTTGGGGTTAGGGTTAGGGTTGGGGCTAGGGTTAGGGTTGGTGCTAGGGTTGGGGTTGGGGCTAGGGTTAGGGTTTGGGTTAGGGCTACAGTTAGGGTTGGGGCTAAAGTTAGGGTTAGGGTTGGGGCTAAAGTTAGGGTTAGAGTTTGGATTACATTTATGGTTGGGATTAGGGTTAGGGGTGTGTCAGGGTTAGGGTTATGGTTGGGATTAGGGTTAGGGGTGTGTTGGAGTAATTACCAAAAAATAATGCGTACAGGGTATAATTAATAGGTATAACCAAAAAGAACCGAAAAAAAACATTTAAAATGTAACTTTTAATAAATTTGGAGTAAAAATTACCCATATATACGGGTCAGGAGACAGTAACACCTTAATCTATCTTAACAATAAAATTAAAGGATAGAGACTAAACGGTGGAGGGGGGGCGTGATCATTCCATTACTCATCCTACCTCACAGCGGAGGTTGGCTGTTGTGAGTTCCGTTCTGGAGCTCCCTCCTGTGGTTGCTAACGGTGTGTTTGCGAGTTCTGCCCTTGGGCTCCCTCTGGTGGTTTTGAGTGGAACTGCTGCTCCGTTAGGTAGCTGTAGCAGCTGCCTTCACTAATCGCCTTGCCTGGGTTTGTTATTTAAACCTGCTCTGGGCTTTAGTCCATGCCTGCTGTCAATGTTCTTGGTTGGATTTGATTCTTCCCTTGGATTTCTCATATGGCCAGTCCTTGTCTGCAAAAGATAAGTTTTGCTAGTTTGTTTGTCCATTTGTTTGGACTCTATTGCTTTGCATTTTGTCTCTTTTGTCCAGCTTGTCACTATGTCTTATTTAGGCTAGCTGGAAGCTCTGGGAAAGCAGATTTGCCCCTCCACACCGTGAGTCGGTGTGGAGTTCATTTTTGTAAACTCTGCGTGGATTTTGTAGTTTTTAATACTGACCGCACAGTATCCTTTGCTCTCTGTCTATCTAGTTTAGTATTGGCCTCCCCTTTGCTGAATTCTAATTTCATTTCTGTGTTCGTCATTTCCCTCTCCTTTCACAGTCAATATTTGTGGGGGGCTATCTTTCCTTTTGGGGGTTTCTCTTAGGCAAGATGGCTTTCTATTTCCTTCTTTAGGGGTAGTTATATCTTAGGCTGTGACGAGGTGTCTAGGGAGTGTCAGGAACATCCCACGGCTATTTCTAGTTGTGTTGTTAGGATTAGGGACTGCGGTCAGTAGAGATACCACCTTCTCAGAGCTTGTTCCATGTTGCGTTTTAGCCACCAGGTCATTTCAGTGTGTCCTCTTAACCACCAGGTCATAACAGTACAGCAGGCCAAGAATGAATTGAATGCATCTCAAAAGAAGGAAAAAAAAAAGAGTTCTGAACCATTTTTTTTTCTGTGCTCTGTTCTGCCTTTTTTTCCTTTTGATATCTGGGTGGTGCTGGATATATGCTCTGGTATGGAGGTTCAGGGTTTGTTTTCTCGTGTGGATCAACTTGCTGCAAGAGTCCAGAGTATCCAAGATTATATTGTTCAGACTCCGGCTCTAGAGCCAAGAATTCCTACTCCTGATTTGTTTTTTTGGGGACAGATCCAAGTTTTTGAACTTTAAAAATAGCTGCAAATTGTTTTTTGCTTTGAAACCCCGTTCTTCTGGTGATCCCATTCAGCAAGTGAAAATCATCATATCCTTACTGCGTGGTGATCCTCAAGACTGGGCATTTGCTCTTGAAACAGGGAATCCGGCATTATTGAATGTAGATGCATTTTTTCAGGCGCTCAGATTGTTGTATGACGAACCTAACTCTGTAGAGCATGCTGAGAAAACACTGTTGGCCCTGTGTCAGGGTCAGGAAGCGGCAGAGTTATATTGCCAGAAATTTAGAAAATGGTCTGTGCTCACTAAATGGAATGAAGAGGCGCTGGCTGCTATTTTCAGAAAAGGTCTTTCTGAAACCATTAAAGATGTTATGGTGGGCTTTCCTGCGCCTGCCGGTTTGAGCGAGTCTATGTCTCTAGCCATTCAGATTGATCGGCGCTTGTGTGAGCGCAAGGCGGTGCACCATATGGCAGTGTCCTCTGAGCGAAGTCCTGAGCCTATGCAATGTGATAGGATTTTGACTAGAGCAGAAAGGCAGAAATTCAGACGTCAAAATGGCCTGTGTTTTTACTGTGGTGATTCAGCTCATGCTATTTCTGATTGCCCTAAGCGTACTAGGAGGGTCCCTAGGTCTGTTACCATTAGTACTGTGCAGCCTAAATTTCTCTTGTCTGTTTCCCTGATTTGCTCATTGCCGTCCTTTTCTGTTATGGCATTTGTGGATTCTGGCGCTGCCCTGAACTTAATGGACTTAGAGTTTGCCAGGCACTGTGGTTTTTCCTTGGAACCTTTGCAGAGTCCTATTCCCTTAAGGGGGATTGATGCTACGCCATTGGCCAAGAATAAACCTCAGTACTGGACACAGTTAACCATGTGCATGGCTCCAGCACATCAGGAAAATATTCGTTTTTTGGTGTTGCATAATTTGCATGATGTTGTTGTGCTGGGTTTTCCATGGTTACAGGTACATAACCCAGTGCTGGATTGGAGATCTATGTCTGTGACTGGTTGGGGTTGTCAGGGGATACATAGTGATATTCCTTTGATGTCCATTTCCTCGTCCCCTTCTTCTGAAGTTCCTGAGTTTCTGTCGGATTTCCAGGATGTATTTGATGAGCCCAAGTCCAGTTCCCTGCCTCCTCATAGGGACTGCGATTGCGCCATTAATTTGATTCCTGGCTGTAAGTCCCCTAAGGGCCGACTTTTCAATCTGTCTGTGCCAGAGCATGCCGCTATGCGGAGTTATGTAAAGGAGTCCTTGGAGAAAGGGCATATTCGCCCGTCTTCGTCACCGTTGGGAGCGGGATTTTTTTTTTTTGCCAAGAAGGATGGCTCCTTGAGACCCTGTATAGATTATCGCCTTCTCAATAAGATCACTGTCAAATTCCATTATCCATTACCTTTGATTTCTGATTTGTTTGCTCGGATTAAGGGTGCTAGTTGGTTTACTAAAATCGACCTCCGAGGGGCATATAATCTTGTGCGTATTAAACAAGGTGATGAATGGAAAACAGCAATTAATACGCCTGAAGGCCATTTTGAATATCTTGTGATGCCATTCGGGCTCTCTAATGCTCCATCGGTATTTCAGTCCTTTATGCATGATATCTTCCGGAATTATCTGGATAAATTTATGATTGTGTATTTGGATGATATTTTGGTTTTCTCCGATGATTGGGAGTCTCATGTGAAGCAGGTTAGGATCGTGTTTCAGGTCCTTCGTACTAATGCGTTGTTTGTGAAGGGATCTAAGTGCCTCTTTGGAGTTCAGAGGGTTTCTTTTTTGGGTTTCATTTTTTCTCCCTCGGCTATTGAAATGGACCCTGTTAAAGTCCAGGCCATTCATGATTGGACTCAACCTACATCTGTAAAGAGCCTTCAGAAATTTTTGGGCTTTGCCAATTTTTATCGTCGCTTTATTGCTAATTTTTCTAGTGTGGTGAAGCCTCTGACCGATTTGACGAGGAAGGGCGCTGATGTGGTGAATTGGTCCTCTGCGGCTGTTGAGGCCTTTCAGGAGCTTAAACGTCGTTTTACTTCTGCCCCTGTGTTGCATCAGCCAGATGTTTCTCTCCCTTTTCAGGTTGAGGTTGATGCTTCTGAGATTGGGGCAGGGGCCGTTTTGTCTCAGAGAAATTCTTATGGCTCTTTGATGAAACCATGTGCCTTCTTCTCCAGAAAATTTTCGTCTTCTGAGCGTAATTATGATGTCGGCAATCGGGAGTTGTTGGCTATGAAGTGGGCATTTGAGGAGTGGCGACATTGGCTTGAGGGAGCCAAGCATCGCGTGGTGGTCTTGACTGATCACAAGAATCTGATTTACCTCGAGTCTGCTAAGCGGTTGAATCCTAGACAGGCTCGGTGGTCTTTGTTTTTCTCACGTTTTGATTTTGTGGTCTCGTATATTCCTGGATCTAAGAATGTGAAGGCTGATGCCCTTTCTAGAAGTTTTTTGCCTGATTCTCCGGGAGTTCTTGAGCCGGCTGGGATCCTCAAGGAGGGGGTGATTCTTTCTGCCATCTCCCCTGATTTACGGCGGGTACTTCAGGAGTTTCAGGCTGATAAACCTGACCGCTGTCCTGTGGGAAAATTGTTTGTTCCTGATAGATGGACTAGTAGGGTAATTTCTGAGGTTCATTGTTCGGTGTTGGCTGGTCACCCTGGGATTTTCGGTACCAGAGATTTGGTGGCTAGGTCCTTTTGGTGGCCTTCCTTGTCGCGGGATGTGCGTTCGTTTGTGCAGTCCTGTGGGACCTGTGCTCGGGCTAAGCCTTGCTGTTCCCGTGCCAGCGGGTTGCTTTTGCCTTTGCCTATTCCTGAGAGGCCCTGGACGCATATTTCCATGGATTTTATTTCTGATCTTCCTGTTTCTCAGAAGATGTCTGTTATCTGGGTGGTTTGTGACCGGTTTTCTAAGATGGTCCATTTGGTACCGTTGCCTAAGCTGCCTTCCTCTTCTGATTTGGTTCCATTATTTTTTCAGCATGTGGTTCGTTTGCATGGTATTCCTGAGAATATTGTGTCTGACAGAGGTTCCCAGTTCGTTTCTAGGTTTTGGCGGTCCTTTTGTGCTAGAATGGGCATTGATTTGTCTTTTTCTTTTGCATTCCATCCTCAGAAAAATGGCCAAATGGAGCGAACCAATCAGACCTTGGAAACCTATTTGAGATGCTTCGTGTCTGCTGATCAGGATGATTGGGTGACCTTTTTGCCGTTGGCCGAGTTTGCCCTTAATAATCGGGCTAGTTCTGCTACCTTGGTTTCGCCTTTTTTTTGTAACTTTGGTTTTCATCCTCGTTTTTCTTCAGGGCAGCTTTAGCCTTCTGACTGTCCTGGTGTGGATTCCGTGGTGGACAGGTTGCAGCAAATTTGGACTCATGTGGTGGACAATTTGACGTTGTCTCAGGAGAAGGCTCAGCGTTTTGCTAACCGTCGTCGGTGTGTGTTGGTCCCCGGCTTCGTGTTGGGGATTTGGTCTGGTTGCCTTCTCGTCATGTTCCTATGAAGGTTTCTTCCCCTAAGTTCAAGCCTCGCTTTATTGGGCCTTATAAGATTTCTGAAATTATCAATCCAGTGTCTTTTCGTTTGGCCCTTCCAGCTTCCGTTTCCATTCATAATGTGTTCCATAGATCCTTGTTGCGGAGATATATGGTACCTATGGTTCCCTCCGTTGATCCTCCTGCTCCGGTGTTGGTTGAGGGGGAATTGGAATATGTGGTAGAGAAGATTTTGGATTCTCGTTTTTCGAGGCGGAAGCTTCAGTATCTGGTCAAGTGGAAGGGTTATGGCCAGGAGGATAATTCTTGGGTTGTTGCCTCCGATGTTCATGCTCCCGATTTGGTTCATGCTTTCCATTTGGCTCGTCCTGATCGGCCTGGGAGCTCTGATGAGGGTTCAGTGACCCCTCCTCAAGGGGGGGTACTGTTGTGAGTTCCGTTCTGGAGCTCCCTCCTGTGGTTGCTAATGGTGTGTTTGCGAGTTCTGCCCTTGGGCTCCCTCTGGTGGTTTCGAGTGGAACTGCTGCTCCGTTAGGTAGCTGTAGCAGCTGCCTTCACTAATCGCCTTGCCTGGGTTTGTTATTTAAACCTGCTCTGGGCTTTAGTCCATGCCTGCTGTCAATGTTCTTGATTGGATTTGATTCTTCCCTTGGATTTCTCATATGGCCAGTCCTTGTCTGCAAAAGATAAGTTTTGCTAGTTTGTTTGTCCATTTGTTTGGACTCTATTGCTTTGCATTTTGTCTCTTTTGTCCAGCTTGTCACTATGTCTTATTTAGGCTAGCTGGAAGCTCTGGGAAAGCAGATTTGCCCCTCCACACCGTGAGTCGGTGTAGAGTTCATTTTTGTAAACTCTGCGTGGATTTTGTAGTTTTTAATACTGACCGCACAGTATCCTTTGCTCTCTGTCTTTCTAGTTTAGTATTGGCCTCCCCTTTGCTGAATTCTAATTTCATTTCTGTGTTCGTCATTTCCCTCTCCTTTCACAGTCAATATTTGTGGGGGGCTATCTTTCCTTTTGGGGGTTTCTCTGAGGCAAGATAGCTTTCTATTTCCTTCTTTAGGGGTAGTTATATCTTAGGCTGTGACGAGGTGTCTAGGGAGTGTCAGGAACATCCCACGGCTATTTCTAGTTGTGTTGTTAGGATTAGGGACTGCGGTCAGTAGAGATACCACCTTCTCAGAGCGCGTTCCATGTTGCGTTTTAGCCACCAGGTCATTTCAGTGTGGCCTCTTAACCACCAGGTCATAACAGTTGGCACCCTAAATTCGACATGGCGCCCCCACTCGTCGATGGCTCTCCCTTATGACCCTACAGGATCTTAACAAAATGAAACTACCACCACACCACAACCTTATCTAAAGTGCAATAGTGCTTATAAGGTGCAATAAAAGAGCTGTAAAGATCTGATGTGGAATAGTTCCCACAAAAAAAGGGTCTTATAGACAATTGCCCTTCTATTGATATAATATAGGGAGGTGCAATAAGTGTCTAATGTTAGAGACAGAGTAAATTAAACAGTTTTGATGTAAAGCAATAGTAGTCCTGCTTCCAGTCTCAAAACATACATGACACCTATAGTATACCCAAATATATGCACAGCGTAGTATTTAGGAGAAGATGTATACTCTGTGTAGGCAGAGTAGTATTCAAAAAGACAGTCCTATGTCAATATGTCAATATGATGACAATCCACTGCCATACACTGGCACCTCTAAAATCATATGCAGATACAAATAACAAAAGCTAGTCAAGAAAAAAAGGATGTACTCATCCGTATGCTGCCGCCCACCGACGCGTTTCCCCCTAGGATAATGCACCAGGGTTCATCAGGGGAAGGAATGGGGCTTCTCACGGACCGAGGAAGCTGTAATAAGCTGCGTCTCGGAATGACCGCTCACGAGGTCCGAGGCAGCTGTGATGAGCTGCGTTTCGGAATGACCGCTCTCAATGAAGGGCCCTGGACTGGAAGCAGGACTACTATTGCTTTACATCCCAACTGTTTAATTTACTCTGTCTCTAACATTAGACACTTATTGCACCTCCCCTGTATTATATCAATAGAAGGGCAATTGTCTATAAGACCCTTTTTTGTGGGAACTATTCCACATCAGATCTTTACAGCTCTTTTATTGCACCTTAAAAGCACTATTGCACTTTAGATAAGGTTGTGGTGTGGTGGTAGTTTCATTTTGTTAATATCCTGTAGGGTTATAAGGGAAAGCCGTCGACGAGTGGGGGCGCCATGTCGAATTTAGGGTGCCAACCTCCGCTGTGAGGTAGGGCGAGTAAGGGAAAGATCACGCCCCCCCCCCCCCCCACCGTTTAGTCTCTATCCTTTCATTTTATTGTTAAGATAGATTAAGGTGTTACTGTCTCCTGACCCGTATATATGGGTAATTTTTACTCCAAATTTATTAAAAGTTACAATTTAAAAAGTTTTTTTTCAGTTCTTTTTGGTTATACCTAGGGGTGTGTTGGAATTAGGGGTGTGGTTAGGGTTGTGATTAGGGTTAGGGGTCTATTGGGGTTAGGGGCATGTTCGGGTCAGAGGTGTGGTTAGGGTTATGGGTAGAGTTGGGATTAGGGTTAAAGGTGTGGTTAGGGTTAGGGTTGGGATTAGGGTTAGGGATGTGTTTGGGTTAGGGTTTCAGTTAGAATTGGGGTCTTCCACTGTTTAGGCACATGATGGGCTCTCCAAACGCGACATGGCATCCGATCTCAATTCCAGCCAATTCTGCGTTGAAAAAGTAAAACAATGCTCCTTCCCTTCCGAGCTCTCCTGTGCGCCCAGACAGGGGTTTACCCTAACATATAGTGTATCAGCGTACTCAGGACAAATTGGACAACAACTTTGGTGTCCAATTTCTGTTGTTACCCTTGGGAAAATAAAAATTTGGGGGGCTAAAAAACCATTTTTGTGGGAAAAAAATTATTTTTTTATTTTCACGGCTCTACATTATAAACTATAGTGAAACATTTGGGGGTTCAAAGTTCTCACAACACACCTAGATAAGTTCCTTGGGGAGTCTATTTTCCAATATTGGGTCACTTGTTGGAGGTTTCTACTGTTTAGGTACATTAGGGGCTCTGCAAACGCAATGTGACGCCTGCAGTCCATTCCATCTAAGTCTGCATTCCAAACGGCGCTCCTTCCCTTCCGAGCTCTGCCATGCGCCCAAACGGTGGTTTCCCCACACATATGGGGTATCAGCGTACTCAGGACAAATTGGACAACAACATCGCAAAGGATGACCCAACTCATGTTGTCTGTAAGATTTGTCACCAAAATCTCAGTAGAGGCCAAAAAATGAATAATTTGAGTACTTCATGCATGAACCGTCACATGGATATGAGGCATAAGTTGCAGTGGGAAGCTCTCTGAGCTACAATGCGGCCTAGTGGGCCAACCACCGTCTGCCCCATCAAGTGCATCCACGGCCTCTTCATCCACTGTGACTGTGGGGACAGAAGTGGCACATGGTTTTGGATGCAGACCTTCCACCTCTTTACCTGCAACAGCCAGTGTGATTGGCAGGTCGTCAGTAAATTTGTAAGTGGAAACACATGATGGTGTTGAGCGCTCTTCGACATTGAGACCATCATATTTTGATCAAGGCAACATAATATCTCCGCCTGCACCTTCCTCACAGACCAGCAGTTTGCAGGGGACACCCTACTCAACCCCGTCTAAGCACCATAGCCAGCCCTCGGTCTCTCAGATGTGGACAAGTAAAAGACCACTTCCTCCTAGCCATGACAAAGCTAAGTGGTTGAATTTCATCATCTGCAAGCTGTTGGCTGTAGAAATGCTGCCTTTCTGCCTGGTGGACACAGAGGATTTTTGAGACCTTATGTCCGTCGTAGTGCCTCAGTACCAGATGCCTAGTCGCAACTACTTCTCAAAGAAAGCTGTGCCTGTGCTACACCAGCATGTCGCACTCAACATCACCACTCCCTTGAGAAACACTGTGTGTGACAGGGTGCATTTCACCACAGACACTTGGACGAGTAGGTATGGACAGGGGCGTTACATGTCGGTGACTGGGCACTGGGTAACTATGGTGACCTCAGTAGAAGGGGCTGCTGTCCAAGTCTTGCCGTCCCCACGAGTTGCGCGTCAATCCTCTGTATCTCTAAGTTCTTCCACTGCTTCTGCCACCTCAACCGCCTCTCGGTCCTCCATCTGCACCCAAAGCCTGTCTGGTAATGCCACCCATGTTCTAACTGCGCAGAAGGAATCCTGCACACCTCTTTACTATGCTATCACCAGGGCTCAACGGCATCATGCGGTGTTTACCTTGAAATGTCTGGGAAATGTGAGTCACACAGCTGAGGAGTTGTGGTCAGCTCTGGAGACCGAGTTCCATCAATGGTTGTCTCCACTGAACCTGCAGCCAGGGAAGGCCATGTGCAACAATTCTGCAAACCTGGGTGCGGCCCTTCGCCGGGGCAATGTCACACACATTGTATGGCTCACGTTTTGAACCTGGTTGTCCAGCAATTTTTATCCCACTATCCTGGACTAGATGGGCTTCTGCAGAGGGCACGATCGTTTTGTGCTCATTTCCGCCATTCGCATCCCGCAGCTCAACGACTTACATCTCTACAGAAGTCATTGGGCCTGCCAGTTCACCAGCTGAAATGCGACGTGCCCACACGGTGGAATTCAACTCTGCACATGTTGCAACGACTGTGGCAGCACCGACGAGCCCTGGTGCAATATGTTATGACGTATAGCCTGGACCAATGAGATCCAGAGGTGGGGCAAATCACCCTGCAGGAGTGGTCTCAGATCAGGGACCTATGCACCCTTCTGCACAGTTTTGAAATAGCGACGAAGATGTTTAATGCTGACAATGCCATTATCAGCATAACTATTCCGGTCATTTACATGCTGGAGCACACCTAAAACAGTATTCGGATTCAGGTGGTGGGACAAGAGGAGGAGGAGGAACAGGAGGAGTCGTATGCAGAAGGCATAATATCTCCAAGGTCCAGATGGTCGGCAGCACCAAGGCAGCTGGCATTGGAGGGTGGGAGAGAGGGATTACCGAGGGTGTATGGTAGCAGACAAACTGTTGATGAAGGTGCAGGAGCCGAGGAAGAA
The DNA here is from genome assembly GCF_032444005.1 of Ranitomeya imitator. NCBI lineage: Eukaryota > Metazoa > Chordata > Amphibia > Anura > Dendrobatidae > Ranitomeya > Ranitomeya imitator. The sequence goes on from NC_091289.1 coordinate 117,173,852, forward strand.
GTGGAGGACGAACTGGTGCTGGGCATGGAAGACTCATCAGATGAGGGAGACCTCGATCAAATTTCTGTTGTGCAAGGTTGGAGGGAGAGACCAGAGGAAGGAAGCATGATTCTCACCTCGCTGCCACTAAGACAACAAGGACTTGGTCCTCCTGGATGCGCAAGACACATGAGTGCCTTCTTGCTGCACTACCTGCAACATGACCCTCAGATTGTCAGAATCCAAAGTAATGCCGACTATTGGGTTGCCACACTCTTAGCTCCCCGGTACAAAAGTAAATTTGGCGAAATAATTTCTGCCATAGAAAGGGATTCACGCATGCATGAGTATCATCAGAGACTGTTACAGAATCTTACACAAAACACCAGTGGTGCACATAGTAAATCTCTGAGTTCTAACTTGCCAACCGTGGGAATGTCAAGTCATCACTCAAACCGTAACAGTAACATCGTATCTGGTGGTAACAGCAATTTTTTTCAATCCTTTACAAGGCCACAGGAGACAAGAAGTCTGACGCATATCCAATGCCTAGAGAGCATGGTACAGGAGTATCTCCAAGTTAACATCGATGCCATGACTGTGGAACTGGACCCTTGCTTATTTTGGGCTTCCAATCTGGAAAAATGGCCTGAGTTTGCCACTCACGCCTTGGAGATCTTGTCGTGCCCCGCAGCCAGCGTTCTCTCTGAACATGTGTTCAGCGCTGCTCGTGGTGTACTGACAGATAAGCGCACGCGGCTGTCCAGTGACAATATAGACAGACTAATGTTCATCAAGATGAACAAATCCTGGATCCACAAGGACTTTTCTACTCCTGTGTCATCATGGGGAGACTAAAAGCTTGATGATTTTTGAAAATCACCTCACCAACCATTTTAAGAAACTCTGGCGAAATTGATACCACTTAAGTGGTGTCTGTGGCCCAATTTTTGGAAAAAATGGAGACTCTTTTGGAGTCCCCTTGCTGTGTTTTATATGACTTTGGCATCGTCAATTCCAGGTGGGTGGGGTCGCTCTCCCAACCTTTTAACCTTTAGAAACTACATGCACTATGGCTTGGGGTAACACAGATGGTTGAGTCTGCAGAGCTGTTTACTCATACTATGGCCTGGGATTCAGAGGTCTGCTCCAAAGCTTCAGTGTCTGCTAGTCAGCAGAGTAGCCCACCCATGGAGCAAGCTACACTGCCTATCTAATTACTAATTTTTAACTGCATCTAGGCCAGGAAATCCTTTTGGGCCTAGTAGCAGTTTCTGCTACTCAGCAGAGTACCCCACCCATGAAGCAAGCTACACCTCCTGTTTATTTAATTACTAATTTTTTACTGTATCTAGCCCAGGCAATACTTTGGGCCTAGTAACAGTTTCTGCTACTCAGCAGGGTACCCCACCCATGAAGCAAGCTATACTGCCTGTTTATCTAAGTACTAATTTTTAACTGCATCTAGCCCAGGCAATACTTTTGGCCTAGTAGCTGTTTCAGCTACTCAGCAGAGTAGCCCACCCATGAAGCAAGCTACACCGCCTGTTTATCTAAGTACTGATTTTTAACTGCATCTAGCCCAGGCAGTACTTTGGGCCTAGTAGCAGTTTCTGCTACTCAGCAGGGTACCCCACCCATGAAGCAAGCTATACTGCCTGTTTATCTAAGTACTAATTTTTAACTGCATCTAGCCCAGGCAATACTTTGGGCCTAGTAGCTGTTTCTGCTACTCAGCAGACTAGCTCACCCATTAAATAAGCTACACCGCCTGTTTATCTAATTACTAATTTTTAGCTGCATCTAGCCCAAGAAATCCTTTTGGGCCTAGTTGCATCTTGTGCTACTCAGCAGCGTACCCCACCCATGAAGCAAGCTACACCGCCTGTTTATCTAAGTACTGATTTTTAACTGTATCTAGCCCAGGCAATACTTTGGGCCTAGTAGCAGTTTCTGCTACTCAGCAGAGTACCCCACCCATGAAGCAAGCTACACCGCCTATTTATCTAAGTACTCCATTTTCAGATATGGAGGAAGAGCCACTGGAAGCATCTATGCCGGGTTGTAGCGTTAAATTTAGGTCACCACCCACAATCAGCAACCCTTCTTGGAAGAGCTGGAGAGTGTCTAGTGTTTTAATAAGCCATTGAGTTTGGTTAGAGTTGGGAGCATATAAGTTAGCTAAGGTTATTTTCATGTTGGCCAATAGGCCTTTTACAAAAATGTACCTGCCTTCCGAATCTGCCAAACTATCCTCAAACGTAAAGGAAAATCCCTTTTTAAGCGCAATGCTCACTCCTTTGGATGCAGAAGAGGAGCAGCTATTGTACCAAGTGGGAAAAGAGGAGAATGACGAATTCAGAGCTCTCCCCACTTTAAAATGGGTTTCTTGAAAAAACACAATTTGTGCTGATTGTTTCTTTAGCAGTGAGAGGATCTGGTTACGCTCTGCAGGGGGATTGAGACCCTTAACATTAAGAGATGCTACCGCGGCGGTGCCCGTATCAACCCCATTAGTCGCCATCAATCCTGTCCTCGAGGTCCTTTGTCACATCATAGAGCCTGAAAAAACAACAAAACAGGGTAAATAACCAACTTTGTACAAAACGACACTCGCCTATCGCAGGGCAGGGGTGCAAGTACCCAAACATAGGCAAGATAGTTCAAGTTGTGGTATCTGTAAGGAAAAAGAAATATCCGAAAAGACAAGCATAAAAAAAGAATTATTTCCGAAGAACCAATGGAGCAGTAAAAAAACTAATCAGTCAGTGGAAGGAGTTTTACCAACTCCAGGAAGGTCAGGCTCAGCTGCAGTCAACAAGCAGTCTAGAAAGAATAACATAAACATCGAAAAACTTGTCCAGAGCGCCGAGCCTAGTAAAACAATGGAAGAGAGACTGAGTCACGGTATAAGTGTGTAGTCAAAAAAGAACAGTGCACTAGAGAACAGGCTACTAAAAGATCGCCAACCAAATATAAACTATCACACTGTTTTAAAGAAGTCAAGTGGGGTGGTTTTTAGAGACGGATTTCTTCGGTTTATGGGAGGCATGTTTCTTCTTGGTAGACCACTCCTGCGGCTTCGTCAGCTGAGGGAGGCTCCATCCCGTGTCAACTGGCATCCAGGAAGGAATGTCTATTGGTGTAATGTCAAGAACTTTCCAAGCGCTTTCCAGGTCTGCAGGGGAACGTATTCTGATCTGATGGTTGCCCATTGTAATAGTGAGACCAAAAGGGAAAAGCCACTTGTATATCAAGCCTCTTGATCTCAATTCTTTTAGAAGGGGTTTGAGAATCCTCCTCTTTGCAAGGGTGGATGGGCGAGATCTTGAAAAATTTGTAGTTTGGAGCCTTCATATGAGAGACTGTCTTGTTCTTTTGCACTGGCTAAAATGGCTGCTGTGTCAATGAAACTCAGGAGGCCACATATGACGTCTCTTGGGGGATCGTTCTGTTTTGGCTTGGGTTTGAAGGCATGGTGGACTCTTTCGATTACAATTGGGTAGGCTCTTTCTTTGCCAAGAAGGTTAGAGAAAATTTCCCTGGAGAACTTGTCCAGGGATTCACGAGCAAAAGATTCAGGAATACCTCACCTAATATTCTTTCTCCTGCTACGATTTTCCTGATCTTCCGCAGCCAGGAGGGCTGTGTTTAGCTGGTGTTGTTGTTGAAGGAGTTGGTCTTGTAAACAAATTATTGCATCTGTCACTTCCGCGTCAGCCGACTCAAAGGTCTCCACTCTCTGGCCCATTTGTTGTATGTCTGCCCGCAAGCCAGATATTTCCTCCAGGAGCGGTTTCATACTTTGCACCAGCAGCTTCTTCATAAAGGCTCTGGAGATTGGTACAGAGACCTCCAAGGTAGATTCACAATCTGAACCATCCCCGCTAGAACCTGAGTCTCCCAAGTTGTCAGGGGAGATAAGCTTCTTAGATGGTTTTTTTAAGGGGTCTGTGTAACATCAGGTCTCTTTTTAAGGTATTTATCGAGATCACCATGAGCGTTGCGTTTCTGGCTCTTGGTTAGAGCTTTAATCGTACTTTTATCACGCTCTTTGTTTGATTTGCCTATGTTTAAGCTTCTGATGGCGTGATGTGCAATGATCACCACTTGAAAATTCAGAAAAGAGTTAGTTGTCCATTTTATGTGTAGAGCGACTCTTTATAAACTTAGCAATAGGTGTCGCCCCGGTGTTGAACCATTTTTGTTTTTGGCGGAAGTCCAGAAAAACTAAATATAATATATGAAAAAAAAAAAGAAAAAAAAACAATGAAATTGAACTGAAAAGGACTGAGGTCTGGAAGAAAGAATAAATAGCACTTCCGTTATGCTACCATGAGATGGCAGTGTAGTACCATGAAGTAGCTTCTGTATTGCTGGCTCCTAAAGGTAGCGTTCAACAAAGGGATTTTTATCCCTATTAATATGTGAGGCGGTTTATTGCAGTCTGAGCAGTAAGTGTCGTTCTTGCATCAGATTAGAGCTGTAATATGCTCCCAAGAAAAGAAAAAAAAAACAGGTCCGTTATGCCACCGTTAGATGATAGTGTAGTACCACAAAAATAGCTTCTTCTCTTTATTGAAGTGGGACCACAAATCACAGCAAGCCTTGTGTGTAACTGCTATTAGTCCTACAGCTGACTTCCCACAGCCCCAGGGAATAAAGAGTAACTCTGATGAACCCCAGATCGCAGCAAGCATTGTATGTCACTGCTTTTGATCCCCACAGCTGGCTTCCCACAGCCCCAGGGGGTAAAGAGTGACTTTGATGAGCCTTATATGTATTATTTTGACTGATACAGGGGCCTGGTGTCACCCCAGCCTTGCTATAAACTAAAGCGGTTCTCTCCCTGCGGCCAGCCCCACCAGCAGCCTCGGTGGTAACGGCGACAAGTCAGATTTCAGGCGGCCCGGCAGGAGGTAGCTTCGGAGCGTCGAGCGGCCAGGTGAGCAGGCGCCGTCACTAGATCAGCAGCAGTAATGGCGGCCGAGAGAGGCGGCGGGCAGGAAACACCGCCGACAGAGTTGTGGCCTCTCGCCCATCACGGGTTCCCCCACCGCCTCAAAGCCCCAGGGGCGCACCTCCGGCTTCCAGCTATACAGGAGGGGGGGATGTTGAAATACCTCTTCTAACGAGGGGAGAGGAGCGCAGCGCGCCGCAATGAAAAGGCGGGCCGGAGGTGTCTCTGACCAGGCCCATCTTTAGGCCCAAGTTCTTGCAGCGTCTGTGATGCTAGTCAGTGTCCAATATGGAAAGATAATGTCTCCAGGGACTGAGGGCAAGGTGATGGTACCTTCAGGTATAGTGGATTGGTTCTTTATAGCGTTAAAATAGGTAGATTATAGAGTCCAGCAGAGGTGCACAGGGAAAGCACGTCCTGTTCCTTCAGCAGCTGGCCACGCCCCCCTATGTAATTACTAATTTTTAACGGCATCTAGCCCAGGAAATCCTTTTGGGCCTAGTGGCAGTTTCTGCTACTCAGCAGAGTACCCCATCCATGAAGCAAGCTACATCGCCTTCTTCCTTTCTCAATCTAACCCCTCGGCTCTGGGGTGTCCGCTCTCCCTCGAGCTCTCTCCTTCTCACAGGGGGACTACTGCGTGTATTCACACTGTGGCAAATCTTTTGGTCCCAGGCATAGGAAGTCATCGAGGTAATGGATAATATGTGCCCTCTTTGAAACGTCCATGACTACCCATTCGAGGAAGCAACTAAATGCCTCAAATAGTGAGCAGGATATTGAGCACCCCATGGGCAAACAGCGATCTATGTAGTATGCTCCTTCACAGAAGCAGCCCAATGGGAGGACACTATTCGGAGGCACAGGTAGTAACCGGAACGCCCCCTCAATGTCTGTTATGGCCATTAGGGTGCCCCTTCCCAACTTCTTGACCCGCCTGATTGCCTCATCAAAGGAGGTAAAGTATATAGCACTGTACTTGGTTCGGCGTCAATGTTGTTGTTTACTGACCTGCCCCTTGGATATGACAAATGGTGGATTAGTCTGAATGTATTGGGTTCCTTTTTTGGCGCGACTCCCAACTGGGATACCACTACGTCTTCTAAGGAAAATGTTCTGAATGGACCCGCCATTCTACCTAAAGATATTTATTTATATTTTTTTTTTTGTCACGACGTCTGGGTGTTGGTAGGCTGATTTTAGATTTTTACTCCAGCCTTTCTTGATTTTAGAAGGGCATGTCATGCCTATATCTGTGTCTCCTCCTCCTTTTACTCCTCCACCTCTTTTATTTTCACATGACTATATGTACTTGTGACTTTTCCATGTGTCTGTTGTGTCTTCTGAGCAGTTTGTCAGCTTTTGGACACCTTTTAAGGTGTTTTCTATGTGTTTGCCTGACATTGGTTTCAATGGGGTTCGACGGTGTTCGTCGAACGTTCAACGAACATTCGTCAAATATGCCCCAATTCGATGAAACAAACAAACTCGAACACTAGGGGGTTGGCTCAACACTATGTATCACCTATTTAAAGCTTCATTTAAAAAACTGTAAATCATTTTAAATAAACATAGTTGCAAATGTAGTTAAATGGATCAGAAGCAAAAAATGCCAAACAGTTTTTTTTTATTCTCCTCTTTGGAGAATTTCTAATTTTAATAGGGTCTTTGACAATAATTTGTTTACAGTGCGTTCTCATGCTGGAACCCCCAGCAATCAGCTATGATCAGTGGAGAACCATGGCAGTGTTTAGTTCAGGCTTTCTTTACAATGGTCAGTTTGTCAGAGAAAGCATATCAACCATCTTCTGTGACCTTCTTACAGACCTCAAAGATAGTTGGTAAATTTGCTCCAAACAATAGATTTGTCTGGGATGTTTTATGGACATTTCACAAATATGCAGGTATTAAGAGTTATGTATTTAAGTTCAGATCTAGCACATACAGTTATTTCTTCTGCATTAAATGGAAGCCATGACACTAATGTGAACAAAGCCTTATTCGTTAAGTATAAGGACGATATATGAAAATTCAAAATAATGTATAATACATGTGTATTCAACTGAGAGGCAAATCGTATATTATAATATAATTAATACAGAATCCGAGACAATAAAATCAGAGTAACAGTGTGAGATCCCAAAGCTACATACTATTGCTATACATCAAAGTGTAACTGCACCTGATAAAAGAAAGTAAAGCACTTTTTGTCACTGTAACTGATGGTGTTTCATGTGGTCCCTTTTAGGAATTTAAGTGTATTTGAAGAATTCTTTGTGTCAATTTTGGAGTAGATCTGTGTGAACATATTCCTACCAGTAGATGTTTCCCGCTGTTTGGTATAAAGTTGGATTTCCCCGTTTTTAGGAAATGGGAACCGTGTAGCAACTTTGAACACCTATAAAATGTAACAACCAATAAATGATCTTAACATGATACATTTTGATTACAATAATAAATATTGTGAATTAAAATGATTTTATTTTATATACAGAAAAACCATGTGGGCATCCAGGTGATATACCATTTGGATCATTTGAGTTGACAAATGAGGAGTCATTCATTTTTGGAGCTGTTGTTGAATACACTTGTGATGAAGGGTGAGTTGAATCCATGTTAACCACTTACCACTTGTTTTAAATGGAATCTGTCAGTAAGTTGGACTCCTCTAAACCATTCATATGAGCATGTAACCCTGCAGCTGGATATTTTGATTGAATGGTCTTAAACCAATTGGACTTAATAGTGAAGTAAAATTATTTGCATTTATGCAGTAGATCTAAAATGGTATAATAGGGGTTAACAATCAGTCTGAGAGAATGTATCTCTACATACACTTAACAAACAAAGAGGAAGTTCAATCCCTGAGGAATAATGGCTATACCTTCGAAATGCATAGGACCATCATCTTCCTTTTGTTCTGTGGACCTTTCCATAGTTTGGTGATGTCACAAACCACAGAGCAGTTTGCTATTTGCTATTAGTATTTGCTGTCAGTAACTATTAGCCTTTTGTGGTGGAGATACAGTATCAACTTTTACAAGCTACACTGAGAGCCTTCCAAGAAACACTGAGAGACTCTCAATAGGGAGCATTTCAGTACATAGTACTCCCTTTGCCCATTCCATCTCGGATCAGGGCCATTAAAACTTAAACAGATAGTCCCATCTCCAAAGATCCTATTCCAATGTGTAGTAGGTATGATGATAATATTAGCAAATACCTTCAATTACAAATGTAGTACAGTTTTTCTGATTCACTTTGTCTCTTTCTTCATGTGCAGGCATTGCAGGATCTTAGATATCCATGGTTATATAACTAATTGGAGGTATTTGCTATTATTATTACACCTACTACATATTGAGATAGGATCTTGGAAATGTGAATACCCCTGTAACCTTTTTCAGGACATTTAAAAATGTAAAAAGGTCTCATGAACCTAAACCAAAGATGGGACATACAAACACATAAATTAACACATAGACACTAAAAATGAGCAAACCTGAACAGTTTTGCTGGGGTCAGTGTTGTGAATTCTGTTGTCAAGCTCCCTCCTGTGGTCATGAATGGTACTTCGGCTGGTTCTGTCCATGGGCTTCCTCTGGTGGTTGCGAGTGGAGCTGCTGCTTCTGAGTTTCCTTCCACAGGTGACGAGGTTAATTCGTTAGCTGCCTGCTCTATTTAACTCCACTTAGATCTTTGCTCCATGCCACCTGTCAATGTTCCAGTATTGGTCTTGTTCTCTCCTGGATCGTTCTTGTGACCTATCTTCCCAGCAGAAGCTAAGTTCCTGCTTGCTTTTCTCTGGTTTGCTATTTTTCTATCCAGCTTGCTATTTTGATTTTGTCTTGCTTGCTGGAAGCTCTGGGACGCAGAGGGAGCGCCTCCGCACCGTGAGTCGGTGCGGAGGGTCTTTTTGCGCCCTCTGCGTGGTCTTTTTGTAGTTTTTGTGCTGACCGCAAATTTACCTTTCCTATCCTCTGTCTGTTCAGTAAGTCGGGCCTCACTTTGCTAAATCTATTTCATCTCTGTGTTTGTAATTTTCATCTTTACTCACAGTCATTATATGTGGGGGGCTGCCTTTTCCTTTGGGGAATTTCTCTGAGGCAAGGTAGGCTTTATTTTTCTATCTCTAGGGCTAGCTAGTTTCTTAGGCTGTGTCGAGTTGCATAGGGAGCGTTAGGAGCAATCCACGGCTATTTCTAGTGTGTGTGATAGGATTAGGGATTGCGGTCAGCAGAGTTCCCATGTCTCAGAGCTCGTCCTATATTATTAGTAACTATCAGGTCATTCCGTGTGCTCTTAACCACCAGGTCCATTATTGTCCTTACCACCAGGTCATAACAGGTCAGTACTGAACACCTAATGTTCGTTCAAGGATCCCCAACACAGACTTCTCTAAGAAGTCTGTGTTACTGTTCAAACTCAGCACCCAAAGCATTGGGTGTTTCCCAAGCTGTCATCTGTGTGACAGCATGAAAAACACCAGCGGCACTGATCATCGGTAGGATTATTACCACCAGCCAGAGAGCTGCAGTTCCCAGGCCATTAGATAATAGCATGAGCTAGCTGCTGTAACAGGCGGTAAAAAGATTACTGCTGATCACAGGCATCGGCTGATGAGAGAGTACAACACAATAGAACAGTGCAACCATATGATTTCCTGGATGGTGACTGACGTTAGATGCACATTAGCAATTGATCAACAGAGAAAGAGAGGCACCAAGAATGTTAGTAGCTCAAGGAAACAAAGTTTTGTTAAGTGCATTCTCCCACCCACTGCACTAACACTTTATTTGCATACTTCTAGAAACAGGGATTTCTCAAAATGCAGGCAACAGCTTAGCATTATAAAAGGTACTAATGAGTTAATACTTCACAAGGCCACATGCCCATTCAAACAGGTTAGGTGGGTTTAAACTTACATATTCCTTGTAAGAATTTTCCATAAATTAACTCTACAAAATAGAACTGCATATACTGTTTACCATCACTTGTAACTGTGAATTTAACAACCCACTCTTACTTTTCCAGGGTCTGCAATGGGATTAATACTGCACAGAAATAATATTATTATTAAGCATTTCACAATAGATCTTACTTTATATGTAAGATTTAGTAATATAATGTTACAGCATTTATGTATTGCAATAAATGGACATTAAGTAAACCAAAAGTGATGTTGCCAGTGCTAATTGTGTTGTTGTTGGGACGTTGATCATTTTATCTTCAATCAAGCAACCTAGATAGATTCAAAATTATAAGCTGATATGTTATGGATAATTTTGCCATGTTTTTCCTCTGCAAACAATCCCACATTTTAATGTATAAATAACTCTAAGTAATCTGATTTTCAGGTATCGCCTGGCGAGCAGAGAAAGAACTCGAGAGTGCACAGCTACTGGCTGGAGCAATTACCTTCCTCACTGTGATGGTAAAGTTAGAGACAATATTTAACAGATATGTAATAGTGTAAAATATATTATATAAAAGAGCCATTCAAGCAATTATGAAAAGTCAAATAGATGTGTAGAATGTTCAGCAATTTTCTGAAGATGCAGTTGAAAAGAAAACACGTCTCAGGGGAATCTGTCAGTAGGATCAATCCTCCTAAGCCGTATGTATTAGGATGCAGGTGCAGGAAGCTGAATAAAATGACACCTCAATATCTGTGATACAATATCTTATTCCAAAGTAATCTACATAGGTCTTATATGTAAATGAGCAGTTCATGGCTATGGGCCCAACACTGATGGCATGAGAATCTGCCTCCAGAGATTATTTTACATAAAAGCTCCCCTGATCTCACTGCTGAGCTGTGTGTGATTATAACTGACACAGCTGCAGGCTTCTGTCCGATAGTTAGCTTCCATCTCACAGGAAACCAGTTTTGCAAGTTTTACAATACAGCAAATCTGTGAGAGCTGCAGCCGCTAATGTGTTTATAATGACACAAAGTTGAGCTCTACTCTTCTGTGCTAGTTATTTGTCTCAAACTGGTAACTCCCCATTTAAAATAATCTCTAGAGGCAAATTCTCGTGAAAATTAGTGTCCGGACCACAATTTGGAACAGCGCATTTACATTATAGGAAAACATGGATTTCTATGGAATAAGACATCAGATTGCAGATATCAAGATATCATGTTATTCAGCTTCCCATGACCCACATGCCCATATAGACAGCTTAGGAGGGACAATAATACTGGCAGATTCCCTTTAAGGGATCGCTGTTCGTTCTTCAGCTTTTCAGGAATTCATAGCTGACATATTCTATGGGTATTTTAAACACAGAGCAACTCTTGGATTAGTTCTTGTTTTTCGTTCCTCATTTTGGGTTAGGTATCTTAGGGCAGTATCATAGACTGTTTTCATAGACTTTTAATATTTGTATACATTTTATGTACTAGAAAATGTTGCTCACAGACCATTCAATGAGCACACTATTCACCAAATGTAGAGTTTACTATAGCAGTACAGTGTTTACTAACTAGGGCAATATGTAAATATGCTTTATTTCCTTTGCTGCCTCCAATCATTGCTGTTTGCATGAATCAGTCACTTACCATTAGTGATGGGCAGACCCTTGGACTTTCGGGTCCAGCAGGTTTGCCAAACAGTTAGAAAGAGTTTGGTTTTGGTACCAGATCAGTACCAGAACACTGACCACAGTCACTTGAATGGGAGGCCGAACAAGCAGAGATTGCCGTGCTATCATGTGCAAGACTGCACGGCAAACACTGCCTCTGATCAGCCTTAAAATCATTACTGCTGGTCAGAGAGCCATGGTTCCCATGCTGTCAAATAACAGCATAAGCCGGCAGCTGTGAGTGAAGGCAAAAAGTTTACCTCCGGTCACTGGCATCAGCTGATGGGCTTACCACTCCCATCAGCCTACTCCTGCTGCCACTAATAACAGCACGAATGATACAAATAGTCCCAAATACATATTCATCTACCAGAAATACCATACGTCGACTGGCGTATAAATGCTAAGTAGCATATCTATTAGGGGCAAAAAAACGACTCAGAACATATATAAGACAACAGGAGAGCAAATGAGTCAAACAAACATGCCACTTATTAAACAAACGTGAAAAATCTTTATTAGATATAAAGTTAAAAACATACACAGAGCTACCATAAAGTGTATGTACAGGACAACGGAGCAATCAATATATCCAGTGACGGCATAGCAGAAATGGGTGTATGGACAGATACCAAATAATAAGGAGCGGTAGGACTATACCTCCATGATGGGCACACATGGTGTGATACAATATATCAAATAGCTGCGGTAAACTGGGCAGGGGTTAAATGCAAATCGCATGGAAAGTTCAACTATTTATACATTGTATAAGTTGGCAAAAAGACGGGGGAAGGGGAGCCTATATATCAAGCATAGCATATCATGTGGCCTCCACTGCTCAAAGGCATACCCTTACCATTACCATATAACCGCCAGATAGAAGTTACCTATACAATGAGTTAAACCCAACAAAGGGGCCACAGCCGCAGACAAATGAAACAACGGTATTTACCCATATCATGAAGGGATAGTCTGTCCAGTCCTAAGTCCCCAACGCACGTTTCGGTGCGAGATCACCTTCTTCAGGGGGCGTGGTTTTGATGGAGGATGTAACCTCCCTATATGTCCGGCACTAGAAGTCACAAGGTACATTAATACCAATAGGGGCAAAGTACTAACAATAGGAACGACGCTGACAGGCCAATCGGCACGCAACCAGAGCAGCGCTGTGAAGTCACGTGGGACCGCCAACAGACACATCCGCTCTACCACAGAGCGGGCAGGAGGATATCAACAAGAGGCGGCAGCCAATGAGTAAGCACATATACTGCGCACGCGCCGTCAGCACTATCATGACGCGTCTCCAGCGGTAACCTAGACGACACAAATACACGTGTGGCCGTCAGCAAAAAACATCCGCTCTACCACTGAGCGGGCGGAAGAGTGTCATCAGGAAGCGGCGGCCAATAGGTAAGCACATATACTGCGCACGCGCCATCAACACCATCATGGGGCGTCTGCAGCGGTAACCTAGGAGACACAGATACACCTACCATACTAAATGTAGTGTCCGAAGTAGACGAGCGATCAGAACACCCAATCATAATCCCTGCTGCACAATCTCAGGGGCGAGTCGGCACCAGAACTCACCCGCGGACAGAGCAAGCAGAGAGAATTCACAAGGGGATAAAGACAGCCCACCAACATACGGACAGAAAACACTGCATAATAACAATATAATACTAAGAATGTTACTCAATAAAACGGGCAATTAAATAAATATATCCAAAATAAATATGATAACTGTATCTATGCCTATAAAGGAAAAAAGCCAAGTACAGAGAAAAGGCAATTGCCAAAGAGCCACTACTGTCTGGGCTGGTAACACCCGGGAGGCTGGCGCCCCACCCCCACCATGCACCAAACCAAGACAGGAGGCAATGTGCAATCACACGCGTAATATAGATAAATAATATCATGAGGAAAAAGTCATAAACTTTAACAGACATAACCACATATAGATCACAAATAATTAGTCTTCATGATATAATAACTGCAAAATGCTGAGTCCATACTAGGGTCAAATTTTCTCCTTAAAGTGTGACAGCTTGAATGGCTTCAAAGATGCCCCTCCATGGTATAAGATGCGTGACTTCGACGGAACATAGGGGAATATCTTGAACAAGTCGTGCCGTACGAGTACTGATCAATAAGTTGCGCTAGCGAATAACTAAAACAAAAGAAATATAAATAAAATGAATAAAAGAGAACACCAAAACCAAGATTAAAAGACAAAAACAGCAGCGGAATCTCAGGCAGGGGCGCATCAGGCAAAAGGAATAAAAACAATGCAATCTCACCACAAAGTGGAGATTACAGGAAAGAGGCAAAACCATGTGATTCATTAAGGCCGCGTGGAGACATTGTGCCCAATACAGTGATCCACCTACATTCTTTCTGGGCAAGTAGTCGCTTAATGTCTCCACCACGGATCCCGAGTTGAATATGCTGGATGCCCCTAACCATGAAGGATTTAGGATCACTCTGATGGTATGTGCGAAAGTGTCTAGGTATGGTTTTTAACAAGGATTCATCCACAACCGAGGCAGATGCCAGTATGTCACGTACATGCTCTCGGGTACGAATTCTCAACTGACGAGACGTCAGACCAATATAAATCTTGTCACACCCACATGTGGCGTAATATATCACCTGTGTTGTCGCACAGGTGATATAATGTCTGATGTCAAAAATACGTTTCCCGTCAGATGAGGTGAAGGTAGTGGTTCTCAGCATATTCTTACATGCCATACATCTCCCACATGGAAAACAACCGTGGGGTGGTCCATGTGAATTAAAGGGATTGTTGACTGCTGGGACATAATGACTGTTAACCAGCATATCTCCCAAATTTTGGCTTCTTCTAGCTGTCATAAGTGGATCCGTGGATAGGTGTCTGGAGAGGATGGGGTCAGTCTGAAGTACATTCCAGTGTCGCTTGAGACATTCCCTCATCTCTGTCCACTGGCCATTGTATGTTGATATGAATCTGATATATTCTTCACCCTTTTTTATTTTGGACTGGCCATGTAGCAGAACAGGGCGGTTACTTTTTTTTGCCCTTAAATAGCCTTGTTTTATACAGCGTTCACTGTACCCGCGCATCCGAAACCTATCATGTAGATCCGCCGACTGAGCCTCGAATTTCTCTTGCGATGAGCATACACGTCTCATTCTGAGGAATTGGCCTACTGGGATGGCCCTAATGGTAGCTGGAGGATGGCTCGAACTCGCATGCAAAAGTGCATTAACCGAGGTGGGCTTCCGATACACATCAGTCTGCAACTGCAGATGTTCATCAGTGAAGATTTTAATATCAAGGAAGTCCACCTCGGTCCTGCTATATTTATAAGTCAATTTAATATTATACATGTTCGAGTTCAAGCCATCCATAAAGTCCTGCAGCTGCTGTTCGGTACCCTGCCACACAATGAAAACATCGTCAATGTAACGCAGCCAGCACTGCACATGGTCCGCCGCCTGGGCGCCCTCTCCACCAAAAACCTCTCTCTCCCAAAATCCAAGGAAGAGATTGGCAAAAGAGGGCGCACAGGCCGCCCCCATGGCAGTGCCGCACTGCTGTAAAAAGATGTCACGAAAAACAAAAAAATTGTGAGTAAGGATGTACCGAAGCAGCTGCAGGACAAATTCACACAAATGGCCATCCCAGTTGCTGTTGGCAAGAAAAAACTGGCAGGCCCGGAGGCCATCATCGTGTCGGATGCACGTGTACAGCGATTCAATATCTACTGTGACGAGTATCATTTCACTATCCAAAAACATACCGTCAATTCTCGACAGAACGTCCATAGTGTCACGTGCATATGAAGGAAGTGATTCCACAAGAGGCTTAAGATAATGGTCTATGAACCTACATACAGGTTCACAGAGTCCACCCAGGCCCGACACAATGGGCCGGCCTGGCGGAGTCCGTGAATCCTTATGGATCTTAGGTGTGAAATAAATGGTCGGGACTTTAGGAGTTTTGATCAGCAGTCCCTCCATTATTTTCTTGGGAATAATACCCTTTTCAACAGCCTGTTGTAGAATCATTTCAAGTTCTGCCGAGAAAGCTGCTGTAGGGTTACGATCAAGGCGACAGTATGTTTTCTTGTCTTTCAGCTGCCTATAAGCCTCCCTTTCATACATCCACTGTGGCCATATCACAATATTTCCCCCCTTGTCGGCTGGCTTGATCACAATATCCTTATAGCTTCTCAAATCCTTAAGAGCTAGACGCTGCTGTGCTGTGAGGTTATCATTTCTACGGCGGGTGGTAAGATGTTCAAAGTCCTTCGCTACCAATCTGGTAAAAATATCGACAGCAGGGCAAGCCGACAAGGGGGGAAAGCGAGTGGATCGTGGATATATGAAACGTGGGAACGTACCTGCAGCCGTTGACTCCTGCTCAATTAGAAGTTCCTCCAGGGCTTTAAGGGCTTCCATCTCTGCTTGTGCTTCAGGCCCACCATTTCCTTTGCTGTGTAATTTTTTGAGTATTAGTTTTCTTGCAAACAAAAATAAATCTTTTATAGCTGTAAAAAAATCAAAATTATTAGTTGGTGAAAATGTCAAACCCTTAGAGAGAACCTCCAATTGAGCCTGAGTAAAGGTATATTCAGACAGGTTAATTACCTGCAGTTGGTTAGTTTTATATTTTTTATCTTGTTGATTGGTGTATCCAACTTTAATTGGATTCACGGACTCCGCCAGGCCGGCCCATTGTGTCGGGCCTGGGTGGACTCTGTGAACCTGTATGTAGGTTCATAGACCATTATCTTAAGCCTCTTGTGGAATCACTTCCTTCATATGCACGTGACACTATGGACGTTCTGTCGAGAATTGACGGTATGTTTTTGGATAGTGAAATGATACTCGTCACAGCAGATATTGAATCGCTGTACACGTGCATCCGACACGATGATGGCCTCCGGGCCTGCCAGTTTTTTCTTGCCAACAGCAACTGGGATGGCCCTTTGTGTGAATTTGTCCTGCAGCTGCTTCGGTACATCCTTACTCACAATTTTTTTGTTTTTCGTGACATCTTTTATTTACAGCAGTGCGGCACTGCCATGGGGGCGGCCTGTGCGCCCTCTTTTGCCAATCTCTTCCTTGGATTTTGGGAGAGAGAGGTTTTTGGTGGAGAGGGCGCCCAGGCGGCGGACCATGTGCAGTGCTGGCTGCGTTACATTGACGATGTTTTCATTGTGTGGCAGGGTACCGAACAGCAGCTGCAGGACTTTAAGGATGGCTTGAACTCGAACATGTATAATATTAAATTGACTTATAAATATAGCAGGACCGAGGTGGACTTCCTTGATATTAAAATCTTCACTGATGAACATCTGCAGTTGCAGACTGATGTGTATCGGAAGCCCACCTCGGTTAATGCACTTTTGCATGCGAGTTCGAGCCATCCTCCAGCTACCATTAGGGCCATCCCAGTAGGCCAATTCCTCAGAATGAGACGTGTATGCTCATCGCAAGAGAAATTCGAGGCTCAGTCGGCGGATCTACATGATAGGTTTCGGATGCGCGGGTACAGTGAACGCTGTATAAAACAAGGCTATTTAAGGGCAAAAAAAAGTAACCGCCCTGTTCTGCTACATGGCCAGTCCAAAATAAAAAAGGGTGAAGAATATATCAGATTCATATCAACATACAATGGCCAGTGGACAGAGATGAGGAAATGTCTCAAGCGACACTGGAATGTACTTCAGATTGACCCCATCCTCTCCAGATACCTATCCACGGATCCACTTATGACAGCTAGAAGAAGCCAAAATTTGGGAGATATGCTGGTTAACAGTCATTATGTCCCAGCAGTCAACAATCCCTTTAATTCACATGGACCACCCCACGGTTGTTTTCCATGTGGGAGATGTATGGCATGTAAGAATATGCTGAGAACCACTACCTTCACCTCATCTGACGGGAAACGTATTTTTGACATCAGACATTATATCACCTGTGCGACAACACAGGTGATATATTACGCCACATGTGGGTGTGACAAGATTTATATTGGTCTGACGTCTCGTCAGTTGAGAATTCGTACCCGAGAGCATGTACGTGACATACTGGCATCTGCCTCGGTTGTGGATGAATCCTTGTTAAAAACCATACCTAGACACTATCGCACATACCATCAGAGTGATCCTAAATCCTTCATGGTTAGGGGCATCCAGCATATTCAACTCGGGATCCGTGGTGGAGACATTAAGCGACTACTTGCCCAGAAAGAATGTAGGTGGATCACTGTATTGGGCACAATGTCTCCACGCGGCCTTAATGAATCACATGGTTTTGCCTCTTTCCTGTAATCTCTACTTTGTGGTGAGATTGCATTGTTTTTATTCCTTTTGCCTGATGCGCCCCTGCCTGAGCTTCCGCTGCTGTTTTTGTCTTTTAATCTTGGTTTTGGTGTTCTCTTTTATTCATTTTATTTATATTTCTTTTGTTTTAGTTATTCGCTAGCGCAACTTATTGATCAGTACTCGTACGGCACGACTTGTTCAAGATATTCCCCTATGTTCCGTCGAAGTCACGCATCTTATACCATGGAGGGGCATCTTTGAAGCCATTCAAGCTGTCACACTTTAAGGAGAAAATTTGACCCTAGTATGGACTCAGCATTTTGCAGTTATTATATCATGAAGACTAATTATTTGTGATCTATATGTGGTTATGTCTGTTAAAGTTTATGACTTTTTCCTCATGATATTATTTATCTATATTACGCGTGTGATTGCACATTGCCTCCTGTCTTGGTTTGGTGCATGGTGGGGGTGGGGCGCCAGCCTCCCGGGTGTTACCAGCCCAGACAGTAGTGGCTCTTTGGCAATTGCCTTTTCTCTGTACTTGGCTTTTTTCCTTTATAGGCATAGATACAGTTATCATATTTATTTTGGATATATTTATTTAATTGCCCGTTTTATTGAGTAACATTCTTAGTATTATATTGTTATTATACAGTGATTTCTGTCCGTATGTTGGTGGGCTGTCTTTATCCCCTTGTGAATTCTCTCTGCTTGCTCTGTCCGCGGGTGAGTTCTGGTGCCGACTCGCCCCTGAGATTGTGCAGCAGGGATTATGATAGGGTGTTCTGATCGCTCGTCTCCTTCGGACACTACATTTAGTATGGTAGGCGTATCTGTGTCTCCTAGGTTACCGCTGCAGACGCCCCATGATGGTGTTGATGGCGCGTGCGCAGTATATGTGCTTACCTATTGGCCGCCGCTTCCTGATGATACTCTTCCGCCCGCTCAGTGGTAGAGCGGATGTTTTTTGCTGACGGCCACACGTGTATTTGTGTCGTCTAGGTTACCGCTGGAGACGCGTCATGATAGTGCTGACGGCGCGTGCGCAGTATATGTGCTTACTCATTGGCCGCCGCCTCTTGTTGATATCCTCCTGCCCGCTCTGTGGTAGAGCGGATGTGTCTGTTGGCGGTCCCACGTGACTTCACAGCGCTGCTCTGGTTGCGTGCCGATTGGCCTGTCAGCGTCGTACCTATTGTTAGTACTTTGCCCCTATTGGTATTAATGTACCTTGTGACTTCTAGTGCCGGATATATAGGGAGGTTACATCCTCCATCAAAACCACGCCCCCTGAAGAAGGTGATCTCGCACCGAAACGTGCGTTGGGGACTTAGGACTGGACAGACTATCCCTTCATGATATGGGTAAATACCGTTGTTTCATTTGTCTGCGGCTGTGGCCCCTTTGTTGGGTTTAACTCATTGTATAGGTAACTTCTATCTGGCGGGTTATATGGTAATGGTAAGGGTATGCCTTTGAGCAGTGGAGGCCACATGATATGCTATGCTTGATATATAGGCTCCCCTCCCCCCGTCTTTTTGCCAACTTATACAATGTATAAATAGTTGAACTTTCCATGCGATTTGCATTTAACCCCTGCCAAGTTTACCGCAGCTATTTGATATATTGTATCACACCATGTGTGCCCATCATGGAGGTATAGTCCTACCGCTCCTTATTATTTGGTATCTGTCCATACACCCATTTCTGCTATGCCGTCACTGGATATATTGATTGCTCCGTTGTCCTGTACATACACTTTATGGTAGCTCTGTGTATGTTTTTAACTTTATATCTAATAAAGATTTTTCACGTTTGTTTAATAAGTGGCATGTTTGTTTGACTCATTTGCTCTCCTGTTGTCTTCTTTAATAACAGCACGAGCAGGCAGTAGCTGATGGGAGTATTCATCAGCGGGCACCTGCGCTCTAAATAAATAATTACAAAAAAACCCCAGCATGGATTCCCCTATATTTTTGATAACCTGCCATGAAAAACTTACAACTGCGGGCTTCAAATCTCCTCTATCATCTTTAGCAAGGTTGGTTATCAAGAATAGAATGGAAAAAAAATAATTTAAAAACATGGTGTGGGGTTGTTAGGACTGGCGGAATGCACCAAATAATAGTAATAGAGAATATGAGGTGCGTTCGCAGTCCGGGGTCCAACGTGCAGAGATGACACCTGCTGCTCAGTATTGGTGGATGGACGCTTGCTCACACGTGGGTTAGACCTCACCCAGTGTGAATAGAAGCGAATTCTGTTGCTTCACAGAGTCGTCACAAATACGATATGCTCTGTTAGCAGTCACAGGGTGCAGCTCAAAGACACTAGTGGGATCCCTATGAATCACCCCACTTAACTGGTGATTGGACCCGCTCTGACCCTCGATGGCTTTTGAGCCCGCCCTGAGTCCAAGTGGGAATTCCCACCCTAAACTGACAGGCTGTCAGGAAAGTGCACTGACTGCGTATGGTGCCATATTAGCGGGCACTGCAAAGGCACTGTAACGTGTTCTTGGTGTGCAGGTAGCACTGTCGGGCGCTAGATAGCATTCACTATTCGCAAGCAGTCAACAACACTAGAAAGAGGAATGATTAAGGAGCGACAGCCACACATCTACACACACCTTATCAAGTATACATTAGCGCATGGCCGAGCGGCCATGCGAACCTTTTATAACAGTAGTGCTACGGGACCTTCCTGATGGTCCAATAGGAGCTGCAACAGGACCTGAGCATGTGACCCCCGACCTCCAATGGGAGGTCGTCCCATGGGCATGCTCAGTATGGGAAAAGCAGGACTCATTCCCAGAAAGACATGCTCACTGCTGATCAGTGCTGGCTACAAAGGCAGAGCCTGGAAAGGCAGCAGTAACCAGTCACACAGTATCAGCTAGAGCCAGACACTGGGACCGACTTCTCCACTGAGCAGGCTCCACTGCAGCTGGAGAAGAATGGGAGACTGTAGCGGACATGGTTCGAGATTCCCCCTGTGTGGAGGCGGGAACTCGACATCTAACAGGGGTCCTCACCATTTTTGCCAAGCTAAAGCAGACATCTGGAGGCTAAAGTTCTCAGGCTGGTAAGGGCCCAGGGATATTGCCCCCCCCCCTAGCCTCAAAATATCAGCCCACAGCCACCCAGAAACAATGCATCTATTAGATACACCAATTCTGGAGCTTTACCCAGCTCTTCCCATTTGGCCCATGGCCGTGGCAAGTGGGGTTCATATTTGTGGGGTTGATGTCACCTTTGTATTGTCGTGTGACATCAAGACCACGGTTTAGAAATTACTAAGCAATAATGAAGTATTTTATTTGAAATAAATAAAAAAGTAAAAGTATGTTTATTTTAAATAATAAACACATTTATACTCACCTCACTGAAGCCAAGGTTTCCTGTAGAAAACAGGATTCTGGTCAGGTGATGGGCTGGGCCATTCTAGCAGTTTCATTTTCTTTCTCTGAAACCAATTGAAAGTGACCTTGGCAGTGTGTTTGGGATCATTGTCTTGCTAAAATATCCACCCTCATTTCTTCTTCATCGCTCTGGTAGATGGCAGCAGATTTTTATTAAGAATGTCTTGATAAATTTGCAAATTCATCCTTCCTTAAATTACAGCCCTGGCAAAAATTAAGCGACCACTGCAAAATGTTCAGTTTGCCTGATTTTTCTCTTTGTAGGTATATTTTTGAGGAAAATGTAAATTATTCTTTTATTCTATAAACTTCTGACAACATGTCTCCGAATTTCCAACAATAAATGTATTTTTTTCTGAAAAAAATGGACAAAATAAAAAAAAACAGAGCTTTCAGACCTCAAATAATGCAAAGAAAACAAGTTCATAATCATTTAGAAACAACAATACTAATGTTTTAACTCAGGAAGAGTTCAAAAATCAATATTTTGTGAAATAACCGAGATTTTTAATCACAGCTTTCATGTGTCTTGGCATGCTTGCCACCAGTCTTTCACACTGCTTCTGTTGCAAAAATTTAAGCAGTTCTTCTTTGATGGCTTGTGACTATCCATCATCCTCCTGATTACATTCCAGAGGTTATCAATGGGGTTCAGGTCTCGAGATTGGACTGCCCATAGCAGGGTTTTGATGTGGTGGTCTCTTAATTTTTGCCAGATCTGTAGATTACCGTAAAAAGTATTAATCGATCATGGAGCCCTTGGAAAAAAGCAGAAAAAATGGCTTAGAATTTATAAGGCAATAATCCCTGACTACATGCCTGTCATACGCTGTACCTAATGCCACACTTCAACGTGTAGCAAAGTGCAGATAAGATTGGTAGTATAACAAAATAGAATCTATTTGACTTAGCCCTGAAAAAAACTATTAGTTTAATGTAGCAGCATCAAGGACTGTTAGTTCATCAAAACTGCTGGGGAATAAAGCATGAAGTATGAAATCAGTATTTTGTGGAATAACCATGATTAGGGTTGAGCGACCTTTACTTTTATAGGATCGGGTCGGGTTTCACGAAACCCGACTTTTTCAAAAGTCAGGTCGAGTGAAATCGGCCGATCCTATAAAAAAGTCGGGGTCGGGGTCGGCCGAAACTCGAAACCCAATGCAGTGCATTGGGTTTCCAATGGTTCCCAGGGTCTGAAGGAGAGGAAACTCTCCTTCAGGCCCTGCGATCCATATTTAAGTGTAAAATAAAGAATAAAAATAAAAAATATCGCAATACTTACCCTCTGACGCGCCCTGGTACTAACCGGGAACCTTCCTTCCTTCGAATCAGCGCTTTCAGGACCTTGCGGTGACGTCGCGGCTTGTGATTGGTCGCGCGACCGCCCATGTGACCGCCGCGCGACCAATCACAAGCCGCGACGTCACCGCGACGTCACCAAAGGTCCTGAAAGCGCTGATTCGAAGGAAGGAAGGTTCCCGGTTAGTACCAGGGCGCGTCAGAGGGTAAGTATTGCGATATTTTTTATTTTTATTCTTTATTTTACACTTAAATCTGAATTTCGATACCAATTCCCGATATCTTAAACATATCGGGATCGGTATCGGAATTCCGATTCCAGATTCAGAAGATCGCCGACTTCATGGCCGACCCCACACAGGGGTCGGGTCGGGTTTCATGAAACCCGACTTTGCAAAAGTCGGCGACTTCTGAAAGTGGCCGACCCGTTTCGCTCAACCCTAACCATGATATTTAATCACAGCTTTCATGCGTCTTGGCATGCTTTCCACACGTCTTTCACACTGCTTCTGGTACAAAATTTAAGCAGTTCTTCTTTGTTTGATGGCTTGTGACTATCCATCATCCTCTTGATTACATTCCAGAGGTTTTTAATGGGGTTCAGGTCTCGAGATTGGGCTGCCCATGACAGGGTTTTGTTGTGGTGGTCTCTTATTTTTTGCCAGAGCAGTATATGAAGTCTGCCAGTGCCGTATACTGAAAAACAGCCCCACACCATGATGTTTCCATCTCCAAACTTCACTGTTGGCATGGTGTTTTTGGGATGATGTGCAGTGAATTTTAGATAAACAATATTGGGAAACAGAGCAGATCATAGGTTGATACCTTTATAAAAAGATATAATAGATCCGTAATGCGTTCACCTGATCGAGTTGTGTTGGCACAATTCCTGTAAAAGCTTAATAACAGTTGCTGCTGCCCCGTGGCTATGGGATGAACTCCACCAGGAAACTTGAAGGTAAAGAGAATTTGCATTTTTTTATTGTCCTAACCAAAATTAAGGTCCTTTATCCAGTAATATAAAGAAGCAGTGTTTATTCCGCTGAGTGTTTCCTTGCCGGTCTGGTAAAAACCTAGTGTACAATGCACATAGAAGCAAGAGGGGTTTTCATAGCCTGGAATGGCTGCCAAATAAAGAAAGAAAACAATCACAAGGGAGAAAATAGGCGCAAAAGATTAGAATATGTGGGAGGGGAAAAGGTCAAGAATATAAAGGATCGGTGCGGTGAGGGATATAGTAAAACAGGTGAGTCTAGAAAAATCCACTTGTATAAAATGGTAAATGTGTCATGAAAACAGGAGAGAAAAGAGAGAAAAAAAGATGGAAATTAGGCTAGAACACTGTTGTAGAAGTGAAGGAGAAGAAAGACCAGGAAGAAAAGGAATAATCGGGTAGAGCCACAGGATAGTTAGGAAAGATTTAGTTAGATGAGTGGGGAAACTAAGAAGGCAAAGGAGGAGAGGGCACACAAGAGCACACATGAAAATAAGCAATGTTGTAATATATCTTATCAGAGAAATTTGATTCTTTCTCTGCCAGAATTGATCAGCCATTATCAAAATTCTCAATTCTGAGGTAAAATCTGTATTCAGTGAGGACAGACGTCCCCATTACTGAGATAGGAGATGACGGGTGCCACTGATGAGGTTATAACTAGATTGGGGGGAGTGTAGGAGGGAAGAGCTCTGCTTACAGAATCTCCCTCCTCTCATCTACATTGGGTCTCTTCAGTAGCGACGTCCTCTCCTATCTTTGTAATGGGAATGTCTGTCTTCATTGAATGCAGATTTTACCTCAGAATTCAGAATTTTGGTAATGGCTGATCAATTCTGACAGAGAAAGCCGCAGATTTCTCTAATGAAATATATTACAATGTCTACTATTGGTTTATGAAATGAAAATGAAAATAATGCTTTCTTCTTAAGTAACATTTTACTGAGGAATCTTTGAAAATAAAAAATTTTTTTTAACCTTTTTTCAGTTATGAACTGTCCACCTATTGAAGCTTCAGAGAATCTCGATGTTTTATCCACTTCATATGATGAAGAATATTCTGTTGGCCAAGTGGTTAGATTTGCGTGCAAACTCCCAACTCTTAAGTTAAATGGACCTTCTGAGATTTTCTGCACATCAGATGGAAAGTGGAATTTGAATCCACCAACATGTTCAGGTAAGAGGTAGAATATCTTCATTAAAGGGATTCCGTCAACAGATTTTTGCTACTATAGCTAAGCACAGCATGACATAGCTAAGACACTGATCACAGAGATGTGTCGTCTATTAAGCTCTGTGTGCAATTTCATTACAATCAGTATTTTACTAGCATGAAATTACCACTACAAGACTATATCTCACATGCATAAAAGTCAAGCTTTTCTCTGTAACCCCGCCCCAACACTGATTAGCAGCATGCTGATCATTTCCAGTGTACACAGGAAGCTACCAGCCAGAGGTGTGGGTGGGGTTAAACATACAGCTACAGCTACATCAGATAAAATAAGGATTCTATCAATACCATACCAAGCAGACTGGTAAGTGACACATTGCTGGAATTAGGCTCACTGGCCCTATATTATGCTGCTCTCAGATTATATAGCAAAACCTGCTGACTGATTCCCTTTAAAAATTGTATCAAATAAGAAGGATAAAATGGATTACAAATATTATTATATTACGAAAATAAGATAACTTGGGATCAGTTGTTGAGGATGTCTGCAGTTTTGGAATGTTAAGTGAAATGCAAATGCAACATGGAGTCCACAATCTGTTCCACCCAAATTTGCTTTCCAAATTTCAAATAGCACTTTTTCCCTTCTGACCCTCGACAACAAATTATAGGGTCAAATTTCTCCTATTATTTCGTGCGAAAATTACAAACAGAGCAAAAATAACAATATAGTGAAAAAAAATCAAATTTTGCTCACCCTCAAATTTTATAAAATTCTGCGAAGCACCTATGAGTTCAAAAAGCTCAACAAACCTCTAGGAGAATTCCTTAAGGGGTCTAGTTTCCAAAATTGGATCAATTGTGGAACCTTCCACTATTTTGTTACCTCAGGGGTTCTGCAAATGTGACATGGTGTCTGCAATCTTTTCCAGTCAAATTTTCACTCCAAACACCAAAAAGCACTTCTTTCCCTTCTCAGCCTTGCAAACAAACAGCAGTTTCTAACTACATGTGAGATTTTGTCACATTAAGGGGAAATTGCTTAATACTTTTTTTAAATAATTTCTCCTATTATCTGTTATGGAAATGAAAAATTTAGGGCTAAAGCAAAATTTTCATGGAAGAAATTTAATTGTTTATGTTTTAAGTCCACGTTGCCTTAACTCTTGTTTAACTCCTGAAGAGTTAACAAATTTTCTTACAGCAGCTTAAAATAATTTGAGGAGTGTAGTTTTTCAAATTGTATCACTTCTGGTGGATATCCCACAAAGTCACTTCAAAACTGAATATATCTGTAAAAAATAAAATATGCAAATTTCCATTAAAATTACAAAAATGTGCTAAATTTTAACCCTTATAATATTCAAACGAAATAAAAGGACATTTTTGAAAAAATAGACAAAAGGGAAATGTTATTTGCTAACTGTTTTGTGTGGTATAACAACCTAGTTTAAGGATATATGGTAATTTCAGATGTTTCCACAAGAAAAAACCCTGAAGTGCCATGACCTCAGCACCATCGGAAAAAGTCAGTAATGAGGTCACTGCAGTTCATGCTGAGTGACTTCTCCGCAGATCAAGGTTAGAAATTCTCACGGTAATCTGCTGTGTGGTGGACTCAGTGAATTTTTCCCATGGATCTCACTGAGGTCACAGCAGTTCAGCCCAGCTGGGGACGCAGCCTCAGTGACCGGACATAACCTCTATGACGTCACCACTGGTCACTGAGGCTCCACTCGCAGTAGTTCATTCCCCAGTGGTTCTCAGCCAGGACGGTCGCATCTTGGCACTATCCAGGTAGAAAACTATTAATCCTCCAGGCATGGATTACGGCGTGAGACAGAATGACAGATAGGTGAGGGATATTTTTTTTTTTTTTTTTTTTAGTTTTATTACAGGAGAACGAGGGCTTCGGTGGAATAGGCTTTAGGTGACTATAACTGTGTTAGTTATTTTTAAATAAAATGGAAAACTGCATTTAGTGTTATTTCCAATAAAGGACTTTATTCTGCCTGTGTCTTTATTTACCATGTAACTATAGGATTAGTAATGGATTGGTGTCTTATAGACACTTCTCCATTACTAAACTGTGGGCTTGATGTCACATGACAATACAAAGGTGACATCAACCCCACAAATATGAACCCCAGTTGTGACCACTACAGGGCAAATGGGAAGAGCAAGGCAAAAAGCCATAATTGGCAATTCTAATAGATGTGCATTTTCTGGGGAGCTATGAGCTGCTATTTTTAGGCTGAGGAGCCTATACCCATGGCCCATTACCAGCCTGAGAATACCAGCCCCCAGCTGTCTGCTTTAGCAAGGCTGGTTGTCAAAAATGGGGGGACTGCACACCATTTTTTAAAATTATTTACGGCATTAAAAATACGGCATGGGGACCCCTCTATTCTTGATAATCAACCTTGCTGAAGCTAACAGCTGAGGGTTGCAGCCATCAACTGTGAGTTTTGCTTGGCTGGTTATCAAAAATACAGGGGAACCCATGCAGGTTTTTTTCTTTTTAAAATTATTTATTTAAAGTGCAGGAGCAGCTGATGAATACTCACATCCATCGCTCCTGCTATCACTGTTGTTAGCGTCAGCAGATGTCAGCTGATGGGAGTTGTAGTCTTTTTACCTCCGATCGCAGCTGAATGCTCACGCTGTCTTCTGACAGCATGGGAACCGCGGCTCTTGACCAGCGAAGATGATTTTAACACTGATCAGAAGAGCTACGCTGGTGTTTCCCACGCTGTCACACAGCTTGTGAAACACTGGCTTTTGTGATGTGTATGTTCGTCTAAATTCGGAGATTTATTTGATGATTAAATCAGTGAATTTTGCAAATTCAGCGATCGTGAGCCAAATCAAACATTGAAATATTCACTATTTTCTAATTACCACATAAAGTGACAGATTTGAAAGATGTGCTTGGTCGTTAATGTCAAAATTAGCTCCCTCAGTAAGGGATAATAATAGATTGCTAAAGTTTGTTTTGTCACATTATAAACAATATTTTCTCATTAATATTCTATTCTACAGAGATTAAATGCAATCGTCCAATTGTGGATAAAGGGAGCGTGAATAAACCAGGCCAACTTATCTTCAATAATAATGAAATGATACAAGTTACATGTGAGCAAGGATATCGTCCAAATAGAAATGGAGAATCGACATGCACTAAAGATGACTGGTTTCCTAAACCTTCTTGCACTGGTGAGTAAACACTTTATATTTCAGGTACAATATATTCTATATTTTAATATGTTTATTTATAATTACTGCGCTGAAGTCTATAATGTACAAGTGCTTCTCACAAAATTAGAATTTCATCAAAAAGTTAATTTATTTCACTTCTTCAATACATAAAGTGAATCTCATATATTATATAGAGTCATTACAAACAGAGTGATCTATTTCAAGAATTTATTTCTGTTAATATTGATGATTATGGCTTACAGCCAATGAATTTCAAAAGTCATTATCTCATTAAATTAAAATACTTTATACCACTAGCTTGAAAAATGATTTTAAAATCTGAAATGTTGGCCTACTGAAATGTATGTACAGTAAATGCACTCCATACTTGGTCGGGGCTCCTTTCTCATCAATAACTGCGTTAATGCAGCATGGCAAGGAGGACACTGCTGAGGTGTTAAGGAAGCCCAGGTTGCTTTGATAGCAGCCTTCAGCTACTCTGCATTGTTGCATCTGGTATCTCTCATCTTCCTCTTGACAATGCCCCTTAATTTATGGGGTTAAGGTCAGGCAAGTGTGCTGACCAATCAAGCACAGTGATACTGTTGTTCTTCAGAATGAAGGTAGTCAGCAACGCTACATTGCTTCCCTCACTGTAATCCCAGTGGTTAGGACACCACCAGCAGCAAATGTGGAGGTATCGTCGCAAGGCCAAAGCAGTCAGGGAATCATAAGGCTTTTGGTAGGAAACACTGTATGTAGGCCAACATCAAGAATACCATCACCAAGCCTCTCTTAATCCGCCATGTCCACCACCCCCACCGCTAGTTCCACCATATGCAGCTCTCCAGTCCAGCTCATCCTACAAGAAACTTTCGTTAGGAAAAGAAAGCACTCATCCTCTCATCCGCGTACACAGGGTTTGAATGCCCACATTGCTAGACTAATCTCGTTAGAGATGATGCCCTACCGGTTGGTTGAAAGTGAAGCTTTCAAACACCTGATGGCCTACGCAGTACCACGCTATGACCTATCCAGTCAGCACTTCTTTGTGAGAAAAGTCATCCCAGCCCTCCACCAGCATGTCAAAGACCGCATTGTCAATGCACTGAGGCAATCAGTCAGTGGAAAGGTGCACTTCACAACAGATGCATGGACCAGTAGGCATGGTCAGTGAAGTTACGTGTCCATCATTGTGCACTGGGTTAATGTGGTGGATGCAGGGTCCACAGGGGACAGCCAAAGTGGGACAGTTCTGCCTAGCCCACGGTCTAGGAAACAGTTGGCTGTAGGCATTCGCCACCCCTCCTTCTACTCCTCCAGAAGAAAAAGCTCGTCCACAGAGCACAGTCGCACAACCACTCCATCCGCAGCTGCCAGTGTTGCACACGAGGTGTCCCATTATCGAACAGCTAGTCGTAAGCGTCAGCAGGCTGTGCTACAAATGAAGTGTTTGGGCGACATCAGACACACCACAGAAGTACTGGCCGAGTACTTGCAGCAACAAACTCAGTCATGGCTGTGCAGTGTACATCTTGAGGCAGGCAAGGTAGTCAGTGATAACGGAAGGAATTTTTTGGCTACCATGGCCCTTTCAGAAATGAAACACATACCTTGCCTGGCTCACACCTTGAACCTGGTGGTGCAGTGCTTCCTCAAAAATTATCCTGAGTTACCAGCCCTGCTCCTGAATGTGCGAAGACTTTGCTCGCACGTCCGCTGGTCGCCCGTACACTCCAGCCGTATGCTGAACCATCAGCGATTGCTGAATCTTCCCCAGCACCGCCTGATAATCGACATTGCAACAAGGTGGAACTCCACAATGCACATGATTCAGAGGCTGTGCGAACAGAGGCGTGCTGTAATTAATTTGTGGGAGGATACACATACACGGGCAGGTACTTTGATGGCAGACATGGAGTTGTCTGGTGTGCAGTGGTCCAAGCTACAAGACCTCTGTCAAGTCCTTCAGTGTTTTGAGGAATGTACACGGCTGGTAAGTGCAGACGACGCCATCATAAGCATGAGCATCCCACTAATGCGTCTGCTGATGCAAAGTTTGACGCACATTAATGAGCTGGCATCTGCAGCCGAGGAGGAGGGAAGCCTTGATGACAGTCAGCCATTGTCTGCTGAGGGAACTCTCCTGGATGAGGTGGCGGATGAAGAGGAGAAGGAGGAGGATGATGGGGATGAATATTTATGGGAGGAGGATGCTTCTCAGGGGACAATTAAAACTGTTGGCATTGCAAGGTCAGGTACAGGGTTTTTGCAGGACACAAGTGATGTTGATTTGCAAGAAAATGCTCCTCAACCCAGCACAAGCAGTGAATTGACACCTGGAACATTGGCACACATGGCTGAGTATGCCTTGCATATCCTAAAAAGGGACCCCAGCATTATCAAAATGATGACTGATGACTAGTGTTGAGCATTTCGATACCGCAAGTATCGGGTATCGGCCGATACTTGCGGTATCGGAATTCCGATACCGAGATCCGATACTTTTGTGGTATCGGGTATCGGTAACGGATCCATAGGGATGTGTAAAATAAAGAATTAAAATAAAAAATATTGATATATTCACCTCTCCGGCGGCCCCTGGACATCACGCTGGTAACCGGCAGGCTTCTTTGTTTAAAATGCGCGCGTTTAGGACCTGCGAATGACGTCGCGGCTTCTGATTGGTCGCGTGCCGCCCATGTGACCGCCACGCGACCAATCAGAAGCCGTGACGTCATTCGCAGGTCCTAAATTCCTAGAATTAGGAGTTTAGTGAATGAGAATGACGTCGCGGCTTCTAATTGGTCGCGTGGCGGTCACATGAGCGGCACGCGACCAATCAGAAGCCGCGACGTCATTCTCATTCACTAAACTCCTAATTCTAGGAATTTAGGACCTGCGAATGACGTCACGGCTTCTGATTGGTCGCGTGGCGGTCACATGGGCGGCACGCGACCAATCAGAAGCCGCGACGTCATTCGCAGGTCCTAAACGCGCGCATTTTAAACAAAGAAGCCTGCCGGTTACCAGCGTGATGTCCAGGGGCCGCCGGAGAGGTGAATATATCAATATTTTTTATTTTAATTCTTTATTTAACACATTAATATGGATCCCAGGGCCTGAAGGAGAGTTTCCTCTCCTTCAGACCCTGGGAACCATCAGGATGCCTTCCGATACTTGGTGTCCCATTGACTTGTATTGGTATCGGATATCGGTATCGGCGATATCCGATATTTTTCGGGTATCGGCCGATACTATCCGATACCGATACTTTCAAGTATCGGACGGTATCGCTCAACACTACTGATGACTATTACTGGTTGGCCTGCCTCCTGGATCCACGATATAAAGGAAAATTACAAAATATCATGCCACATGAGAACCTTGAGCAAATATTGGCTACCAAACAAGCAACTCTTGTAGACCGTTTGGTTCAGGCATTCCCAGCACACAGCGGTGGTGATGGTTCTCACACGAGCCGTAGGGGGCAACATGGCAGAGGTGTTAGAGGTGCACAAATGCAAAGTGGCGTTGGACAGAGGGGTTTTATGACCAGGTTGTGGAATGATTTCGCAATGACCGCTGACATGACAGGTACTGCTGCATCGATTCAAAGTGATAGGAGACAGCATTTGTCCAGTATGGTTACGAACTACTTTTCCTCCTTTATCGATGTTCTCCCTCACAGGTCATTCCCCTGGCCTGAATTGGCAGAATATGCATTACAGAAGCTCTCTTGACCTGCTTCTACTGTGCTATCAGAAAGAGTCTTCAGTGCTGCTGGTTCAATACTGACTGAAAAAAGGACACGTCTGGCTACCCAGAATGTTCATGATCTAACCTTTATTAAAATGAACCAATCATGGATTTCAAATTATTTGCCCCGCCTTCCCCTGCTGACACGTTGCTTGCCTGAAAAACTTCTTGCTTTTTGCCTCCTCTTACTGATTTCTCCAATTCCTCCATTTGCAGCTGCAGAATGTCCACCATAGGCCATTTTTATACCTCCCTAAATGGGCTGACTCCCCCCAACAGGGCCGTGGTCACCACCGGCGCAAGCACCCTTGCGAGTGCCGTTTGTCTGGACAGATGGGTGCGCCCACTCTTGGGCAATGGCACTGGCACAGGGTCCCTCATAGTACAATGAAGTGTCTCTGACGGTGGTGGTGCACAACCAATGTCAGACACACACTGTAGGAATATGAGGGGCCCTGTGCCAGTACCGCCGCCCACGAGAGAGTGTTCCCCCCCAGCTCGAACAGTGCTCTACCACTTGCAGTACTTACCTCTCCCTGCTCCACCACTGTGTAGTCTGTGCTGTTAAATCCTTCAATGGCACTGCTTATACAAATGTGTTGAAATGATACATGATAGTTAAAATATACAGGGGCCCTGGCCTCTATTTAGACCAGTTAATACTTTGCGCCTACTACCACTGTCTGCTACACAGAGGAGGAGCCCTCCCCTGTACCTAGCTATGCCACCTGTTTATCGACTTTTTATCAGCAGACATTTAGCCTACTTTATCATTTGGGCCTACCAACTGTGCCTGCCACTCATTACAGTTGTCCTCCACTCAACAAACCAATGCCGCCTGTTTATTCCTGTTACCAATTATGAACTGCATTTAGCCTACTTTATTATTTGGGCCTACCAACTGTGCCTGCCACTCATTACAGTTGTCCTCCACTGAACAAATCAATTCCGCCTGTTTATTCCTGTTACCAATTATGAACTGCATTTAGCCTACTTTATTATTTGGGCCTTCCAATAGTGTCTGTTTGCCACTCATTACAGTTGTCCTCCACTGAACAAACCAATGCTGCCTGTTTAGTCCTGTTACCAATTTTGAACTGCATTTAGCGTACTTTATTATTTGGGCCTTCCAACAGTGTCTGTCTGCCACTCATTACAGTTGTCCTCCACTGAACAAACCAATGCCGCCTGTTTAGTCCTGTTACCAATTTTGAACTGCATTTAGCCTACTTTATTATTTGGGCCTACCAACTGTGTCTGTCTGCCACTCATTACAGGTGTCCTCCACTGAACAAACCAATGCTGCCTGTTAAGTCATGTTACCAATTTTGAACTGCATTTAGCCAACTTTATTATTTGGGCCTTCCAACAGTGTCTGTCTGCTACTCATTACAGTTGTCTTCCATTGAACAAACCAATGCCGCCTGTTTAGTCCTGTTACCAATTTTGAACAGCATTTAGCCTACTTTATTACTTGGGCCTATATCTGTGATTCCTCCTCATCCTGCCCATTGCCCAGCCACTGCTAGATGAGTCTGCTGGTACATTGACCCAGACCACTACATTTCCCTTGCACTCTACACAGCCAGAATCTGACCCTTCTGAAAGTCAGGTTCCCCTTCCCGCATACTATACTACCTTACACGGGGACAAAGAGGAAGGTGCAGATAGAAGTGCAGGTTCCTTCATCAGGTGGGGGGGCATGCTCATTGGCACTGGCACAGGACCCCTCATAGTATGCAAAAGTGTCTCTGGCAGTAGGAGGCGCCACCCGCCGTCAAACACACCGCCGTACTATGAGGGGCCCAGTGCCAGTGCCAACGAGTGGGCCCCCCCTGCTTGCTCAGGATCATAGCACTTGCAAAGTTGAAATACTTACCGCTCCCTGCTCCACTGCCGTGACGTATTCTGCGTTTCCTGGGCCCACGAAAATCTTGAGCCCGCCCTACCCCCCACAACTTTAGCCAAATGACCCCCAGTTTTCAATGCCTAACTATTATAATAAAGTAAATTAAGATTGACAAACTTAAGTAATAAGAATTGATGTTTTTGGCATTAAAATGGGCAATGTAGGTGTTTTCCTGTCCTCCACTCACTGCCGACTTTGATTCCCCATTGACTTGCATTGGGTTCCGTGTTTCAGTCGGCCCACAACTTTTCGCAATAATCAGCCGATTTCACCCGACCCGACTTTTGACAAAGTCGGGTTTCACAAAACCCAACCCGATCCTAAAAAAGTAAGTCGCTTAACTCTAGTTACAGTACCCCCCCTTTATGGCCCCTCTTCTTCAAGCCCGCCAGAATAACTTGTAGAAGAAGGATAGGAGCACACATAGTCAGAGCCATCACAACATTCCTCTGGTAGAATGAGGTAGATGAGACATTAGAGATCTCAGGATGCTTAGTATCTTTGAGTCCAGTAAGGCTACGTTCACATTAGCGTCGCGTCGCTGTTGCGTCGGCGACGCAGCGGCGACGCAGCGGCGACGCACCCCTGTTTAACATAGGGGACGCGTGCGTCTTTTTGCACGCGTTTTCCGACACGTGCGTTGTTTTAGACGCTAGCGTCGGACGCAAGAAAACGCTACAAGTTGCATTTTTCTTGCGTCCGATTTCGTCAAAAAACGACGCACGCGTCGCAGTTTGCGCGCGTTTTTCCGTGCGTCGCCGCTGCGTCGCCGACGCAACAGCGACGCGACGCTAATGTGAACGTAGCCTAAGATCAGCTTCCCACACAGAAGATACAAGGGACAGGACGTCTTTCACCTGGTTGACTGAAAACAGGGACTTGGAAGCTTCTGATTTGATCTCAACATAATCCGATTCTTTGGACACTGAAGACACCTTCACTGGATCCAACTTCAGCCCATCATCACAAGAAAATTGAACCTCCTCCTTTGGACTGGTGGAAAGCAGAGATGAGAACACTTCTGTCTTGGGATCTTCACCCACTAGCCAGATGGAAACTGGAGGCATACATACAGGAAACATCTTCAGCCTGGAACCCTGAAAAAAACTGGACCTCCTCTTCCGGATTAGAGGATGAGTCTGACAAAACTGGACCATCTCTTCTTACGTATTGGTGAAGAACAGAGATACAAGAGCTTCTGCTTCAACTTCTTTATCCACCTGCCACATGGAGTCTGAAGGCGTCTTTACAGGAAGCATCTTCTGCCCATAGTTCAGAGAAAAAATTTTAAGCGACAGGGATGTTTCTGGGAACTGGTCACTGGTATTGTCACTGGAAGTGTGCGGAGAGGGCGCCACTGCTTCCTTTTCTTCAGTGGCGTCAGCACACCATGACTTAACCAGCAGATCAGGTGGAGAAGTTGACAACACTGTAGACTGACCTTGCATTATAGGAACTAGAAATCTCTGGAGACTAGGTAGTTCAAAATGCAGCACCATGCTGGATCTTCGGACCGGACTGGGCAGTAGAGTACCCAGCTCAGAACGACCAATGGGCAAACTGGTAAGCAAGTGAAAAACAAATTTCTTTGAATATAATGCTCCAATTTGGAGCTGTAGTAGTCCCTTCGACACTGGACGGTTCATAAGTAAGACTCGGCATTCACCAAACACCTTCACAGGATTCTGGAGCTGTGGAACAGGAACCACACATAGACTCCATCTGGTTTGCAACTTGAACACATCTGCAGGACCGAAGCTCCCACAAGGCACCGGAACAGACACAGACTTTAGCTGAAGGGAGTTATTCTCACCAAGGGCAGTCTCTCCTACTGGCCCGAGGTTTTGGAGCATTAGATCCCCTGGACAGAGGCCATCCAGGTGTTCCTCACAAAAGCAGCGACATTGTATGCCCTTCTTATGGCTGATTTCAGGCTGCTGCTTTGCCAACCCACTCTCATCAACCTTCTTAGGCTTCAAACGGGTAGCTGCTTGAACGAGTAGAGTAACTGGAGGATCACAGATGATCATGGCTTGACGTGGAGGTTTCTTCACGGGTTTCGCCCATCTGGAGCGCCTCGCAGATCTAGATGGGGAAGACTTCACAGGAGCAGCAGGACGAGGTATGTCAAAGACTCTACGGAAGGCTACCAGGAAGGCCCCTAGGTTCATGGCGATAGGATCCCCTGCTTCCCAGAGGGGAGCTATCCATATTAGAGCATCTTTGGCCAGGTAGGACATGATGTAACCACCTTGACCCGGTCAGAGGGGAAACAAGCTGCATTCTGCAAGCACTGCTTCAGGAACCCCTGGCATTCTTCAGGATTCCCATAGAACATAGGTGGGTCAGCTGGTTCATGCTCCTCCTCATAGGTCTGAAGTTGCTTGAAAAGAGTATTAGAGACTATAATTAGATCAGAAGTCTCTTCAATCTGAACCACAATTGGTGGAACAAATTTTTCAGGTTGCTCATACGGGCAGAGAGAAAGTTCATCATGCTCTGCGAGCGGTAGGACATGGGATACAGTGGAGGCCATGGCCTGTGCAAACTGCCACACTCATGCCATGACTGGTGGGCGTGAGCTCTGGGGGTTTGTGGTCTCACTGTGCCACAAACCAGACTACCCTGGAAGGGGCGTGACTATGACAGCTGCCTGGGTTTTCACTGGAGCCTCTGATGGTGAGGTCAGGCTTGTGCAGCAGGCAGCTGCCAGGTGCTACTCCAGGGTGGTGTCTGGCTGTGGCTGCTGATCCCACTCGGAGAACAGGAACACTAGGACAGGTGCGGGCATCAGACAGGACTGGCAGAAGAGCACAGCTGAAACTGAGACGAGTAGGCAGGCACGGCTGAGACACAGGGCTGGCAGAGACACGGCAGAGGACACAGGGCTGGCAGGCACGGCAGAGAACACAGGGCTGGCAGGCATGGCAGAGAACATAGGGCTGGCAGGAACAGCATATGAAGGTGTGGTGTAAGAAGGAACAGGTAGGGACCTGTTCACACAGTAGGTGCAGCTATGGATATGTAGTATGAAGAAACAGGTAGGGACCTGTTCACACTGGAGGTAATAAAACAAGCAGAAAGGAATGAAGAATGAAGGAACAGGTTGGGACCTGTTCACACAGGAGATGCAGGTATGGAAACAGCGCAGAAAGGAATGAAGAATGAAGGAACAGGTTGGGACCTGTTCACACAGGAGATGCAGGTACGGAAACAAGCCAGAAGGAAAGGAGAATGAAGGAACAGGTTGGGACCTGTTCACACAGGAAGAGAAGTGCAAGGCTGCAGATAGGAGTGGAAGAGCAGCAAGAGATAGCGTAGCAACAAAAGCCAAGCAGAGCAGAACCGCAAGGAATGCGGAGAGGAGCTGCAGCAAGAGGTTTCTGCAGAAACTAAGCAGAGCGGAACCACAAGGAATGCGGAGAGGAGCTGCAGAAAAAGATCACTGCAGCAACGGGAGCAAAGTAGAACGGAGCAGAACCGCGGGAGTGCGGAGCAGAGGTAGAGCGCAAAGTTACAGAGCAGGCAGAGCCTCGAGAGTGCGGAGTATAAGCAGGCTGAGAACACAAGGAAAGACACAGCAGGGAAGGAAGCCACAGACAAGGAGACAGAGGTAGGACAGCCAG
Organism: Ranitomeya imitator; assembly: GCF_032444005.1. NCBI lineage: Eukaryota > Metazoa > Chordata > Amphibia > Anura > Dendrobatidae > Ranitomeya > Ranitomeya imitator. The sequence goes on from NC_091289.1 coordinate 117,211,082, forward strand.
GAAGCATGCAGAGAGCAGAGGCACAGAATATGGCGCTGGCAAGAAACAGAAACCACAACATGACCTGGAGCAGTGGGTAAGATAGTGTGAGAGATGAGAGGCCATGCCGTGATGCCAGCAGAGTTGTTACAGGAGGCAACAAATGTGATGTGAGATGTACAACAAAGACCATGGCAGTAGCAAAGAGCTGGCACTGTACCCAGTAGGGCCAATAATACTCAAATTGTTTGTTTTTCACAATTATTTCAGCATATAGTCAAAAGTTGACTGAAAGAGGAAAAACCTATTTATTTGTAAACTTCTTGCATAGTCAGGAAATATGCACATTTAGATTTCTAAAGCAGGTAGTCTACTGCCATTTCTTACTCATTGTGCTTTTTCAGGGAACAGTGGAAAGGCCACCCATTCTTTCAACCCCTCCTGCAATAACCCTTCCACTATGTGTAACTTCATTAAAGCAATGAAATGAATGAAACAGAGAAAAAACCCTGCTTCAGAATTCATTGTTACAAAACTGTTGAATTAATTATGGTTTATCTAATACTAGTGGACTTGTAGCATTTGTTTTATTCATCCAATTGGCATCAATTCTCAGTAATTTCTTATGTTTATCACCACCACCATCAGTCAGCATATAAATATGCTGCAAACCAGCAAATCTAAGACAGGACCCTCCTCCATGTGTTTCCCTAACATACTTAATCAAGCACAAGCAGCCCCTCTCTGTTAAAATAGAATTGATATTTCCGAAAAAGAGAAAAAAAGTATTGTTTTACTTATATTATAGAATTCACATGGGCACTATTATGTGTTTACCACGAAAGAGAAGAGTCAGAAGACTGCAGAGTTTGATTTCTCCTACCTCTGCTTTGTTTAGAAGCACTTCACCTACATATAAAATGGTGTAGATTTATTTTGGCAGTAGATGAGTTGTCACAATCCATTTTTGGATTCGTGGCAGCTGTGGTTCCACTATGTTTTAAATATAGCTTTTTTCCTTTCAGGACCAGCGAGGGTTAAGGTCAGTTTCCCTTGCGGGCAATCTGTTGCAACTGCAGAGTTAGGTCAGCTGATGTGGGTGGTAACCACTCCCACCATCATATAAATGGTCACCTGATGCATCAGCTGACTGTTAGTGATAGAGTTATTCTATGGAGACCAGCTGTGCAGGCGCAGCTCTATGGTGTTAGCGCTGTATCATCTCTTTCTGGAGTATTGAGCCCTGTTTCGGTGTCATCTGTGGTTTGGAGCTTGGCAGCGGAGCCTGGAGCTAAGTGTCGTGTTTTTTCCTCTTCTGCCTCCTGTTTGTCACTCTCCCCTGTGTTTGTACCATCTGCAGTAGTGATGCTATCACCCTTGCCAGCCAGTGCACTAGCCAGGGCAGTGTGATGTGACAGCCAGGGACGAGGTTCCTGATGGTAGTGGGGGGAAGGACCCACTTATTGCATTAGGGGAGTGCATGGTCAGGCTCAGGTTTGAGCAGGTGGTGACCATCCCTCTTTTGCTATCGGTAGAACCTTCCTCTCCCCATTTCCATCCCTTTGGGGGGGTGTCTTGCCGTCCCATGACCAATTCCCCCATTGGGACATTGTATTTCTTGACATTATCACCAACCCTGTACTTTTTTTCTGGTGAACCCATGGCTCAAGCACAGGCTTTTGCTCAGCTGATCCAGACCCTCATGCATGAGGTTAAGGAGCTGCGGTGTCAGATAGTGTAGCAGCTTCAGCAGGTGTCAGGGTTTTGGGTCTCGGCTCATTTTCAGAGTCAGCTGGAACCCAAGATATCTCTCCCTGACAGGTTCTCTGGAGAGAGATACATTTTTGTTTTTTAAGGAGGCCTGTAAACTATATTTCATGCTCCACCTTCATTTTTCAGGGAGTGAGGAACAGCATGTGAGGATTATAGTCTCCCTTCTCAAAGGTGATCCCCAATCCTGGGCCTTCTCCCTGCTGACTGATTCACCATCTTTGCAGTCGGCAGATGAGTTTTTTGCGGAACTGGCGCTAATGAGTGATTCCCTACTAAAATTGAAGAGGGGACTGGATGCTTTTCTTGAAAACTATAATGTTGCAGGTGATATATACTAGATTCATTGATAGGGTGTTGATCCAGGGAACTAGTCTGATTGCCATATGTGGAGTCGGGAAGGATTTTTTTCCCCAATGTGGAGCTTATTTTTTGCCACATGGTTTTTTTTTGCCTTCCTCTGGATCAATATGTTAGGACATGTTAGGTTAGGCTATGGGTTGAACTAGATAGACTTAAAGTCTTCCTTCAACCTTAATAACTATGTTACTATGTAGTGTATGAGGATCTTTATGGCGTCTCCCTGGCTGAGTCTAGACTCTGTAAAATCAAGCAGGGGGGCCTGCTGGCTGAGGAATACTGCTCAGAGTTTAGGAGATGGGCCACTGACATGCAGTGGAACGACCCTGCCCTTAGGAGCCATTACTGTCAGTGTCTGTCAGCTATCCTTCAGGATACTCTGGTGCAGTATGCTACTCCTGGATTTTTGTAGGCCGCCATGACCCTCGCTGTATGGGTGGATAGATGCCTCAGGGAGATACATATGCAGAATCTACCCCCTGTGCTTCTTTGTAGGGAGGAGGACAGATTGGTGCAGATGGATGAACCTGTGCAGCTGGGAGGAGTCCCTTATCAAACTGGGTTGCCTGCGGTTCACGGCAGTATGGGGGCATGTTTCTACTGTGGTCTTACAGGTAATTACATCAATGTCTGCCCAGCTTTTGCCACAGTAGGTACACCAACTCAAAAGCTGCGTCCCCCTGGTCGTGTAGAGGGAGGTAACCAGGGTGTATATATTTCCTCCATCTTTTTGACTCAGTGTACCATTCCTACTGAAGTGGTGGTTGGCGGGGTTACTGAGACTATACCTGTGCCTATGGATAGTGGAGCTGGAGTCAATTTGGTGGATTCCTGCTTTGTTCAGACCCATGGTCTGAAGGGTAAGACGCTGGCGAAACCAATTAGTGTTCAGACAATTGACTCTGTCCCACTCAGCCAGAGTAGGGTGACCCAAGTCATAGATAATATTAACCCATGTATAGGGTCAATTCATGAAGAGACCCTACATACCCTTTTATATCTTGGAGGGTATGCCAGCTCCCGTCTTCCTAGGCCTAACTTGGTTGAAGAGACACAACCCGGTCATAAATTGGCGGTCCAGGGAAGTAGTCAGCTGGGACCAGTTGTGTAAAAACTGCTGCCTGTGAGCTACAATCTCAACCATCCTTCTCCAACCTACCTCTTCTTCTCCAGTAGGGCCAGCTGAGGTGCTGTCAGGGAGTAGGGCCAAGACTCAACCCTCACCACAAGTAAATCCTGAGTCTTGGAGTCATTTTAGGAGGAGGGGTCAGGAGAGGGTGGTGGTTTCCTCTGTATGTAGTGAGGGTATGAGTTTGGTGACACAAGAGGACGCTTCTGTTTTCCGTTCCTCAAAGAGTTCACCATCATTTGGCAAATGCATGAGTGGAAATACATGTTCAGGTCCGGACCTATGTGTGAATTAGTACGTGTGGGTGTCCACCAATAACATCAGGTGGAAGTACACAACTTGGACCTGGAGTTCTAGGGTGATCGGGCCATATTGGGTGTTGGCCATTCTCAGCCTGGGTACTTTCCAGCTGGAGTTACCCCCAGAAATTCGTGTACACGGCATATTCCACATGTATTCTAGAGATTTGTTGCACCTCTGGAGCCTAAGTTATTGCCATCTCCATTGGGCTGCATTTGCTGTAAACCTGAGGATCAGATGACTGCGTAGGTAAATCTCTGTGGATCGAGGAGTCCTCGCCGTAAGTTGCTTCTGGTGAGGTCCGGTGTTAAGTGTCCAGAGGCCGCTCATTGAAAGGGGGGTACTGTCAAGATCCATTTTTGGATTTGTGGCAGTTCTGGTTCCACTATGTTTTAAATGTAGCTTTTTTACTTTCAGGACCAGTGGGGGTTAATGTCGGTTTCCCTTGTGGGCAATCTTTTGCAACTGCAGAGTTGTTAGGCCAGCTGATTTGGGTGGTAACCACTCCCACCATACTAAAAATGGTCACCTGATGTATCAGCTGACTGTTAGTGATAGAGTTATTCTATGGAGACTAGCCGTGCAGTTGCAGTTCTCTGGTGTCAGCACTGTTTCTTCTATTTCTCGAGTTTGGAGTCCTGTTTCAGTGTCATCTGTGGTGTGGAGCTTGGCAGCAGAGCCTGAAGCTAAGTATGGTGTTTTTCCTTATCTACCTCATGTTTGTCACTGTCTCCTGTGTTTGTACCATCTGCAGTGAGGAGGCTAGCTCCCTTGCTGGCCAGTGTACTTGCCAGGGCAGTGTGAGGTGACAGCTAAGCATGAGGTTCCTGACCACGGTGTGGGAAGGACCCACTTAGGGCATTAGGGGAGTGCAGAGTCAGGCTCAGGCTTGAGCAGATGGTGACCATCCCTATCAGTAGGGCCTTCCTCTCCACATTTCCATCTCGTTTTCTGTGTGTCGTGTCATCCAATGACCGACCCCTCATTGGGTCATTGTATTTCATGACATAATTCTGTTCAGTTGAGAGGTCTTGGAAGCTTTCCTTTATTAACCCCTTTACCCCAAGGGTGGTTTGCATGTTAATGACTGGTCCAATTTTTACAATTCTGAAAACTTTTCCTTTATGAGGTTATAACTCTAGTTCGCTTCAACGGATTCTGGTGAATCTGACAATGTTTTCTCATAACATATGAATCACTCATTACAACATCATACGGCAGAGAGTTCCATAGTCTCACTGCTCTTACAGTAAAGAATCTGTCTGTTATTATGCTTAAACCTTCTTTCCTCCCGACGTAGAGGATGCCCCCTTGTCCCTGTCTCAGGTCTATGATTAAAAAGATAATCAGAAAGTCTTTGTACTGTCCCCTCATATATTTATACATTAAAATAAGATCACCGCTTAGCCTTCATTTTTTCCAAACTAAATAGCCCCAAGTGTAATAACAGATCTTGGTATTGCAAGCCCCCCAGTCCTTTAATAACCTTGGTCGCTCTCCTCTGCACCCGCTCTAGTTAAGCTATGTCTTTCTTATACACCGGAGACCAGAACTGTACACAGTATTCTAAGTGTGGTCGCGCAAGCGATTTGTATAGAGGTAAAATGATGTTCTTCTCATGAGCATCAATGCCTCTTTAATGCATCCCATCATTTTATTTGCCTTTGTAGCAGCTGCCTGTCACTGGCCACTAAATGTGAGTTTGTCATCCACCCATACACCCAGGTCTTTTTCATTTATGGTTTTGCCCAGCGTTCGTCAACTACTATCGTAAGTTCATCAAAAACTTTTTGTTTGTGGCCAAACCTCTGATGGATATGACCAGGATTGGGTCTGTCCAGTCAGGGAGGCATTTGATAACTTGAAAGAGTGTTTTGTATCGGCAACAATTTTCTCACAGCCTTGCGTCACTCAGGTATTTATTGTAGAAGTTGATGTGTCTGAAGTGGGCGTGAGGCTGTATTGTATCCTGGTTAATGATGAGCGAAAGTGCTCGCCATTACTCGGCACTTGCCCAAATATTACTGGGCTCGTGTACTCGGCGAGCACCGAGTATTTCCGGGATTATTTGGCAGGAGCTCAGGTCTCCGCCCTGCAATTTTGGAGCTCTTTAGAGCCAATGACCATGCAGGGATTGTCTGCTATGCACTGTAATGCCAGAGCCATCTTTGTTATGGTATTACAGTGATTGGCTGGCCCTGCTTACCGCATTTTGCTCCGGAGTTAGCTAGTGTAGGGAGAGCTGCTGCTGAGATAGGGTCAAATTAATTCTAGTTGGTGTGGGTCTGCTAGTGTTCAGTTCACAAATCCAGATAAACCAACATTTCTTTTTAGGGCAAATTCTGCGGTACATAGATTGCAGCACTAGGTAGGCCAGGGAGTCTATCTGCACATATCCACATCAATGCAAGACCTGCAGGCACTGTATGTGAGTACATAGATCTCACTGCATACCTCAAATGCTCCATTACTGTCTGCTGCTGCTTATTTTATATATACCTAGCTGCAGTTATCTGTGGCAATTTTTTTTTTGCAGCTTCTACCTGCTCATTTTATTATACAGCAATCCATAGCCCCCTTTTTCTACATTTATTTGCTTGGTCATGCTGCAGACTACAGCCAGGTCATTGCAATACAAGAGAGTGCAAATCTAAGAATTAAAAAATATTTTTTTTGTCTAAGGCATCAGATGTGAGTGCGCCAAAAAATCTGTCCTTTTTTTGGTACTATCTAAAATTTTGTAAAGTCTTACATTTTTGGAGTCCATGTTCCTGCCCCAAAAATCTGTAGCAGGCCCCAAAATATTTAGCTACAGTTCTTATATTTATCACTGTGAGTAGTAAGCCACATGCATCGCAAATCATTGCGCTAAATATCTTACAATTTCAGTGCTCCAATTTTTTTTAGTGTCATAGCCAACTTATTGACACAATTTTGGTGTAAAAAATCAAGGCCACATTTTGATCAGTCTGTTATCTCTGGCTGACGCCTGGTGCATTTATGTTGTCAAAATAATTGCATTGCAGGCATACGTTGCATTTTTCTGTCTGCTAGCCTTGGTCTACTCAGTATCTAGTGTTTTTTAAAAAATGTAAAAAAAAAATGATACAGTCTGTTATCTCCGTCAGACGCTTGGTGTATCTGTGGAGTCAAAATCTTCACTTCGCAGGCATACGTTGCATTGTTCTGTTTGCTGGCCTTGATCTACTCAGTATTTAGTGCTTTCAAAAATAAAAAAAAAACAAATTTAGATTTATTCTTAAGGGTGCACGCATGTGTGGGGTCACACACATTCAGCAAAGCATCTCATTAGCTAAGCATCAAGCTAAAAGCAGTTACTTCATGGAAGTTAGTCAGGGCAGGAGTCAGGTAACCCACACTCTGCTCTCCCTTTTATCCATGTGCTTTATTCCTATCCTCCTATGTTCCTTTGCCATCCAAATTCATTACCCCATCCCCCTCCATCACGACTCATACACATCAGCCCCTATATACTTCCCTCTCCCATGTACAGCTTCCATGTTTCTCATCTAACTGAAAAAACCTCAGTCCATATTGCCCAAACACACTGCACAAAAAAGCTTCGTACAATTTCAAAAACTTCTTGCTTTTTATCTTCCTACTCCTACTGATTTCGGGTGACATCTCCCCCAACCCCGGTCCACCATCCCCCAACCTCAACCGCCACCCTAGCTCATATCAAAACCATACTAACCTTATTAATATTACTTGCACTCCCTCAACTCTCTCTTTCAATTGTGCCCTTTAGAATACATGGTCTGTTTGTAACAAACTTCCTTTCCTGCACAACTACTTTCTGAACAACTCTCTAAATCTGTTGGCCCTCACTGAAACCTGGATCCAGGACTCTGACACTGTCTTACCTGCTGCCATTTCTCATGGTGGCTTACAATTTTCCCATTCCCCGAGACCCACATTCAGACCTGGTGGTGGAGTCGGCATACTCCTGTCCCCACAGTGCACTTTCCAGGTCATCCCCTCAGTTCTGTCACTCTCATTCCCTTCTTTTGAGGTCCACACCATCAGGCTCTTTCATCCCCTCTCCCTCAGAGTAGAGATTATATATAGGCCCTCAGGCTCACCCACCCACTTCCTGGACCATTTCTCAGCCTGGTTGCCACACTTTGTGTCCTCAGAACTCCCAACCCTTATCATGGGAGACTTCAACATCCCCATCAACAGCCCCAATTCCACATCTGCATCCCAGCTTCTATCACTAACCACTTCTCTTGGCCTCTCACAGCTCTCAACCTCTCAGACACACAAGGATAGTAACACCCATGACCTGGTCTTTGTCCGGCTCTGTTCAAACTCCTACCTAAATAACTCACCGTTTCCCCTCTCTGAACACAACATTCTCTCCTTAATGCTCACAATTCCTCGCCTACCCCAGCACACTCCTACCTACCATTCAGTCAGAAATCTACAAGCCATTAACCCTCATACACTTTCAGACTCCCTACACTCATCACTGTCCCCAATCTCCTCTTTTCCTGTCCTGATCTGGCTGTACACAACTTCAATGACACTCTCAGAACCACCCTGGAAAAAGTAGTGCTCCTCATCCTCAGAACCTCCAAACACAGAGTGAAACAGCCCTGGCTCACATCGCAAACTCGATTTCTCCAGCGATGTGTTAAGAGTTCTGAACACATATAGAGGAAAACTCGCACACCAGTAGACTTCATCCACTTCAAATTTATGTTAAAAACATATAACTCTGCCCTTCACCTCGCCAATAAGACCTACTACACCACTCTGATCTCCTCACTGTCCAACAACCCCAAGAAACATTTTGACACCTTTCCCTCCCTCCTCAGGCCGAAAGCACAAGCCCCTATCACAGACATTTGTGCTGATGACCTGGCCTCCCACTTTAAAGAGAAAATAGATAACATCCATCAGGAAATCTGCTCCCAGACACCAAGTTCAGTGACTCCCATCCCTCCCTGCATCCCTCACTCTCCACATTTGATCCCATCACAGAAGAAGAAGTCTCCAGGTTCCTCTCTTCTTCTCATCCGACTACATGCACTACCGACCCCATTCCCTCTCATCTCCTCCAGCCTCTCTCTCTCTCCAGTCGTCACAACTCACCTAACTACAATCTTTAATCTCTCCCTCTCCTCAGGCATTTTTCCCTCCTTCAAACACTATCATTACTCCATTAATAAAGAAACCCACCCTCGATCCATCCTGCACAAACAACTACTGACCAGTCTCTAATTTCACCTTCATCTCTAAACTCTTGGAGCGCCTGATATACTCCCGCCTTACCCGTTAGCTCTCCACTCACTCCCTACTAGACCCTTCACAGTCCGGCTTCTGCTCCCTACATTTGACAGAAACTGCACTCATCAAAGTGACCAATGACCTTATGACATCAAAACGTAATGGTGACCACTCTCTGCTCATTCTTTTTGACCTTTCTGCAGCTTTTGAAACTGTTGACAACCGTCTCCTACTCTCTAGGCTCCAGTCACTTGGCTTTAAAGGGGTTGTCCACTACTTTCATGTAACCCCCCAATGTACCCCCCCCCAGGGCCCCTATTGAATTGTGTAAATACCTTGCATTGTCGTTTTTGCCTGTGAGCGGCGCTATGGCTGCAGCTGGGTACGGGTCACATGACCCCCAGACTGCAGCCGCCGCTCATTTCCGCCGACGTCACATCAATTTCCAGGCTCTGAAAATTGACGTGACGTCAGCAGCAGGCGTGACCAGCCCCCACAGTCAGCAGTCACTCAGCAAGAGTGACTGGGCTGTGGGCGGTGCTGGGGGCTGCCTGCAGGGCTGTGCTGGGGGCAGGCGGGGCTGTGCTGGGGGCGGACGGGGCTGTGCTGGCTCTGCTGGGGTGAGTGTGTGGACGCCTGATGCCGGGGTCTGGGTGCCGGCATGTGCCGCTCGGCGCCGGTGGTCTCCTGTGCCGCTCGGCACCGGGGGTCTCCTGTGCCGCTCGGCGCCGGGGGTCTCCTGTGCCGCTCGGCGCCGGGGGTCTCCTGTGCCGCTCGGCGCCGGGGTCTCCTGTGCCGCTCAGCGCCGGGGTCTGCTGCGGGGGGTTGTCATGTGTGTGTGTGTATATATATGTGTGTGTGTATATATGTGTGTGTGTGTGTGTGTGTGTGTGTGCAGGCATCGTCCGATGGGACTACAAGCCCCATCGGGCTCTGCCTGCTACACTGACAGTGACTGGCACATTAGCCAATGATGGGACAGTAGTAGTCCCATCATCCGGCTAATGTGTTGAATGAAAAAAAATAAAAACACTCAGTACATACATACATACAACACACACCATGCGACATGTAACATGCGACAACATGCACCATGCAGCGACATGCACCATGCGACGGCATGCGACATACACCATGTGGTGACATGCTACATGCACCATTCAGCGACATGCACCATGCGACGGCATGCGACATGCACCATGCGACGACATGCACCATGCAGTGGCATGCAACATGCACCATGCAGTGGCATGCGACATGCACCATGCGACGACATGCACCATGCGACGACATGCACCATGTGACATGCTACATGCACCATGCGACGACATGCGACATGCACCATGCGACGACATGCTGCATGCACCATGTGACGGCATGCGACATGTACCATGCGGCGACATGCACCATGCGACAACATGCACCATGCGACGGCATGCGACATGTACCATGCGACGACATGCACCATGCGCCATGCGACGGCATGCGCCATGCACCATGCGACGGCATGCACCGTGCGACATGCTACATGACCATGCGACAACATGCACCATGCGACGACATGCGACATGCACCATGCGACGACATGCACCATGCAGCGGCATGCGACATGCACCATGCGACGGCATGCGACATGCACCATGCGACTGCATGCGACATGCACCATGCGACGGCATGCGACATGCACCATGCGACAACATGCACCATGCAACGACCTGCGACATACAGTACATACATACATACATACTACAGACATACAGTACATATAACATAGAGTACATACTCACCATCACTTGTCACTTTGTTCCCCGAAGCCATTGTCACCTGTAAAAAATATTAAAATAATAAACAAACAATATACTCCCTGTCCGCAGAAATCCAATTAAAATGAGTGTCCCACGACGATCTCCCGTGGAGAGCAGGAGCATCAGTTGATGCGACCACTCTCCAGGGGCCTCCAGGAACACAATGATGGAAGGTATCCTTCCATCATGTATTCCTCACAAGGTATTCCTACGCCCCTGTGAGAAAATAGTCCCTAGTCTCACTATTGGCATTGCTGGGTGAGACATTTTCCCACGCAGCAATTGCCATAAAGTGAGACCAGTGAACTAGAGTAACCTCAGTGATGCACTGCAGGAGCCATTGTCTCCTGTCAGTGTGTCACTGTGGGTCCTATAGAGCAGTGACATCACCCGATGTCACTGTTCTATAGGTGAGATCGTCGTGGGACACTCGTTATTAATTGGACTACGGCGGAAAGGTAGTATACGGTTTATTATTTTACTTTTTTTTGCAGGCGCTGAAGTATGGTAAGTATGGTTAAATGAAGAATATTAAAATACTTTGTTCAAAATGTGTGTGTGTTTTATTAACCCTTTCTTACTATTGGATTAGTAATGGATAGGCGTCTTATTGACGCCTCTCCGTTATTAACCCGGCTTAATGTCACCTTACAATAGCAAGGTGACATTAACCCCTTATTACCCCATATCCCACCGCTACCCGGGAGTGGGAAGGGAGGGGCTAAGTGCTGGAATTGGCGCATCTTACAGATGCGCCATTTCTGGGGCGGCTGCGGACTGGTATTTGTAGCTGGGGGGTAGCCAATATCCATGGCCCCTCTCTAGGCTATGAATATCAGCCTGGAGCTGTCTGCGTAGCCTTTTTGGCTATAAAATATAGAGGGACCCCACGTCATTTTTTTGGGGGGGTCCCCCTCTTTTAATAGCCAGTAAAGGCTACGCAGACTGCTGCGGGCTGGTATTCATAGCAGGCTACAGATATAGGCCCCGGCCGTCAGCTTTCCCCCTCTGGCGCAGAAAATTGCGCCGGAGCCCACGCTGTTTTTTTTCCGCTTTATTTTATTTTTTTTAAATTCAACGCTCATTAAGGCCTCTTTCACTCTTGCGTCGGTACGGGTCCATCGCTATGCGTTGGGCTGATGTACCGACACACGTTGTGAAAATTGAGCACGACGTGGGCAGCGGATGTAGTTTTTCAACGCATCCGCTGCCCATTCTGAATTGCGGGGAGGAGGGGGCGGAGTTTCTGCTGCACATGCGCGGTAGAAAATGGCGGGCAAGACAGCCAAAAAAATTTTCTATTGAACGTTTTTTCGTGCCTATGGTCCGCCAAAACACGACGGATCCGTAGCACGACGGAGGCGATGTCTGGCCATCTGTCACGATCCGTCGCTAATACAAGTCTATGGGTAAAACGCATCCTGCGAGCACATTTGCAGGATCCGTTTATTTGCACCGGATCGTTTTTTTTCCGCCAGATCCGTTTTTTTTCAACCGAATCCGTTTTTTTCCGCCGGATCCATTTTATTCCACCAGATGTTTTTTTTTCCGCCAGATCTGTTTTTTCTCATACAGTTGTATTAGCGCCGGATTGCGCCTGGTGGCCACACGTTTAATCCATTTTTGCAGGATCCGTCAAAAAAGCTGTTTCCACCGGACGGAAAACACATACAGAGGAATGGTTTTTCAGCGACTGATCTAGCAAAAAACGGATGAAATGTGTGGCCATCAGATGCACTACGGCGCTAATACAACTCTATGAGAAAAAAACGGATCTGGCGGAAAAAAACGATCAGGTGGTAAAAAACGGATACGGCGGAAAAAAAAAGATCCGGGCAAGGTAGGCTTATTTTCTATCTTCAGGCTAGCTAGTTTCTCAGGCCGTACCGAGTTGCATAGGCAGCGTTAGGCGCAATCCACGGCTGCCTCTAGTGTTGGTTTTAGAGGATTAGGGATTGCGGTTAACAGAGTTCCCACGTCTCAGAGCTTGTTCTTGTTTTTTGGGTTATTGCCCTGTCACTGTATGTGCGCTGACCTCTATGTCCATTGTGGTACTGAATTACCTTTCATAACAGTCTTCACTTTACCTTCGAGGTTAACTGGTCAAAATTACCTTTTCTGGATGTTCTGATAGAGAGGGGGAAAGATGGGCAACTTGTCACGAGCACCTTTAGAAAACCCACGGCAACAAACTCTCTCTTGAGGTGTGAATCTAACCATCCGATCCCACTCAAGAGAGGAATCCCCAAGGGCCAATACTTATGTGTTCGTAGAAACTGCTCGGATAACACTATATATCTAAAACAGGCGAAGGACCTAAAGGAGCGTTTTGTGGAGAGGGGGTATCCCAATAAAGTTTTGAGTGAAGCGTTTAAGTCATCTCTCATGAAACCAAGAAGGGACCTGTTGACCCCTACTCCTAAGAAAGAAAATGAAAACAGCCTAAGACTCATTACAAAATATACCAATAAGGCAGGGGACCTACGTGAGATCATAAAAAAAACACTGGTCCATTCTACAAATGGACAATGACCTTAGAGACACTCTTACCCCTAATCCTCAGATTACTTTCAGGAAAGGCCACTCAATTAAAGACAGGGTAGTCCACAGCCACTTTGCCCCTCCTCAAACACAAACCACCTGGCTAGGTGGTAAGATGAAGGGATGTTTTAGATGTGGGGATTGTAAATACTGCCAGTCGGTACTACAAGGTAGAACGTTCACGAGCAATGTAACGGGAAAGGTTTTCTATGTAAATCATTTCATAAACTGTAAAACGAAGGGGGTGATCTATAAAATGACCTGCGATTGCGGACTTGAATACATTGGTAAAACAAGCAGGGAATTTAGGAGAAGAGTTGGAGAAAACCACTGTGATACCATCAATAAAAGAGATACCCCTGTTGCTAACCATATCAACAGGATCCACCAAGGCGACCTCAAAATGGTAAAATTCATGGGCATCGATAGAGTTTACCAGTCCCAGAGAGGAGGGGATTGGGACAAAAATATCCTGCAGAGGGAAAGCAGGTGGATTTTTCGCCTCCAAACCACCGCACCACATGGTCTAAATGACCACTTAGGCTTCTCTTCCTTCATATAGAGGCAGGGGGTATTAGGGTATCCTAGCAACAGGGACAGCCGCCGTCGAGTGGGGGCGCCACTGCGCAGGTCTAGGGTGCCAACCTCCGCGTCAGGCAGGTTTGAGGATAGAGAGGGTGTGTATAGGGACATCGATAGCTGCACTCTTTTCTTTCTTTCCTCGGAGGTCTATTGTGTTGCCTACATCTTTTTTAGCTTTTTATCATGTATTTTATTTCCCCCATTATTTACGTTTTTTCATTATTTTTGTTATCTCTGTGTCTATGTTGAGTACTTTATGTTCTCATGCCATATTATTATCATCTGGACGGAGGTGTAATTTATTTTTGGATGGGTGATATACATGGTCCTCAATTAATTGTTTCTGGACCTCATACCATTGCAGCATCGCTATTTTTATAGTGGTAGTCAAAGCCTGTATATACCTTTTTTTTGGAGGACTCTGGAGGTGTGGGATATATCCCCCCCCCCCCCCCTTCCCCTATGGGTACATCAGTGCAGGAGAGTTTAGGCGATCAGCGTTTTCCTCTCCCCTGCACTATAGAAAGCGTAATGCGCTGGGACGCACGGAGCAGTGGGCAGCACATGAGGAATGTCCGCCCACCGGATATGACGTTACGGCAGTGTGTGCCGACGTCTGGATGTCCGGAACACAGTTGGCGTCCCCCTTGTTTCCAGGGTGTATTAATCCTGGCTGATACCGGAAGTAAGTCAGCGTCTGGAAACATGAGACGATAAGACGCTTGGCAGATGCATATAAAAAGAGGCGGGAGATGGACCGCTACAGCGTTATGCTCATTTGTAAAGGTGACACAATCCCCTGAAGATTATAAGTTATATGAAACGTGTTGGGAGGCACTTTACAGGAGGATGGACCCAGAAAGAATGACGCGGTTACAAGTTTAATAACCGATGTGATGGGCCATCTTAACTCAGCACTGCACCAGGTCTCTAGATGGTGACCAGCAGAAGGCAGGTGAGTATCACTGGTTTACCTACGCATGTGACCATATATTATGTTGCCAGAAATGCCTCAAGTTTGAGGGTATATGTATGGTTATAGGATCACTGCGTTTTTTGAGCCAATTTGATTATACCGCATGGTAGGGGTATGTATACACTGCAGTAGCAGTTACCTGGAGGCATTAAGTTAAAATTAGTCTGCTGGGGCAACACCCTGCCATATTATACAGCTCGGGTCGAGAGCCGTGAGATCTTGACGTTACGGATTCATAGTTCCTGACTGAGCTCTGTCCAAGACACTAGTGGATCTACCCCTATACTAGTTTGTATCTTGGTGTGCGGTTGTACGCTTATGCGTTTTTATATATGTCTGTATGTGGTTCGTATGCACTCTGCACTTTTGTTAGCACTATACAGTTAGGGCCAGAAATATTTGGACAGTGACACAATTTTCGCGAGTTGGGCTCTGCATGCCACCACATTGGATTTGAAATGAAACCTCTACAACAGAATTCAAGTGCAGATTGTAACGTTTAATTTGAAGGGTTGAACAAAAATATCTGATAGAAAATGTAGGAATTGTACACATTTCTTTACAAACACTCCACATTTTAGGAGGTCAAAAGTAATTGGACAAATAAACATAACCCAAACAAAATATTTTTATTTTCAATATTTTGTTGCAAATCCTTTGGAGGCAATCACTGCCTTAAGTCTGGAACCCATGGACATCACCAAACGCTGGGTTTCCTCCTTCTTAATGCTTTGCCAGGCCTTTACAGCCGCAGCCTTCAGGTCTTGCTTGTTTGTGGGTCTTTCCGTCTTAAATCTGGATTTGAGCAAGTGAAATGCATGCTCAATTGGGTTTAGATCTGGAGATTGACTTGGCCATTGCAGAATGTTCCACTTTTTGGCACTCATGAACTCCTGGGTAGCTTTGGCTGTATGCTTGGGGTCATTGTCCATCTGTACTATGAAGCGCCGTCCAATCAACTTTGCAGCATTTGGCTGAATCTGGGCTGAAAGTATATCCCGGTACACTTCAGAATTCATCCGGCTACTCTTGTCTGCTCTTATGTCATCAATAAACACAAGTGACCCAGTGCCATTGAAAGCCATGCATGCCCATGCCATCACGTTGCCTCCACCATGTTTTACAGAGGATGTGGTGTGCCTTGGATCATGTGCCGTTCCCTTTCTTCTCCAAACTTTTTTCTTCCCATCATTCTGGTACAGGTTGATCTTTGTCTCATCTGTCCATAGAATACTTTTCCAGAACTGAGCTGGCTTCTTGAGGTGTTTTTCTGCAAATTTAACTCTGGCCTGTCTATTTTTGGTATTGATGAATGGTTTGCATCTAGATGTGAACCCTTTGTATTTACTGTCATGGAGTCTTCTCTTTACTGTTGACTTAGAGACAGATACACCTACTTCACTGAGAGTGTTCTGGACTTCAGTTGATGTTGTGAACGGGTTCTTCTTCACCAAATTAAGTATGCGGCGATCATCCACCACTTGTCATCCGTGGACGCCCAGGCCTTTTTGAGTTCCCAAGCTCACCAGTCAATTCCTTTTTTCTCAGAATGTACCCAACTGTTGATTTTGCTACTCCAAGCATGTCTGCTATCTCTCTGATGGATTTTTTCTTTTTTTTCAGCCTCAGGATGTTCTGCTTCACCTCAATTGAGAGTTCCTTTGACCGCATGTTGTCTGCTCACAGCAACAGCTTCCAAATGCAAAACCACACACCTGGAATCCACCCCTAACCTTTTAACTACTTCATTGATTACAGGTTAACGAGGGAGACGCCTTCAGAGTTAATTGCAGCCCTTAGAGTCCATTGTCCAAATACTTTTGGTCCCTTGAAAAAGAGGACGCTATGCATTACAGAGCTATGATTCCTAAACCCTTTCTCCGATTTGGATGTGGAAACTATCATATTGCAGCTGGGAGTGTGCACTTTCAGCCCATATTATATATATAATTGTATTTCTGAACATGTTTTTGTAAACAGCTAAAATAACAAAACTTGTGTCACTGTCCAAATATTTCTGGCCCTAACTGTATGTTTGCACCTTTTTTATTAGTAAATATTAAAAGTTATATTTTAGTTATATTTAGGAACTTGCTTGTTTCGCCATAGACTTGTATTAGCAACGGATCCGTCGTGTTTTGGCGGACGCAACGCACAAAAAAAAGTTCAGTGTAACTTTTTTTGTGCGACGTCTGCCATTTCCGACCGCGCATGCGTGGCTGGAACTCCGCCCCCTCCTCCACGCTCATCACAATGGGCAGCGGATGCGTTGTAAAACTGCATCCGCTGCCCATGTTGTGCTAAATTTAGCATAACGTCCGTCGTTACATCTGGCCGAAGGTTTGCGACGGCCCCGTACTGACGCAAGTGTGAAAGTAGCCTTACATCTGAATTTGCAGAGTATAATGCAGCCACCCCAGAGTATAATGTAACCCCCCAAATAATATAATGCAGCCCCCCATAGAGTATGATGCAATCACCCCTCATAGAATATAAATATAATACAGCCCCCCATAGAATATAATGTAGCCCCGAATAGAATAGAATGCAGCCCACCTCCCCATAGAATATAATGCAGCCCCATCAAAGAGTATGATGCAATCATCCCTCATAAAAATCTAATACAGCCCCCCATAGAATATAATGCAGCCCACCTCCCCATAATATATAATGTAGCCCCCATTTAATATAATGTAGCCCCCATAGAATATAATGCAGCCCCCCATAGTATATAAGACAGCCTCCCCCATAGAATATAATATACCCCACATAGTATATAAGACAGCCTCCCCCATAGAATAGAATATACCCCCGCAATAGTATATAACACAGCCACATAGTATATAACACGGCCTCCCCCATAGAATATAATATACCTCCCATAGTATATATCAAAGCCCGCATATAATATAGCACAACTTTCATAGTATATAGCACAGCCTACATAATATAGCACAGCCCGCGTAGTAGTATACAGCACAGCCCGTGTAGTAGTATACAGCACAGCCCGGGTCGTAGTATATACAGCACAACACGCGTAGTAGTATATACAGCACAGCCCACGGAGTAGTATACACAGCACAGCCCACACAGTGGTATATACACAGCACAGCCCACATAGTGGTACATACACAGCACAACCCACACAGTGGTATATAGACAGCACAGCCCACACAGTGGTGCATACACAGCACAGCCCACACAGTGGTATACACAGCACAACCCACATCTCATCCCCCCGATAATGGCTCCACACTCTCCTCACCTTTCCTCTTGCCCGCGCTGCTCCTGGCTGCTGTCTCCTGTCTCGGCGGCTGCAGTCTGCCCGGGGCACAGCAGGTGTGTGATGATATGACGTCATCGCGCACCCGCAGTGTCAGAGGCAGAGCGGGGAATGATGGGAGAGGGAGCATCAGCGGACGCTCTCTCCTCCATCATTGCATTGAACTATACCGGCGTCATAGACGCCGGTATAGTTGAATGCGGCGGCGGCACTGGCGGGAGTAGGGGGGAAAGAGTGCAGCGGCCCACTACTGGCACCGGCCCTTCTGGCATTTGCCAGAAGTGCCCGATGGCCAGTCCGGCCCTGGTCACCACCCACACGCTTCCCTCCTCCTGAACTGCAGCGTTTCTTGGACCCACATCCGCAGCAAAACTGCAGATATTTTTTACATCTCAATGAAAGTGTAAGGCCGGAGTCACACTACAGCGAGATACGGCCGAGTCTCGCAGGTTAAATACAAGCTCTGGCACCGGCACTCCTGAGCGGAGCGTGCAGCTCCATGTATTGCTATGCGGCCGCACACTCTGCTCAGGAGTGCCGGTGCCAGAGTTTGGTTTTAACCTGCGAGACTCGGCCGTATCTCGCTGTGTGTGATCCCAGCGTAAGGGTGCAGAAACGCTGCAGTTCGGCACAAAAGAAGTGACATGTTGCGGAGAAGAAAAAAAAGCTGCGTTTCGGTGCGGCCTTTTCCGCAGCATGTGCACAACAAGTCTGCGGCTCCCATAGACTTACATTAGTTGTGCACAACACTGTGGATTTAATGCAATTCTGTGCGGCAAAAAACGCTGCGGATCTGCAATCAAATCCGCAACGTGTGCACACAGTCTTAGCATTTAGTGAACCTAGCAAAAAGGCAAGCAAAAAACAAGTGTGGGATTGCACTTTTTTTGCAATTTCATCGCACTTTGAATTTTTTCCACATTTTCTGTTACACGACATGGTAAAACCAATGGTGTCGTTCAAAAGTAGAACTTGTCCCGCAAAAGAAAAGCCCTCACATGGCCATATTGACGGAAACATTATGGCTCTGGAAAGAAGGGGAGCGATAAACGGAAAAAGCTCCAGGGGTGAAGGGGTTTAGAAACATGGATATGGACATATCTATGGAAATAGATATATAGATATATCTGTATGTATCTATCTATCTATCTATCTATCTATCCCATATCTATCTATCTATCTATCCCATATCTATCTATCTATCTATCTATCTACAGTATCTATCTATCTATCCCATATCTATCTATCTATCTATCTACAGTATCTATCTATCTCATATCTATCTATCTATCTATCTACAGTATCTATCTATCTATCTACAGATCTATCTATCTATCTATCTACAGTATCTATCTATCTATCCCATATCTATCTATCTATCTATCTATCTATCTACAGTATCTATCTATCTATCATCTATCTATCTATCTATCTATCTATCTATCTATCTATCTATCTATCTATCTATCTATCTATCTATCTATCTATCTACAGTATCTATCTATCTATCTATCTACAGTATCTATCTATCTATCTATCTATCTATCTATCTATCTATCTATCTATCTATCTATCTATCTATCTATCTATCTATCTATCTATCCCATATCTATCTATCTATCTATCTATCTATCTACAGTATCTATCTATCTATCTATCTATCTATCTATCTATCTATCTATCTATCTATCTATCTATCTATCTATCTATCTATCTATCTATCCCACATCTATCTATCTATCTATCTATCTATCTATCTATCTATCTATCTATCTCTCTCTCTCTCTCTCTCTGTGTAATGGAGTGTGGGTTGGACAAATGTAAAAGAGGAGTTGGACAGAAATGACATCACAAATCTTTTTGAAGAGAGAGGAGGGAGAGGAGGGAGGGGTTTGGGTGTGTTTTTGGAGTGGGTGTGCTAGATTCGGGCTTAGTGGCAGTGCAAAGCATCATGGAACTTGTAGTATTAGGGCACAATAAGGAAGTTGTCGATTAACCCCATGAGAGCTGAATCCAGCACTGAAGATGTGCTGCTACAGCATGATAACAGGTAATATTGCTAAAATAAACACAGTAGATGTTTTCAGTGGCACATAATAGCAAGATTTATGAAAAAAACAACAACTTTATAGTAGTGGACAACTTCTTTAAGGACACTGCTCCCTCCTGGTTCTCTTCCTACCTTTCTGATCGCTACTTTAGTGTTTTGTTTGCTGGCTCCACTTCATCTCCTCTTCCTCTCACTGTCAGGGCACCTCAGGGCTCAGACCTTGGCCCCCTTCTCTCTACATGGTGCCGTATGGACAGACCATCAGCAGATTTGTCTTTCAGTACCATCTTTACGATGATGACACAACTATACACGTCATTCCCTGACCTTACCCCCGCTGTACTACAGAATGCCAGTGGCTGTCTGTCCACAGTCTCCAACATCATGCCCACTCACTATCTGAAACACAACCTCTCCAAAACTGAACTTCTGCTCCTGCCATCTACCAACCTCCCTAAATCTGACATTTCCCTCTCTGTGGGTGGCACCATAATAACTCCCAGCAGCAGTTGCACTGTCTGGGTGTAATGTTTGACTCCGATCTCTCCTTCACATCCCATATACAATCTCTTGCCCGCTCTTGCCACTTACACCTAAAGAACATCTCTAGAATTCGCTCTTTTCTCACCATGGAAACAACAAAAACCCTCACTGTCACCCTGATCCACTCCTGCCTGGACTACTGCAATGCTCTATTAATTGGCCTCCCCCTCACTCAACTTTCCCCTCCCCAGTCTATCCTTAAAGCAGCAGCCAGAGTTCTACATCTAGCTAATCGGTATTCAAACCTGTCCGCTCTTCACCAGTCATTACACTGGCTGCCCATCCATTATAGAATCCAAATCAAAGTACTTGTTCTCACACCCCCTTACGTCTCCTCCCTCATTTCTGTCTATCGGACTAACCAACCACTGCTCTCTGCAAATGACTTTCAACTAACCTTTGAACTAATCCCTAGCTCCTACTCCCGACTGTGACGCTGTAAGAATCTGGCTGCACTCGGATGTCACCCGAGTGCAGTCCTATTAGAGCATGTAGATTCAAACAGTGAAAAACGGAGAGTGGACCCACTGGACCGTGATGACGAACCCCTCTCGGACGAGCTGACCAGGTGGACCGCCCCCTATACAGGGAGAGTTAGGGGCAGGCCCGTGAGGGACTATCGCCACGGAAGCTGGAGGGTCGACTGAGATCAGATGGAAACACAGCAGGTACAAAGGGAAAGAGGGAACAGAAAGGAACTACTGAGACAAGGGAGAAGAAGGGAACGTTACGGAGGCACGGAGGCTGGCAGGACAATATGGAGACACCGAGGCTGACGGGAGCAAGGAAAAGATATAGGAGCCGGGCAGGTACCTCTGAGGAAAAGGAACTGAAGGAACAAGGCAGGAACACAGGAAACAGGCAGGCACTGCAGAGGGCGGAGGAGACCCAAAGTCAGAGAGCTAGGAACGCACAGAGACCACAGGTGGCCAGAAGCACTTGTAAACACAAATGAACATCAGGCACAGAGAAGCAGCAGGAAGCAGTTTACATAGCAGCATGGGAGCTACTTCCGGGTTACAGTCCTCCAGGATGACGGAGAGGACAGGAAAGAGCGCCAACAGATGAATCAGATGTGCGCACGCGCAGAGCTGAATGCGACGCGCGCGCGCACCCGGCGAGCTGCAGTGGGGAGAGGAGGCGGCAGCAACGGCATGACAGTACCCCCATCTTTACGCCCCTCCTTTTTAAGACTAGAAAGAAACCGGGACAAAATACGAGGAGCCCGAATGTTCTCTCGAGGCTCCCAGGACCTCTCCTCAGGACCAAAACCCTTCCAGTCAACCAAATATAAAGTTCTCCCTCTAAGTTTTTTCATGGCTAAAATGTCCCTAACTTCAAAGACATCATCCTCGGAAACAGGCGAAGGAGAACAAAGGTTAGAAGAATGAAACTGATTAAAAACTACAGGTTTAAGGAGAGACACATGAAAAGAATTAGAAATACGCAGAGAGGCAGGCAACTTAAGTTTGTAAGAAACGTCATTAATACGAGACAAAACTTCGAATGGACCGATATAGCGAGGACCCAGCTTATGTGAAGGGATTTTGAGACGATAAATTTAGAAGAAACCCAAACCTTGTCCCCAGGATGGAATATAGGAGAATCAAGACGTCTTTTGTCCGCATGTCTCTTCATCCTAACTTGAGCCAACTCGAGGGCGGACTTGGTCTCCTGCCAGACCCTGGAGAACTCTCTAGACAGAAGATCAGCCGCTGGTACAGTAGAGACAGGAGGAACCGGAAGAGGAAGACCATGAAGACGAAAAATATGGTGAACAAAAATCTTTGCCAATTCGGGAGCAGAAGGTAAACCTGGGAGAGCGATGAAATGAGCCATCTTGGAGAAACGGCCCATGACCACGAAGATGACGGTGGAACCAGAAGAGTGAGGCAGATCAGTGATGAAATCCATAGATAAATGTTGCCACGGAGTGGAAGGTACTGGCAAAGGATGTAGAAGCCCAGAAGGTAGTTGCCTGGGAATCTTATTCTTGGCACAGGAAAGACAAGAGGCGACAAAACTTTGGACATCCTTAGACAACGTTGGCCACCAGTAAAAACGAGAGATCAAACGAAAGGTTTTTTTGAAACCAACATGTCCAGCCAGTTTGGAGGCGTGACCCCAAAGTAAGACACGTCTCCTGTTCCCTTCAGTGACAAAGGTCTTATCCGGAGGCAACGAAGTGAGAGAGACTGGAGCAACTGTGATGACTCTGGCAGGATCAATGATGTGTGCAGGCTCGTCCTCCAAATCCACCACCTGGAATGACCTAGACAGAGCGTCGGCTTTGGAGTTTTTATTTCCTGGCAAGAAACGAAGTTCGAAGTCAAACCTGGCGAAAAACAAGGCCCACCTGGCCTGCCGAGGATTAAGTCTTTGCGCAGAACGAATATACGCCAGATTCTTGTGATCACTGTAGATTATAAAACGATGTAAAGCCCCTTCTAAGAGGTACCGCCACTCCTCTAATGCCAACTTGATTGCCAAAAGTTCTTTATCACCGATGGAATAATTTTTTTCTGAGGAGGAGAAGATCTTAGAGAAAAAACCACAGGGCACAAGACGACCAGAAGAGGATTTCTGCGAGAGCACAGCTCCAGCTCCAATTGCAGAAGCATCTACTTCAAGGATGAAGGGTTTATTGGCCACTGGACGATGAAGAATAGGAGCTGAGGCAAAGGCTTGCTTGATGGACCGGAAAGCCTCTTCGGCCTCAGACGACCACAGATGAGGATTGGCACCCTTCCGAATCATGGAGGAGATTGGAGCTGAAAGAGAGGAAAAGTGAGGTATAAACTGCCGATAGTAGTTAGCAAATCCAAGAAATCGCTGAATTGCTTTCACTCCAAGAGGACGCGGCCAGTTTAGCACGGCAGAAACTTTTCCCGGATCCATACACAAACCAGCGTCGGAAATGTTGAAACCCAAGAAGGGTAGAGATGACTGTTCGAAGACACATTTTTCCAGTTTTGCATACAGCTGATTCTCTCTCAAACGCTGAAGTACTTGCCGTACATCTCTTCTGTGAGTAGACAGATCTGGAGAGAACACAAGGATATCGTCCAAGTACACCACAACACAGGTGTAAAGTAGATCCCGAAAAACATCATTTACGAACTCCTGGAAGACTGCGGGTGCATTGCATAAACCGAATGGCATAACCAAATATTCATAATGACCATCTCTGGTATTAAACACAGTCTTCCACTCGTCACCAGAACGGATACGGATCAAATTATAAGCTCCTCTGAGATCCAATTTGGTAAAGATTCGTGCTCCACGTAGACGATCAAAGAGTTCTGGTATGAGAGGAAGTGGGTACTTGTTTTTGATCGTGATGGTGTTGAGACCCCGGTAGTCTATACATGGGCGAAGAGAACCGTCTTTCTTTTTAACGAAGAAGAACCCAGCTCCTGCAGGTGAGGAAGACTTTCCAATGAAGCCTCTGGCCAGATTCTGTTGAATATATTCGGACATGGCTTGAGTCTCGGTAGGAGACAATGGGTAAATACGACCCCTAGGTGGAGTAGAACCAGGAACAAGGTCTATCGAGCAGTCATAAGAACGGTGCGGCGGCAAAATCTCCGCTTCCTTCTTGTTAAAGACGTCCGAGAAAGCGCAATAGGCTGGAGGAATTCCCACGGATTCAGAAGCACACCGAGAGGAGGACGCAGGCTTGACGGGAAGCAGGCACCTGTTCAGACAAGACTGTCCCCACCGTAGAACATCTCCAGTACGCCAGTCCAGCGTGGATTCGTGATCTCTCAACCAAGGAAGACCCAAAAGGAAAGAATGAGACAAAGAAGGTAAAACATAAAAGGCCAGTTTCTCACGATGAAGAGCTCCAATCTGAAGTTCGACTTCCTCCGTAACCAAGTTGACGGTCTCCCGCAAAGGCTGACCATCGACGGAAGCTATTTGTCTAGGAGTCTCCAAGGGTCTAACAGGTATCCCAAGCCTGTTAACAACCTCGAGCTGAACAAAGTTCCCAGCCGCTCCTGAATCAACATAAGCTTCCAGAGAAAAGTGACGGGAACCTAAATGCAGAATAACAGACAAAACCAGAGGCGGAGAGGAATCATAACCACCTAGGAAGACCTCTCTTACCTGTCCTAGGCGGATGCGTTTCCCGGCTTCTGAGGACAAGCGCGTAAGAGATGAGAGGCACTGCCGCAGTAAAAACAAAGACCTTGTGCGAGTCTCTCCTTGCGGCGTTGCTCAGAAGACTTAAGGCGATCGACCTGCATGGGTTCAGGAGAAGATGAAGAAGCCACCGGGGCTGCTTGAGAAAAAGAAGTCCCTCGAGCAACAGTGGTCTGGCGAAGAGGTCTCCTCTCTCTGGCAAGCTCACGAGTGCGCTCCTGAAAGCGCAGATCAATGCGTATGGCCAAGGAGATAAGATCATCCAAAGAGGTGGGAGTGTCCTGTCCCGCTAACTCATCCTTAATCCGTGAAGACAAACCACGCCAAAACGCTCCAACCAAAGCCTCATTATTCCACCCAAGGTCTGAGGACAGAGTCCGGAAACGGATGGCGTACTGGGCTACTGAGAGAGTACCCTGGTAAAGGTTAAAGAGGGACTCAGTGGTAGAGACCAGACGACCAGGTTCATCAAAAACCTTATGGAAGGTATCCAGGAACGGATTGAGTTGGGAGACCAAAGGATCATCACGCTCCCAGAGGGGATTAACCCACGCCAAAGCCTCACCCTCCAAATGGGATACTATAAAAGCAACCTTAGCTCGGTCGGTAGGATAAAGTAGCGGAGATAATTCAAAATGCAACTGGCATTGATTAAGAAAGCCGCGGCACGCTTTAGAATCCCCACCATACCGAGGAGGTCTAGCAAGTCGGGGCGAGGGTTGTGGTGCAGAGACAGGAGTGGAAACAGAGGCCACATTCTGGAGGGAGAGAAGCCGATCATTAATGGAGGCCATAAAATTCAAAATATGGGACCGAGTGTCCCGTTGTTGACCTAGCTCCTGCT
Source organism: Ranitomeya imitator (assembly GCF_032444005.1). NCBI lineage: Eukaryota > Metazoa > Chordata > Amphibia > Anura > Dendrobatidae > Ranitomeya > Ranitomeya imitator. Next base: position 117,236,643 of record NC_091289.1, read on the forward strand.
GAAGGGCAACCAACTGCAGAGCAATACCAGGATCAGAAGGCTGTAAAGCCGCTAGGCGAGACTCCATATTCTTTAAAAATGACATGATCCTAGTCTGGTTTTCACGCAAAAAGAGTAACTCCTTTTGAGTGGCGGAGACTCCAGCGGGGTCCATGGCCTGATGTTACTGTGACGCTGTAAGAATCTGGCTGCACTCGGATGTCACCCGAGTGCAGTCCTATTAGAGCATGTAGATTCAAACAGTGAAAAACGGAGAGTGGACCCACTGGACCGTGATGACGAACCCCTCTCGGACGAGCTGACCAGGTGGACCGCCCCCTATACAGGGAGAGTTAGGGGCAGGCCCGTGAGGGACTATCGCCACGGAAGCTGGAGGGTCGACTGAGATCAGATGGAAACACAGCAGGTACAAAGGGAAAGAGGGAACAGAAAGGAACTACTGAGACAAGGGAGAAGAAGGGAACGTTACGGAGGCACGGAGGCTGGCAGGACAATATGGAGACACCGAGGCTGACGGGAGCAAGGAAAAGATATAGGAGCCGGGCAGGTACCTCAGAGGAAAAGGAACTGAAGGAACAAGGCAGGAACACAGGAAACAGGCAGGCACTGCAGAGGGCGGAGGAGACCCAAAGTCAGAGAGCTAGGAACGCACAGAGACCACAGGTGGCCAGAAGCACTTGTAAACACAAATGAACATCAGGCACAGAGAAGCAGCAGGAAGCAGTTTACATAGCAGCATGGGAGCTACTTCCGGGTTACAGTCCTCCAGGATGACGGAGAGGACAGGAAAGAGCGCCAACAGATGAATCAGATGTGCGCACGCGCAGAGCTGAATGCGACGCGCACGCGCACCCGGCGAGCTGCAGTGGGGAGAGGCGGCAGCAGCAACGGCATGACACCGACTCCAAGACTTCTACCGTGCTGTGCCAATCCTCTGGAATGCTCTACTCCAAGATATTAGTACCAGCCCCAATTTGCATAGTTTTAGGTGCTCCCTCAAAACACATTTGTTCAGAGAGGCTTATCATGTTCCCTAATCAAAATTATTTTGGTTGTGTGTGTGTGTGTGTGTGTGTGTGTGTAGCCCACTCACTATTTCCATCTATCTCACATCTCCTGAAGATGGCTGGACCATCATTGTAAATACACACCTGTACTTTGTATCTCCCCACCTCATTTTATATTGTAAGCTCTCATGAGCAGAGTCGTCTTATTTTGCTTTAATTATTGTATTGTTAACGTTGTTACTTATGACAGCTGTGTTTGAAACTGTTAAACTGTAAAGCACTGTGGAATATGTTGGCGCTATATAAATAAAGATTATTATTATTATTTAAAAAATGTATACATTCTGTTATCTTCATCAGATGCCTGGTGTATCTGTGGTGTCAAAATCTTCACTTTGCAGGCATACTTTGCATTGTTCTGTCTGCTAGCTTTAGTCTACTCAGTATTTAGTGTTTTCAAAAATTACAAAAAAGATTTTTTTTAAATGTAGTCTGTTATCTCCGTCAGACACCTGGTGTATCTGTGGTGCCCAAATCTTCCCTTCACAGGCATACATTGCATTGTTCTGTCTTCTAGCCTTGGTCTATGCAGTTTTTAGTGTTTTCAAAAATTACAAAAAAAACATTTAAAACATTTTATGCAGTCTGTTACCTCAGTCAGATGCCTGGTGTATCTGTGATGTCAAAATATTTGCTTTGCAGGCATATGTTGTATTTTGTTGTCTGCTATCCTTGGTCTGCTTTTTTTTTTTTGCTTAAAAAATATATATAAAAAAAAAATACTGTCTGTCATCTCCGTCAGACGCTTGGTGTATCTGTGGTTTCAAAATACTTGCTTTTCAGGCATACTGATCACATATAATTTTTCTCCAAATAAATTCATTTGTATTGAGCTTTTCAAAAATGTCATTAGTCCATTTAAAATGGGCAAGGCAAGGTGCAAGGCATGGGGAAGTGGACGTGATGCTGATGGTGCATGCAGAGGACGAGGCTGTGGCCAAGCTGAAAGTGGGCTACAACAAAGACCCACATCTTCGCGCTTGACCTTCCTGTCCCACTTTCTAGGGGATCTCAGCACACCAGTATTGAAGCCAGAGCAGTGTGAAACGGTTGTTGGTTGGATAGCGGCTAATGCTTCCAGTCTCTTAGCCACCACCACCACCATGTCTTCCACACGGTCAAGTGTGAGTAGCCGTGAGAGTGGACCGGATATTACTCAGCCTGACCCTTCTTACTCTCACCATTCCGAGTGCCCTGAGAAAACTGATCCCACACTTGGACACTCCGAAGAGCTGTTCAGCTTTACCTTTAAAGATTCTGGACTCTTGGCTGGTCAACTTGAAGTAGGGCCAGATGAGATCGCATGTAGCGCTGCCCAGCGATTTGAACAGCCATGATCACACAAAGGCGATGGTGGGAAAGTGTCACAAGAGGTGGACGATGATGAGACACTATTGCCAGAAAGTCAGGAGGAGGAGCAGGGTGCAGATATGGAAGACGAGGTGGTGGATGTCATAGTGACTTACCCAACCTGGCAGGAAGACATGCAGAGAGAGGACAGCAGCACACATGAGGAAGGAGGCATATCACCCCAACAGGTAGGAAGAAGCAGTGTGGTGGCCACAGACAGGTGACGTGCATCCGTTCCCCATAACACTAACATGACAGAAGTTGCCATTCCAACTGTTAGATCTTCCTGAGTCTGGTTATTTTTTAAAGACTCTGACAATAACCCCAAACAGGCCATTTGCAGTACCTGCCATGCCCGCATCAGCAGGGGTAGCAAACTACCAGCCTGATCACCATCAGCATGATTAGGCATATGACAGCAAAGCACCCGACTATGTGGGCCGAACCCTAGGCTCCAGGAACACTGTCTGCATGTGACACCACTGCTTCTTCCACTGTTTTGCGTACAAGCCAATCCCCAGATCACTGTGCCTGTGAAGATACCTCAGGCCCTTTACCTGTTGTTGCGCACAGTCAACTAGCACAATCATCAAGCCCATCCATGTCCTTGTCCCAGCCTAGCCTTCAGTTTTCTATACCCCAGTCATTGGAGAGCAAGTGGAAATACCAAGCCAATACCCCACAGTCCACAGTACTTAAATCGAAAATTTCTCTTCTGCTTGTGCTCAAAATGTTTCCTTTAAGGCTCATTGAGATGGAAGCTTTCCACAACCTGATGACGGCGGCCTTCCCAAGGTACTCGGTCCCCAGTCATCTCTATTTCTCCGTACAGGAATTACACCAGCATGTGTCCCACAACATTACCCCTGCCCTCAACACTGCTATTACTGGGATAGTCCACCTAGCCATGGACAAATGGACAAGTGCTTGTGGACAGGGATGGCACATCTCACTGACGGCGCACTGGGTTAATATAATTAAAGCTGGGACCCAGTCAGACCTTGGGATGGAACAAATCCTCCCCACGCTGAGGATTGCTGGCCCTACTTTCTGCTGTGCTGAAGCTAATCTGCATAGGTGACAAACCGCACAATGCAGAAGAGTTGTGGACAGCGCTGAAAGAGCAGTCAGGTATTTGGATGACACCGCTGAACCTACAGTTAGGCATGGTGTTTGACAATGGCTGGAACCTGGTGGTGGCTCTGAGGCAAGGTGAGCTCATTCACGTACTTTGCTTGGCCCATGTGCTTAACATCATGGTTCAATGTTTTCTGAAAAGCTGCCCGGAGCTGTTGGATCTGCCATTGAACGTACGCTGTCTGTCTGCCCATTTTAGAAAGTGAGCTACAGCTTCAGCCTCCCTTGCCATGTTTCAGCAGCATTTGCAGCTTCCGGCTCACTGACTGGTGTGTGATGTCCCCACTAGTGATAAGCGAACATGCTCACCACTACTCGTTACTTGCCCGAGTATCACTATGCTCGATGTACTCGGAGAGCACTGAGTATTTCTGGGATTATTCGGCAGGACCTCAGGTCTCCGCCCTACAATTCTGGTGCTCTTTAGAGCGCCAATGACAGTGCAGGGATTGTCAGCCATGCACTATTAAAATGCAGCCATGTTTGTTGTGGTATTACAGTGATTGGCTGGCCACACAGCATTATTTGGTCTATAAGAGACCTGGTGCCACCCTGCTCGCTGCATTCTGCTCCGGACTTAGCGAGTGTAGGGAGAGCTGCTGCTGAGATATAGTCAGAATCGTGCTTTTAATAGTTAGTGTAGGTCTGCAACTGTCCAGTCTGCAACTCCTGAAAAACTAACAGTACTTTTAAGGGCTAATTCAGGGGTCCTGAGATTGCAGCGCTAGGTAGGCAGGGGAGTCTATGTGCACATATCCACATCAGTGCAAGGCCTGCAGGCACTGTATGTGAGTACATAGCTCTCACTGCATACCTCCAAAAACTCCATTACTGTCTGCTGCTGCTTATTTAATATATATCTAGCTGTAGTTTTCTGTGGCTTTTTTGTTTTTTCTTCACCTGATATCTGCTCCTTTTATTCTAAAGCAATCCATAGCCCCCTTATTTTAACATTTATTTGCTTGTTCACGCTGCCTACTACAGCCAGGTTATTGAAATCTAAGAACGTGCAAGTCTACCATTATTTTTTGTCTCAGAAACTGGATGTGAGTGCGACCAAAAATCTTTTTTTTGTGTCATAGCCAATTTGATGGCACAATTTACAGAAGTTGTACCCCCAAAAATCAAAGCCACCATTAGATCAGTCAGCTATGTGAGGAAGACGGCTGGTGTATCGGTGGTGGAAAAAAATCGTAGCTTTGCAGGCATATGTATCATAGTTCTGTGTGCTAGCCTTGTTCAATTTTTTTTTTCTAACATTCACTAAAAACCAAAAAATAATGTATACAGTCTATGTCAGGCTGAGTCCTGGTATACCTGTGTTTGAGAAATCTTATTTCCACAGGCATACGTAGCATAGTTCTGTGTAGTGATGAGCAAACGTGCTCGCCACTACTCGTTACTCGCCCGAGTATCACTATTAGGGTTGAGCGACCTTGACCTTTTTGGAGTCGAGTCGGGTTTCGCGAAACCCGACTATCTCAAAAGTCGAGTCGAGTGGAATCGGCCGATTATCGCGAAAAGTCGGGGATCGACCGAAACACGAAACCCAATGCAAGTCAATGGGGGAGCATAGTCGGCAGTGAGTAGAGGCCAGGAAAACATGTACAGAGCCGATTTTAATGGCAAAAACATCCATTCTTGTTACTGAAGCTTGTCAATCTTAATTTAGCTTATAATAATTGTAAGTCATTTGAAAATGGGGGTCATTTGGCTAAAGTTGTGGGGAGTAGGGCCGGTTCAAGTAATTAGTGGGCCCAGTAAATCTGGACCACGTCACGGCAGGGGAACAGGGAGAGATAAGTATTTCAATTTTGCAAGTGCTGTGATCCTGAGCAAGCAGGGGGGGCCCCCTCGTTGGCATTGGCACTGGCACAGGGCCCCTCAAAGTACAGCAGTGTGTTTGCACGGCGGGGACGCCTCCCACCGGCAGCAACACTTTTGCGTACTATGAGGGGCCCTGTGCCAGTGACGTCGCCAACGAGTATTCCTCCCCCCACCTGATGAAGGAACCTGCACCTTCATCTGCACCTTCCTCTTTGTCCCCGTGTAAGGTAGTATGGTATGCGGGAAGGGGGACCTGACTTTCAGCAGGGTCACAATCTTGCAGTGTAGCGTGCACGGGGAGTGTTGCGTTATGGGTCAATGTACCAGCAGACTCATCTATCACTGGCTGGGCAATAGGCAGGATGAGGAGGAAACACAGATATAGGCCCAAAGAATAAAGTGGGCTAAATGCAGTTCAAAATTGGTAACAGGACTAACCAGGGGGCATTGTTTTGTTCAGTGGAGGACAACTGGAATGAGAGGCTGACACAGAGAGTAGGCCCAAATCTGTAAGTAGTCTAAATGCAGTTCAAAATTGGCAAGAGTAGTAAACAGGCGGCACAGCTTTGTTCACTGTAGGAGAACAGCAAGGAGCGGCAGACACAGATAGAAGGCCCCAACCCAACTAGTAGGCCCACTGCAGTTTTAAAATTCCGATAGGCTGAAAACCAGATAATTGTAGGTCATTTTTTGTAAAGAGGACAGCTGTATTGAGTGGCGCAGCCAGACATTACAAGTAGGCCTTAAACCACAAAGTTGGCTCGACGCTGGTTTAAAAAAGGTTACATGGGTACACGTTCTGCATTGTTGTGCTCAGCAAAAAAGGGGGTAAAACCACACAAATATAAATAATACACAGGTAATAAATATAATAATATAAAATTCCTAGTGAAGTGCGTTTTTAAGGGCAGTGGAGACCACTAGATTACAAGGGAACAGACACCAAACCCAGAGAATGAACCAAAGAAAAAGAGAGAGATGCCAGCACGGAGTTCGTATAGGTGTATCTTTATTGAGGCAGCAGCAAATCAAATCACAGAAAGTAAAACAATATAAAAATATTTAAATATATTTTAATACAAAATTATATAAGAAAAAAGTGTAGCACGAGACAACCACTAAGGTACAAAATAGTTCATGTATAAAAAAAGACCTGATATTATATAATATATATTCAACAATGTGTCCGGAATAAAAAAGATAAAAATGGTAAAAAAACGATCCTGGGACGTAAAAACAGTGAAATAAATAAAAAAAATTGAAAAAAATTGCTATAAAGTGAAATATAAAGCAAAAAATAAAAATATATATATATTTAAAGTGCACAAGTGTCACAACCAAGAAGGGGGAGGGGGAAAATATCTGTTGGTAAAACACAAAAGGTCCCACAGTGTATTTAGTAAAACGTGGCTAGTATCTGAGACCAATGTCATACAACCACTGTGTGGTAATATTATCAATAAAATAATATATAAAGTGAAATAGTGCCAGTACTAAGAAGAGGGGGATGGGGAAGGGGAAACCAATGTGAATATAACGCAGCAGTCCCAGACGTACCATAAATCAAAAAGGGATAATTGGTTATACTGATCCGGCCACAAAGGGTACCTTATAGTATCGGTGTCAGCGTGCACACGCGCCCCAACGCGCGTTTCGGTTGAAATTCCTTCGTCAGGTACTAGCCACGTTTTACTAAATACACTGTGGGACCTTTTGTGTTTTACCAACAGATATTTTCCCCCTCCCCCTTCTTGGTTGTGACACTTGTGCACTTTAAATATATATATATATTTTTATTTTTTGCTTGATATTGCACTTTATAGCAATTTTTTTCAATTTTTTTTATTTATTTCACTGTTTTTACGGCCCAGGATCGTTTTTTACCATTTTTATCATTTTTTATTCCGGACACATTGTTGAATATATATTATATAATATCAGGTCTTTTTTTATACATGAACTATTTTGTACCTTAGTGGTTGTCTCGTGCTACACTTTTTTTCTTATATAATTTTGTATTAAAATATATTTAAATATTTTTATATTATTTTACTTTCTGTGACTTGATTTGCTGCTGCCTCAATAAAGATACACCTATACGAACTCCGTGCTGGCATCTCTCTCTTTTTCTTTGGTTCATTCTCTGGGTTTGGTGTCTGTTCCATTGTTGTGCTCAGTGGAGGACAATTGGAAGGAGGGACCGCAGAAAGACTTTGTAGGCGTAAAATTACAAAATAGGCTCTATGCAGCTTCGATTATGTGGCAACCTGGAGAACACCTTGGAGCGGCAGACAACGTCTCTACGACCCAGACCCAACTTGTAGGCCTAATGTAGTGTTGTTTCAACAAATACTTAAGACGAGCATGAAGATTGAACCTATGGAGAGGAAACCTGGAGAACACCTTGGAGTGGAAGACACCGTCTCTACACCCCAGACCCAACTTGTAGGCCGAATGCAGTGTTGTTTTCAACAACTACTTAAGAAGAGCCAGAAGATCGAAGCAATGGAGAGGCAACCTGGGGAACACCTTGGAGTGGAACACACCGTCTCTACACCCCAGACCCAACTTGTAGGCCGATTGCAGTGTTGTTTTCAACAACTACTAAATGAGAGCCAGAAGATTGAAGCAATGGAGAGGCATCCTGGGGAACACCTTGGAGTGGAACACACCGTTTCTACACCCCAGACCCAACTTGTAGGCCGAATACAGTGTTGTTTTCAACAACTACTTAAGAGGCAGAAGATTGAAGCAATGGAGAGGCAACCTGGGGAACACCTTGGAGTGTAACACACCGTCTCTACACCCCTGACCCAACTTGTAGGCCGAATGCAGTGTTGTTTTCAACAACTACTTAAGAAGAGCCAGAAAATCGAAGCAATGGAGAGGCAACCTGGGGAACACCTTGGAGCGGAACACACCGTCTCTACACCCCAGACCCAACTTGTAGGCCGAATGCAGTGTTGTTTTCAACAACTACTAAACGAGAGCCAGAAGATTGAAGCAATGGAGAGGCAACCTGGGGAACACCTTGGAGTGTAACACACCGTCTCTACACCCCTGACCCAACTTGTAGGCCGAATGCAGTGTTGTTTTCAACAACTACTAAACGAGAGCCAGAAGATCGAAGCAATGGAGAGGCAACCTGGGGAACACCTTGGAGTTAAACACACCATCTCTACACCCCAGACCCAACTTGTAGGCCGAATGCAGTGTTGTTTTCAACAACTACTAAACGAGAGCCAGAAGATTGAAGCAATGGAGAGGCAACCTGGGGAAGACCTTGGAGTGGAACACACCGTCTCTACACCTCAGACCCAACTTGTAGGCCGAATGCAGTGTTGTTTTCTACAACTACTAAACAAGAGCTTTAAGATTGAAGCAATGGAGAGGAAACCTGGAGAACACCTTGGAGCGGAAGACACCATCTCTACAACCCAGACCCAACTTGTAGGCCGAATGCAGTGCTGTTTTCAACAACTACTAAACGAGAGCTAGAAGCTCTAAGCTATGGAGAGGAAACCTGGGGAACACCTTGGAGCGGCAGACACCGTTAGTAGGCCCTACCGAAGTAGTAGTAGTAGCCCCAATGCAGTTTTCAAATTCCTATAGGCTGAAAACCAGACTATTGACGCTCAGCTTTTTCAAAAGGAGGACAGCTGTATTGAGTGCCGCAGACAGACACAGGTAGTAGGCCTTAAACACAACATTTGGCTCAATGCAGTTTAAAAAAAGTTACAGGGGTACACAGGCAGCATTGGTCTGTTCAGTGGAGGAAAATTTCAATTATTGACCACAGACAGAGTTTGTATGCCTACTATTAAAAAAAGGATGCTCTATGCAATTTAAAATAGGTTCCAGGGGTACACGGGTAGCAGTAGACAGGTCACTGGAGGACTAGTGGAAGGAGAGACCGCAGACAGGCGTAGTAGGCCTAACATAACAAAATTTGGCTGTAGGCACTTTAAAATTGGTTCCAGGGGTACACGGGCAGCAGTGGGCAGGTCACTGGAGAACTAGTGGAAGGAGGGACCGCAGACAGGCGTAGTAGGCCTAACATAACAAAATTTGGCTGTAGGCACTTTTACATTGGTTCCAAGGGTACACGGGCAGCAGTGGACAGGTCACTGGAGGACTAGTGGAAGGAAGGACCACAGACAGGCGTAGTAGGCCTAACATAACAAAATTTGGCTGTAGGCACTTTAAAATTGGTTCCAGGGGTACACGGGCAGCAGTGGTCTGGTCAGTGGAGGACTAGTGGAAGGAGGGACCGCAGACAGGCGTAGTAGGCCTAACATAACAAAATTTGGCTGTAGGCACTTTAAAATTGGTTCCAGGGGTACACGGGCAGCAGTGGACAGGTCAGTGGAGGACTATTGGAAGGAGGGACCGCAGACAGGCGTAGTAGGCCTAACATAACAAAATTTGGCAGTAGGCACTTTAAAATTGGTTCCAGGGGTACACGGGCAGCAGTGGTCTGGTCAGTGGAGGACTAGTGGAAGGAGGGTCCGCAGACAGGCGTAGTAGGCCTAACATAACAAAATTTGGCTGTAGGCACTTTAAAATTGGTTCCAGGGGTACACGGGCAGCAGTGGTCTGGTCAGTGGAGGACTAGTGGAAGGAGCGACCGCAGACAGGCGTAGTAGGCCTCACATAACAAAATTTGGCTCTAGGCACTTTAAAATTGGTTCCAGGGGTACACGGGCAGCAGGGGAGAGTCAGTGGAGGACTATTGGAAGAAGGGACTGCAGACAGGCGTAGTAGGCCTAACATAACAAAATTTGGCTGTAGGCACTTTAAAATTGGTTCCAGGGGTACACGGGCAGCAGTGGTCTGGTCAGTGGAGGACTAGTGGAAGGAGGGACCGCAGACAGGCGTAGTAGGCCTAACATAACAATATTTGGCTGTAGGCACTTTAAAATTGGTTCCAGGGGTACACGGGCAGCAGTGGTCTGGTCAGTGGAGGACTAGTGGAAGGAGGGACCACAAACAGGCGTAGTAGGCCCAACATAACAAAATTTGGCTGTAGGCACTTTAAAATTGGTTCCAGGGGTACACGGGCAGCAGTGGAGAGTCAGTGGAGGACTATTGGAAGAAGGGACCGCAGACAGGCGTAGTAGGCCTAACATAACAAAATTTGGCTGTAGGCACTTTACAATTGGTTCCAGGGGTACACGGGCAGCAGTGGTCTCGTCAGTGGAGGACTAGTGGAAGGAGGGACCGCAGACAGGCGTAGTAGGCCTAACATAACAAAATTTGGCTGTAGGCACTTTAAAATTGGTTCCAGGGGTACACGGGCAGAAGTCTGGTCAGTGGAGGACTAGTGGAAGGAGGGACCGCAGACAGGCGTAGTAGGCCTAACATAACAAAATTTGGCTGTAGGCACTTTAAAATTGGTTCCATGGGTACACAGGCAGCAGTGGACAGGTCACTGGAGGACTAGTGGAAGTAGGGACCGCAGACAGGCGTAGTAGGCCTAACATAAAAAAATTTGGCTGTAGGCACTTTCAAATTGGTTCCAGGGGTACACAGGCAGCAGTGGTCTGATCAGTGGAGGACTAGTGGAAGGAGGGACCGCAGACAGGCGTAGTAGGCCTAACATAACAAAATTTCGCTGTAGGCAGTTTAAAATTGGTTCCAGGGGTACACGGGCAGCAGTGGTCTGGTCAGTGGAGGACTAGTGGAAGGAGGGACCTCAGACAGGCGTAGTAGGCCTAACATAACAAAATTTGGCTGTAGGCACTTTAAAATTGGTTCCAGGGGTACACGGGCAGCAGTGGACAGGTCAGTGGAGGACTATTGGAAGGAGGGACCGCAGACAGGCGTAGTAGGCCTAACATAACAAAATTTGGCTGTAGGCACTTTAAAATTGGTTCCAGGGGTACACGGGCAGCAGTGGTCTGGTCAGTGGAGGACTAGTGGAAGGAGGGACCGCAGACAGGCGTAGTAGGCCTAACATAACAAAATTTGGCTGTAGGCACTTTAAAATTGGTTCCAGGGGTACACGGGCAGCAGTGGACAGGTCAGTGGAGGACTAGTGGAAGGAGGGACCGCAGACAGGCGTAGTAGGCCTAACATAACAAAATTTGGCTGTAGGCACTGTAAAATTGGTTCCAGGGGTACACGGGCAGCAGTGGACAGGTCACTGGAGGACTAGTGAAAGGAGGGACCGCAGACAGGCGTAGTAGGCCTAACATAACAAAATTTGGCATTAGGCACTTTAAAATTGGTTCCAGGGGTACACGGGCAGCAGTGGTCTGGTCAGTGGAGGACTAATGGAAGGAGGGACCGCAGACAGGCATAGTAGGCCTAACATAACAAAATTTGGCTGTAAGCACTTTAAAATTGGTTCCAGCGGTACACGGGCAGCAGTGGACACGTCACTGGAGGACTAGTGGAAGGAGGGACCTCAGACAGGCGTAGTAGGCCTAACATAAAAAAATTTGGCTGTAGGCACTTTTAAATTGGTTCCAGGGGTACACGGGCAGCAGTGGTCTGGTCAGTGGAGGACTAGTGGAAGGAGGGACCGCAGACAGGCGTAGTAGGCCTAACATAACAAAATTCGGCTGTAGGCACTTGCAATTCTCTTGCAGGGGTACACAGGCAGCATTGGTGTTGTCAGCGGAGTCCGATTGTAATGAGTGTCTGCCAGTTAGTACTCCAAAAAAATAAATAGATGTTAATGTCTCGCATTACAACAAAACCAAAACACAAAAGGGTGGAATACTTAGGTACAGGGGTGGGCTCCTCTACTGAGTTTTAGACCTAGTAATTTGGCGCTAATTATTTACTGGTGCAAATATAGGACACTGCCCCTGACTATGTTAAGTACCATCATACATGTCAACACAATGGTATTGTCAGTGCCAGGCATTGAATGATGTCAGCGCATAGACTAAACATTGGTGGAACTGTGAGAGATAATTGTGCAAGTGGTAGAGCAATGTTTGAGCTGGGGGGGGGAAATCTCTTGTGGCCGGCGGTACAGGCCCAGGGCCCCTCATGTTACAACAGTGTGTCTGACGTTGGGTGCGCACCACCACTGCCAGAGACACTTTATTGTACTATGAGGGACCCAGTGGCAGTGCCATCGACCAAAAGCGGGCACACCCACCTCTTCAGACAAACGGCACTCTCACGGGTGCTTGCGCCAAGTGGCGAGCCCACGGCCCCGTGGGGGGAGTTTGGCCATTTAGGGAGGTGTAAACATGTCGTATGCTGGACAATCAGCTGCTGCAAATTACGCAATTGGAAAAGTCAGTCAGAGTAGTCCACAAGCTAGACCTTTTCATAGGAAAGCTAGGTGTCAGCCGGGCAAGGTGGGGCAAAAGAATTCAAAATCCAGTTGTGGTTCATTTTAATGAAGGTTAGATCATCAACATTTTGGGTAGCCAGACGAGTCCTTTTTTCGGTTAATATTGAACCTGCAGCACTGAATACTCTTTCTGATAGGACACTAGCTGCCGGGCAAGCAAGCTCCTGCAATGCATATTCTGCCAATTCTGGCCAGGTGTCTAATTTGGATGCCCAGTAATCAAATGGGAATGACGGTTGAGGGAGAACATCGATAAGGGATGAAAAATAGTAACCATACTGGACAAATGTTGTCTCCTGTCACTTTGAATTGATGCTGCAGTACCTGTCCTGTCTGCGGTCATAGCAAAATCACTCCACAACCTGGTCAGAAAACCCCTCTGTCCAACGCCACTTCTGATTTCTGCACCTCTAACACCTCTCGTCTGCTGCCCCTTGCAGCTCGTGTGAGAACGATCATGGGCGCTGTGTGCTGGGAATGCCTGAAGCAAACGGTCAACAAGAGTTGATTGTTTGGTTGCTAATATTAGTTCCAAGTTCTCATGTGGCATAATATTTTGCAATTTGCCTTTATAGCGAGGATCAAGGAGGCAGGCCAACCAGTAATCGTCATCGTTCATCATTTTAGTAATGCGTGTGTCCCTTTTGAGGATACGTAAGGCATAATCCGCCATGTGGGCCAAAGTTCCAGTTGTCAAATCTGCGGTTGTGCTGGGTTGAGGGGCTGTTTCAGGCAAATCTACGTCACTTGTGTCCCTCAAAAACCCAGATCCCGGCCTTGCCACGCCACCAATTTCCAGTGGCCCCGGAAAAGCTTCCTCATTAAAAAAATACTCATCCCCATCATCCTCCTCGTCCTCCTCCACCTGTTCGCCCGCTAACTCGTCCTGTACAATGCCCTGACCAGACAATGGCTGACTGTCATCAAGGCTTTCCTCTTCCTCTGCTGGAGACGCCTGCTCCTTTATGTGCGTTAAACTTTGCATCAGCAGACGCATTAGGGGAATGCTCATGCTTATTATGGCGTTGTCTGCAATAACCAGCCGTGTGCATTCCTCAAAACACTGAAGGACTTGACACATGTCTTGTATCTTTTACCACTGCACACCTGACAACTCCATGTCTGCCATCCTACTGCCTGCCCGTGTATGTGTATCCTCCCACAAATACATAACAGCACGCCTCTGTTCGCACAGTCTCTGAAGCATGTGCAGTGTTGAGTTCCACCTTGTTGCAACGTCTATGATTAGGCGATGCTGGGGAAGGTTCAAAGACCGCTGATAGGTCTGCATACGGCTGGAGTGTACGGGCGAACGGCGGATATGCGAGCAAAGTCCGCGCACTTTGAGGAGCAGGTCGGATAACCCCGGATAACTTTTCAGGAAGCACTGCACCACCAGGTTTAAGGTGTAAGCCAGGCAAGGAATGTGTTTCAGTTGGGAAAGGGAGATGGCAGCCATGAAATTCCTTCCGTTATCACTCACTACCTTGCCTGCCTCAAGATCTACAGTGCCCAGCCACGACTGCATTTCTTTCTGCAAGAACTCGGACAGAACTTCTGCGGTGTGTCTGTTGTCGCTCAAACACTTCATAGCCAATACAGCCTGCTGACGCTTGCCAGTAGCTGCCCCATAATGGGACACCTGGTGTGCAACAGTGGCAGCTGCGGATGGAGTGGTTGGGCGACTGCGGTCTGTGGACGAGCTCTCGCTTCTGCAGGAGGACGAGGAGGAGGAGGGGGTGCGAACGGCTACAGCCAACTGTTTCCTAGACCGTGGGCTAGGCAGAACTGTCCCAAAATTGCTGTCCCCTGTGGACCCTGCATCCACCACATTCACCCAGTGTGCCGTGATGGACACGTAACGTCCCTGGCCATGCCTACTGGTCCATGCATCTGTTGTCAGGTGCACCTTTGTACTCACAGATTGCCTGAGTGCATGGACAATGCACTCTTTAACATGCTGGTGGAGGGCTGGGATGGCTTTTCTCGAAAAGAAGTGTCAACTGGGTAGCTCGTAGCGTGGTACTGCGTAGTCCATCAGGGCTTTGAAAGCTTCGCTTTCACTTAACCGGTAGGGCATCATCTCTAACGAGATTTGTCTAGCTATGGGGGCGTTCAAACCCTGTGTATGCGGATGCGAGGCTAAGTACTTCCTTTTTCTAACCATAGTCTCATGTAGGGTGAGCTGGACTGGAGAGCTGGAGATCGTGGAACTAGCGGGGGTTCCGGTGGACATGGCAGACTGAGAGACGGTGGGAGATGGTATTGTTGCCGCCGATGCCCTAGATGCAGTGTTTCCTACTACGAAACTGGTGATTCCCTGACCCTGACTGCTTTGGCCTGGCAAAGAAACCTGCACAGATACTGCAGGTGGTGCGGAAATGGTGGCCTTACACTGACGGAAGGGATGTAGCGTTGCTGACTAGCTTCATTGGCCGAGGGTGCTACAACCTTAAGGGACGTTTGGTAGTTAGTCCAGGCTTGCAAATGCATGGTGGTTAAATGTCTATGCATGCAACTTGTATTTAGACTTTTCAGATTCTGACCTCTGCTTAAGGTAGTTGAACATTTTTGACAGATGACTTTGCGCTGATCAATTGGATGTTGTTTAAAAAAATGCCAGACTGCACTCTTTCTAGCATTGGATCCCTTTTCAGGCATTGCAGATTGAGCTTTGACCGGATGGCCACGCTGTCCTCCAACAGGTTTTGGCTTTGCCACGCGTTTTGGGCCAGATACGGGCCCGGCAGATGGAACCTGTTGCAGTGCACTCCATGTCAGATTCAACTTGTAATGGGCATGGCCTGTTAACTGTTTCACTTTCTAAGCCAGGGACGGTATGTGTAAAGAGCTCCATGGAGTAACCCGTTGTGTCGCCTGCTGCATTTTTCTCTGTTGCTGTTTTTGCTGAAGAGGACAAGGAAGCGACTTGTCCCTGACCGTGAACATCCACTAACGACGCGCTGCTTTTACATTTACCAGTTTTAGAAGAGGAGGCAAAAGAGCTAGAGGCTGAGTCAGCAAGGTAAGCCAAAACTTGCTCTTGCTGCTCCGGCTTTAAAAGCGGTTTTCCTACTCCCAGAAAAGGGAGCGTTCGAGGCCTTGTGTAGCCAGACGACGAACCTGGCTCCACAGCTCGAGACTTAGGTGCTATATTGTTTTTCCCACGACCACCCGATGCTACACTACCACTACCATCATTACCAGCTGGCAATGAACGCCCACGGCCACGACCTCTTCCACCATACTTCCTCATTGTTTTAAAAACGTCACCAAACTAACGGTATTTGTTACTGTCAAACAACTTACAAGGTGAACTCTAACTTCTGTATGATTTAGATATCCCTTTATAGGTGGGTGAGACCGCAAGGAAAATCAGGCACGATGTTACACACTCTGTTTTCTGTGGCACCAAATGAGAGAGATGCCACACACGCAGGACTGTCACTCAAGCACAAAGGCCAATATTAATCTCCCACTGTTTTTTTTTTTTCAGGGAGAATTTAGATACCAAATTAAAAAAAAAAAAAAACACGGGGCTTTCTACGGCCCACCATTTAAGAGAGATGGCACACTCAGGACTGGCACACAAGCAGAAAGGCCAATATTAATCTCCCACTGTTTTTTTTATTGTTCAGGGAGAATTTAGATACCAAATTAAAAAAAAAAACACTAGGCTTTCTATGGCCCACTATTTAAGAGAGGTGGCACACTCAAGACTGGCACACAAGCATAAAGGCCAATATTAATCTCCCACTGTTTTGTTTTTTTTTCAGGGAGAATTTAGATACCAAATTTAAAAAAAAAAAAAAACACGGGGCTTTCTATGGCCCACTATTTAAGAGAGATGGCACACTCAGGACTGCAACACAAGCAGAAAGGCCAATATTAATCTCCCACTGTTTTTTTTATTTTTCAGGGAGAATTTAGATACCAAATTAAAAAAAAAAACACTAGGCTTTCTATGGCCCACTATTTAAGAGAGAAGGCACACTCAGGACTGGCACACAAGCAGAAAGGCCAATATTAATCTCCCACTGTTTTTTTATTTTTCAGGGAGAATTTAGATACCAAATTTAAAAAAAAAAAAAACACGGGGCTTTCTATGGCCCACTATTTAAGAGAGATGGCACACTCAGGACTGGCACACAAGCAGAAAGGCCAATATTAATCTCCCACTGTTTTTTTTTTTTCAGGGAGAATTTAGATACCAAATTTAAAAAAAAAAAACACGGGGCTTTCTATGGCCCACTATTTAAGAGAGATGGCACACTCAGGACTGGCACACAAGCAGAAAGGCCAATATTAATCTCCCACTGTTTTTTTTTAAAGGGATAATTTAGATACCAAATTAAAAAAAAAACACTAGGCTTTCTATGGCCCACTATTTAAGAGAGATGGAACACTCAGGTCTGGCACACAAGCAGAAAGGCCAATATTAATCTCCCACTCTTTTTTTATTTTTCAGGGAGAATTTAGATACCAAATTGAAAAAAAAACCACTAGGCTTTCTATGGACCACTATTTAAGAGAGATGGCACACTCAGGATTGGCACACAAGCAGAAAGGCCAATATTAATCTCCCACAGTTTTTTTTTTTTCAGGGAGAATTTAGATATCAAATTTAAAAAAAAAAAACACGGGGCTTTCTATGGCCCACTATTTAAGAGAGATGGCACACTCAGGACTGCAACACAAGCAGAAAGGCCAATATTAATCTCCCACTGTTTTTTTTTTAAAGGGAGAATTTAGATACCAAATTAAAAAAAAAATACTAGGCTTTCTATGGCCCACTATTTAAGAGAGATGGCACACTCAGGACTGGCACACAAGCAGAAAGGCCAAAATTAATCTCCCACTGTTTTTTTTATTTTTCAGGGAGAATTTAGATACCAAATTAAAAAAAAAACACTAGGCTTTCTATGGCCCACTATTTAAGAGAGAAGGCACACTCAGGACTGGCACACAAGCAGAAAGGCCAATATTTAATCTCCCACTGTTTTTTTTATTTTTCAGGGAGAATTTAGATACCAAATTTAAAAAAAAAAAAAAAAAACACGGGGATTTCTATGGCCCACTATTTAAGAGAGATGGCACACTCAGGACTGGCACACAAGCAGAAAGGCCAATATTAATCTCCCACTGTTTTTTTTTTTATTTTTCAGGGAGAATTTAGATACCAAATTAAAAAAAAAACACTAGGCTTTCTATGGCCCACTATTTAAG
Source organism: Ranitomeya imitator (assembly GCF_032444005.1). Lineage (NCBI taxonomy): Eukaryota > Metazoa > Chordata > Amphibia > Anura > Dendrobatidae > Ranitomeya > Ranitomeya imitator. The sequence goes on from NC_091289.1 coordinate 117,254,565, forward strand.
AGAGATGGCACACTCAGGTCTGGCACACAAGCAGAAAGGCCAATATTAATCTCCCACTGTTTTTTTTTTCAGGGAGAATTTAGATTCCAAATTTAAAAAAAAAAAACACGGGGCTTTCTATGGCCCACTATTTAAGAGAGATGGCACACTCAGGACTGGCACACAAGCAGAAAGGCCAATATTAATCTCCAACTGTTTTTTTTTAAAGGGAGAATTTAGATACCAAATTAAAAAAAAAACACTAGGCTTTCTATGGCCCACTATTTAAGAGAGATGGCACACTCAGGTCTGGCACACAAGCAGAATGGCCAATATTAATCTCCCACTCTTTTTTTTTTTTTCAGGGAGAATTTAGATACCAAATTGAAAAAAAAAACCACTAGGCTTTCTATGGACCACTATTTAAGAGAGATGGCACACTCAGGATTGGCACACAAGCAGAAAGGCCAATATTAATCTCCCACTGTTTTTTTTTTCAGGGAGAATTTAGATATCAAATTTAAAAAAAAAAACACGGGGCTTTCTATGGCCCACTATTTAAGAGAGATGGCACACTCAGGACTGGCACACAAGCAGAAAGGCCAATATTAATCTCCCACTGTTTGTTTTTTTTTCAGGGAGAATTTAGATACCAAATTTAAAAAAAAAACACTAGGCTTTCTATGGCCCACTATTTAAGAGATGGCACACTCAGGACTGGCACACAAGCAGAAAGGCCAATATTAATCTCCCACTGTTTTTTTTATTTTTCAGGGAGAATTTAGATATAAAATTTAAAAAAAAACACTAGGCTTTCTATGGCCCACTATTTAAGAGAGATGGCACACTCAGGACTGGCACACAAGCAGAAAGGCCAATATTAATCTCCCACTTTTTTTTATTTTTCAGGGAGAATTTAGATACCAAATTAAAAAAAAAAAAACACTAGGCTTTCTATGGCCCACTATTTAAGAGAGATGGCACACTCAGGACTGGCGCACAAGCAGAAAGGCCAATATTAATCTCCCACTGTTTGTTTGTTTTTCAGGGAGAATTTAGATACCAAATTTAAAAAAAAACACTAGGCTTTCTATGGCCCACTATTTAAGAGAGATGGCACACTCAGGACTGGCACACAAGCAGAAAGGCCAATATTAATCTCCCACTGTTTTTTTTTTCAGGGAGAATTTAGATACCAAATTAAAAAAAAAAAAACACGGGGCTTTCTATGGCCCACTATTTAAGAGAGATGGCACACTCAGGACTGGCACACAAGCAGAAAGGCCAATATTAATCTCCCACTGTTTTTTTTTAAAGGGAGAATTTAGATACCAAATTTAAAAAAAAAAACACTAGGCTTTCTATGGCCCACTATTTAAGAGAGATGGCACACTCAGGACTGGCACACAAGCAGAAAGGCCAATATTAATCTCCCACTGTTTTTTTTTTTTATTTTTCAGGGAGAATTTAGATACCAAATTAAAAAAAAAACACTAGGCTTTCTATGGCCCACTATTTAAGAGAGATGGCACACTCAGGTCTGGCACACAAGCAGAAAGGCCAATATTAATCTCCCACTCTTTTTTTTATTTTTCAGGGAGAATTTAGATACCAAATTGAAAAAAAAACCACTAGGCTTTCTATGGACCACTATTTAAGAGAGATGGCACACTCAGGATTGGCACACAAGCAGAAAGGCCAATATTAATCTCCCACTGTTTTTTTTTTCAGGGAGAATTTAGATATCAAATTAAAAAAAAAAAAACACGGGGCTTTCTATGGCCAATATTTAAGAGAGATGGCACACTCAGGACTGGCACACAAGCAGAAAGGCCAATATTAATCTCCCACTGTTTTTTTTATTTTTCAGGGAGAATTTAGATACCAAATTTTTTAAAAAAAACACGGGGCTTTCTATGGCCCACTATTTAAGAGAGATGGCACACTCAGGACTGGCACACAAGCAGAAAGGCCAATATTAATCTCCCACTGTTTTTTTTATTTTTTAGGGAGAATTTAGATACCAAATATAAAAAAAAACACTAGGCTTTCTATGGCCCACTATTTAAGAGAGATGGCACACTCAGGACTGGCACACAAGCAGAAAGGCCAATATTAATCTCCCACTGTTTGTTTTTTTTCAGGGAGAATTTAGATACCAAATTTAAAAAAAAACACTAGGCTTTCTATGGCCCACTATTTAAGAGAGATGGCACACTCAGGACTGGCACACAAGCAGAAAGGCCAATATTAATCTCCCACTTTTTTTTATTTTTCAGGGAGAATTTAGATACCAAATTTTTAAAAAAAAACACTAGGCTTTCTATGGCCCACTATTTAAGAGAGATGGCACACTCAGGACTGGCACACAAGCAGAAAGGCCAATATTAATCCCCCACAGTTTTTTTTACTTTTCAGGGGGAATTTAGATACCAAATTTAAAAAAAAAAACACTAGGCTTTCTATGGCCCACTATTTAAGAGAGATGGCACACTCAGGACTGGCACACAAGCAGAAAGGCCAATATTTATCTCCCACTGTTTTTTTTATTTTTTCAGGGAGAAGTTAGAAACCAAATTTAAAAAAAAAGGCTTTCTATGGCCCACTATTTAAGAGAGATGGCACACTCAGGACTGGCACTCTAGCAGAAATGCCATTCTTAAACTCCCACAACTTATTTTTTTAGGGAGAATTAAAAAAAAAAAAAAAGGGACTGTCCTACAATTACTATCTCCCTGCAGTAATCTCAGCCAGGTATGGCAGGCAGCAATAAGAAGGAGTGGACTGCTGCACAAATTAAATCAAATGGACAAACAAAAAAGATAGCTGTGCAGAAAGGAAGGAACAACAGGATTTGTGCTTTGAATAAAGCAGTTGGTTTGCACAGCGGCGTAGACACAGCAATGCATCTATCAGGGAGCCTTCTAGGGCAGCCCAATGAGCTACAGTGCTGAGGAAAAAAAAATGTAGCTTCCACTGTCCCTGCAAACAAAAGGTGGTGTTGGACAGTGGAAATCGCTACAGCACAAGCGGTTTGGTGGTCAATGGACCCTGCCTAACACTATCCCTGCTTCTGACGAAGCGGCAGCAACCTCTCCCTATGCTCAGATCAGCAGCAGTAAGATGGCGGTCGGCGGGAACGCCTCTTTATAGCCCCTGTGACCCCGCAGACTGCAAGCCAATCACTGCAATGCCCTTCTCTAAGATGGTGGGGACCAGGACCTATGTCATCACGCTGCCCACACTCTGCGTATACCTTCATTGGCTGAGAAATGGCGCTTTTAGCATCATTGAAACGCGACTTTGGCGTGAAAGTCACATACCGCATGGCCGACCCCACACAGGGGTCGGGTCGGGTTTCGTGAAACCCGACTGTGCCAAAAGTCGGCGACTTTTGAAAATGAACGATCCGTTTCGCTCAACCCTAATCACTATGCTTGGTGTACTAGGGGAGCACTGAGCATTTCCGGGATTATTCGGTGGTAACTGGTGTCTCCACCCAGCGTTTTTGACGGACTTTAGAGACCCAATCACGGTGCAGGGATTGTCTGCCAGGCCATGAAATGCCGCAGCCATCTTTGTTGTGGTCGTGCAGTGATTGGCTTGGCCGCACAGCATCATCCCGAGTATAAAAGATCTGGCGCCGCCCTGCTCGCCGCATTCTGTTCCTGTTTCAGCGAGAGTAGGGAGAGCTGGTGCTGAAATAGGGTCAGAATCGTGGTTTTTAAAGATAGTGTAGGTCTGCAACTCTTAAATCCACAACTCCTAAGAAACCAACTGTCCTTTTTAGGGCTAATTCGTGGGTCCCAATATTGCAGAACTAGGTAGGCAGGGCACAGCATATCCACATCATTGCAAGGCCTGCAGGCACTGTATGTGCGTCAATTGCTCCCAATGCATCCCTCCCAAAGCTCAATAACTGTCTGCTGCTGCAGCTTCTTTACTATATACCTAGTTGGATTTTTTTTCCAAAAATTTACCACAAAAAACAAAAATATACAGTCTGTTCTATCAGACTGATGCCTGTTGAGAAATCATAGTTTGTCAGGCATACGTAGCATAGTCGTGTGTGCTAGCCTTGTGCCATTTTTTTTTTGTGTGTTTTAAATTCACCTAAAAAGGCCTCATATATCTGTGTGCTCCAACTTTGGGCATTGTAGGCCAGTGGACCCCTTTTTTGCTGTCTGAGACTCTAATTCTATACAGCACTATTTAGCTTCCAAAATTACAAAAAGGCCACATACAGTATTTGCCAGTGTGGTATTTCTGTGACAGCCGTCATATATCTGCGTGCTCCAAGTTTGGTCATTGTAGGCCGGTGTACCTCTTTTTTTGCTGTCTGATACTCAAATTCTATACAGCACTATTTTGCATATTAAAAAAAGCCACATATATGCCAGTGTGGTATTTCCGTGACAGCCCTCATATCTCCGTGCTCCAAGTTTGGTCATTGTTGGCAGCTGTACCCCTTTTTTTTTTTGCTGTCTGAGACTCTAATTCCATATAGCACTATTTAACTTCCAAAATAACAAAAATGCCACAAATTTGCCAGTGTGGTATTTCCGTTACAGCTGTCATATATCTGCGTTTTCAAAGTTTGGTCATTGTAGGACAGTGTACCCCATTTTTGCTGTCTGATACTCTAATTCTGTACAGCACTATTTAGCTTCCAAAATAAAAAAGGCCACATATTTGCCAGTGTGGTATTTCCGTGACAGCCGTTTAGGGCTAGCGGAACGCACCAAATAATTATAAGGATGGTATAAGGTGCATTCGCAGCCCGGGGTCCACCGTGCAGAGATAGAATCTGCTGCTGAGTAATGATGGACTATATGGCGGTATAATGTGGATACACACTTGGGTTAGCTTCACCCGGTAGGAAGGAAGCAAACTCTGTAGCATCACAGGGGCACGGTACCGCACAAAGAGCGCAAGCAAAGAGTCACAGAACTCTGTCCCAAGACTCAGGGAAAGGTAGCTTTCACCATTCGCGAACAGTCAACAACACTAGGGATGGGAATGATTTGGAGGTTTCATCCATCAACAGGCATACATCCACACACACACGTTAATAAGTTTATATTAGCACATGGCCGTGCGGCCATGCAAACTTTTTATAGCGGAAGCTCTCCAGGACCTTCCTAGTGGTCCAATAGGAGCTGCAACAAGACCTGAGCATGTGAACCCCGACCTCCAATGAGAGGTCATCCCTTAGGCATGCTCAGAAGAAGAAAAGTAGGACTTAGTCACAGGGTCACCTGCTCACCATTGATCAGTACTGGTTACAATGGCTGAGCCTGGAAGGACAGCAGTAACCAGTCGCGCAGTATCAGTTTGAGCCAGACGCTGGGACTGCCGTCTCTGCTGAGCAGGCTCCACTGCGGCTGGAGGAGAATGGAAGACCGCAGCGGAGATGGTTCGAGATTCCACCTGTGCATTGGTGGGAACTCGACACCTAACATTATCCCCCCTCCTAGGCCCCCCCACTCCTTGGGCCTCACTATGCTTGAAGGCAGCAATGAACTGTGGAGCCCGAATGTGCTCAACAGGCTCCTAGGACCTATCCTCTGGGCCATGACCCTTCCAATCCACCAAATAGAATTTTTTGCCACGTACCACCTTACACGCCATGATGGCGTTCACCTCATATTCATCCATGGATGAGCCCGATGTCCTGGCAGATGACTCGGAAAACCGGGACATGTGGACGGGCTTTAGCAGGGACACATGAAAGGTGTTGGTGATGATGCCCAGGCACTAGCGAAGTGTAAACTTAGTGGACTCAACTCACAGCCTGATGTTACGGGCGAAGAGCCACACTAAATCACCAGGAGAAAGGTTGGAGTGGGGAGCCGATGTGTATCGGCGGAGACCCTCATGCTCTGCTTGGAGGCCCAGATAGCATTCTGTGTGTGGTCCCAAATGTCACATACCTGCACAGCCCAGTCTGCCGCCCTGGTGTCAGTGGAAGACACGGGCATGGGTACAGGAACCCGCGCATACTGGCCGTAATTAAGGAGGAATGGGATCTGCACAGTGGAGTCGGCTACGGTGTTGTTCAGCGCAAACTCCTCCCACGGTCATCCTGCCTGGCAGAGACAAAATGTCGCAGCTATATGACCAGGGTCTAGTTGGCCCTCTCTACCTGCCCATTCATCTCGGGATGGTATGCTGAAGAGAGATTCAGCTCGATGCTGAGAAGATGATAAAGCTCTCTCCAGAACTGAGACACAAACTGGGGACTCCGGTCACTGACAATTTTGTCTAGCATACCGTGTAGGCGGAAAACGTGCTTAATAAACAACGCCGCCAAGGCCCGTGCAGAAGGTAGTTGTGGAAGAGGCACCAAGTGCACTATTTTGGAAAAATGGTCAGTGACTACCCAAATAATTGTGCAGCTACGGTACTTGGGTAAGCCCACCACAAATTCCATTCTGACCATTTCCCAGGGCCTGTCCACCACCAACAGTGGGTAAAGTAGCTCAGCAGGGCATTGTCAAGGAGACTTATTCTTGGCGCAGGAAACACACGCCCAAATATAGCCTCTGACGTCACGAGCCATATGCGGCCACCAGTACGTCCTCGCCAGAAGCTCAGATGTCCTCTTGGTCCCAAAATGTCCACCCACCCTGGATGAGTGAGCCCAAGAGAGAACCTCCGGTTGCAAATTAGATGGCACAAAGGTCTTGCCTGGGGACAGAGACTCTAGCGAAACCGAGGTCACGGTCCTCAGGCTTTCCGAAGGGACAATTAAACGAGGCTCCTCCTCCTCTACTGATGACACTATGGAGCGGGAGAGAGCATTGGCACAGATGTTCTTCTCCCTGGAAAGATAATGGAGGGTGAAGTGGAAGCGGGAGAAGAACAAGGACCATCTAGCCTGGCGAGAGTTTAGCCGCTAGCCAGTCTGTAAATAAACCACATTTTTGTGGTCTATATACACTTGGAAGGGAAAACGAGCCCCCTCCAGGAGGTGCCTCTACTCCGAGAAGGGCAACTTCATAGCTAGCAACTCCCTGTCCCTGATGGAATAATTCCTCTCCGCTGGTGTAAAGGTCTTGGAGAAAAAGAAGCAAGGATTCTTCCGACCTTGAGCATCCTTTTGGAATAGGACTGCTCCAGCACCGACTGATGAGGTATTCACCTCCATTTTAAATGGTTTATCTACATCGGGGCGATTTAGGAAGGGAGCGCTAGCAAAATGAGACTTTCTAGAGTAAAAGGCCTTGGAGACCTCCTCCGACCACAATTTGGGATTTGCTCCCTTCTTCTTGAGGGCTACCAAGGGACTTACCAAAGTTTAGAAGGAGGGAATGAACTGGCGATAATAGTTAATGAACCCTATAAAGCGCTGCACCACTTTGAGAGAATGGGGTTCCTGCCAGTCCATCAAAGCCTGTAGCTTGGCAGGATCCATAGCCAATCCCTGGGCAGAGATGATGTAGCCCAGGAAAGGCAAGGACTCCTGCTCAAACACACACTTCTCCAACTTGGCATAGAGGGAGTTTGCCCGTAGGAGGTTGAAGACTGCAAACATCTCTCCGGTGGGAGTCTATATCTGGAGAGTAGATGAGAATATCATCCAGATAGAGTACGACTGAGGTGTTGAGCATATCCCAGAAGATATTATTCACAAAGTCTTGGAAAATGGCAGGAGCATTACACGGTATCACTAGGTATTCATAGTGCCCATCCTTGGTGTTAAATACCGTCTTCCATTCGTCCCCCTCACGGATGCAAATCAGGTTGTAAGCACCCCGCAGATCAAGCTTAGTAAATACCCTTGCTCCACGGAACATATTGAATAGTTCAGATATCTGAGGCAGAGGGTATTTATTCTTAATGGTGATTGCGTTAACACTCCTGTAATCTATGCATGGACGTAGTTCTCCATTTTTCTTCTGCACAAAGAAGAACCCTGCCCCTGCGGGTGACACTGACTTTCTAATGAATCCTTTAGCCAGATTCTCCTGAATATATTGGGTCATCGCCTCTGTCTCCGGAAGAGATTGGGGATAAACTGGACCCGGGGAGACTCTGCTCCAGGCAAGAGGTCAATAGGACAGTCATGGGGTGGTGTTGTGGAAGGGTCTCCGCAGCCCTCTTGGAGAACACGTCCTCATAGGGCCAATAGTGCTGGAGGAGAGAGGAAAGATGTACGGGTACTTCAGTAGTAGCAACCTGAGCGCACTACCTCAGACATCTACACTCACAAGATTTACTCCATCCCAGAATTCTCCCAGAAGACCACTCTATATGAGGAGAGGGGTAGCGTAGCCATGGTGTCCCTAACAGAACCTCATCAATTTTCTCGGGAATGACTACCAGGGAGATAATTTCCTGATGAGATGGAGACATGGATAAAGTAAATGGGATGGTCTGGTGTGTTATTTGTGAGGGCAGAGTCGACCCATTCACCACTCGTACAGTCATCGTCTTGGCGAGCATCACCAAGGGTATTGCGTGGCGTTGGGCGAAGGCAGAGGACATAAAATTCCCCTCTGCCCCGGAATCCACACAAATTTCGACTGTAAGAGAAGATGGGCCAAAGGTGATTGTCCCTTTGAAGGACAGTTTGGAGGAAACCGTCGCCGTGTCTAGTGTACCTCCTCCTACATCCACTAGACGCTGAAGTTTTATTGATCGCTGGGAACATCTGGAGGCAAAATGTCCTGACCGCCGGCAGACATGACAGACCTTGAGTGCACGAGCGATCCGGGACTTAGATCCCACTTGTGACACCTCCATGGCCCCATGTGGCTTGCATGCCTGGACCGGAGATCCCAGAGGTATGGCGAAGGTGGGAGCCAGATGAAACCTCTGCCTACACTGGGCTCGCTCCAACCTTCACTCATTAAAACGAAGGTCGATGTGAGTTGATATAGCTATTAGCTCCTCCAGTGTGGCGGGAATCTCCCTAGTGGCCAAAGCATCCTTCACATGGTCAGCTGTTGTGAATTCTGTGGCAGAGCTCCCTCCTGTGGTCACAAGTGGTACTTCAGCAGATTCTCTCTATGAGCTTCCGTTGGTGGAGGAGAGTGGTACTGCGGCTTCTGAGTTTCCTTCCTCAGGTGATGTGGTGAAGTCGTTAGGTGCTGCTCTATTTAACTCCACCTAGTGCTTTGATCCTGGCCTCCAGTCAATGTTCTAGTATTGGACTTGCTTCCTCCTGGATCGTTCCTGTGGCCTGCTGCTCTGCATAGCTAAGTTCCGCTTTTGTTATTTTTGTTTGCTGTTTTTTTCTGTCCAGCTTGCTTATTTGGTTTTTCTTGCTTGCTGGAAGCTCTGGGACGCAGAGGGTGTACCTCCGTACCGTTAGTCGGTACGGAGGGTCTTTTTGCCCCCTTTGCGTGGTTGTTTGTAGGGTTTTGTGTTGACCGCAAAGTTACCTTTCCTATCCTCGCTCTGTTCAGAAAGTCGGGCCTCACTTTGCTAAATCTATTTCATCTCTACGTTTGTCTTTTCATCTTAACTCACAGTCATTATATGTGGGGGGCTGCCTTTTCCTTTGGGGTATTTCTCTGAGGCAAGGTAGGCTTATTTTCTATCTTCAGGCTAGCTAGTTTCTCAGGCTGTGCCGAGTTGCATAGGGAGCGTTAGGCGCAATCCACGGCTGCCTTTAGTGTGGTTAGAGAGGATTAGGGATTGCGGTCAGCAGAGTTCCCACGTCTCAGAGCTCGTTCTATGTTTTTGGGTTTTTGTCAGGTTACTGTATGCGCTCTGACTTCTATGTCCGTTGTGGTACTGAATTACCTAATCACAGCAGTACTGGAGGCCCAAAGTACTAATGATTCTCAATAGAGGGAAAAAAGAAGTTCTGAGACCATTTTTTTTTCTCTGCACTGTGTTTTGCCTTTGTTTTCCCCTATAATAGAACGTAAAATCACTGCACTCGTACGATGAAGAGATTCAATTCATGTGGATGCTTTTATTAAGTAAATGTTCAGGTGAGGCGATAAGTACAAAACGTTTCGGCCAGCCCGTGGCCTTGATCACTAAATCGCTGAAACAAATAGAGCGAAAAAAATACTAAATACCTATTCTCAGGACAAAGACAAGATTACATATACATATATACATATATACAGTTCAGAAAACATGCCAATGCTTGTGTTTGAGGAAATAGAAGCCATTTTAGGCTTGACCTAAACATCATTAACAAGGAACCAAAAAGCAAAGGAACAAGAGAGATACAGTACATAATTGGATATAGTAGAGACGGTATGAAAAGATGGTTCAGCGTACCCTAAGGTAGTGGATTCTTCCCTTGTAAGCGCAGATGTTGCTGCTGGGGTGTTCAGCCAAGAGGAAAAAAAGGGGGTTAACAACCTGAAAAGGGTAATGGGAGAGATGAGCGAGGGTGCTTTTATGACCTCAGGTATAGTTATAGGTAGGTATAGTGTGGCCACCATAGGGTGTATGTACTTCACCTTAGTATTGATAATGTTGTGGTTGCCGTGATGAAGGGCAGACTGGTAAATTTCAACGGCTGTATGGGTAGACATGGGTAGATATAGATATATTAGATATTCTGGTGTGTAAAATGAATCAATAAATGATAGAAGGTTACAAGTACATAACTACCTCTGTGCTTTAAGGGACCAGCCTGAGTACAAGTAGGATACCTTGGGAAAGTACAACCAATGATGTAAGGAAATTCATATGGCTTGGAGGTACAGGTGCTGTAGTTGCCGTGGTATAGGGCAGACAAGTCTACGTACCATATGCTGTATTGACAGATAAAATAACATAAAGCTCTCAGCGTGTAGGTAGAAAAAAGGTTATTTGGGGTATGTTTTACAAATCTATATATACATACATATATGTATAGCTACCTGTGCGCTATAGGAGACCAACCAGAGCAACGCTCGAATATCTTAGAGGAGTACACCCAGTATTGTGGGAAGATTTGTGTAACTGTGAAGAAGGGCAGTAGGGAGTACGTAAGTCTCTAAGATGCTATTATTAACATGTATGCAGCAGAGAGAAGGAAGAAAAAACTACCTGCTGGGTTGTGGAGCCAGTCAAAGCCAGTGTATAATGAACTAAGCCACCGGAGTAGGGGACCCAATGTCACTAGAAAGAGGAAGGAGTCATGAATATGGCGCTTGGCTAGTGTTTATATAGCATAGGAAACTTATCTGTAAATGGTTGCTCACATCCGTCCTCGGGAGTCCGTGGAGACAGGTAGCCAGGACCAGCGTTGGTGGTCAAGTGAGAAGAGCAGACACTAACCGTGTCACTGCATGGGGTAGCGCTTGTCTAAAGGAGCCCAAAAGGCTCCTATTTATGGTCCCGGGTGAAGATGCGTCCGGGACCAGTGTAGGGACGCCGGCGCATGCGCAGTGGCGATTCTGGCCGCTCGCGCGTGCGCAGTAGAAGCGGAACGCATCAGTCTGCCACAGAATGGCTGGGCCTGCGTAGTATATGCAAGCCCAGGCCAGTCGATGACCGAATGGAAGGAGCGCTTGTCCTGTAGGGACAGAAGAGAAAGGGGCAGCGCCGTAGGCGCTGTAGATAGAACGCTACTGTGAAAGGACATAGGTGCTAGTGCGGTGCCTTGTATGTGGACACTTATTAGAAAATGCTGTAGAGATGTGGGGGAGCGCTATGATGAGATAGATTAAGCGCTGTGTATTGAAGCATATTTCATGAGGATACATAATGGGCAGTATAACACGGTCACATAATTAAACATACAAATGCATGGTAGGAGTCCAAACTTAAATGAAATAAATGAAATAAAAGAAATGAACCCATGAAAGAAAAAGGAAAAGAATGAAAAGAATGAAATGAATGAAATAAATAAGAATGGATGAACTAAATGGAAATAAATAAAACTAATGGATACTTCAATGAATGAAGTAATGAAAAAATGAAAAAATAATAATGAAAATGAAATGAAAAATAAACTAAAAAATAAAAATTGATAAAAAGAATTGAAAAAATAATAGAAAAAATAAAAATAAAACTGGGTATTAATAAACTGGCTATGGAGGAACACAATCTTACCGTCTCTATTGTGCCGAAAGGTGAGGCTACTAGTGCAGATGATTAAGTCTAGAGAAAATAAATGAATATATTAAGTCATATTAACCAGTCTATCTCTCGGTTCAATCCCCTAGGGTGAAGGCTATCAAGGGTATAGATCCAGAACGTTTCTCGCTGTTTTAGTAATCGAACATGGTTTCCTCCCCTTCTTGGGCGAGGTACTCTTTCTATAATCTGAAACCTAAGTTGTGACACATTGTGTCTTGCCTCCTTGAAATGCAGTGGTAATGGTAACCAGGTTTTTTCGCATCTAATGGTGGATTTGTGGCTAGATATTCTATCTTTAATGGCCTGAGTCGTTTCTCCCACATATAGTAATCCGCATGGGCACTTGATGATGTAGACCACATAGTTTGTGTCACAAGTATAGTGTTCCTTAATGGGATATGACTTCCCGGTCCGTGGGTGGACCACCTCATTGCCTTTAATAACGTTGGAACAGCAGCGACAGCTCAAACAGGGGAAAGTACCTGTTCTGCTGTGGCCCGTCAGAGTTCTGTTTTGAGCCGTTTTTTGTGACCCTAAATCTGCTCTTACTACTTTGTCCCTTATATTCTTGGGTCGTCTAGTGCACATCAACGGTGGATCTTTGAAAATGGGGATGTTGGGATAGGCCTTGTTGAGAAGAGGCCAGTGTCCTCGAATCAAGTTATGTATTTTGTTTATTGTGGGGTGATAATTATGTACAAAGGGTAGACGAGGATTTTTTTGTTTCTGTGTCCCTGAGTTTAGGTTGTCAGAGTCATGGAGTGCTCTAGAGGATTCCGTGTTCAGGAGATCCAATGGGTACTGGCGGGCTTTGAACTTGTCAGACATTTCATGTAGCCTCGATTCTAAGGTGGAAGGATTAGACACAATTCTGGTTACCCTTTTAAACTGTGATCTGGGGAGACTGTTTTTGGTAGATCTGGGATGACAGCTATTATATAACAAAAGGCTGTTGCAATCAGTCGGTTTAGTAAAGATATCAGTGCTTAAATTACCGATAGAGTCTTTGATAATCTTAGTGTCTAGGAAGGTCACTTCGTTACTGTGGTGAACTAGTGTAAAGGACAGTTCCGGTCTGACAGTGTTAATAGTGTCATAAAATTCTAGGAGGCTCGTCAGGTTACCCCGCCATACGCAAAAGACATCGTCTATGTACCTATACCAGGCGAGAGCGTGTTGTTGAAAGCCAGGGTTAGTGTACACGAAGTCGCGTTCAAAACGATCCATATACAGGTTCGCGTAGGCAGGGGCCACGTTGGACCCCATTGCCGTGCCGCATGTCTGTAGGAAAAAATCATCCTCAAATATAAAAAAGTTCTCCCTGAGCACTAAACTAAGGAGATCAATACAAAGATCTTGAGTTCCCTTGTCAAGTCTGGCCTCACTGAGGGTTTGAGATACTGCTTCAATGCCCATATCGTGAGTAATGGATGTATATAGGCTATTCACATCTAGTGTACATAGGATGCTGTCACTGGGTATTCTCTTCATGTTACGGATTTTACCTAGGAAATCTCCAGTGTCCAGTATAAAGGATTTTGTAACCTTGGTATAGGGTGTGAGGAGCTTTTCAAGGAACATGGATAATGGATTAAGGATGGAATCGGTCGATGCTACAATGGGGCGACCGGGGGGATTACGGAGATTTTTGTGGATTTTGGGTAAGATGTATAGGACAGGGGTCACAGGGTGAAGGTTAATGAGGTATGTCTTTGTTTTGTTGTCAATAGTCTTGAGTTGTAGGTGTTTGTCAACTATCCTAGCGATTTTTTGGCGTATGGTATGGGTAGGATCATTCTGGATCTTTTTATATGTTGTCGTGTCAGCGAGCTGTCTCCTTACTTCAGAAACATAGAAGCTTCTATCCATAACCACGATGGCTCCCCCCTTGTCCGCCGGTTTAATAATGATATTTTTATTCTCACATAGTGAGTTTAAGGCTTGTTTTTCTAGCGGATCCAGATTGTGGCGGACAGGGAGGAAGCCTAATCGTTGGTCATGCAGAGTTTTCTTGATGTCCCTGTCCAAGAGATTGACAAAAGTCTCTACAGCGTGGTTCGATTTAGATGGAACAAAAGTACTGGGATTTCTAAGACCAAGTTGGTCAATTGTAATACTGGGTCCCCCGGTGTGTGATGATGCAGAGATAGGTCTGATAGAATTGTTAGAGCCTTCAAAGTGCACCTTCAGTCTGATATTTCTATAGAACTGCTGAAGATCCCTTTCAAGTTGAAAGGAATCCCACCTAGGAGTCGGGCAGAAGGATAGACCCATGTTGAGCACTTTGAGTTCTAAGGGAGAAAGAGTATAGTTAGAAATGTTTTCCCCTAGACATTTGGGTGGTTCAGGACACAGGTGTAGCGATGGACATTAAAGGTCTGTCTTCATGTGTGGATCAGCTCACGGCAAGAGTACAAAAGATTCAAGACACTATTGATCAGAAATCTATGTTAGAACCTAGAATACCTATTCCTGATTTGATTTTTGGAGATAGAACTAAATTTCTGAGTTTCAAAAATAATTGTAAACTATTTCTGGCTTTGAAACCTCGCTCCTCTGGTGACCCAGTTCAACAGGTTAGGATCATTGTTTCTTTTTTACGCGGCGACCCTCAGGACTGGGCATTTTCTCTTGCGCCAGGAGATCCTGCATTATGTAATATTGATGCGTTTTTTCTGGCGCTCGGATTGCTGTCCGATGAACCTAATTCGGTGGATCAGGCAGAGAAAAATTTGCTGGCTCTGTGTCAGGGTCAGGATGAGATAGAGGTATATTGTCAGAAATTTAGAAAGTGGTCCGTACTCACTCAATGGAATGAAGGTGCGCTTGCAGCTATTATCAGAAAGGGTCTCTCTGAAGCCCTTAAGGATGTCATGGTGGGATTTCCTATGTCTGCTGGTCTGAATGAGTCTATGTCTTTGGCCATTCAGATCTGTAGACGCTTGCGTGAGCGTAAATCTGTGCACCATTTGGCGGTATTATCTGAGCATAAACCTGAGCCTATGCAGTGCGATAGGACTTTAACCAGAGTTGAACGGCAAGAACACAGACGTCAGAATGGGCTGTGTTTCTACTGTGGTGATTCCACTCATGCTATCTCTGATTGTCCTAAGCGCACTAAGCGGTTCGCTAGGTCTGCCACCATTGGTACGGTACAGTCAAAATTTCTTTTGTCCGTTACCTTGATCTGCTCTTTGTCATCTTATTCTGTCATGGCATTTGTGGATTCAGGCACTGCCCTGAATTTGATGGACTTGGAGTATGCTAGGCGTTGTGGGTTTTTCTTGGAGCCCTTGCAGTGTCCTATTCCATTGAGAGGAATTGATGCTACGCCTTTGGCCAAGAATAAGCCTCAGTACTGGACCCAGCTGACCATGTGCATGGCTCCTGCACATCAGGAGGTTGTTCGCTTTCTGGTGTTGCATAATCTGCATGATGTGGTCGTGTTGGGGTTGCCATGGCTACAAGTCCATAATCCAGTATTAGATTGGAAATCCATGTCTGTGTCCATCTGGGGTTGTCAGGGGGTGCATGGTGATGTCCCATTTCTGTCTATTTCGTCATCCACCCCTTCTGAGGTTCCAGAGTTCTTGTCTGATTACCGGGATGTATTTGATGAGCCCAAGTCCGATACCCTACCTCCGCATAGGGATTGTGATTGTGCTATCGATTTGATTCCTGGTAGTAAATTCCCAAAAGGTCGACTGTTTAATTTATTTGTGCCTGAGCACGCCGCTATGCGGAGTTACGTGAAGGAGTCCTTGGAGAAGGGGCATATTCGCCCGTCATCGTCACCATTGGGAGCGGGTTCTTTTTTGTGGCCAAGAAGGATGGTTCGCTGAGACCTTGTATAGATTACCACCTTCTAAATAAGATCACGGTTAAATTTCAGTACCCCTTGCCGCTTTTATCTGATTTGTTTGCTCGGATTAAGGGGGCTAGTTGGTTCACCAAGATAGATCTTCGTGGTGCGTATAATCTTGTGCGTATTAAGCGAGGCGATGAAAGGAAAACTGCATTTAATACGCCCGAGGGCCATTTTGAGTACCTTGTAATGCCATTCGGATTTGCCAATGCTCCATCAGTGTTTCAGTCCTTTATGCATGACATCTTCCGAGAGAACCTGGATAAATTCCTGATTGTTTACTTGGATGATATTTTGGTCTTCTCGGATGATTGGGAGTCTCATGTGAAGCAGGTCAGAACGGTGTTTCAGGTCCTGCGAGCTAATTCTTTGTTTGTGAAGGGATCAAAATGTCTCTTTGGTGTTCAGAAGGTTTCATTTTTGGGGTTCATTTTTTCCCCTTCTACTATCGAGATGGAACCTGTTAAGGTCCAGGCCATCCATGATTGGACTCAGCCGACATCTCTGAAAAGTCTGCAAAAGTTCCTGGGCTTTGCTAATTTTCATCGTCGCTTCATCTGCAATTTTTCTAGTATTGCTAAACCATTGACCGATTTGACCAAGAAGGGTGCTGATGTGGTCAATTGGTCTTCTGCTGCTGTGGAAGCTTTTCAAGAGTTGAAGCGTCGTTTTTCTTCTGCCCCTGTGTTGTGTCAACCAGATGTTTCGCTTCCATTCCAGGTCGAGGTTGATGCTTCTGAGATTGGAGCGGGGGCTGTTTTGTCGCAGAGAAATTCTGATGGCTCGGTGATGAAACCATGTGCCTTCTTTTCCAGGAAGTTTTCGCCTGCTGAGCGAAATTATGATGTTGGCAATCGAGAGTTGCTGGCCATGAAGTGGGCATTCGAGGAGTGGCGTCATTGGCTTGAAGGAGCTAAGCATCGCGTGGTTGTCCTGACTGATCATAAGAACTTGACTTATCTCGAGTCTGCCAAGCGGTTGAATCCTAGACAGGCTCGTTGGTCGCTGTTTTTTGCCCGTTTTGACTTTGTGGTTTCGTACCTTCCGGGCTCTAAAGATGTGAAGGCGGATGCCCTGTCTAGGAGTTTTGTGCCCGACTCTCCGGGTTTATCTGAGCCGGCGGGTATTCTCAAAGAGGGAGTAATTGTGTCTGCCATCTCCCCTGATTTGCGGCGGGTGCTGCAAAAATTTCAGGCTAATAAACCTGATCGTTGCCCAGCGGAGAAACTGTCCCTGATAGGTAGACGAATAAAGTTATCTCTGAGGTTCATTGTTCGGTGTTGGCTGGTCATCCTGGAATGTTTGGTACCAGAGAGTTAGTGGCTAGATCCTTTTGGTGGCCATCTCTGTCGTGGGATGTGCGTTCTTTTGTGCAGTCCTGTGGGATTTGTGCTCGGGCTAAGCCCTGCTGTTCTCGTGCCAGTGGGTTGCTTTTGCCCTTGCCGGTCCCGAAGAGGCCCTGGACGCATATTTCTATGGATTTTATTTCGGATCTTCCCGTCTCTCAAAAAATGTCAGTCATTTGGGTGGTTTGTGATCGCTTCTCTAAGATGGTCCATTTGGTACCCTTGTCTAAATTGCCTTCCTCCTGCCATTGTTCTTCCAGCATGTGGTTCGTTTACATGGCATTCCAGAGAATATCGTTTCTGACAGAGGTTCCCAGTTTGTTTCGAGGTTTTGGCGAGCCTTTTGTGCTAGGATGGGCATTGACTTGTCTTTTTCCTCGGCTTTCCATCCTCAGACTAATGGTCAGACCGAACGAACCAATCAGACCTTGGAAACATATCTGAGATGCTTTGTTTCTGCTGATCAGGATGACTGGGTGTCCTTTTTGCCTTTGGCTGAGTTCGCCCTTAATAATCGGGCCAGCTCGGCTACCTTGGTGTCGCCGTTTTTCTGCAACTCTGGGTTCCATCCTCGTTTCTCTTCAGGGCAGGTTGAGTCTTCGGACTGTCCTGGTGTGGATACTGTGGTGGACAGGTTGCAGCAGATTTGGACTCATGTAGTGGACAATTTGACCTTGTCCCAGGAGAAGGCTCAACGTTTCGCTAATCGCAGACGCTGTGTGGGTCCCCGACTTCGTGTTGGGGATTTGGTTTGGTTGTCTTCTCGTCATATTCCTATGAAGGTTTCCTCTCCTAAGTTTAAACCTCGTTTCATTGGTCCGTATAGGATTTCTGAGGTTCTTAATCCTGTGTCTTTTCGTTTGACCCTTCCAGATTCTTTTTCCATCCATAACGTATTCCATAGGTCATTGTTGCGGAGATACGTGGCACCTATGGTTCCATCTGTTGATCCTCCTGCCCCGGTTTTGGTGGAGGGGGAGTTGGAGTATATTGTGGAGAAGATTTTCGATTCTCATGTTTCAAGACGGAAACTCCAGTATCTGGTTAAGTGGAAGGGTTATGCTCAGGAAGATAATTCCTGGGTCTTTGCCTCTGATGTCCATGCTCCCGATCTTGTTCGTGATATTCATATGGCTCATCCTGGTCGTCCTGGGGGCTCTGGTGAGGGTTCGGTGACCCCTCCTCAAGGGGGGGGTACTGTTGTGAATTCTGTGGTAGAGCTATTCCTGTGGTCACAAGTGGTACTTCAGCTGATTCTCTCTATGAGCTTCCGTTGGTGGAGGAGAGTGGTACTGCGGCTTCTGAGTTTCCTTCCTCAGGTGATGTGGTGAAGTCGTTAGGTGCTGCTCTATTTAACTCCACCTAGTGCTTTGATCCTGGCCTCCAGTCAATGTTCTAGTATTGGACTTGCTTCCTCCTGGATCGTTTCTGTGGCCTGCTGCTCTGCATAGCTAAGTTCCACTTTTGTTATTTTTGTTTGCTGTTTTTTTCTGTCCAGCTTGCTTATTTGGTTTTTCTTGCTTGCTGGAAGCTTTGGGACGCAGAGGGTGTACCTCCGTGCCGTTAGTCGGTACGGAGGGTCTTTTTGCGCCCTTTGCGTGGTTGTTTGTAGGGTTTTGTGTTGACCGCAAAGTTACCTTTCCTATCCTCGCTCTGTTCAGAAAGTCGGGCCTCACTTTGCTAAATCTATTTCATCTCTACGTTTGTCTTTTCATCTTAACTCACAGTCATTATATGTGGGGGGCTGCCTTTTCCTTTGGGGTATTTCTCTGAGGCAAGGTAGTCTTATTTTCTATCTTCAGGCTAGCTAGTTTTTCAGGCTGTGCCGAGTTGCATAGGGAGCGTTAGGCGCAATCCACGGCTGCCTTTAGTGTGTTTGGAGAGGATTAGGGATTGCGGTCAGCAGAGTTCCCACGTCTGAGAGCTCGTTCTATGTTTTTGGGTTTTTGTCAGGTCACTGTATGCGCTCTGACTTCTATGTCCGTTGTGGTACTGAATTACCTAATCATAACAGTCAGCCAAAATACAAAATACAGGGATGAGGGCTTTATCCAGCCACTACAGCTCAGATGCTAAAGTTCGGAAGTGGACGGAAAAATGGCTGACCAAGGATGAGCCCTGTGTCAGTGCCAGCAGTTGGTTCCAAAAAGACCTGTTTCAGAGTGCTCAGGAACTGCAGAGCACTCTGCACCACATGATCGTCACGCTCCCACAGCGGTGTAGCCCACTCCGACGCCTTGTCCGACAAGAGATATATTGTGAATCCCACTTTTGCCCGCTCTAAGGGGAAACGTGCAGCCAGAAGCTCAAGATATATAGCGCACTGGTTCACGAATCCCCTGCATGACTTGCTATCGCCAGAGTACTTATCTGGCAGTGGGAGGCGGGATAAGGTCGGAACAGGGGCGACAGTGGATAAACTAGCTGCAGCCACGCTAGCAGCCTGAACAGCTACTGCGGTAACATCCACAGCCGAGGTTGTGCACTCGAGAGCCGCCAACCTGCCCTCCAGCTGCTGGATGTACCGCTGCAGTCGCTGTTCATCCACCATTACTTGCCAGACCCTGGTGCTAGTATAATGTTAGGGCTAGCGGAGCGCACCAAATAATTAGAAGGATGGTATAAGGTGCATTCGCAGCCCGGGGTCCGCCGTGCAGAGATGGAACCTGCTTCAGAGTAATGACGGACTATATGGCACTATAATGTGGATACACACACGGGTTAGTTTCACCCGGTATGAAGGAAGCAAACCCTGGTAAGTCACAGGGCAGGTGTACCGCACAAAGAGCGCAAGCAAGGAGTCACAGAACTCTGTCCCAGGACTCAGGGAAAGAGTTCCCCTAGACCTCTTGCGCTCGACACCGCTATTGGGGTGTCAGAGATTAAACAGAAAAAATAATTTAATGCACAAGAGTGCGTGCAGTGCAGCTCTGGCAGACACCACTAACAACCCAGACTTGGGCCAGGAAAGTGCTCTATTAGTGCATGGCGCCGCACTGGCTGTCAATGCTATCAGACGCTGTATCGTGTGCTAGCTGTGAGAATTAGCACTGTCAGGCTCTAGGTAGCTTCCACCATTCGCGAACAGTTAAAGGGAACCTGTCACCCCGTTTTTTCAGATTGAGATATAAATACTGTTAAATAGGGCCTGCGCTGTGCGTTACTATAGTGTATGTAGTGTACCCTGATTCCCCACCTATGCTGAGAAATGCATTACCAAAGTCGCCGTTTTCGCCTGTCAATCAGGCTGGTCAGGTCGGATGGGCGTGGTGAAATCGCTCCTTTCTTCCCCAGCTTTCCGTTGGTGGCGTAGTGGTGTGCGCATTTCGCAGTGACGAATCCACTGCACGCACGTGAAGAAGCAGCGCGCGATCTGCGCTATTACCCCCTGTCATCGGTGGGGGCGGCCATCTTCCTGGGGCCGCGCGTGCGCAGATGGAGTGCTCTGCTGCACGGGGCTTCAGGAAAATGGCCGCGGGATGCCGCGCGTGCGCAGAAGAGATCGCGGCGGCCATTTTCCCAAAGCCGAGTTTGCATCTTGCATCTAACAACACTAGGGATAGAAATGATTCAGAGCTTTCATGCATCGACAGGCATACATCCACACAAACACGTTAATAAGTTTACACTAGGGCATGGCCTTGTGGCCATGCGAACCTTTTATAGCAAAGCTCTCCAGGACCTTCCTAGTGGTCCAATAGGAGCTGCTACAGGGCCTGAGCATATGACCCCCGACCTCCAATGAGAGGTCGTCCCTTAGGCATGCTCAGAAGAAGAAAAGCAGGACTTAGTCCCAGGGACGCATGCCCGCCCCTGATCAGTACTGGATACAATGGCTGAGCCTGGAAGGACAGCAGTAACCAGCCGCACAGTATCAGCTTGAGCCAGATGCTGGGACCGCCGTCTCTGCTGAGCAGGCTCCACTGCGGCTGGAGGAGAATGGGAAACCACAGCAGAGATGATTTGAGATTCCCCCTGCGCAGCGGTGGGAACTCGACACTTAACAACATATCTCTGTGATTTAAGGGCATAAAAATTCAAAGTTGGAGAAGTGCTAAATTTTCACAAAATTTCCGTTTTTTTCACAAATAAACGTAGGTAGTATCAAATAAATTTTACCACCATCATGAAGGACAATATGTCACGAGAAAATATTATCAGGATCAGTTGAATCGTTCCAGAGTTATAACCTCATAAAGGGACAGTGGTCAGAATTGTTAAAATTGGCCCATTCATTAACGTGCAAACCACCCTTGAGGGTAAAGGGGTTAATAGATAATCCAGAAAGAGCCCAAATTTTTTAATGCTGTTCATAACAGCCCCCAAAGACTTCTGCGTATCTTCCAAGAACAGTAAGGGGCACCCCTGATGCATTCCCCTATATAAAGGAAAATCCCCCGACAAGAGCCCATTTACCGGTATCCTGGCTCTTGAAGAGGCATATAACAATTGCACCCATATTATAAATATCTCTCCAAAACCCATAGCCTTCATAACTTCCCACAAATACCACCATTCCACACTATCAAAAGCCTTAGTGGTGTCTAAAGACAGCACAACCCTCTGACCCATATTGTATGACTTTACCTGCATATTGAGAAACAATCATCTAATATTACATGCTGTAAAACTATTGGGCATTAAACTGGACTGTTCCCGGTTTATTAGTGTCGGTATCACCTTGTTAAGACAATTAGCCAACATTTTGGCCAAGATTTTGATATCTATGGTTAATAATGAGATTGGGTGATAAGAAGCCGGATCCATCGGATCCTTACCCTGTTTTGTCAACACTACAATTATTGCCTCAGGCATGGACCGCGACAACTCCCCCTCCACCAGGCCAGCAGCATACATCTCCAACAAAGCGGGAAGCAATATCACTTTACAATTTTTATACACCTCCCCTAGGATACCATCCATCCCTGGGGCTTTATCATTAGGCATAGAGGCCAGTGCGGCGTCAAGCTCCTCCAAATTAAACGGCTCTTCAAGAAGTCCTTGATCAACCGTAGAAAGTCTAGGAAGCTGAACCTCTGCCAGAAAACCATCCACCTCCTCCATCATTGGTTGTACCCGCGATTTATAAAGATGCAAATAATACTCCATCATCACCTCCAAAATTGCCCTGCAACCAGTATGCTCCGACCCATCCTTTCCCTTCAAAGCAAATATATGTGTGGAGTCTCTCTTTGTGCCACCACTATTCTAGAAAGGAGGTGACCCGCCTTGTCCCCCTCCTCGTGCACTCCTCTTTAAACTTAGTTTTTCACAAGCATCCATCAGTTTGTTTGGTTTTCCTCCAACACTGATCTGCTTTCTATAATTCAGCATCTCATGAACATGTTGCACTTTGCCCTTTAGACAGACATGTGCGTCTTTGGTTTGCAAACATATTTTTGACCCACATTTTGTAGGCCGAGTCAAACACACGCATCTGTTACATGGATTTTCTTTTGGGCATGAAAATCATTCTGGTAATTGGTGGTGGCTATACAACTAATCATTGTAGGCTGTATCCTGGATCTCATATCTCCCATGGCCACCGCTGTTATTAATCATGTGCGTTCCTATTCCTGTCATCACCATGCCCCTTTTCCTAATCACTTCATCCAACGATTAGTCCTCCATATTTTTACCACAAACCTACACCTTCCCAACAGCAACTAGGAAACCACTTTACAGTTTTGCAGGGTGTTTATGATGCCCGTAAACAATTTTTTTGAGAAAAATTGACCCCCATGGGGAAATGTTTGTCAGCCCATGCACTTAGTGCATGGGCATTACAAGTGTAGGAGACACAATCCTTTACTTTGAAGAATTGGGCATGACATTACAATGGGCCTACCTCTTAACTCTGTCTCCTGCAATGTCTCTTCTTTAACTGCCACTAGATCACCAGGATGAACATGCTCTGTATTGTTATAGGCCAGTGAAGTTTGGCCAAGGGGGGCTGTGATGGCAATAGTATATTTTTTTAAAAAGGTAGCCCCCGTTGGTGAAACCACATCCTTGTTGGCAAAGACTTCATCATAACATTTGTGTACCTTAAAGAGCTCACTTAAAAAGCTCCTTTTTGTGTTGCCTGGCTGCTCACATTGCATACAATACACTTCTTTTGTTTTCAATGTTCTTTTTATTAAATTTCAACAAAAGGTTAACAAGTTATTACAAGTCATAACAAGTAATAAGTAATAACATAAAGACAAGCATAAAAGTCTACATCAAATACAGAGGGTCCTAAGCATAAAATTAAATTGTTAAAGTTGGTCTCTGTATTTCAATAGGTGGCAATTTAGTGACAACCATAAGATATAGTCATTGGTCACATCATTAAACAGTTAAAGGCACCGATTACATCTTGTCCTCAGATTGCTATCTGCTTGAAAGCAAAAAGGTGATTATTGGAAATGGAATAAAGACAAGAGATTAGAGAAGAGACTAGAGGGGCTAGAGGGGGGTAAAGTCAGAGAGAGAGGTGGGAAGGGAGCACCATATAATACCATCAGGTGGCATTTAAGTTAAATCTTCAATATCCCTATGACAACGAGACCTATAAAGAACCCATGGGCGCCATATCTCCACGAATGTTGGCTGCGAATGGTTTACTGCGGCAACTAGTTCAGCCATTCAGTATAATTGGTCTATTTTCCACAATAACTGGGGAGTTGGAAGGTACGTTTGTAGACTTCTAGTGTGTTGGAATTAGCAGTTTAGCAGCTGCTATGATATTGTATATATATATATGTATTCGCGCTGGAGGTGACGATAAATCTAATACACAAAAAAAGGCTTACTCCATAGAAAATCACTCACACTATGCTTAGTCGGTTACCTCATTAGCATTTGGCGTCTGTTTTCCACATGCCCGCGGTTACCAGGTTTTCATATTAGTCTTTAGGGTCTTTCCAGATGTTTACGAAACACTGATTTTCCAGGAATGTGCGAGGAAAAGGGTGTTAACCTGTCCCGGCCGGTGACAGTCACCCCTTACCCCACAGACGATGATTCCCGGTCTTCAGCGATGAAGCCGTGCTTTAGCAAATAAGTTGCCAGCGAGGTGCAGTACCGCTGCAGGACCTCGCGTGACGTCACATGCACGTGATAATCCACGTGATCGGCTGACGGAATGCACCTAGAGGATCCCTGATGTTGTGAATTCTGTGGCTGAATTCACTCCTGTGGTCACAAGTGGTACTGCAGCTTCTGAGCTTCCTTCCTCAGGTGTTCTGGTGAGCTCGTTAACTGCTTCGTTACTTAACTCCGCCTGATGCTGCTATCCCTGCTCCTTGTCAATGTTCCAGTGTTGGATCTGAGCTTCTCCTGATTGTTCCTGTGACCTGCTGCTCTGTATAGCTAAGTGCTTTTTTGCTATTTTGTTGCTTTTTTTCTGTCCAGCTTGTCTTTTGTTTTGCTGGTAGCTCTGAGAAGCAAAGGGTGTACCGCCGTGCCGTTATTTCGGCACGGTGGGTCTTTTTTGCCCCCTTTGCGTGGTTTTTGCTTTAGGGTTTTTTGTAGACTGCAAAGTTCGCTTTACTATCCTCGCTCTGTCTAATATTATCGGGCCCCACTTTGCTGAATCTATTTCATCCCTACGTTTTGTCTTTTCATCTTACTCACAGTTATTATATGTGGGGGGCTGCCTTTTCCTTTGGGGTATTTCTCTGGGGGCAAGTCAGGCCTATTTTTCTATCTTCAGGCTAGCTAGTTTCTTAGGCTGTGCCGAGTTGCATAGGTAGTTGCTAGGTGCAATCCACAGCCGCTTTTAGTTGTGTTTAGGATAGGATCAGGTGTGCAGTCTACAGAGTTTCCACGTCTCAGAGCTCGTTCTTTTGTTTTTGGGTTTTTGTCAGATCACTGTGTGCGCTCGGATCGCTAGGCACACTGTGTTTCTGGATTGCCTTCATTACACCTTTCATTAGCAGACATAACAGTACAAGGAGCCAAACTAATGATTCTCAATAGAGGGAAAGAAAAAGTTCTGACATCATTTTTTTTTTTTTCTGCTCTGTGTTCATTTTTTTTTTCCCCTAGACATTTGGGTGATTCTGGACACAGGTGTGGACATGGATATTCAGGGTCTGTGCTCTTCAATGGATAATCTCGTTATAAATGTACAAAAGATTCAAGATGCTATTGATCGGAAATCTATGTTAGAACCAAGAATTCCTATTCCTGATTTGTTTTTTGGAGATAGAACTAAGTTTCTAAGTTTCAAAAATAATTGTAAGCTATTTCTGGCCTTGAAACCTCATTCTTCTGGTAATCCTATTCAACAGGTTTTGATTATTATTTCTTTTTTGCGCGGCGACCCTCAAGACTGGGCATTTTCTCTTGCGCCAGGAGACCCTGCATTGAGTAGTGTCGATGCGTTTTTCCTGGCGCTCGGATTACTGTACGATGAGCCTAATTCAGTGGATCAGGCTGAGAAAAATTTGCTGGCTTTGTGCCAGGGTCAGGATGATATAGAAGTATATTGTCAGAAATTTAGGAAATGGTCAGTACTCACTCAGTGGAATGAATCTGCGCTGGCAGCTTTGTTCAGAAAGGGTCTCTCTGAGGCTCTTAAGGATGTCATGGTGGGATTTCCTATGCCTGCTGGTTTGAATGAGTCTTTGTCTTTGGCCATTCAAATCGGTCGACGCTTGCGCGAGCGTAAATCTGTGCACCATTTGGCGGTATTGCCTGAGGTTAAACCTGAGCCTATGCAGTGCGATAGGACTATGACCAGAGTTGAACGGCAGGAATACAGACGTCTGAATGGGCTGTGTTTCTACTGTGGTGATTCTACTCATGCTATTTCTGATTGTCCTAAGCGCACTAAGCGGTCCGCTAGGTCTGCCGTCATTGGTACTGTACAGTCCAAATTCCTTCTGTCCATTACCCTGATATGCTCTTTGTCGTCGTTTTCTGTCATGGCGTTTGTGGATTCAGGCGCTGCCCTGAATCTGATGGATTTGGATTATGCTAAACGTTGTGGGTTTTTCTTGGAGCCTTTGCGGTGTCCTATTCCATTGAGAGGAATTGATGCTACACCTTTGGCCAAGAATAAACCTCAGTACTGGGCCCAGCTGACCATGTGCATGGCTCCTGCACATCAGGAAGTTATTCGCTTTCTGGTGCTACATAATCTGCATGATGTGGTCGTGTTGGGGTTGCCATGGCTACAAACCCATAATCCAGTATTGGATTGGAATTCCATGTCGGTATCCAGCTGGGGTACATGGTGATGTTCCATTTTTGTCGATTTCGTCATCCACCCCTTCTGAGGTCCCAGAGTTCTTGTCTGATTATCAGGATGTATTTGAAGAGCCCAAGTCCGATGCCCTACCTCCGCATAGGGATTGTGATTGTGCTATCAATTTGATTCCTGGTAGTAAATTCCCTAAAGGTCGATTATTTAATTTATCCGTGCCCGAACACGCCGCTATGCGCAGTTATGTGAAGGAATCCCTGGAGAAGGGACATATTCGCCCATCATCATCACCACTGGGAGCAGGGTTCTTCTTTGTAGCCAAGAAGGATGGTTCGCTGAGACCGTGTATTGATTACTGCCTTCTTAATAAGATCACTGTTAAATTTCAATATCCCTTGCCATTGTTATCTGACTTGTTTGCTCGGATTAAGGGGGCTAGTTGGTTCACTAAGATAGATCTTCGTGGTGCGTATAATCTGGTGAGAATCAGGCAAGGAGATGAATGGAAAACTGCATTCAATACGCCCGAGGGTCATTTTGAGTATCTAGTGATGCCGTTCGGACTTGCCAATGCTCCATCTGTGTTTCAGTCTTTTATGCATGACATCTTTCGTGAGTATCTGGATAAATTCCTGATTGTTTACTTGGATGACATTTTGATCTTCTCAGATGATTGGGAGTCTCATGTGAAGCAGGTCAGAATGGTTTTTCAGGTCCTGCGTGCTAATTCCTTGTTTGTGAAGGGATCAAAGTGTCTCTTCGGTGTGCAGAAAGTTTCATTTTTGGGGTTCATCTTTACCCCTTCTACTATCGAGATGGATCCAGTTAAGGTCCAAGCCATCCAGGATTGGATTCAGCCGACATCTCTGAAAAGTCTGCAAAAGTTCCTGGGCTTTGCTAATTTTTATCGTCGCTTCATCTGTAATTTTTCTAGCATTGCCAAACCATTGACCGATTTGACCAAGAAGGGTGCTGATTTGGTTAATTGGTCTTCTGCTGCTGTGGAAGCTTTTCAGGAGTTGAAGCGTCGTTTTTGTTCTGCCCCTGTGTTGTGTCAGCCAGATGTTTCTCTTCCGTTCCAGGTCGAGGTTGATGCTTCTGAGATTGGAGCAGGGGCGGTTTTGTCACAGAGAGGTTCTGATTGCTCAGTGATGAAACCATGTGCTTTCTTTTCCAGGAAGTTTTCGCCCGCTGAGCGTAATTATGATGTGGGCAACCGAGAGTTGCTGGCCATGAAGTGGGCATTCGAGGAATGGCGCCATTGGCTTGAAGGAGCCAAGCATCGCGTGGTGGTATTGACTGATCATAAGAACTTGACTTATCTCGAGTCTGCCAAGCGCTTGAATCCTAGACAGGCCCGTTGGTCGTTATTTTTTGCCCGCTTCGACTTTGTGATTTCGTACCTTCCGGGCTCTAAAAATGTGAAGGCGGATGCTCTGTCTAGGAGTTTTGTGCCCGACTCTCCGGGTTTATCTGAGCCAGCGGGTATCCTCAAGGAAGGAGTCATTGTGTCTGCCATCTCCCCTGATTTGCGGCGGGTGCTGCAAAAATTTCAGGTGAATAAACCTGATCGTTGTCCAGCGGAGAAACTGTTCATCCCTGATAGGTGGACTAATAAACTTATCTCTGAACTTCATTGTTCGGTGTTGGCTGGTCATCCTGGAATCTTTGGTACCAGAGAGTTAGTGGCTAGATCCTTCTGGTGGCCATCTCTGTCACGGGATGTACGTACTTTTGTGCAGTCCTGTGGGATTTGTGCTAGGGCTAAGCCCTGCTGTTCTCGTGCCAGTGGGTTGCTTTTGCCCTTGCCGGTCCCAAAGAGGCCTTGGACACATATTTCGATGGATTTCATTTCTGACCTTCCCGTTTCTCAAAAGATGTCAGTCATTTGGGTGGTCTGTGATCGCTTTTCTAAAATGGTCCATCTGGTGCCCTT
Organism: Ranitomeya imitator; assembly: GCF_032444005.1. Taxonomy (NCBI): domain Eukaryota; kingdom Metazoa; phylum Chordata; class Amphibia; order Anura; family Dendrobatidae; genus Ranitomeya; species Ranitomeya imitator. The sequence continues at coordinate 117,282,926 of NC_091289.1, forward strand.
GGCTAAATTGCCTTCCTCCTCTGATTTGGTACCTTTGTTCTTTCAGCATGTGGTTCGGTTGCATGGCATTCCTGAGAATATTGTTTCTGACAGAGGTTCCCAGTTTGTTTCAAGGTTTTGGCGAGCCTTTTGTGGTAGGATGGGCATTGACCTATCCTTTTCCTCGGCTTTCCATCCTCAGACTAATGGCCAGACCGAACGAACCAATCAGACCTTGGAAACTGTTATGTCTGCTAATGAAAGGTGTAATGAAGGCAATCCAGAGACACAGTGTGCCTAGCGATCCGAGCGCACACAGTGATCTGACAAATACCAAAAAACAAAAGAACGAGCTCTGAGACGTGGAAACTCTGTAGACTGCACACCTGATCCTATCCTAAACACAACTAATAGCGGCTGTGGATTGCGCCTAGCAACTACCTATGCAACTCGGCACAGCCTAAGAAACTAGCTAGCCTGAAGATAGAAAAATAGGCCTGACTTGCCCCCAGAGAAATACCCCAAAGGAAAAGGCAGCCCCCCACATATAATGACTGTGAGTAAGATGAAAAGACAAAACGTAGGGATGAAATAGATTCAGCAAAGTGGGGCCCGATAATATTAGACAGAGCGAGGATAGTAAAGCGAACTTTGCAGTCTACAAAAAACCCTGAAGCAAAAACCACGCAAAGGGGGCAAAAAAGACCCACCGTGCCGAACTAACGGCACGGCGGTACACCCTTTGCTTCTCAGAGCTACCAGCAAAACAAAAGACAAGCTGGACAGAAAAAAAGCAACAAAATAGCAAAAAAGCACTTAGCTATACAGAGTAGCAGGTCACAGGAACAATCAGGAGAAGCTCAGATCCAACACTGGAACATTGACAAGGAGCAGGGATAGCAGCATCAGGCGGAGTTAAGTAACGAAGCAGTTAACGAGCTCACCAGAACACCTGAGGAAGGAAGCTCAGAAGCTGCAGTACCACTTGTGACCACAGGAGTGAATTCAGCCACAGAATTCACAACAGTACCCCCCCCTTGAGGAGGGGTCACCGAACCCTCACCAGAGCCCCCAGGCCGACCAGGATGAGCCGCATGAAAGGCACGAACAAGATCGGGAGCATGAACATCAGAGGCAAAAACCCAGGAATTATCTTCCTGAGCATAACCCTTCCATTTAACCAGATACTGGAGTTTCCGTCTAGAAACACGAGAATCCAAAATCTTCTCCACAATATACTCCAATTCCCCCTCCACCAAAACCGGGGCAGGAGGCTCAACAGATGGAACCATAGGTGCCACGTATCTCCGCAACAACAACCTATGGAATACATTATGTATGGAAAAGGAGTCTGGGAGGGTCAAACGAAAAGACACAGGATTGAGAACCTCAGAAATCCTATACGGACCAATAAAACGAGGTTTAAATTTAGGAGAGGAAACCTTCATAGGAATATGACGAGAAGATAACCAAACCAGATCCCCAACACGAAGTCGGGGACCCACACGGCGTCTGCGATTAGCGAAAAGTTGAGCCTTTTCCTGGGACAAGGTCAAATTGTCCACTACCTGAGTCCAGATCTGCTGCAACCTGTCCACCACAGAATCCACACCAGGACAGTCCGAAGACTCAACCTGTCCTGAAGAGAAACGAGGATGGAACCCAGAATTGCAAAAAAATGGAGAAACCAAGGTAGCCGAGCTGGCCCGATTATTAAGGGCGAACTCAGCCAACGGCAAAAAGGACACCCAATCATCCTGGTCAGCAGAAACAAAACATCTCAGATATGTTTCCAAGGTCTGATTGGTTCGTTCGGTCTGGCCATTAGTCTGAGGATGGAAAGCCGAGGAAAAGGATAGGTCAATGCCCATCCTACCACAAAAGGCTCGCCAAAACCTTGAAACAAACTGGGAACCTCTGTCAGAAACAATATTCTCAGGAATGCCATGCAACCGAACCACATGCTGAAAGACCAAAGGCACCAAATCAGAGGAGGAAGGCAATTTAGCCAAGGGCACCAGATGGACCATTTTAGAAAAGCGATCACAGACCACCCAAATGACTGACATCTTTTGAGAAACGGGAAGGTCAGAAATGAAATCCACCGAAATATGTGTCCAAGGCCTCTTTGGGACCGGCAAGGGCAAAAGCAACCCACTGGCACGAGAACAGCAGGGCTTAGCCCTAGCACAAATCCCACAGGACTGCACAAAAGTACGTACATCCCGTGACAGAGATGGCCACCAGAAGGATCTAGCCACTAACTCTCTGGTACCAAAGATTCCAGGATGACCAGCCAACACCGAACAATGAAGTTCAGAGATAAGTTTATTAGTCCACCTATCAGGGACGAACAGTTTCTCCGCTGGACAACGATCAGGTTTATTCGCCTGAAATTTTTGCAGCACCCGCCGCAAATCAGGGGAGATGGCAGACACAATGACTCCTTCCTTGAGGATACCCGCTGGCTCAGATAAACCCGGAGAGTCGGGCACAAAACTCCTAGACAGAGCATCCGCCTTCACATTTTTAGAGCCCGGAAGGTACGAAATCACAAAGTCGAAGCGGGCAAAAAAAAAACGACCAACGGGCCTGTCTAGGATTCAAGCGCTTGGCAGACTCGAGATAAGTCAAGTTCTTATGATCAGTCAATACCACCACGCGATGCTTGGCTCCTTCAAGCCAATGGCGCCATTCCTCGAATGCCCACTTCATGGCCAGCAACTCTCGGTTGCCCACATCATAATTACGCTCAGCGGGCGAAAACTTCCTGGAAAAGAAAGCACATGGTTTCATCACTGAGCAATCAGAACCTCTCTGTGACAAAACCGCCCCTGCTCCAATCTCAGAAGCATCAACCTCGACCTGGAACGGAAGAGAAACATCTGGCTGACACAACACAGGGGCAGAACAAAAACGATGCTTCAACTCCTGAAAAGCTTCCACAGCAGCAGAATACCAATTACCCAAATCAGCACCCTTCTTGGTCAAATCGGTCAATGGTTTGGCAATGCTAGAAAAATTACAGATGAAGCGACGATAAAAATTAGCAAAGCCCAGGAACTTTTGCAGACTTTTCAGAGATGTCGGCTGAATCCAATCCTGGATGGCTTGGACCTTAACTGGATCCATCTCGATAGTAGAAGGGGTAAAGATGAACCCCAAAAATGAAACTTTCTGCACACCGAAGAGACACTTTGATCCCTTCACAAACAAAGAATTAGCACGCAGGACCTGAAAAACCATTCTGACCTGCTTCACATGAGACTCCCAATCATCTGAGAAGATCAAAATGTCATCCAAGTAAACAATCAGGAATTTATCCAGATACTCACGAAAGATGTCATGCATAAAAGACTGAAACACAGATGGAGCATTGGCAAGTCCGAACGGCATCACTAGATACTCAAAATGACCCTCGGGCGTATTGAATGCAGTTTTCCATTCATCTCCTTGCCTGATTCTCACCAGATTATACGCACCACGAAGATCTATCTTAGTGAACCAACTAGCCCCCTTAATCCGAGCAAACAAGTCAGATAACAATGGCAAGGGATACTGAAATTTAACAGTGATCTTATTAAGAAGGCGGTAATCAATACACGGTCTCAGCGAACCATCCTTCTTGGCTACAAAGAAGAACCCTGCTCCCAGTGGTGATGATGATGGGCGAATATGTCCCTTCTCCAGGGATTCCTTCACATAACTGCGCATAGCGGCGTGTTCGGGCACGGATAAATTAAATAATCGACCTTTAGGGAATTTTCTACCAGGAATCAAATTGATAGCACAATCACAATCCCTATGCGGAGGTAGGGCATCGGACTTGGGCTCTTCAAATACATCCTGATAATCAGACAAGAACTCTGGGACCTCAGAAGGGGTGGATGACGAAATCGACAAAAATGGAACATCACCATGTACCCCCTGACAACCCCAGCTGGACACCGACATGGAATTCCAATCCAATACTGGATTATGGGTTTGTAGCCATGGCAACCCCAACACGAACACATCATGCAGATTATGCAACACCAAAAAGCGAATAACTTCCTGATGTGCAGGAGCCATGCACATGGTCAGCTGGGCCCAGTACTGAGGTTTATTCTTGGCCAAAGGTGTAGCATCAATTCCTCTCAATGGAATAGGACACCGCAAAGGCTCCAAGAAAAACCCACAATGTTTAGCATAATCCAAATCCATCAGATTCAGGGCAGCGCCTGAATCCACAAACGCCATGACAGAAAACGACGACAAAGATCATATCAGGGTAATGGACAGAAGGAATTTGGACTGTACAGTACCAATGACGGCAGACCTAGCGGACCGCTTAGTGCGCTTAGGACAATCAGAAATAGCATGAGTGGAATCACCACAGTAGAAACACAGCCCATTCAGACGTCTGTATTCTTGCCGTTCAACTCTGGTCATAGTCCTATTGCACTGCATAGGCTCAGGTTTAACCTCAGGCAATACCGTGAAATGGTGCACAGATTTACGCTCGCGCAAGCGTCGACCGATCTGAATGGCCAAAGACAAAGACTCATTCAAACCAGCAGGTATAGGAAATCCCACCATGACATCCTTAAGAGCCTCAGAGAGACCCTTTCTGAACAAAGCTGCCAGCGCAGATTCATTCCACTGAGTGAGTACTGACCATTTCCTAAATTTCTGACAATATACTTCTATATCATCCTGACCCTGGCACAAAGCCAGCAAATTTTTCTCAGCCTGATCCACTGAATTAGGCTCATCGTACAGTAATCCGAGCGCCAGGAAAAACGCATCGACACTACTCAATGCAGGGTCTCCTGGCGCAAGAGAAAATGCCCAGTCTTGAGGGTCGCCGCGCAAAAAAGAAATAATAATCAAAACCTGTTGAATAGGATTACCAGAAGAATGAGGGTTCAAGGCCAGAAATAGCTTACAATTATTTTTGAAACTTAGAAACTTAGTTCTATCTCCAAAAAACAAATCAGGAATAGGAATTCTTGGTTCTAACATAGATTTCTGATCAATAGTATCTTGAATCTTTTGTACATTTATAACGAGATTATCCATTGAAGAGCACAGACTCTGAATATCCATGTCCACACCTGTGTCCAGAATCACCCAAATGTCTAGGGGAAAAAAAAAGTGAAAACAGAGCAGAGAGAAAAAAAAAATGGTGTCAGAACTTTTTCTTTCCCTCTATTGAGAATCATTAGATGGCTCCTTGTACTGTTATGTCTGCTAATGAAAGGTGTAATGAAGGCAATCCAGAGACACAGTGTGCCTAGCGATCCGAGCGCACACAGTGATCTGACAAATACCAAAAAACAAAAGAACGAGCTCTGAGACGTGGAAACTCTGTAGACTGCACACCTGATCCTATCCTAAACACAACTAATAGCGGCTGTGGATTGCGCCTAGCAACTGCCTATGCAACTCGGCACAGCCTAAGAAACTAGCTAGCCTGAAGATAGAAAAATAGGCCTGACTTGCCCCCAGAGAAATACCCCAAAGGAAAAGGCAGCCCCCCACATATAATGACTGTGAGTAAGATGAAAAGACAAAACGTAGGGATGAAATAGATTCAGCAAAGTGGGGCCCGATAATCTTATACAGAGCGAGGATAGTAAAGCGAACTTTGCAGTCTACAAAAAACCCTAAAGCAAAAACCACGCAAAGGGGGCAAAAAAGACCCACCGTGCCGAACTAACGGCACGGCGGTACACCCTTTGCTTCTCAGAGCTACCAGCAAAACAAAAGACAAGCTGGACAGAAAAAAAGCAACAAAATAGCAAAAAAGCACTTAGCTATACAGAGCAGCAGGTCACAGGAACAATCAGGAGAAGCTCAGATCCAACACTGGAACATTGACAAGGAGCAGGGATAGCAGCATCAGGCGGAGTTAAGTAACGAAGCAGTTAACGAGCTCACCAGAACACCTGAGGAAGGAAGCTCAGAAGCTGCAGTACCACTTGTGACCACAGGAGTGAATTCAGCCACAGAATTCACAACAGGAAACATATCTGAGATGTTTTGTTTCTGCTGACCAGGATGATTGGGTGTCCTTTTTGCCGTTGGCTGAGTTCGCCCTTAATAATTGGGCCAGCTCGGCTACCTTGGTTTCTCCATTTTTTTGCAATTCTGGGTTCCATCCTCGTTTCTCTTCAGGACAGGTTGAGTCTTCGGACTGTCCTGGTGTGGATTCTGTGGTGGACAGGTTGCAGCAGATCTGGACTCAGGTAGTGGACAATTTGACCTTGTCCCAGGAAAAGGCTCAACTTTTCGCTAATCGCAGACGCCGTGTGGGTCCCCGATTTCGTGTTGGGGATCTGGTTTGGTTATCTTCTCGTCATATTCCTATGAAGGTTTCCTCTCCTAAATTTAAACCTCGTTTTATTGGTCCGTATAGGATTTCTGAGGTTCTCAATCCTGTGTCTTTTCGTTTGACCCTCCCAGACTCCTTTTCCATACATAATGTATTCCATAGGTCGTTGTTGCGGAGATACGTGGCACCTATGGTTCCATCTGTTGAGCCTCCTGCCCCAGTTTTGGTGGAGGGGGAATTGGAGTATATTGTGGAGAAGATTTTGGATTCTCGTGTTTCTAGACGGAAACTCCAGTATCTGGTTAAATGGAAGGGTTATGCTCAGGAAGATAATTCCTGGGTTTTTGCCTCTGATGTTCATGCTCCCGATCTTGTTCATGCCTTTCATGCGGCTCATCCTGGTCGGCCTGGGGGCTCTGGTGAGGGTTCGGTGACCCCTCCTCAAGGGGGGGGTACTGTTGTGAATTCTGTGGCTGAATTCACTCCTGTGGTCACAAGTGGTACTGCAGCTTCTGAGCTTCCTTCCTCAGGTGTTCTGGTGAGCTCGTTAACTGCTTCGTTACTTAACTCCGCCTGATGCTGCTATCCCTGCTCCTTGTCAATGTTCCAGTGTTGGATCTGAGCTTCTCCTGATTGTTCCTGTGACCTGCTGCTCTGTATAGCTAAGTGCTTTTTTGCTATTTTGTTGCTTTTTTTCTGTCCAGCTTGTCTTTTGTTTTGCTGGTAGCTCTGAGAAGCAAAGGGTGTACCGCCGTGCCGTTAGTTCGGCACGGTGGGTCTTTTTTGCCCCCTTTGCGTGGTTTTTGCTTTAGGGTTTTTTGAAGACTGCAAAGTTCGCTTTACTATCCTCGCTCTGTCTAATATTATCGGGCCCCACTTTGCTGAATCTATTTCATCCCTACGTTTTGTCTTTTCATCTTACTCACAGTCATTATATGTGGGGGGCTGCCTTTTCCTTTGGGGTATTTCTCTGGGGGCAAGTCAGGCCTATTTTTCTATCTTCAGGCTAGCTAGTTTCTTAGGCTGTGCCGAGTTGCATAGGTAGTTGCTAGGCGCAATCCACAGCCGCTTTTAGTTGTGTTTAGGATAGGATCAGGTGTGCAGTCTACAGAGTTTCCACGTCTCAGAGCTCGTTCTTTTGTTTTTGGGTTTTTGTCAGATCACTGTGTACGCTCGGATTGCTAGGCACACTGTGTCTCTGGATTGCCTTCATTACACCTTTCATTAGCAGACATAACACCCTGAAGAAGAAGTCTGCTGACTTCGAAACGCGTTGGAGAGACTTTTTGGTCCTAGGTGCATTCCGTCAGCCGATCACGTGGAGTATCACGTGCATGTGACGTCACGCGAGGTCCTGCAGCGGTACTGCACCTCGCCGGCAACTTGTTTGCTAAAGCACGGCTTCATCGCTGAAGACCGGGGATATGTAGGCCCTTTTTAAGCAGAGATTTTTGGTTAAAAGAGATTGATATATTGTGGAAAGTATTTTTAAGGGTCTAGATGTTTTAGCACACAGAGTTTCAAAAGACGTAAGATTTCGAGTAGAATCCGAGTTACAGTGTAGTTGTTTCAATTCATTTTTGAGTATTGTATAAAATTAAAGTTCGGAAGGCCTGTTAGTTTACTAATTTCTGATAATGGTAGGAGCACTCCATCTGCCATTAGTTGGTTTATAGGTATACCAAACCCTTGTTGTCTGTTAGTATCCCTTTTGGCAGCTATTTTACTTGTGTGGGCTAAAATATCCGAAAGTGTAAGTATTGGAGATGAGGGTGGGAGAAGAATATTGTATGTTTTTGCCCAGATTTTAAAAAGTGTTTGAGTAAGCGGATTGAGGTGTGTAGGAGGTGGCTGCTCCTTAGCATAAGTCAACAAAAGTGGTCTGATGGGTAAAGGCGAAAGTTCTCTCTCCACAGCCAACCACTGTTTGCTCTGAGTATCTCGGATTAGGTTAACTGTTCTTGACAGTACTGCAGCGTAATAATATTTCCTAACGTCAGGAGCACCCATACCACCGTTTGGGTTAGATAATGTCAGTGTGCGGTAACCTATTCGTGGTTTAATATTTTTCCATATATATTGAAGGAACAAAGAGTTTATCTTCATGAGGAAGGAGTCTGGTATATGTATGGGTAGCATTTGGAACAAATAAATAAATTTGGGGAGTATTAAACTTTTTAGGAGGTTTTTCCTCCCTGTCTATGATAGATATTGGTCTCTCCAAGATTTTATGGTAGATTTAACTTTATCGAATAGAGGGTAGTAGTTAAGCTCAAATAGCTTTTTATGGTTTCTACATATTTTAATTTCAAGATATGTAATAAATAGTTTAGGCCATGAGTAGGGGTATAGTTTCTTTAACTTAGTGAGTGTGCATGGAGGAATGTTGATGTCTAGAGCCTCTGATTTAGACAGATTTACTTAAAAATTTGTAAGGGTGATATATTCCTCTAAAACCTTCATCAAGGCAGGAAGGCTTCTGAGTGGTCTTGTCATCAGTACGAGAAGGTCATCGGCGAAGGTCGCTGTTTTGTTATGGGTTTTACCTATTTTGATGCCTTCAATTTCTGGATTCTGCTGTATGGCTCTCAGCAGGGGCTCCATCGCCAACACAAAAAGAATAGGCGACAGGGGGCAGCTCTGACGTGTGCCATTTTGAAGTGAAAATGTATCAGTCAGTGAGCCATTACTTCTGAGACGGGCCATGGGGTCCCTATACATTCCCATTATTGATGAAGACAGTTGTTGTGGAAAGCCAAAACCAACCAGTCTCCTCTAAATATGTCCAGTCCACCCTGTCAAAGGCTTTCTCCGCATCAGTCCGGAGTAGATCTAAGGGGAGCTTTCTTTCCTTTGCATAGTGCATAAGGTGTAGTATCTTATAAGCATTATCTTTTCCCTCTCTACCCGCAACGAAGCCCTTCTGATTCGTAGATATAAGCAAGAACTCTGCTATTCTACGTGCTATCATACTAGCGAATAGCTTCAGATCTACATTTAACAACGAGATTGGTCTATAGCTGCTACATTGCTCTCAGTCCTTGCCTTCTTTATATATTAATGATCTTTTCACTTCTAGTGCCTGTGTGGGAAATTGGTAACCATTTAGTACTGAGTTGCACATGTTTAGAAGGCGTGGGAGGAGCACAAGAAGAAGGGTCTTATAATAAACTGTTGGTAATCAGGACCTGGGGCTTTTCCTAATGGGCTCCTTGACAGGGTGGACCGAAGCTCATCCAGCTGGAATGGTTTGGTTAAAAGATGTTGTTGGGGGGCTGTTAGTTGGGGTAATTTCAAATGAGTTAAAAAGGTTTTAATAGTATGTTTTCTTTTGGATTTATCGGGGCTAGTTTCTTTTGGGCGTAAATTATAGAGTTGTTTATAGTAATTTAGGAATTCTGTCTCTATTTCTTTATAGTTTTGAATACTTTGGCTACTTGAAGACTTGATGGAATGTATGTAGGTATGGGTCTAGTGTTACCTAAGCCTTGTTAGCATGAGTTTTGTTGCCTTGTCACCATGCACAAATATTTTGGTTCGCCACGAGGTGTACCATTTCACTGATTTTAAGTTTAAAATTTCATTCAAACGTTGCATTTTCTTGGTTAATTTGTTTAATAATTGCTGTTTTACCTGTTTTTATGTTGGATTTCTAGATCATGTATCTCGTCATATAGGATTCTCAGCTTCTGTTGTCTCTGCTTATTGAGATACGATGAGATTGAGATTAATTCTCCCCTAATTAAAGATTTATGTGCTTCCCATTGAGTCGCATCGAAGACCTCTCCAGTATCGTTTTGATCAAAATATTGGTTGAGCTTTTTTGTAATATGCGCTTTGATTTCTGGAGAGTTGAAGATAGACTCATTGAGTTGCCATGATCTATTGATGGAGAAGTGTTTGGTTAGCATCATTTGGAAAGTAACTATGGAATTATCTGTATGGATATTAGGGAGTATGTTAGAGCATATTGCATTGGGTAGTAGTTGCCTAGGTATGAAGATATAATCAAGCAGATGGTATGATTTATGAGGATGAGAATAGTAGGTGAAGTCCAGTTCAGACGGATGTAAATGTCTCCAAATGTCCAATACCTGCATTGACCCAAGTTTTGTTTTTATTCTATTTAGGTCTTTTGTGGAAATTGCGCTCTTTTTTGTTGTTGTATCTATTATAGACTCTAAAGCTATATTTAGGTCTCTTCCTATAATAAGGGAGCCTTCTCTGAAGTCATCAATTTTCCTAAGCATAGAGGGGTGGAGAGAGACAATAGGAGGGGAAGAAAGAAATAGAAGAAAAACAGAACCTGAAAAAGTGCGTGAACAACACATTAATTATGAAAGTGAAAAAAAACCCTTAGTAAACATAATTAAACAGTTGACATGACTGTCTTGCAAGCTTCCTTTGAGGGAGAGCAATGTCAAATTTACGAAGCCTAGCTACTAGATGACTAATATCAAATATTAGGATATAGGGATAGGTTAGGGTGGAGGCAGGAGGTGATATGGAGTGGGTAGGGTGGAAAACATGGGGGGATCGGTAAATTGGGTAAAATGAAGGTTGAGGTTGGGAGGGGAAGAGGGTATAGGAAGGTGAAAAAGGGAGGCTCGAGGTTAATAGCTAATCATCCAAGTGCGGTGTTGAATTGGATCTCAAATTGGATTGTGTGACAAATTATTACAAATTAGATCTGCACTCTACTGATCAGGTTATTTCAGGGTCTCCTTTTGAAGGTGGTGTCTTTGTTGATTTCCTTTTCAGTCTTTGGGATTTGGGAGTCCCTGCAAGGTGCCACGGGGTTGGAATTGGTAGTGGCTGGTGTTGTGATGCTGAGTGGAATGTTTCCGGATCTGGGCATGAATCTAAGGTGATATTCAGAATCTTGCAAAGCTCTTTGATGTCCGCAGATGTTCTGGCCTGGAGCTTTTTATCTCCTGCGGTAATGAAGATTCCATGGGATTTAACCCCGGATTTCCCCATGGTTAATTGAGAAGGCTTCAAAGTCTCTTAATTGTTTAGCTTTAATAATCTCCCCCAGCCTGCAAGTTGGAAAGGTTAGTTATTCATGTCAGTTATCCAAACAATCCGATATCGTTAAATAGGGAGTCTATTGTGTTATGTCAGGAGGGGCTTAGTGAACTCAGTCTGAGTAGTAGCTGTATTTAACAGCGCCCAAAGTAAAACCTGACCTCCAAGATGATGATAAGACCAGACAAGCCTTTATGAGAGTGAGATGCTCTTTGATTGTATAAAAAAATAGACAGTGTGTGTAGCAGCCCAGTATATTTACAGTACCTGGTTGAGATGCTGCCAGTCAGTCAGAGTTAGTTGTTTTATGGCTGCTTTTGTAGTTATATGATGGTAGGAAGTGGTTGTAGATCTCTACTGCTGTTACTGATCGGGTTAAAGCACTTTTTCTCCTAGATCTGATAGCTGCCTTTCTTGCTGTAGTGTAGCATTGGAGAAGATGGCGCCAGTTTTGGGTGGGAAGCCACTTCTGAGGAAAACCTACCCAGCGTGGCCGTGCTGTGTCCTCCCCGCTAATGGGTACAATGCGGGGCAAAAGGCACTTAATCGGGTTGGTCCCGGGTCTCTCCCCCAGCCCTCAGTTGACACCCAATTCCCCTGAAGTGCTCTGTGGGAGCTTATGGACAAATGCGGTCCACCGTACCGTGTTTAGCTGCTTTAGGGTGAAGCTGTGCACTCCTCCCCTGCTTTTCATCTGCAGCAATGCACCTTCTCAAGCGAGCAGTAAACAGTGTGGGGGAAAGGGGATCTGGTTTCGGTACCTCTGATCCGGTGTCGTCCGGTCGGGAGCCCAGCATGTGAAAGCAGTCTCCCGGGGCAGCCTCCCCCGCAGGGAACGTCCGGGACCAACCTGCACCAGCCAGCGATCTCCTCTTGATGTTGGCAGGTGAGTGGCGCTGGTGTCGGTGGTAATTCGCTGATGGTGGGAGCGCGTGAGTCTCGCTCTGAACAGACCACCCCACAAGATGTCTGCTTCTGCAGGGGCTCAGCGTCTCAGTAACCGCTCCACTGTCTTCCCCTGGAAGCAAAGGGGCACTCGTTCCGGTCAGGAGTGAGGTGGTGTATGCAAGTGGTCCCAGGATGGGGTCAGGTGAGCTATCCACTCAGCTTCCATCACTCCAGGCTCGCCGCCTGCAGGCTTAAGATGGTGGATCCTCTTTTGCCACTCTCACCTCCGGGTTGGAGATTCCTTCTCAGGCTGGTAAGAAAGGGCCCTCCTCTCCAAAAGTTTTCCCCAGATTAAGTTGTTGCTTTCAAATCTTTTTAGGGGTAAAGAGTCGCTTTTAGGGTAATTATAGATCAATAGCCGTTGTAATGTGCAGGATCTCTTTGCATGTGCATCTGGTTTCTTGAGCTGCCAGGCCATGCCCCCACACACAATACACTTCATACAAATTTGATAAAGCAGTGCTGTTAGTTTGTCTCAGTAGTTCATTAAAAATATTTCTTTGTCCACTATATTTCTTTCTCTCCTTGAGAGCCATAACTTTGGCTGCTTCAAATGTACAAATGGCGAATATACCAATGGCAATTTGGAATCCAGATTAAAATACTGTATACCGAATGCATTCAGACAATCACATAGCTGCATTTCTTGTAAAACAGTTACAGATGTGACAGACAATGCTCATAGTGACACGATCTTGAGGAATTTTGTTTATTCACTTCACAAACAGTTCTAAGTCTCTAGATGTTTGCTGTTTGTTATTGTAAAACATTAAGGTTTACTGAAACTATGCCTATGGTGGTTTGATCTAAATCCTTGTGGCTTTTATTTTCTAGGGGATTATGGCCCCTTGTCTGATGACTCCATGGTATCTCAGTTTCATCCAACCTTGAAAAATGGCCACTTGAAGGTGTGGGTGAAACTAGAGTTGCTACATACAGTGGGGCAAAAAAGTATTTAGTCAGTCAGCAATAGTGCAAGTTCCACCACTTTAAAAGATGAGAGGCGTCTGTAATTTACATCATAGGTAGACCTCAACTATGGGAGACAAACTGAGAAAAAAAAATCCAGAAAATCACATTGTCTGTATTTTTAACAATTTATTTGCATATTATGGTGGAAAATAAGTATTTGGTCAGAAACAAACAATCAAGATTTCTGGCTCTCACAGACCTGTAGCTTCTTCTTTAAGAGTCTCCTCTTTCCTCCACTCATTACCTGTAGTAATGGCACCTGTTTAAACTTGTTATCAGTATAAAAAGACACCTGTGCACACCCTCAAACAGTCTGACTCCAAACTCCACTATGGTGAAGACCAAAGAGCTGTCAAAGGACACCAGAAACAAAATTGCAGCCCTGCACCAGGCTGGGAAGACTGAATCTGCAATAGCCAACCAGCTTGGAGTGAAGAAATCAACAGTGGGAGCAATAATTAGAAAATGGAAGACATACAAGACCACTGATAATCTCCCTCGATCTGGGGCTCCACGCAAAATCCCACCCCGTGGGGTCAGAAAGATCACAAGAACGGTGAGCAAAAATCCCAGAACCACGCGGGGGGACCTAGTGAATGAACTGCAGAGAGCTGGGACCAATGTAACAAGGCCTACCATAAGTAACACACTACGCAACCATGGACTCAGATCCTGCAGTGCCAGACGTGTCCCACTGCTTAAGCCAGTACATGTCCGGGCCCGTCTGAAGTTTGCTAGAGAGCATTTGGATGATCCAGAGGAGTTTTGGGAGAATGTCCTATGGTCTTATGAAACCAAACTGGAACTGTTTGGTAGAAACACAGCTTGTCGTGTTTGGAGGAAAAAGAATGCTAAGTTGCATCCATCAAACACCATACCTACTGTAAAGCATGGTGGTGGAAACATCATGCTTTGGGGCTGTTTCTCTGCAAAGGGGCCAGGACGACTGATCCGGGTACATGAAAGAATGAATGGGGCCATGTATCGTGAGATTTTGAGTGCAAACCTCCTTCCATCAGCAAGGGCATTGAAGATGAAACGTGGCTGGGTCTTTCAACATGACAATGATCCAAAGCATACCGCCAGGGCAACGAAGGAGTGGCTTCGTAAGAAGCATTTCAAGGTCCTGGAGTGGCCTAGCCATTCTCCAGATCTCAACCCTATAGAAAACCTTTGGAGGGAGTTGAAAGTCCGTGTTGCCAAGCGAAAAGCCAAAAACATCACTGCTCTAGAGGAGATCTGCATGGAGGAATGGGCCAACATACCAACAACAGTGTGTGGCAACCTTGTGAAGACTTACAGAAAACGTTTGACCTCTGTCATTGCCAACAAAGGATATATTACAAAGTATTGAGATGAAATTTTGTTTCTGACCAAATACTTATTTTCCACCATAATATGCAAATAAAATGTAAAAAAAACAGACAATGCGATTTTCTGGATTTTTTTTTCTCAGTTTGTCTCCCATAGTTCAGGTCTACCTATGATGTAAATTACAGACGCCTCTCATCTTTTTAAGTGGTGGAACGTGCACTATTGCTGACTGACTAAATACTTTTTTGCCCCACTGTATTATAATACTAAGACAGATGCCAAAACTGGGGTACCTGTACATGTACAGGGTGCTGATACCTGCCTAATTGGGGACTCCCATGAAGTGTAGGTAATCTCTCAGATGTTCTCTGTCTTGGTGTTGCTTTTCTGATATTCCAGATGGATGATGTTTAAAAGCCTCTTAGTAATGATCTAAGTATACTGTATGTAGTTAATCTTCATATATACGTAATCACTATATTTATTTAATCCGTATATGTACTTATTAACCTGTGTATGTTAACATATACAAAAGTGTACGCACTCACACTATTCAATCATACTATTCCTTCAATTTTGCAGTTTGCAATAAAATTGCCTTGTATTGCAAGTATTAGGCTATGTGCACACGTTGCAGGTTTCCAGCGGAACCGCAGCGTTTTTTACTGTGCAGAAACACTGCAGATCCGAAAGTACAATGTAAATCAATGGAAAAAAAAATGCTGTGCTAATGGGGCAGATAATTCCGAGTGGAAAATTCCGTGCGGAAACGCTGCGGATTAAAAGAAGGAGCATATCACTTCTTTTGTGTGAATATGCAGCGTTTTTTTACTCATTCCATTATAGAAATCCGCAGGGGTAAAAACGCAAGAAATTCGCACAAAATCTGCATAAAAAACACATCGAATCCGCACCTGCGTTTTCTGCCAGGAGATGCAGAATCCACACAAAAAAATCTAGAGGCTAATTCGCAACGTGTGCACATAGCCTTAGTCCTTTTTAAAGCCGTATCTGAACCTTAGTGTTAAAAACATGGCAAATAAAATTGGCAAATTCTCCTGCAAATAAGTTTGCAAAGAGGGAACCATCATATAATTAAAAAATACGAGAGGATTTTCATGGGCCCATCCAGTATGTAGGTTCCAATGCGTAATGGGGTGCATATGACTATGCAGCAGGGCTGGCCTTGCTGCCAATGTGTAAAACAAAGGAGTACGGGAGTACAAAATGCATATTGTGAAGTGGATTTTCATGGGCCCATCCAGTATGTGGGTTCCAAGGCATAATGGGGTGCATATGACTGTCTATGCAGCAGGGCTGTTGTGAGTTCCGTTCTGGAGCTCCCTCCTGTGGTTGCTAATGGTATTTTTGCGAATTCTGCCCTTGGCCTCCCTCTGGTGGTTTCGAGTGGAACTGCTGCTCCGTTAGGGGGCTGTACCAGCTGCCTTCACTAATCGCCTTGCCTGGGTTTGTTATTTAAACCTGCTCTGGGCTTTAGTCCATGCCTGCTGTCAATGTTCTTGGTTGGATTTGATTTTTCCCTTGGATTTCTCATATGGCCAGTCCTTGTCTGCAAAAGATAAGTTTTGCTAGTTTTGTTTGTCCATTTGTTTGGACTCTATTGCTTGCATTTTGTCTCTTTTGTCCAGCTTCTCACTATGTCTTATTCAGGCTAGCTGGAAGCTCTGGGAAAGCAGATTTGCCCCTCCACACCGTGAGTCGGTGTGGAGTTCATTTTTGTAAACTCTGCGTGGATTTTGTAGTTTTTAATACTGACCGGACAGTATCCTTTGCTCTCTGTCTATCTAGTTTAGTTTTGGCCTCCCTTTGCTGAATTCTAATTTCATTGCTGAGTTCTTCATTTCCCTCTCCTTTCACAGTCAATATTTGTGGGGGGCTATCTTTCCTTTTGGGGGTTTCTCTGAGGCAAGATAGCTTTCTATTTCCTTCTTTAGGGGTAGCTATATCTGAGGCTGTGACGAGGTGTCTAGGGAGTGTCAGGAACATCCCACGGCTATTTCTAGTTGTGTTGTTAGGATTAGGGACTGCGGTCAGTAGAGATACCACCTTCTCAGAGCTCGTTCCATGTTGCGTTTTATAGCCACCAGGTCATATCAGTGTGGCCTCTTAACCACCAGGTCATAACACAGGGCTGACCTTGCTACCAATGTGTAAAACAAAGGATTACGGAGCACAAAATGCATATTGTAAAGAGGATTTTCATGGGCCAATCCAGTATGTGGGTTCAAAGGCGTAATGGGGTGCATATGAATTGATAGCAGGGAAGGCCTTGAATTCAATGCAACTTTTTTTCAGAAGTCACCCCTGGACATCTTATGAAAGGGGTATTGTGGTGCGTCATAATTCTTGGCAGCCTATCCACTCTCAGCATAGGCTACAACAGTTTAGGAGACCCACTGTTTCATAATGACCCTTTAAGAAGATTAATGCCGCCTGATGCACCAGAAAAAATAGGCTCTGTGACTTTAAGAGTCCATCCTTCATAAATGAAACAAGGTGGGTCTGCAGTGCTTATGTGTCACACATCATATGGCCAGATATGGTTGTTAAATGTTACAATGACATTTCCCAGTGAATGCATTTGTATTGGTTGAAAGCAATATTAAAGTTGAAAAACTCTGCAAAAATGCTGGGTGTGAACTAAGCCCAAGTGGGGGAGGAACATTTCTGTCTGGGGTTAATAATTTGGCATTACAGGCAAGTCATTAACCTGCAAAGGTTGTACCTTAACATATTTCCTAGCAAAATCTGTTTTGGTCTCTTTTTAGTTTGTTTTTTGTTGCACCGGGAAAAATGGCATGAATCACCGAAAAAACTGTTTCCATCTGTGAACTAGGAGTCAGGAATGGTTCCAGGGGCGATACCCATGACGTTCTTGTATCATTTGAGCAGTGTTTCCATAATTTTCAGATGTTTTTAGACCTTAAAAGGACCCCCGGGGGATCGCGGTAAAAATACTCGGGTCTCCCATAGACTTACATTGGGCTCATTGTTCTGTCCGAGTACCTGAGTATTCCAATCTGCTCAACCCGAGCAATGAGCACCCGAGCTTTTTAGTGGTTGCTCATCACTAGATACAAGTATGTAATGTGACCAGGGTGTGGGTCACATGGTTCTGAGAGTTTGGATCTGAATGGTTCTTGGCTGTAAGGTCCTGTGAGAGGAAAGTCCTGGGTGTTGGAGTATCAAAATAAGCGTGTGCACAGCTCTATGAAATGGTGCCCAGGTAGGTTCCAAAACCTTAGTGATATATATAACAAAACCTTGCACTCAACTTTTTGGTATATGCAAGTAGTTTTTTTATTCGAAGCGGAAGTGCAGTAACAGCAAATGTTGCTGTTACTGCAGTTCCGCTTGGAATAAAAAAACTACTTGCATATACCAAAAAATTGAGTGCCTTGTTGTTGGGAGGTCCTGAGTGGGGACCGGATCACTGAAGAGCACCTGGCGAGGCCATGATTCTGAGTGGAC
The DNA here is from genome assembly GCF_032444005.1 of Ranitomeya imitator. Lineage (NCBI taxonomy): Eukaryota > Metazoa > Chordata > Amphibia > Anura > Dendrobatidae > Ranitomeya > Ranitomeya imitator. The sequence goes on from NC_091289.1 coordinate 117,300,975, forward strand.
TGTGTTGGGAGTTCCTGTGTGTAGACCGGATCCCTGAAGAGCACAAGGTGAGGCCATGGATCTGCAAAACCAGTGACAGCTACTGTGTGGGGTAAGCTACCATCCTTCAATGGGTCTGGAACCGACTGGTGTATGCCTGTCAGGCAAGTTGGTGATCCCCGTAAGGCAGCTTTTCCGGAGGATATAATGAACTGTTCGGTGTGTAGTCTCCCACGGAAACTGGGCAGAGAAGTCTGGTGTGTTTAGAGACTCCGTATTAATGCCGAGTACTAAGAAGCGTTATGAACTATGCGGTTACCCATGGTAACTGTACTTACTAATGTCCAGCATGTTTAGTGACCACAACTAAGTGACAAGTTCTGATACAGTATGCACGGACTGTTCATGGTATGGTTAATGACTCTATAATAAACCACATCGACTGTTATGTGCAAAAAGTGTTCCTGTGTGCATGTATCCCATTGCCAAGCGAGTATTCCCGCATTAGTGATAGAAGCATCACACAACCTAAAAGGTTGCTGCAGCATGTTATGTGCAGAGAGGGGTTAATCAGTCATGACAAGGTCTGATTGTTTATGAACAGCTAAAGAGCTGAGCAGGACAGCTGTTCACCATCTATCCACCCTATGGTGTGGTCCAAACAGTAAAAGTGTAGCCTTTCGACTCATTCAGAGTTCTGATTGCTTTGAAGTTGAGCTGACCTCCCGATTTATGTTCTTGTTAAAAGGAGGTGAACCCTTTTTTCTGAGCGGGCAGACCCCGCAGTTGTACTGGCTGTAATGAGTGCTGTTTGTTTGTGCCAACAAGACTGAATGTCTATTTTTTGGGGCTGGTTTATCAAGTATTTTTTAAAAAACAGTTGAAGATATAAATGTAAAGCATTCCTCCGAGTATCTCGTTAAGCAGCCAAGTGAGCCGATCTACCAGAATGTTTCAATGTATCATGTGCTGTACATAAATATGTTGCTACAAATTTCTACTAATAATAATCTGTTTCTCAGAATTTTTAACTTTACTGGTGATTTTTTAGTCTGCGTACATGCCCCATGGGGTAACTGTGCACGTGGTGTATGGTAACTATACATAGCACAGAGTCATTTACTCCATTTTTCATACAGGTTAATAAAAGTATAATAATAACAACAAATAATTAAAAAGCAAATGGATATTTAGTATTATACATATTTAAAAAAAAAACAGTACTCTCTTACTGCCTCATTCTTCTTTGTAATATTACCCTTGTAATTTGCTTAAAATGTACCTGCTAAGCACAAAAGCAACCATAGTAATATATATTTATGTGTGTTGTATGTTTTATTTATTTTGTTTATTTACAATTTTTTATAGAAATAACTTGCAACGCTCCTCAAGTGCAAAAAGGAAGTGTGGAAGCAAGGAAAGCTGTGTACAGACATGGAGACGAAATTGTTGTGAAGTGTGATTATGGTTATGTTCTCCAGCCAGAGCCTAATAAACCCCGTAAATGCACAATAAATGGATGGGATCCTGCTCCAAACTGTGTTAGTAAGTACATTTGCAAAACATAGTGTCTACAGTGTAAATATCTTTTCTAACAATATTACATAACTAAACACTGAACAAATGATAACTATAATGAGACTATTTTTTGATCAATGTTAACAGTAAATTAAATTGGCTTACCCAAAAAAGTAGGCAGTAGTTTCATCGATTCATCATGACATCCTGGTGGGAAAATTGGCTCTTGAAAACAGTAAAGAGGAAGGCAAAGAAATGAAAGGGGAGATCATTCCACTATGCACAATCCAGTATTCTCCAACAACTATACCTAATATACTGTAGATGTATCACTCTGTTAACTCCATACCCAAAACATATGAAGGGGAAGTGGGGGGGTGTTATGTTGTATTAGTGGAAACTCAATTACTGATATGGACAGGTATGAGAGAACCTCTAGAGCTAATTCAGATTACAATAATAAGGGGGAACAGTAAAAATAATTCAAATCTTAAAAAAAATAAACATTTCACTCAAATCATAAAAATCCCTATAAAATACATTTATCTTGTTGTTAATATCAAGAATTTAATTTGTTTTGCACTTTAATTTGTGTTTCTGTGTTTGGCAAATTGGAATATCATGTTTTCTTCACAATTACACTTCTTTACGATACTTGGTAGCCGTCCTCTGTTTACAGTGGGTACGAAAAGTATTCCGGCCCCTTTAAATGTTTCACTATTTGTTTCATTGCAGTCATTTGGTAAATTCAAAAAGGTTCAGTTTTTTCTCATTAATCTACACTCTGCACCACATCTTGATTGAAAAGACCAAGAAATATAGATTTTTTTGCAAATCTATTAAAAAAAAGAAAAAACTGAAATATTACATGATCATAAGTATTCAGACCCTTTGCTCAGTATTGACTAGATGCACCCTTTTGAGCTAGTACAGCCATGAGTCTTCTTGGGAATGATGCAACATGTTTTTCACACCTGGATTTAGGGATCCTCTGCCATTCTTCCTTGTAGATCCTCTCCAGTTCCGTCAGGTTGGATGGTGAAAGTTGGTGGACAGCCATTTTCAGGTCTCTCCAGAGATGCTCAATTGGGTTTAGGTCAGTCAAGAATGGTCACAGAGTTGTTCTCAAGACACTCCTTTGTTATCTTAGCTATGTGGTTAGGGTCATTGTCTTCTTGAAAGGTGAACCTTCGGCCAAGTCTGAGGTCTAGAGAAATTTGTAAGAGGTTTTCATCCAGGATATCTCTGTACTTGGCCGCATTCATGTTTCCTTCAATTGCAACCAGTCGTCCTGTCCCTGCAGCTGAAAAACATAGCAAGATTCTGCCACCACCATGTTTCACTGTTGTATTGGGTAGGTGCTGAGCAGTGTCTGGTTTTCTCCACACATACCGCTTAGAATTATCACCAAAAGCTCTATCTTTGTCTCATCAGACCAGAGAATCTTATTTCTCATAGTCTGGGAGTCCAGCATGTGTTTTTTAGCAAACTCTATGTGGGCTTTCATATGTCTTGCACTAAGGAGAGGCTTCTGTCAGTCCACTCTGCCATAAAGGCCTGACTGATGGAGGGCTGCAGTGATAGTTGACTTTTTTGGAAGTTTTTTCCCATCTCCCTACTGCATCTGTGGAGCTCAGCCATAGTGATAATGGAGTTCTTCTTTACCGCTCTCACCAAGGCTCTTCTCCCACGATTGCTCAGTTTTGCTGGATAGCCCCGTCTAGGAAGACATTTGATGGTCCCAAACTTCTTCCATTTAAGGATTATGGAGGCCACTGTGCTCTTAGGAACTTTGAGTACTGTAGAAATTATTTTGTAACCTTGGCCAGATGTGTTCTTTGCAACAATTCTATCACTGAGCTCCTTGGCCACTTCCTTTGACCTCATGATTCTTTTTTGGTCTGACATGCATGGTGAGCTGTGAGGTCTTACTTAGACAGATGTCTGCCTTTCCAAATAAAGTCCTATCAGTTTAATTTAAGTTGCAAAATACTCCGGTCACATGGAAGCGCACAGGACACAGATGAAAGGATTAAAAGTTTCTTTGTTTATTGAAATCCACACCGGAGTATTTTGCAACTTACTGTTTATTCCTCTCCTGAGGCACCCGGCAGGAGCTGCATCGGACCTTTCTCAATCAACATCTCCCCTGACCGCCAGCCTGGCGCTCCGTTAGCCTGTCCTTTCTGTATCTATTTGTATCAGTTTAATTTAACACAGCTGGACTCTAATAAAGGAATAGAACCATCTCAAGGAGGATCACAAGGAAATGGACAAATGGATAGAACTATCTCAACGAGGATCACAAGGAAATGGACAGAATTATTGCCCCATAAGATGCTCCATACAGATATTTGCCCCGTATAATGCTCCACAAATGTGGATTATGGCCCCATAAGATGCTCCATACAGATAATTGTCCCATATAATGCTGCACATGGCCCCATAAGATGCTCCATACAGATATTTGCCCCATATAATGCTTCACATGGCCCCATTCAGATATTTGCCCCATACAGATATTTGCCCCATATCATGCTGCACATGGCCACATACAGATGCCCCATACAGATATTTGCCCCCATATCATGCTGCACATGGCCACATAAGATGCTCCATACAGATATTTGCCCCATATAATGCTTCACATGGCCCCATAAGATGCTCCATACAGATAACTGCCTAATATAATGCTGCACATGGCCACATAAGATGCTCCATACAGATATTTGCCCCATCTAATGCTCCACAAATGTTGATTATGACCCCATAAGATGCTCCATACAGACATTTGCCCCATATAATGCTCCACAAATGTGGATTATGACCCCATAAGATGCTCCATACAGATATTTGCCCCCATATCATGCTGCACATGGCCCAATATAATGCTGCACATGGCCACATACTGATGCCCCATACAGATATTTACCCCCATATCATGCTGCACATGGCCATATAAGATGCTCCATACAGATATTTGCCCCATATAATGCTTCACATGGCCCCATAAGATGCTCTATACAGATAACTGCCCCATATAATGCTGCACATGGCCACATAAGATGCTCCATACAGACAAATTTGACCCGTATAATGCTCCACAAATGTGGATTATGGCCCCATAAGATGCTCCATACAGATATGCCCCCATATAATGCTGCACATGGCCCCATATAATGCTGCACATGGCCCCATTCAGATATTTGCCCCATTCAGATATTTGCCCCATATAATGCTGCACATGGCCCCATACAGATATTTGCACCCAAATCTTGCTGCACATAGCCCCATACAGATGTTCCATACAGATATTTGCCCCATATAATGCTGCACATGGCCACATAACATGCTCCATACAGATATTTGCCCCATATAATGCTGCAAATGGCCACATAAGATGCTCCATACAGATAACTGCCCCATATAATGCTGCACATGGCCCCATAAGATGCTCCATACAGATAACTGCCCCATAAAATGCTGCACATGGCCACATAAGATGCTCCATACAGACTGTTGTGAATTCTGTGTTCGAACTCCCTCCTGTGGTCATGAATGGTACTTCGACGAGTTCTGTTCATGGACTCCCTCTGGTGGCTGTGAGTGGAGCTGCTGCCTCTGAGGTTCCTTCCACAGGTGACGTAGTTTATTCTTTGGCTGGCTGTTCTATTTAACTCCACTCAGATCGTTACTCCATGCCAGCTGTCAATGTTCTTGCACTGGTTCAGTTCGCTCTTGGATCTTTCTGGTGTCCTGTCTACTCCAGCAGAAGCTAAGTCCCTGCTAGTTATTACTTGTTCATTTTTCCTTGTCCAGTTGGCTATCATGATTTTGCCTTGCTAGCTGGAAGCTCTGGGATGCAGAGTGGCACCTCCGCACCGTGAGTCGGTGCGGAGGTCTTTTTGCACACTCTGCGTGGTCTTTTGTAGTTTTTTGTGCTGACCGCAAAGATACCTTTCCTATCCTCAGTCTGTTTAGTTAGTCTGGCCTCCCTTTGCTGAAACCTGTTTCATTTCTGTGTTTGTGACTTTCATCTTAACTCACAGTCAATATATGTGGGGGGCTGCCTTTTCCTTTGGGGAATTTCTCTGAGGCAAGGTAGGCTTTATTTTCTATCTCTAGGGCTAGTTAGCTCTTAGGCTGTGAAGAGGCGTCTAGGTCATGTTAGGTACGCTCCACGGCTATTTCTAGTTGTGTGATAGGATTAGGGGTTGCGGTCAGCAGAGCTCCCACTTCCCAGAGCTTGTCCTGTGTGAGTTTAACCATCAGGTCGTTCCGGGTGCTCCTAACCACCAGGTCCATAACAGTACAGCTGGCCCAAAGTATTAATGCATCTCAATAGAGGGATAAGAGAAGTTCTGAGACCATTTTTTTTTCTCTGCAGTGTTTTTTGTCTTTCTTTTCCCCTTAACCTCTGGGTGGTTCAGGACACAGGTGTAGATATGGACATTCAATGTCTGTCCTCTTGTGTGGATCATCTCACTGCAAGGGTACAAAACATTCAAGATTTTGTGGTTCAGAATCCGATGTTAGAGCCTAGAATTCCAATTCCTGATTTGTTTTCTGGGGATAGATCTAAATTCCTGAATTTCAAAAAGAATTGTAAACTGTAACTAGCTTTGAAACCCCGCTCCTCTGGTGACCCCGTTCAACAAGTAAAAATCATTATTTCTTTGTTGCGTGGTGACCCTCAAGACTGGGCATTTTCCCTTGCGCCAGGAGATCCTGCATTGCGTGATGTAGATGCTTTTTTTCTGGCGCTTGGATTGCTTTATGATGAACCAAATTCAGTGGATCAGGCAGAGAAAATCTTGCTGGCTTTGTGTCAGGGTCAGGATGAAGCGGAGGTGTACTGTCAGAAGTTTAGAAAGTGGTCTGTGCTTACTCAGTGGAATGAGTGTGCCCTGGCGACAATTTTCAGAAAGGGTCTTTCTGAAGCCCTTACGGATGTCATGGTGGGATTTCCCACGCCTGCTGGTCTGAATAAGTCTATGTCCTTGGCCATTCAGTTCGATCGGCGCTTGCGTGAGAGCAAAGCTGTGCACCATTTGGCGGTATTCTCTGAGCATAGGCCTGAGCCTATGCAATGTGATAGGACTTTGACCAGAGCTGAACGGCAAGAACACAGACATCGGAATGGGCTGTGTTTTTACTGTGGTGATTCCACTCATGCTATCTCTGATTGTCCTAAGCGCACTAAGCGGTTCGCTAGGTCTGCCACCATTGGTACGGTACAGTCTAAATTTCTTTTGTCCGTTACTCTGATTTGCTCTCTGTTGTCCTATTCTGTTATGGCATTTGTGGATTCAGGCGCTGCCCTGAATTTGATGGACTTGGAGTTTGCCAGGCGCTGTGGTTTTTTCTTGGAGCCCTTGCAGTATCCTATTCCATTGAGAGGAATTGATGCTACGCCTTTGGCCAAGAATAAGCCTCCGTACTGGACTCAATTGACCATGTGCATGGCTCCTGCACATCAGGGGGATATTCGCTTTTTGGTGTTGCATAATCTGCATGATGTGGTCATTTTGGGGTTGCCATGGCTACAGGTCCATAATCCTGTATTGGATTGGAAATCTATGTCTGTGTCCGGCTGGGGTTGTCAGGGGGTACATGGTGATGTTCCATTGCTGTCAATTTCGCCTTCCACTCCTTCTGAAGTCCCTGAGTTTTTGTCAGATTACCGGGATGTATTTGAAGAGCCCAAATCCGGTGCCTTACCTCCTCATAGGGATTGCGATTGTGCTATTAATTTGATTCCTGGTAGTAAGTTTCCTAAGGGCCGACTGTTTAATTTATCTGTGCCAGAGCACGCCGCTATGTGGAGTTCTATAAAGGAATCCTTGGAGAAAGGTCATATTCGCCCGTCGTCATCACCGTTGGGAGCAGGGTTCTTTTTTGTGGCCAAGAAGGATGGCTCTTTGAGACCTTGTATTGATTACCGCCTTCTTAATAAGATCACAGTCAAATTTCAGTACCCTTTGCCGCTGCTGTCTGATTTGTTTGCTCGGATTAAGGGGGCTAGTTGGTTCACCAAGATAGATCTTCGAGGGGCGTATAATCCTGTGCAAATTAAACAGGGCAATGAATGGAAAACAGCATTTAATACGCCCGAGGGCCATTTTGAGTACCTGGTTATGCCATTTGGGCTTTCTAATGCTCCATCTGTGTTTCAGTCCTTTATGCATGACATTTTCCGAGAGTACCTGGATAGATTCATGATTGTATATTTGGATGATATTTTGGTCTTTTTGGATGATTGGGAGTCTCATGTGAAGCAGGTCAGAATGGTGTTCCAGGTCCTTCGTGCGAATTCCTTGTTTGTGAAGGGGTCGAAATGTCTCTTTGGGGTTGAGAAGGTTTCATTTTTGGGTTTCATTTTTTTCCCCTTCTACTATCGAGATGGACCCTGTTAAAGTTCAGGCCATTTATGATTGGACTCAGCCGACATCTGTGAAGAGCCTGCAAAAGTTCCTGGGCTTTGCTAATTTTTACCGTCGCTTCACCGCTAATTTTTCTAGTGTTGCTAAACCGTTGACTGATTTGACCAAGAAAGGTGCTGATGTGGTCAATTGGTCCTCGGCAGCTGTAGAGGCTTTTCAGGAGTTGAAGCGTCGTTTTTCTTCTGCCCCTGTATTGTGCCAGCCAGATGTTTCGCTCCCGTTTCAGGTTGAGGTTGATGCTTCTGAGATTGGAGCAGGGGCTGTTTTGTCGCAAAGAAGTTCTGATGGCTCGGTGATGAACCATGTGAGTTCTTTTCTAGAAAATTCTCGCCTGCTGAGCGCAATTATGATGTTGGCAATCGAGAGTTGTTGGCTATGAAGTGGGCATTCGAGGAGTGGCGACATTGGCTTGAAGGAGCCAAGCATCGCGTGGTGGTCTTGACGGATCAAAAGAATTTGAATTATCTCGAGTCTGCCAAACGGTTGAATCCTAGACAGGCTCGATGGTCTTTTCTCCCGTTTTGATTTTGTGGTTTCGTACCTTCCGGGCTCTAAGAATGTGAAGGCTGATGCCCTGTCAAGGAGTTTTGTGCCTGACTCTCCGAGGGTTCCTGAGCCGGTGGGTATTCTCAAAGAGGGGGTAATTTTGTCTGCCATCTCCCCTGAATTGTGGCGTGTGCTGCAAAAGTTTCAGGCTGATAGACCTGACCGTTGTCCAGCGGAGAAACTGTTTGTCCCTGATAGATGGACTAGTAGAGTTATCTCTGAGCTTCATTGTTCGGTGTTGGCGGGTCATCCTGGAATCTTTAGTACCAGAGATTTGGTGGCTAAATCCTTTTGGTGGCCTTCTTTGTCACGGGATGTGTGTTCTATTGTGCAGTCCTGTGGGACTTGTGCTCGGGCTAAGCCCTGCTGTTCTCATGCCAGTGGGTTGCTTTTGCCCTTGCCGGTCCCAAAGAGGCACTGGACGCATATTTCCATGGATTTTATTTCAGATCTCCCTGTCTCTCAAAGGATGTCGGTCATTTGGGTGGTTTGTGATCGTTTCTCTAAGATGGTTCATTTGGTACCCTTGTCTAAATTGTCTTCCTCCTCTGATTTGGTGCCATTGTTTTTCCAGCATGTGGTTCGTTTGCATGGCATTCCTGAGAACATCGTCTCGGACAGAGGTTCCCAGTTTGTTTCGAGGTTTTGGCGGTCCTTTTGTGCTAAGATGGGCATTGATTTGTCATTTTCTTCGGCTTTCCATCCTCAGACAAATGGCCAAACCGAACGAACTAATCAGACTTTGGAGACATATCTGAGATGCTTTGTTTCTGCTGATCAGGATGATTGGGTGTCCTTCTTGCCTTTGGCTGAGTTCGTCCTTAATAATCGGGCCAGCTCGGGTACTTTGGTTTCGCCTTTTTTCTGTAATTCTGGTTTCCATCCTCGTTTCTCTTCAGGGCAGGTTGAGCCTTCGGACTGTCCTGGTGTGGATACGGTGGTGGACAGGTTGCAGCAGATTTGGACTCATGTGGTGGACAATTTGACATTGTCCCAGGAGAAGGCTCAACGTTTCGCTAACCGCCGGCGCTGTGTTGGTCCCCGACTTCGTGTTGGGGATTTGGTTTGGTTGTCAGCTCGTCATGTTCCTATGAAGGTTTCCTCTCCTAAGTTTAAGCCTCGTTTCATTGGTCCGTATAAGATTTCTGAGGTTCTCAATCCTGTGTCATTTCGTTTGGCCCTTCCAGCTTCTTTTGCCATCCATAATGTGTTCCATAGATCGTTATTGCGGAGATACGTGGCGCCTATGGTTCCCTCCGTTGATCCTCTTGCCCCGGTGTTGGTCGAGGGGGAGTTGGAGTATGTGGTGGAGAAGATTTTGGATTCTCGTATTTCGAGACGGAAACTCCAGTACCTGGTCAAGTGGAAGGGTTATGGTCAGGAAGATAATTCCTGGGTTTTTGCCTCTGATGTTCATGCTGCCGATCTAGTTCGTGCCTTTCATTTGGCTCATCCTGATCGGCCTGGGGGCTCTGGTGAGGGTTCGGTGACCCCTCCTCAAGGGGGGGTACTGTTGTGAATTCTGTGTTCACACTCCCTCCTGTGGTCATGAATGGTACTTCGGCGAGTTCTGTTCATGGACTCCCTCTGGTGGCTGTGAGTGGAGCTGCTGCTTCTGAGCTTCCTTCCACAGGTGACGTAGTTTATTCTTTGGCTGGCTGTTCTATTTAACTCCACTCAGATCGTTACTCCATGCCAGCTATCAATGTTCTTGCACTGGTTCAGTTCGCTCTTGCATCTTTCTGGTGACCTGTCTACTCCAGCAGAAGCTAAGTCCCTGCTAGTTATTATTTGTTCATTGTTTCCTTGTCCAGTTGGCTATCATGATTTTGCCTTGCTAGCTGGAAGCTCTGGGATGCAGAGTGGCACCTCCGCACCGTGAGTCGGTGCGGAGGTCTTTTTGCACACTCTGCGTGGTCTTTTGTAGTTTTTTGTGCTGACCGCAAAGATACCTTTCCTATCCTCAGTCTGTTTAGTAAGTCTGGCCTCCCTTTGCTGAAACCTGTTTCATTTATGTGTTTGTGACTTTCATCTTAACTCACAGTCAATATATGTGGGGGGCTGCCTTTTCCTTTGGGGAATTTCTCTGAGGCAAGGTAGGCTTTATTTTCTATCTCAAGGGCTAGTTAGCTCTTAGGCTGTGAAGAGGCGTCTAGGTCATGTTAGGTACGCTCCACGGCTATTTCTAGTTGTGTGATAGGATTAGGGGTTGCGGTCAGCAGAGCTCCCACTTCCCAGAGCTTGTCCTGTGTGAGTTTAACCATCAGGTCGTTCCGGGTGCTCCTAACCACCAGGTCCATAACAACAGACATTTGCCCCCATATAATGCTGCACATGGCCACATAAGATGCCCCATACAGATATTTGCCCCCATATCATGCTGCATATGGCCACATAAGATGCCACATACAGATATTTTCCCCCATATCATGCTGCACATGGCCCCATACAGATATTTTCCAAGTATAATGCTCCACAAATGTTGATTATGACCCCATAAGATGCTCCATACAGACATTTGCCCCGTATAATGCTCCACAAATGTGGATTATGGCCCCATAAGATGCTCCATTCAGATATTTGCCCCCATATCATGCTGCACATGGCCCAATATAATGCTGCACATGGCCCCATACAGATGCTCCATACAGATATTTGCCCCATATAATGCTTCACATGGCCCCATAAGATGCTCCATACAGATAACTGCCTAATATAATGCTGCACATGGCCACATAAGATGCTCCATACAGATATTTGCCCCATCTAATGCTTCACAAATGTTGATTATGACCCCATAAGATGCTCCATACAGACATTTGCCCCATATAATGCTCCACAAATGTGGATTATGACCCCATAAGATGCTCCATACAGATATTTGCCCCCATATCATGCTACACATGGCCCAATATAATGCTGCACATGGCCCCATACAGATCCCCCATACAGATATTTGCCCCCATATCATGCTGCACATGGCCATATAAGATGCTCCATACAGATATTTGCCCCATATAATGCTTCACATGGCCCCATAAGATGCTCTATACAGATAACTGCCCCATATAATGCTGCACATGGCCACATAAGATGCTCCTTACAGACACATTTGCCCCGTATAATGCTCCACAAATGTGGATTATGGCCCCATAAGATGCTCCATACAGATATGCCCCCATATAATGCTGCACATGGCCCCATATAATGCTGCACATGGCCCCATTCAGATATTTGCCCCATATAATGCTGCACAAGGCCACATAAGATGCCCCATACAGATATTTGCCCCCATATCATGCTGCACATGGCCCCATACAGATGCTCCATGCAGATATTTGCCCCATATAATGCTGCACATGGCCACATAACATGCTCCATACAGATATTTGCCCCATATAATGCTGCACATGGCCACATAAGATGCACCATACAGATATTTGCCCCATATGCTGTTGCTGCAATTAAAAAAATAAAAAAATTACATACTCACCTCTCCGGCCCCCGGCACTTGCTATAGTCACCTGCTCCCCATTCCACCGCTGACCGCCGCTGTGTGTTCCCCATCCTCTGCACCAACATTCAGGAAGAGGGCGGCGCGCACTAATCACGTCACGTCTGCGCCCTCTGAACTGAGCGTCACTGCAGAAGACACAGCGGCGCCGACGGTGGAACGAGGAGCAGGTGAATATCGCTCACTGCCCCCATCATACTCACCTGTTCCTGACGCAGTCGCTGCACGTCTGTTCCCCGACGCCGCATTTTCTTCCTGTAGTGAGCGGTCACCATTACCGCTCATTACAGAAATGAACATGCGGCTCCACCCCTATGGGAGGTGGAGCCACATATTCATTACTGTAATGAGCTGTACCATGTGACCGCTCACTACAGGAAGAAGCTACAGCACCGGGAAGCAGGGACCTGCAGAGACCGCGCCAGGAGCAAGTGAGTATAATTAGACAGCCTCCGCTCCCCCTCCCCTGCCGACCCCTAAGTATGACTCGAGGGGGACTTTCAGCCCCAAAAAGTGGGCTGAATATCTCGGCTTATACTCGAGTATATACGGTACTTTCAATTCTCTCCTCGTCCCCCAGCTACCCCTCCCTATCCACTCATCTCAGCTGAAGTCTTTGCCTCATTCTTTAATCTCAAAGATGATTGACAACATAAGGCAAAGCTTTTGTCTAAAGTCTCCACAGCCCCTCCTGATAACTACTCAACTCTCCTCCTGCAATCCAACTTCTCTAGCATGGAAGATCAATTTTCCTCTTTACTCTACAAATCATGTCTCATCACCTGTGAACTTGACCCAATCCCATCACACCTCATTCCAAACCTTACAATAGTCTTTATCACAAAATTAACCCACCACTTCAACCTGTCACTAACAACTGTTATCGTCCCCTCATGCTTCAAACATACCTTGATCACACCCATCTTCAAAAAGTCCTCCCTTGACCCATCCATTGTGTATTGCTTTCACCCCATATCACTTATCCCCTATGCCTCAATCTAGTGGAATAACACATCCATTTTGAACTATGCTTAAATCTTTCCTCATGCTCCCTGTTTGACCTCTTACAATCTGGCTTGCTTTCGACAGCACGTTTTCACTGAAACTGCCATAATTAAAATCAACAACAACCTACTAACCCCCAAATCTAAGCAACACTTCTTTGTCCTCCTCCTCCTGGACCTGTCATCTGCCTTCAACATAGTGGACCATTCCCTATTACTACAAACTCTTTAATCTCTTGAAATCACAGACTTGTCCCTATCTTGTATCTCCTCATACCTAGCAGACAGGACATTTAGTGTTTCCTACTCACACACCAGCTCCTCATCTTACCCCCTTGTCAGTGCCCCCAAGATTCAGTTTTAGGACCCCTGCTCTACTCCATCTATTACACAGATCTACCTCTCTGGACTTGATATCACCTCATTACTTACCAGAACCCCACAGTGTCAGTCATCTATTTCATTTTCTCTGCTAGGTTTCTAAAACGTAACATGGATAAAACCAAAGTCATCATCTTTCCACCTTCTCAATTAATCCCCCAACTGACCTATCCATCAAAATCAATGGCTTGACAATGATCTTTCCTTCAAATCTAAGATCCAAGCCATTTATGGTTCCTGCTGAGTCCAACTCAAAAATATCTTCCGACTCTTCAGATTCCTCAACCATGAATCTGCAAAAACACTAGTGCATATCCTCATCATCTCCCACCTCGACTACTGCATCTTCCTGCTCTGTGGCTTGTAATACTATCACACCAATCCAATCTATCCTAAATTCTGTTGCGCGACTTATCCACCGGTCACCCCACTATTCCTCAACTACTCCCCTCTGTAAATCCCTGCACTGGCTTCCCATTGCCAAGAGACTCCGGTTCTGAACCCTAAGTTTGGCATACAAAGCGATCCAAAACCTTTCTCCTCCATACATCTGTGACCTAGTCTCCTGATATTTACATGCACAAAACCTCCAATAGTCACAAGATCTCCTTCTCTACTGCCCTTTTATCTGCTCTTCCCACAATCGCATAACAGATTTCTCACATAGATCCTCACAGATCCTCTGGAACTGTGTCCCTCAACATATCATACTCTTGCATTCCATGGGAACCTTCAAAAGGACCCTGAAGAAATACCTCTTCATATCAGCATGCAAGCTACACTAATCATTGCTCCACCATACCGCTGCACAAGCAGCTCTATCCTCACCTATTGTAAAACCCATCCTTTGTAGACTGTGATCCCTCACGGGCAGGGTCCTCTCTCCTCCAGTAGCACTCGACGACTTGTATTGTTTAAGATTATCGTACTTGCTTTTATTCTGTATATCCTTTTCACATACAGTAAATGGCGCTAAAACAATAAATAACAATACCGCTATGCAGCTGCCAAAGAAAGGGAGTCGAGTAGACAGTTACTGAAGTTAAAAAAAAAAAACAGAGCAATTATAATATTCTACTCTGTGAAATTGATAACACCTTAGAGGTGTGTGTCAACAATTTTGGGGAATATTTTTACTCCAAGTTGGGTCTCGTTCCTGTGTGTTGCCTGTAGCAGTAGGGTTCACAGACAAGTAGGCCAGCAATTACATTCAGTCAATTATCTGTGTTACTATCCTTAAATTCTTATAACATTTGTGGTATTCCAGACTGATATTTGGGCCACCTGAGTGTGGCTGATAAAAATTAATGTATAAGATGTTGCATGAGGTATCAGGGCTCCCAGCACAGCAGGCTCACACTAGTCCCTCACCCACCTCATCTCAATTGAAACTTCAATTCCAAGCTGTAAATGCTGGGACAGAACATGAAACATAATGCATGGCCCTTGGCTGATTGCTTGTGTGCCATTATAACAGGTTCTACTGTGGATCAATTGATCAGTCAACTAGCTGTGTTACTATTCTTACAGTGGTTGATAAAAAAAAAGTGTGGTTGGATTAAAAAAAAATGGAGGTGTTGCATGAGGTGTGAGGTCTCCCAGCAAAGAAGGCTTACATCGCTCCCTTAACCCCCAGGTCCTCATTAAAACTTTAATTCCAAGCTGTAAATGCTGGGCCAGACCCTGATACCTCCTGCATGGCCAATCACTGCCTGCTGCTGTGCCATTTGCCGATTTCTACTGTGGGTCAATTGATGCCAATTTTCCTGGTGTCTGATCCTAATTTTATCTGTTTTGGAAGCTTTTTGTCACCCCTAAGGTGTTGTCTATATATTTGGTTTTGCCTCCTATTGAGTCAAATGGGGTTCGGGTACGTTCGACGAACTGTTTGGTGAACAGAGGTCCGTTGTGAAAATCTAACCGAACCTGGAAATATTCACTCATCTCTAGTAGAGAGCAGGATTCATGGTTCCATTTACCCTAGCAAGTCTTCTAGGTCCTGAAGCAGCAAAACAGCCTCAAACCATCCCACTACTGCTGCCATATTATACTGTTGGTATCATGTTACCTTTCTGAAATTCTGTGTTACTTCTATGCCAGATGTAATGGAGCAACATAAACCGTCCAAAAAGTTCAACTTGTGCTTCGTAAGTCCACAGAGTATTGTCCCAAAAGTGTTCGGGATCACCAAGTTGTTTTCTGGCAAATATGAGATGAGCCTTTATGTTCTTATTGCTCAGTGGTGGTTTTCATCTTCCAATTCTGCCATGCAGGCCATTTGTGCCCAGTCTCTTTTTATGGTGTAGTCATGAACTGACCTTAACTGAGGCAACTGAGGCCTGCAGTTCTTTAGATATTGCAGTGGGGTATTTTGAAAATTCTTGGATGACTAGTTGCTTCGGGTAGTTTTAGTCAGCCGGCCACTCCTGCGAAGGTTCATCATTATCCTATGTTTTTGCATTTTTGGATAATGGCTCTCACTGTGGTTCACTGGAGTTCCAAAACTTTAAAAATGGCTTTATAACCTTTTCCAGACTGATATATCACAATTGCTTTGTTGCTCATTTGTTCCAAAACATATTTGGATCGCGGCATTATATTTAGCTTTTAAGGATCTATTGGTCTACTTCACTTTGTCAGGCAGATTGTATTTAAGTGATTTCTTTGAGAACAGGTGTGGCAGTAATCAGGCCTCAGTGTGGCTATGGAATTTGAGCTCCGCTTCCTAAAGATGTGATTAACCCCAGTTCATTTATGTTTTAAGGGGTGAAAAATCACTTTCACATAGGGCCCTGTAGGTTTGGATTTCTTTTTCCCTTAATAATAAAGACCTTCATTTATAAACTGCAGTATGTGTTTACATGTGTTATCTTTGTCTAATATTTTTTTTTTGGTGATCTGGAACATTTAAGTGTTACAAACATGCACAAGAATGGGAAATCAGGAAGGGGGCATACACTTTTTCACACAACTGTATGTGTACAATTAAGGCTACGTTCACATTAGCGTTAAGCTTATGTGCGTCGGATTTGCGTCGGTGACGCAGTGGCGACGCATGCGTCATGCGCCCCTATACTTAACATGGGGGACGCATGCGTTTTTGTTTGTTGCGTTGTGCGACGCATGCGTCTTTTTTGCCGCAAGCGTCGGACCAAGAAAACGCAACAAGTTGCATCTTTCTTGTGTCCGACTTTCGGCAAAAAACGACGCATGCGTCGCAAAACGCAGTGTTTTTGCGTGCGTTTTTGCCGCGTTTTGCGTGCGTTGTGCGTTGCGTCGCCGACGCAGCGGCGCACAACGCTAGTGTGAACGTAGCCTAACAACCCACTGCATTTTTGCTGTATGGAGTGATTATTCTCTTACACCTCAGGTCAGTAGAATGGTGAATTGGTGTGATTAAGTGGTTTAAAAAAATGAAAAAATAACATTTATAAAATAAACATTTATTCCCATCCTTTGAGGCCAGATGCACATGATTAGTAACTAGCATCTCATTGGACGCAGCGCATGTTCACTGCATCCAAAGCGCTGCCATCTTTAGAATGCAGGTGAATCCGCATGTGATAACTGAACCAAGCGGATTCACCGTGTTCAATACACTCTATTGATGAAATTTCTCACGCGGAGACTTTCATCTCTTTAAGAGAAATTGACTTGCTGTGGTCTGAAGAGACGCGCCACATGTCAGTCTCACGGATAATCCGCTGGCATCTGTGGACGCATAGTGGGCATGGGAATTCTTGAAATCCTATCCACTATACTATAACATCTGGGCCGTGTGAGTATGATACCACATAAGCACACAACGTGAAACCTGCATTGATTGTTGTGCACATACCCTTACATTTCTTATTTCAATAAGATTCTAAAATAGTTACAGTTCTTATCCATTAAGGTTATCAAATATTGCAAGTATCTTGGATGGTCAATCAGGATCACATTTTCTTCGCATTGTCAGACATTTCCTCCCTTGAGTTACTCGTAGATTTTGTTAGTTAATAGCAGGTGTTGTCAGACCTTTTTCATCCTTATACCTAAATTTTCTCTTTTTTCCACTTTGTTTCTGCAGGTAAAACATGTGATGAACCTGATATTAAAAATGGAGCGCTTTACTACGATTACTTTTTTCCAAGGAGTCCTAGAAGTACAATAGATTATAAGTGTAATACCAATTATCTGTCACTACAGAGAGATTACTGGGGGAGAACAGAATGTACTAACTTTGGATGGATTCCTGAACCAAAATGTTTACGTAAGAATTTGTCCAGTTTGCTAACTCTCTTGAAAATAAAAGATTATTTTGAACATAAATAGATATTTTGGTTTAACCCCTTCAAGCCTTTTTCATTTTTGCGGTTTCGTTTTTCACTTCCCTCCTTCCCTGAGCCATAACTTTTTTATTTTTCTGTCCATATGGCCATGTGAGGGCTTATTTTTTTGCGGGACAAGTTGTACTTTTGAACGACACCATTGGTTTTACCATGTCTTTTACTAGAAAACGGGAAAAAAATTCCAAGTGCGGTGAAATTGCAAAAAAAGTGCAATCCCACACTTGTTTTTTGTTTGGCTTTTTTGCTAGGTTCACTAAATGCTAAAACTGACCTGCCATTATGATTCTCTAGGTCATTACGAGTTCATAGACACCTAACATGACTAGGTTATTTTTTATCTAAGTGGTGAAAAAAAATTCCAAACTTTGCTTAAAAAAAAAAAAAAAAAAAAAGTGCCATTTTCCGATACCCGTAGCATCTCCATTTAGGGCTTATTTTTTGCGTGCCGAGCTGATGTTTTTAATGATAACATTTTTGCGCAGATGCGTTCTTTTGATCGCCCGTTATTGCATTTTAATGCAATGTCGCGGCGACCAAAAAAAGTAATTCTGGCGTTTCAGATTTTTTTCTCGCTACGCCGTTTAGCGATCAGGTTAATGCTTTTTTTTAATTGATAGATCGGGTGATTCTGAACACGGTGATACCAAATATGTGTATGTTTGATTTTTTTTTTATTGTTTTATTTAGGATTGGGCGAAAGGGGGGTGATTTAAACTTTTATATTTTTTATATTTTTTTCATATTTTTAAAAACATTTTTTTTTTACTTGTGCCATGCTTCAATAGCCTCCATGGGAGGCTAGAAGCTGGCGTAGCCTGATTGGCTCTGCTACATAGCAGCGATCATCAGATCGCTGCTATGTAGCTGAAATGCAGGTGTGCTGTGAGCGCCGACCACAGGGGGGCGCTCACAGCAGGCCTGCATCAGTAACCATAGAGGTCTCAAGGACCTCTATGGTTACCTTCCTGATGCATCGCCGACCCCTGATCATGTGACGGGGGTCGGCGATGACGTCATATCCGGCCGCGCGGCCGGATGCGGTAGTTAAATGCTGCTGTCTGTGTTTGACAGCGGCATTTAACAGGTTAATAGCGGCGGGTGAATAGCGATTTCACCCGCCGCTATTGCGCGCACATGTCAGCTGTGCAAAACAGCTGACATGTCGCGACTTTGATGTGGGCTCACCGCCGGAGCCCACATCAAAGGGGGTGACACGGCATGCGCTGTACTAGTACAGCGCATGTCGTGAAGGGGTTAAAGCAATTAAGCTTCATTGTAGAATTAAAAGTTGCATAAATTTCTTTTACACTTTCTTTATGAAATCATTATCTTTTATAAAGTATCAATATATGGTCCGTTCCGAGACCTAATAACACCCATGTTCATGAGATCATTCAAATGCTGTCAGTTATTAGAGAACTAGAAAATCAGGAGTGTGCGAAAAATGCAGAAGTGGTGATGGTGACGTTTTTCAATTAATACTTTTCCTCGGATTAGCCCACTCCTGTTTTTGGCTTACAAATACTTAAGTAAAAAAAACTCACCAAATACTCAGCATGAGATCGTGGCCTAATGAAGACCAATGTAAAACTGATTAATTGATTGACTGATATGAAAGTACATTGTAAAACTATACAGCCTTTTGTTATCCATAGAAATTAAATGAAATATTAAGATGTTGTCAAATATTCCGAATACTATAAATGCCTTCCATGATGCACTACAGTGTAGCTTCCCTATGTTATTTGTGTAGTGTAGTTGTGCATTCCATTTTTTATTAACAGAGCACTTTAGCTGCAATGGCTAATGATTTTGTAAGATTTATAGCAGCAGACTGGCATAGGTTGAGAAGGAGGGGAAAGAAAGTGAGCAGCAGACTGGCATATAAAAAGCAAAAGCCTGGAAGGATGCAGCTAGTATGTTAGGAGTTAACCTCTCTTCTGGAATGTAGCTACTGTCCACAGTTGGCCTGGTCCTGAAAGGGTATTAGTGTCCAAGTTCCATGAAAACTATGTGCAGACTAAGAAAGCTAAAAGCTCTCATTGCAGGAAAATGGCAGCAGATTATTT
Source organism: Ranitomeya imitator (assembly GCF_032444005.1). Taxonomy (NCBI): domain Eukaryota; kingdom Metazoa; phylum Chordata; class Amphibia; order Anura; family Dendrobatidae; genus Ranitomeya; species Ranitomeya imitator. The sequence continues at coordinate 117,320,760 of NC_091289.1, forward strand.
ATTATTAATATTGTTATTATTATTATTATTTATTTTTATTGCACCACTAATTCCATGGTGCTGTACATGAGAAGGCGTTAAATCAAAATACAAATATCACTTACAGTAAACAAACTAACAATGACAGACTGGTACAGAGGGGAGAGGACCCTGCCTTTGTGGGCTTACATTCTACACATAGAAACAGCAAGTCAATTGCAAACTTGCATATTTTTATGCTGTCTAATTGAAGCACTTTAAAGGGAATCCCTCAGGCTATTTGTGTGTAGTATACTAATAGTAACCTGGGGTGTGTGGCCTGGCTGCTCTGGGGATAAGACATGGCTGACAAGAGCTCCTGCAAAACCCAGAGCATACCACAGAAAAAAGTGAACACCTTGATACAAGCTGATCCCCAGGACCAGGCTGAACCCATCCTACACCGTTTGGGGGTGAATCTGGTAACAAAAAGTGACCCCATAATGTCTCTGGCTGAGCTGTGGGAGAGACTGTGGGGACCCGACTGGGAGAAGACAGGTGCCATCTTCTTGACATAGGGAGCTGTTGCTGACTGCGAACCAGAGCTAGTGATATACACCACAGAGGTACCATCCAACAGGACGTCCCTCCCCCATCCTGCCTGTTCGGGCTGGATCCGTCTCCTCCCAACGACCCCCCCTTTGGCTCCCGGATCTGGTACACTGAACGGTGCAGGGCTTCTCCTGCGCGCCTCCAGCTCCTCTACCTCCCCTCCCCTGCTCCCCTGAATGAGCAGAGAAGCTCCTGCCAGCAGTCGATGCGCTGCAATTACTTATGTGGAACACGGTGTTTTCCCTCCATGCTCCCCTACATCTGTCGCCTGGGATGGGATACAGGCGGGCCAGATCTGAGGCTGTGGCGGCAGTGCTCAGAGTTTTTCTGCCTCTTGCCGGCGCCATATTGAACAGTGCACCAGAGCGCTGAGGGCCGGAGCGGTGAGATCAAACTTCATCAGGTAGTACAGGGCGACCTCACAAAAGCCACTACTGCCCAGGAAGGAGTTTATAAACAAAAAAAACATAAAGAATCGGGAAAAGGGGACTGAACAGAATTAAAAGAGTGGAGACAGAGGGGACCGGAGGGGGCAGGAAATAAGACACCCTGCATTGCATGAAGTACTAATACATACTAGGAAGGCTCTCCAACTAATTGGCCAATATTCCTGGAAGCTCCTGGACCTCAGCTTCCTTTTTAATTTCTCTAATTCACTGTGCTTTTAGACTACTACAAAAGATCCAAAGTTAGCAGAGAAAGGAATTAGGAATTACCATATTTTTTATGTGAAAATTGCCTCTTAGGAGAAAAAGAGGACTTTAACTCTATAGCGCCACCTGTTGAAAGTAGCAATCCTACAAGTCACAATCAACGCTTTAATGAGTCTTGCAATATGACTTAGGATAAAAGCCAAATCAGTATCTCAATTCGCAGACATGGTGTTTCGGGCAGATTTTTTCATGATCAAAACTATCTCTGGGACAACAGGGACATCTAGTGATCTGTTACAGAATTGCACCCAAAAATACTTCATAAAGTACAAGAGGACTCTTTCTGCTTTCTCATCCTCTAAAAATTGATTTTTTTCTTTGACTGCATGTACTGAGGGACTGTGTTTGGTGCGAAAATAATTACTTGATGGGGCTGAATTTGAGCGTCTTATGTGACGCCCAGGAGACCGGGATACCCAGCACCGGACCAATGGGGTCTGTCTCTTGAGGGGGATGTCACGGGTGGCTTGACCCGGTGCTGTGGCCTCAGGCAATGCACAGTGTAAGGGGTATCGTGAGGGGACAGGCACTTACTTGATCAGCAGCAGGTTCTCCCAGCGGTGACGATTCCGATCCTGGATAGATGGCTATTGTCCAAATGAAAGACTGAGGCACTGAAACATTTAACCAGTTTACTTTAACATAAAAGGATTTACAACCAGTCCTGTCACCGGAGTCTGTATGGGAACTCTGAGTTACTTTGACCCTGCAGGGTCTTCGCCTCTTATTGTGCGCAATTTCTGTGTGGCCCTGCTGCTGTATGTGAACTGGCTGCCGGCCCAATCTGTCCCCTCCGGGTCCTGGTTCGACGGGCAACCCAAGTCCTTTTATCGGCTTACCCCCTCCGGGAGTACCGCTGAACTCTGTGTCTGTTGCTGCGTCCGGCCCTAGTGAAGCTGATATCACCTCACGTTTTTCCGGTTGCTGTATTATATATAATGAATACAGTCACGGATCCGGTATCCATCTTTGCGCCTGTTCTGGGTAGTGATTAATGCTACCCGGTTCTCACAATGTCCTTTTTCTCTATCCCTCTTCTCCTCAGGCTGGTGATTTAGGCCTGGAAACAGTCACAGGGCTGTTAGAGATTCAACTGCATGACCTCTCACTTTCAGCTCCTTAGCCCAACTGCCATTTCTTCTCTCAGACCAGAATGGATCAAGGGAAGTCTCTGGAGCTCCCCCTTCTGGCCGGAGGTGGTAGTGCAGTTTTGCTATCTTAGTATTTGTATTTATTGTCAGTAACTATTTTTGTGGCAAATACCCCTAGGGGTGCCACATTCCCCCTTAGTTAAGAACAGTACTCTGGGACTGTGGGACAATAACATTTTGAAATAACAATTAATATGTACAGAGTCTAAAAAATGAAAAGTTACAAAAACCGCTCAAGGAAACAAAAAGAGTTCTGTAAAAAGTCACTTCAAATAGCGTCCATTAATACAGTTCTACCCTTGAAGGTACTCAATATAAAGTCTAAAGAAAGTTCAAAAAGAGCAAAAAGCAAAGTTCAAAAAGCAGTCTTTCCGGAGCTTTGATTTAGTGCCTCCGGGCTGATAACAAGTTCAAGAATATGCAAGAAGTTCATACAGACAAGTCTCTGTAGGTACTGGGCTTAAACGTTGCAGACTGATAACAATGACTATACTACATTTTCTGTTTAACTATATATGGCATAACATATATACAATTCACATTATGAGCTTTATAGTTGGTAATCTGCATACCTGGCCGGTAACTGACCCTGGGTACTACGCTGTGATCTACGTAATAGCGGTGTCTCTTCATGTGGTGTACTACTGTCTACTGTGGATGTAGTATCTGCCCGCTCTGCTAAAGATAATTCCACGACTATGGAGTTGGCAAGTCCACCGTGAATGGGATTACTCTGATCAGGAATCTGTTCTTCCTGGTCTGGAACCTCCTGTAGTACGGGGTCAGCCTCTTCCTGTCTTGGGACTTCTGGTATTGGGTTCGGTTTTGGGTAAAAGGCCACCATGGGAACCACTACTGCACCATGGTATGTTAGTAGGGTTTTGGGAAAGTCTCCTATACAGGTGTGATACATTTCCTCTTGTTTTTCCTTTACTGGTTGAACCTGTATGGGTTGAATAACTTCTGGTTCTGACTGGACAACTTCTGGCTCTTTCAATGTTTCCGGACACAATTTAAGATTGTCCCTTGACACTAGTACAGATGTTAAGCCTCCGTTTTTGCTAATGAGACACATTTTAGGATTATCCATTCTTGTTGGTAAAACTGTGTAGGGTACGGCTTCCCACTGATTGTCCAGTTTATTGGTTCGACGATTTCTCTTGAGCACTTGGTCACCCGGTCTTAATGGGGTCGCTAGAGCATTCTGGTTGAAAGTTCGCTCTTGTCTTTCTCTAGTTTGCTGAAGGCTTCTTTCCACACTCTCTTGCACTTGGCGATACTGCTTTTGCCGTGTGATATCCCAATTGGAGTCTTGAACTTCTGCGTCTGGTTTCAGAATTCCCATTTCTAGATCGACTGGTAATTGGCCGGGTCTTGCACGCATAAGGTAAGCTGGGGTGCAGTTGGTGGAGCTCACCGGGACATGATTATACAGATCCACCAAGTCAGGCAATTTCTCTGGCCATTGATTCCTTTCTGTCTCAGGTAAAGTCTTTAGTAGGTCTATTACAATATGGTTCATCTTCTCGCATAAGCCGTTTGTTTGTGGATGATAGGCCGTCGTCCGGATCTTTTTGCAACCATACATATTACAGAATTCTCTGAAGATCTCTGATTCAAAGGCTGTACCTTGGTCGGTGAGAACCTGTTCCGCATATCCATGGGGTCTACAAAAGTACGTTTGGAACGCTTTGGCTGCTGTTTTTGCTGTCAGATCTTTTACGGGTACTACTACCAAGAAGCGTGAATAATGGTCCACGATGGTCAAGGCATAGACATAGCCGGACCGGCTTGGTATTAACTTCACGTGGTCTATGGCTACAAGTTCAAGTGGTTGTTTGGTGATTATGGGCTGCAGTGGTGCTCTTTGGTTCTTTTGATCGTTTCTTCTGAGGTTGCACGGGCCACAATTTCTGCACCACTGTTCGATTGATTTTCTCATCCCGACCCAATAAAATCTTTCTCTTAGAAGTACTTCTAACTTTTTCCAACCAAAGTGACCAGCACCATTATGGTAAGCTTCGAGGACCATCTTGACATCTTGTTTAGGCACGATAATCTGCCAAACCAATTCATGTGTTTTCGGATTGGTGTACCTTCTACAGAGCTTCCCTTGATACAGGAACATTTTGCCTCTCTCTTTCCAGAGTTGATGCGTCTCTTCTGGGGCATCCTCATCGGGATATGCACTTTGCTCAGTTAACAGTTCCTTCACCAACTTCACAGCCGGATTGCTGTCTTGGGTGTCAGCCCATCTATGGTGTGCTAATGGATTAAAATTCACCTCTTGTTGTTTCTGATAGGTACTTGACTGATGATGTTTTGCCTTGGGATGATGGAGGCTGGTAGTTCAATTTCTTCAAGCTCCCCCGTTTCTTCTTCTACATCTTTCAAGTGTGGCATCCGGGATAGGGCATCGGCATTTCCATTCTTGCGACCTGCTCGATACTTGATCTTGAAGTTGTAATTAGATAACCGGGCTATCCATCGCTGTTATAACGCACCTAATTTGGCTGTGTCCAGGAGGGTCAACGGATTGTTGTCAGTATAGACAATAAATTCTGCAGCGGTCAGATAGTGTTTGAAACGTTCAGTCACAGCCCAAACTACTGCCAGTAGTTCCAATTTGAAGGAGCTATAATTTTCTGGATTTCTTTCAGTAGGCCGGAGCTTTCTACTTGCAAAGGCGATGACTTTCTCCTGACCTCCTTGCTTTTGTGACAGTACCGCTCCTAGTCCCACATTACTGGCATCGGTGTAGAGGATGAAAGGCTGATGGTAATCTGGGTATGCCAGAACCTCCTCTCCGGTTAGTGCCTTCTTTAGTTGTTCAAAGGAGTCTTCCCTTTCGTCGTTCCACTGGAAAGGAGGGTTTCGGTTTGAAGGTTTCTTCGTCTGCCCTACCAAGGCGTCTTGCAAGGGTGCTGCCAACTTGGTAAATCCTTTTATAAATCTGCGATAGTAACCCACCAATCCCAGGAATTGCCTCACTTCTTTTGCGCTGGTAGGTCTCGGCCAATCCCTTATGGCGGCTATTTTCTCGGGATCCGGTGTTACTCCCTCCGAACTCACGATGTGTCCCAGGTACTGTACCTTTGGCTTGAGAAGGTGACATTTGGATGGCTTGATTTTCATGCCATACCTGGATAAGGCTTCAAACACTTCTGCCAGGTCTTTTAAGTGTTGTTCGTAAGTCTTTGAGTAGACGATCACATCATCTAGGTACAGGAGGACGGTCTCGAAGTTCTTGTGTCCGAGGCAGCATTCCATCAGCCGCTGGAAGGTACCGGATGCATTGCAGAGTCCGAACGGCATGCGATTAAATTCACTTAGACCCATTGGTGTGGTGAATGCCGTCTTTTCCTTATCTCTCTCAGCCACAGGGACTTGCCAATACCCGCTTGTTAAGTCTAAGGTGGAAAAATAATTAGCAGATTTCAAAGCAGTCAAGGACTCTTCTATCCTAGGCAAGGGGTAGGCATCTTTATGGGTGATGTTATTAATCTGCCGGTAGTCTACGCACATTCTCATGGTTCCGTCTTTTTTTTTGACAATCACCAGAGGGGCCGCCCAGGGGCTACAGCTGTCTCTTATTACCCTGGCCTGTTTCATCTCCCTCAGCATATCTTTTGCACATTGATAGTGAGCGGGCGGTATGGGTCTATATCTTTCTTTTATTGGGGGATGGTCACCGGTGGGGATTGTGTGTTCTACCCCTTCTATCCGTCCGAAGTCCAATGGGTGTTTACTGAAGACTTGTTCATATTCCATCACTAGCCTATACACCCCTTGTTTTTGATGGGTAGGTGTTGAATTTATGCCCACGTGTAGCTGTTGGCACCAATCCTCCAATTCTCCATCTGAGCCGTTGCCTTCCACCTGATAGGTTGGTTCTAAGGGCTCAATGGTTGTGATGGCATTGTTGTCAACAGTATATAGCTTTGCCACTGTAGCATACCTTGGCAAAGTGACCTCTTCCTCTCCACAGTTCAAAAGTCGTACCGGCACCCGTCCTCGGTGTACCTCAACTACCCCTCGTGCTGTGAGTATAGTGGGCCTGCTGTCGGTGTACACTGGTTCTATTAAGGCTTGATAATCTCGTCCCTTAGTACGAATGGCTGCTCTACACCATACCAGCATTTCTGTTTTTGGTGGGATTACAATAGACGTTGGATCACTTACCCTCACACTGCCGATTTCTCCACCTGCAACTTCTACCTGTTGCCTTAACATCAATACTTTTATTTCCCTCCGGAGAACTCTCTGCTGGCAGGTTTGGGCAGTTTCAGCAATTTGCTGTAAGACAGAAATGACTTCGGAAAAGCAGTTCTCTAACACATTCATTCCTATCAATACAGTTGGTTCACAGTTCCGCCGGTCAACATCAACAACAATTATACCCTGTTTCTTCAATTCTACTTTACCAATCTTTATGGTCATCTCCCTGAATCCTAGTTTCGGTGCCAACTTACCATTACTGGCCCATATATCTAGTTCAACATCAGAGGGCCCTTTATCAATATCTGCATCAGCCCAGTACCTCTTATAAAGGATATACGGTATAGATGAAATCTGGGAACCTGTGTCCAGCAAAGCGTTGAGGGGCATTCCATCCAGCACGATAGGGATAATGGGTCGTCCTCCGATGTACCTGTCGTGCCAGGGTGTTGGGCCTTGAAAGTTCATTCCTGCGAAGTGGCCCGCATTCCCAGGGGATTCCCGTTTAAATCACAATCTCGTGCAAAGTGGCCTGGCTGCTGGCAACGGTGGCAAATGGGCTGTCCATCCGGTTGGTAGCGGTCGCGGGGTCGTCCTCTCCATGTCGGGTATCTCCGGGGTCTCATCCATGGAACATCTTCTCTACGGTTTGCCAACTCCATCTTGGGTCCTCTCATCTCCTGCATGGTTTTAGCCATTGAAGCAACAACATCAGTTAAAGAGTCAAGCTTTTGTTGAAGAGCCTCATTAGTACTGGGCCCCAGGGGCTTAGCAATGGCCCCGGACATAGCTGATGTCACTGGTACTCCATGTTGTTGAGGAGCCTCTGCCATGAGTTGCGCAGGCTCCTGATCCCGAGGTGCCTCTGCCAGCTGGAGACGTATAACGCTCTCCTTTAATTGGGCAAATGTCAATTCAGGGTTCTTAAAAACAAACATGCTCACATGTCCCCGGTGAGAAGGGGTGTAGAGTCCATCAATAAATTGATCTCTTAGCAGTTTATCCGCTCCGGTGTTAAAAATGGGTTCAGCCAGTGTAAGTGATTTAAGGGCTTCCTGCAGGTTTAAGGCAAAGTCTCTCACGCCCTCATTAGCTTTTTGTTTGCAATTAAAGAATCGTACTTTAGCTTTGCTGCTGGCAGTGGTTTCAAATGTAGCTTTTAATCCAGCAAATATGCGTTCAACAGTGCCTTTTAGGTCAGCTGCCCATGCTGTGACTTCTCGCTTAGCATGGCCACTTAACTGCATCATCAGGAGACTAACACGCTGAGCTTCACCCACGGGGAACATGTCAAAATGGGCCAACATCTTTTCTCTGAAATCGTCAAGGGTATTAGGCTCACCTTCATACATTGGAAGCCATGGGCCACCTGGGGTATATGGCATCAGCACCGGCATGATGGGCATCACTCCTTGCACCGCTGCGCTACCGGACTCTCTATCAACACTCTGTCTTTCAGCTGCATTAGCATCGCCGGGTGCTGCGGCGTCTCCGTGCTGCGACATACTGTGCCCCCTTAGTTAATCCGGACGCTTCCGGTCCTCCACTTCCGTCGGGATAGTGTAGATTCATTCCGCTGTGCAGCAGGATCGGTTTTCCCCTTGCTCTGACGTCAGAGCGCTCAGCTTGGTGCCGCCCACAATGACACGCCCCCTGCTGCTCCCGCCCGCCGCACGCACTGTAATGGCGGATTCTGAAGTTTTTCAGTCAGACTGGGGCTCAGGTGATGGCGCAGCTCAACCAACAGTCTCGTGCCCAACTGTCATGAGGTGATCACCTCAGGGGATGGCGGCCATCTTTACTTCATTATAACCAATGGGGAAAAGTCACTTTTAATAGTTTTCAATGGGGAATGGAATTTTCTTTAATAAAGTCAATTTTCAAGATTTTTCATCCAAGTTTTCACAGTTTTGGGCTCCAATCACGGCACACAATACCCGGTATACGGGCTGGCTAGATCCTGTTCGTGACGCCAAATGTGACGCCCAGGAGACCGGGATACCCAGCACCGGACCAATGGGGTCTGTCTCTTGAGGGGGATGTCACGGGTGGCTTGACCCGGTGCTGTGGCCTCAGGCAATGCACAGTGTAAGGGGTATCGTGAGGGGACAGGCACTTACTTGATCAGCAGCAGGTTCTCCCAGCGGTGACGATCCCGATCCTGGATAGATGGCTATTGTCCAAATGAAAGACTGAGGCACTGAAACGTTTAACCAGTTTACTTTAACATAAAAGGATTTACAACCAGTCCTGTCACCGGAGTCTGTATGGGAACTCTGAGTTACTTTGACCCTGCCGGGGTCTTCGCCTCTTATTGTGCGCAATTTCTGTGTGGCCCTGCTGCTGTATGTGAACTGGCTGCCGGCCCAATCAGTCCCCTCCGGGTCCTGGTTCGACGGGCAACCCAAGTCCTTTTATCGGCTTACCCCCTCCGGGAGTACCGCTGAACTCTGTGTCTGTTGCTGCGTCCGGCCCTAGTGAAGCTGATATCACCTCACGTTTTTCCGGTTGCTGTATTATATATAATGAATACAGTCACGGATCCGGTATCCGTCTTTGCGCCTGTTCTGGGTAGTGATTAATGCTACCCGGTTCTCACAATGTCCTTTTTCTTTATCCCTCTTCTCCTCAGGCTGGTGATTTAGGCCTGGGAACAGTCACAGGGCTGTTAGAGATTCAACTGCATGACCTCTCACTTTCAGCTCCTTAGCCCAACTGCCATTTCTTCTCTCAGACCAGAATGGATCAAGGGAAGTCTCTGGAGCTCCCCCTTCTGGCCGGAGGTGGTAGTGCAGTTTTGCTATCTTAGTATTTGTATTTATTGTCAGTAACTATTTTTGTGGCAAATACCCCTAGGGGTGCCACATTTACAATGGTCAAGATTGGCAATAGAGCCTCAGGAGCTACTTCTAGATCTAATGCTCCCCTAACTCAAATGGGCTTGAATAAATTTCTTAAAAAAGCAAGCAAAAAATGCTTCATCCATGTCCAAATCCCCAGAGTCCATGGGCTTACACTCTCCTAGTGACTCTGACTCTGCAATGGAAAGTGAAATGGAAGATAGCAGAACCATGGGAGAACAGCCCATATGCAGGTCCTTTATAAAAAGTATACTCGCTAAATCTCTAGGACCGGTTGTTAAAGACTTGTCTGACATCAAGTAAGAAATTTCACAAATAGGCCATAGGGTGGATGTGCTCGAGGCCTCCAACTCTATCTTAATCCAACAATCCAACACTGTTATAGCATGCTCACAGAGTCAAGGAGGACATATCAACCAAATATATTCTATTCCTGAAGACCATGAAAATAAAGAAAGAAGGAATAACCTGAGGAAAAAGGGCATCCCTGAATCAGTCGTAGCTGAAGCTCTGTCTCTGATAGAGATATTCTCTAAAATACTGTCCCAAGAGGACCCCTTCCACATTGAAATAGTGAGAGCTCACAGGGGCCTGGTCCTCCACATGTGGATCCCGAAGAAGCCTGAACTTCGGCAATATTGGAGTGTTGATATTTTATATAACACTCCAGTGCTCCGAATGGTCATGACTCGGATACGTTTTGAGACCATCCATAAGTTATTGCATTACTACGATAATGCACGGTGTCCCGCCCGATATGACCCCAACTTTGACCGTCTGTTCAAAGTTCGGCTAGTCATCGAACACTTCAACAAAACGTTTGCTGAAGTGTACATGCCTCAAAGGGACATCTGCATGGATGAGTCTTTAATTCATTTTAAGGAGCGGCTAAGATTCCATCAATACCTGCCCAGCAAGAGGGCCAGGTACAGAATCAAACTCAACAAGCTGTGTGAGAGTACCTCAGGGTGCACCTACAGCTTTAGAGTGTACGAAGGGAAGAACACCAGGATTGAACCGCCTGAGTGTCCTTCTATCCTGGGAGCGAGTGGGAAAATTGTGTGGGATTTGGGGCACCCACTGCTGGATAAAGGTTATCACCTCTATACCAATAACCTTTATACCAGCATCCCACTCTACAAATCTCTGTATGCGCAAGGTACCGCAGCCTGCGGTACTGCCCGCAAATATCAGAGAGGCCTCCCAAAGATGCTACTTGGGCAGACTCTCAGAAAAGGTGAGAGCAAAGCCCAATGTAGCAACCACCTGCTGATGGTCAAGTACAAGGATAAAAGGGATGTCCTTCTATTGACCACCATACACGGTGATGGCAGCACCCTGAGCACTGTAAGGGGTACCTCTACAGAGGTCAGCAAACCGACCTGTGTACTGGGGTACAACAAAAACATAGGAGGCATTGATCTCTCTGATCAACTCCTCCAACCGTAAAATGCTTTGAGAAAGGTCAGGGTGTGGTATAAAAAGCTGTCCGTGCACATTGTACAAATGGAAATGCTGAACGCTTTCCTGCTGTCATGATATGCGCGCAACACCGATATGTCGTACCTTCATTTCCGGGAAGTAGTGGTTAAGGCCCTGATGTTTGGCACGAGGGAAGGAGCGGGCCCCAGTACTTCTGGAACTGAAGGTGCACGTATCGTACCAGGTCAGCATTTTCCTGGCGTGGTCCTGCCAACTGGAAGAAAAGGTAAGCCGCAAAAAAGGTGCCAAGTGTCCTACAAAAGAGGAATACGCAAGGACACCATCTATTAATGCGACACCTGCCCCGAAAAACCTGGCCTATGTATGAAGGATTGCTTTAAATTGTACCACACCTCCACGCACTACTAATTAACAGGAAACAGAGGCACACCTACGTAAGTTCTTTAGGGGTCTACATTCCAAAATGTTGTCACTTGTGGTTTTTTTTCCTGTTTAGGCACATCAGGGGCTGGGCAAACGGAACATGACGCCCGCAGATGATTCCGTCAAAATCTGCATTTTAAAACGTCAGTACTTCCCTTTCTAGCCCCAACGTGTGCGCAAACAGTTTTTTCCCAAATATGGGGTACCAGAGTACTCAGGACAAATTGTACAACAATATTGGCAGTCCGATATCTCCTGTTACCCTTGCGAAATTCAAAAATCGGGGACTAAAAGATCATTTTTGTGGGCAAAAAATAGGATTTTTTATTTTCACACCTGGGCGTTATAAACTTTAGTAAAACACGTGGGGGTTCAAAGTACTCACCACACATTTAGACAAGTTCCTTAGGGGGACTAGTTTCTAAATTGGGGTCACTTGTGGGGGGTTTCCACTGTTTAGGAACATCAGGGGCTCGTCAAACGGAACATGACGGCCGCAGAACATTCCATTAAAGCCTGCATTCCAAAAGGTCACTACTTCCTTTCCGAGCCCTGGCGTGTGCCCAAACAGCAGTTTTCTCCCACATGTGGGGTACGAGCATACTCAGGACAAATTGGACAACAACATCGGTGGTCCAATTTCTCCTGTTACCTTTTGGAAAATAAAAAAATTGGGGACTAAACAATCATGTTTGTGTAAAAAATATGATTTTTTATTTTCACACCTGGGCGTTATAAACTTCTGTGAAGGCCCTGGGGGTTCAAAGTGCTCTTAACACATCTAGATAAGTTCCTTAGGGGGTCTAGTTTCCAAAATAGGGTCACTTGTGGGGGGTTTCTACTATTTAGGCACATCAAGGGCTCGTCAAGTGCAACATGGCGTCCGATAGCAATTCCAGCCAATTTTAGGTTCAAATAATCAAACGACGCTCCTTCCCTTCCGAGCCCTGCCATGCACCAAAACAGAGATTCCCCCCACATATGGGGTATCAGCAACTCAGGACAAATTGGACAACTTTTGCAGTCCAATTTCTCCTGTTACCTTTGGGAAAATAAAAAAAAATTGTTGCTAATAGATCTTTTTTGTGACTGAAAAGTTACATTTTCATTTTTTCCTTCAACATTGCTTTAGCTCTCGTGAAGCACCTGTAGGGTTAATAAACTTCTTGAATGTGGTTTTGATCATCTTGAGGGGTGCAGTTTTTAGAATGGTGTCACTTTTGGGTATTTTTTGCTATATAGACCCCTAAATGTGACTTCAAATGTGAGGTGGTCCCTAAAAAAAAAGTTTTTTTAAATTTTGTTGTAAAAATGAGAAATTGCTGGTCAATTTTAACCCTTATAACTCCCTAATAAAAAAAATATTTTGTTTCCAAAATTGTTCTGATGTGGGAAATGTTACGTATTAAGAATTTTGGGTGACATATCTCTGTGATTTAAGAGCATAAAAATTCAAAGTTGGAAAATATCCATTTTTTTCACAAATAAATGCAGGTAATATCAAATAAATTTTACCACTATCATGAAGTAGAGTATGTCACAAAACATTCTCAGAATCGCCAAGATCCATTGAATGGTTCCAGACTTATAACCTCATAAAGGGACAGTGGTCAGAATTGTAAAAATTGGCCCGGTCATTTATGTGCAAACCACCCTCGAGGCTTAAGGGGTTAAAACCCCAGCCTAAATTACGAGAACCCCCACGGGATGTCAGTTGCTGCTTTTTGGACTATCGCACTAAGGACTCTCTTGCACCACTCCAGTCTGTCATTAGGTCAAAGGACCTAATATTAAGACGGTCAAGAGAAACATAAAATATTGTATTTGAGGACTCACCGATTTTGATCTTCCAAGACCTAGCGGTATCAACGCTCAATAAGAGACACCTATGGAAACCTTTCATGGAAGTCTTGCATCATAATCAGTGTCAATACCGTTGGCTATATCTCTTTGGTATTGCAATTACAGCCAAAGATAAGCGTATTCAAGCTAGGACCTCTGCAGAAGTCTGCTGGGGATCACCCTGGAAAAAACCCAGATTTGGAAATATACCACTTTACACCTTCCTTGAATTCTTTACCCTAGCCAACATCTTGGAGCATAGTCAAACCTGCAAGAGCCCATCAAGACAAGTGCAAAATAATGAAGCTCTAACCCATATCACCGGTCGACGAGAATGGATGAATTAATGGACTGGGTACTGGATTTGACCTGTTTGCAGAATTTCCATTTCCAGGCCTGGTAGACCTGTAATGATAGAAATGCTTAAATTTTGTTATGTTCTCATTGTTATTTGTTTGTTATTTTCTTCTCTCTTTTTCAGATAGAGGTGCTTAGATATGGCTAGAGCCATTTGACTCTAATAGTCTCCAAATATTCCACCTGTGTTTGAGCTTTGTTCACTAATAGACCAATGTCTCCCTTCCTATAGAGCTTGCCTGATTTCCCCTTTAGCCTTCTTATAGGCTCAGGTAGGCGGACAGGTACTGCCTCATGGGTCTGGAGAAGATTGATTAAATACAGAGTCCATGGCATTGGCACCACCACATCTCTCCCCTCAATGATAAACATTCCATATCAACATGGTTTCTGTTAATGTTTACGGCACTTGTCGAGATTTGTATACCACCCCCGTCATTTTAGTTTTAATGTCCCTGTACCCCAATTATTCTTTGACATCCTTTCCACCCTTTCTCCCTTGGTCTGGTTTGGTTGCATTACAGACTAAAGGTCTGCACATTCACTCTCTCTCTTATGGAGACTAATAGTTATTCTTAAGCGAGCAAGCTTCAATACCCATGACCTAAATTCACCTATTTCGAGATCCCAGACACAGAATAGGTTCAGAAAGGAAACTTTTTTAATATTCTCCTCCTGCAAGAAAACGATTTCCAAAGTGAGAAACTTCCCTCTTTTGATAGATCACATTATAACCAGTGGTATCATGCTACATCCCCCAGAAGGGTTCTAGAGGAGTGTCAATTGCGTTTGATAAGAATATCCTTTTCTTCTAACTGATTCGTTAGTTGACGCTGAAGGGAGATACATCTTCGTGAAAGGCCTTTTTGGATCACCTTCAAACTAAATCAGTTCCCCTTTTTTTAGAGGGCACACCAATTTCTAGAGGAGATCTAACCATTGAATACTATCCTAGACTCGATCACAAGCAAATGCCAGATTTCATACCAAAATATTATTACGATAAATCATTTCATACTCTCTCATTAGTTGATATATGGCGGCATCTACATCCCAATGATATTGACTTCACTTTTTTCTCATATCGCCGTAATTCTTACCACAGAATTGAATAAGTTTTCCTTCCAAGGCCTTTGTTGTCTAAAACCTGCAAAGTGGAGATACTCCCCTCGATTCACTCTGACCATTCAATAGTTTCAGTCTGCATTTCAACTTCAAAATCTCACTCTATACATCACACATGGAGGCTAAATGACTCAATCCTAACTTCAGACCCTAATAAACAATAAATTTGATGCACAATCATTGATTTCTTTAGGATTAATGACACTCCAGAGGTAAGCTTCCCATTTGTGTGGGAGGCCCACAAAGCAGTAGTGAGGGGTGAACTGATTTCTATGGCTTCCCACCTCAACAAACAATGCAAAAGGATAATGCACAACCTTTACGAAGAAATAGCCAAATTTGAAATACAACATAAAAGAACCCTGCCGCATCAAAGCTTGGAGGCATTGACAGCCAAACGATTACAAAAAAAAAACTTGCTCAACAAGCAGTCTGCTGTTATGGCTGGCAATCAGGCAACACAGCGTGCAGTAATCAGCGCACATACAGAGATCTGGCAATAACCAAAAACAATAGGACGAGCTCTGAGACGTGGAATCTCTGTAGACTGCAGTACCTGATCTATCCTCACACAACTATAAGCAGCAGTGGATTGCGCCTATCACTACCTATGCAACTCGGCACTGCCTGAGGAGCTGACTAGCCTGAAGATAGAAATACAAGCCTGACTTACCTCAGAGAAATACCCCAAAGGAATAGGCAGCCCCCCACATATAATGACTGTTAGCAAGATGAAAAGACAAACGTAGGAATGAAATAGATTCAGCAAAGTGAGGCCCGATATTCTAGACAGAGCGAGGATAGCAAAGAGAACTATGCAGTCTACAAAAAACCCTAAAACGAAAACCACGCAAAGGGGCAAAAAGACCCACCGTGCCGAACTAACAGCACGGCGGTGCACCCCTTTGCTTCTCAGAGCTTCCAGCAAAAATTAATAGCAAGCTGGACAGAAAAAACAGAAAACAAACTAGAAGCACTTATCTAGCAGAGCAGCAGGCCCAAGGAAAGATGCAGTAGCTCAGATCCAACACTGGAACATTGACAAGGAGCAAGGAAGACAGACTCAGGTAGAGCTAAATAGCAAGGCAGCCAACGAGCTCACCAAAACACCTGAGGGAGGAAGCCCAGAGACTGCAATACCACTTGTGACCACAGAAGTGAACTCAGCCACAGAATTCACAACAGTACCCCCCCCTTGAGGAGGGGTCACCGAACCCTCACCAGAACCCCCAGGCCGACCAGGATGAGCCACATGAAAGGCACGAACAAGATCTGGGGCATGGACATCAGAGGCAAAAACCCAGGAATTATCTTCCTGAGCATAACCCTTCCATTTGACCAGATACTGGAGTTTCCGTCTAGAGACACGAGAATCCAAAATCTTCTCCACAATATACTCCAATTCCCCCTCCACCAAAACAGGGGCAGGAGGCTCCACAGATGGAACCATAGGTGCCACGTATCTCCTCAACAACGACCTATGGAATACATTATGTATGGAAAAGGAGTCTGGGAGGATCAGACGAAAAGACACCGGATTGAGAATCTCAGAAATCCTATACGGACCAATAAAACGAGGTTTAAATTTAGGAGAGGAAACCTTCATAGGAATATGACGAGAAGATAACCAAACCAGATCCCCAACACGAAGTCGGGGTCCCACACGGCGTCTGCGATTAGCAAAAAGCTGAGCCTTCTCCTGGGACAAGGTCAAATTGTCCACTACCTGAGTCCAGATCTGCTGCAACCTGTCCACCACAGAATCCACACCAGGACAGTCCGAAGACTCAACCTGTCCTGAAGAGAAACGAGGATGGAACCCAGAATTGCAGAAAAATGGAGAGACCAAGGTAGCCGAGCTGGCCCGATTATTAAGGGCGAACTCAGCCAACGGCAAAAATGACACCCAATCATCCTGGTCAGCGGAAACAAAACATCTCAGATATGTTTCCAAGGTCTGATTGGTTCGTTCGGTCTGGCCATTAGTCTGAGGATGGAAGGCCGAGGAGAAAGATAGGTCAATGCCCATCCTACCACAAAAGGCTCGCCAGAACCTCGAGACAAACTGGGAACCTCTGTCAGAAACAATATTCTCAGGAATGCCATGTAAACGAACCACATGCTGGAAGAACAAAGGCACCAAATCAGAGGAGGAAGGCAATTTAACCAAGGGCACCAGATGGACCATTTTAGGAAAGCGATCACAGACCACCCAAATGACCGACATTTTTTGAGAAACGGGAAGGTCAGAAATGAAATCCATCGAAATATGTGTCCAAGGCCTCTTCGGGACCGGCAAGGGCAAAAGCAACCCACTGGCACGTGAACAGCAGGGCTTAGCCCTAGCACAAATTCCACAGGACTGCACAAAAGCATGCACATCCCGTGACAGAGATGGCCACCAGAAGGATCTAGCAACCAACTCCCTGGTACCAAAGATTCCTGGATGACCGGCCAGCACCGAACAATGAAGTTCAGAGATAACTTTACTAGTCCACCTATCAGGGACGAACAGTTTCTCGGCCGGACAACGATCAGGTTTATTAGCCTGAAATTTCTGCAACACTCTCCGCAAATCAGGGGAGATGGCAGACACAATGACTCCTTCCTTGAGGATACTCGCCGGCTCAGATAACCCCGGAGAGTCGGGCACAAAACTCCTAGACAGAGCATCCGCCTTCACATTTTTAGAGCCCGGAAGGTATGAAATCACAAAATCAAAACGAGCAAAAAATAACGACCAACGGGCCTGTCTAGGATTCAAGCGCTTGGCAGACTCAAGATAAGTAAGGTTCTTATGATCAGTCAAAACCACCACGCGATGCTTTGCACCCTCAAGCCAATGACGCCACTCCTCGAATGCCCACTTCATGGCCAGCAACTCTCGGTTGCCCACATCATAATTACGCTCAGCAGCAGAAAATTTCCTGGAAAAGAAAGCACATGGTTTGAACACTGAGCAACCAGAACCTCTCTGTGACAAAACCGCCCCTGCACCAATCTCAGAAGCATCAACCTCGACCTGGAACGGAAGAGAAACATCAGGTTGACACAACACAGGGGCACAGCAAAAACGACGCTTCAACTCCTGAAAAGCTTCCACGGCAGCAGAAGACCAATTAACCAAATCAGCACCCTTCTTGGTCAAATCGGTCAATGGTCTGGCAATGCTAGAAAAATTACAGATGAAGCGACGATAAAAATTAGCAAAGCCCAGGAATTTCTGCAGACTTTTTAGAGATGTCGCTGAGTCCAATCCTGGATGGCCTGAACCTTAACCGGATCCATCTCGATAGTAGAAGGGGAAAAGATGAACCCCAAAAATGAAACTTTCTGCACACCGAAGAGACACTTTGATCCCTTCACGAACAAGGAATTAGCACGCAGTACCTGGAAAACCATTCTGACTTGCTTCACATGAGACTCCCAATCATCTGAGAAGATCAAAATGTCATCCAAGTAAACAATCAAGAATTTATCCAGATACTCACGGAAAATGTCATGCATAAAAGACTGAAAAACAGATGGAGCATTGGCAAGTCCGAACGGCATCACCAGATACTCAAAATGACCCTCGGGCGTATTAAATGCCGTTTTCCATTCATCTCCCTGCCTGATTCTCACCAGATTATACGCACCACGAAGATCAATCTTAGTAAACCAACTAGCCCCCTTAATCCGAGCAAACAAGTCAGAAATCAATGGCAAGGGATACTGAAACTTAACAGTGATCTTATTAAGAAGGCGGTAATCAATACACGGTCTTAGCGAACCATCCTTCTTGGCTACAAAAAAGAACCCTGCTCCCAATGGTGACGACGATGGGCGAATATGTCCCTTCTCCAGGGACTCCTTCACATAACTGCGCATAGCGGTGTGTTCAGGTACGGACAAATTAAATAAACGACCCTTAGGGAATTTACTACCAGGAATCAAATCGATAGCACAATCACAATTCCTATGCGGAGGTAGGGCATCAGACTTGGACTCTTCAAATACATCCTGAAAGTCCGACAAGAACTCTGGGATGTCAGAAGGAATGGATGACGAAATAGACAAAAATGGAACATCACCATGTACTCCCTGACAACCCCAGCTGGTTACCGACATAGAGTTCCAATCCAATACTGGATTATGGGTTTGTAGCCATGGCAACCCCAACACGACCACATCATGCAAATTATGCAGTACCAGAAAGCGAATAACTTCCTGATGTGCAGGAGCCATGCACATGGTCAGCTGGGCCCAGTACTGAGGCTTATTCTTGGCCAAAGGTGTAGCATCAATTCCTCTCAACGGAATAGGACACCGCAAAGGCTCCAAAAAAAATCCACAACGTTTAGCATAATCCAAATCCATCAGATTCAGGGCAGCGCCTGAATCCACAAACGCCATGACAGAATACGATGACAAAGAGCACATTAAGGTAATGGACAAAAGGAATTTGGACTGTACAGTACCAATAACGGCAGAGCTGTCGAACCGCCTAGTGCGCTTAGGACAATTAGAAATAGCATGAGTGGAATCACCACAGTAGAAACACAGCCTGTTCAGACGTCTGTATTCTTGCCGTTCTACTTTAGTCATAGTCCTGTCGCACTGCATAGGCTCAGGTTTACTCTCAGACAATACCGCCAGATGGTGCACAGATTTACGCTCGCGCAAGCGACGACCGATCTGAATGGCCAAGGACATAGACTCATTCAAACCAGCAGGCATAGGAAATCCCACCATTACATCCTTAAGAGCTTCAGAGAGACCCTTTCTGAACAAAGCCGCTAGTGCAGATTCATTCCACAGAGTGAGTACTGACCACTTCCTAAATTTCTGACAATATACTTCTACATCATCCTGACCCTGGCATAAAGCCAGCAGATTTTTCTCAGCCTGATCCACTGAATTAGGCTCATCGTAAAGCAATCCCAGCGCCTGGAAAAATGCATCAACATTACTCAATGCAGAATCTCCTGGTGCAAGAGAAAACGCCCAGTCCTGTGGGTCGCCGCGCAAAAAAGAAATAATAATCAAAACCTGTTGAATAGGATTACCAGAAAAATGAGGTTTCAAGGCCAAAATAGCTTACAATTATTTCTGAAGCTCAGGAACTTAGTTCTGTCACCAAAAAACAAATCAGGAATCGGAATTCTTGGTTCTAGCATCGATTTCTGATCAATAGTATCTTGAATCTTTTGTACATTTACAACGAGATTATCCATTGAGGAGCACAGAGCCTGAATATCCATGTCCACAGCTGTGTCCTGAAGCACTCTAATGTCTAGGGGAAAAAAAAGACTGAAGACAGAGCTAAGAAAAAAAAAATGATGTCAGGATTTCTTTTTTCCCTCTATTGGGAATCATTGGTGTGGGCTCCTTGTACTGTTATGGCTGGCAATCAGGCAACACAGCGTGCAGTAATCAGCGCACATACAGAGATCTGGCAATAACCAAAAACAATAGGACGAGCTCTGAGACGTGGAATCTCTGTAGACTGCAGTACCTGATCTATCCTCACACAACTATAAGCAGCAGTGGATTGCGCCTATCACTACCTATGCAACTCGGCACTGCCTGAGGAGCTGACTAGCCTGAAGATAGAAATACAAGCCTGACTTACCTCAGAGAAATACCCCAAAGGAATAGGCAGCCCCCCACATATAATGACTGTTAGCAAGATGAAAAGACAAACGTAGGAATGAAATAGATTCAGCAAAGTGAGGCCCGATATTCTAGACAGAGCGAGGATAGCAAAGAGAACTATGCAGTCTACAAAAAACCCTAAAACGAAAACCACGCAAAGGGGCAAAAAGACCCACCGTGCCGAACTAACAGCACGGCGGTGCACCCCTTTGCTTCTCAGAGCTTCCAGCAAAAATTAATAGCAAGCTGGACAGAAAAAACAGAAAACAAACTAGAAGCACTTATCTAGCAGAGCAGCAGGCCCAAGGAAAGATGCAGTAGCTCAGATCCAACACTGGAACATTGACAAGGAGCAAGGAAGACAGACTCAGGTGGAGCTAAATAGCAAGGCAGCCAACTAGCTCACCAAAACACCTGAGGGAGGAAGCCCAGAGACTGCAATGCCACTTGTGACCACAGAAGTGAACTCAGCCACAGAATTCACAACAGTCTGCAAAATAGAGCCTGAATTGGAGGAACCGCATGTATGTACATGGCGATAAGGCCTCCAGGCTTATGATGTCACAAATTAAAATAAGACAAGCCCAGACTTACATTCACTCTCTGAAAACCAGGAGTGGACAAAGCACATCAGATATTAATCTAATATCATCTGAGTTTTTAACTCCTTAGTGACGAAGCCAATTTGCAGCTTAATGACCAGGCCAATTTTTACAATTCTGACCACTGTCACTTTATGTGGTTATAACTCTGGATGCTGTAATGGACCCACTGATTCTGAGATTATTTTTCATGACATATTGTACTTCATGGTAGTCACTTTTTTCCGTGATCTTCTGGTTGGTCTGCGTTCTGTTGTCCTCGCCTGTGACCTTTGGGTAAAAAACGCGATCTTTTGGAGCCCACTGAAGAACAGAATGCAGACCAACCAGAAGATCTTGCAGAAAAAATGACTACGCATTCCCAGCTAAGCCACCGAACCTTGTAGTAAACATTTCAAGCGACTCATTTTCCCCTGCGGAGCTTTCAGTGTTACAAAAAGGACTGACATTCTGTCCCACTCCAAACTGGGATTCTTTTCAGTTGGAGAAAGGTCTACAATAATTTTATTGGACTGTTAAACTGAAAACCCACTTTGCCACTTTACCTGTGACCAGTGGACCCTCTTCTGAGGGTGACACTATTCCGGAGCTCTCCATTCTATCTCTTGGCCTTCGTAATTCTAGCTCATTTTCTCCTCCTCACACTTGCCATGCTGCTGAGACCTATATTTCCCTGGTGGATAATGAAGTCCAATCACTTACACACCAACAGAGATAGGGTTTCTTTCCCACACATGCAAATCTTTCTCTGGAAGAGAAGTAGGCTCTCACCTCATTGCGCTTAAACAACGATATCATTATAAAACCAGCAGACAAGGGTGGCTCCACTGTGGTTATGGATTGTACCAAATATCGCAATGAAATCCATAAGCAATTATCTGACCCCGATACCTACAAAGTAATTTCTAGAGACCCCACCTCCTCATCAGTAAAAAGGTCAAGGATCTTGTCAAACAATACCTTGACAACCATATTATAGATAACAAAACAGCTACTTGTCTGCAGAACCCTCATTCCATCACTACTGTTTTCTATATTCTGCCAAAAATTCACAAGTGTATTAATAACTCTCCATGTAGGCCGATCATGGCCTCCACAGATTCCATCCTCTCGCCCCTTTCTGTTTTTTTGAAAAAATACTCACGCCACTGATTAAGAAAACAAGATCTTTCATACTCGATACGGAACACTTCTTAAGTATCATCAATGAACTACGAACTGTACCTGCCTATAGTCTATTGGTGACGCTTGATGTTAATAGTTTATACACCTCCATAACCCACGAGAAGGGTACTAGAACAACCAGATCACTATTGGAAAATTCCAATATGTCACCCGATTCTATTCAACTAGGGTTGAGCGAAACGGATCGGACAATTTCAAAAATCGCCGACTTTTGGCAAAGTCCCACTGTGGGATAGGCCATGAGGTTGCGATCTGTGCACCAAAGTACCGTTTCGTATGACGCTTTAAGCACCATTTCTCAGCAAATGAAGGAGCACATAGAGTGTGGGCAGCGTGATGACATAGGTCTCGGTCCCCACCATCTTAGAGAAGGGCATGGCAGTGATTGGCTTGCTTTCTGTGGCATCACAGGGGCTATAAAGGGGCGTGCACGCCGACCGCCATCTTACTTCTGCCGATCTGAGCATAGGGAGAGGTTGCTGCAGCTTCGTCAGAAACAAGGATATAGTTAGGGAGGGAAGATTAACTCCCAAACCACTTGTGCTGTAGCGATTTCCATGGTCCAACACCACCTTTTCTTTGCAGGGACAGTGGATTTTTTTTTGGTGCATCAGCTCTGTAGCTTCTTAGGCTGCCTTAAAAGGCTCCCTCATAGCTGCATTGCCGTGTGTACGCCGCTGTGCAAACCATCTGCTTTTTTAAAAGCAAAAATCCTGTTGCTCCTTTCTGCACAGTTATCTTGTTTCTTTGTCCACACTCGTTTGTGTGCAGCAGTCCTTTTTATTGCTGCAATATTTGTCCTTTGATCATTGTAGGGAGATTGAAATTCTACTACAGCCCTTGATTTTTTTTATATATCTGTCAGCCACGTTCTGCCTTGTACATTGTGTATTGTAATACACAGGGCCTGTTTTTTCCTGCTGTCTCCCCCCCCCCAAAAAAAATGAGCTTTACATTGCCACTAAGTGGATCTATGACAGTTCTGTTTGGCGTATATCTGCCAGCCAGGTTCTGCCTTTTACATTGTGTGGTGTAATACACAGGGCCTGTTTTTTTTCTGCAGTCTCCCCTTCCCCCAGAAAAGGGAGTTTAAAATTGCCACTAAGTGGATCTACGTGAGTTCTGTTTGGCGTATGTCTGCCAGCCACGTTCTGCCTTGTACATTGTGTTGTGTAATACACAGGGCCTGTTTTTTCCTGCAGTCTTCTCACCAAAAAAAGGCAGATATAAATTCTCCAAAAGTTAATATACACCTCCTACCTTGTTTAACAGTAGCATATAATGGTTGTTAGTTTGGTAACATTTCTGCAAAAATCAGGAAGCATGGTGGAAGAGGCCGTGGGCGGTCGTTGCCAGCTGGTACTGATGGTGGTGGTGGTAGTGGAGCATCTGGTGGTACTGGGAAAAGCAAGATAGCACCAAAGGTTCGAGGTGTTGAGGCAGCTTCATCGTCTGGCTACACAAGGCCTCAAAGACTCCCTTATCTGGGAGTTGGAAAACAGCTTTTAAAGCCGGAGCAGCAGGAATAAGTTTTGGCTTTCCTTGCGGACTCAGCCTCTAGCTCTTTCACCTCCTCTTCAGAAGCTTCAAAATCTAAAACCTGGGCCTACTAACGGTGTCTGCCGCTGCTTTTTGTTCTCCTCCACTGAACAAAGCCGAGCTTCAATTTTCAGGCTTTCAGCCTATATCAAATATTAAACTGCATTTGGCCTACTTGTTTGGTTGGGCCTACTAACGGTGTCTGCCGCTCCTTGCTTTTCTTCTCCACTGAACAAAGCCGAGCTTCAATTTTCAGGCTTTCAGCCTATATCAAATATTAAACTGCATTTGGCCAACTTGTTTGGTTGGGCCTAATAACGATGTCTGCGGCTCCTTGCTTTTTTCCTCCACTTTACAAAGCTGAGCTTCAATTTTCAGGCTTTCAGCCTACATGTAATGTAAATCTGCATTTGGCCTACTTGTTTGGTTGGGCCTACTAACTGTGTCTGCCACTCCTTGCTTTTCTCCTCCACTTTACAAAGCTGAGCTTCAATTTTCAGGCTTTCAGCCTATATCAAATATTAAACTGCATTTGGCCTACTTGTTTGGTTGGGCCTACTAACGGTGTCTGCCGCTCCTTGCTTTTCTTCTCCACTGAACAAAGCCGAGCTTCAATTTTCAGGCTTTCAGCCTATATCAAATATTAAACTGCATTTGGCCAACTTGTTTGGTTGGGCCTAATAACGATGTCTGCGGCTCCTTGCTTTTTTCCTCCACTTTACAAAGCTGAGCTTCAATTTTCAGGCTTTCAGCCTACATGTAATGTAAATCTGCATTTGGCCTACTTGTTTGGTTGGGCCTACTAACTGTGTCTGCCACTCCTTGCTTTTCTCCTCCACTTTACAAAGCTGAGCTTCAATTTTCAGGCTTTCAGCCTATATGAAATGTAAAACTGCATTTGGCCTACTTGTTTGGTTAGGCCTACTAACAGTGTCTGCCGCTCCTTGCTTTTCTCCTCCACTTTACAACGCTGAGCTTCAATTTTCAGGCTTTCAGCCTATATCACATATTAAACTGCATTTGGCCTACTTGTTTGGTTGGGCCTACTAACGGTGTCTGCTGCTTCTTGTTGTTCTCCTCCACTGAACAAAGCAGTGCCGCCTGTTTACTCCTGTTACCAATTTTGAACTGCATTTAGCCTACTTTATTCTTTGGGACTATATCTGTGTTTCCCCCTCATCATGCCCATTGCCCAGCCACTGCTAGATGAGTCTGCTGGTACATTGACCCAGACCACTACATTCCCCTTGCACTCTACACAGCCAGTATCTGACCCTGCTGAAAGTCTGGTTCCCCTTCCCGCATACTATACCACATTACACGGGGACAAAGAGGAAGGTGCAGATGAAAGTGTCGGTTCCTTCATCAGGTGGGGGGCATACTCGTTGGCGACGTGACTGGCACAGGGCCCCTCATAGTACGCAATAGTGTCTCTGCCGGTGGGAGGCGCCCCCGCCATCAAACACACCGCCGTACTTTGAGGGGTCCTGTGCCAGTGCCAATGCAATTGAGTGGGCCCCCCCTGCTTGCTCAGGATCACAGCACTTGCAAAGTTGAATTACCAACATAGAAGAGGATTCTTTACTGTTAGGGCAGTGAGAATCTGGAATTGCTTGCCTGAGGAGGTGGTGATGGCGAACTCAGTCGAGGGGTTCAAGAGAGGCCTGGATGTCTTCCTGGAGCAGAACAATATTGTATCATACAATTATTAGGTTCTGTAGAAGGACGTAGATCTGGGTATTTATTATGATGGAATATAGGCTGAACTGGATGGACAAATGTCTTTTTTCGGCCTTACTAACTATGTTACTATGTTACTATGTTACCTCTCCCTGCTCCACCGCTGTGGCGTAATCCACGTTTCCTGGGCCCACGAAAACCTTGAGCCAGTCCTACCCCCCCCCCACAACTTTAGCCAAATGACCCCCAATTTTCAATGCCTAACTATTATTATAAGGTAAATTAAGATTGACAAGGTTAAGTAACAAGAATTGATGTTTTTAGCATCAAATGGGCACTGTAGGTGTTTTCCTATCCTCCACTCACTGCCGACTTTGCTTCCCCATTGACTTGCATTGAGTTTCGTGTTTCAATTGGCCCCCGACTTTTCGCGATAATCGGCCGATTTCATCCGACCTGACTTTTGACAAAGTTTGGTTTCGCGAAACCCGACTCGATCCTAAAAAAGTAAAAGTCGCTCAACTCTAGTTCTTATTTTTATTTATGTGGGTTTCACCGTGTGGTATAAGTAATTAGACGGCTTAATTCCTTGGGTAGGTGCAATTACACAGATATCAGATTTATATATTTTTTTCATATTTTCCTGCAATCACACAGTAAAAATGCTTTTTTCTGAAAAAAATAGCTTTTTCATTGCCATATTCTGAGGGCTGTAACTTTTTTCTTTATTTTCTGGGAAACAGAGCTATGTGACAGTTTATTTTTTATGATGCAAAAAGGAATAAATAACAACTGCTTAATAGATCGGGTCATTCTGGATGCAATTATGGTATACCAATTCTGGTTAAAGTTATTAGTCAAGGCAGGTGCGTGGCCTAGCTTCTGGCACGTGAAGTCGCAACAGCCCTGAGCTCTCTCATATCACCCCACTAAAACCGACTAAAACGCAACTTATTGAAGCTAAATTAATACTTCTACATCGTCTCTAATCAGCCTTTATCTCAGGCTTTGAAAATATGCCAAATCCGACTCCATAGCAGAGATACATAGGGACTGTGAGATCTTCCCTGCCTGAGGAGAGGCAGGAAAACGCCATATTGGATCCAAAATCTCCGGCGGGGTGAGAGGATTCCCTACACAGCTTGGCGAGGGAGGTGCGGAGGCTCCCTGCTCGCTGGCTCCCCGGTTTCGGCAGTGAGCGGCGGTGGAGATTGGGGCTGCTACCCTCTCCTGTTCCGGAGCACGTCACTGCTCGGCCGGCCGGGAGGAGGGGGCCCTCGGCGCCTGCAGCCGAATCGCTGAGGACATCACTGACGGAGGAGGAGGATGGAGGGCTCTCCCTGCAGCGTCTAACAGTGAGTCTCCCCCCGTCGTCTGAGCGTGGCGCCTCTCCCCCCGCGGGCCGTCCCGGCGCCTAACTGAAGCGCGGCTGGGGAATTCTGCCTGCCAGCCGCAGCAAGCGGCCACCGGAAGACCAAGAGACTCGTGGTGCCACAACACCGCTCATACCAGTCAGCGGCTCCGGAGCTTCCTGAGCCGCAGAAGACCACTCCGGTCCACGAAGAAGCCCGACTGTCTGGGACGCCGGCCTGCCACCTGCCGCAAGCCCCAGGTAAGCCGCTGCTGCCGTGCCTGTTGGCGTCGGGCGGGGGGCGGTCCAGCCACCTTGGACATCTGCATCGTCGCTTGGACGGATTCGGCATCACCGGCACCTCTCTCACAGGTGAGAAACGCCAACTTGCTTGGGTGGCGACGGCCCCGGAGACAGGGGGGCGAGGGCGGGCTCCACTGCGGCTGGCCTTTACCCCATACAGCGGTGTCTATCCCTGTTAAGAGAGCGCCCCGATTAACAGCAGCACTGGGGAGAATCACCCTCTGTGGCGGCGCCCCGCTCCCCTGAAAGCCCAGTGACTACCCCGGACACCTCCGTGTCTACAAGTGTGGGAGTTGGAGTTTCCCACAGGCCCCATTTTGTGTTTCACCGCAGGGTGTTGAGTGGACTCCCTGTATGCTAGAGAGGGGATCTGCACATTGCTAAGATCGCTCCCCAACTGCAGCACACAATTGTGCACTGTCCCCTGCTGCCCCATACCCAGTGGACTACGAGGAGACTAGATTAATTATATGTGGACAGTATATAAGGTTCTACCGGGGTGCTTTGATACAGGGAGCTGCACATTCTATTGGGATCGCTTCACATCTACAACCCATAAGCACATTCTACATACTGCTGTCTGATTTGTTTTAACTCTTGCTATTCCGGAGCAATAACTGGACGATGTGAATAATAAGACCCAGGTTCACCTAAGAAAAGAGCTGCTTCATGCGCTGGAATAACTCTTTTTCTACAATCTCAACAAGGCTTTATTTTTCTCTTCTGATCTTAGAGCGACACCTAGTGTTCATCCTGAACATATAGTTTAAATCCATTACAATGAGTAAATAAGTTTTTTCCTCCTTTGTCCAAGTTGTGATCGCAGCAATTCACGTTAACAGACGATCTCAAGATGGTTAAATCACAAAAAGAACGTGAAAAATTAGCAAATAAAACCATGGCAGACGAACAGAAAAAAGGTGCTCATGGTGCTCTTGACTCATATTTGAAAAAAAAAAGTGACGTTTCTCAAACTCCTACTAGGCGATCTCTTAAAAAAGCGATCTCATCCGAAAACATAGACGAATCAGACCTCAGTGAGGCGGACTCCGATAGTGATTCCACCACAGGAGACATAGCCCCTATTTCTAGAGCCTTCATGAAAAAGTTGATGGCCCAAAACATGAAGCCACTCTTAGAGGAAGTCTCAGGTATGCGCTCTGACCTGCAACATTTAGGCCACAGAGTCGAGTCCCTAGAATCCGCAAACGCTGACATGGCGGAAGCTGTTACCTGTCTAAATGAACAAGCCCTCAAACAGCAACAACACCTGAATGTAGCACTATTAGCTATTGAAGACCAAGAAAACAGGAGCAGAAGGAAAAATATTCGGATAAGAGGGGTCCCGGAATCCTTCGCCCGGGAAGCACTAGACAAGGTGGCTAAAGAAATTTTCACTAATCTCCTAGGTTCAGAGAGAGCCTCAAAAATTATAATTGAAAGAGTCCATCGTGCTCTGAGGCCTAAACCAAAGTCAGAGGAACCACCCAGAGACATTATTTGTGGCCTCCTTAGCTTTGTAGACACTGTTAGGGCTAGCGGAATGCACCAAATAATAAGACTGATAGTGTATGGTGCGTTCGCAGCCCGGGGTCCACCGTGCAGAGATGGAACCTGCTGCTAAGTAACGACGGACTATATGGCGGTACTCATAAGAATACACACGTGGGTTAAACCTCACCCAATGTGAAGGAAGCGATCCTGTTGCGTCACAGGATCGCGGTACCGCACATAGAAGGCGAGCAAGCAGTCAGCGAACTTAACCCCAACTAGGATTGAAGTCCGATTAGACCCTTGCTGGCACAACACCTCAACTGGGTGTGTAAAGGCAACACTTATAATTAGAGCACCGAAGTGCGAACTGTGCCGTGCTGGCAGGCACCACTAAGCACCCAGACGTGGGTCAGGAAGCGCACTACTGGCACGTGGCGCCGCACTGGCGGTCACAGCAATAGACGCTGATACGTGTGTGACACGTTGAGTGATTTGTCGGGCGCTAGATAGCAGCCATACTCCATACGCGAACAGTCATACAATAGGGTAGGGGTATTTAATGAACGACTTGCACTCACAACAAACACACATATTCAATTGTACACTAGCGCATGGCCGTGCGGTCATGCGCAGTTTATATAGTTAGAAAACACAGATGCACTAAAACCAATTATAATATATATATAAAAAATTCCTTTTATAAATGTAGATCTAAAATAAATAATATCAGTGCTCTGTGAGGGGATAGTGACTAAACACTCAAGTACTGAACAACCACAACAACCTTAACATGGAGCGCCAAAGGAGTGAACCCACACAAAGGATGAATAACAAATAATCTTTATTAAAGCAAAGTGGCAACTATATAAAAAATATTTTTAAAAATTCAATGATAAAAAACAAGTACGCGATATAAAGGCAGGACAATTATAGAAAATTATTTATATATTTTGTAAACCATATATGTTGGTGACCACCAATATTAGTTAATGCAGATAGAAACACATTAAAAACCAGTGTATAAATTTTTTTTATAATATAATGAAAATAAATAGATTTTTGTACCCAAAAATAATAATACAGTGTGCAAAATATAAAAAAGCACAATAGCAAAAAATTGTGGGCTCCAAAAAAGTAAATAGTGTGTAAAATATAAGATTACCCTATGCTGGGATGTAAATGTGCAGAGCCACAGCACATAAAAACACCAAATTGTCGGCTCAAAAAAATAAAGTGCAATTGTGCAAAAACTAACTATTGCCAGAAAACAAGCATAACAAAAAATCACCACAAAAAAATGCAAGCTCAAATAAGGTGCAAAGCCGTGGAATGGGAACTATGACGCATGCGCCGTCTCCACCCGGGTCATCCCAATGGAGCATGGTACGATATAAAAAGGCCTCTTAATATACAAACGCCACCCCCTGACGAAGGAACGTGTTTCCGAAACGCGCGTCGGGGTGCGCGATATCAGGACCTGGTGACTCCCATTACAGGTACTTTGCAGATAGTTCCCATTCCACGGCTTTTGCACGTTGCACCTTATTTGAGCTTGCAGCGGTGTGCTGCTCTTACCTACGGTATTGCACTCACAGAATGCTTTTGAACAAATTATATTGTTTGCACACTGCACTTTATAGCTGTGTGCTCGTTTTCTGCGGCTCTGCACACTGATTTATGTGGCACAAGGATATATGTCCTATATTTGGGTACTCTGAGCTCGCTATTGTGTGGGTTTCCTTTTCTCCAGATTTTTTGTACACATATAATATAAAATATTTTTTTGTGGTGATTTTTTGTTATGCTTGTTTTCTGGCAATAGTTAGTTTTTGCACAATTGCACTTTATTTTTTTGAGCCGACAATTTGGTGTTTTTATGTGCTGTGGCTCTGCACATTTACATCCCAGCATAGGGTAATCTTATATTTTACACACTATTTACTTCTTTGGAGCCCACAATTTTTTGCTATTGTGCTTTTTTATATTTTGCACACTGTATTATTATTTTTGGGTACAAATATCTATTTATTTTCATTATATTATAAAAAAATTTTATACACTGGTTTTTAATGTGTTTCTATCTGCATTAACTAATATTGGTGGTCACCAACATATATGGTTTACAAAATATATAAATAATTTTCTTTAATTGTCCTGCCTTTATATCGCGTACTTGTTTTTTATCATTGAATTTTTAAAAATATTTTTTATATAGTTGCCACTTTGCTTTAATAAAGATTATTTGTTATTCATCCTTTGTGTGGGTTCACTCCTTTGGCGCTCCATGTTAAGGTTGTTGTGGTTGTTCAGTTTATATAGTTGCAGCACAGGAAGTGGCCACGGAAACTTTGCCCTTCCAGGACCTGCCAAGAGGACCAATGGAATGTGCTGCAGAGCCTGAGCACATGACCCTCGATCTCCAATGGGAGATCTTGCCCTGGGCATGCTCAGTGTGTGCAGACAAGGACTTAGTCCCAGAGAAGTCCGCTCGCTGCTGACCAGCACTGGGTTTAATGGCCGAAGCTGAAGAAGCAGCAGTAACTCTCTGTACAGAGTGAGACTGAGCAAGACGCTGGGACCGACATCCCTGCTGAGCAGACTCCACTGCGGCTGGATAAGAATGGGGGACCGCAGCGGAGATGGCTCGAGATTCCCCCTGTGCAGAAGCGGGAATTCGAGACCTAACATGCCCCCCCCTCCTTGGGCCTCGCTACGCTCGAAAGCAGCAATGAGCTGTGGGGCCCGAATGTTTTCAGCAGGCTCCCATGTCCTGTCCTCTGGGCCATAACCCTTCCAATCCACCAGATAGAACTTTTTGCCGCGTACCACCTTGCACCCCAAAATAGTGTTCACCTCGTAATCGTCCGTAGACGAACCCGATGTCCCGGCAGATGACTCGGAAAACCGGGACATGTATACAGGTTTCAAGAGGGACACATGAAAGGTGTCGGTGATACCCAAGCGTGGAGGAAGAGCCAAACGGTAGACCACAGGATTAACCTATTCGAGAACCTTGAAGGGACCCAAGTAGCGAGGAGCAAACTTAGTGGACTCAACTCGCAGCCTGATGTTACGGGCGGAGAGCCACACCAAGTCGCCAGGAGCAAAGGTCGGAGCGGGGCGCCGATGAACATCGGCGGAGGACCTCATTCTCTACTTGGAGGCCCGAATGGCATCCTGCGTGCGGTCCCAAATGTCCTGTGCCTCCACAGCCCAGTCTGCCACCCTGGAGTCAGCAGAAGACACAGGCATGGGCACAGGAACACGCGGATGCTGGCCATAATTTAGGAGGAATGGAGTCTGACCGGTGGAGTCGGCTACGGCATTGTTAAGTGCAAACTCTGCCCACGGTAGCAAGGATGCCCAGTCATCCTGTCTGGCCGAAACAAAATGTCGCAGATATGTGACCAAGGTCTGGTTGGCCCTTTCTACCAACCCATTCGTCTCGGGATGATATGCCGAAGAGAGATTTAACTCAATACTGAGTAGTCGACAAAGCTCCCTCCAGAATCGAGACGCAAACTGGGGACCCCGGTCACTAACAATTTTGTCTGGCATACCGTGTAAGCGAAAGATATGCTTGATAAACAGGACAGCCAACGCCTGTGCAGATGGTAGCCAAAGAAGAGGCACCAAATGCACCATTTTGGAAAAATGGTCGGTGGTTGGTCGGTGCAGTTACGAAACTTGGGTAAGCCCACCACAAAGTCCATCCCGACCATCTCCCAGGGCCTGTCAGCCACGGGCAGAGGATAAAGCAAACCAGCTGGCCGTTGCCGAGGAGTCTTGTTCCTGGCGCAAGAGACACACGCCCAAACGTACTCCGCGACATCACGAGCCATATGCGGCCACCAGTATGTCCTCGCCAATAACTCTGATGTCCTTTTAGTACCAAAATGTCCACCCACCCTGGACGAGTGCGCCCAAGAGAGAACCTCCGGTCGCAAACTAGATGGAACAAAAGTCTTGCCCGGGGGCACAGACTCCAGCGAAATCGGGGCCACGGTTCTCAAACTTTCGATGGGGACAATAAGCCGAGGCTCCTCCTCCTCCTCCGCAGATGACACAACGGAGCGAGAGAGAGCGTCGGCCCGAATGTTCTTCTCCCCAGAAAGGAAATGAAGGGTGAAATGAAACCGGGAGAAGAACAAGGACCATCTGGCCTGGCGAGAATTCAACCGCTGAGCTGTCTGCAGATACACCAAATTTTTGTGATCTGTGAAGACTTGGAAGGGAAAACGTGCTCCCTCCAAGAGATGTCTCCACTCCGAGAAAGCCAACTTCATGGCTAGCAACTCCCTGTCCCCGATGGAATAATTCCTCTCTGCTGGTGCGAAGGTCTTGGAGAAAAAGAAGCAAGGATGCTTCCGACCTTGAGCATCCTTTTGGAAGAGGACTGCTCCAGCACCAACAGAAGAGGCATCCACCTCCATGATAAATGGCTTATCAACATCGGGGCGATGAAGAATGGGAGCGCTAGCGAAGTGTGACTTTATAGAGATAAAGGCCTTGGAGACCTCCTCAGACCACAATTTGGGATTCGCCCCCTTCTTGGTGAGGGCAACCAAGGGAGCTACCAAAGTTGAGAAGTGCGGGATGAACTGGCGATAATAATTGATGAACCCCATAAAGCGCTGCACCGCTTTAAGAGAATGGGGTTCCTGCCAGTCCATCACAGCCTGCAGTTTGGCAGGATCCATAGCCAATCCCTGGGCTGAGATGATGTAGCCTAGGAAAGGTAAGGACTCCTGCTCAAACATACACTTCTCCAACTTGGCATAGAGGGAGTTTGCCCGTAGGAGGTCGAAGACTTTGAAAACATCTCTCCGGTGGGAGTCAATATCTGGAGAGTAGATGAGAATATCATCCAGATAGACTACGACCGAGGTGGAAAGCATATCCCGGAAGATATCGTTCACAAAGTCTTGGAAAACGGCTGGGGCATTACAGAGCCCGAAGGGCATCACCAGATATTCATAGTGCCCATCCCTGGTGTTAAAAGCCGTCTTCCATTCGTCCCCCTCACGGATGCGAATCAGGTTGTAAGCACCCCGCAGATCCAGTTTAGTAAATACCCTTGCTCCCCGAAGCCTATCGAATAGTTCAGATATTAAAGGCAAAGGGTATTTATTCTTAACGGTGATGGCGTTAAGACCCCTGTAATCTATGCATGGGCGCAATTCCCCACTCTTCTTCTGCACGAAGAAGAACCCTGCCCCAGCAGGTGACACTGACTTCCTGATGAACCCTCTTGCCAGATTTTCCTGGATGTACTGTGACATTGCCTCCGTCTCTGGGAGAGATAGCGGATAGACTCGACCCCGGGGAGGCTCAGCACCAGGCAAGAGGTCAATAGGACAGTCATAGGGGCGATGGGGCGGAAGGTTCTCCGCTGCCTTTTTGGAGAATACGTCTGCATAAGACCAATACTGCTTGGGGAGAGAGGAAAGATCTGCGGGTACCTCTGTTGTAGCAACCTGAACCCACTCCCTCTGACACCTACCCCAACAAGATTCACCCCATCCCAGAATTCTGCCTGAGGACCACTCGATATGAGGAGAGTGGTACCGTAGTCAAGGTATTCCCAACAGGACCTCATCAATTCCCTCGGGAATGACGAGCAGAGAAATAATCTCCTGATGAGATGGCGACATGGACAGAGTAAAAGGGATTGTCTGGTGAGTTATCTGTGAGGGCAGAGTCGACCCATTCACCACTCGTACCGTTACAGGTTGAGCTAGCATAACCAGAGGTATTGCGTGGCGTTGGGCGAAGGCAGAAGACATAAAATTGCCCTCCGCCCCAGAATCCACGCAGAGCTCTACCGAGTGGGAGAATGAGCCAATAGTAATTGTCCCCTTAAAGGACAATTTAGAGGCAAACGTCGCCGTGTCTAGTGTACCTCCACCTACGAATACTAGACGCTGACGTTTCCTCGACCGCTGAGGACATCTGGTGGCTAAATGTCCAGACTGCTGGCAAACATGACAGACCCTGAGTGCACAAGCGGTCCGGGACTTAGATCCCGCTTGTGACACTTCCCTGGCCTCATGTGACTCAGGAACCAGGACCGGAGATTCCAGAGGTTTGGCGAAATTAGGAGCCAGCCGAAACCTCTGCCTACACTGGGCTCGCTCTAACCTCCGCTCGTTAAAACGGAGGTCAATTCGAGTGGAGACAGTTATTAGCTCCTCCAGTGTGGCAGGAATCTCCCTAGTGGCCAGAGCGTCCTTTACGTGGTCAGCCAAGCCCCTCCAAAATATGGGGATAAGGGCTTTATCCGACCATTCCAGCTCAGATGCTAAAGTGCGGAATTGGACGGCAAAATGACTGACCAAGGACTCTCCCTGAGTTAATGCCAGCAGTTGGAGCGCAGTGTCATGGGTGACTTGAGGTCCTAAAAAGACCTGTTTCAAAGTGCTCAAAAACAGGGGAGCACTCTGCACCACATGATCGCCACGCTCCCACAGCGGCGTAGCCCATTCCAACGCCCTGTCCGACAATAGAGACACAATAAATCCCACCTTAGCCCGCTCTGTGGGGAAACGTGCAGCCAGAAGCTCGAGATGAATAGAGCACTGACTCACAAATCCCCTACAAAATTTGCTATTACCAGAAAATTTTTCTGGCAGCGGGAGGCGAGAAAATGTCGGAACAGGGGTGGCAATGGACAAAGTTGCTGCAGCCACGCTGGCAGCCTGTACAGCAACTGCGGTAACATCCACAGCTGAGGTTGCGCTCTCGAGAGCCGCCAACCTACCCTCAAGCTGCTGTATATACCGCAGGGATTGCTGTTTGTCCGTCATTACTAGCCAGACCCTGGAGCTAGTGTAATGTTAGGGCTAGCGGAACGCACCAAATAATAAGACTGATAGTGTATGGTGCGTTCGCAGCCCGGGGTCCACCGTGCAGAGATGGAACCTGCTGCTAAGTAACGACGGACTATATGGCGGTACTCATAAGAATACACACGTGGGTTAAACCTCACCCAATGTGAAGGAAGCGATCCTGTTGCGTCACAGGATCGCGGTACCGCACATAGAAGGCGAGCAAGCAGTCAGCGAACTTAACCCCAACTAGGATTGAAGTCCAATTAGACCCTTGCTGGCACAACACCTCAACTGGGTGTGTAAAGGCAACACTTATAATTAGAGCACCGAAGTGCGAACTGTGCCGTGCTGGCAGGCACCACTAAGCACCCAGACGTGGGTCAGGAAGCGCACTACTGGCGCGTGGCGCCGCACTGGTGGTCACAGCAATAGATGCTGATACGTGTGTGACACGTTGAGTGATTTGTCGGGCGCTAGATAGCAGCCATACTCCATACGCGAACAGTCATACAATAGGGTAGGGGTATTTAATGAACGACTTGCACTCACAACAAACACACGTATTCAATTGCACACTAGCGCATGGCCGTGCGGTCATGCGCAGTTTATATAGTTGCAGCACAGGAAGTGGCCACGGAAACTTTGCCCTTCCAGGACCTGCCAAGAGGACCAATGGAATGTGCTGCAGAGCCTGAGCACATGACCCTCGATCTCCAACGGGAGATCTTGCCCTGAGCTTGCTCAGTGTGTGCAGACAAGGACTTAGTCCAAGAGAAGTCCGCTCGCTGCTGACCAGCACTGGGTTTAATGGCCGAAGCTGAAGAAGCAGCAGTAACTCTCTGTACAGAGTGAGACTGAGCAAGACGCTGGGACCGACGTCCCTGCTGAGCAGACTCCACTGCGGCTGGATAAGAATGGGGGACCGCAGTGGAGATGGCTCGAGATTCCCCCTGTGCAGAAGCGGGAATTCAAGACCTAACAGACACAGCCGCCATTCTGGCAAGCGCTAGGGAACAAGACAAAATTCTATATGACAACTCACAACTACAGCTCTTTCAGGACTTGGCCCCATCCACTTTGGCAAAAAGACGGATCCTCAGACCCATTCTTGCCGCCCTGAAGGCCAAAAATTTGACATACAAGTGGCTATTCCCATTCGGCCTTGCAGTGAACATCGCTAACCGTCAACTTACAATTCGTACCCCAGAAGATCTTCAAAAGGCCTGGGAGACTCTGGACATTTCACCAATTGATATACCTTCCTGGATGCCAGCTGACTCCAATTGGAGCCTGCCTCCAATGAAGAAACCTTTGGAGTGGTCGCAAAAGAAGAAACACACTTCTCCTAAAGTCAAGAAACAAGACCCTAAGAAACACCCACCATGAAAATCCTTCCCCCCCCCTGTTTTTTATAAGTAAAAATAGAGCAAATACTTAATTTGTTTTGTTTTTCAGGCAACCACGTCTGCCTTTCTAAGTTTTCTTTTTTCTAAAATGTTATATCTTGTTTTTCTCATTGCAATAAGATAAATCACAACTTGGACTACCCTCGCCTATGTCTGGGTGTTACTACCCCCCCCTGCGATGGGCGAGTATTTAAATGTACAAAGTTCGTTGTTCACGTTTTGTTTCCTTTTTTCTTTCTTTAGGTACCGGGGTGGGACAAACTCCTCTCTAACATATGACGAGTATGAATGATAAGGTGAGCTCTGGTTCCATCACAGTTGCCTCTTTTAATGTTAAGGGCCTTAACGCGCCCACAAAAAGAAGCCAAATTTTCACACTTTTAAAGAAACTAAAAACTCAAGTAGCCTTCCTCCAAGAAACACACTTTAAAAATGGCAGAATCCCTAATACTTCCTTCTCCCCATATCCAACTTGGTTTAAAAGTTGTAACTCTTCTGCATCCAAAGGTGTTAGTATTGCGCTAAAAAAAGGCCTACCATTCTCACCCAGGGATACATTGAGTGATCATGAAGGGAGATATATTTTTGTTAAGGGACACCTAGCCAACACTTTAGTTACATTTGCCAACCTTTATGCACCCAATAAACATCAAACCCAGTGGATTTCAAAAACACTGGAGGTGTTGCAACTCTTCACAGAAGGGTTACTAATTGTGGGAGGTGACTTTAATATCACCTTGGACCCTGGGATTGACTCCTCAAGCGGTCTTTCCTTCATCTCACAAAAAGCGAGACACAACCTACTGAACAAGTTATCCACCCTTCATCTTATCGACCCATGGCGTATTATTCATCCCACCACTAAAGATTTTACTTTCTTTTCCCCTCCTCATTCATGCTATCACCGTATTGATCTCCTTCTGATCCAGTCGCGATCTCTAAGTCTAGACAAATCCGCCAGTATAGACCAAATTACAATCTCTGACCATGCCCCGATTTTTATAGATATCGCCATTGATACCTTACCCCGCCCAGCAACATCCTGGAGATTAAATGAATCCCTAATGGATAATCCACAAAATTTGGAAAAATTAAAATATACGATTTTGCGTTATTTTATAGAAAATGTTGCAGACGGCCCACTAACACCCAATATATGGGAAGCACACAAAGCTGTTCTTCGAGGGGAGCTCATATCAATCGGTGCACACGCGAAAAAACAAAGGGAAAAGGAGATGATGTCTCTTTTACATCAAATCGCAACTACAGAATGTCTCCACAAAAAAAACAGCACTCAAAATCTACAACGGGACCTGGTGACCCTTCGTGACAAATTAAAAGATTTGCTTAATATTAAATCTGCAAAGATCTTCATGCATTGTAGACACCGATTCTATGTGCATGGAAATAAAAATAGTAAGTTGACTTCTCATCTACTTAAAAAGCAAAAGGAAAACAAATTTATACAACATATTTATAAAAACCCAAACATGAGGGTCGACAGGTCCGAAAATATTGCAGAAGCGTTCAGATGCTACTTCCAATCCCTCTATAATTTGGAAGCCCCTGACCCCATGAAAGACTGTATAACTGCGGCAGACAGGATCCAGGAATTACTAGCCCCACTTTCCCTCCCGAAAGTCCAAATCAAAGGCCATTCGGCCCTTCTAGCTCAAGTCACCTGTCAAGAAATCAGCGATACTCTACAAAATATGGCAATTAATAAGACTCCAGGCCCGGATGGCTTTCCAGTGTCCTATTATAAAAAAATTTCAGACATACTCCTCCCACACTTGGCCTCTCTTTTTAACTCCTTTCTTGCAGGAAACCCCCCAACTAAACAAACTTTAGAAGCACACATATCTGTTATCCCAAAGGAGGGGAGAGATGGTAGCCAATGTAGTAACTATCGCCCAATATCTTTATTGAACTCAGATTTGAAACTTCTTGCATCAAGGATCAACATCGTCCTCGAGTCCTTGATTCACCCTGATTAAGTGGGTTTTGTCAGAGGATGAGAGGGTAAGGACAATGCCTTAAAAATCCTTCTAGCCATCTCACATGCCAAACGCTCTGGAACCCCGTTGGCTTTGCTATTAACTGACGACGAGAAGGCCTTTGACAGAGTCAGTTGGCACTACATGGTATGCACTTTACAGAAGTTTGACTTCCCCCAACCTCTTATTGATGCCATCATGACTCTGTACTCTGTTCCAACCACGAGAGTCAGAGTCAACGGGTTGCTTTCAGACTCCTTCGGGATTGGGAATGGAACCAGACAAGGCTTCCCTCTCTCCCCTACCCTCTTCGTACTAGTTATGGAGACTTTAATACAGAGAATAAGACAGGAAGAGTCAATCAGGGGTCTAATTGTGCAACAAACAGAATTTAAAACAGCTGCTTTCGCGGATGACCTTATGATTGTTATCTCAAACCCTAAGACTGCTCTTCCCTCTGTTTTGAAACTTCTTGACGAATTTGGGGTCATCTCCAACTTCAAAGTTAATATGCATAAATCGGAAGTCATGAATGTTTCATTATCAGATGAAGCGGTCTTGGATCTCAAAAAATCTACCCCCATCAAATGGCTAGCAGTTAAATTGAAATATTTAGGAGTCGTTCTCACTGCAGATCCCTCTACTCTGTACAAACACAACTTTGAACCCCTTCTGGATAATCTCCAAACACTTCTTAAATCCTATGATCTACCATATCTCTCATGGATTGGGAGGATAAATATAATTAAATCGTACATCTTACCAAAAATATTCTACCATATGAACATGATTCCCATACCTCTTCCCAAGTCTTTCTTCACATCAGCTAATAAAATAGTCAACGGGTATGTGTGGAGGGGCAGGAGGGCTAGACTACCCTTCAAAATACTCTCGCTCCCGAAATAGAAAGGTGGCCTTGGACTCCCTAACTTTAAGACCTACTACCAGGCAATCCATCTAGCTAGGTGGATGCGCTTGGTTAAATCAAGACCTGATCAAAAAATCCCTAATTTTGAACTCTTGTTATTGGGAGGCGAGGCGGAGAAATATCTCTGGACCTCTGCTGTCCCCCCGCAAAATTCTCTGTAGGGAATAAACAGCAACATCCTGACTATTAGAAAAAAGCTTGTCCCAAACAATTGGCCACAATGCATTTTTTTGGATAGTATACCTCTGGGAGTCATTCCCTGGCTCATTGAGCCAAAATATGTAGACGCATTTGGCCTCTGAAAATCCCTGCCGACCCTCCCAATTTCGCACCTACTTTCCAACCAAATCAACTGCACAAATAGTTGGCCTCGCGATGCCAAGAAGCAACCCAAATATTTCATTGAAATACACCATGTACAACATATTATTTCTAAACTCAAGTCAGACATCCAAATCAACTCAGATTGGCTTTGGCTGGAACTTCTACTTAAACTCAATCCTACACCCCCTAAATTAATATCTAAACTATACCTTAACTTAATCTCCCCTAAAACTCAATTTAAACCCCTATATATTTCCTCATGGGAGTCTGAGTTGAACATATCTCTCTCCAATAGAGAAACAGAGCAAGTTCTGGAGCACTCACATGGGTTCTCAAGATGTGTTCTGCTTCAGTAGAATGCCTTTAAAGTCCTCTCCAGATGGTACAGAACCCCTGAGTCACTCTACCACTTAGGCCTCTCAGACTCTCCTCTTTGTTGGAGATGTATGAAATCTAGAGGCTCTTTGGCGCATATATTTTGGTCATGCCCAATTATTACTAAATTCTGGGAAGATGTTTTCAACCGACTCCGCCAGATGGGATTAATAACACAGAGTTTAACTCCTCAAGAGGTCCTACTGTCACTCCCCACGAATTCCTATAAGCCTAAGAAGCACGATCTACTTCCCCTTCTAATAGCTGCAGCCAAACATTTGATCTCCTTATATTGGAGACAAACGACCCCCCCTCATATCAATGAATGGCTTAAAAAAGTCCAGGACATCTATAGGATGGAGGAGTTGACCAGTTGGGATTCACATACACATGATAAATTCTTCCATACATGGTTGCCTTGGCAAATAGCATCTCAGGCTACCCCATAGTTTCTTATCAACTATTCTTCTTACCTAACACATGGTTGTGCTACCTTGATTTCCCAAGGTTTCTTTTATTGCACTGTGATGGACCCAGGTACAGCTCAATTACCTAGTTGATTTAGTCATGCTTGATATTTTCCCTGTCTTTGTTTCCCAATAGGTCAAAACTATCTGTTTTGCTCCCCGTATGTTTATGATTTTATTCTGCTCGTTTTTTCTCTGACGAGGGATCTTTGCATAGGGAGTTTATTTTGACCAATTCACCCCCCCCCCTCCCTGGTATTCCCCCTCCCCCTTCCCTTTTTTCTTTTCTTATTGTATTAATGTTTTTGTCTGTTCCAATATCTGAACGATATCTTCTTGAGATACATGAGTCGGACTTTGTAACCTAACTACTCTGATCAGAACTCTTTGCTATCATAACCAGAGCTGTGGACACTTCCGGCAATTGATCTGTAAATGGGATACACCTGAATTGTCACAATTTAATTCATGCAAAATTATGTACCCGTATGACTCAGATTCATGTATCCTGTATGATTGTTTAAAACTTGAAAATAAAAAAAATAAAAAAATAAACTTTGCTAAAAGTTAGCACACACAGTCCCCAGGATCCCAATGACAAGACCCGAATGACAATTTCCCTTTCATTAGTGCTGAGGACTACATTTTACCTACACAGTTCCTCAGACTTCTAGAAAAACTCCAGCAGTTTACAGGGACATGTGAAGGTTATAAGAATCGTGATGTCTTCTCAGAAGAAACAGATTATTTTGTCCGTTCTAAATCGAATACTTTGATGTTTTTCCTCTTCTTCATTTCACTCATTTAGAGTAGCAATATGGTAAAATCTAGTTCTATAAGAGTAAAATAAAAATTGGTTTGCAATGGCTTTCTTTCCATCTTAACAATATGATTATTGTTTACTGTTATTTTTAGATTTCATCTCCTTGTTTAAAATGGACAATGTCGATCATAAAAATTTAAGGTCTCCAGACTAAGGATTAGTGAATCGATTTAATGCAAAGCGAATCTGTGTCCAACGTTTAGGAAATTGGTGAACCATGCATACTCGATCTTGTGATTCAATTTGGGTGAAATTGTCATCTTCAATGGTCAATGTTATTTTAAGCATTGTCAAAGATTTAATCAGTCAGAGAATGATCATATGACATTGGGTCCAGCAGGGTGTACTGCCTCCATAATGTTATGCAGCTGTCACATCACATGGTATAGCACAGACAATTAGGAGGAACAATCATAGTGATATAGAAGGGTTAATGTTTTTCCTTCTTTTGCTAGAATTTGTTCTTACATTGTTGTACTTTTAGCCTTATAGTCTCTGATTCAAGGATTTCATACTTCTTATCTCATATGAAATGTTTTCAAGAGTCAGAAAATCATGTTCAGGATACATGGTAAATAAAGGTCATCATGACCTGGGTAATGGGGGTTCTACATGAGTTACATTGAGCTACATTGCTGTCAATGGTATAAAATACTGCCTCTTGTGTAAATAAAGCAGAAAAGTGATTTGCTCATAAAAAAAAAAGTTATTAGTCCAGGCAAATCTTAGTAGACAAAAATCATTAAATATGAAATAATCATATTAGGTACACTGAATACAATAGAATATATTGTATTGGATATACTGAAAAGATAAACTTGAACTCATCCTGCAAAAAGCAAACTCTCACTCTTTAATTTCGACAGAAAAACAAAAAAGTCATGGCTCTTGTAGAAGGGTAGGAAAATAACAAAGTGCAAACAAAATTCTCTGGACCTTTAATGGCAAATAACAGTCAACCTGTCAGCTGATATATGCTGCCCAATCCGCGGGCAGCAGATATCAGGCACTTGCTGTACAATCACAGCCAGGTGTGTTTGATTTTTAAACGCTCCAATTTCAGAGATGGATATACTTCCCACAACCCCTTTTTAAACTAAA
Source organism: Ranitomeya imitator (assembly GCF_032444005.1). Lineage (NCBI taxonomy): Eukaryota > Metazoa > Chordata > Amphibia > Anura > Dendrobatidae > Ranitomeya > Ranitomeya imitator. The sequence continues at coordinate 117,363,505 of NC_091289.1, forward strand.
TGTTATGCCATGATAAAAATAATAAAACCTTTACTCCCCTCCCGTGCAGGCTCCATTCTAGAGGTGTCAGCACTCACGGTCCTGGGTCATGTGATGCCCAGCGCCCAATCAGTGCTGGCGTCACTGCCTCCGCCTTCTGACAAACTGAACAGAAAGAGAAAGTCCAGGCTGCCGCTGATCCCTGGCTTCCTCTTCATGTTCATATTGTCCGAAGACAGAGACAGTGATGCAAGTTCTGATTGGGTGCCAGTGTCACAATCACAACACCATATCACAACCCTGGGGAGAACGAGTGTGAACTCCGGGAGAACTGCATGGTAGGTGAGTATAGGCTTTATTATTTTATCGTAACATAACATTTAGTTTAAGCATGGGGTTGTACTAGTAGTGGACAACAATTTTCAAAGCCAGCAGAGACCAAGACCGTGCTGTAGCCTAGTTGGACAAGCGAGTCCCGGGTGACTTATTCCCTCCTGCTGACTTGGATTGCAAAATCAAATTTCATACATTCCATTGAGGAGCGTCAACACTCCAAAACATTGAATCTGCAATTTGAGATTTTGTTTTTTCTTTTATCCTAAATCATGTGGCAAGGCTCATTAAAGGGTCGATATTGACATTTAGGATTGTTACTTTCACTAGGTGGCAATAAAGTTTGAGGCCTCTTTTTTTCTGAAGAGGCAATTTGCATGATTATCTTAGCATGTGACAAATTCTTTCTGAAGTTTTGGATTTATGTAGTTCCTCAAATAAACAGTTTATTAAACGGTAAGTAAATACTTATACCGTTAGGCCAAGTGCACACGTTCAGTATTTTAAATCAGTATTTGCAAGCCAAGACAAGAAGGGAATAATCAGAGGAAAAGTATAATAGAAACACGTCACCACTTCTGCATTTTTCTCCCATTCCTCATTTTGGCTTACACATACTGATGTACAGTGGGTACGGAAAGTATTCAGACCCCTATAAATTTTTAACTTTCTTTCATTGCAGCCATTTGGTTAATTCAAAAAAGTTATTTTTTTCTCATTAATGTACACTCTGCCCCCCCATCTTGTCTGAAAAAAACAGAAATGTAGAAATTTTTGCAAATTTATTGAAAAAAGAAAAACTGAAATATCACATGGTCATAAGTAGGGTTGAGCGACTTTTACTTTTTTAGGATCGAGTCGTGTTTTGCAAAACCCAAATTTGTCAAAAGTTGGGTTGGGTGAACTCGGCCGGTTATTGTGAAAAGTCGTGAATCGACCAAAACACGAAACCCAATGTAAGTCAATGGGGAATCAAAGTCGGCAGTGAGTGGAGGACAGGAAAACACCTACAGTGCCCATTGTAATGTCAAAAACATCAATTCTTGTCACTTAAGCTTGTGAATCTTAATTTACCTTATAATAATAATTAGGCATTAAAAATTGGGGGTCATTTGGCTAAAGTTGTGGGGGGTAGGGCTGGTTCAAGTTTTTTGTGGGCCCAGGAAACGCGGACTACATCATGGCTGTGGAGCAGGGAGAGGTAAGTATTAAAAATTTGCAAGTGCTGTGATTCCGAGCAAGCAGGGGGGGCCCATTTGTGCGCATTGGCACTGGCACAGGGCCCCTCAAAGTACGGAGGTGTGTTTGACGGCAAAGGCCGTGCCAGTGACGTCACCAATGAGTATGCCCCCACCTGATGAAGGAACCTGCACTTTCATCTGCATATTCCTCTTTGTCCCCGTGTTAGGTGGTATAGTATGCGGGAAGGGGAACCTGACTTTCAGCACGGTCGGATTCTGGCTGTGTAGAGTGCAAGGGGAATGTAGTGGTCTGGGTCAATGTACCAGCAGACTCATGTAGCAGTGGCTGGCCAATGGGCAAGATGAGGAGGAAACACAGATATAGTCCCAAAGAATAAAGTAGGCTAAATGCAGTTCAAAATTGGTAACAGGACTAAACAGGCGGCATAGCTTTGTTCAGTGGAGGAAAACTGTAATGAGTGGCAGACACAGTTAGTAGACCCAAGTAATAAAGTGAGCCAAATGAAGTTCAAAATTGGTAACAGGAGTAAACAGGCGGCACTGCTTTGTTCAGTGGAGAACAACAAACAGCGGCAGACACCGCTAGTAGGCCCAACCAAACAAGTAGGCCAAATGCAGTTTAATATCGGATATAGGCCGAAAGCCTGAAAATTGGAGCTCAGCTTTGCTCAGTGGAGGAGAACACCAAGCAGCGGCAGACACCGTTAGTAGGCCCAACCAAACAAGTAGGCCAAATGCAGTTTAATATCTGATATAGGCCGCAAGCCTGAAGATTGAAGCTCAGCTTTGTTCAGTGGAGGATAACACCAAGCAGCGGCAGACACCGTTAGTAGGCCCAACCAAACAGGCAGGCCAAATGCAGTTTAATATCTGATATAGGCCAAAAGCCTGAAGATTGAAGCTCAGCTTTGTTCAGTGGAGGAGAACACCAAGCAGCGGCAGACACCGTAGGTAGGCCCAACCAAACAACTAGGCCAAATGCAGTTTAATATCATATACATGCCAAAAGCCTGAAGATTAAAGCTCAGCTTTGTTCAGTGGAAGAGAACACCAAGCAGCGGCAGATACCGTTAGCAGGCCCAACCAAACAAGTAGCCCAAATGCAGTTTAATATCTGATATAGGCCAGAAGCCTGAAGATTGAAGTTCAACTTTGTTCAGTTGAGAAAAGCAAGCAGCCGCAGACACCGTTAGTAGGACCAACCAAACAAGTATTCCAAATGCAGTTTAATATCTGATATAGGCCTAAAGCCTGAAGATTGAAGCTCAGCTTTGTTCAATTGAGAAAAGCAAGCAGCCGCAGACACGGTCAGTAGGCCCAACCAAGCAAGTAGTCCAAATTCAGTTTAATATCTGATATAGGCCGAAAGCTTGAAGATTGAAGCTCAGCTTTGTTCAGTTGAGAGAAGCAAGCAGCCACAGACACCGTTAGTAGGCCTAACAAAACAAGAAGTCCAAATGCAGTTTAATATCTGATATAGACCGAAAGCCTTTAGATTGAAGCTCAGCTTTGTTCAGTTGAGAAAAGCAAGCAGCCGCAGACACCGTTAGTAGGACCAACCAAACAAGTATTCCAAATGCAGTTTAATATCTGATATAGGCTGAAAGCCTGAAGATTGAAGCTCAGCTTTGTTCAATTGAGAAAAGCAAGCAGCCGCAGACAATGTTAGTAATCCCAACCAAAGAAGTAGTCCAAATGCAGTTTAATATGTGATATAGGCCGAAAGCCTGAAGATTGAAGATCGGCAGAAATTAGATGGCGGTCGGCGTGCACGCCCTTTTATAGCCCCTGTGATGCTGCAGAAAGCAAGCCAATCACTGCCATGCCTTTCTCTAAGATGGTGGGGACCGAGACCTATGTCATCATGCTGCCCACACTCTGCTTGCTCCTTCATTTGCTGAGAAATGGCGCTTAAAGCGTCATATGAAACGCAACTTTGGCGCGCAGATCGCCAACATCATGGCCGATCCCACAGTGGGATCGGGTCGGGTTTCACGAAACCCGACTTTGCCAAAAGTCGGCGATTTTTTAAATTGTCCGATCCGTTTCTCTTAACCCTAGTCATAAGTATTCAGATCCTCTGCTCAGTATTGAGTAGAAGCACCCTTTTGAGCTAGTACAGCCATGAGTCTTCTTGGGAATGATGCAACAAGTTTTTCACACCTGGATTTGGGTCTCCAATGTCATTCTTCCTTGCAGATTCTCTCCAGTTCCATCAGGTTGGATGGTGAACGTTGGTGGACAGCCATTTTCAGGTCTCTCCAGAGATGCTCAATTGCGTTTACCTCAGGGCTCTGGCTGGGCCAGTCAAGAATGGTCACAGAGTTGTCCTGAAGCCACTCCTTTGTTATTTTAACTGTGTGCTTAGGGTCATGGTCTTGTTGGAAGGTGAACCCTCGGCCAAGTCTGAGGTCCAGAGTACTGTGGAAGAGGTTTTCATCCAGGATATCTCTGTACTTGGCCGCATTCATGTCTCCTTCAATGACAACCAGTCGTCCTGTCCCTGCATTATGCTGCCACCACAATGTTTCACTGTTGGGATTGTATTGGGCAGGTGATGAGCAGTGCCTGGCTTTCTCTACACAACGCTTAGAATTATCACCAAAAAGGTATAATTTTGTCTCATCAGACCAGAGAATCTTATTTCTCATAGTCTCAGAGTTCTTCATGTGTTTTTTAGCAAACTCCTATACAGGCTTTCATATGTCTTGCACTGAGGAGAGGCTTCCGTCGGGGCACTCTGCCATGAAGGCCTGACTGGTGGAGGGCTGCAGTGATAGTTGACTTTGTAGAACCTTCTCTCATCTCCCTACTGCATCTCTGGAGCTCAGCCACAGTGATCTTGGGGTTCTTTACCTCTCTAACAAAGGCTCTTCTCCAATGATTGCTCAATTTGGCTGGACGGCCAGATCTAGGAAGACTTCTGATGGTCACAAACTTCTTCCATTTAAGGATTATGGAGGCCACTGTGCTATTAGGAACCTTGAGTACTCCAGAAATTTCTGTTGTAACCTTGGCCAGATCTGTGCCTTGCCACAATTCTCTCTGCTCCTTGGCCAGTTCCTTTGACCTCGTGATTCTCATTTGGTCTCACATGCACTGTGAGCTGTGATGTCTTATATAAACAGGTGTGAGCCTTTCCAAATCCAGTCCTATCAGTTTAATTAAACACAGCTGGACTCCAATGAAGGAGTAGAACCATCTCAAGGAGGATAACAAGGACATGGAAAAAATGTGATCTTAAATATGAGTGCCTGCGTAAGGGGTCTGAATATTTATGATTATGTGATATTTCAGTTTTTCTTTTTTAATAAATTTCCACAAAGTCTACATTTCTATTTTTTAATCAAGATGGGGAGCAAAGTGTACATTAATGAGGAAAAAAAATGTTTTTTGAATTTATCATATGGCAGCAATGAAACAAAGAGTGAGAAATTTAAAGGGGTCTGAATACTTTCCATACCCACTGTAAAATGCTGACCAAATACCAAATGTGTGATCGTGTCCTTATGGTTAGGGTTGAGCGACTTTTACTTTTTTAGGATCGAGTTGGGTTTCACGAAACCCGACTATTTCAAAAGTCGAGTCGAGTGAAATCGGCGGATTATCGCGAAAAGTCCGGGATCGACTGAAACACTAAACCCAATGCAAGTCAATGGGGAAGCATAGTCGGCAGTGAGTGGAGGCCAGGAAAACACATACAGTGCCCATTTTAATGTAAAAAACATTCATTCTTGTTACTGAAGCTTGTCAATCTTAATTTACCTTATCATGATAGTTAGGCATCGGAAATTGGGGGTCATTTGGCTAAAGTTGTGGGGGGGGGGTATGGCTGGTTCAAGTATTTAGTGGGCCCAGGAAACGTAGACCACATCACGGCAGTGGAGCAGGGAGAGGTAAGTATTTCAACTTTGCAAGTGCTGTGATCCTGAGCATTTGCATTGGCACAAGGCCCCTCAATGTATGGCGGTGTGTTTGCACGGTGGGGGTGCCTCCCACCGGCAGCGACACTTTTGCGTACTATGAGGGGCCCTGTGCCAGTGACGTCGCCAACGAGTATTCCCCCCCACCTGATCAAGGAACCTGCACTTTCATCTGCACCTTCCTCTTTGTACCCATGTAAGGTGGTATAGTATGCGGGAAGGGGAACCTAACTTTCAGGAGGGTCAGATTCTGGCTGTGTAGCGTGCAAGGGGAATGTAGGGGTCTGGGTCAATGTACCAGCAGACTCATCTAGAACTGGCTGGGCAATGGGCAGGATGAGGAGGAAGCACAGATATAGGCCCAAATAATAAAGTGGGCTAAATGCATTTCAAAATTGGTAACAGGACTAAACAGGCTGCATTGCTTTGTTCAGTGGAGGACAACTGTAATGAGAGGCTGACACAGTGAGTAGGCCCAAATCAGTAAGTAGGCTAAATGCAGTTCAAAATTGGCAACAGTAGTAAACAGGCGGCACTACTTTGGTCAGTGGAGAACAGCAAGGAGCGGCAGACACCGTAAGTAGGCCCCAACCAAACTAGTAGACCAAATGCAGTGTAATCTAAAAACTACTTAATGAAAGCCTGAAGATAGAAGCTATGGCAAGTAAACCAGGAGAACACCTTGGAGCACCAGACACCGTTAGTAGGCCCCAACCAAACTAGTAAGCCACATGCTTTATATTATTAAAACTACTTAATGAAAGCCTGAAGATAGAAGCTCAGTAAAGGAAACAAGGAGAACATCTAGGAGCGGCAGACACCGTTAGTAGACCCCAACAAAACTAGTAGGGCAAATGCAGTGTAATATTAAAACTACTTAATGAAAGTCTGAAGATGGAAGCTAAGGCAAGTAAACCAGGAGAACACTTGGGAGTGGCAGACACCGTTAGTAGGCCCCAACCAAACTAGTAGGCCAAATGCAGTTTAATATTTTAAAAAACATAGGATGAAAGCTTGAAGATTGAAGCTAATGAAAAAAAAACAGGAGAACACCAAGGAAAGGCAGACACCGTTAGTAGGCCCCAACCAAACTAGTAGTCCCAATGCAGTTTTCAAATTCCGATAGGCTGAAAACCTGACAATTGAAGGTCAGCTTTTTTAAGAGGAGGACAGCTGCATTGAGTGGCGTAGACAGACACAGGTAGTAGGCCTTAAACCAAAAAGACTTACTAGGCCTAAAATAAAAAAAAGTTGGCTCTATGCAGATTTACATAGGTTCCATGGGTACACAGGCAGCATTGGTGTGGTCAGTGGAGGACAATTGGAAGGAGGGACCGCAGACAGATTTACTAGGCCTAAAATAAAAAAAGTAGGCTCTATACACTTTTAAATAGGTTCCATGGGTACACAGGCAGCATTGGTGTGGTCAGTGGAGGACAGTTGGAAGGAGGGACCGCAGACAGATTTACTAGGCCTAAAATAAAAAAAGTAGGCTCTATACACTTTTAAATAGGTTCCATGGGTACAAAGGCAGCATTGGTGTGGTCAGTGGAGGACAGTTGGAAGGAGGGACCGCAGACAGACTTACTAGGCCTAAAATAAAAAAGTAGGCTCTATGCACTTTTAAATAGGTTCCTGGGGTACACAGGCAGCATTGGCGTGGTCAGTGGAGGACAATTGGAAGGAGGGACCGCAGACAGACTTACTAGGCCTAAAATAAAAAAAAGTTGGCTCTATGCAGATTTACATAGGTTCCATGGGTGCACAGGCAGAATTGGTGTGGTCAGTGGAGGACAATTGGAAGGAGGGACCGCAGACAGATTTACTAGGCCTAAAATAAAAAAAGTAGGCTCTATACACTTTTAAATAGGTTCCATGGGTACAAAGGCAGCATTGGTGTGGTCAGTGGAGGACAGTTGGAAGGAGGGACCGCAGACAGACTTACTAGGCCTAAAATAAAAAAGTAGGCTCTATGCACTTTTAAATAGGTTCCAGGGGTACACAGGCAGCATTGGTGTTGTCAGTGGCGGACAATTGGAAGGAGGGACCGTAGACAGATTTACTAGACCTAAAATAAAAAAGTAGGCTCTATGCACTTTTAAATAGGTTCCTGGGGTACACAGGCAGCATTGGTGTGGTCAGTGGAGGACAATTGGAAGGAGGGACCGCAAACAGACTTACTAGGCCTAAAATAAAAAAAAGTTGGCTCTATGCAGATTTACATAGGTTCCATGGGTGCACAGGCAGCATTGGTGTGGTCAGTGGAGGACAATTGGGAGGAGGGACTGCAGACAGATTTACTAGGCCTAAAATAAAAAAGTAGGCTCTATACACTTTTAAATAGGTTCCATGGGTACAAAGGCAGCATTGGTGTGGTCAGTGGAGGACAGTTGGAAGGAGGGACCGCAGACAGACTTACTAGGCCTAAAATAAAAAAAGTAGGCTGTATGCACTTTTAAATAGGTCCCAGGGGTACACAGGCAGCATTGGTGTTGGCAGTGGCGGACAATTGGAAGGAGGGACCATAGACAGACTTACTAGACCTAAAATAAAAAAGTAGGCTCTATGCACTTTTAAATAGGTTCCAGGGGTACACAGGCAGCATTGGTGTGGTCAGAGGAGGACAATTGGAAGGAGTGTCTGACACAGTTAGTAGGCCAAAATAATAAATTGAGGTTAATGTCTGACAAAAAAAAAATTAACAAATAAACAGGTGGCATACCTAGGTACAGTGGTGGGCTCCTCTGCTGACTTGCAGACAGTGGTATTTGGCGCAAAGTATTAACTGATGTAAATGTAGGACAGGGCCCTTCAATATTTTTACTAGCATCATATATGTCAACAAATTGGTATTGGCAGTGCCATTGAAGGATTTAACCGCATAGACTAAACAGTAGTGGAGCAGTTAGAGATAATTTTGCAAGTGGTAGAGCACTGTTTGAGCTTGGGGGGGACACTCTCTCGTGGCTGGCGGTACTGGCCCAGGGCCCCTCATGTTACAATGGTGTGTCTGACTTTGGGTGTGCACCACCACTGCCAGAGACACTTCATTGTACTATGAGGGACCCTGTGCCAGTGCCATCGCCCAAAAGTGGGCACACCCACCTCTTCAGACAAACGGCACTCTCACAGGTGCTTGTGCCAAGTGGTGACCACGACACCGTGGGGGGAGTCAGCCCATTTAGGGAGGTGTAAAAATGGCATATGCTGGACATACAGCAGCTGCAAATGGAGAAATTGGAACAGTCAGTAAGACCAGTCCAAAAGCAAGACCTTTTTACTGGAAAGCTAGGTGTCTGCCGGGAAAGGTGGGGCAAAATAATTAGAAATCCATGAGTGGTTCATTTTAATGAAGGTTAGATCATCAACATTTTGGGTAGCCAGATGACTCTTTTTTTTCGGTCAGTATTGAACCAGCAGCACTGAATACTCTTTCTGATAGCACACTAGCTGCTGGGCAAGCAAGCTCCTGCAATGCATATTCTGCCAATTCAGGCCAGGTGTCCAGTTTGGATGCCCAGTAATCAAATGGGAATGATGGGTGAGGGAGAACATCGATAAGGGAGGAAAAATAGTTAGTAACCATACTGGACAAATGTTGTCTCCTGTCACTTTGAATTGATGCTGCAGTACCTGTCCTGTCTGCGGTCATTGCAAAATCACTCCACAACCTGGTCAGAAAACCACTCTGTCCAACGCCACTTCTGATTTGTGCACCTCTAACACCTCTGCCCTGTTGCCCCCTGCAGCTCGTGTGAGAACCATCACTGCCGCTGTGTGCTGGGAATGCCTGAATCAAATGGTCTGCAAGAGTTGCTTGTTTGGTTGCCAATTTTTGCTCAAGGTTCTCATGTGGCATGATATTTAGCAAATTCCCTTTATAGCGTGGATCCAGGAGGCAGGCCAACCAGTAATCGTCATCGGTCATCATTTTTTATAATGCGGGGGTCCCTTTTTAGGATACGCAAGGCCTAATCCGCCATGTGGGCCAATGTTCCAGGTGTCAATTCACTGCTTTTGCTTAGTTGAGGAGCACTTTCTGGCAAATCAACGTCACTTGTCTCCCTCAAAAACCCTGAACCTGACCTTGCAACACCACCAGTTTCTATTGCCCCCTGAGAAGCTTCCTCATCCAAAAAATATTCATCCCCATCATCCTCCTCGTCCTCCTCCTCTTCACCCGCCACCTCGTCCAGTAGACTTCCCTGACCAGACAATGGCTGACTGTCATCAAGGCTTCCCTCGTCCTCAGCTGCAGACGCCTGCTCCTTTATGTGCGTCAAACTTTGCATCAGCAGATGCATTAGGGGGATGCTCATGCTTATGATGGTGTCGTCTGCACTAACCAGGCATGTGCATTCCTCAAAACACTGAAGGGCTTGACACAGGTCTTGTACCTTCAACCACTGCACACCTGACAACTCCATGTCTGCCATCTAACTGCCTGCCCGTGTATATATAAAAAGACAAGACCCCAAAATGTAAATCAAACATATATTATGATATACCACTTCCGGGTCCTCCTGGTTGCGCATGCGCCATCGTGCGTCTGCTCCGTTCATCGGCGGCTATGAACTGTATATATATGACCTCCGGTTCCTCCTGCACAACACCCCCTGACGAAGGAGTATATCCGAAACGCGCGTTGGGGTGCGCTGTGCTTGGAGGAACGGACCTTGGCAGGTAGTGACCAATTGTATTTATCTGGGCATTCTATATATATATATTACTTGGAGCCAGGCGACTTTTGGTGCATGGTTCAAGCATATGTTGTGCTGTATTTACGGACAGAGTTAGGTTTCCACAGCTTCCCTTCAGTTTTGGGCACATATACACGCATGTAACGGCACATTTTGCACTGAGGCACCTTTTTGTGTCACTTTATACATATTTTTCTGCATATTTCGTTTATATAACGTATATATTTCTATATTGTGTATATTCATTGCAAGCACTTTGCACTTTTTTGTTTTGCCCTGTAGCATATAGATTTATATATATATATATATATATATATATATATATATATATAATATATATATATATATAATATATATTTTATATTTTAGGCTCCCTCCGTATCTATATGCATACATGTGTCTTTACATGCATCCTTGCACGCCATAGGTCCAAGTGATAAAGCGGTCTTTTATGAGCATTGTTATTCTACCTTCTGTTGTGTCCGTTCACTTTTTTGCGCTATAGGTATTTGAATATTTTCCTTTTTATAGGCCATTTTTGATAGCACATATTTATTTATTGTGTCTCCAATGTCTCCAAGCACAGGCACACTTTTGTAGTGCCACTTTTTTATAATCTAATAAAGACACTATTTTGTTATACCATATTTGCCTTTCTTCATCTTTTTGGTATATCATAATATATGTTTGATTTACATTTTGGGGTCTTGTCTTTTTATTCATTAGTCCGAATGGTGTGCCATTCACAGGTTTTAGCGGCCATACGATTACGTGTATATTGATTTTTTATTATATACTTTTCATTATTATTGTAATTTGTGGTCTGCTATTTTGTTCTGCCTGTGTATGTGTATCCTCCCACAAATACATAACAGCACGCCTCTGTTCGCACAGCCTGTGAAGCAAGTGCAGTGTGGAGTTCCACCTTGTTGCAACATCGATTATTAGGCGATGCTGGGGAAGGTGCAAAGACCGCTGATGGTTCTGCATATGGCTGGAGTGTACGGGCAAACAGTGGATGTGCGAGCAAAGTCTGCGCACCTTCAGGAGCAGGTTGGGTAACCCCAGAAAACTTTTCAGGAAGCACTGCACCACCCGGTTTAAGGTGTGAGCCAGGCAAGGAATGTGTTTCAGTTGTGAAAGGGCTATGGTAGCCATAAAATTCCTTCCGTTATCACTGACTACTTTGCCTGCCTCAAGATGTACACTGCCCAGGAAAAAATCAGGCCCACTGTATTACACTACACAGTTTGAGTGGCAGAAAGTGGATGACAGATATGCCACAAACAAGAGTGACGCAGATTCACTTAGTGGCAATAGAAATCTCCCTTTTGTATGTGTGGGAGAATGCAGGAAAAAAATCAGGCCCACTGTATTACACTACACAGTTTGAGTGGCAGAAAGTGGTTGGCAGATATATCAAAAAATACAAGGGCTGTAGTAGAATTTCAATCTCCCTACAATGATCAAAGGACAAGTATGGCAACAATAAAAAGGACTGCTGCACACAAAAGTGTGGACAAAGAAACAAGAGAGCTGTGCAGAAAAGAGCAACAGGATTTTTGCTTTGAAAAAAAGCAGTTGGTTTGCACAGCGGCGTATACACAGCAATGCAGCTATCAGGGAGCCTTATAAGCTACAGAGCTGATGCACAGAAATCTAGCCTCCACTGTCCCTGCAACGAAAAAGTGATGTTGGACAGTGGAAATCGCTACAGCACAAGCAGTTTGGGGGTTAATATTCCCTTCCTAACGCTATCCCTGCTTCAGACGAACCTACAGCAACCTCCCCCTATGCTCAGATCGGCAGAAGTAAGATGGCGGTCAGCGTGCACGACCCTTTATAGCCCCTGTGATGCCGCAGAAAGCAAGCCAATCACTGTAATGCCCTTCTCTAAGATGGTGGGGACTGAGACCTATGTCATCACGCTGCCCACACTCTGCGTCCACCTTCATTGGCTGAGAAATGGCGCTTAACGAGTCATATGAAACGCGACTTTGGCGCGAAGATCGCCGACCACGTGGCCGATCCCACACTGGGACCGGCTCGGGTTTCACGAAACCCGACTTTGCCGAAAGTCGACGACTTATGAAATTGACCGATCCGTTTCGCTCCACCCTACTTATGGTAACTGTTGCCTAAGCAACCCCTACCCCATTTTTTACATGGTAACTTAGGATACCAGTTAAATAAGATATTGCTGCAATTTATGTAACTAAAAAATTCCCTACATGTATCTAACTAGGATTGATATGGCAGAATGTGCATGGATTTCTGCAATTAATATTGAGATGGATGTGACAGCTGCAAAAATTTCTGTAGCAAATATTCCACACTTGAATATACGCAGTTGCTGGAAGGAACACGGTGCAATTACTATCATATAACACAATGCTAAAAACAAACAGGAACTCATATAAATGTCTTTGTATCTTATAGGGCAATGTTACAACAACAAGGCGTATTTTGAAAATGCTGAACTTGTAAACTTACAACGAAACTATCTGGAAGGAGAAGCAGTGAATTTTAGGTGTAAACCTCCTTTTCGGACACCAGACGGAAAGACCACTGGAATTAGAACGTGTCTCCCTAATGGAGAGTTTACTACAGCAAAATGTTCAAGTAAGTATAATTGATTATCTTTAGGATATATAGGGCTGTGCAAATCAAAGTATTAGCAGGTGTTGCTAAGTTCTGCAAATGAAAAAAAAATTCAAGCATCAATCTGTGGCATATAAGAGGGGCATAAATACCAGGTAGAATAGGATTTATTTTAAGTCACATGATGTACAATAACAAATTATATTATGGTACCGTGTGTTAGGTCTCGAGTTCCCGCTTCTGCACAGGGGGAATCTCGAGCCATCTTCGCTGCAGTCTCCCATTCTTATCCAGCCGCAGTGGAGTCTGCTCAGCAGGGATGTCGGTCCCAGCGTCTTGCTCAGTCTCACGCTGTACAGAGAGTTGCTGCTGCTTCTTCAGCTTCTGCCATTAAAGTCAGTGCTGGTCAGCAGCGAGCGGACTTCTCTGGGACTAAGTCCTTGTCTGCACACACTGAGCATGCCCAGGGCAAGATCTCCCGTTGGAGATCGAGGGTCATGTGCTCAGGCTCTGCAGCACATTCCATTGGTCCTCTTGGCAGGTCTTGGAAGGGCAAAGTTTCTGTGGCCACTTCCTGTGCTGCAACTATATAAACTGCGCATGACCGCACGGCCATGCACTAGTGTACTATTGTCAATGTGTGTATGTTGTGAGTGCAAGTCGTCCTTGGATACCCCTACCCTATTGAATGTCTGTTCGCGGAAGGTGTATGGCTGCTATCTAGCGCCCGACTTAGCCTACAGCACAAATCACACATTACAGTGTCCAGTTGCTGTGACCGCCAGTACGGCGCCGTGCACTTCCTCTGTGCTTTCCTTACCCAAGCCTGGGTGGTTAGTGGCGTTCGTCAGTGCGGCACCGCATGCACTCTTGTGCCTTAAAATCGTTATTTAGTTTCTTTACACACCCAGTTGCGGTGTTATGCCAGCAAGGGTCTAATCGGACTTCAATCCTTGTTGGGGTTGAGTTCGCTGACTACTTGCTCGCGCTCTATGTGCGGTACCGCGGTCCTGTGACGCACAAGGTCGGAAGCATCCTTGCTTCTTTTTCTCCAAGACCTTCTCACCAGCAGAGAGGAATTATTCCATCGGGGACAGGGACTTGCTAGCCATGAAGTTGGCTTTCTCGGAGTGGAGACATCTCTTGGAGGGTGCACGTTTTCCCTTCCAAGTCTTCACAGACCATAAAAATTTGGTGTACCTGCAGACAGCCCAGCGGTTGAATTCTCGCCAGGCCAGATGGTCCTTATTCTTCTCCCGGTTTCATTTCACCCTCCATTTTCTTTCTGGGGAGAAGAACATTCGGGCCGACGCTCGCTCTCGCTCCGTTGTCATCTGCGGAGGAGGAGCCTCGGCTTATTGTCCCCACCGAGAGCTTGAGAACTGTGGCCCCGGTTTCGCTAGAGTCTGTGCCCCCGGGCAAGACTTTTGTTCCATCCAATTTGTGACCGGAGGTTCTCTCTTGGGCACGCTCGTCCAGGGTGGGTGGACATTTTGGTACCAAAAGGACATCTGAGTTACTGGCGAGGACGTACTGGTGGCCGCATATGGCTCGTGATGTCGCAGAGTATGTTCGGGCGTGTGTCTCTTGCGCCAAGAACAAGACTCCTCGACAACGGCCAGCTGGTTTGCTTTATCCTCTGCCGGTGGCGGACAGGCCCTGGGAGATGGTCGGGATGGACTTTGTGGTGGGCTTACCCAAGTCTCGTAACTGCACCATTATCTGGGTGATCACCGACCATTTTTCCAAAATGGTGCACTTGGTGCCTCTTCCACGGCTACCTTCTGCACGGGCATTGGCTGTCTTGTTCGTCAAGCATATCTTTCGCCTACACGGTATGCCAGACAAAATTGTTAGTGACCGGGGTCCCCAGTTTGCATCTCGATTCTGGAGAGAGCTTTGTCGTCTACTCAGTATTGAGTTGAATCTCTCTTCGGCATATCATCCCGAGACGAATGGGTTGGTAGAGAGGGCCAACCAGACCTTGGTCACATATTTACGACATTTTGTTTCTGCCAGGCAGGATGACTGGGCATCCTTGCTACCGTGGGCAGAGTTTGCACTTAACAATGCCGTAGCCGACTCTACCGGTCAGATTCCATTCCTCCAAAATTACGGCCAGCATCCGCGTGTTCCTGTGCCCATGCCTGTGTCTTCTGCTGACTCCAGGGTGGCAGACTGGGCTGTGAAGGCACGGGATATTTGGGACCGCACTCAGGATGCCATTCGGGCCTCTAAGGAGAGAATGAGGTCCTCCGCCGATGCTCATCGGCGTCCCGCTTCGACCTTTTCTCCTGGCGACTTGGTGTGGCTCTCCGCCCGTAACATCAGGCTGCGAGTTGAGTCCACTAAGTTTGCTCCTCGCTACTTGGGTCCCTTCAAGGTTCTCGAACAAGTTAATCCTGTGGTCTACTGTTTGGCTCTTCCTCCACGCTTGGGTATCACCGACACCTTTCATGTGTCCCTCTTGAAACCCGTATACATGTCCCGGTTTTCCGAGTCATCTGCCGGGACATCGGGTTCGTCTACGGACGATTACGAGGTGAACACTATTTTGGGGTGCAAGGTGGTACGCGGCAAAAAGTTCTATCTGGTGGATTGGAAGGGTTATGGCCCAGAGGACAGGTCATGGGAGCCTGCTGAAAACATTCGGGCCCCACAGCTGATTGCTGCCTTCGAGCGTAGCGAGGCCCAGGGGGGGGGGCCCTAGAAGGGGGGTTACTGTTAGGTCTCGAGTTCCCGCTTCTGCACAGGGGGAATCTCGAGCCATCTCCACTGCGGTCTCCCATTCTTATCCAGCCGCAGTGGAGTCTGCTCAGCAGGGACATCGGTCCCAGCGTCTTGCTCAGTCTCACGCTGTACAGAGAGTTGCTGCTGCTTCTTCAGCTTCTGCCATTAAAGTCAGTGCTGGTCAGCAGCGAGCGGACTTCTCTGGGACTAAGTCCTTGTCTGCACACACTGAGCATGCCCAGGGCAAGATCTCCCATTGGAGATCGAGGGTCATGTGCTCAGGCTCTGCAGCACATTCCATTGGTCCTCTTGGCAGGTCTTGGAAGGGCAAAGTTTCTGTGGCCACTTCCTGTGCTGCAACTATATAAACTGCGCATGACCGCACGGCCATGCGCTAGTGTACTATTGTCAATGTGTGTATGTTGTGAGTGCAAGTCGTCCTTGGATACCCCTACCCTATTGAATGTCTGTTCGCGGAAGGTGTATGGCTGCTATCTAGCGCCCGACTTAGCCTACAGCACAAATCACACATTACAGCGTCCAGTTGCTGTGACCGCCAGTACGGCGCCGTGCACTTCCTCTGTGCTTTCCTTACCCAAGTCTGGGTGGTTAGTGGCGTTCGTCAGTGCGGCACCGCATGTACTCTTGTGCCTTAAAATCGTTATTTAGTTTCTTTACACACCCAGTTGCGGTATTATGCCAGCAAGGGTCTAATCGGACTTCAATCCTTGTTGGGGTTGAGTTCGCTGACTAATTGCTCGCGCTCTATGTGCGGTACCGCGGTCCTGTGACGCAACAGGATCGCTTCCTTCACGTTGGGTGAAGTTTAACCCTCGTGTGTATTCTTATGAGTACCGCCATATAGTCCGTCGTTACTTGGCAGCAGGTTCCATCTCTGCACGGTGGACCCCGGGCTGCGAACGCACCATACTCTATTTGTCTTAATATTTGGTGCGTTCCGCTAGCCCTAACACCGTGTTAGCCAGAAAAATCGATGTGAATACTTTTCTGCTCAGTGATGACAAAAGTATTCTCAGAGTGATACCTTTATTGGCTAACCAGAAAATAATATGTTTGCAGCTTTCAGAGCACAAAAGCTCCTCCTTCAGGCTAATTACAAATAGAAAAAAATCATTTCTGGTTAGCCAGTAAAGGTATCACTCAGAAAATACTTTTATCATCACTGGGCAGAAAAGTATTCACATCGATTTTAGTCACATGAAACATTAAAAATCGGATCAAGTCTTGGATAATTGACACATTGATGAATAGGAAGCATCGCGCAATCACCGCTTATTGTTAACTGATATGGATAGAATCATTGAAATGAGTAACCTTGGTTTATTAATCTGCCTGCTTCCTACCAGGTCCGGACTGGGACTTACATTTAGTCCAGGCATTTGAGACACACAAGTCCTCTTGCTATGAAGAAAATATGAAATATATTTGTCAATTGTGAATTTCTCAAAGTTTATATCACATTTACAGAATACCAATTGCTGACATTATTTCCTTGAGAAAATTCAGATTTCTCTTAATGGCAGGCAAAACCATATTTGTAAAAAAAAATAAAAACCTCAATGATCTTAATTACATCAGTCAAAAAACAATCACATACCTACTTCACCTGGCCCCACAACCAATTGCCGAGATGCTAGATAGGGGATTTGTATAAGTATTGCCCTTCCTAAGGCCAGTCTCACACGTCCAGATAATTCCGGTACCGGAAAAATTGGTACCGGAATTATCCGTGTCCGTGTGCCCGTGCGTTTATGTGGCACATCAGTGTGGCACACGTGTGTCGCCCGTGTGCCGACTGGGTACCACACGAAGCGTGCAGGAGACAGAGCTAGAGATAAGCGCTGTCCCCTGCATCTGGTGCTGAAGCCGCCATTCATATCTTCTCTCCAGCTGCGTTCGCTGGAGAGAAGAGATGAAAAATCCTTTTTTTCTTTTCTCTCGTGTTTAAAATAAAGATCCCTGTCCCCACCCCCCTCCCACCCCCTGTGCCCCCGCCCGCTGTTAATAAAATACTCACCCAGCTCCCTCGCATTGTCCTGTCCTCGCCGCACCTTCTCCTGTATGAGCGGTCACGTGGTGCCGCCCATTACAGTGATGAATATGCGGCTCCACCCCTATGGGAGGTGGAGCCGCATATTCATGACAGTAATGGGCGGCACGTTACCACTCATACAGGAGAAGCTGCGGCGAGGACAGGAAGCAGCGCCAGCGAGGGAGCCGGGTGAGTATTTTATTAACAGCGGGCGGACACACAGGGAGTGGGAGGGGGGTGGGGACAGGGATCTTTATTTTAAACACGAGAAGAAGAAAAAAAAGATTATTCATATCTTCTCTCCAGCGAACGCTGCTGGAGAGAAGATATGAATGGCGGCTTCAGCACCATGTGGGGGCGACAGCTCTTACTGTAGCGCAGTCTCCTGCACAGCACACGGACTGCACACGGACAGCGTCCATGTGCGGTATGTGTTTTACATGGACCCATTGACTTTAATGGGTCCGTGTAATCCGTGCGCTCCCATGAACACTGACATGTCTCCGTGTTTTGCACACGGACAAACAGTCCATGAAATCACGCTGACATGTGCAGAGACACATTGATTTCAATGTGTCTACGTGAGTCAGTGTCTCCGGTACGTGAGGAAACTGTCACCTCACGTACCGGAGCCACTAACGTGTGAAACTGGCCTAACAGAGGAAATAAAGATTTACTATAAATTAAATGCAATTCCATAATTCATGCTGGACCTCTTTACTTTTGATTAATAGGCAATATTGGGATGCTGTACAGCAAAGTAATCTTTTTAAAATAAAGTTACACCATCTATTCTAAACACTAGATGAGGTACAACATATAAATCCATGAAAACAAACAGGACAAAATAATACATAATGAACCAGATATATTTTTATTAAATACAAAAATAAAAAAAACTTATACAAAAATGGAAAATCCAGAAAAGATTTTTTTAAACGCAATATGTGAAGCAGCCAACTAAAAGGACGCTACACCACACCGTAAAAAGACTGACAAATTACAAAAGGGGTCTCGAGAAACTATGGTATGGTGCATAATAATAATCAATTGTACAGTGCAACCTTATATAAATGCGTGGCTAATATGAGGGAGATCATAAATGTTTCTGAAACCACACAAAGCTAATGGCCTAATAATCTAGCCATGGATTATATTCTAATGAAAAATATGAACAAATTATACTATGAGGAGGAGCATGATAACTCATCAATAGACAAAGAAATAATCACGGTATCTGTTTATGTCGCAAAAAAAATAAACTGTGATGACTAAAAATGAGCAGTGAATATATAAATTAGCCAATAAATGGTGACAAAACCATGGAACCAAAGCAGACCAAGATGACAATGGATAATTATTATACCGAAGTATGGGGTAACGCCAGGTATCGCTAAATATAAAATGATGAAAAGGCCTAACCCCCCCCAAGCAATAATAATGCATATTAACCCCTTTACGACTGATGAGGTATATTTATACATGCATTGGAAATTGTCCTTGCTTCTATGCTAAACATAGGGAACAAATAAAGTGTGAATGCATTCCAGTATTACCAGTATACAGTACAGGCCATTAAGGAATGTTTTGTCTATAACCCTGAGCTATACATAGCTGCGTCAGAGTATACGAAGATTCATATCTGACAGAAGAAGAGCCCTTTATCTCATACATGGACAGTTTACATCCTCCAGAGCCATTCTTAAAGAGTGGTTATGTCATTCCAGTTTAAGAGGTCTTTCCTGCCCTGTTTCCCCGATAGTAAGACACCCACGAAAGTAAGACGTAGTGGGGTTTTTAGCGGGGTCGGCTAATGTAAGACGTACCCCGAAAGTAAGATGTAGTAAATACCGTAGTGCTGAGTAGTGTCGGGGTCGGCCGAAACTCTATGGTTCCCAGGGTCTGAAGGAGAGGGGTAACTCTCCTTCAGGCCCTGCGATCCATATTTAAGTGTAAAATAAAGAATTAAAATAAAAAATATCGCTATACTTACCCTCTGACGCGCCCTTGTACTAACCGGGAACCTTCCTTCCTTCGAATCAGCGCTTCCAGGACCTGCGGTGACGTCGCGGCTTCTGATTGGTCGTGCGAGCGGTCATATGGGCGGTCGTGCGAGCGGTCACATGGGCGGTCACGCGACCAATCACAAGCCGCGACGTCACCGCGACATCACCGCAGGTCCTGGAAGCGCTGATTCGAAGGAAGGAAGGAAGGTTCCCGGTTAGTACCAGGGCGCGTCAGAGGGTAAGTATAGCGATATTTTTAATTTTAATTATTTATTTTACACTTAAATATGGATCGCAGGGCCTGAAGGAGAGTTACCCCTCTCCTTCAGACCCTGGGAACCATCGAGTTTCGGCCGACCCCGACACTACTCAGCACTACGGTATTTACTATGTCTTACTTTCGGGGTACGTCTTACATTAGCGTTCCTGGGAACCATCCAGGGATACCTTCCGATACTTGTGTCCCATTGACTTGTATTGGTGTCGGTATCGGCGATATCCGATATTTTTCGGGTATCGGCCGATACTATCCAATACCGATACTTTCAAGTATCGGACGGTATCGCTCAACACTAGTACGGTAGTAAACTGTACGTTGGAAAAAAAAACGCAGCGTTTTTTTTTCCAATGTAAGACATACCCCGAAAGTAAGACGTAGTGGGACTTTTGAGTGGTAAAAGAATGTAAGACACTGTCTTACTTTCGGGGAAACACGGTAAGTAGTGACCCTTCCCATAGGAAGCTCATATTTCATGATAATGCAGTCATTCATTTTAACCCCTTCCCCACATATGATGTACCGGTACATCATATTTAGCAATATTTAGCAATGACTTGCCGAAATATGACATACTGGTATGTAATGAAGATCTTGTGGACACAGGAGCTGTGCCTGCACGATCGCTGTCAGGGGCTTGGCTTACGTCATAGCCGATCTCTGGCTGTTACAGCTAGAGGTTGTTAAGCCTTGTTTCTTTAACTCCCTAAATGCCACGATCAATAGTAATTACAGCATTTAAAAGGTTAGGAGAGAAAGAGAGCTCCCTCTCCCACACGATCGGCATCACAGAGACTAAATCGTGGTATCCTGATGGTTTCCATGGCAGAAATAGGTCGGATTATTACCTCCTTGTTTGTCAGCTATGATGACCTGTTAGACCAATCAAGGAGCACAGTCTAAAGGGCATTCTGTAAGTGTAACTCTGACAGGTCTAATCCATCGCAATTCATTTTACCAGTGATCAGAGTAATAAAAGTTAAAATCCATTAAGTTTATGATGTGAAAAAAAGTTTTTAAAAAATTGCAAAAAAAAAAAATATCGCAAAATGAAGAACAAATAATGAAGAAAATGTTATACTAATAAATATGTATATTTATGTAAAAACAAAAATAAACCAAAAAGTACACCTATTTGTTGTTGTCCTGTCCAGAATAACCCGATCTAGAAAAGTAAAACACTAATTAAACCCCTTCAGTGAACAATGTAAGGAAAATATAAATCGTGGCAAAAAGCAATACTTTTCCATCATACCGCTAAAAGAAGTGGAACAAAATGCAATCAAAAGGTCAAATGTAACTGAAAATGGTATTGGTGAAAATATCATTTTGTCTAGCAAAAAACAAGATAACACAAAAAATAGGGTTAATCTCAATTATAAGACTTCAAAATAATGACAATAACTGACAAGGAAAAAACTCCTCAAACATCAAATAAAAATTATAAGAAATCTTTATGGAATAAATAGAAAGAATTGCTGAAAACATTTTAAAAAGGAGATTTTTATGTGCTTGAAAATTTGAAAATGCTACTTATAAAAACTTCAGCTCATCCCAAAAAAAACAAGTCCCCACATGATTCTGTCAGCAGAAATCTGGAAAAATTATACCTTTCAATATATGGTCATTTAAAAACTTTTCTTTACAAAAAAAACATTTTTTTTGTGTATGATAGCAGCCAAAAGTAACCAGACCCAAAGAATAAAGCTTTCTAATCACTTATACTCTACGAGAAACAGTGTAAAAAAAAAAAAATTCTTAACCTGCTGTTGACTTGTTTATTCTGCCTTTCAAAGCTTGCAGGAAAGCTTGGCTCACATTTACCCAGTGCCCTACACTGAGTCACTTTAGACGTTGTCTAGCCTATGATTCAGCAGTGTCCATCTTTTTAAGTGTGCATAAAAGCATTGTCGGCCACAGTTTTGTGCACCTCTGAAACAAAAGACAGCACTGAACAGAGGCCAGATGGAGTCTAGACTGTAACCCTGCTGCCTCATTATAGTGAACGGATTCCTCTGGGAGTTTCATCTGAATCACATAACTTGGAGATTTAAATGGAAACCCCGATGTAAGTGCTCAGCGCTGAGCAAAGGATAAATGTGATACAAAATGTTTTGAAAAATGTTACCAATAAACTTTTCAACTCTATCCACAAAAAAAAGGGCCCAAATCAGGTCTATCGTATGTCAACGTAAATACAAGGGACTTCCGTGTTATTGGAAAGGCTTTGGAAAAGCACTATGGCTCCTCACCCCCTGAAAAGCACACCAGGGAAATCCACACTCCAAAATCCATATCCCCACTCCCTCCTGAGCCCCAAAGTATGCCTAAACTGCAGCTAGTAACCACTAGAGATGAGCAAACATGTTTGTAAAACATTTGACATTCTCAAATTTGGCACGAATGATTTGGCTTTGTGTTCAGGTTCACAAGCATTTTAACTTAAAGTCGGCAAAATTTGGTCACAGTTTGGTAAATCATTGCTTTTCACTAAAGCTTTTTTGTTATTATTTTGGCTAGGATAGTGGTGCAGTATGATGAGCAGGGGTGAAGGGGGGACGTGTTTGATGAAGGGAGGAGGTGTGTCTAGGTCAAAGAAGCTGCAGAGCGTAATATTTTTTTCTTTAATAACTTAATATGTGAACATTCTGGCAGCCAATCAGGGTGCAGAAACCATTCACAATGTCATGACACAAGGTTTTATTTGATTGGATGCCGAAGTCACATGTCCCTGGCCATATAATAAGTGGACATCTTGTTTTGCTGGTACCATTTTCTCAGTGATACAGTGCAGAGAAGCCGCTCCAGATGCAAGTGTTGCAAGTGAACTTGTCAGTTATCGAGATAAGATCCTGCCCTATGTGAAATCGATCTTCAAGAATCTAACTAGATCATGCAAAAACTTTATTGCTGTCTCAGTAGGCCCAATTTGCTAATCTAACCGTTTGTGATAAAACTGTGTTTCAGTAAGAAATCAGAAGGCCAGGTTTTCACTTATAAATAGTTAGCCCCAATATTAGGATGCAGCCAGGAGGCCCAATTTTCTAATCCAAATCATTTGTGATAAAGCTGTATTTTATTGAGAAATCAGAAGGCCAGATTTCCACTTAAAAATTGTTAGGTTTACCAGTGTTGTTCAGGCACACTATCAAACAAAAAAAAAGTGATTGTTCATTTAATGACAGGCGACTGACAGGTGTGGAACTAAGGTTGTGAAAAAGCAGGTTGCTAAATGGGATGGGTACATAAAACATGAGTGGAAAGGGCGAATAATCTTGGTGTTTGACATGTACCTGGGTTAGGTGTTTATGTTAATGAAATCTCAACTGAATAAACAACTTCTCATCCTATCCAAAGACCACTGACAACATCTATGGTGTGAATCCAGATGCATCTTTGTAGCTCAGAAGAGCAGGTGGAGGAGGAGGAAGATGAGGAGCCAACATTGCAGCTTCCCACGCCGACACAAAGTAATGCAACCGTGACAAGCACTGCATCCTCGGCCCAACTCCGGCTGTGGCCAGCGCTGGTATCGAGTGTGCAGGTCGCAGGTGCTGCAAATGTTGCCTAGCTTGGGCTTTTTTTGAGACCGCAAAAGGATGACCAAACTCATGTTATCTGTCAAATTTGCAACAAAAACACTCAGTAGAGGCAAAAATTGCATTAATTTGACAAAGAAGCGGCACATGCATGATCAACATGCCTGTTTTTGGGAAT
Organism: Ranitomeya imitator; assembly: GCF_032444005.1. Taxonomy (NCBI): domain Eukaryota; kingdom Metazoa; phylum Chordata; class Amphibia; order Anura; family Dendrobatidae; genus Ranitomeya; species Ranitomeya imitator. The sequence continues at coordinate 117,387,026 of NC_091289.1, forward strand.
CTTACTGCATTAAAATGCCGACTTGCGGGCCTCTTTAACCACCGGCCATCCCCTCAACCCCCATCTGCTGCTTCTTCTTCCTCCAACACCATGCCAAGTCTTCTCAGACAGATCTCTGGCCTCAGAAACTTCACTTGTTTACCCCCTACAGTCAAGGTGAGTGAGAACTCGTCAGCTATTACGGTAGTGGGCATGACTACTATTTTTGTGTCACCCAGCAAAGCACATTTTTATGAATCTACCATAACATCTCCACTTGCACCTCACTCAAATTCCAGCAGTTTATCCTGTTCTCCACACTCCACCCTCTTTAAGCACAGTCTTGCAGCTGTGGTCACGCAAAAGAATGTTTTCTCCTAGACAAGCCAAAGCTAATAGCGTGAACTCCACCATCTACAATAAGAAGGCCGTGAAAATGTTGCCTTTCCACATGCTGGATACAGACGGTTTCAGAAAGCTGATGGCCATCACAGTCCTCCAGTACCAGTTGCCCAGTCGCCATTACTTCTGAGAAAACTGTGCCTGCATTATACCAGCATGTCGCAGACAACATCACCTATTCCCTGAAAATATGTATGTCTGCCAGGGTGCATTTAATCACTGACACTTGGATTAGCAAACATGAGCAGGGGTGTTACATCTTGCTGACTGGGCACTAGGCGACTCTGGTGGCTGTGGGGGAAGGTGGTCAAGGGGCTGCTCAACTTGTCTGTGAATCTCCAAGGCTTGCAGGACAAACCTATGTATCCAATATTTCCCTGCACCACCGTACTGTGCAGCCATGGCTCATTGCATTCAGGCACTGTTCAAATTAATTTGCCTTTGGGATCACAGTCAAATGGACTTTGTTTGCTGTCCACAACTCTTGAGCTAAGTTGGAGCAATGGCTGTCTCCAATGAACTTGGACCCAGGGAAGGCAATGAGTGATAACGGAGCAAACCTGGTGGCTGTCCTATGCCAAAGTAACCTCACACACATGCCTTGCAGGTCTCACTTCCTCAACCAATTGGTACAGCAATTTCTCTGCCACTATCCAGGCCTGAATGCGCTTGCTGTATTCTTACTTCTGACAATCGCACCCCGCAGGTCATCGACTTGAATCGCTACAGATGTCGTTCTGATTTACAATGTTCCCACATGGTGGAATTCCACTCTGCACTTGTTGCAGCGACTATGGCAGCAGCGACAAGCCCTGGTGCAGTATGTCATTTTGCATAGCCTGAGTAAACAGTCTGGACGTGGTGCAAATCTTCTTGTGGAGTGGGCACAGGTGAAGGACCTCTTCACCATTCTGCACAGATTTGAAATAGCTACTAAGATGAGTAACGCTGACAATGCCATCATCAGCATCACTATTCCTGTCATCTACATGTTAGATAACAGTTTGAGTAGACTGTGTGAGGAGGTGGTGGTCCCAAAGGAAGAGGTGAAAGCAGAGGAGAATGCGGAAGGGATAACAATACCTCAAATTTCCAGACTGTCGTTGCACAGGTGTGTGACATGGGAGGGTGGCTTACAGTGATCGAGGCGAGCTGATGGTATCAGGCAAACTGTTAAGGTACCGTTACACTAAACAATTTACCAACGATCACGACCAGCGATACGACCTGGCCGTAATCGTTGGTAAATCGTTGTGTGGTCGCTGGGGAGCTGTCACACAGACAGCTCTCTCCAGCGACCAACGATCCGGGGAAAGACTTCGGCATCGTTGAAACTGTCTTCAATGATGCCGAAGTCCCCGGGTAACCAGGGTAAACATTGGGTTACTAAGTGCAGGGCCGCGCTTAGTAACCCAATATTATAATAATAATCTTTATTTTTATATAGCGCTAACATATTCCGCAGCGCTTTACAGTTTGGCACACATTATCATCACTGTCCCTGATGGGGCTCACAATCTAGAATCCCTATCAGTATGTCTTTGGAATGTGGGAGGAAACCGGAGTGCCCGGAGGAAACCCACGCAAACACGGAGAGAACATACAAAACTCTTTGCAGATGTTGTCCTGGGTGGGATTAGAACCCAGGACCCCAGCGCTGCAAGGCTGCTGTGCTAACCACTGCGCCACCGTGCTGCCCAATATTTACCCTGGTTACCATTGTAAAAGTAAAAAAAAAACACTACATACTAACATTCTGATGTCTGTCACGTCCCCCGGCGTCCACAGGGTTAAAACTGCTTTCGGCAGGAGTGCTGCTAATGCACGTGCTGAAGCCGAGAAGATTCCCTGCACTGACTGTCATCGCTGGCAGTAACAGCAGTGACGTCACCGCTGGGCTCTGCTTTACGGCCGGCACTGACAGTCAGTGCAGGGAAGCTCTCGGACGGAGTGCGTGCATTAGCAGCGCTCCTGCCGAAAGCATTTTTAACCCTGTGGACGCCGGGGGATGTGACAGACATTGGAATGTGAGTATGTAGTGTTTTTTTTTTTTTTTTTACTTTTACAATGGTAACCAGAGTAAATATCAGGTTACTAAGCACGGCCTTGCACTTAGTAGCCCGATGTTTACCCTGGTTACAGGTGAACACATCGCTAGATCGGCATCACACACGCCAATCTATCGATGACAGCGGGGTGGTCAGCGACCAAAAAAAGGTCCTGATCATTCCTCACGACCAACGATCTCCCAGCAGGGGCCTGATCGTTGGTCGCTGTCACACATAAGGAGATCGTTACCGAGATCGTTGCTACATCACAAAAAAAACGTGACGTTGCAACGATATCGTTAACGATATCGTTATGTGTGAAGGTACCTTTAGTGAAGGTGAAGGAGCCAAAGAAGAAAGGGAGGAGGACGAGGTGATGGATGTGTAACAGTCAGGAGATGAAGAGGATAATGATGCCCTTTCTGTTGTCTGCAGATGGTGGGAGGAGATGGAGGAAGCAACCTTGAGTGTTATCCTGCCACAAACACAGCAGAGACTTGAACCTCATGGAAAAACTTGACACGAGTGCCATCTTGCTGCACTAAATTCAACATGATGCCTGTATTCTTAGGGTTAGAAATAATGCTGACTATTGGGTTGCCACTCTAGTTACAAGAATAAATTTAGCCAGATGCTTCCCCCCCAGAAAGGGATGTGCGCATGCTGAAGTATGGAAACACACTTGTAGACAATCTTAAGAGTGGTTTTCCCCATGATAACAGTGAGGCAGTGAATACTTATGACCGTGAGATATTTCAGTTTTTCTTTTTTAATAAAGTTGCAAAAATTTCTACATTCAATTTGTAGTGGATGCTTCCCTGAAACGGAAAGTACTTGCAAGCAGCATAATACATAGAATAGCAGGTTTACCCAGAATCCTTTGCAGTAGGCGGAGCTATGCAAATCATCTCTTTCCACCCCAGTCTAATCCACAGTGCTTGGAACCGCCAAGCGTGCAATGCTGCGGATTAGTTTCTAAATTTACACAGCCAACCAATTCCTACCTGTGGATACATGTTTCGGGCTTTAGGCCCTCATCAGCACAGGGCTGGAATTGGTTGGCTGTATGGAGTGGGGCTCGGTGAGCAAGCGATACATATATGCTAGCCACCTTAGGGAGAGACCCAAGTTGGGCTAAATGTAGTGGGACGAAAGAGACCGAAAAGCCCTCTACTTTAAGGAAATACATAGTGGATGCTTCCCTGAAACGGAAAGTACTTGCAAGCAGCATAATACAAAGAATAGCAGGTTTACCCAGAATCCTTTGCAGTAGGCGGAGCTATGCAAATCATCTCTTTCCACCCCAGTCTAATCCACAGCGCTTGGAACCGCCAAGCGTGCAATGCTGTGGATTAGTTTCTAAATTTACACAGCCAACCAATTCCTACCTGTGGACACGTGTTTCGGGCTTTAGGCCCTCATCAGCACAGGGCTGGAATTGGTTGGCTGTATGGAGTGGGGCTCGGTGAGCAAGCGATACATATATGCTAGCCACCTTAGGGAGAGACCCAAGTTGGGCTAAATGTAGCGGGACGAAAGAGACCGAAAAGCCCTCTACTTAAAGGAAATACATAGTGGATGCTTCCCTGAAACGGAAAGAACTTGGCTGTGTAAATTTAGAAACTAATCCGCAGCATTGCACGATTGGCGGTTCCAAGCGCTGTGGATTAGACTGGGGTGGAAAGAGATGATTTGCATAGCTCCGCCTACTGCAAAGGATTCTGGGTAAACCTGCTATTCTTTGTATTATGCTGCTTGCAAGTACTTTCCATTTCAGGGAAGCATCCACTATGTATTTCCTTTAAGCAGAGGGCTTTTCGGTCTCTTTCGTCCCGCTACATTTAGCCCAATTTGGGTCTCTCCCTAAGGTGGCTAGCATATATGTATCGCTTGCTCACCGAGCCCCACTCCATACAGCCAACCAATTCCAGCACTGTGCTGATGAGGGCCTAAAGCCCGAAACACGTGTCCACAGGTAGGAATTGGTTGGCTGTGTAAATTTAGAAACTAATCCGCAGCATTGAACGCTTGGCGGTTCCAAGAGCTGTGGATTAGACTGGGGTGGAAAGAGATGATTTGCATAGCTCCGCCTACTGCAAAGGATTCTGGGTAAACCTGCTATTCTTTGTATTATGCTGCTTGCAAGTACTTTCCATTTCAGGGAAGCATCCACTATGTATTTCCTTTAAGTAGAGGGCTTTTCGGTCTCTTTCGTCCCGCTACATTTAGCCCAACTTGGGTCTCTCCCTAAGGTGGCTAGCATATATGTACATTCAATTTGTACATTAATGAGAAAAAACTAACTTTTTTGAATTTATCAAATGGCTGCAATGAAACAAATAGTGAAAGATTTAAAGAGGTCTGAATATTTACCGAACCCACTGTATGTTTGTAGTCATTGTACTGGCTGCAATACACATGACTTAGGACGCAAACCCAGCTTTCTGACACTAGACACCAAAATCATTTGGTAAACTTCAGGTTTCATGATGACTTGCACACAGTCAAATCAACCAGTGCCAGAAGCAGCAAAATAACCTCAAACCATCTTTGAACTGCCACCATATTTGATGTATCATGTTCTTTTGTTTGTAAGCCTCATTTTGTTTTCAGTAAACAGTAGAAGGATGTGCTTTACTAAAATGCTCTGTCTTGGTCTCATCTATCCACACATTGTTTTCCAAGAAGGAATTTGACCTTGTCACCTACATTTTGGAAAACAGCAGTCTAGCTTTTTTACTTCTCTGTGTCAGAGTCCTCCTGGGTCTCTTGCCTTAGCATTTAATTTCATTCAAAAGTCAACAGTCAGTGTTCACTGACAATGATACACTCTGAGCCTGCAGGACAGCTTGAATTTCTGTGGAATTAATCAATTTAATGACCAAAGAACTATGGCTGGAAATCATCTTCATGGTAGAAAGGCGACCAAAAATCCACACCTTCATGGAACCAATGCCAAGTGACTAAACTATGCACAAAAATATATAGGAACAATGATACTGAAAAATGGCAGCATGTTCTTTGGATTGATAAATCAAAATGTGAAATATTTGGCTGTTATAGAAGTCACTTTGCTCAACACAGAGAATAGTTTCTTTGTGGGTTTCTTTAAAATTTGCAGAGAAATTGGCTCATTCAATCAGCTTATCAGTGGAGCATTGACTTGCTGTAGTTCCTAGCAAAATCATAAAACTTGAAACTCAGTAGCTGAACTAGGGCCTCATAAATGCATATCCTTGATGCATACACAGTATAATCTGACATGCCGAAAAATTGTAAGAATACAAAAACAAATTATCCATGCCACCTTACATGAGTAAAGTATCTGCTTATGTATTCTGTTGAAACTGCGGCTGGCAAATATACTGTATATGGTATACTATGGAGAATATTCTGGGCAGATTTAAAAATCTACCTAAAGAAAAACTATTTTCGAAATAACTATGTTTAACAAGACACTGAAAAATTAAAACTGCACTGTGATTGATTGCTATGGGTTAACAAAAAGACTGATTTCTTTTACACAATTTAAAAATTACGCCCCCCTTCAAAAGTAAATATAAATGATATTTCTGCATAATTTCCAATATTTTCCTTTATAAAATGTTTCATGTTTTGACTCAAATTGGTGTTTTTTTAAGATTTTATACCTTGATATTTTATTATTTGCTTGCTAGTATTACAAATTATGATATTATTTCTATATCATCACTGTAAAGTTATAGGAAACTTTCTTTTTCTTCATTTTCTACATTTTCTAAATAGCCATTTTTATTTGCATCATCGTTTTTTTTTGTTCTTAGTAACATGCAAAGCTCCTCGACTTCTACATGGAAAATACACCTTGATTGAAGAAGAATTTGCAAATGGAGCATATTTGCAGTATGAATGTGATAAAGGTTATATGACACAAAAACGCAACCTTTTTGCCACTGCCCAGTGTCTTGATGGAATATGGTCTGAATATCCGAAGTGTATAGGTAAGAAAATTGATAGTAGGAAAACAATGATTAAGAGCATAAATATAAAATATACTGAACAAAAATATAAATGCAACACTTTTTTTGTTTGCCCCATTCATGAGCTGAAGTCAAAATTTGAAGACTTCTTCTTTATACATAAAAGTCATTTTTCTCTCAAATATTGTTCACAAATTTGCCTAAATCTGTGTGTTTCACACGTCCTGAAATTTCTGGTACTGGATATAACAGTACCGGAGAAATCAGTATCTGTGTGTTTGTCTGCACGTGTGTACATGTGTGTAATACTTGTGGTATATGTGCGGTAATCGTATGTCGCCCCTCTGCAGAATCAGTACTACATGTACCGGCACATGGGAATCAGCGGTATTTTTAGCACTGTTCCCTGGTGCAAGGTGCTGAAGACAGCTCTCATCATTCTCCCCTGCTATGATGGCAATCAGCACGAGCAGAGGAGAATATTGAGAGTCATATTCAACTGATAACAGCAAAAGCAGATGATGGCTGATGGGACTACTACTCTCATCAACCTACAGCTGCTGCCAAGAATAACAGTGAGAGCAGGCACCGGCTGATGGCATTTTTCATCAGCCGCTGCCTACACTATACATAAATAAGGGACAAAAATGTAATGGGTGCCCCTGTATTTTTGATAACCAGCCAGACAAAACTGACAGCTGCGGGCTGCAACCCTCAACTGTCAGCTTCAGCCAGGCTGCTAATCAAGAGTAGAGGGGTCCCCACTGTTAGGGCTAGCGGAACGCACCAAATAATTAGCAAGATGGTATAAGGTGGCCCGGGGACCACTGTGCAGAGATGGAACCTGCTGCTGAGTAATGACGGACTATATGGTGATATAATGTGGATACACACACGGGTAAGGCTGCTTTCACACATCAGGTTTTTTGTTTCAGGCTAAATCCGGCAAGTTTGCTAAAAAACGGATCCGGCATAAATTGTGAAAAACTGATGCACCGGATCCGTTTTTTAGCTGGATCTGGCTCTCTGTACTGCGCATGGTTTTTGACTTCCTGGTGGGAGGAGAGAGAGAGAGAGAGAGAAAGAGAGAGAGAGAGATATTTCATGCCAGAATCCAAAACAAAGCTTCTGGGCATGCTCAATGTGTAAAAAACGGATTCGGTCACCGGAAACGTTCATTGACACATCAGTTCCATGTGTTTATTGCCGGAAACGTCCCTTCAGGCTTTTTCGCCGGACGTTGCAGGAGACGTTTTTTGTGTCCGGCAAAAAAGCCTGAAGGGACGGATCCGGCGCAAAACAGATGAAACGCATGTCCTTCAGGCACAATCCGGCGCTAATACAACTCTATGGGAAAAAAACGGATCAGGCGTAAGAAAAAAATTGATCCGGATTGTGCCTGAAAGTGCCGGATTGTGCCTGAAACCAAAAACCTGATGTGTGAAAGCAGCCTTAGCTCCACCCGGTATGAAGGAAGCGAACCCTGTTGTGTCACAGGGCCGCAGTACCGCAAAAAGAGCGCAAGCAAGGAGTCACAGAACTCTATCCGAAGGCTCATTGAAAGAGTTCCTCTAGACCTCTTGTGCTCAACACCGCTACTGGGGTGTCAGAGTTAAACAGAAACAATAATTAAATGCACAAGAGTGCGTGTAGTGCCGTTCTGGTGGACGCCACTAACCACCCAGACTTGGGTCAGGAAAGCACTCTATTAGTGCACGGCGCTGCACTGGCGGTCACTGCAATTCAACGCTGTATCGTGTGTTAGGTGCAGGTAGCACTGTCAGGCACTAGATAGCAAGCATCCACCATGCGCGAGCAGTCAAAAACACTAGGAAGGGGGATGATTAAAGAGCGACAGTCACATCTACACACACACGATTTCAAGTATACACTAGCACATGGCCGAGCGGCCATGCAAACCTTTTATAGCAGCATTGCTATGGGACCTTCCAGATAGTCCAATAGGAGCCGCAACAGGACCTGAGCATGTAACCCCCGACCTCCAATGGGAGTTTGGCCCATGGGCATGCTGACTATGGGAAAAGCAGGACTTAGTCCTAGAAAGACCTGCTCGCTGCTGATCAGTGCTGGCTACAAAAGCAGAGCCTGTAAGGGCAGCAGTAACCAGTTGTACAGTATCAGCTTGAGCCAGACGCTGGGACTGACCGAGATGGTTCGAGATTCCCCTGTGCAGAGGTGGCAACTCGACACCCACACTGTTTTTTAAAATTATTTAAATAAATAATTAAAAAAAACAGTGTGGAGTTCCCTTCATTTTTGGCAGCCAGCATCCAGCATCAGGGAACAGTGCTAACAGTACCACTGCTTCCCAGGCACCGCCATGTGTCATACTGATGACTAGGGTTGAGCGAAACGGATCAGACAAATTAAAAAAAAAAAATCGCTGACTTTCGGCAAAGTCGGGTTTCATGAAACCCAACCCGATCCTATTGTGGGATCGGCCATGAGGTCGGCAATCTTTGCGCCAAAGTCGCGTTTCATATGATGTGTTCAGTGCCATTTCTCAGCCAATGAAGGTGGACGCAAAGTGTGGGCAGCGTGATGACCTAGGTCTCGGTCCCCACCATCTTAGAGAAGGGCATGACAGTGATTGGCTTGCTTTCTGCGGCATCACAGGGGCTATAAAGGGGCGTGTATGCCGACCGTCATCTTACTTCTGCCGATCTCAGCATAGGGAGAGGTTGCTGCAGCTTCATCAGAAGAAGGGATGTATAGTTAGGGAGGGAAGATTAACCCCCAAACCGCTTGTGCTGTAGTGATTTCCACTGTCCAACCTCACCCTTTTTTGCAGTGACAGTGGAGGCTATATTTTTGTGCATCAGCTCTGTAGCTTATTAGGCTCCCTTATAAGGCTCCCTGATAGCTGCATTGCTGTTTGCACGCTGCTGTACAAACCAACTGCTTTTTTAAAAGCAAAAATCCTGTTGCTCCTTTCTGCACAGTTATCTTGTTAATTTGTCCACAGTGCACTTGTGTGCAGCAGTCCTTTTTATTGCTGCCATACTTGTCCTGAGATCATTGTAGGGAGATTGAAATTGTACTACAGTCCTTGTATTTTTTCATATATCTTCCAGCCACTTACATTGTCTTGTGTTACACACTGGGCAAGAGCAGTTATCATGTGCATGGAGAGTGTGGAGACAGATGAATAGCAGGGTGCAGATTCAGAATAATATTTGGAAGGAGGGAACAGGGCAAAGTTAGTTTACTGAGTAGTTCATGTAGTAGGCTTGTTTGAAGAGATGGGTTTCTAAAGCGCGCTTGAATAGGTTGGGGCTAGGTATCAGCCTGATCGTCTGGGGAAGTGCATTCCAGAGAACTGGCGGAGCACGAGAGGAGTATTGGAGACAGAGGTGCGAAGTTCGGATTACGGGGGATGTTAGTCTTAGGTCATTTGTAGAATGGAGTGCACGTGTAGGGCGATAGACAGAGATGAGAGAGGAGATATAAGGCGGTGCAGAACTGTGGAGAGCTTTGTGGGTGAGAGAAATGAGTTTATACTGGACCCTGTAGCGAATGGGTAGCCAGTGTTATGACTGGCACAAGATGGAGGCATCAGTGAAGCGGCTGGACAGAAATATGACCCTGGCTGCCGCATTCAAGATGGTGTCATTGGGGGAATTGGGTAGACTAAAGCTGATTAGCCGGGCCCCTGCGATATCCCTCAGACTAGGGAAAACCCTGTCTGTCCCTCTCCCAGATTTTACACTGATGGTGTGCTTGTCTGGGCCGCCAGGCCTGACCCTAACTCCTGTTTCAGCCCTATGCTGAAACCTCCACCCGCCACCCAGTGATAAGACCACACACCAACCTACACAGAATGTACAGACAGGGAAAACTGAAAATGTACCACGCCGCAGACACAGGAAAACACTATAATGTGCACACGGCAAAAATAAACACAAATATAGGAAGGAGAAATATGACAAAGGATAATACACCACCAGATACGATACTTCAACTCCTATACCACCACTCCAGACCAAGATCACCAGGCACAAGCTATAATCGGCGACGCCCAAAGTCCAGAATGACTAAAGGCCACGGGCGTGACCCAGCCTCCAACCAGATTACCTGCCAGATTAACCCTGGATAACCTGGATAAAATCTAGCCTGCGCCACTGAGCATAGTAACATAGTAACATAGTTAGTAAGGCCGACAAAAGACATTTGTCCATCCAGTTCAGCCTATATTCCATCATAATAAATCCCCAGATCTACGTCCTTTGTTATGGCTGGCAATCAGGCAACACAGCGTGCAGTAATCAGCGCACATACAGAGATCTGGCAATAACCCAAAACAATAGGACGAGCTCTGAGACGTGGAATCTCTGTAGACTGCAGTACCTGATCTATCCTCACACAACTGGAAGCAGCAGTGGATTGCGCCTATCAACTACCTATGCAACTCGGCACTGCCTGAGGAGCTGACTAGCCTGAAGATAGAAATACAAGCCTGACTTACCTCAGAGAAATACCCCAAAGGAATAGGCAGCCCCCACACATAATGACTGTTAGCAAGATGAAAAGACAAACGTAGGAATGAAATAGATTCAGCAAAGTGAGGCCCGATATTCTAGACAGAGCGAGGATAGCAAAGAGAACTATGCAGTCTACAAAAAACCCTAAAACGAAAACCACGCAAAGGGGCAAAAAGACCCACCGTGCCGAACTAACAGCACGGCGGTGCACCCCTTTGCTTCCCAGAGCTTCCAGCAAAAGATTAAAACAAGCTGGACAGAAAAAACAGAAAACAAACTAGAAGCACTTATCTAGCAGAGCAGCAGGCCCAAGGAAAGATGCAGTAGCTCAGATCCAACACTGGAACATTGACAAGGAGCAAGGAAGACAGACTCAGGTGGAGCTAAATAGCAAGGCAGCCAACGAGCTCACCAAAACACCTGAGGGAGGAAGCCCAGAGACTGCAATACCACTTGTGACCACAGAAGTGAACTCAGCCACAGAATTCACAACAGTACCCCCCCCTTGAGGAGGGGTCACCGAACCCTCACCAGAACCCCCAGGCCGACCAGGATGAGCCACATGAAAGGCACGAACAAGATCTGGGGCATGGACATCAGAGGCAAAAACCCAGGAATTATCTTCCTGAGCATAACCCTTCCATTTGACCAGATACTGGAGTTTCCGTCTAGAGACACGAGAATCCAAAATCTTCTCCACAATATACTCCAATTCCCCCTCCACCAAAACAGGGGCAGGAGGCTCCACAGATGGAACCATAGGTGCCACGTATCTCCTCAACAACGACCTATGGAATACATTATGTATGGAAAAGGAGTCTGGGAGGGTCAGACGAAAAGACACCGGATTGAGAATCTCAGAAATCCTATACGGACCAATAAAACGAGGTTTAAATTTAGGAGAGGAAACCTTCATAGGTATATGACGAGAAGATAACCAAACCAGATCCCCAACACGAAGTCGGGGTCCCACACGGCGTCTGCGATTAGCGAAAAGCTGAGCCTTCTCCTGGGACAAGGTCAAATTGTCCACTACCTGAGTCCAGATCTGCTGCAACCTGTCCACCACATAATCCACACCAGGACAGTCCGAAGACTCAACCTGTCCTGAAGAGAAACGAGGATGGAACCAAGAATTGCAGAAAAATGGAGAGACCAAGGTAGCCGAGCTGGCCCGATTATTAAGGGCGAACTCAGCCAACGGCAAAAATGACACCCAATCATCCTGGTCAGCGGAAACAAAACATCTCAGATATGTTTCCAAGGTCTGATTGGTTCGTTCGGTCTGGCCATTAGTCTGAGGATGGAAGGCCGAGGAAAAAGATAGGTCAATGCCCATCCTACCACAAAAGGCTCGCCAGAACCTCGAGACAAACTGGGAACCTCTGTCAGAAACAATATTCTCAGGAATGCCATGTAAACGAACCACATGCTGGAAGAACAAAGGCACCAAATCAGAGGAGGAAGGCAATTTAACCAAGGGCACCAGATGGACCATTTTAGAAAAGCGATCACAGACCACCCAAATGACAGACATCTTTTGAGAAACGGGAAGGTCAGAAATGAAATCCATCGAAATATGTGTCCAAGGCCTCTTCGGGACCGGCAAGGGCAAAAGCAACCCACTGGCACGTGAACAGCAGGGCTTAGCCCTAGCACAAATTCCACAGGACTGCACAAAAGCACGCACATCCCGTGACAGAGATGGCCACCAGAAGGATCTAGCAACCAACTCCCTGGTACCAAAGATTCCTGGATGACCGGCCAGCACCGAACAATGAAGTTCAGAGATAACTTTACTAGTCCACCTATCAGGGACGAACAGTTTCTCGGCCGGACAACGATCAGGTTTATTAGCCTGAAATTTCTGTAACACTCTCCGCAAATCAGGGGAGATGGCAGACACAATGACTCCTTCCTTGAGGATACTCGCCGGCTCAGATAACCCCGGAGAGTCGGGCACAAAACTCCTAGACAGAGCATCCGCCTTCACATTTTTAGAGCCCGGAAGGTATGAAATCACAAAATCAAAACGAGCAAAAAATAACGACCAACGGGCCTGTCTAGGATTCAAGCGCTTGGCAGACTCAAGATAAGTAAGGTTCTTATGATCAGTCAAAACCACCACGCGATGCTTAGCACCCTCAAGCCAATGACGCCACTCCTCGAATGCCCACTTCATGGCCAGCAACTCTCGGTTGCCCACATCATAATTACGCTCAGCAGCAGAAAATTTCCTGGAAAAGAAAGCACATGGTTTGAACACTGAGCAACCAGAACCTCTCTGTGACAAAACCGCCCCTGCACCAATCTCAGAAGCATCAACCTCGACCTGGAACGGAAGAGAAACATCAGGTTGACACAACACAGGGGAACAGCAAAAACGACGCTTCAACTCCTGAAAAGCTTCCACGGCAGCAGAAGACCAATTAACCAAATCAGCACCCTTCTTGGTCAAATCGGTCAATGGTCTGGCAATGCTAGAAAAATTACAGATGAAGCGACGATAAAAATTAGCAAAGCCCAGGAATTTCTGCAAACTTTTTAGAGATGTCGGCTGAGTCCAATCCTGGATGGCCTGAACCTTAACCGGATCCATCTCGATAGTAGAAGGGGAAAAGATGTACCCCAAAAATGAAACTTTCTGCACACCGAAGAGACACTTTGATCCCTTCACGAACAAGGAATTAGCACGCAGTACCTGGAAAACCATTCTGACTTGCTTCACATGAGACTCCCAATCATCTGAGAAGATCAAAATGTCATCCAAGTAAACAATCAAGAATTTATCCAGATACTCACGGAAAATGTCATGCATAAAAGACTGAAAAACAGATGGAGCATTGGCAAGTCCGAACGGCATCACCAGATACTCAAAATGACCCTCGGGCGTATTAAATGCCGTTTTCCATTCATCTCCCTGCCTGATTCTCACCAGATTATACGCACCACGAAGATCAATCTTAGTAAACCAACTAGCCCCCTTAATCCGAGCAAACAAGTCAGAAATCAATGGCAAGGGATACTGAAACTTAACAGTGATCTTATTAAGAAGGCGGTAATCAATACACGGTCTTAGCGAACCATCCTTCTTGGCTACAAAAAAGAACCCTGCTCCCAATGGTGACGACGATGGGCGAATATGTCCCTTCTCCAGGGACTCCTTCACATAACTGCGCATAGCGGTGTGTTCAGGTACGGACAAATTAAATAAACGACCCTTAGGGAATTTACTACCAGGAATCAAATCGATAGCACAATCACAATTCCTATGCGGAGGAAGGGCATCAGACTTGGACTCTTCAAATACATCCTGAAAGTCCGACAAGAACTCTGGGATGTCAGAAGGAATGGATGACGAAATAGACAAAAATGGAACATCACCATGTACTCCCTGACAACCCCAGCTGGTTACCGACATAGAGTTCCAATCCAATACTGGATTATGGGTTTGTAGCCATGGCAACCCCAACACGACCACATCATGCAAATTATGCAGTACCAAAAAGCGAATAACTTCCTGATGTGCAGGAGCCATGCACATGGTCAGCTGGGCCCAGTACTGAGGCTTATTCTTGGCCAGAGGTGTAGCATCAATTCCTCTCAACGGAATAGGACACCGCAAAGGCTCCAAGAAAAATCCACAACGTTTAGCATAATCCAAATCCATCAGATTCAGGGCAGCGCCTGAATCCACAAACGCCATGACAGAATATGATGACAAAGAGCACATTAAGGTAATGGACAAAAGGAATTTGGACTGTACAGTACCAATAACGGCAGAGCTATCGAACCGCCTAGTGCGTTTAGGACAATTAGAAATAGCATGAGTAGAATCACCACAATAGAAACACAGTCTGTTCAGACGTCTGTGTTCGTGCCGTTCTACTTTAGTCATAGTCCTGTCGCACTGCATAGGCTCAGGCTTACTCTCAGACAATACCGCCAGATGGTGCACAGATTTACGCTCGCGCAAGCGACGACCGATCTGAATGGCCAAGGACATAGACTCATTCAAACCAGCAGGCATAGGAAATCCCACCATTACATCCTTAAGAGCTTCAGAGAGACCCTTTCTGAACAAAGCCGCTAGTGCAGATTCATTCCACAGAGTGAGTACTGACCATTTTCTAAATTTCTGACAATATACTTCTACATCATCCTGACCCTGGCATAAAGCCAGCAGATTTTTCTCAGCTTGATCCACTGAATTAGGCTCATCGTAAAGCAATCCCAGCGCCTGGAAAAATGCATCAACATTACTCAATGCAGAATCTCCTGGTGCAAGAGAAAACGCCCAGTCCTGTGGGTCGCCGCGCAAAAAAGAAATAATAATCAAAACCTGTTGAATAGGATTACCAGAAGAATGAGGTTTCAAGGCCAAAAATAGCTTACAATTATTTCTGAAGCTCAGGAACTTAGTTCTGTCACCAAAAAACAAATCAGGAATCGGAATTCTTGGTTCTAGCATCGATTTCTGATCAATAGTATCTTGAATCTTTTGTACATTTACAACGAGATTATCCATTGAGGAGCACAGAGCCTGAATATCCATGTCCACAGCTGTGTCCTGAAGCACTCTAATGTCTAGGGGAAAAAAAAGACTGAAGACAGAGCTAAGAAAAAAAAATGATGTCAGGATTTCTTTTTTCCCTCTATTGGAAATCATTGAATGGCTCCTTGTACTGTTATGGCTGGCAATCAGGCAACACAGCGTGCAGTAATCAGCGCACATACAGAGATCTGGCAATAACCCAAAACAATAGGACGAGCTCTGAGACGTGGAATCTCTGTAGACTGCAGTACCTGATCTATCCTCACACAACTGGAAGCAGCAGTGGATTGCGCCTATCAACTACCTATGCAACTCGGCACTGCCTGAGGAGCTGACTAGCCTGAAGATAGAAATACAAGCCTGACTTACCTCAGAGAAATACCCCAAAGGAATAGGCAGCCCCCACACATAATGACTGTTAGCAAGATGAAAAGACAAACGTAGGAATGAAATAGATTCAGCAAAGTGAGGCCCGATATTCTAGACAGAGCGAGGATAGCAAAGAGAACTATGCAGTCTACAAAAAACCCTAAAACGAAAACCACGCAAAGGGGCAAAAAGACCCACCGTGCCGAACTAACAGCACGGCGGTGCACCCCTTTGCTTCCCAGAGCTTCCAGCAAAAGATTAAAACAAGCTGGACAGAAAAAACAGAAAACAAACTAGAAGCACTTATCTAGCAGAGCAGCAGGCCCAAGGAAAGATGCAGTAGCTCAGATCCAACACTGGAACATTGACAAGGAGCAAGGAAGACAGACTCAGGTGGAGCTAAATAGCAAGGCAGCCAACGAGCTCACCAAAACACCTGAGGGAGGAAGCCCAGAGACTGCAATACCACTTGTGACCACAGAAGTGAACTCAGCCACAGAATTCACAACAGTCCTTCTACGGAACCTAATAATTGTATGATACAATATTGTTCTGCTCCAGGAAGACATCCAGGCCTCTCTTGAACCCCTCGACTGAGTTCGTTATCGCCACCTCCTCAGGCAAGCAATTCCAGATTCTCACTGCCCTAACAGTAAAGAATCCTCTTCTATGTTGGTGGAAAAACCTTCTCTCCTCCAGACGCAAAGAATGCCCTCTTGTGCCCGTCACCTTCCTTGGTATAAACAGATCCTCAGCGAGATATTTGTATTGTCCCCTTATATACTTATACATGGTTATTAGATCGCCCCTCAGTCGTCTTTCTTCTAGACTAAATAATCCTAATTTCACTAATCTATCTGGGTATTGCAGTTCTCCCATCCCCTTTATTAATTTTGTTGCCCTCCTTTGTACTCTATCTAGTTCCATTATATCCTTCCTGAGCACCGGTGCCCAAAACTGGACACAGTACTCCATGTGCGGTCTAACTAGGGATTTGTACAGAGGCAGTATAATGCTCTCATCATGTGTATCCAGACCTCTTTTAATGCACCCCATGATCCTGTTTGCCTTGGCAGCTGCTGCCTGGCACTGGCATATGGTGGACAAATGTGGAATTACCGCTGTCTGTCGGATGCCGTTGTTATGTAGGCAATCCAGTGACACAGTGTGCCAGCAATCAGAGCACATACAGTGATCTGACAATAACCCAAAAACAATAGAACGAGCTCTGAGACGTGGAATCTCTGTAGACCGCAATACCTGAACCTAACCTATACACAACTAAAAGCAGCTGTGGATTGCGCCTGACACTACCTATGCAACTCGGCACAGCCTGAGGAGCTGACTAGCCTGAAGATAGAAAAACAAGCCTGACTTGCCTCAGAGAAATACCCCAAAGGAAAAGGCAGCCCCCCACATATAATGACTGTTAGCAAGATGAAAAGACAAACGTAGGGATGAAATATATTCAGCAAAGTGAGGCCCGATATTCTAGATAGAGCGAGGATAGCAAAGAGAACTTTGCAGTCTACAAAAAACCCTAAAGCAAAAAACCACGCAAAGGGGGCAAAAAGACCCACCGTGCCGAACTAACGGCATGGCGGTACACCCTTTGCGTCTCAGAGCTTCCAGCAAAAGGAAATGACAAGCTGGACAGAAAAAGTAGCAACAAAAACAAAAAGCACTTATCTAAGCAGAGCAGCAGGCCACAGGAAAGATCCAGAAGCTCAGATCCAACACTGGAACATTGACAAGGAGCAAGGAAGACAGAATCAGGTGGAGTTAAATAACAAAGCAGCCAACGAGCTCACCAGAACACCTGAGGGAGGAAGCTCAGAAGCTGCAGTACCACTTGTGACCACAGGAGTGAATTCAGCCACAGAATTCACAACAGTACCCCCCCCCTTGAGGAGGGGTCACCGAACCCTCACCAGAGCCCCCAGGCCGACCAGGATGAGCCACATGAAAGGCACGAACAAGATCTGGAGCATGGACATCAGAGGCAAAAACCCAGGAATTATCTTCCTGAGCATAACCCTTCCATTTAACCAGATACTGGAGTTTCCGTCTAGAAACACGAGAATCCAAAATTTTCTCCACAATATACTCCAATTCCCCCTCCACCAAAACCGGGGCAGGAGGCTCAACAGATGGAACCATAGGTGCCACGTATCTCCGCAACAACGACCTATGGAATACATTATGTATGGAAAAGGAGTCTGGGAGGGTCAGACGAAAAGACACAGGATTGAGAATCTCAGAAATCCTATACGGACCAATAAAACGAGGTTTAAATTTAGGAGAGGAAACCTTCATAGGAATATGACGAGAAGATAACCAAACCAGATCCCCAACACGAAGTCGGGGACCCACACGGCGTCTGCGATTAGCGAAAAGTTGAGCCTTCTCCTGGGACAAGGTCAAATTGTCCACTACCTGAGTCCAGATCTGCTGCAACCTGTCCACCACAGAAACCACACCAGGACAGTCCGAAGACTCAACCTGTCCTGAAGAGAAACGAGGATGGAACCCAGAATTGCAGAAAAATGGAGAGACCAAGGTAGCCGAGCTGGCCCGATTATTAAGGGCGAACTCAGCCAACGGCAAAAAGGACACCCAATCATCCTGGTCTGCAGAAACAAAACATCTCAGATATGTTTCCAAGGTCTGATTGGTTCGTTCGGTCTGGCCATTAGTCTGAGGATGGAAAGCCGAGGAAAAAGATAGGTCAATGCCCATCCTACCACAAAAGGCTCGCCAAAACCTTGAAACAAACTGGGAACCTCTGTCAGAAACAATATTCTCAGGAATGCCATGCAAACGAACCACATGCTGGAAGAACAAAGGCACCAAATCAGAGGAGGAAGGCAATTTAACCAAGGGCACCAGATGGACCATTTTAGAAAAGCGATCACAGACCACCCAAATGACTGACATCTTTTGAGAAACGGGAAGGTCAGAAATGAAATCCATTGAAATATGTGTCCAAGGCCTCTTTGGGACCGGCAAGGGCAAAAGCAACCCACTGGCACGTGAACAGCAGGGCTTAGCCCTAGCACAAATCCCACAGGACTGCACAAAAGTACGTACATCCCATGACAGAGATGGCCACCAGAAGGATCTAGCCACTAACTCTCTGGTACCAAAGATTCCAGGATGACCAGCCAACACCGAACAATGAAGTTCAGAGATAACTTTACTAGTCCACCTATCAGGGACGAACAGTTTCTCCGCCGGACAACGATCAGGTTTATTCGCCTGAAATTTTTGCAACACTCGCCGCCAATCAGGGGAGATGGCAGACACAATGACTCCTTCCTTGAGGATACTCGCCGGCTCAGATGAACCCGGAGAGTCGGGCACAAAACTCCTAGACAGAGCATCCGCCTTCACATTTTTAGAGCCCGGAAGGTACGAAATCACAAAATCGAAGCGGGCAAAAAATAACGACCAACGGGCCTGTCTAGGATTCAAGCGCTTGGCAGACTCGAGATAAGTAAGGTTCTTATGATCAGTCAATACCACCACGCGATGCTTAGCTCCTTCAAGCCAATGATGCCATTCCTCGAATGCCCACTTCATGGCCAGCAACTCTCGGTTGCCCACATCATAATTACGCTCAGCAGCCGAAAACTTCCTGGAAAAGAAAGCACATGGTTTCATCACTGAGCAACCAGAACCTCTCTGTGACAAAACCGCTCCTGCTCCAATCTCAGAAGCATCAACCTCGACCTGGAACGGAAGAGAAACATCTGGTTGACACAACACAGGGGCAGAACAAAAACAATGCTTCAACTCCTGAAAAGCTTCCACAGCAGCAGAAGACCAATTAACCAAATCAGCACCCTTCTTGGTCAAATCGGTCAATGGTTTGGCAATGCTAGAAAAATTACAGATGAAGCGACGATAAAAATTAGCAAAGCCCAGGAATTTTTGCAGACTTTTCAGAGATGTCGGCTGAGTCCAATCCTGGATGGCTTGGACCTTAACCGGATCCATCTCGATAGTAGAAGGGGAAAAGATGAACCCCAAAAATGAAACTTTCTGCACACCGAAGAGACACTTTGATCCCTTCACAAACAAAGAATTAGCACGCAGGACCTGGAAAACCATTCTGACCTGCTTCACATGAGAGTCCCAATCATTAGAGAAGATCAAAATGTCATCCAAGTAAACAATCAGGAATTTATCCAGATACTCACGGAAGATGTCATGCATAAAAGACTGAAACACAGATGGAGCATTGGCAAGTCCGAACGGCATCACTAGATACTCAAAATGACCCTCGGGCGTATTAAATGCAGTTTTCCATTCATCTCCTTGCCTGATTCTCACCAGATTATACGCACCACGAAGATCTATCTTAGTGAACCAACTAGCCCCCTTAATCCGAGCAAACAAGTCAGATAACAATGGCAAGGGATACTGAAATTTCACAGTGATCTTATTAAGAAGGCGGTAATCAATACACGGTCTCAGCGAACCATCCTTCTTGGCTACAAAAAAGAACCCTGCTCCCAGTGGTGATGACGATGGGTGAATATGTCCCTTCTCCAGGGATTCCTTCACATAACTGCGCATAGCGGCGTGTTCAGGCACGGATAAATTAAATAATCGACCTTTAGGGAATTTACTACCAGGAATCAAATTGATAGCACAATCACAATCCCTATGCGGAGGTAGGGCATCGGACTTGGGCTCTTCAAATACATCCTGATAATCAGACAAGAACTCTGGGACCTCAGAAGGAGTGGATGACGAAATAGACAAAAATGGAACATCACCATGTACCCCCTGACAACCCCAGCTGGATACCGACATAGAGTTCCAATCCAATACTGGATTATGGGTTTGCAGCCATGGCAACCCCAACACGACCACATCATGCAGATTATGTAGCACCAGAAAGCGAATAACTTCCTGATGTGCAGGAGCCATGCACATGGTCAGCTGGGTCCAGTACTGAGGTTTATTCTTGGCCAAAGGTGTAGCATCAATTCCTCTCAACGGAATAGGACACCGCAAAGGCTCCAAGAAAAACCCACAATGTTTAGCATAATCCAAATCCATCAGATTCAGGGCAGCGCCTGAATCCACAAACGCCATGACAGAATACGATGACAAAGCGCATATCAAGGTAATGGACAGAAGGAATTTGGATTGTACAGTACCAATGACGGCAGACCTATCGAACCGCTTAGTGCGCTTAGGACAATCAGAAATAGCATGAGTGGAATCACCACAGTAGAAACACAGACCATTCAGACGTCTGTGTTCTTGCCGTTCAACTCTGGTCATAGTCCTATCGCACTGCATAGGCTCAGGTTTAATCTTAGACAATACCGCGAATGGTGCACAGATTTACGGTCGCGCAAGCGGCGACCGATCTGAATGGCCAAAGACATAGACTCATTCAAACCAGCAGGCATAGGAAAACCCACCATGACATCCTTAAGAGCCTCAGAGAGACCCTTTCTGAACAAAGCTGCCAGCGCAGATTCATTCCACAGAGTGAGTACTGACCACTTCCTAAATTTCTGACAATATACTTCTATATCATCCTGACCCTGGCACAAAGCCAGCAAATTTTTCTCAGCCTGATCCACTGAATTAGGCTCATCGTAAAGTAATCCGAGCGCCAGGAAAAACGCATTGACATTACTCAATGCAGGGTCTCCTGGCGCAAGAGAAAATGCCCAGTCCTGAGGGTCGCCGCGCAAAAAAGAAATAATAATCAAAACCTGTTGAATAGGATTACCAAAAGAATGAGGTTTCAAGGCCAGAAATAGCTTACAATTATTTTTGAAATTAGGAAACTTAGTTCTATCACCAAAAAACAAATCAGGAATAGGAATTCTTGGTTCTAACATAGATTTCTGATCAATAGTATCTTGAATCCTTTGTACATGTGTAACGAGATTATCCATTGAAGAGCACAGACCCTGAATATCCATGTCCACACCTGTGTCCTGAAACACCCAAATGTCTAGGGGAAAAAAAAGACTGAACACAGAGCTGAGAAAAAAAAATGATGTCAGAACTTCTTTTTTCCCTCTATTGAGAATCATTAGGAGGGCTCCTTGTACTGTTATGTAGGCAATCCAGTGACACAGTGTGCCAGCAATCAGAGCACATACAGTGATCTGACAATAACCCAAAAACAATAGAACGAGCTCTGAGACGTGGAATCTCTGTAGACCGCAATACCTGAACCTAACCTAGAGATAGCTTTGTAAGTGGGCACCATCACATGATATTCATACTAATATTTATCTGGGATCACCACCATGCATGTAAAACAATCATAGATACCATAAAGAAGAAAACAGGTACATGCATATAGTTGTAGGATCACCACTCAACACAAAGAATAATTTCAAAAAATATACCAATTTTATTAGACACCACAGAAACACAGACAGTACACACTTCACTTAAAAACATTTAAAACTTGTTCCACATAGGACAAAAAACTGTTAGATCCAAAATATTTCAGTTATCTAATATATAAGTATATGAAGATATTTGTAAATGCCAACAAAACCCGACTAATAAATACCATTCTATATCAAAAGAGCCAGTAGTGTATTTCTAATTGAGCAATGCACCTGGTTGTACATGCATATAGATTATATATATAATGTGGACTAGGGTGATCTATAGGGGAGACGAAAGTCCTAGGTGTAACCTGCAGAGACGAATCTCAAAGCATACCATGCATGTTGCACTATCCAAAGGAATGTATGGTGGCAAAATCTCATGCCCCAATGGACCTCACAATCCTCCTCAGCATACTGTGCATGTATATGGTTGGTATTATAAGCCACCCAGGGAAACAGATATCCAACAAAAGTACTCCCCAAAATCCAAAAATAACAGACCGGTCAAACAATACCTAGCTAAAATGCTGGTTATACTTCACCCTATACCGTCTCATGGTCCACTACTGTCCTTGTTGTCCTAGATATAAGGCATAAGTCCGGGCAAAGTAACAGGACCTCTCATCATGTGTATCCAGACCTCTTTTAATGCACCCTATGATCCTGTTTGCCTTGGCAGCTGCTGCCTGGCACTGGCATATGGTGGACAAATGTGGAATTACCGCTGTCTGTCGGATGCCGTTGTTATGTAGGCAATCCAGTGACACAGTGTGCCAGCAATCAGAGCACATACAGTGATCTGACAATAACCCAAAAACAATAGAACGAGCTCTGAGACGTGGAATCTCTGTAGACCGCAATACCTGAACCTAACCTATACACAACTAAAAGCAGCTGTGGATTGCGCCTGACACTACCTATGCAACTCGGCACAGCCTGAGGAGCTGACTAGCCTGAAGATAGAAAAACAAGCCTGACTTGCCTCAGAGAAATACCCCAAAGGAAAAGGCAGCCCCCCACATATAATGACTGTTAGCAAGATGAAAAGACAAACGTAGGGATGAAATATATTCAGCAAAGTGAGGCCCGATATTCTAGATAGAGCGAGGATAGCAAAGAGAACTTTGCAGTCTACAAAAAACCCTAAAGCAAAAAACCACGCAAAGGGGGCAAAAAGACCCACCGTGCCGAACTAACGGCACGGCGGTACACCCTTTGCGTCTCAGAGCTTCCAGCAAAAGGAAATGACAAGCTGGACAGAAAAAGTAGCAACAAAAACAAAAAGCACTTATCTAAGCAGAGCAGCAGGCCACAGGAAAGATCCAGAAGCTCAGATCCAACACTGGAACATTGACAAGGAGCAAGGAAGACAGAATCAGGTGGAGTTAAATAACAAAGCAGCCAACGAGCTCACCAGAACACCTGAGGGAGGAAGCTCAGAAGCTGCAGTACCACTTGTGACCACAGGAGTGAATTCAGCCACAGAATTCACAACACGCCGTAGTGTGAATAGCGTCCGAAATGACAGTACCCCGCCTTCTACAAGTGACCCCAGGGCCCTCACGACTTATAGGACCCGGCTTGTCCGGATGACGGCGGTGAAAAAATGTATGTCCGAAGCTGGTACCCAAGACCTCTCCTCTGGCCCATATCCACGCCAGTGTTCCAGGTACTGTAATGTGCGGTACACTATACAAGAGTCAATCACCTTGGAGAATTCAAACTCCAAATTGCCATCCACCAAGACAGGAGGTGGCATTGGTGCCGGGTCCACGGAGCCCACCACCTTCTTTAACAGAGATCTGTGAAACACGTTGTGTATTTTACATACAGTAGGAAGCTCCAATCGGTAAGCTACCGGGTTAATGATGGCGGCGACCCTAAATGGACCAATAAACCTTGGACCCAATTTCAGGGATGGTACTTTGAGCTTTATGTTTTTTGTGGACAACCACACCCAATCACCCACACTCAGGTCCGGACCTGGCACACGTCTACTGTCAGCCACTCATTTGTACCTAGCACCCACGCTCAGCAAGCGCTGTCTCTCTCTCCTCCAAACAGATGACAGTTGTGCTCCTAGCTGGTCCTCCTCAGGAAAGCCAGCAGAGCCACCCTGACGCAGAGTACAAAAATGAGGATGGTACCCGTAAACACAAAAGAATGGGGACTCCCCAGACGATTCCTGGCGGTGATTGTTAATGGCAAACTCAGCCAAAGGAAGGAACGTCGACCATTCCTCCTGGTTGTCAGAAACAAAGCAGCGTAAGTACTGCTCCAAATTCTGGTTCATACGCTCAGTCTGACCATTTGACTGAGGATGAAACGCCGAAGAATGCGACAACTTGATCCCCAGCTGTGAGCAAAAGCTTTCCAAAACTTCGCCACAAACTGAGTACCCCTATCAAACACTATATCAGACGGGACCCTGTGAAGTCTGACCACCTCCTGCACAAAAACCTGAGCCAGAGTCTTTGCGTTAGGCAATGAAGGCAAGGCCACAAAGTCCGACATCTTTGAGAACCGATCAACCACCACCAAGATGATCGTGTTCCCAGCAGAGGAAGGCAGGTCTGTAATAAAAATCCATGGAGATCTCCGTCCATGGCCTACTGGGTACCCCTAGAGGATGTAATGAGCCAGCAGGACAGGAGCGAGGTGTCTTAGCCCTAGCACACATGGTACATGCTGATACTTACGAGACCACGTCCTGTCGGATTTTGGGCCACCAAAACTGACACGACACCAACTCCAAGGTACCCCTAACCCCTGGATGGCCAGCCAGAACAGCATCATGATGCTCAACCAACACCTTTATTCGAAGATGGAGCGGTACAAATGATTTGTTAATGGGAAGCTCTGGTGGTACTTCATCCTGAGCCTCGGCAATCTCCGCCTCAACCTCTGTCGTGAGAGCCGAGACCACTACACCCTTTTGGAGGATGGGTACCGGATCTTCCCGAGGTTCTTCCCCCGGAAAACACCTGGGTAAAGCATCTGCCTTAGTGTTCTTAGACCCAGGACGGTATGTGACAAAAAAGTTGAAACGCGTAAAAAAACAATGCCCAACGAGCCTGCCTGGGATACAGACGTTTGGCTGACTCTAAATAGAGCAGATTTTTATGGTCGATGATAACTGTAACCTGGTGGACCGCCCCCTCTAAGAAGTGTCGCCATTCCTCAAAAGCCAACTTGATAGCCAACAACTCCCTGTTGCCGATATCGTAGTTACGTTCGGCGGATGACAGCTTCTTGGAAAAGTAGGCGCATGGACGCAACTCACCCAAGGATGAGCCTTGTGACAGCACAGCCCCCACTCCAACCTCAGGCGCATCAACCTCCACGGTAAATGGTTTTGATACGTCCGGTTGCACCAGAATGGGGGCCGAAGCAAAACTGTTCTTCAGAAATTCGAATGCGCGCACAGCAGTCTCCGGTCAGGTGGAGAAATTGGTACCCTTTTTTCGTCATGTCAGTAAGCGGTTTAGAAATGGTAGAAAAATCTTTGATAAATTTTCGATAATAATTAGAAAATCCAAGGAACCACTGGAGTGCTTTTAGGTTATCAGGCTGTTCCCAATGCAGCACCGCTTGCACCTTAGCGGCGTCCATTTTAAACCCTGAAGCAGACACAATATAACCCAAGATAGGCAACTCCTGAACCGAAAAAACACATTTCTCAAGTTTTACATAGAGCTTATTTTCTCTGAGTAGCTGTAACACCTGCCTCACATGCTCTAAATGAGTATCACGGTCGCATGAATAAATGAGAATGTCATCTAGGTACACAATAACGAATTTCCCCAGTACATGCGAGAACACATCATTTATGAAATGTTGGAATACAGCAGGCGCATTTGTCAACCCAAATGGCATCACCAAATTTTCAAAATGACCCTCAGGAGTATTAAAAGCCGTCTTCCACTCATCACCTTGATGGACTCTTATGAGGTTGTACGCCCCCCCTGAGGTCAAGCTTGGAAAACCACTTAGCACCAGCCACCTGGTTGAACAAATCAGGTATCAGTGGCATAGGGTATGGATCATGAACCATAATTTGGTTTAACTCCCTAAAATCCAGACACGGGCATAGTCCGCCATCTTTCTTCTTAACAAAGAAGAACCCCGCTGCCACCGGCAAGGACGAAGGCCTGATGTGCCCTTTACTCAGACTCTCAGCAATGTAGTCCTTTAGGGCTTGCCTCTCAGGACCAGAGATGTTAAACATCCTAGCTTTTGGCAACTTGGCCCCTGGTTTAAACCTAATAGTACAGTCATAGGGTCGATGTGGTGGCAATTCACAGCAACCCTTCTCAGGGAACACATCAGCGAAATCCAGCAGTGACTCAGGAATGCTAGGAGTCACAGCGGACACACATGTGGCCAGGCAATTCTCCTGGCAAAATCCGCTCCACTGAATAATATCCTGAGTTTTCCAGTCAATCACCGGGTTGTGCATAGACAACCATGGAAAACCCAGAACCATTTGTGCAGGAAGATTACTGAGCACCCTACATGTAACTTGCTCAGAATGTAGGACCCCAATGTGGAGTTTAACCTCACCCACAAACTCAGTAATCTCCCCCTGTGGGAGTGGAGTAGCATTGATGGTGACCACCCGGATAGGATGAGGCAGTTTATCGTCCGCGAACCTTGCGCGCAAACTCCGCATCAATGAGATTAGTGGCCGACCCACTATCCACAAAAACAGTGATTGGCAGCTCTCTGCCAGCGACAATAACTCTGGCAGGGAGCATACATTGAAAGACCCCCATGGAGGATAAGCTCAGATTGGCCTCCTCCACACCCTCTGAGCTTAGAAGTTTTCTGCCGTTGCGCTTTTCTTAGAAAACAGAGGACAAGCATTTACATAATGCCCTTTTTTACCACAGCAAAAACAGGCTCCCTGCTTCCTGAGTGAGGAGGCAAGATGATGTGATACCCCTGCGATTTGCATAGGCTCCATGGGCTCACCTGTAGCAACCACACGTGCACCTACGCCCTCCCCCTTAGATGGCATCTCTTGTGCCCCCTGACACAAACGGCGTTCAATGTGGACAACAAGACTCATGGCAGACTCTAGCGAAGCAGGAGTCACATAAATAAGGAGGGCTTGTTTAACCCTTCTCGAAACCCCATGTACAAATTGACTCCGCAGCGCAGGGTCATTCCATTGTGTGTCCACTGCCCAGCGGCGAAATTCAGAACACTAATCCTCCACCATTCGCTCCCCCTGGCGGAGAGCACGTATTTTAGACTCTGCTAGAGCCAGTCTGTCAGGATCATCATAAATTAGTCCAAGAGCTGAAAAAATAATCTCCACTGAGTTAAATGCAGCTGAATCAGATGGTAATGAAAACGGCCATGCTTGGGGGTCTCTGTTCAGTAATGACAATACTAGGCCCACACGATGAGTCTCATTACCTGAGGAAACCGGGCGCATACGAAAATATAATTTGCAAGCTTCACGAAAAACAACAAATTTACTGCGTTCCCCAGCAAACCTCTCAGGTAAAGGGATCTTTGGCTCTGCGACACTACCTCCAGTTTCAGCTTGCACATTAGATATTACAAGACTTTGTTGCTGAACTGCTTCCTTCAACTCAGTGACCTGTAAGGACAGCGCCTCCAACTGGCGGGTTATGGAAGTCATGGGATCCATGGCATCCAAAATTTATTTTGGGCCGATTATAATGCCATTGGGGGAACTGGGTAGACTAAAGCTGATTACCCGGGCCCCTGCGATATCCCTCAGACTAGGGAAAACCATGCCTGTCCCTCTCCAAGAATTTACACTTATGGTGTGCTTGTCTGGGCCACCGGGCCTGACCCTAATGCCTGTTTCAGCCCTATGCTGAAACCTCCACCCGCCACCCAGTAATAAGACCACACACCAACCTACACAGAAAGTACAGACAGGGAAAACTGAAAACGCACCATGCCGCAGACACACAGGAAAACACTATAATGTGCACAGGGCGAAAATAAACACAAATATAGGAAGGAGAAATATGACAAAGGATAATACACCACCAGATACGATACTTCAACTCCTAGACCACCACTCCAGACCGAGATCACCAGGCACAAGACACAAGCTATAATCGGCGACGCCCAAAGTCCAGAATGACTATTTAAAGGCCACGGGCGTGACCCAGCCTCCAACCAGATTACCAGCCAGATTAACCCTGGATAAAATCTAGCCAGCGCCACTGAGCGTATAGTGGACAAATGTGGAAATACCACTGTCTGTCGGACGCCGTAGTGTGAATAGCGTCCGACATGACAGATGGATTGGAGAGGAGAAAGTTTGGTAAGAGGGAGACCGATCAGAAGAGAGTTGCAGTAGTCCAGACGAGAATGAATAAGAGCAACTGTAAGAGTCTTAGCAATTTCAAAGGTGAGAAAAGGTCGGATTCTGGAGATGCTTTTAAGATGTAGGTGACAAGAGCGAGTGAGTGATCGGATATAGGGAGTAAAGGAAAGTTTGGTGTCGAATATGACCCCAAGGCAGCGGGCATGCTACTTGGGAGTTATGGTTGAACCCTCCAGGGTAATTTTGATGTTGGGTAGAGTGAGGTTAGTAGAAGGGAGAAATAAAATAAGTTCCATTTTGGAGAGATTTAGTTTCAGATAGAGGGAGGACATGATGTTAGACACAGCAGACAAACAATAGTTGGTATTTTGAATTAGGGTAGGGGTGATGTCAGGGGAAGAAGTGTATAATTGGGTTTCATCAGCATAGAGATGATACTGGAACCCAAATGTGCTGATTGTTTGTCCAATAGGGGCCGTGTATAGAGAGAAGAGGAGGTGCATGAATTCAGGCAGGGAAAACAGCCTGAAGCAACCTTCTTCCAAATGTGAGGTCGAA
The DNA here is from genome assembly GCF_032444005.1 of Ranitomeya imitator. Taxonomy (NCBI): domain Eukaryota; kingdom Metazoa; phylum Chordata; class Amphibia; order Anura; family Dendrobatidae; genus Ranitomeya; species Ranitomeya imitator. The sequence goes on from NC_091289.1 coordinate 117,416,094, forward strand.
AAAGAAACCCAAATCAAGTCTGTAATGCTTATAAAAAGTGGAAGTAGAAGGCCATGTGTCTGCCTAACATATCTACTTGATCGAAACCTCTGATCTCTCTGCCCAGGAGGCTGCCACAGCCCAAGTGGAGTGAGCCCCCAGACCTTCTGGTGCTGCTTTACCACTTGATGTATAAGCTAATAAAATGGCTTCCCTGATCCACCTAGCTAAAGTGCATTTTGAAACCTTAAGTCCCTTCCGTTAATCAAGAATTATCCCTTTTCCATAGGTTAGTAACTGATATGTATCTAAATAGTCATCTCATGACATCCAGTGAATGGAGTCTCTCTTCCTTATAATTCTTAGGGTTGGCACAGAAGGAGGGAAGAACTATCTCCTGTAGCCTATGAAAGTTAGAGGCTACTTTATGTAGGTAAGATGGATCTGGCTTTAAGATAACCTTATCTTCCAGGAAATGGGTGTATGGTGGGAGTCTAAAAAGGGCCTGAATATCACTAACCCTTCAGGCAGATGTTAATGCTACAAGAAGGGCTGTTTTAAGGAAAATAAATTTATTAGGACTGAATCGATGGGCTCAAAGCGAGATTCTGTCAAAGCTGTTAGAACTAGGTTTGGTGCCATTTCACTATTATTTCTTTAAGTATGGGTCTAGATCTAGCCGATGCCCTAATAATTCTAGCTACCCAATAATTCCCAGCCAGATCACAACTATACTGGGCCCCCAGAGCTGATACCTCGACCTTGAGGGTGTTAGTGGGTAATATGATCTCTTTTCACCTTATGGGCACTTTCCTGGGAAAGAGATCTCATAGACTCCTTAACCTGACGATCTCTCTTAAATTAGTAGCAAAGTCTGGTGTTTCTCCTGCTACTGTCTGCTGAATGCACAATTGCCCAATCTCTTTAGATAAAAGTCCGCAATAAGGCCCTGCAAAGTGCACACGCCTTATGCTTAGATTTTGAAGTACACTTCATTCACTGGCAGAAAATGGGAGTGATAAGGGGAGACTACATCACTGAGTGAACTTTCATGAAGATCTCTTACCAGTATAAAGTAATCGAATGGTACCGGATCATACGGGGGGGTACATCTCAGCTGAAGAACCTTCCCAGAAGGCTGAAGATTGATCCAGTCTGCTGGAGCTTCTCTGACTGGATCTCCTTTCACTGATATGACCACCACCTCCGCTGCTACAGGGTCATCACCAGGTCACCGGTAAGTGATGCTTCCCAGTAAGCTGCTGCTGTGCAGATGATAATTATTGCTGCACCTGATCCTGCTGCTCTAGTGACTCCATCTTTCCTTAAATGAAGACTATGGGCCTGGAAGCACCCAGTCTTGTTCTGGCCTGTCATTTAACATTTATGCCACTCCTCCAATCCGGCACCCCCAGATTTCAAGGTCAGAAGGTCTTCCATGTGGTCTGCCCACCCCCCCCCCCCCCCCCCCAGTGCATCTCCCTTGAACTTGCTGGCTGTGTCTCCCGCTCATGTGGCCGTGACTCCCGATTGTCGCCAGGTCACGCCTACCATCGGTGACTCCACTTATGACCCTTCCCTCCAGGCTTGTCAATCTGCTTCTCAGATACACCGGTAGCATGCGCACTTCAGCCACGTCACAGGCGACAATCACCAGCCACGTCACAGGAGTCATGCCCTGGCCAAGTCAGAGGAGATGCGCCCCAGCCATGTCACCTGGGCCAACCCCAGTCTCTGTGGCAGGATGTACACCAGCTGAGTGTGACCATGCCCTTGGGTTTGCGCGGACACAGCAGTCAGGCACAGTCCAGGTTATACTTAACTGCACCATCTTGCTGCAGACCACGGCCGAGCTAGTAATCCTACCCGGACACCAGTCTCCTGCTCTGCTCACTACCGTGAAGTCTCCCTGGACCCACTCTGGTGCTTCCATGGACCCCACACTGGCCGAGAAAGGGGACCCCCACAGCATGAACTGATCGGCCGAGCCTGGGAATGACTCCTTCTTTGACATATATGTCTGTAGAGGTCTGTTCAGCAAGGCCAGGAAACGAACTTATGCGTGGGAGCGAAGCCACTCTTTTATATATGTAGGTTTCTTGTCTTTGAAGAGCAGATCCACTCTCTCATGGTGCGGTCATGCGATTATGGGGATCGAATAATATATGTATATATATATATATATATATATATATATACATTGTAGGGATTTCACTCACTCAGGTACGATGGCTAACACTCAGGAGTCACGTTCCTATAAAAGTTCACAGGGTTTATTGCTTCATAAACCACATGGCAAAAATAACAGAAAACAAATAGCCTTTGGCTCAGGGAAGAAAAGCAAGTGTCCAGTCCTTCAGGCTCAGTCCTGGAGCCTTAACACACTTAGGAGGGTTTCACCTCCACACATATCTGCTGTGTAAAGCATTAGCCTGTCTTATATAGAGCTAACCACACCCAGGAACCCATCACATGATTAGACATGTGGTGTGACATCACCACAGGTCCTGAAACACATATATATGCATGGTTATGTGAAATAAAGAAAACACTCTGGGCTACATCACAACGACAAGCCACCTATGTGACACATACCTCCCATCGACTACACACTCTTTAGCCATGCTACATACCTACCCCCTCTGCCTAAAGCCGTGGGGCTTGGCACTTTCCCCACTAAACAAGGGATTCTTGATAGGGCATCAGCATTACCATGCAGCTTTCCGGCCCTATGTTCGACATGGAAACTGAAGTCCTGCAGGGCTAAGAACCAACGGGTGACCCTAGCATTTCTACCTTTTGTTTCCCTCATCCACTTAAGTGGGGTGTGGTCGGATATTAGTCTGAATTTACGTCCCAGCAGATAGTACCGTAACGTGTCCACCACCCACTTTATGGCCAAACACTGTTTTTCTACGACAGAGTAGTTCTTCTCAGATGAAGACAGCTTTCTACTCAGATAGAGAATAGGATGTTCCTCCCCATGTAGCTCCTGGGAAAGGACTGCTCCTACCCCAACATCTGAGGCATCTGTCTGAAGAATAAATTCCTTCTTGAAATCTGGGGCCATCAGAACGGGTTGCTTACATAGTAACATAGTTAGTAAGGCCGAAAAAAGACATTTGTCCATCCAGTTCAGCCTATATTCCATCATAATAAATCCCCAGATCTACGTCCTTCTACAGAACCTAATTGTATGATACAATATTGTTCTGCTCCAGGAAGACATCCAGGCCTCTCTTGAACCCCATAGTAACATAATTACATAGAGCCCCTTTCAATTCTTGGAAGGCTGACTCTGTCTCTTTGGACCATTTAACCATCACTGATTTTGTCCCCTTTAGCAGATCGGTCAGAGGTGGGCAGCACGGTGGCACAGTGGTTAGCACTGCAGCCTTGCAGCGCTGGGGTCCTGGGTTCTAATCCCACCCAGGACAACATCTGCAAAGAGTTTGTATGTTCTCTCCGTGTTTGCGTGGGTTTCCTCTGGGCACTCCGGTTTCCTCCCACATTCCAAAGACATACTGATAGGGATTCTAGATTGTGAGCCCCATCGGGGACAGTGATGATAATGTGAGCAAACTGTAAAGCGCTGTGGAATATGTTAGCGCTATATAAAAATAAAGATTATTATTAAATAAAGATTATTATTAGAGGTGCGGCCACTGTGGCGAAGTTCGGGATGAACCTCCTGTAATATCCCACGATCCCCAGAAAGGCTTTAACTTGCTTTTTTGGAGAGTGGTTTTGGCCATGCTTGGATTGCCTCCACTTTCCTGATTTGAGGCTTTATTTCTCCACGACCCACTATATAGCCTAGGTACTTAGCTTCTTCCTTACCCAAGGCACATTTCTTCGGGTTTATTGTAAACCCCGCCTCTCTTAGAGCATCAAACACCGCTTGGACTTTTTCCAGATGACTCTCCCAGTCTGGGCTAAAGATGACGATATCATCCAGGTACGCAGCAGCGTATGGCTTATAGGGTGCAAGGACTCTATCCATAGCCCTCTGGAAGGTCGCCGGTAGTATTGAGCGATACCGTCCGATATTTGAAAGTATCGGTATCGGATGGTATCGGCCGATATCCGAAAAATATCGGATATCGCCGATACCGATATCCGATACCAATACAAGTCAATGGGACACAAATATCGGAAGGTATCCTGTAATGGATCCCAGGGTCTGAAGGAGAGGAAACTCTCCTTCAGGCCCTGGGTTCCATATTCATGTGTAAAATAAAGAATAACAATAAAAAATATTGATATACTTACCCTCTGACGCGCCCTGGTCGTCACCGCTGCAACCGCCTTGCTTTCGTTCCGAAGAATGAGCGCGTTAAGGGCCTTCGATGATGACGCGGCTTGTGATTGGTCGCTGATCGGTCATGTGACCGCTCACGCGACTAATCACAAGCTGCGACGTTATCGAAGGTCCTTAACGCGCTCATTCTTAGGAATGAACACGTTAATGACATTCGATGACGTCGCAGCTTGTGATTGGTCGCGTGAGCGGTCACATGACCACTCAGCGACCAATCACAAGCCGCGACATCATCGAAGACCCTTTACGCGCTTATTCTTCGGAACGAAAGCAAGGCGGTTGCAGCGGTGACGACCAGGGCACGTCAGAGGGTAAGTATATCAATATTTTTTATTTTTATTCTTTATTTTACACATTAATCTTAATCCCGATACCGATTCCCGATATCACAAAAATATCGGAACTCAGTATCGGAATTCCGATACTTGCGGTATCGGAATGCTCAACACTAGTCGCCGGAGCTCACTGTAGTCCAAACGGCATCCGGACATACTGGAAGCATCCATCTGGTGTAGAAAACACCGTCTTCTCCTTGGCTTCCTGTGCCATGGGGATCTGCCAATACCCCTTTGTCAAATCCAAGGTGGTTATATATCTGGCGTGCCCAAGCCTTTTGATGAGCTCATCAACACGGAGCATGGGATAAGCGTCGAACTAGGAAACCTCATTCAACTTCCGATAGTCGTTGCAAAACCTCCACTCTCCATCTGGTTTTGGGACCAGGACAATTGGACTCGACCAACCGCTCTTGGATTCCTCAATGACTCCAAGCTTCAACATACGCTCCACCTCCTTGGAGATTACTTCTCGACGAGCCTCAGGAATACGATAGGGCTTCACGTTCACCCGCACATGTGGCTCTGTTAGGACCTCGTGCTCTATGACCTTCGTGTATCCTGGCAACTCTGAAAACAGGTCCCTGTTTTTCTGGAGTAACTCCCACCACTTCTGTTTCTGGGTCTTCGATAGCGTCTCCGCTATAGTAACCGCTCCAACCCCACCTTCTGGGTTGCTTCACAAAGATGGAGTTACTGCCGGCTCTCTATCTTGCCATGGCTTGATGAGGTTGACATGGTAAACTTGGTATGGTTTCCGTCTTGCTGGTTGGTGAATTTTATAATTTACCTCACCAAGTTTCTCGACGACCTCATATGGCCCTTGCCATTTAGCCAAGAACTTGCTTTCAACCGTCGGAACTAACACAAGAACTCGGTATCCCGGATTGAACTGCCTAACTCTTGCAGACCGGTTGTAGACCCTGGCCTGAGCTTCTTGTGACTGGAGGAGCTGTTCTTTCACGATAGGCATCACCAGAATGCTTGGCCTGGGGAAAAATGTGTGTAAATGGGTTAGTAACTGGCTTAGTGATAGAAAGCAGAGGGTGGTTATAAATGGTATAGTCTCTAACTGGGTCGCTGTGACCAGTGGGGTACCGCAGGGGTCGGTATTGGGACCTGTTCTCTTCAACATATTCATTAATGATCTGGTAGAAGGTTTACACAGTAAAATATCGATATTTGCAGATGATACAAAACTATGTAAAGCAGTTAATACAAGAGAAGATAGTATTCTGCTACAGATGGATCTGGATAAGTTGGAAACTTGGGCTGAAAGGTGGCAGATGAGGTTTAACAATGATAAATGTAAGGTTATACACATGGGAAGAAGGAATCTATATCACCATTACACACTGAACGGGAAACCACTGGGTAAATCTGACAGGGAGAAGGACTTGGGGATCCTAGTTAATGATAAACTTACCTGGAGCAGCCAGTGCCAGGCAGCAGCTGCCAAGGCAAACAGGATCATGGGGTGCATTAAAAGAGGTCTGGATACACATGATGAGAGCATTATTATACTGCCTCTGTACAAATCCCTAGTTAGACTGCACATGGAGTACTGTGTCCAGTTTTGGGCACCGATGCTCAGGAAGGATATAATGGAACTAGAGAGAGTACAAAGGAGGGCAACAAAATTAATAAAGGGGATGGGAGAACTACAATACCCAGATAGATTAGCAAAATTAGGATTATTTAGTCTAGAAAAAAGACGACTCAGGGGCGATCTAATAACCAGGTATAAGTATATAAGGGGACAATACAAATATCTCGCTGAGGATCTGTTTATACCAAGGAAGGTGACAGGCACAAGGGGGCATTCTTTGCGTCTGGAGGATAGAAGGTTTTTCCACCAACATAGAAGAGGATTCTTTACTGTTAGGGTGGTGAGAATCTGGAATTGCTTGCCTGAGGAGGTGGTGATGGCAAACTCAGTCAAGGGGTTCAAGAGAGGCCTGGATGTCTTCCTGGAGCAGAACAATATTGTATCATACAATTATTAGGTTCTGTAGAAGGACGTAGATCTGGGGATTTATTATGATGGAATATAGGCTGAACTGGATGGACAAATGTCTTTTTTCAGCCTTACTAACTATGATACTATGTTACTATGTTACCTTTGCAATCCTCTGCTGCAACAGGGCCACATGCTCAATGACGCTTCTGTGGGGCGTGACTTCGGCCTCCCAGGTTTCCTTGGCTATATCCAGGAGTCCTCATGGATGTCGGCCATATAGAAGCTCAAACGGTGAGAACTCTGTGGTGGCCTGTGGAACTTCACGAATGGAAAACATCAGATATGGTAAGAGACAATCCCAGTCTCTACCGTCTTTCTCTATAGCTTTTCTCAGCATGCTCTTCAGTGTCTTGTTAAATCTCTCAACAAGGCCATCTGACTGGGGATGGTACACCGAGGTCCTCATCTGGGAGATTTTCAGGACTTTGCATAACTCCCTCATCACCTTGCTCATGAAAGGTGTCCCCTGGTCAGTCAGGATCTCCTTCGGCAGACCTGTCCAGGAAACCACATGGACCAACTCGTGGACTATACTCGTCAAGGAGGAATTTCTCAAGGGAATTGCCTCAGGATAGCATGTGGCATAGTCCAGGATGACTAATATATACTGATGGCCCCGGGCTGATTTAACTAAGGGACCGACCAAGTCCATGGCAATTCTCTCGAATGGCACCTCAATAATGGGCAATGGCACAAAGCGGTTCCAGAAATGAGGAGTGGGAGCAGTTAGCTGACATGTAGGGCAGGACCTGCAATAGTTCACTATTTCCCGGTGACGCCCAAGCCAATAGAATCTCTGCATAACCCTTTCCTGCATTTTTTCCACCCCTAGGTGTCCACCCAAGATGTGTGAATGGGCCATGTCCAACACATTCCGTTTAAATGGACCCGGCACTACCAACTGCTCTATCAACTCCTCCCTTATTTTCGTGACCCGGTACAACAACTCCCCACTCATCAGAAAATGGGGAAATCTTGTGTCTGCCCCGGTTCCTGTACTACCCCGTTAATAACTGACATTATTAAAGGCTTCCCTCAGAGTGGGGTCTCTATGTTGGGCAGTCCCAAAATATTTACCGGTTACCTCTAACTCCAGAATGTCAGATGCAGGGGATACTTCCTTCTCATCCCCAACCAGAACACAAAAAGGAAACCTGTCTGTCTCTGGGTGTGGCGACACCCTTCCAGGGTTTATTGGTTCCCTACTCTTGCTGGGGAGCTCAGAACCTTTTCACCACAAATCCCAAAACAAACAAAAATCCCAGCCAATAATTATAGGGTGCAACAAGTCCCGAACGACGCCGACTATATGGGACTCAGTGCCACATGCCGTTTCAATGTCCACCCTGGCCATAGGATAGTCGTTTGCATCACCATTAGTGTTGAGCGATACCTTCCGATATTTGAAAGTATCGGTATCGGATAGTATCGGCCGATATCCAAAAAATATCGGATATCGCCGATACCGATATCCGATACCAATACAAGTCAATGGGACACAAATATCGGAATGTATTCTGTAATGGATCCCAGGGTCTGAAGGAGAGGAAACTCTCCTTCAAGCCCTGGGATCCATATTCATGTGTAAAATAAAGAATAAAAATAAAAAATATTGATATACTTACCCTCGGACGCGCCCTGGTTGTAACCGCTGCAACCACCATGATTCCCTTCCTAAGAATGAGCGCGTGAAGGACCTTCGATGACGTCGCGGCTTGTGATTGGTCGTGTGACCGCTCATGTGACCGCTCACATGACCAATCACAAGCCGCGATGTCATCGCAGGTCCTTCACCCGCTCATTCTTTGGAAGGGAAGAATGGCGGTTGCAGCGGTTTCAACCAGGGCGCGTCCGAGGGTGAGTATATCAATATTTTTTATTTTTATTCTTTATTTTACACATCAATCTTCATCCCGATACCAATTCCTGATATCACAAAAACTCTGTATCAGAATTCCGATACCGCAAATATCGGCCGATACCCGATACTTGCGGATATCGGAATGCTCAACACTAATCACCATGTATGCATCACACTCCGACCTTCTTTCCTGGGAGCAGGTGAAGAGGAAAAGTGGCGCTCACCAGGGTCACTAAGCTCCCTGAGTCTAACAGCACCATCACCGCTCGATCGTTCACCTTACGGGACACTCATGAGGTCCCTCATTGGGCGGAGAGTTCACACTGCAGGCTGAATACGCATAGTATGAGCTACGGCGTCCCATGCTGCAGTCCATCTGCTCAGTGGTCTGGGAACAACAAGCAGCTATATGTCCTGGCTTGTGGCACCTCCAGCAAATAATATCACCCGTAGGGACCTTGGGCACCACCTCCCCCCGCCCTTTGTGACCTTGGATGCCCCACCCCTTTTTGGGACTCAATTCCCTTCTGGGACCCGCAGTACGGCATGGGCTGCCTCCCGAAGGAGCCTTCCAACCCTTGGTATCTCTCAACCAGTCCGATCAGCTCGTCGGCATTCTGGGGGATCACCCTGGGCAACCCAAGACTGTATAGGCCTCGGGAGGGAATGGACAAACCGATCCATCATCACCCGTTCTACTATCTGTGCAGGTGTAGATGACTCTGGCTGCAGCCATTTCTGGACCAGGTGCAACAGATCAAACATTTGGGAGCGAGGTGGTTTGTCCCGTGATAGGCCTAGCAGTGAATTCGCTGTGCCCTGACAGTCAGTGTCACCCCCAAATGTGCGAGAATCTCTGCTTTCAATTTGTGATTCTCCTTGGCATCCTGCAAGGTCAAATCATACTACGCCTTCTGGGGTTCTCCCATCAGGTATGGCGCCAGTACCTCTACCCACTGCTCTGGTGGAAGTTTTTCCCTCTCAGCGACCCTCTCAAACACCATCAGGAAGGCCTCAACATCATCCCCTGGGGTCAATTTCTGCAATGCGCATCTTACCGTCTTCCGGTAGTGGGTGTCATCAGCCAGACCTGGGGTTGGGGCGCTCGCATTGCCCTGGATGGCGGTTGCCAGAAGCTGCTGGGTCTGTTGTATCTGCTTCATCAACAGCCTATTGGTCTCTTGCTGCCTTTGCTCCTGCTGTGACTGCATCTGAACCAAGTGTTTCAGCAGGTCCTCCATTTCCCCTGGCAATGCTTGCTGGTTTGCAACAGACTTGACCCAGGACATTCAATAATAGATTTACGTCTCCGCTGGGAACGCAGCCCGCACGTCTACCACCAATTGTAGGGATTTCACTCACTTAGGTGCGACAGCTGACACTCAGGAGGCACGTTCCTTTAAAGTTCACAGGGTTTATTGCTTCATAAACCACATGGCAAAAATAACAGAAAACAAATAGCCTTTGGCTCAGGGAAGAAAAGCAACTGTCCAGTCCTTCAGGCTCAGTCCTGGAGCCTTAACACACTTAGGAGGGTTTCACCTCCACACATATCTGCTGTGTAAAGCATTAGCCTGTCTTATATAGAGCTAACCACACCCAGGAACCCATCACATGATTAGACATGTGGTCTGACATCACCACAGGTCCTGAAACACATATATATATATATATATATATATATATACATATACATGGTTATGTGAAATAAAGAAAACACTCTGGGCTACATCACAGCGACAAGCCACCTATGTGACACATACCTCCCGTCGACTCCACACCATTTAGCCATGCTACAATATATATACACACAGGATCTATATATATGTATATATATATATATATATATATATATATATATATATATATATATATATATAGACACACACATATGTGTATAGCTTTTCAGATAAGTTTGAATAATAAACTTTTAATTACAATTTTTTTTAAAGGTTTGGTACATTTAAAAATCTGGCTACTAACTTGATACTCCACATTTTCTACTTAATATGGGTATCTTTATCTCCTTACATTTCAGTTTTAGAAAATGCTTGGATTCCTCATAAGAAAATCATCATGGAACATATGTTCCTGTAAAAAAAAATATAACTTATGTAGGTGTAAGGGGATGGAATAATGTTGCTGTTTTACCTTTCCTCCCTAATAAGTCCCGGTACTGTATGTTCTAGTTTAAATATAAGTTAGTCTGTTATATTGTGGTACTGCTACATGAATACATGTATAACAGTCTATAAATAATGGTACTGCTACGCTAAATATGTGTATTACCATTACCTGCAAAATGTAGATATTATAACGTGTCATGATGTATTATGTTAGGCAAAGTGTAGGGCTCATCTTTGGCCACTAGATGTGGGGCATGATAGTGTTCAGAGCTCTCACCTAGTGTATAGGTCAGTAAATCATTAATCGTAGGTGGGGCTGCTGTGTAGTAAGGCTAGACACAGGAAGTGTTAGAGTCAGTTAGCTGTTCTGCTGGTCTCTGGAGCAAGGCATAAAGGACTGTTGCTCCCTCGGTGTTCCGGCTACCGGGTTCCTACGCCTCAGAAGGAGGCAGCCTGTGCAGGGCAGAACTCCTTCTGGTTTCCACTCCTTTGCTATGACTTCTCACTCTCTAGAATACAGTTCTCTGTTCATGTCCTTTCTTAGGAACTGCCGCATGTGGCGCAGGTGCAGCTCCATGACCTTCTGTCTAGGCCTCTGACAGGCTCCCACCCCTAGTCCAAATGTAAAAAAGAGGGACAGCACCACAGCAATTGTGAAAAAAGAACCACTTGTTTATTCCACCTCTTGCAACGTTTCGGTCCTTAAGACCTTTGTCAAGCATGCTTGACAAAGGTTAAGGACCGAAACGTTGCAAGAGGTGGAATAAACAAGTGGTTCTTTTTTCACAACTGCTGTGGTGCTGTCCCTCTTTTTTACATTTGGACTTGGATTTGGATACCGGGATGGATCCCCTGGTAAGGACGTGCACCATATTATCCATAAAGATAGCACATGTTTAGGGTGCGGCTGGACTACTATTCTGTGGAAGGCTCCCACCCCTGTCAGGGACCAACTACCTGAGCAAAACTCAGCCAGCAACTGCCTAACTTCCTCTCCAGGCCACCAGTTTTACCTAAGTGTGAAGAGTGCCCTAATAAATAGGAGCATAGCTTCCCCTGGTGGACTGGGGTATGAAATGTGTTGTATGTTTGTGTTACCTGGTAAAGAGATCTCCTTCATTGCCTCCAAATGTAACATCACTCCCCCCTAGAGGAGAATGATATTACTGCAATGACCAGGACCCTGGGGCGCTGCATTCCCCCCCCATTAAATCCAGTACTTTGGGACTGGGAAAAGAAAACAACAATACATTAGTAAAAAGACATGCAATTTTTAAAATGCTATAAACAAATTAATTTAACTGTAGCTTCCCTTTATGGGAGGTGAGAACACTTGAACGTTGCAAACAAAAACATATTTACATTGTGCGCGCGACTTTAAGTCAAGTAGGAAACAGTTATTAGCTAGCTATGAAACACAATTACCCGTACAGGTATACTATTTACTAAGTGCAAGTACCCTCTAAGGGTATACTAACATAGAACCTCAAAGTGCAAATCAATACTACTTTATCACAGCTATTCTTCAAGTGCAAAACAATTATTCTCTCAATTCAGGTGCAGGACAGTCTTTCAACCCTCATGGGCTCACTGCATTTTCCTTTAGTTTATTCAAAGTACATCATATCAGACTATCTAACTTTAACTCTATAATATCAGCTACATGCTATCAGCTATGTAAAACACAATTCTAATCTCAAGTTTAATCTGGCAAAGTGCAGTAGTTGAACATTCCCTTTAAGGGCAAACTCGAGTCTTTTCTGAGGTATTGCAAAGTATCAATCACATCAATATTCAAGTCAATTTAGCAACAAAAGTGACGTGAAGCGAGGGACCCGTTACAAACCCCCACTGTTGGCTTAGGCGGGCTACAAGACGTGTATCCTGACCCGGAATTCTGCCACACCAACGGGTTTTTCTTGAGGTATGAAAAACAAGACAATTCTCACAACAAAATTAGCCGCAGTCTCTGTTGGAGGCAGTTTCTGTAAAAGCCTCCGTTATAAAACCCGTAGGAAGCACCTTTAAGAAGGTGCAAACTATTTACAAGACAGTTCATGAATCACTCACTGTCCATGATTCAAGTGTTCTTTAAATGGAATGTAACTTGTGCAAACTGAGGATCCCTTTAAATGTGGGACCCCTTTTAGAATGAACCCTGATTGGGTTTTATGCAGCAAAAGGCAAAAAGTTAACTATTTACAGTCACATTCTTTCTTTTACTTTCTCTTATGCTTGTCTGGCCAGGGATGGTTGCCTTCCCTGCTTTTCCTGACATTTACAGTGCTCTTGCCAGGTTATCATGAGGATTTCCCCTTGGAGCATGATCATGTCCTCCTCTGTGCTCACCTCCAGTCGTGTGCCTGTGAGTTTTAGCAGTGCTCTCATGTGCTTCTCCATCCCAGATTCCTGATCCCAGGGAACACTGTAACGGCCCCAACCATGTCGGGGAGCCAATGGTGCTGGGATCGGGCCTACCAGTGATTTGTCGGTCTGCAGCGTGGCACAGTCGGTGGCTGCGGTAAGCTCAGTCACTGGAACGTGCTCAGTGGCTGTGGCACGAGCAGTTGCTGGAGTGGGGTCAGTCACCGGGGCAGGGTCGTTCTTCATACCTGCTTCAGATGCGGTCCCTCTGATGCTGGTCTGCTCCGCCTCCGCTGGGGTCTGGAACACTGGTTGCAGGGCCTTGTGCTGCGGCGTTGTCATCTCCGTTTGCAGCATCTCGCTTTCCGGCAGGGCCTTACTTTCTGGCTTCGGAGAGCCGGAACTTCTTTCTTGCTCCGGACCAGACGAGGCTGCTGATGGATGTCTGGTGAGGCTCCCGATGAAGGTCTTCTTCCACCCGGCCACAGTGCTCAGCTGCATCCACAGGAGTTGGTCGCTTAGCTCTTCCACCTCCGCTTTCAGGAACTCCAGGACCTCTGGTGATGGCTTGCTGTGGCTTCCATCTCGGTAGCTGGGGGAGTCCTTGGCTTCCACCCCACACTCCGGGTCCTGGCCGCTCGCCATCTTGTCCTCGTGGCTCGCTCCTTCCTGGTCTTTTTCCTGCTCTCTCCCCCGGGGGGCAGTTTCTTTTTCTTTGTCTCCGCCGGCCATTTAGGATCAGGATGCGGATCTTGGCTGCTGATGGACACGTCCTCAAGGTACAGAGATATTTAGACTGGGCGGCCATTATTTTTCGCGCTTCTCAGTTTGTTCACGCCCACGATGGCACGCCTTTCTTCTTCTCCTGCGCTCCTCATGGTGCTGTAATGGTGGCGGCTTTGGCAGGAATTTTGGCGATCTTTTGCAATACTCAGTCCTTTAGCAAATCACAGTTCAAGCACAATTCTGGCACAGTCTCTAGGCACACATGACCCAATTTTCAGGCTTAAGTAGATCCTGTTCGTGATGCCAAAGTTGGATCGACCCCGTGGGCAAGGGTTACTCGGTACCGGGTCCTTCGGTTCTCAAGGGGTATGTCACGGTGGCTGACCCGGTCCGTGGCCCTTGGGACGTCCATGTAAAAGGGGAAAGGTCTTTAAAGGGATATGTTTGTGACGCCACCTGTGGTATTTGGCCAGGATGACCGACACTGCTTTAGGGGGTTCGCTGGGGTGATGTTATGGCAGCTAGGTGGTATATCTTCCCACAGATGAATTATATCCCCAGGGCTTCCCAGTGTGTAGATGGTGGATGGTGTGAGGCGCAGTGAAGAATGAGGACACAACATTGCAGTCTCTTTACCTTTTATTGAAGGCTTCAGAATCCACATTCCAGAGCACAGATCACAGGGCAGGCAGAGTCTGGCCAGTTTGGAGGTAAATCCAGAGTCCCCTTATCCAGGTGGAAATCAGTAGCCTTCCTCTAGCGCCTTGGTGCTGTAGTACCTTACTGTTAAGCCTCTCATAAGGTCCTTGCAGATGTTGTAGATGTTATAGATGTTATGTCTCTCTCTCTGTCCCCCAGATGGATAGGACAACCCCTATGACCGATGGTGTGAGGCTTTTTACAGGGAGTCTATCATGCCCCGGCCTCTCAAGTGTGCCACCTTGCCTCCTGGGTATGGGGCGGATCAGTAACTTGCAATTAGCTGTCCTGCCGGTCACTGGAGCAAGGCATAAAGGACTGTTGCTTCCTCGGTGTTCCAGCTACCGGGATCCTGCGCCTCAGAAGGAGGCAGCCTGTGCAGGGCAGAACTCCTTCTGGTTTCCACTCCTTTGCTATGACTTCTTCTCACTCTCTACAATACAGTTCTCTGTTTGTGTCCTTTCTTAGGAACTGCCGCACGTGGGGCAGGCGCAGCTCCGTGACCTTCTGTCTAGGCCTCGGACAGGCTCCCACCCCTGTCAGGGACCAACTACCTGAGCAAAGCTCAGCCAGCACCTGCCTAACTTCCTCTCCAGGCCACCAGTTTTACCTAAGTGTGAATAGTGCCCTAATAAATAGGAGCATAGCTCCCCCTGGTGGATTGGAGTATGAAATGTGTTGCATGTTTGTGTTACCTGGTAAAGAGATCTCCTTCATTGCCTCCAAACGTAAATATCACTTCCCCCTAGAGGAGAATGATATTACTGCAATGACCAGGACCCTGTGGCGCTGCACTTGTGTCTGGGGCGAAACAGACTGAGGGATGCATATCCGTAGCAGAGCTGTGCAGAGAGAATGCTGAGGAACCGTCAGGAACGGTCCGACCCGGGTCCGTGCTCTGTGTCTACGAGTGAAGTGCAGGGAAAGGAAAGCAACATTGTTTTGTGAAGCTTGTTGTAATTGCTTCAAAGATTCTGGATGTGCTGTGTAGTGAATCCAGTAAAGATGTTCTTGTTGAACTTGAAACAGACTGTGTCTCAGTTAATGCAAATCTGCCTGGAGAGGGTCTCCCACAGCATAGGGAAGATCCAGAAGGAACTGGACCTGAAGACACAGGTATGCTGACTAATGGTGATTATTTTCTTGTGAGGGGAGGCCAGGACACAGAAACCTAGGAGTCCTCGGCCATGACTACGGTCCTGGACGAACCTTACATAGGGGTAGAGGAGGAGTTCTCACAATATGAATCGCAAATTGTTCAAATTTACTGAGACTTGTCAATTTCTGGAATTTTGACTCAAAGTTGATTTGGAGTCATTCAATAACCTCTATTATTTACCCATAAATCAAGCTAAGGCCAGGCTAGAAAATCACATCTGATATGAAAGCGCAAAGTCAGTGCTCTGGGCTCTAATCCTCTAACATGAGAGGATTGGAGCACAGTTGTGGAGGAGATGGAGAAATTAATTTCTCCATTTCCTCTGCTGCCATTGTCAGCGCCTCAGCGGGAATCGCATTGCTTGCGAATATTACCGATATCACCGATGCTTCACACGCAGACATAGACTTACATGAGTGCATGCAATCCAATTCTCAAGTGCAATTGCAGCGTGCTGTGACTATTTTCAAAGGCCAAATCGGCATGAGAAAATCGCAGATGTGAGCTGCATCATAGAGAAACATTTGGTCGAGTGCAACCCTATTTTTTCCGGATTGCAGTCACCCAAATGCTTTGCAAGTGGGACTGAGCCCTAACACTTCCTATACAGTGAAACCTCTTTAAAACCATCTTATTGATCACCTTATACTCTAGAATTACTATGATAGGTTTTCGAATAATGTTTTATCTTATATATGCTGGTGTTTTTGGGTGGTCATCTAAAAGATATTTTCATCAAACGTACTGAATGATAAAAACTGTTAAGGCCTCCTTCAAATGTCTGTATAAAACACACACATGAAAAAACAGTACCTGTGCCATCAGTGTTTTCCATCAGTGTGTCATCAGTGTTTTTCCAGTATGGGAAAAGAAAACATAAAATTACAATGCTTCTTCTATATTTTGCATTGTTAAACATGTTTTTTTATAGGCTGAACTGGATGGACAAATGTCTTTTTTCGGCCTTGCTACCTATGTTACTATATGCTAAACACTGACAGCACATGGGCGGCACACTGATGCGGTACTTGTGCTGGACGCATTTTTCACAGACCCATAGACTTGTATTGGCCCTTGTCATATGTGCTATAGAGAAAAAGCTGACATGTTTCCATGTAGCTCACAAGGACACAGTCTGAGTGAAAATAGACATGTGAAGATCTCCATAGGTTATAATGGGTACAGGCTGTCACACGTACTGGAAACATGGACATATGAAGGAGACCTAACACACAGAAACGGTCATTTGTAAACTTGGCCATTTTTTAATGACATCTTTTTATATCTAACATTAGTTCATAGATGAAATAATGAGCAATTTATATCTATTTTTTTACAGATATTACATGTAAAGATGGTGGGTATTCCACAATAAAAGATAAGGATGTTACTACCTATACATGTCCTCGTGGTCAAAGGCCGACATCAGACCTTGTGCAATGTTTTAATTATGGCTGGGGTCCACCACCCATTTGTCAAGGTATGTCTTATTAGCTGAAAAAGAAGTGCATTAGTGAGGATAAAAATATATCCTGTTATTAGTTATAGAATTCTGGTTTCTTGACTGCTTTTTTTAATCTACTATTTTAGATTATGCTAATTGACTCCAATTTGCCTACATTTTCTATGCATTATATTATTAATATAGTTTCTATTGATTCACTCTATAGAAAAATCTACTTCATGCCTCTTTTCGAAAGGGACGCGTGCATGCTGCAGTATCGAAACACGTTTGTAGAAAATCTTAAGTCCGGAGACACATTAGCGATTTTAATATCTTTCCAATTTTATGCCTAAAATGTAAGACAAGTGTCATGTGGTTTTTATGTGACTACAATCTGATTTTTAACACTTTACATCCAATTGCAATGCAAATGCAATTCAATTGCAACGCGAGTTTAACATGAGCTTTTGCAGAGAGCAATTCTGTATGTAAGTTAAACAGTTTTCCATGAAAATATTGTTCAGGATATACAGCTCTGGCACAAATTAAAGGGACCTTGTCACCTGAATTCATCCTCTTCATTCTCTGTCCTCCGTAGTACATGCCTGCACAAGGCATGTACTATGGAGGACAGCAGGCATGTACTACGGAGGACAGAGAATGAACTTCAATCCAATATTGCAGCCAGCATGCAGCCAGCGGGTAAGGAAAGGGTGAATCAAACACCTGAAAACTCCGCCCCTATGGCTGAAGATTGTTCCCTCCAAATTCAGGTGACAGAGTCCCTTTAAGAGACCACTGCAAAATGTTCAGTTTGTCTGATTTTTCTCTTTATAGGTATATAAAAGTAAATTGTTATTTTATTCTATAAACATCTGACAACATGTCTCCGAATTTCCAGGCAATACATTTTGTATTTTTTTTCTGACAAAGAAAAATGGTCAAAATTAAAAACCCAGTGCTTCCAGACCTCAAATAATGCAAAGTAAATAAGTTCATAATCATTTGGAAACATCAATACTAATGTTTTAACTCAGGAAGAGTTAAGAAATCAATACCGTATATACTCGAGTGTAAGCCGAGATTTTCAGCCCACTTTTTTGGGCTGAAAGTCCCCCTCTCGGCTTATACTCGAGTCATATACCCGGGGGTCGGCAGGGGAGGGGGAGCGGGGGCTGTGTAATCATACTTACCTGCCGCGGCGCGGTCCCTGCAGTCCCTGGCTTCCCCGGCGCTGCAGATTTTTCCTGTACTGAGTGGTCACATGGCACCGCTCATTACAGAAATGAATAGGCGGCTCCACCTCCCATAGGGGAGGAGCCGCATATTCATTACTGTAAATGAACGGTAACTGTGAACGCTCAATTACAGGAAGAAGCTGCAGCGCCGGGGAAGGCAGGGACTGCAGAGACCGCGCCAGGAGCAGGTAAGTATACGGGGAGCGCAGCGCTGCGCGATATTTACCTGCTCCTCGCTCCGATGCGGTTCCGTCTGCAGCGTCCTCTACCAGTGACGTTCAGGTTAGAGGGTGCGGTGACGTAGTCAGTGCGCGCACTCTGCTGAGCGTCAGTGCTGGAGACGGAGACGCACGAGGAGCAGGTAAATATTGAAAGCGCCGGCGTCCTGAGCAAGAGAGGCGAGTATGTGATTTTTTTTTTTATTGCAGCAGCAGCAGCATTCTATATGGCACAGCTTGATAAGGAGCATCTATGGGGCCATAATCAACAGTGCAGAGCATATATGGCACAGTTTTATATGGAGCACCTATGGGGCCATAATCAACGGTGCAGAGCAATATATATATATATGGGGCACAGCTTTATAAGGAGCATCTATGGGGCCATAATCAACGGTGCAGAGCAATATATATATATATATGGGGCACAGCTTTATAAGGAGCATCTATGGGGCCATAATCAACGGTGCAGAGCAATATATATATGGCACGGCATTATAAGGAGCATCTATGGGGCCATGATCAATGGTGCAGAGCAATATATATGGGGCACAGCATTATATATGGAGCATCTATGGGGCCATAATCAACGGTGCAGAGCAATATATATATATGGGGCACAGCTTTATAAGGAGCATCTATGGGGCCATAATCAACGGTGCAGAGCAATATATATGGGGCACAGCTTTATAAGGAGCATCTATGGGGCCATAATCAACGGTGCAGAGCAATATATATATATGGGGCACAGCTTTATAAGGAGCATCTATGGGGCCATAATCAACGGTGCAGAGCAATATATATATATGGGGCACAGCTTTATAAGGAGCATCTATGGGGCCATAATCAACGGTGCAGAGCAATATATATATGGCACAGCTTTATAAGGAGCATCTATGGGGCCATAATCAATGGTGCAGAGCAATATATATGGGGCACAGCTTTATAAGGAGCATCTATGGGGCCATAATCAACAGTGCAGAGTAATATATATATATGGCACAGCTTTCTATGGAGCATCTATGGGGTCATAATGAACGGTGCAGAGCAATATATATATATATATGGCACAGCTTTATGTGGAGCATCTATGGGGCCATAATGAACGGTGCAGAGCATTCTATATAGCACAGTTGTATATGGAGCATCTATGGGGCAATAATGAATGGTATGGAGCATCTATTTTTATTTTTGAAACTTACCAGTAGCTGCTGCATTTCCTACCCTAGGCTTATACTCGAGTCAATAAGTTTTCCCAGTTTTTTGTGGCAAAATTAGGGGGGTCGGCTTATACTCGGGTCGGCTTATACTCGAGTGTATACAGTATTTTATGGAATAACCATGATTTTTAATCACAGCTTTCATGCGTCTTGGCTGCTTTCCACTAGTCTTTCACACTGCTTCTGGTGCAAAAATGTAAGCAGTTCTTCTTTGTTTGATGGCTTGTGACTATCCATCATCCTCTTGATTACATTCCAGAGGTTTTTAATGGGGTTCAGGTCTGGAGATTGAGCTGCCCATGACAGGGTTTTGATGTGGTGGTCTCTTAATTTTTTCTGAACTCTTCCTGAGTTAAATCATTAGTATTGTTGTTTCGAAATGATTATGAACTTGTTTTCTTTGCGTTATTTGAGGTCTGAATGCAATGTTTTTTTAAAAGTTGACCATTTTTCTTTGTCAGAAAAAATACAAAATGTATTGCTTGGAAATTCGGAGACATACTGTCTGAAATTTCTAGAATAAAAGAACAATCAACTTTTTACTCAAAAATATGCCTATAAAAAAATCAAACAAATTGAACATTTTTTCTTCTTTTTAACATATTTATTAGTGACCTTGTAGGGGGCATTCAGAGTAAAATTTCAATATTTGCAGATGACACTAAACTCTGCAGGGTAATCAATACAGAGGAGGACAATTTTATAGTACAGGATGATTTATGTAAACTAGAAGCTTGGGTTGATAAATGGCAAATGAGCTTTAATGGGGATAAATGTAAGGTCATGCACTTGGGTAGAAGTAATAAGATGTATAATTATGTGCTTAATTCTAAAACTCTGGGCAAAACCGTCAATGAAAGAGACCTGGGAGTATGGGTGGATGGCAAACTCACATTTAGTGGCCAGTGTCAGGCAGCTGCTACAACAGCAAATAAAATAATGGGATGCATTAAAAGAGGCATAGATGCTCATGAGGAGAATATAATTTTACCTCTATACAAGTCACTAGTTTGACCACACTTAGAATACTGTGCACAGTTCCGGTCTCCGGTGTATAAGAAAGACATAGCTGAACTAGAGCGGGTGCAGAGAAGAGCGACCAAGGCTATTAGAGGACTGGGGGGTCTGCAATACCAAGATAGGGTATTACACTTGGGGCTATTTAGTTTGGAAAAACGAAGACTAAGGGGTGATCTTATTTTAATGTATAAATATATGAGGGGACAGTACAAAGACCTTTCTGATGGTCTTTTTAATCATAGACCTGAGACAGGGACAAGGGGGCATCCTCTACGTTTGGAGGAAAGAAGGTTTAAGCATAATAACAGACGCGGATTCTTTACTGTAAGAGCAGTGAGACTATGGAACTCTCTGACGTATGATGTTGTAATGAGTGATTCGTTACTTAAATATAAGAGGTGACTGGATACCTTTCTGGAAAAGTATAATGTTACAGGGTATATACACTAGATTCCGTGTTAGGGCGTTGATCCAGAGAATTATTCTGATTGCCGTATGTGGAGTCGGGAAGGATTTTTTTTCCCCAATGTGGAGCTTACTCTTTGCCAAATGGGTCTTTTTTGGCTTCCTCTGGATCAACATGTTAGGGCATGTAAGGTTAGGCTATGGGTTGAACTAGATGGACTTAAAGGGCCACTGTCACCCCCCTGCAGCTGTTATAAACTAAAAGAGCCACCTTGTGCAGCAGTAATGCTGCATTCTAACATGGTGGCTCTTTTAGTTTTGTGTTCATGTATTACTAAAATAAAGCAGTTTGAAACTTTGCAAAAATACCTCTCTTTGTCCATGGAGGCGGGTCTGAAGCCTCCTCTGTGAAGCGCCCAACTGCCGTCACTCATCTCTTCTGGGGCGATGGTCGCCGCCCCCTCCGCGCTGTTTTCTTTTCAAATCCGGCGCCGGCACTGTGTAAATATTTGTGGGGCAGGCGCAGTAAGCTCTGGCAGTCTGACGTCCCAGCCAGGCTTGCAGACTGCGCCTGTGCAGGCAGTATGGCCACCCACCTCGGTAATCCCTGCCCCGCACTGTGTTATGCATTATGCACAGTGCGGGGCTGGGATTCCTGGGCATGCGCACTGCGTGTGTCAGCCACTCACCCAGGTCCCCCCTCGAGACCTGAAGCCCATTGATAACCTCTGGAATGTAATCAGGAGGATGATGGATAGTCACAAGCCATCAAAGAAGAACTGCTTAAATTTTTGCAACAGAAGCAGTGTGAAAGACTGGTGGCAAGCATGCCAAGACACATGAAAGCTGTGATTAAAAATCTCGGTTATTCCACAAAATATTGATTTTTGAACTCTTTCTGAGTTAAAACATTAGTATTGTTGTTTCTAAATGATTATGAACTTGTTTGCTTTGCATGATTTGAGGTCTGAAAGCACTTTTTTTTTAAATTTTGACGATTTTTTTTTAAAAAAAGAAATACAAAATTTATAGCTTGTCAGACATGTTGTCAGAAGTTTATAGAATAAATGAACAATTTACTTTTTCCTCAAAAATATACCTATAAAGACTAAAATCAGAAAACTGAACATTTTGCAGTGGTCTCTTAATTTTTGCCAGAGCTGTATATTCAGAAATTCATCAAACTGCCAGTATTCCTTGCGTTCCTCCCGATTTTGTTGCTGCCACTTGGAAGAAAAATTTTTTTTCAAGGCCGGTTCAAATCCCTTCTATATTCACCTCTCTTATCTGCAATTCATTTATGGTGCTGTGTGGCTGTAGGAATAGCGTATGACAGGTGTTTAATCAGGGATAATTGCCTTTTAAATTCTAAGAATTGCTGCTATTTTTTCCACAAATGCATTGACTGATTCATGTTTTTCATGGTGTTCTGTACTCAGAAATTCATCAAAGCAGGGAAAATGAAATGATTTAATGTGTTTATTCACAGTTTCTCTCTAGCATCTGTATGTAAGAGGCAGTGGTGGGAAACTTCACGCTACTGGAGATGAAAATTCCACTTCTGAGCTCTCCAGTGCTTGTTTGCATTCATGTCAGGGTCATTCTTGAAGTATATTTGGGATCATTTTTTTGCTGGAAGACCCATGACCTAGGATGAAAACCAAGCTCTCTGATCACGGGCACTACATTGTGACCCAAAATCTTTTGGAAATGTTCCCATTTTATGATGCTTTGCACATAGTCAAGGCACTCAGGCCATTGGCAGTAAAACAATCCCAAAATATTTTTGAATCTCTACCATATTTGACTGTAACTACTGTGTTATTTTATTTGTAGGCCTCATTTCATTTATAGTAAACAGTAGTGCGCTTTACCAAAAAACTCTATATATAGGCTATGTGCACACGTCAGGATTTCTGGCAGAAATTTTCCTGACAAAAACCAGACATTTCTGCCATAAATCCGCATCAGGTTTTTTTCACATTTTTTTGCGCGTTTTTGGGGCGTTTTTGATGCGTTTTTTCTTGCGTTTTTTCCAAATGCATAGAATAGCGGGAAAAACGCAAAAAAACCACACAATTAATGAACATGCTGCTTTTTTTTACTGCGATGCGCATAAAAATTGCAGAATGCATTCTAAATGATAGGATGCATATGTCTGCAGTTTCTAATGCGGCTTTATCACGTTTTTGTTGCAAAAAAACGCGAAACTAACGCGAAAAAACCTGAACGTGTGCACATACCCTATTGGTCTCATTTGTCCACAAGACCCCTGCTGGCCTTCTAACAATAGATAGGGCTACCTAATGGCCCTCTACAAATCGTGATGGCCCTGGAAAAAAAAATTGTGACTTCCCATGTGTCTGATCATGTCTAACATACCACATGGCCATATAAGGTATTAAAATTATATAATTACATTTCCTGCTGAATGTTTTTTTCACCATTGAAAGCAACGCAAATGTGCAAAAAAGTAACAAAAATGCTGCGCGTGAATATAACCCAAGGTGTGGAGTAGCATTTTTTTTTAATTATTTAGCCTTATATACAAGTGATTATCCTAGAAACCATGTTTCTTAACATTTTTTCCAGTCAAATCCATTTTAAGTGCAGTTTTGGATGCTATATTGTCAGTTTGTAAAAGTGGTGTAATACTCGGGCAACATTGTTCTCAGCAATGACCTGTGATTAAGAGATGCATCCAGGATTCTTCACCTTGCTGTTCCCATGCAATTTTAGCACTGTTTACATTGTTTTCAGCAAATTTTAAGACTCCCTCCAGACATTCAAGGGGTTTGGGGTGGAAAAATGCTCAAGTTTACAATTGACTTCATTTGTACTTGTTACTTAGGTCAAGCACCCAAGCATTACGATTTGCTTGCTCATCACTAATATTAAAATGAATGATGTCATTTAAGAGTACAACCTGACATGGAAGAATAAGTATCATGGCTCTTAGAAATACTGTAATAAAGTAAAAAATGCAAGGGAAGAAATTAAAAGTTGAGTTTAATTGCCTATTTTTCTATTTCAGATATTGAGTGCAACATTCCAGAGGCGTCAAATCTTGTACGAAGTCCTCATTTTCAGTCTTATGAGATTAATGATGAAGTTGATTTTTCATGCGAGCATGGCTTTGAAAGAGATGGATCTCGAACAAGCACTTGTACAGAAAAAGGATGGAAACCAACATTACCGACTTGTCAAAGTGAGTTTGGAACTTTGGTGAAACAGAGCTATTTTGTATAGATTACTTGTAAGGAAGAGTGAACGTGCTCTGTAATAATTGGTTATCACTCGAGTATCATGGTGCTTGGATATACTTGTTACTCGGAAAGCAAGAGAAGGTGCTTGAGTGAAAACTCGACTCCCTGCCCCGCGTCTTTGATGCTTGTTATGCAGCCAATAAGCATGCGGGGATTGCCTGTGAGTTACTGTAATCGGCACACTGACGCTATTGCACAGCTCTGTGACACTTCGTATCGGAGGGAGAGGCTACTTGTCAAGGCCTGAGTGCTCAGTATAATGAATCAGAGGACTTTAATGTTGATACTGGTGCTGAAGCGGAGCCATCATGCTAACAGCCCTTCTAAGGGCTAATCATTTCCAGTACATACAATCTGCATTTAGCAGGAGCAGGAAGAGTGAGAAAATCCACTCTGCAGGTAGAGATTATGCCTATGCAGTCCATTGGCAAATATATAGCTGCATTTTTGTTTGTGGAAGCTCAAAAAATTGTATATATTTTGATCCATCACATATCATGTGCTTTGAGGTCTTTTCTGTGTTATACAACACTCTGGAAATTTTGAAGCATTTTCCGGGGCTACATATCTCAACCAAACACCATTCTGTAGTGTGCAGTAAATATCTGTAGTCTCTAAAACTTCTAAAAGGCTTTTAACAAATTGTAGGCCTACATTTCTCAGACATACAGTGTTATGTGGTCTGTGAAGATTTTTGTGATCTGTAAAACTGCAAAAAAAATTGAAAAAAATTGTATGTTTCTCAAACATACAGTGTTGCGTGATCTGTGCACATTTCTGATATCTGAAAACCTGCTAAAAAGCTTTTAAAAAAGTATTGCCCTCAATTTCTCAGTCATACAGTGTTACATGTTCTGTTAACATTTCAGTAAACTGTCAAACTACTAAAAAGCATTTAAAAATTTGTAGGCCTTGTGAGGGGTTGACTCACCGAACTGATTGCAGAGGTAAACACACAGTAAAGTACACAGCGATTCACATAGTCTATAACCACTAGGATGTACTGATGGCCCTGTGAAGACTTAGCTAGTAGACCTACAAGGTCTATGGCAATCCTCTCAAAGGGGCCTTTATCACAGGCAAGGGAACAAAGGAACTTTGGTTATATGACAGATGAGGCAGGACCTACAATAATTTAGGATCTCGCGGTAACCTCATGGTCAATAGAACCTCTGCATTACTCTCTCCTGAGTTTTCTCTACCCTCAGATATCCCCCCAAAACATGCAAATGGTCAATGTCTAAAACCCTCTGTAGGGTTCTGGAACTAATAGCTACTTGACTATCTCACCTCCCTTCATTATAATCACCCGATACAACAAATCGACATTGACTGCCATTGACTGCAAGGTGTGGGAACCTGGTATCAGTCCCTAGCTCTTCAGCAACCGCATTGCATTATCAAATACCCCCTTTAAGGTAAGTTGAGCAGACTTGGAGTTCTATTTGGGTGCTCCTAACTCAGGGAAGATGGGCTCCTCTGTCACCATCTTGCCCCGCTCTCCAGCTCCAGCCCACATAGGGGAAACTCCTCCATCTTTGCTTTTCCAGAGGGATATGGCTTTTGTCCGGGACATTCTGTGCAGCCCCTTTTGCCACAAGATCCAAAATAATGAAAAATCCCACCCCAGTACGACAGGATGTATCAAGTCTTTCCATATATTGGCATAGGGCCAATAGTGATTAGGGAGAGAGGAAAGATCTGTGGTTACCTCAGTAGTAGCAACCTGAACGCACTCCCTCTTGCATCCATCCTCACAAGATTCACTCCATCCCACAATTCTGCCTGTGGACCACTCTATATGAGGGGAGTGGTACCGTAGCCAAGGTATCCCTAACAGAACCTTATCAATTCCCTGTTGTGAATTCCGCTCTTGGGCCCAATCCGGTGGTTGTAAGTGGCACTTTTGTGAGTTCTGCTCTTGGGCTCCCTCTTGTGGTTTCTAGTGGTATGGCTGCTCCTTGGAGTTAGCTGTCATCAGCTGCCTCCACTTATCTTCTCTTCTCCTCGGCTATTTAGGTCTGGCTCTGTCTTCAGCCAGTGCCACTTGTAAATGGTTTCTGGTTGGATTCACATCTCTTTGGAGTTCCCTGTTATCCTGACCAGTTCAGCTAAGCTAAGTTTTTGCTTGCTCTTTTCTGTCCATAGATTGTGGACTTATCCATTCTGTGCTTTCTATGTTTGTCCAGCTTATAAGTGTGAATTTATTCTGTCTTGCTGGGAGCTCTGGGAGGCAGATTTGCCCTCCACACCTTTAGTCAGGTGTGGAGTTTTTTTTTTTGTAAACTCTGCGTGGATTTTTGTAGTGTTTTATATTGACCGCACAGTATTCCATCCTGTCCTATCTATTTAGCTAGACTGGCCTCCTGTGCTCATCCTGGTTTCATTCTGTGTATGTCTTTTCCCTCTCCACTCACAGTCATTATTTGTGGGGGGCTAATCTATCCTTTGGGGATTTTCTCTGAGGCAAGATAGTTTTCCTGCTTCTTTCTTTAGGGGTAGTTAGCTCTTAGGCTGTGACGAGATGCCTAGGGAGAGTTAGGAGCATTCCACGGCTACTTCTAGTGTTGTGTTGAGCTTAGGGAATGCGGTCAGTACAGTTACCACTAGGGTTGAGCGAAACGGGTCGGCCATTTTCAGAAGTCGCCGACTTTTGGCAAAGTCGGGTTTCATGAAACCCGACCCGACCCCTGTGTGGGGTTGGCCATGAGGTCGGCGATCTTCTGGATCTGGTATCGGAATTCCAATCCCGAGTTCCGATATGTTTGCAATATCGGAAATCGGTATCGGAATCCATATTTAAGTGTAAAATAAAGAATTAAAATTAAAAATATCGCTATACTCACCCTCTGACGCGCCCTGGTACTAACCGGGAACCTTCCTTCCTTCGAATCAGCGCTTGCAGGACCTTGCGTGACGTCGCGGCTTGTGATTGGTCGCGCGGCCGCCCATGTGACCGCTCGCGCGACCAATCACAAGCCGCGACGTCACGCAAGGTCCTGCAAGCGCTGATTCTTAGGAAGGAAGGCTGCCGGAAAGAAGCAGGGCGCGTCCGAGGGTGAGTATATACTTTTGAAAAAGTCGGGTTTCGTGAAACCCAACCTGATCCTATAAAAGTAAAAGTCGCTCAACCCTAGTTACCACGTCCTTCAGAGCTCGTTCCATGTTGCTCCTAGACCACCGTATCATAACATTCCCTCAGGAATGATGAGTAAAGAGATAATCTCCTGATGGGATGGCAATGAAGCGATGGCCGGGGGACCACCACGGTGCAGGAAGACTACTGTACACAAGATGAGGTGCAAATAACAAAGGGTAAATTTATTGGAAGGCAAGGAAGGAAGGGAATGAGGAAGATGCAAACAGGGGTATAAAATGGCAAAAGACAATTTACAAGAGCAATAAACTTTATCTTTTCTGTAAAATAGCACGGTGCTCCAACTATTGCAGACTCAAAATATGTCTAACAAGCAAATGTAAACAATAAGCAAGTGATAATGCTACTCTACGTATAACCTTCCTGGCCTTTACTAAGCAGGCCAAACGGCTCCCGTGTACTGACTATTGAAGCCTACACTAGGCCCTAACAGGTGCACCAAACACGAACAGACTCACGGTGATGTTGGAGAATCAGGTCCAGTCCTAGGGGGGGCCCCCAGCAGTCCAATACAGTGGTGCACACGGCTTTCTGTCAGCTCTGTGAAACATGGTCTTCTCCTTGCTTCTGGATCCTAGGGATGCTCCTGGAAACTGTAAATCTCTTTCTCTGTATTTTCGTGGCTCTCTTGCAGCTGTAACAGGACACAGTTCTTCTCTCTTTCAGCTATCAGCACAAAAAGTCCTCTCTCCAGCAGCCTCAGCTCACACACGCTGCTCCAGCTCCAGCTCCACACCTGCACTCTGCACAGACTAGCTCATTACAATGATTATTGCAGGGGAGAAGCAGAACATTCCATCACGCCAGACAAGGGGGTGCAGCCTCTTAAAGTGACAGAGTGTTCCTTACTGTCCATAACAGCACCACCCTCTTACATGCCTCCCTTCTTAATGATGGTCATTCTCGGCCATCACAGCATCAGGGTCAAAGTGTAATGGAGGAACATGCAATGCGGAAACAGCACCCATAGAGGAGGCAATAAAGTTGTAAAAACAGACAGAGCACACTGTTCTACATATCGGACTGGCGGAACCCCTGCATTAGACCTCTGAGATCTCCGAAGCTCTTGGCTGTCAGGCAAGGCTTGACTATCTTCCAGAGGAACACTTGCTGCAGGAGTCATCGTGGGCTCTTGTCTGGTCTTGTCCTCACATGGCGGTACTAGTACATCCATGGAATTAGCGTCTCTGTGTGGCTGAGGACCCCCTACTGTGTTAGGAACGGTCCACCACTCATCATCAATTTCACCATCAGGCATGACAGATTCAGGAAGTTGAGTAGCACCTTCAGGTGACAATGGCGTAGAACATACCTCAGACCGGCAACTTTTATGGACCTGGTGGTTAGGAGCACCCGGAAAGACCAGATGGTTAAACTAACACAGGACAAGCTCTGGGAAGTGGGAGCTCTGCTGACCGCAACCCCTAATCCTGTCACACACACTAGAAATAGCCGTGGAGCGTACCTAACTCTGCCTAGATGCCTCTTCACAGCCTAAGAGCTAACTAGCCCTAGAGATAGAAAATAAAGCCTACCTTGCCTCAGAGAAATTCCCCAAAGAAAAAGGCAGCCCCCCACATACATTGACCGTGAGTTAAGATGAAAGTCACAAACACAGAAATGAAACAGGTTTCAGCAAAGGAGGCCAGACTAACTAAACAGACTGAGGATAGGAAAGGTGTCTTTGCGGTCAGCACAAAAAACTACAAAAAGACCACGCAGAGTGTGCAAAAAGACCTCCGCACCAACTCACGGTGCGGAGGTGCCACTCTGCATCCCAGAGCTTCCAGCTAGCAAGGCAAAATCATGATAGCAAGCTGGACAAGAAAACAATGAACAAATAATTAACCAGCAGGGACTTAGCTTCTGCTGGAGTAGACAGGTAACCAGAAAGATCCAAGAGCGAACTGAACCAGTACAAGAACATTGACAGCTGGCATGGAGTAACAATCTGAGTGGAGTTAAATAGAGCAGCCAGCCAAATAATAAACTAAGTCACCTGTGGAAGGACCCTCTGAAGAAGCAGCTCCACTCACAGCCACCAGAGGGAGTCCATGGACAGAACTCGCCGAAGTACCATTCATGACCACAGGAGGGAGTTCGATAACAGAATTCACAACAGGCAAGGCCGCAGCATATTTCTGTGAAGTACTCTAGGGGCGGATGCCCCAGTCTCAATCTGTACCTTGTAGACAGGGCCATTAGCATACACTCGCTCGATAACTTTGTACGGCTGTACTTCCCATCTCTCACTTAGTTTTCCCTTGGGCTGTTTCTCTCTGATAATACTCGGTCTCCAGGTTGGAGCGGTAACTCTTGAGTCGGTTTGCAGCCCGTATGTTCTTTTTCTTGCAGCTGCTGACCCGCCAACCGCCGTATCATTTGCAATCGTTGCCGATGGTCTTTCACCCATGAGGTGACAGTTCGCTCCATCAGCTCCTCTGGCTGTTCCAAATTCAGCTCAATGATCTCTCGTCCAGCTCTTCCAAACAACAGTAGATAGGGGGTATAACCCGTGGTGGAGTGGACCCGATTGTTGTAGGTCCAGACCAATTCCGGCAGATAATCTGGCCAACACGCCTTCTTATCCTCCTCCAACGTTCTCAGCATTTGAAGTAAGTTTCGGTTGAAGCATTCACACGTTCCGTTGCCTTGAGGGTGGTAAGGGGTGGTCCAGGACCGCTCGATGCCATATTATATGCGATACAATTCTTCCATCTCCTTGCCTTGGAAACATGCGCCTTGGTTGGAGTGGATGCGCTTTGGGCACCCATACACCCGGATTAAATCTTGACAGATGGCTCGCGCTGCCGATTCCGCAGTCTGATCTCTAGTCGGAGTGACTACTGCGAACTTAGAGAAATGATCGGTCATCACCAAACAGTATTGCAGCCCCCGGGCCGAGTGTCCCACGAGGAGATAGTCGATCATCAAGACTTCTAGCGGTTCCCTAGTTTGTATGGTCTGGATGGGTGCGCTCTGTTCAGTACTCTTAATGAGGTCACATACTCGACATTGCCGGCAAACCTCTTCCACCACCAACTCCAACCGGGGGCAATACACATACCGCTGTAACCATTGGTAGGTCTTTGTGGGGCCGAAGTGCGCTCCAAATTTGTGGGCTTCTTTAGCTACTTCTTGAGCCATTCTTCCTGGGATGACAACTTGCCACCTTACTTCCATATCTTTTGGCTGTTGCCTCTTACGATATAGCACTGACTCTCGCACCTCCAGTCTATCCCACTGATGTAACACACTCCTCATTTCAGAGTCCAGATCATCTCTCTCTGGTTTGCCAGGCTTCCGCTTTTGAGTTACCCACCATTTCATCTGTCTCAGCCCTTCGTCTTCATCCTGAACGTGTCCCCATTCCTCATTGGTTCTTTACAGGGACCGGGGTAATGCGCAGGCCTCCCTTCTTGACTGAGCTGCAACCATTGGGGGCTTAAACTTGTGAAAGTCTGGGGTCTCCTTCTCTTCGAGTTGCTCATCAAGATCCCCCACTGGAGTCTCCACAGTCACTCTTGACAGCCCATCAGCATTTGTGTTTTCGGTAGAAGAGCGATAACGGATGGTAAAGTCGGACTTGGGTAGGCGAGCCACCCACCGTTGTTCTAAGGCCCCCAATTTAGCATTCTCAAGGTGGGCCAGGGGTTTGTCTGTTCAAACTTGAATCTGGTACCTGTCAGGAAACCTGCAAACTTTTCTGTCATGGCCCACACCAGGGCCAGGTGCTCTAACTGGAAGGAGCTGTAATTGTAAGGGTTTCTTTCGCTGCCTCGCAGAGACCTGCTGGCATACCTGATGACTCTCTCATGTCCATCCTGTATCTGAGAAAGTACTGCACCAAGTCCATGAAGGCTACCATCTGTTTGTAACAGGAACGGTTGATCAAAGTATGCATAGGCTGAAGTAAGGGCATTCTTTATAGCCTGGAAGGCCTCGTCTTGTCCCTGTGCCCAGGGGATGCACTGGGTCTTTGGTACTCCAGCGGTCCCCCTCAGGAACTCATTGAGAGGACCCACCACCTTCGCGAAGTCTTTAACCAACCGGCGGTAGTACCCAGCGAGTCCCAGGAAGGCCTGGAGTTCTCTCACTGTTCGAAGGACTGGCCACTTCTGGATAGCAGCCACTTTTTCTGGTGAGGGTAGAACTCCATCTTGTGACACTATGTGGCCCAAGTACTCAATCTCTCTCTTGAAGAGGTGGCACTTCTTTGGCTTCACCTTTAGGTTATGAGCCCGCAGTCTTCCGAGTACCTGTCAAAGCCGGGCAAGATGTTCTTTGAATGAGGCCGAAAATACAATGATGCCATCCAGATAAATCAGGGTAGCCTCAAAATTTAAGTCTCCCAAACACTTTTCCATCAGCCGTTGAAATGTGCCTGGAGCATTGGAGAGCCTGAAGGGTATCCGATTAAACTCGAACAGCCCCATAGGGAGGATGAAGCCGGTTTTCTCTTTGTCTTTCTCTGCCACGGCTACTTGCCAGTATCCGCTTACTAGATCCAGGGTGGAGAAGTACTTGGCTTTCCCCAACGCTGTCAAGGATTCCTCAATGCGGGGCAACAGATATGAATCTCGAACACTGCAGGCATTGAGTTTCCTGTAATCTACACAGAACCGGATGGTCCCATCCTTTTTCTTGACGAGCACCACCAGGGCTGCCCAAGGGCTCTGACTACTCCGCACCACTCCTGAATCCAGCATCTGCTTCAGTAATGTTTTCACCTCTTGATACATTTTTGGCGGGATCTGCCGGTATCGTTCTCGAATTGGACGAGCTTCCCCAGTCAGTATCTCATGTGTGATGGCTTCAGTACAGTCGAAATCTTCGGCGTGACGGGCGAATGCAGCCCGATTTTCCCACAGCATAGTTTCTATTTCTTGCACACACTCAGGGCCCAGAGCTTTCACACCCACTTCCATTTGATCAAGGATGACCCGTCCACTCCTCTCCGGGGATGGCGTCTCTTCGTCACCAGCAGCAACTGCTAGGGTCCACCCCACACCTTCTTTCGATGGTAAAGACATCTCCTTCTGACTCACCATTTCACCCTTATGTAGGTAGACCAGGGCCAGATATGTCCCTCGTGGTAAGGTGACCTCCCCGGGGCCCACATTCAAAGCTCTTATGGGGACATGTCCTCGCTGGACCACAGCTATCTTACGAGCTATCATGACTTCTTGGTCCACTCCTCCGCCTACCACAGGCTGAACAACCACTTCCAACCCATCAAGGTTGCGGTGAGTCCCCACTGGAAGGTATACTATAGTTTCTTGCTCAGGAGGTAGGATTGCAGGTTCTTTACCAGGAGCCCTGATGACCCCTACCGTCTGATAAGATGGCACTCTCTTCTGTGTCCCACAGACGCGGATCAGTCGTTGAAGGGCTTCTTGAGTAGGCTTATGTGTAGTAGCCTTCTTCCAATATCCAGGTCCCCATTTGGTAAACATAATATGATCGAGTTCACGTAGGATGTTAATTCCCAGTACTACAGGCACAACTTCCTTGATAGGCTCAGGGACTAGCAGGATCCCTTTTCTCCCAACTTCTTGCCCACATTAGAATATTCATCCACACGACCCCTGTGACCGGGATCGGTTGTTGTTTGGCAGCAAACAACCGGATCAATGTCTCTTTTTCAGGCTTGACCAGGTCCTGGAAATGCTGCTTGAAATATGCTTCTGGCATCGTTGTCACTTGTGACCCAGAATCTATCAGGCAATCCACTAGAACTCCTTCGAATTCAGCATGTAGGATGGGGCTCCCAGCAATCAAGCGTTCGTTATGACATGGAGTGGCCTCTCTCCTCACCTCCCCCGCAGAGTGCCGCACTACTGCGGGGGTTGGTAGTTTAATTGCAGCTTCCGCTGGCCTTGAGTATTGTTCCGACAGTCTCTGGCAAGGTGCCCCCGTTCTCCACATTCCCAGCATTGGATGCCTCCTCCTCGCCAGGGGGCACCTCAAGCCTGTCCTTGTGCTTCCGATGCCTGACGGGAGGGGGATTGCTCCCACTGATCCCTTATCGGTCGGGCGGAAGTACGGTTGCATGAGTATGGTGGGTTAGACTGTTGCAGTTCCCCCACTCTTCGCTCTATCTGGGTCAGTTTCTCTTGCATGTTGACAAGGGACCGCTGCAAGTCTTGCACCACCTGGACCAGCACCTCCTGATGTTTTAGGTCCCCTCTGGTATTTGTGCCCTGGACATGCATCACCCCAGACGCATAGCTCTCTTCTTTACTTTGGGCCACTTTTTCTGCCAGGATTTGATGAAACGTAAGAGCCGGATCTGCCCGGACCCGTTCTGACAGTGCTCGCCTCAAAGATGTGCTGTGCAGTCCCAGAATGAATTACTCCTGGAGTATCCGGTCTTTAGAGCCTATGCCGCCAAATCCATCCGCCTCCTTTCTCTGCACCTCTGCTAACACTTCTTGCAGTGCTGTTACATACTGGGAAATTCCTTCTTCTTCCCACTGCAGCCTAGAGAAAAATTTGGCGCGAAGGTGTCCGGTGCTAGCAGTCTCGCCATAGATCTCTTCCAGGAACTTCACTAACTCCTTCAGGGTACTGCGGGTGAGTTGTGGTTGTAGGCAGACGTTTCTACGGGCTTCTCCCTCTAGGGCAGTTAACGCAATGTCCACTTCAAGGTCTGGGCTGATGTTATAAATCCTCAGGGTGCTTTGCAGCCGGGACACCCAGTCGGACAGTGGCATATTCTTGCCATCAATCTTTGGTAGCACACTAAATATGGTGCCAGTAGGGAGAGTCCTTGCAGGGGTTCCACCAATGCCCACAGCATCTCCATTAACATTAGCATTCCCGCCATTGCTGTCTGCTGCCTCCATCTTGGTAACAGTAATTGTGGGTGAGGATGAATTCTATATTTTTCACCACCGCCCAACATACCTTAAATGGGACAGTTTCCATTCAAAACACACAAAAAACTCTATTGTCTACAGCGAAGCCATGAGATACAATCGTATATGTTCCAACCCAATGGATAGGGATGAACACCTTGGTCGCCTCAGAAAGACCTTTTTGAACCAGGGCTACCATCCAAGAACAATTGAAAACCAGATCACAAGAGCCACCAGAATATCAAGGAATCATCTGCTACATTACAAAGCTAAAGAAGAATATAACCGGGTACCTCTAGTAGTTACCTACAATCCAAATCTGGAGGTGCTAAGGGGAGCTGCACGGAAACTACAACCTTTACTGCAAAAAGATGCCCGCTTACAATCCATTTTTCCAGACCACTACTACAAGCGTCTGCCTCCGTTCCTAAGAATGCAGAGAGAGAAGGACCTTCGATGACGTCGCGGTCATGTGAGCGGTCAGGTGACCGGTCACCTGACAGCGACATCATCGAAGGTCCTTCACTCTCTGCATTCTTAGGAATGGAGGCAGACGCTTGCAGCGGTGACAGCCAGGGTTCCTCAGAGGGGTGAGTATTTCCATATTTTTTATTTTTATTCTTTATTTTTTACATGAATATGGATCCCAGGGCCTGAATGAGAGTTTCCTCTCCTTCAGACCCTGGGAACCATCCAGGATCACTTCCGATATTTGTGTCCCATTGACTTGCATTGGTATCGGGTATCGGTATCGGCGATATCTGATATTTTTTGGATATCGGCCGATCCCATCCGATACCGATACTTTCAAATATCGGAAGGTATCGCTCAACACTACTGGTGACGACCTTTGACACTCTCACTGCAGGAATGAATGTGTCGCATGGATTTATGTCTTTTTACATCAACTAAGGAACTTGCCCCTCAGACTATGAGGGGTCATCACAACAGAACCAGACCCCAATAAAACAATCCTTATCTAAGAACTGGCCCAATATTTATGGACATAACTGTTTATCACTCATGGTAATTCTGCTTCATGTCACCTGTTTTATCCATGGTCTGTCTTAGGCCAGTTTCACACGTCAGTGGCACCGGTACGTGAGGTGACAGTTTCCTCACGTACCGGAGCCACTGACACACGTAGACACATAAAAATCAATGCATCTTTTCAGATGTCATTGATTTTTTGCGGACCGTGTCTCCGTGTGCCAAACACGGAGACATGTCAGTGTTCGTGGGAGCGCACGGATTACACGGACCCATTAAAGTCAATGGGTCCATGTAAAACACGTACCGCACACAGACATTGTCCGTGTGCAGTCCGTGTTCCGTGCAGGAGACAGCGCTACATTAAGCGCTGTCCCCCCCACTGGTGCTGAAGCCGCGATTCATATTTTCCCTGCAGCAGTGTTTGCTGCAGGGAAAATATGAATATTAGTGTTTAAAATGCAGATCCATGCCCCCGTTTCCCCCCCCCCCCGCTGTGATTAAAATACTCACTTAGCCTCCAGATCCCTTGCCGCAGCGTCCTCTTCTGGCCGCAGCTTCTCCTGTATGCGGTCACGTGGGGCTGCCGACTAAAATCATGAATATGCGGCTCCGCCTCCCAAAGGAGGGAAGGAGGGGGTGGAACTGGGTCTGCATTTTAAACACTAATATTCATATTTTCCCTGCAGCAAACGCTGCTGCAGGAAACATATGAATGGGGCTTCAGCATGATGCTGGGGACAGCGCTAAACTTTAACGCTGTCGCCGGCATGCTCCATATGGTACCCAGTGGGCACACGGGCGGCACACGTGTGCCGCACGTGTGCCACACTGATGTACCACAGAAACATAGGGCACACGGACACGGATAATTCCGGTACTGATTTTTTCCGGTACCGGAATTATCTGGACGTGTGGGACTGCCCTTATCCATGGGTTTTCCCCTTTTTTTTTTTTTCCTTCTGTGCTATGTTGTGCATAAATATGTGATTCTTCAGAATTTGTTTTAGTCTTTGCCTGATGAAGAGACCTGTGTAGTCTTGAAAGCTTGCAGTTTGTTACCATCTTTTCAGTTAGCCATTAAAAGGTATCAACCACTGAGGACTCTCAATTCTAAATATTTTTCTATCTACTGGCTAACACAGTACCAAGATATATGTCTTTCCAGCCTTACAGTGACTCACAAGCAACCTCTGCATGCTTATTGGCTGCATAACTGGCGCCAAAGTTGCGGGGTGGGGATTCGACCTTGAACTGGAGCACCGCCCACTGCTTTGACAAGTAATGAGCACTTCCCAGCACCATGATACTCGAGTGATAACCGATTATCACTGAGCACATTCGCTCATCCCTAAAAGCCAACTGTACAATACCCAGTTATTATTTAACTACTGGGTCTAATTGCCCAGGCTTTTTTTCATGACATAACAATCATTGCACACACTATAGCTGTCACAAGAGTAGGTAGAAGCAGCAATAAACCACTTGGATTTTCTCCTCAGGAAAAAACAGAATGATATACATAATAGAAAACTGCAGCTCATCATACCCACCTGAAGATACTGCAGGCAAGATTACAGCAGGGATCATACATGCGAGAAACATGGCCGAGTCTCTCATGTTAATACCCAGCACTGTCCCAGCAGAGCGTACGGCCGCATAGCAATACATGCAGATGCCTGCTCTGCTCCCGAGTGCCGGGTACAGTGCCGGGTATTATGGCTCCTTTAAACTTGCGAGAAACTTATATGAACTCGAGCCTGGGAATTTTACAGAATATTTTCCCATGCTTGAGTTCATATGAGTTCATCCAGCAGAGGGCGCATCACCATGACTCGAGGTAACTACAGTACATTCCCCTGCATTCCATTCATTCACAAAGTTTTACAGTCAGGAGCACAGCTGCATTAGCAGAGCTCCTGGGTGTAAAATGATTTAACCCCTTCAGATGGATTTACAGCGTGGGACAAGACTGAACGACGGAAGGAATGGAATATTGTTTTTTTTTTTACTTTGATAAGGTGATAAGGGTCTTCAGGTGGATTTAGAGTATAATAAAATATTAAACACCATGTCTCTATATTTCATTAAAATACTTTTTAATAATGTGTGTGTGTTTTATTAACCATTTCGTACTATTGGATTAATAATGGATAGGTGTCATAATTGACGCCTTGCCATTATTAACCTGACTTAATGTCACCTTACAATAGCAAGGTGACATTAACCCTTTATTACCCCATATCCCACGACTACAGATGAGTGGGAAGAGAGAGGCTAAGTGCCAGAATAGGCGCATCTTCCAGATGTGCCTTTTCTGGGGTGGCTGGGGGCAGATGTTTTTAGCCGGGGAGGGCAATAACCATGGTCCCTCTCTAGGCTATTAATATCTGCCCTCAGTCACTGGCTTTCCCACTCTGGCGAAGAAAATTGCGCGGGTGCCCACGCCAATTTTTTCTGGGATTTAACCCTTTAATTTAATAGCTAGAGACCCCAAATTTGACACAAAGACACTTCTTACATTACTAAAGAGGAAAATGTAATAAAAGAAGGGATATGAGATGGTTTACTGCATGTAAACCATGTCTCATATCCTGTCGGGTTTGTGAAGGAGATAGGAAATGCTGGCAATTGAATTACCGATTTTCTGCTACCTAGTGCTGAATTAAGTATAAATAAATAAATAAATAAATAAATAAATAAATATATATATATATATATATATATATATATATACTAGATTGTGGCCCGATTCTAACGCATCGGGTATTCTAGAATATGCATGTCCCCGTAGTATACGTACGGATTCCAGAATTCGCAGCAGATTGCGCCCGTCGCTGATTGGTCGAGGCAACCTTTATGACATCATCGTTGCCAGGGCAACCATTATGACATCTACGTCGATACTGTGCCCGTCGCTGAATCAGAAACGTGAGATTTCTACGTCCTTTATGACATCATCGTCGCTGTGCCCGTTGCTGATTGGTCGAGGCCGCCTGGCGGCCTCGACCAATCCGAGACGCGGGATTTCTATGTCGATACTATGCCTGTTGCTGATTGGTCGAGGCCTGATGGCCTCGACCAATCAGAGACGCGGGATTCCCAGGACAGACAGACAGACAAAGACAGACAGACGGAAAAACCCTTAGACAATTATATATATATATTTATATATGTGTCTCACTGACATATATATATATATTATCTATATATATAATTGTCTAAGGGTTTTTCCGTCTGTCTGTCTGTCTGTCCTGGAAATCCCGCGTCCGCCAGACCTCGACCAATCAGCGACGGGCACAGTATTGAGGTAGAAATCCCACATCTCTGAGTGGTCGAGGCCGCCAGGCCTCGACCAATCAGCGACGGGCACAGCGACGATGATGTCATAAAGGACGTAGAAATCCCACGTTTCTGATTCAGCGACGGGCACAGTATTGACATAGATGTCATAATGGTTGCCATGGCGACGATGATGTCATAAAGGTTGCCTCGACCAATCAGCGACGGGCACAATCTGCCACGAATTCTGGAATCATCATTGTCCATATACTACGAGGACATGCATATTCTAGAATACTCGATGCGTTAGAATCGGGCCACAATCTAGTATATATATATATATATATATATATATATATATGTATGTATATATATGTATATATATATACATATATATATATATATATATAAATATATGTATAGACTGTATATATGTTTTTAAGAATATTTGAGCCGATGGATCCATGATATGTCCATTTTGCAAGCCTGCGAGAAAAAAATCACCGTACGGAATCCATACGGATGCCATACGGATGACACACGGATAAATTTGTGCGTAACAATCGCATCCTCGCATTGAATACGGAACAGTGTTTTGGGACAATTACTGCGTATTACGGCCGTAAAAAATGGACCATATTTACTTAGTGTGACGCCGGCCCAAGGGCTCATTTCCACTTGAGAGAAAAACGGCTAAGTGCAAGCCGATAAAAAATCGGATTGCACTTGGACCAATGTTATTCAATAGGTCACATTTCATTTGTGATTTTTTTCTCAGCTGAAATCGGACTGAGAAAAAAATCGCTGCATACTGCGTATTGCTGCGATTCCCAAATGAGACTCACCAATGTAAGTCAACGGGTGCGAGAAAAAAATCGCACAGCACTCGCACCATGTAAGTGCTGTCAGATTCTGACGCACCGGTGTCCTTTGAAAAGCCGGCAATTCAGTGCGGTGTACAGTAAAATCACACTGACAGGTTAGAATAGAATAGATAAAGTACATGTCTACACATAGTATAGGTAGATATATACTGTATATATATATATATATATATATATATATATATATATATATATATATGTCAGTGAGACACATATACAGTACAGACCAAAAGTTTGGACACAACTTCTCATTAAATGATTTTTCTGTATTTCCATGACTATGAAAACTGTACATTCTCACTGAAGGCATCAAAGCTATGAATTAACACATGTGGAATTATATACTTAACAAAAAAGTGTGAAACAACTGAAATTATGTCTCATATTCTAGGTTCTTCAAAGTAGCCACCTTTTGGTTTGATGACTGCTTTGCACACTCTTGGCATTCTCTTGAAGAGCTTCAAGAGGTAGTCATCGGGAATGGTTTTCACGTCACACGTGTGCTCTGTCAGGTTTAATAAGTGTGATTTCTTGCCTTATAAATGGGGTTGGGACCATCAGTTGTGTTGTGCAGAAGTCTGGTGGATACACAGCTGATATTCCTATTGACTGTTAGAATTTGTATTACGGCAAGAAAAAAGCAGCTAAGTAAATAAAAATGAGTTGCCATCATTACTTTAAGAAATGAACGTCAGTCAGTCAGAAAAATTGCAAAAACTTTGATAGTGTCCCCAAGTGCAGTGGAAAAACCATCAAGCGCTACAAAGAAATTGGCTCACATGAGGACCGCCCCAGGAAAGGAAGACCAAGGGTCAACTCTGCTTCTGAGGATAAGTTTATCCGAGTCACCAGCCTTAGAAATCACAGGCTAACAGCAGCTCAGATTAGAGACCAGGTCAATGCCACACAGAGTTCTAGCAGCAGACACATCTCTACAACAACTGTTAAGAGGAGACTTTGAGCACCAGCCTTCATGGTAAAATAGCTGCTAGAAAACCACTGTTAAGGACAGGCAACAAGTAGAAGAGACTTGTTTGGGCTAAAGAACACAAGGAATGGACATTAGACCAGTGGAAATCTGTGCTTTGGTCTGATGAGTCCAAACTTGAGATCTTTGGTTCCAACCACCTTGTCATTATGAGACGCAGGAAAGGTCAACGGATGGACTCTACATGCCTGGTTCCCACCATGAAGCAAGGAGGAGGAGGTGTGTTGGTGTTGGGGGGGATTTGCTGGTGACACTGTTGGGGATTTATTCAAAACTGAAGGCATACTGAACCAGCATGGCTACCACAGCATCCTGCATCTGCATGCTATTCCATCCGGTTTGCATTTAGTTGGACCGTGATTCATTTTTCAACAGGACAATGACCCAAAACACACCTCCAGGCTGTGTAAGGGCTATTTGACCAAGATGGAGAGTGATGGGGTGCTACGCCAGATGACCTGGCCTCCACAGTCACCAAACCTGAACCAAATCGAGA
This sequence comes from Ranitomeya imitator, assembly GCF_032444005.1. Lineage (NCBI taxonomy): Eukaryota > Metazoa > Chordata > Amphibia > Anura > Dendrobatidae > Ranitomeya > Ranitomeya imitator. The sequence continues at coordinate 117,457,152 of NC_091289.1, forward strand.
TGGTTTGTGGTGAGCTGGACCGAAGTGTGAAAGCAAAAGGACCAACAAGAGCTAAGCATCTCTGGGAACTCCTTCAAGATTGTTGGAAGACCATTCCCGGTGACTACCTCTTGAAGCTAATCAAGAGAATGCCAAGAGTGTACAAAGCAGTCATCAAAGCAAAAGGTGGCTACTTTAAAGAACCTAGAATATAAGACATAATTTCCGTTGTTTCACACTTTTTTGTTAAGTATATAATTCCACATGTGTTAATTCATAGTTTTGATGCCTTCAGTGTGAATGTTCATTTTTCATAGTCATGAAAATACAGAAAAATCTTTAAATGAGAAGGTGTGTCCAAACTTTTGGTCTGCACTGTATATAAATATATATATGTGTGTTTTGAAGAATATTTAGTTGTAAAACAATGTGTAAATATCAGACAACTGCTGTATGTAAAAGCTCATGTTAAAATCGCATTGCACACGGATTGCATACGGATGTAATACGGATGTCATACGGATGTTGCGATAAAAAATTGTATGACACTCGCATGACACTGGCATTACACTCACATGATTTTTTCAGTCCGTAAATCGGACCGTTTTTTTTTCTCTCAAGTGGAAATGAGCCCTAACATGTTGCGTCCAAGATGATTGGAATCAATGGTTCTATTATTTTTGTGCTCATATACCTTTAAATCTGCTCTTTACAAAAGCTGAATCACATCAGAAAGATTTATGCAGATTATTTTTAATGTTTAGAGATAATTTTCATGTAGATGAGAATTAGGAAGTATAGAAAGAAGAGCATTCATTAGATATGTGCATTTCTTAAACCCCCCAGAGCATTTATTTTTGTAAGAAAATGACTCAATGTGACTGACTTCAAAGCAGCAGGGGAGTATTAAATATTATTTGTGCTTATTTATATTTTTAGAGCAACCTGGTCAGTCAGATGCCACTAAACCACCACAAGGTGAAAAGGAAGGTAAGTTGTTTATCTCATTTTAACATTTGCATTAACAAATACACCAACATTTATCAAATCATACCCATTTGGAAATGCCAATAATATAGTTTCATGAAAACTAGGGTAATGTAACATAAAAAAATTATTTTTACAATGTCAGTTATTCCAATATTCTGAACATACAGTGTCCAATATAAGCCAAGAATAAAGTCTGGTCTATGGGTAACCAGTAGAATGAATAGGATGACTGTATAAACTCTAGTTTGCAGTTCTCCAGAAATGTAAACAAATTGCTAATAGTGATGAGCGAGTGTGCTCGTTACTCAGGTTTTCCGAGCATGCTCGGTTGATCGCGAGTATTTTTTGCGTGCTCATAGATTATGTTTGTGTCTCCGCAGCTGCATGATTTGCAGCTCCTAGACAGCCTAAAACATGCAGGGATTGCCTGTTTGTTATGTAATCTGTTATGACCTGGTGGTAAGGACAATAATGGACCTGGTGGTTAAGAGCACACGGAATGACCTGATAGTTACAAATAATATAGGACGAGCTCTGAGACGTGGGAACTCTGCTGACCGCAATCCCTAATCCTATCACACACACTAGAAATAGCCGTGGATTGCTCCTAACGCTCCCTATGCAACTCGGCACAGCCTAAGGAACTAGCTAGCCCTGAAGATAGAAAAATAAAGCCTACCTTGCCTCAGAGAAATTCCCCAAAGGAAAAGGCAGCCCCCCACATATAATGACTGTGAGTAAAGATGAAAATACAAACACAGAGATGAAATAGATTTAGCAAAGTGAGGCCCGACTTACTGAACTGACTGAGGATAGGAAAGGTAACTTTGCGGTCAGCACAAAAAACTACAAAAAGACCACGCAGAGGGCGCAAAAGACCCTCCGCACCGACTCACGGTGCGGAGGCGCTCCCTCTGCGTCCAGAGCTTCCAGCAAGCAAGATAAAAATCAAAATAGCAAGCTGGACAGAAAAATAGCAAACAAAGAAAAACAAGCAGGAACTTAGCTTCTGCTGGGAAGACAGGTCACAAGAACGATCCAGGAGTGAACTAGACCAATACTGGAACATTGAAAGGTGGCATGCAGCAATGATCTAAGTAGAGTTAAATAGAGCAGCCAGCTAACGAATTAACCTCGTCACCTGTGGAAGGAAACTCAGAAGCCGCAGCCCCACTCACCACCAACAGAGGAAGCCCATGGACAGAACCAGCTGAAGTACCATTCATGACCACAGGAGGGAGCTTGACAACAGAATTCACAACAGTAATCCCCACATGTATTAGTCCCAGAGAAGTCCGCTCGCTGCTGACCAGCACTGGCTTTAATGGCAGAAGCTGAAGAAGCAGCAGTAACTCTCAGTACAGAGTGAGACTGAGCAAGACGCTGGGACCGACGTCCTTGCTGAGCAGACTCCACTGCGGCTGGATGAGAATGGGAGACCGCAGCGGAGATGGCTCGAGATTCCCCCTGTGCAGAAGCGGGAACTCGAGACCTAACATTACCCCCCCTTCCTAGGGCCCCCTCCTCCTTGGGCCTCGCTACGCTCGAAGGCAGCAATGAGCTGTGGGGCCCGAATGTTTTCAGCAGGCTCCCATGACCTGTCCTCCGGGCCATAACCCTTCCAATCCACCAGATAGAACTTTTTGCCGCGTACCACCTTGCACCCCAAAATAGCGTTCACCTCGTAATTGTCCGTAGACGAACCCGATGTCCCGGCAGATGACTCGGAAAACCGGGACATGTATACGGGTTTCAAGAGGGACACATGAAAGGTGTCGGTGATACCCAAGCGTGGAGGAAGAGCCAAACGGTAGACCACAGGATTAACCCGTTCGAGAACCTTGAAGGGACCCAAGTAGCGAGGAGCAAACTTAGTGGACTCAACTCGCAGCCTGATGTTACGGGCGGAGAGCCACACCAAGTCGCCAGGAGCAAAGGTCGGAGCGGGGCGCCGATGAACATCGGCGGAGGACCTCATTCTCTCCTTGGAGGCCTGAATGGCATCCTGCGTGCGGTCCCAAATGTCCCGTGCCTCCACAGCCCAGTCTGCCACCCTGGAGTCAGCAGAAGATACAGGCATGGGCACAGGAACACGCGGATGCTGGCCGTAATTTAGGAGGAATGGAGTCTGACCGGTGGAGTCGGCTACGCCATTGTTAAGTGCAAACTCTGCCCACGGTAGCAAGGATGCCCAGTCATCCTGCCTGGCAGAAACAAAATGTCGTAAATATGTGACCAAGATCTGGTTAGCCCTCTCTACCAACCCATTCGTCTCGGGATGATATGCCGAAGAGAGATTTAACTCAATACTGAGTAGACGACAAAGCTCTCTCCAGAATCGAGACGCAAACTGGGTTCCCCGATCACTAACAATTTTGTCTGGCATACCGTGTAGGCGAAAGATATGCTTGACGAACAAGACAGCCAACGCCCGTGCAGAAGGTAGCGGTGGAAGAGGCACCAAGTGCACCATTTTGGAAAAATGGTCGGTGATCACCCAGATAATGGTGCAGTTACGAGACTTGGGTAGGCCCACCACAAAGTCCATCCCGACCATCTCCCAGGGCCTGTCCGCCACCGGCAGAGGATAAAGCAAACCAGCTGGCCGTTGCCGAGGAGTCTTGTTCTTGGCGCAAGAGACACATGCCCGAACATACTCTGCGACATCACGAGCCATATGCGGCCACCAGTATGTCCTCGCCAGTAACTCAGATGTCCTTTTGGTACCAAAATGTCCACCCACCCTGGACGAGTGTGCCCAAGAGAGAACCTCCGGTCGCAAACTGGATGGAACAAAAGTCTTGCCCGGGGGCACAGACTCTAGCGAAACTGGGGCCACAGTTCTAAAGCTCTCAGTGGGGACAATAAGCCGAGGCTCCTCCTACTCCTCCGCAGATGACACAACGGAGCGAGAGAGAGCGTCGGCCCGAATGTTCTTCTCCCCAGAAAGAAAATGGAGGGTGAAATGAAATCGGGAGAAGAATAAGGACCATCTGGCCTGGCGAGAATTCAACCGCTGGGCTGTCTGCAGGTACACCAAATTTTTATGGTCTGTGAAGACTTGGAAGGGAAAACGTGCTCCCTCCAAGAGATGTCTCCACTCCGAGAAAGCCAACTTCATGGCTAGCAACTCCCTGTCCCCGATGGAATAATTCCTCTCTGCTGGTGAAAAGGTCTTGGAGAAAAAGAAGCTAGGATGCTTCCGACCTTGAGCATCCTTTTGGAAGAGGACTGCTCCAGCACCAACAGAAGAGGCATCCACCTCCATGATAAATGGCTTATCAACATCGGGGCGATGTAGGATGGGAGCGCTAGCGAAGTGTGACTTTATAGAGTTAAAGGCCTTGGAGACCTCCTCAGACCACAATTTGGGATTCGCCCCCTTCTTGGTGAGGGCAACCAAGGGAGCTACCAAAGTTGAGAAGTGCGGAATGAACTGGCGATAGTAATTAATGAACCCCATAAAGCGCTGCACCGCTTTAAGAGAATGGGGTTTCTGCCAGTCCATCACAGCCTGTAGTTTAGCAGGATCCATAGCCAATCCCTGGGCAGAGATGATGTAGCCTAGGAAAGGCAAGGACTCATGCTCAAACATACAATTCTCCAACTTGGCATAGAGGGAGTTTGCCCGTAGGAGGTCGAAGACTTTGCAACATCTCTCCGGTGGGAGTCAATATCTGGAGAGTAGATGAGAATATCATCCAGATAGACTCCGACCGAGGTGGAAAGCATATCCCGGAAGATATCGTTCACAAAGTCTTGGAAAACGGCCGGAGCATTACAGAGCCCGAAGGGCATCACCAGATATTCATAGTGCCCATCCCTGGTGTTAAAAGCCGTCTTCCATTCGTCCCCCTCACGGATGCGAATCAGGTTGTAAGCACCCCGCAGATCTAGTTTAGTAAATACCCTTGCTCCCTGAAGCCTATCAAAGAGCTCAGATATCAAGGGCAAAGGATACTTATTTTTAACGGTGATGGCGTTAAGACCCCTGTAGTCTATGCATGGACGTAGTTTCCCATTCTTCTTCTGCACAAAGAAGAACCCTGCCCCAGCAGGTGACACTGACTTCCTAATGAATCCTCTTGCCAGATTTTCCTGGATGTACTGTGACATTGCCTCCGTCTCCGGGAGAGATAACGGATAGACTCGACCCCAGGGAGGCTCAGCACCAGGCAAGAGATCAATAGGACAGTCATAGGGGCGATGGGGCGGAAGGATCTCCGCCGCCTTTTTGGAGAACACGTCTGCATAAGACCAATACTGCTTGGGGAGAGAGGAAAGATTTGCGGGTACCTCAGTAGTAGCAACCTGAATGCACTCCCTCTGACACCTACCCCCACAAGATTCGCCCCATCCCAGGATTCTGCCAGAGGACCACTCGATATGAGGAGAGTGGTACCGTAGCCAAGGTATTCCCAACAGGACCTCATCAATTCCCTCAGGAATGACGAGCAGAGATATAATCTCCTGATGATATGGCGACATGGACAGAGTAAACAGGATGATCTGGTGTGTTATCTGTGAGGGCAGTGTCGACCCATTCACCACTCATACCGTTACTGGTTGAGCTAGCATAACCAGGGGTATTGCGTGACGTTGGGCGAAGGCAGAAGACAAAATTGCCCTCCGCCCCAGAATCCACGCAGAGCTCTACCGAGTGGGAGAATGAGCCTATAGTAATTGTCCCCTTAAAGGACAATTTAGAGGCAAACGTCGCCGTGTCTAGTGCACCTCCACCTACTACCACTAGACGCTGACGTTTCCTCGACCGCTGAGAACATCTGGTGGCTAGATGTCCCGACTGCTGGCATACATGACAGACCTTGAGTGCACCTGCGGTCCGGGACTTAGATCCCGCTTGTGACACTTCCCTGGCCTCATGTGACTCAGGAACCAGAACCGGAGATTCCAGAGGTTTGGCGAAGGTAGGAGCCAGCCAAAACCTCTGCCTACACTGGGCTCGCTCTAACCTCCGCTCGTTAAAACAGAGGTCAATTCGAGTGGAGACAGTTATTAACTCCTCCAGTGTGGCAGGAATCTCCCTAGTGGCCAGAGCGTCCTTAACGTGGTCAGCCAGGCCACTCCAAAATATGGGGATAAGAGCTTTATCCGACCAATCCAGCTCAGAAGCTAAAGTGCGGAATTGGACGGCAAAATGACTGACCAAGGACTCACCCTGAGTTAATGCCAGCAGTTGGAGCGCAGTATCATGGGTGACTTGAGGTCCTAAAAAGACCTGTTTCAGAGTGCTCAGAAACAGCGGAGCACTCTGCACCACATGATCGCCACTCTCCCACAGCGGCGTAGCCCATTCCAACGCCCTGTCCGACAAGAGAGACACTATAAATCCCACCTTAGCCCGCTCTGTGGGAAAACGTGCAGCCAGGAGCTCGAGGTGAATAGAGCACTGACTCACAAATGCCCTACAAAATTTGCTATCACCAGAAAATTTTTCTGGCAGCAGGAGGCGAGAAAATGTCGGAGCAGGGGTGGCAATGGATAGGGTTGCTGCAGCCACGCTAGCAGCCTGTACAGCAACTGCGGTAACATCCACAGCTGAGGTTGCGCTCTCAAGAGCCGCCAACATACCCTCCAGCTGCTGGATATACTGCAAGGATTGCTGTTTGTCCGTCATTACTAGCCAGACCCTGGCGCTAGTGTAATGTTAGGGCTAGCGGAACGCACCAAATAATAAGACAGATAGAGTATGGTGCGTTCGCAGCCCGGGGTCCACCGTGCAGAGATGGAACCTGCTGCCAAGTAATGACGGACTATATGGCGGTACTCATAAGTATACACACGTGGGTTAAACTTCACCCAGCGTGAAAGAAGCGATCCTGTTGCGTCACAGGACCGCGGTACCGCACATAGAGCGCGAGCAAGTAGTCAGCGAACTCAACCCCAACTAGGATTGAAGTCCGATTAGACCCTTGCTGGCACAACACCGCAACTGGGTGTGTAAGGAAACTCAATAACAATTTTAAGGCACAAGAGTGCATGCGGTGCCTCACTGACGAATGCCACTAACCAACCAGGCTTGGGTAAGGAAAGCACAGAGGAAGTGCATGGCGCTGTACTGGCGGTCACAGCAACTGGACGCTGTAATGTGTGATTAGTGCTGTAGGCTAAGTCGGGCGCTAGATAGCAACCATACACCTTCCGCGAACAGACATTCAATAGGGTAGGGGTATCCAAGGACGACTTGCACTCACAAAATACACACATTAACAATTGTACACTAGCGCAGAGGTCCCCAACTCCAGTCCTCAAGGCCCACCAACAGGTCATGTTTTCAGGATTTCCTTTGCATTGCACAAGTGATGCAATTATTACCTGGGCAAGACTAAGGAAATCCTGAAAACATGACCTGTTGGTGGGCCTTGAGGACTGGAGTTGGGGACCTCTGCACTAGCGCATGGCCGTGCGGTCATGCGCAGTTTATATAGTTGCAGCACAGGAAGTGGCCACAGAAACTTTGCCCTTCCAAGACCTGCCAAGAGGACCAATGGAATGTGCTGCAGAGCCTGAGCACATGACCCTCGATCTCCAACGGGAGATCTTGCCCTGGGCATGCTCAGTGTGTGCAGACAAGGACTTAGTCCCAGAGAAGTCCGCTCGCTGCTGACCAGCACTGGCTTTAATGGCAGAAGCTGAAGAAGCAGCAGTAACTCTCAGTACAGAGTGAGACTGAGCAAGACGCTGGGACCGACGTCCTTGCTGAGCAGACTCCACTGCGGCTGGATGAGAATGGGAGACCGCAGCGGAGATGGCTCGAGTTTCCCCCTGTGCAGAAGCGGGAACTCGAGACCTAACACACACCGCTGAAGATTTAGCGAGTAGGTGGGCTTCTACATAATGCTCTTCAGGTATCACATCACATTTTCTAGTCCAGTGAATCAAGGGACTATCTCAGGGAATATAAAAGTTGAGTTCTAACCAAGCTGTGTTATTTTAGGTTTATACAAACTATGGTAGAGGTCATAGAGCACAAATCATTCCACATACAAGTAGAAAAAAACCTAATCTGATTGTGGTGTGCAACTGCAGTACTGCAGTGTCGAAACACATTAAAAATGGGAGCTCTAGTCACATTCTTTGAATAATAATCCAAAGATTGAAGTGATATAGGTAAGTGCTGTACCTGCATAGTCACTTTTTGTTTTTAACACACTGCAAACAAGGCTTGTTTGTCACAGGAATTGTGCTTTGTCTATTGTGAGATGGGCAAGCAATGATTGTTTTAAACACGAAAGAAAAATCTCTAATTCAGAAATGTAAACATAACTATCAACTTAATAAAGTGTGAATGTTGTAAATATTTTCCAGGGGTGAAATGAGAAATGGGCACATCACCAATTTTCTAAGTAAATATATTTCTAACGGTGTTATTGACATGAAATTTTCACCAGATGACAGTAACAACCTGTCCGATCCACACAGGCAAAGAATGAAACCATAGATGTCCATACATTAAGTCATTTGAAATAATCATAAAGGACACCTGGAAAAGTAGTAAATACGCTTACAGAAATTTTTCGGACAATAAGACTCACCGACCATAAGACACACAAAGGTTTTAGAGGCGGAAAATAAAAAAAATTGAAGTAAATGAAGTTATGGAGGGGGAGTATCTGCTGTAGACACTGTTATAGGGGTAATGTTCCCCAAGTCTGTACCATCCTGGCATATATGACCAACATCCTGGTATATATGTCCTCAATTCAGGTATATTTGGCCCCCAATACGGATATACATGACACCCTTCCCCATCCTGGTAACCATGGCCCCCATCCCTATCCTGGCATACATGGCCCCCATCCCCATCCTGGTATACATGGTCCCCATATCCTTTTCCTGGTATACATGACTACCATCCCCATCCTGCTATACATGGTCCACTCATCCCCATCCTGGTATACATGGCTACCATTCCCATCCTGATATACATGGCCCTCTCATCCCCATCCTGCTATACATGGTCCACTCATCCCCATCCTGGTATACATGGCTACCATTCACATTCTGATATACATGGCCCTCTCATCATCATCCTGGTATACATGGCTCTCATTCCCATCCTTGTAAACATGGCCCCCATCATTGTGCATTCATAAAAAAATAAACTATTCTACTTACTTTTCTTCCACTCCCTCACAATGTGGATGCAGATGCCAGCAGCTGATTTCAGCTTCTTAGCTTCTACCACATGCTGAGATTAGCAGCAGGAATATTGACTGCTCCCCACGCCCGGGACCATGGGTGTAGGGAGCATTGAATATTCATTCTGTTTAGTAGCTGGCACACTGTTAGCCGCAGCTGTCAACTTCCTCCAGCATCTGGGTGATCATGTGTGCCTGTTAATAAAGAGAATAAAGAGAACTTCTCTCCAATCCCTTGGGCATATAGAGGGCACACGTGATCATCCTACAGCTGCAGGAGCTGATGGCTTCGGCTAAAAGTATGCTTGCTATTAAACAGAATGCATATTCACTGCGACCCATACCTATAGTCCTCCCACCTCTCGGCGCCGTCTTCAGTGCATAGAGGTGGGAGGGACTATGGGCATAGGGAGCAGTGAATATTCATTTTCTTTAACAGCGGGAACACATGTTAGCTGTCGCAGCCAACTCCTGCCTCTTGTGACCCACTGCTCCAACGCTGCCACTCCCCCCACCCCATCCACAGCCACACTATAAGGTACATCCAGACTATAAGATGAATCCCTCACTTTCCTCAAAATATTTCCTCCTTGAGTAACCCTATTGAGCCTTTCTGTCAGAACATTGTGAGAGCAAAGCTCCATAGAGTTACTCGTGGTCAGCGGCAGGCAGAAGTGTAAGAATTTCTGTGCCTGCCACTGACAGCAAGTAACCTTATGGAGTCTCATTGTGAGAACATTCTGAAAGTGAGGCTCAATAGGGTTATTTACCGGCAGGCAGTATTGTGAGAATTTCCATGCCTTTCTGCTGAACAGAAGTGAATACACACAGAGGAAAAAGCTTTGATCTCACAATTACATTAGGGACTGACATTTGTTCTACTACAACCAACCTAGCAGATGGAGAGACTCAATCAGAAATTTTCACATTTCAAATAATTAGTGGCAGACACCACCAAAGTGGAATACATTTCACCACAGTAGAAATAGTATAATAGGGCAGACACATCTTGCACTCCAGACAAATCAGCCGACGGAGAGACGCAATCAGGAGTGTTCACATTTCAAACAATTGTTGCAGACACTACCAAAGTGGCATATTTCACAACAGTAGAAATAGTATAATAGGAACCAACATATCTTCCACTACAGCCAACCCAGCAGATAGACACCTAACCAGAAGTGTACACATTTCCAAAAATTAGTGGCAGGCACCAACAAAGTGGCACCAATTTCACAACAATAGAAATAGTATAATGGGGAGCGATATCTTTTCCACTATAGCCTACCCAACAGATGGACACCCAACCAGGAGTGTTCACTAGGGTTGAGCGACTTTTCTTTTTATAGGATCGGGTCGGGTTTCACAAAACCCGACTTTTTCAAAAGTCGGGTCGAGTGAAATCGGCCGATCCTATAGAAAAGTCGGGGTCGGCCGAAACACGAAACCCAATGCATTGCATTGGGTTTCTAATGGTTCCCAGGGTCTGAAGGAGAGGAAACTCTCCTTCAGGCCCTGGGATCCATATTTAAGTGTAAAATAAAGAATTAAAATAAAAAATATTGCTATACTCACCCTCTGATGCGCCCTGGTACTAACCGGCAGCCTTCCTTCCTTAGAATCAGCGCGTGAATGACCTTAGATGACGTCGCGGCTTGTGATTGGTTGCGCGACCGCCCATGTGACCGCTCATGCGACCAATCACAAGCCGCAACGTCACCGAAGGTCCTTCAAGCGCTGATTCTTAGGAAGGAAGGCTGCCAGAAAGAAGCAGGGCGCGTCCGAGGGTGATTATATACCTAATGGGAATATACTCACCCTCGGACGCGCCCTGCTTCTTTCCGGCAGCCTTCCTTCCTAAGAATGAGCGCCTGAAGGACCTTTGATGACATCGCGGCTTGTGATTGGTCGCGTGAGCGGTCACATGGGCGTCACGCGACCAATCACAAGCCGCGACGTCATCTAAGGTCCTTCAGGCACTGATTCTTAGGAAGGAAGGCTGCGGGTTAGAACCAGGGCGCGTCCGAGGGTGAGTATATACCTATTAGGAATATACTCACCCTCGGACGTGCCCTCGGACGCTTCCTTCCTAAGAATTAGCGCCTGAAGGACCTTAGATGACGTCGTGGCTTGTGATTGGTTGCGTGACCGCCCATGTGACTGCTCACGCGACCAATCACAAGCTGCGACGTCATCGAAGGCCCTTCAGGCGCTCATTCTCAGGAAGGAAGGCTGCCCGTGAGAACCAGTGCGCGTCCGAGGGTGAGTATATCAATATTTTTTTTATTTTGATTCTTTATTTTACACTTAAATATGAATTCGATACCGATTCCCGATATCTTAAAGATATCAGAACTCGGTATCTGAATTCCGATTCCAGATCAGAAGATCGCCGACCTCATGGCCGACCCCACACAGGGGTCGGGTCGGGTTTCATGAAACCCGACTTTGCCAAAAGTCGTCGACTTCTGAATCGGGCCGACCCGTTTCGCTCAACCCTAGTGTTCACATTTCTAAAAATTATTGGCAGACGACAACAAAATGGCATCAATTTCACTAGAGTAGAAATAGTATAATAGAGAGGGATATCTCTTCTACTACACTCAACCCAGCAGATGGAGAGACCCAATCAGGATTCTTCACATTTCCAAAAATTATTTACTGATACCACAAAGTGGGATCAATTTCACCATTGCAGCATTAATATATAGGGACCAACACATCTTCCACTACAGCCAACCTAGCAGATGAACACCCAACCAGGAGTGTTCACATTTCCAAAAATTAGTGGCAGACACCACCAAAGTGCATCAATTTCACGAGAGTAGAAATAGTATAATAGGGACTAACACGTCTTCCGCTACAGCCAACCCAGCAGATGGAGACCAACCTTGATTGTTCACATTTCCACAAATTTGTGTTAAAATCGATATACTTGAAAAAGTGTCCAAAGAAATATTTGCACTGGTACTACCACAGGAGACATATGAACACATCATTTTAGAAAGGGTCCATAGATCCCTCTAGCCCAAGCCAAAGACCTCGGACCCTCCGAGGGATGTCATCTGCGGCCCATTGAATTATTTAGATACCTCGGCTATTCTGACTGGCTCTCGTGATTGCAAAACCATCACCCACAAAGAGGCGTCTATTCTGCTTTACCAGGATCTTGCACCATCGACACTCGCAAAACTTAAAAAAATGAGACCTCTTCTGGAAGTACTCCGCTCCAACAAGATCTTATATTAGTCGTTATTTCCCTTCAGATTGGCGATGCATGATGGGGGAAAACATGTCACCGTTTGTGTTCCGGAAGATCTTTCAAAGGTGTGGGAGACTTTCAACATTGCCCCTGTGGAGATGAATTCCTGGTTTCCCCTTGTTATAATATGATATGATTTTCCTTGCAAAACCTATCTGTCTCCCGTCCGTCCGTCTGTCAGCCCGTTGTGATCCCCAAAAAACATATGAATGTCCTAAAATCCAGATAACGATTGGGACTTGTCCTGTAACAAACCAAAGAGAAATTAGTGAGGTGTACTATATCCTGGACGGATCGCTGCCTCGTAACCCTGACCTTTACCATTGCGACTGCCACCTGCCAAATCTCTGTACTATTTCCGGGCTCAACCCACCCACTGCTGCCTCCGTTGCCTCCCCAATCTGGAAGGAATGGCCCGTATTCTTGCCGGGATCCACGCCTGTTCTTACCAAGCACATCCGGAATACTTTAGTAAATTGGTACTTGGACAAGAAGGACCCGTCCTTGTGACATAGCAGCGGTCCACCCTGTTGAGGCCTGGTGGCCATGAATCTCACAAAACATCTCCAGGGACACATGATAAAACCCCTTACCTTTCCCAATAGCACCCTTTTTCCTTTCCCCTCCTGATCTGTCTTTGATCTCCTGATCCAAAATTCAAAACCCTCTTTTGTATCCCTGATATCTTCGGCTAAAATGCCCTTGCTATTGCTTTGCCTGGTGCTACCAGTTCCCCTAACCTTATCGCCCCGAAGAATGTCAATAAGAAGGCCAATCTAAACAGGCCTACCTCGAAATGTGACCTGCACACCATCTCTAACTGTAATCCAAATTTTTCTAACAGGTCGAATGACACCGGCCGCCTGCTGTCCCTTCTACCTTTCCCTCTCCGGTAACCCTTAATGGCCTGTCTTACTAAAAAACTCTTTGTCAGGTCCATTCTGTTCCTTAGTTTAAAACCGAATGCTAACCCTGAAATTAATTGACTAATTTTTGTTGTAGACCATCTATTATCTGTGGCTTGCCTAATTCCCATCAATAAAACCCCAATTTGTTCTTCTTCCATCAAGTCCTTGCTCCCTTGGCCTAGCCATTGTTCCCACTACCTCTATGTCCGTACTTAAGCTGCCCATGTGTTACTCATTAAGGATGACTTGATCAGTGGCTCTGCAGCCCTGATGCCCTGTTCCAGAGTACGGGAGGGCAAGGTAAGCCCTCTTCTTCTGCCTTGGGGGCCAACGGCCAAAATAGCTGCCACTGGAAACAAGAAAGTGCATCAGCAACAGAGTTAAATTTGCCTGGTACATGAGATGCTGTAACATGAGCGTTGATAGCTAGAAACTCCAACAACAGCTGATGCAACACTTGAATTACCGGTGGCGAAGACGCGGTGATATTATTTAAGGCCATAATCACGCCCATGTTATCACATTTAAACCGAACCTTTCTGTTCTTTAGCTGTCCTCTCCATACCGTTACCGCAACCAGTATAGGAAAGATCTCCGGTAATGCAATGTTTTTTATCAGCCCCGAGCGCACCCATTTCTCTGGCCATTCTGCCGTGCATCACTGTCCTTGACAGTATGCTCCGAAACCATAACTGCCTGCTGCATCCGAGTACAAATCAATGTCTGAATTACAACATCCCCCTTCCATCATCAGGAAACGCCCATTGTACTTCTCCAGGAACGTATCCCAAACCGCCAGGTCCGCTTTATTATCAGCTGTTAGGCACACATAATGGTGTGGTGATTTCACTCCCACCGTCTCTCCTGCCAATCTCTTATTGAATACCCTGCCCATACGCATGATTCAGCATGCAAAGTTCAAACTCCCCAGCAAGGACTGCACTTCCCGCAGTCTCAGTTTTTTAACCCTCGTGGCCCTGCCTATTTCCACTTTCGAGGCAGCCAATTTTTCTCCCGGAAGACAGCACTCCCACCGTATAGTATCAATTGCTATCCCTAGAAAGGAGATACATGACGTTGGCCCGACTGTTTTTTGGGGAGCTAATGGCACCCCAAATTCCTTTGCAACCCACTGCAAACTTTTTAAAATAGTATCGCACACCTCTGATTGTGGGGGACCTACGCACCAGAAATCATCCAAGTAGTAGATCAACTATCCCAATCCCGAGAAAACCTGTACTACCCACTCCAGGAAGGTGCTAAAAGCCTCGAGCAACAAACAACGAGCATCCCTTCGGCAAGCACCTATCTACAAAATACTCTCCCTCCCTATAGCACCCGAGCAACCGCTGACTATCAGGGTGATAACCGAAAAGCTGATTCCACGTCGGTTTTTGCCATCAGCGCCCCCTTTCTGCATTTTCTGACCCATTCTACCGCCTCGTCAAATGATGTGAACAGAACAGAACCTAAATCTGGGTCAATGCCGTCATTGACGGACTTACCACAATGGAACTGCAGGGGCCTCTGGCCTTTCACAAAATGTCACCAGAGCCCCCGCAGCATTGGTGACACCCGCAGCACTGCCGGACACCCCCTCGACCCAGCCTGCGGCCAGCAGCAGCGGTATCGGTAATGGCACGCGCTAGTGATGTGCCGGTGTTTTGTGGCGCGCCACGGACGCTGCTTGCAGCGGTCTGCGGTTGGAGATCTGCAAGAGCGGGGACGTTTAACGCGACCCCTTTACAACACATTGCGTTAGCGCAATCCGCTAGCGCTAGGCGCTAAACGGATTGCACTAACGCAATCTGAACCTAGCCTAAGACCTCACAGCTCACAGTGCATGTCAGACCAAATGAGAATCATTAGGTCAAAGGATTGGCCAAGGAGCTCAGAGACAGAACTGTGGCAAGACACAGATCTGGGTAAGGTTGCAAAATAATTTCTACAGTACTCAAGGTTCCTAAGAGCACAGTGGCCTCCATAATCCTCCATATGGAAGAAGTTTGGGACCACAAGACGTCTTCCTAGACTTGGCTGTCCAGCCAAACTGAGTAATTGTGGGAGAAGAGCCTTAGTGAGAGAAGTAAAGAACCCCATGATCACTGTGGCTGAGCTCCAGAGATGCAGTAGGGAGATGGAAGAAAGTTCCACAAAGTCAAATATCACTGCAGCCCTCCGCCAGTCAGGCCTTTATGGCAATGTGGCCTGATGGAAGCCTCTTCTCAGTGCAAGACATATGAAAGCCCGCATAAAGTTTGCTAATAACTAGTGTTGAGCATTCCGATACCGCAAGTATCGGCCGATACCCGATACTTGCGGTATCGGCCGATACTTGCGGTATCGGAATTCCGATACCGAGATCCGATACTTTTGTGATATCGGGTATCGGTATCGGATCAATAGGGATGTGTAAAATAAAGAATTAAAATAAAAAATATTGATATGCTCACCTCTCCGGCGGCCCCTGGACATCACACTGCTAACTGGGAGGCTTCTGTGTTTAAAATGCGCGCCTTTAGGACCTGCGAATGACGTCCCGGCTTCTGATTGGTCGCGTGCCGCCCATATGACCGGCACGCGACCAATCAGAAGCCGTGACATCATTCGCAGGTCCTCAATTCATAGAATTAGGAGTTTAGTGAATGAGAATGACGTCGCGGCTTCTGATTGGTCGCGTGCCGCCCATGTGACCGTCACGCGACCAATCAGAAGCCGCGACGTCATTCTCATTCACAAAAACTCCTAATTCTAGGAATTAAGGACCTGCGAATGACGTCGCGGCTTCTGATTGGTCACGTGCCGGTCACATGGGCGGCACGCGACCAATCAGAAGCCGGGACGTCATTCGCAGGTCCTAAAGGCGCGCATTTTAAACACAGAAGCCTCCCGGTTAGCAGCGTGATGTCCAGGGGCCGCCGGAGAGGTGAGCATATCAATATTTTTTATTTTAATTCTTTATTTTACACATCCCTATGGATCCCAGGGCCTGAAGGAGAGTTTCCTCTCCTTCAGACCCTGGGAACCATGAGAATACCTTCCGATACTTGATGTCCCATTGACTTGTATTGGTATCGGATATCGGTATCGGCGATATCCGATATTTTTCGGGTATCGGCCGATACTATCCGATACCGATACTTTCAAGTATCGGACGGTATCGCTCAACACTACTAATAACACATGAAGGACTGCCATACTATGAGAAATAAGATTCTCTGGTCTGATGAGACAAAGATAGATATTTTTGGTGATAATTCTAAGCGGTATGTGTGGAGAAAACCAGGCGCTTGTAACGCTCACACCGAGACTGATTGGCGCGGGCATCTGGGGGTGTGGCCCCACTGGACCACAGACCAAACTTCCCTGGAAGGGGCGTAACTAAGTAGCTTCCTAGTTGTTCGCTGGAGCCTCTGATGGTGAGGTCAGACTTGTGCAATAGGAAGCTACCAGGTGCCACTCCAGGCTGGAGTCTGACTGTGGATGCTGATCCCACCGGGGACGAGACACAGGCAGGCAGGCACAGCTGTGACACTAGCTGACGGATGGGTATGGCAGAGGCCCTGACGGGCAGACTGGCTTGACGGAGATACAGGCAGACAGACGGGCATGGCCTGGCACTCAGGCAGACGGGCGGTCACGGCTGGGACTCAGGCAGACAGGGTTGATACTCTGGTAGAAACTGGTATACAGGCAGGTGTATGGAAACAGGAAAGATCCTGTTCAGACTGGAGAGTATATGGAAACAGGTAGGAACCTGTTCAGACTGGAAAGTATATGGAATCAGGTAGGAACCTGTACGTCAAGTTGCTGAACAGAGGTAGAGCAAGAGCGGATGCAAAGCAGAACCACAGGAGGCGGAGTAAGAGCAGGAAGGAGAAGGCAGATCTTAGAGCAGAGAAGGAGAAGGCTGAGCTAAGAGCTGAAGATGGAGCCACCTGCAGAAACGCAGGAGGCGGAGCCAAGAGCAAGAGACACAGAACCGCAAGGAGCGGAGCCAGGTAGAACTGAAAAGAGCGGAGCCGCAGAGCGAGAGCTGAGCGGAACCGCAGAGCAAAGCCACAGAGTGCAGAGCAAGGTCAGAGTGCAGAGCAAAGTTACAGAGAGCAGAGCTGAGAGCAAAGCCACAGAGTGTAGAGCAAGGTCAGAGTGCAGAGCAAAGTTACAGAGAGCAGAGCTGAGAGCAAAGCCACAGAGTGCATTGCAAGGTCAGAGTGCAGAGCAAATTTACAGAGAGCAGAGCTGAGAGCAAAGCCACAGAGTGCAGAGCTGAGGGAAAAGCTGAGCGACACAGGACCACAGGTTGTGGTAGAACTGAGCAGAGAGAAGCAGAGCCACAGACAGTGGCGAACAGAGCAGAAAGATAAGGCGAAGGTACACACAGCAGAGTGGGAAATGACTAAAGACAAAGAAGGAGCAGGGACAGACATAGACCAGAGTACAGACAGGAACGGACATAGACCAGAGTTCAGACACGAACGGACACACAAACAGAACACAGATTAAGGCCTGCTAATTGCTGAGACAGGAAACAGACACAACCTGGCAGCTCAGAAGCAAGTGCTAACTGTTATGACCTGGTGGTTAGGACAATAATGGACCTGGTGGTTAAGAGCACACGGAATGACCTGATAGTTACAAATAATACAGGACGAGCTCTGAGACGTGGGAACTCTGCTGACCGCAATCCCTAATCCTATCACACACTAGAAATAGCCGTGGATTGCTCCTAACGCTCTCTATGCAACTCGACACAGCCTAAGGAACTAGCTAGCCCTGAAGATAGAAAAATAAAGCCTACCTTGCCTCAGATAAATTCCCCAAAGGAAAAGGCAGCCCCCAACATATAATGACTGTGAGTAAAGATGAAAATACAAACACAGAGATGAAGGAGATTTAGCAAAGTGAGGCCCGACTTACTGAACAGACTGAGGATAGGAAAGGTAACTTTGCGGTCAGCACAAAAAACTACAAAAAGACCACGCAGAGGGCGCAAAAGACCCTCCGCACCGACTCACGGTGCGGAGGCGCTCCCTCTGCGTCCCAGAGCTTCTAGCAAGCAAAACAAAAATCAAAATAGCAAGCTGGACAGAAAAATAGCAAACTAAAGAAAAACAAGCAGGAACTTAGCTTCTGCTGGGAAGACAGGTCACAAGAACGATCCAGGAGTGAACTAGACCAATACTGGAACATTGACAGGTGGCATGGAGCAATGATCTAAGTGGAGTTAAGTAGAGCAGCCAGCTAACGAATTAACCTCGTCACCTGTGGAAGGAAACTCAGAAGCCGCAGCCCCACTCACAACCAACAGAGGAAGCCCATGGACAGAACCAGCCGAAGTACCATTCATGACCACAGGAGGGAGCTTGACAACAGAATTCACAACAGCTAACTGAGGGAAATAGTTTGCTCAGGCATCCTCCAATGGGTGAGGATGCTTTAAGTATCAGAAGCCTCAAGGCTATTGGCCAGGAGCCAAAAGAAACGAGGGAGATCCAGCTCCAGGAAGGGAAATAGTCTCTGATAAAATCCAAAATAGCTTTATTGTCATGAAAAAATTTAAAATGTGGACTCCAATGACAAGTGGTATAACAAAGGAATCACATAGCAGCTCTCACTGCACTGAACGCGTTTCGAACACAGCTGTGTCCTTAGTCCTCAGTATACAGAGCATGATTAGACAGATCATTAAAATCATTATTGGCCAGGAGCACCTTAGGGAGGTGCACACAGTCTCAATAAGAATCTGGAGTTGCTGGCGCCACCCCCCTATGCACACAGCCAGGAAGTGTACACAGAGTAAGCGGCCATGGAGCACATGGCATGGAACTGGCAGCAGACAGATTTCACAGCATGGCACTGGGTGAGTTGATGTAACAGGCAGGTGGGTAATGGAAGGCCATGCAGTGATGCCGTTAGGGTTGTTACAGCGCTGCTCATCACTCACCCAAAACAATCCCAAGAGTGAAACATGGTGGTGGCCGCATCATGCTATGGGGGGCTTTTCAGTTGCAGGGACTGGACGACTGGTTGCCATTGAAGGAAACATGAATGTGGCACCTCTTCCAGAGTGCTCTGGACCTCAGACCTGGCCAAAGATTCACCAGCTAAAATAATAAATTAGTGGCTTCAGAACAACTATGTTACCTTTCTTGACTGGCCCAGTAAGAGCCCTGGCCTAAACCCAATTGAGCATCTCTGGAGAAACCTGTAAATGGCTGTCCACCAATGTTCACCATCCACCCTGACAGAACTGGATAGGATCTGCAAGGAAGAATGGCAGAGGATCCCCAAATCCAGGTGTGAAAAACTTGTTCCATAATTCTCAAGAAGATTCATGGCTGTACTCACTCAAAAGGGTGCCTCTACTGAATTCTAAGCAAAGGGTCTGAATACCACCATAACCATGTGATATTTCAGTTTTTCTTTTTTTAATAAATTTGCAAAAAATTCTACATTTCTGTTTTTTTTCAGTAAAGATGGGGTGCAGAGTGTACATTAATGAGAAAAAAATTAACTTTTTTGAATTTACCAAATGGCTGCAATGAAACAAAGAGTGAAAAATTTAAAGGGGTCTCAATACTTTCCGTTCCAACTGTAAAAATGAGAAAGTTTGGTCAACTCCAATTGTGAATGGAGGAACAAAAAATACATCCACAGGTCCCAACTAAAAATGAGCAGGATCCACAAATGACATTGCATCAATCCTGCTTAATCAAAAGCCACGCCGTGAACACCGAAGGTAAGGGATTCGTGGGTCTTCATCCAAGCACCAAGTAGCACTGACCTGCACACTGGACCAGAGTCCAGTGAATCAATCAGCTTATCTTTAGTCCTAGCTGTCCTGGATACAGCTGACAGTCCCAGATGTACCTCACTGACATCTCCCCTCTAACATCTCCTTCTGCCATGGTAGAAAGAAATAGTTAATGGGTGTGCATTGCGGTGTGGCCAGGGGCGTGGACCAAGATTTGCAGCAACTCGCTATGCACACCGTGTAATTTAGTCTTCTTTCTGGTCTTTAAAAGTTGGGAGGTATATATAAACACACACCAATGTTGGTGTGTTTTAAGGGGATGATTCATGTTAATGATATGATGTATGCTTCGTTACTTGAATTTCAGAATTAATTTAGTGTATGAAGGTGGTTTTAGAATTTGTAAAGGAACTGTATTTAAATAAAATCCTTAAATACATTTAAACTATCAAAATTAATTAATTATTGTGTGAATTAATGAGGATTACAAAGGATTATTCTGATCAAATCAAATTTCTGAACATTGAAGTGGACATAAAACAAAACAGTTCAGAAATGTATCTAAATTAAAGTAGTTATGTAAAGAATATTTTATTCTTTGTTTCCTTATATCATTTCCAATAATATACATTTTATAAACCTTCCAAAAGACCAATTTTTTAATAATTGAAGTCATGAGGCAAAATCACAAATGCATTTCTAGTGTATCTGAAGCAAATACAAAGATGAGGAAGGCTGGCAATTTATTTGTAATGATTAAATAATTGATAATATTTATTAATATTGATTTATTATTTTCGTTTTCTAGTTGAAATGCCCCTTGATCCAGATTCAGTTGCCTCAACGCCAGCTTCAAAGGATAAACAAGGTAAATTATGAATGTGCAACTATTATCTATTAAGCAAGGAAAATAATAATGAGTCATACGTTTAGTATAGTTCTATAATAAAGCATTAAGTTTGATCCAACTGTCAAACTAAAGGACTAGTGGATTTCATTCAACATCAAAAGTTAAATTTGGTAATAGTCGTCAAACCAGAAGAGCAAGTGATAATACCTTCATACATGTTCAGCACCTAGCTCCCCAGGCAAGATAGGGCAGATATGGCCAAGTTTCAGTAATGAAAGGTTCTCTGTATAAACATTGGGTAGTGAGAAATACAACGACCATAAACCAGAGCAGGATTCAACAAAATAATCATGGCTTTTCTAGCAAAACCAGGAAACGAAAAGAGAACGTATATCACAGACCCTATGCCTGCATGAACCTGCCCTCTCAGGGTACCATCACCATAGTCCAGCACAATTGTACAAAAACACTTCTCTGGAGCTCTCTTGCCACCAGATACATAGAGCAAAACTCAATGGCTGGACATTTAACATGCCAAACTACACCATTGGGGTGGAAATATGATGAGTAACCATTCTACCTGTCTCTTACACCTACTCACAAAAAATCCAACCCTGTCATGGCCCATTAACCCCTCCAGCACATAACTTGCTGTAGAGAAAGTTCTGGGTTTTCACAACACGAAAGACAGCAATCTTCGTAAAACATACTGTATCTCCCCTCACTTATATTGCAAGTAACCTTGTCCCACATCGCTACCTCTGCCCACAGCCGGGGGCTTTCAATAGTGATGAGCGAATGTGCTCGAAACTACTCGGTCCTCGCCCAAGTATCACTATGCTCGGTGTTCTCGGCGAGTACTGAGAATTTTCAGTATTATTCTGCGGGAGCTCTGGTTTCCTCCTTTTAATTTTGGTGCTTTTGAGAGTTCCAATCACATACAGGGATTGTCTGCCATGCACTGTAATACCGCAGCCATCTTTGTTGTGGTATTACAGTGATTGGCTGGACGCACAGCATCATCAGGTCTATAAGAGAACTGGTGCCGCACTGATCGGCACATTCTGCTCTGGACTCAGCTAGTGTAGGGAGAGCTGCTGCTGAGATAGGGTCGGATTTGATCTTTTATTAGATAGTGTGGGTCTGCTAGTGTTCAGTCCACAAATCCTGATAAACAAGCAGACCTTTTTAGGGCTAATTTGGGGTACAAAGATTGCAGTGCTAGGTAGGCAGGGGAGTCTATGTGCACATATCCACATCAGTTCAAGGCCTGCAGGCACTGTATGTGAGTACATAGATCTCACTGCATACATATAATGGCTCCATTACTGTCTGCTGCTGCGTATTTTACATATACCTAGCTGCAGTTATCCGTGGCAATTTTTTTTTTTTGCAGCTGTGGTATCAATATCCTTGCTGTGCAGGCATATGTTGCATTGTTTTGTCTGCTAGCCATTGCCTACTCAGTATTTAGTGTTTTAAAAAATAAATAAATAAAAATTATACAGTCTGCTATCTCCATCACGCATCTGGTCTACCTGTCGTCTTCAAATCTTGGCGTTTGAGGCATATATTCCAGTTTTTGGTCGGCTACCCTTGATGTATACAGTATTTTGTTGTGTTTAAAATTTAAAAAAATAAAGCCCACATATTGAAACAGTCTGTTGTCCAAGGGTACCGTTACACTATACGATTTACCAACGATCACGACCAGCGATACGACCTGACCGTGATCGTTGGTAAGTCGTTGTGTGGTCGCTGGGGAGCTGTCACACAGACAGCTCTCCAGCGACCAACGATGCCGAGGTCCCCGGGTAACCAGGGTAAACATCGGGTTACTAAGTGCAGGGCCGCACTTAGTAACCCGATGTTTACCCTGGTTACCAGCGTAAAAAACAAACATTACTTACTTACATTCCGGTGTCCGTCAGGTCCCTTGCCGTCTGCTTCCCGCACTGACTGACTGCCGGCCGTAAAGTGAAAGCACAGCACAGCGCGCTGTGCTCTGCTTTCACTTTACGGCCGGCAGTCAGTCAGTGCGGGAAGCAGAGCGCCGAGGGACCTGACGGACACCGGAATGTAAGTATGTAGTGTTTGGTTTTTTTTTACATTTACTATGGTAACCAGGATAAACATCGGGTTACTAAGCGCCGCCCTGCGCTTAGTAACCCGATGTTTACCCTGGTTACAAGCGAACGCATCGCTGGATCGGTGTCACACACACCGATCCAGCGATGATAGCGGGAGATCCAGCGACGAAAGAAAGTTCCAAACGATCTGCTACAACGTACGATTCTCAGCAGGGTCCCTGATCGCTGCTGCGTGTCAGACACAGCGATATCGTATGGATATCGCTGGAACGTCACGGATCGTACCGTCGTAGCGACAAAAGTGCCAATGTGAGACGGTACCCTAAGTCAGATGCCTGGTCTGTCTGTGGTCTCCAAATCTTTGCTTTTCAGGCATACAATCCAGGTTTTGGTCTGCTACCCTTGATGTATACAGTATTTTGTTGTTGTTTTTTTAAATTTAAATAATGCAGCCCACATATTGAAACAGTCTGTTGTCTCCGTCCAACGCCCATCATATGTGTGGTCTAAAAATAGTTGTTTTCTGTGAATACATTCCAATTTTTGGTCTGTCTAATACTCTAGGTCTATACACTATTTTGGTTAAAAAAAAAACAACAACAAAAACATCTATCTGTGGGCTAAAAAGTGTGCTTTTGAGGCTTCCATTCTCATTTTTTTGAAGTGTGTTACCCTTTATCTAAACATTATTTAGCAGTAAAAAATAAATATATAGGCCACATATTGAAGAGTCTGGTATCTCAGTCAAACACCAGATGTATCTGTGGCCTGCAAATTGTGGCATTTCAGGGTTACATTCCATTACTTTTACTGTCTTTGACCTGATACACTATTTTTGGGGCCAAAATAAAAACACAGGCCACATATTTTACAGTGTGGTATCTCCGTGACACGCCTCATGTATCTTTGATCTTCAAAGTGTCCTTTTCAGGCTTTCATTCACCTTTTTTTGCTGTGTGTTACCCTAGCTCTACACAGTTAACATTATTTTGGGATTTTTTTTTTTTTAAATGAACCTCACATGGGGAAATGTTTGTCAGCCCATACACTTATTGTATGGGCATTTCAAGTCTAGGAGACCTGGTCCTTTAAATTGTGACTTTTTTTAATGGGGCCTTCCTCCACGTCTCATCAGCTGCCGCCACTAGAACACCAGGGTGAACATGTTCTATGCTGCTACAGCCAGAAATTTTTTTCGCATGGGTGTCTATGATCCCCATAAAAAAAGATTAAAAAATGTACCCCCCATGGGGATGTGTTATGAGTAGTGTTGAGCATTCCGATACCGCAAGTATCGGGTATCGGCCGATATTTGCGGTATCGGAATTCCGATACCGAGTTCCGATATTTTTGTGATATCGGGAATCGGTATCGGGAGTAAGATTTATGTGTAAAATAAAGAATAAAAATAAAAAATATTGAAATACTTATCCTCTGACGCGCCCTGGTTGTCACCGCTGCAACCGCCATGCTTTCCTTGGTAGAATGAGCACTTGAAGGACCTTTCGATGACGTCGCGGCTTGTGATTGGTCGCGGTAGCGTCATGTGACTGCTCACGTGACCAATCACAAGCCGCGACGTCATCGAAAGTCATTAACGTGCTCATTTCTAAGAATGAGCGCGTTAAGGACCTTCGATGATGTCACGGCTTGGGATTGGTCGCGTAAGCGGTCAAATGACGCTACCGCGACCAATCACAAGCCGCGACGTCATCGAAAGGTCCTTCAAGCGCTGATTCTTAGGAAGGAAGGCTCCCGGTTACAACCAGGGCGCGTCCGAGGGTGAGTATAGCAATATTTTTTATTCTTATTCTTTATTTTACACATGAATATGGATCCCAGGGCCTGAAGGAGAGTTTCCTCTCCTTCAGACCCTGGGAACCATTACAGGATACCTTCCGATATTTGTGTCCCATTGACTTGTATTGGTATCGGATATCGGTATCGGCGATATCCGATATTTTTCGGATATCGGCCGATACCATCCGATACCGATACTTTCAAATATCGGACGGTATCGCTCAACACTAGTTATAAGTCTAGGAGACCTGCTCCTTTATAATGAGACATTTTTTTTATGAGGCCCTCCTCCATGTTTCTTCCAAGGGGGGATTAGGGTGTGTGCAAATTTGGTCAAGGCGGCCCTTGCATTCAATGCATAAGGAAACTGTATGGCAGGACCAACTGAAGACTGTAAAGTGGGTTTTCCTGTGGCCATCCAGTACCTGGGCTCAAAGGCTTATCGGGGTGCATATCACTTGATAGCAGGGCTGGCCTTGCATTCAATGCAACATTTTTTCAGGAAGCCCTCCTGTACCTCTCTCATGAAAGGGGTATTAAGGAGCGTTGCAATTATTGTCAGCCCAGCCACTCACTGCATAGGCAATAAAAGCATAGGAGACACACTGTTTAATAATGGCCCTTTAAGAATATTAATGCTGACTGATGCCCCTCTAAAAATAGGCTTTGTGACTTTAAGAGCCTCTTCATCATAAATGAAACAAGATGTGTCTCCTTATGTGTCACATACCACATGGCCAGCTAGGGTTGTTAAATTTTACAATGACATTTCCCAGTGAATGCATTTGTAGTGGTTGAAAGCAATGTTAAAGTTGAAAAACGCATAAAAAACGCTGCGTTTGAACATAGCCCAAGTAGTGGAGGATCATTTTGGTCTGGAGTAAATTATGTTGCCTTATATACAAGTCATTAGCCTGGAAAGCTTGTACCTTAACATATTTCCCAGCTAAATCCATTTTTGTTACATTTTTGTATGTTTTTTGCTGCACCTGTAAAAATGGTGTGAAACTCTGACAACATTGCTTTACAGCTGTGACCTTGGAGTCAGACCTTAAAAGGACCCCCGGGGGGATCAAAGTAAAAATACTCGGGTTTACCATAGATTTACATTGCCCTCGTTGCTCGGGTCGAGTACCCGAGTATTCCAATTTGCTCGACCCGAGCATTTTAGTGCTTGCTCATCACTACTTATGACTAGGGTTGAGCGAAACGGGTCGAACATTTTCAAAAGTCGCCGACTTTTGGCGAAGTAGAGTTTCATGAAACCCGATCCGACCCCTGTGCGTGGTCGGCCATGCGGTACGCGACTTTCGCGCCAAAGTCGCGTTTCAATGACGCGAAAAGCGCCATTTCTCAGCCAATGAAGGTAAACGCAGAGTGTGGGCAGCGTGATGACATAGGTCCTGGTCCCCACCATCTTAGAGAAGGGCATTGCAGTGATTGGCTTGCTGTCTGCGGCGTCACAGGGGCTATAAAGGGGAGTTCTCGCCGACCGCCATGTTACTGCTGCTGATCTGAGCTTAGGGAGAGGTTGCTGCCGCTTCGTCAGAAGCAGGGATAGCGTAAGGCAGGGTCCATTAACCACAAAACCGCTTGTGCTGTAGCGATTTCCACTGCCCAACACCACCTTCGGTGTGCAGGGACAGTGGAAGCTCCTTTTTTTTTTTTTTTTCCTCAGCGCTGTAGCTCATTGGGCTGCCCTAGAAGGCTCCCTGATAGCTGCATTGCTGTGTGTACGCCGCTGTGCAAACCAACTGCTTTTTTCAAAGCACAAATCCTCTTGTTCCTTCCTTTCTGCACAGCTATCTTGTTTGTTTGTCCACACTTTTTATTTAATTTGTGCATCAGTCCACTCCTTATTGCTGCCTGCCATACCTGGCTGAGATTACTGCAGGGAGATAGTAATTGAAGGACAGTTCCTTTTTTTTTTTTGGTGGGAGATTAAGATTGACATTTCTGCTAGAGTGCCATCTCTGTCTGTGTCATCTCTCACTCAGTGGGCCATAGAAAGCCTATTTATTTTTTTGCTTGATTTGGGTTCCAAAATCTACCAGAAAAAATCACAACATCAATCAGTGGGAGAAAAATATTGGCCTCAGGGCTTGTGTGCCACTCCTTACTCCTGTGTGTGCCATCTCTCACTCAGTGGGCCATAGAAAGCCTATTAATTTTTTTGCTTGATTTGGGTTCTAAATTCTACCTGAAAAAATCAATAAATCAATCAGTGGGAGATTAATATTGGCCTTTGGGCTTGTGTGCCAGTCCTAAGCGTGCCATCTCTCTCTCTCTCAGATAGTGGGCCATAGAAAGCCTATTTTTTTATTATTTTATTGGGTTTATAAATTTTCCCTGGAAAAAAAAAAAAAGTGGGAGATTAATATTGGCCTCTGGGCTTGTGTGCCAGTCCTGAGCGTGCCATCTCTCTCACAAATAGTGGGCCATAGAAAGCCTATTTATTTTTTTGGTTGATTTGGGTTCATAATTCTACCTTAAAAAATCAATCAATCAATCAGTGGGAGATTAGTATTGGCCTTTGGGCTTGTGTGCCAGTCCTAAGCGTGCCATCTCTCTCTCTCAGATAGTGGGCCATAGAAAGCCTATTTATTATTATTTTTTGTATTGGGTTTATAAATTTTCCCTGGAAAAAAAAAAAAGTGGGAGATTAATATTGGCCTCTGGGCTTGTGTGCCAGTCCTGAGCGTGCCATCTCTCTCACAAATAGTGGGCCATAGAAAGCCTATTTATTTTTTGGGTTGATTTGGGTTCATAATTCTACCTGAAAAAATCAATCAATCAATCAGTGGGAGAAAAATATTGGCCTCAGGGCTTGTGTGCCACTCCTTACTCCTGTGTGTGCCATCTCTCACTCAGTGGGCCATAGAAAGCCTATTAATTTTTTTGCTTGATTTGGGTTCTAAATTCTACCTGAAAAAATCATTAAATCAATCAGTGGGAGATTAATATTGGGCTTTGGGCTTGTGTGCCAGTCCTAAGCGTGCCATCTCTCTGTCTCAGATAGTGGGCCATAGAAAGCCTATTTATTATTATTTTTTTTATTGGGTTTATAAATTTTCCCTGGAAAAAAAAAAAATGGGAGATTAATATTGGCCTCTGGGCTTGTGTGCCACTCCTGACTCCTGTGTGCGTCATCTGTCACTCAGTGGGCCCTAGAAAGCCTATTTTTTGTTTTATTTGTTTTCTAAATTCTCCCTGAAACAATCATTTTATTTTCTTTGGTTTCTAAATTATTCCTGAAAAAAATCATTTTTTTGGTATTTTTTTTTCTCTCAAGTCTCCCTGAAAAAAAAAAAAAAAAAAAAAATCTGTGGGAGATTCATATTGCCCCTTCTGCTTGTGTGCCAGTCTTGACTCCTGGGTGTGCCATCTCTCTCTCTCTCCCCAATTGTGGG
Source organism: Ranitomeya imitator (assembly GCF_032444005.1). NCBI lineage: Eukaryota > Metazoa > Chordata > Amphibia > Anura > Dendrobatidae > Ranitomeya > Ranitomeya imitator. Next base: position 117,485,360 of record NC_091289.1, read on the forward strand.
CCATAGAAAGCCTATTAATTTTTTTGCTTGATTTGGGTTCCAAAATCTACCTGAAAAAAATCACTAAATCAATCAGTGGGAGATTAATATTGGCCTCTGGGCTTGTGTGCCACTCCTGACTCCTGTGTGCGTCATCTGTCACTCAGTGGGCCCTAGAAAGCCTATTTTTTGTTTTATTTGTTTTCTAAATTCTCCCTGAAACAATCATTTTATTTTCTTTGGTTTCTAAATTATTCCTGAAAAAAATCATTTTTTTGGTATTTTTTTTTCTCTCAAGTCTCCCTGAAAAAAAAAAAATAAAAAAATCTGTGGGAGATTCATATTGCCCCTTCTGCTTGTGTGCCAGTCTTGACTCCTGGGTGTGCCATCTCTCTCTCTCTCCCCAATTGTGGGCCATAGAAAGCCTATTAATTTTTTTGCTTGATTTGGGTTCCAAAATCTACCGAAAAAAATCACTAAATCAATCAGTGGGAGATTAATATTGGCCTCTGGGCTTGTGTGCCACTCCCGACTCCTGTGTGCGTCATCTGTCACTCAGTGGGCCCTAGAAAGCCTATTTTTTGTTTTATTTGTTTTCTAAATTCTCCCTGAAACAATCATTTTATTTTCTTTGGTTTCTAAATTATTCCTGAAAAAAATCATTTTTTTGGTATTTTTTTTTCTCTCAAGTCTCCCTGAAAAAAAAAAAAAAAAAAAAAATCTGTGGGAGATTCATATTGCCCCTTCTGCTTGTGTGCCAGTCTTGACTCCTGGGTGTGCCATCTCTCTCTCTCTCCCCAATTGTGGGCCATAGAAAGCCTATTATTTTTTTTAGCTTGATTTGGGTTCCAAAATCTACCTGAAAAAATCACTACATCAATCAGTGGGAGATAAATATTGGCCTCTGGGCTTGTGTGCCACTCCTGACTCCTGTGTGCGTCCTCTCTCACTCAGTGGGCCCTACAAAGCCTTTTTTTTTTTTTTTTTTTTCCTAAATTCTCCCTGAAACAATCATTTCATTTTATTTGTTTTATAAATTCTTCTGTAAAAAATATTTTTTTTTTAATTTTTTTTTTTTCTGAAGTCTCCCTTTTAAAAAAACAAACACAAATCAGTGGGAGATAAATATTTACATTTGCGCTTCAGTGACAGTCCTGCGTGTGTGCCATCTCATTTGTTGCCAACAACAACAGAGTGTGTAACATTGTGGCTGATTTTCGTTGTGGTCTCACCCACCTGTAAAGGGGTAGCTAAATCATACTGAAGTTATAGCTCACCGTGTAAGTTGTGTGACAGCAACGAATACCGTTCGTTTGTTAACGTTTTTAAAACAATGAGGAAGTCTGGTGGAAGAGGTCGTGGCCGGGGGCGTTCATTGTCAGCTGGTAATGAGGGTAGTGGTAGTGGTGGAGCATCAGCTGGTCGTGGGAAAAAAAATATTGCACCTAAGTCTGGAGCTGTGGAGCCAGGTTCGTCGTCTGGCTACACAAGGCCTCGAACGCTCCCTTTTCTGGGAGTAGGAAAACCGCTTTTAAAGCCGGAGCAGCAAGAGCAAGTTTTGGCTTATCTTGCTGACTCAGCCTCTAGCTCTTTTGCCTCCTCTTGTGAAACTGGTAAATGTCAAAGCAGCGCGTCGTTAGTGGATGTTCACGGTCAGGGACAAGTCGCTTCCTTGTCCTCTTCAGCAAAAACAACAACAGAGAAGAATGCAGCAGGCGACACAACGGGTTACTCCATGGAGCTCTTTACACATACCGTCCCTGGCTTAGAAAGTGAAGCAGTTAACAGTCCATGCCCATTACAAGTTGAATCTGACATGGAGTGCACTGATGCACAGCCACAGCCAGACTACTATCCTGGTCCTTTGACTCAGACCACAACATTGCCATCGCAGGGTGCTGATCAAGAATCAGACCCTGATGAGACTATGTTGCCCCATCACGAACGCTATACCACCGACCGCCACGGTGACACAGACGAAGTTGCACACGAGCTACAAGAAGAGGTAATAGATGACCCAGTTCTTGACCCCGATTGGCAGCCATTGGGGGAACAGGGTGCAGGCGGCAGCAGTTCTGAAGCGGAGGAGGAGGGGCCGCAGCAGGCATCAACATCGCAACAGGTTCCATCTGCCGGGCCCGTATCTTGCCCAAAACGCGTGGCAAAGCTAAAACCTGTTGGAGGACAGCGTGGCCATCCGGTTAAAGCTCAGTCTGCAATGCCTGAAAAGGTATCCGATGCTAGAAAGAGTGCAGTCTGGCATTTTTTTAAACAACATCCAATTGATCAGCGCAAAGTCATCTGTCAAAAATGTTCAACTACCTTAAGCAGAGGACAGAATCTGAAAAGTCTCAATACAAGTTGCATGCATAGACATTTAACCACCATGCATTTGCAAGCCTGGACTAACTACCAAACGTCCCTTAAGGTTGTAGCACCCTCGGCCAATGAAGCTAGTCAGCAACGCAACATCCCTTCCGGCAGTGTAGGGCCACCATTTTCCGCACCACCTGCAGTATCTGTGCAGGTTTCTTTGCCAGGCCAAAGCCTTCAGGGTCAGGGAATCACCAGTTTCGTAGTAGGAAACACTGCATCTAGGGCACCGGTGGCAACAATACCATCTCCCACCGTCTCTCAGTCTGCCATGTCCACCGGCACCCCCGCTAGTTCCACGATCTGCAGCTCTCCAGTCCAGCTCACCCTACATGAGACTATGGTTAGAAAAAGGAAGTACTTAGCCTCGCATCCGCGTACACAGGGTTTGAACGCACACATAGCTAGACTAATCTCGTTAGAGATGATGCCCTACCGGTTAGTTGAAAGCGAAGCTTTCAAAGCCCTGATGGACTACGCTGTACCACGCTACGAGCTACCCAGTCGACACTTTTTTTCCAGAAAAGCCATCCCAGCCCTCCACCAGCATGTTAAAGAGCGCATCGTCCATGCACTCAGGCAATCTGTGAGCACAAAGGTGCACCTGACAACAGATGCATGGACCAGTAGGCATGGCCAGGGACGTTACGTGTCCATCACGGCACACTAGTTAAATGTGGTGGATGCAGGGTCCACAGGGGACAGCAAGTTTGGGACAGTTCTGCCTAGCCCACGGTCTAGGAAACAATTGGCTGTAGCCGTTCGCACCCCCTCCTCCTCCTCTTCGTCCTCCTGCAGAAGCGAGAGCTCGTCCACAGACCGCAGTCGCACAACCACTCCATCCGCAGCTGCCACTGTTGCACACCAGGTCTCCCATTATGGGGCAGCTACTGGCAAACGTCAGCAGGCTGTATTGGCTATGAAGTGTTTGGGCGACAACAGACACACCGCGGACGTTCTGTCCGAGTTCTTGCAGAAAGAAACGCAGTCGTGGCTGGGCACTGTAGATCTTGAGGCAGGCAAGGTAGTGAGTGATAACGGAAGGAATTTCATGGCTGCCATCTCCCTTTCCCAACTGAAACACATTCCTTGCCTGGCTCACACCTTAAACCTGGTGGTGCAGTGCTTCCTGAAAAGTTATCCGGGGTTATCCGACCTGCTCCTCAAAGTGCGTGGACTTTGCTCACATATCCGCCATTCGCCCGTACACTCCAGCCGTATGCAGACCTATCAGCGTTCTTTGAACCTTCCCCAGCATCGCCTAATCATAGACGTTGCAACAAGGTGGAACTCAACACTGCACATGCTTCAGAGACTGTGTGAACAGAGGCGGGCTGTTATGTTTTTGTGGGAGGATACACATACACGGGCAGGCAGTAGGATGGCAGACATGGAGTTGTCAGGTGTGCAGTGGTCGAAGATTCAAGACATGTGTCAAATCCTTCAGTGTTTTGAGGAATGCACACGGCTGGTTAGTGCAGACAACGCCATAATAAGCATGAGCATCCCCCTAATGCGTCTGCTGATGCAAAGTTTGACGCACATAAAGGATCAGGCGTCTGCAGCTGAGGAAGAGGAAAGCCTTGATGACAGTCAGCCATTGTCTGGCCAGGGCAGTGTACAGGACGAGGTAGCGGGCGAAGAGGAGGACGAGGAGGATGATGGGGATGATTATATTTTTAATGAGGAAGCTTTTCCGGGGCCACTGGAAATTGGTGGCGCGGCAAGGCCGGGTTCTGGTTTTTTGAGGGACACAAGTGACGTGGATTTGCCTGAAACTGCCCCTCAACCAAGCACAACCGCAGATTTGAGAACTGGAACTTTGGCCCACATGGCGGATTATGCCTTACGTATCCTCAAAAGGGACACACGCATAACTAAAATGATGAATGATGACGATTACTGGTTGGCCTGCCTCCTTGATCCTCGCTATAAAGGCAAATTGCAAAATATAATGCCACATGAGAACTTGGAACTAATATTAGCAACCAAACAATCAACTCTTGTTGACCGTTTGCTTCTGGCATTCCCTGCACACAGCGCCCGTGATCGTTCTCACACGAGCTGCAGGGGCCAGCAGACCAGAGGAGTTAGAGGGGCAGAAATCAGAAGTGGCGTTGGCCAGAGGGGTTTTCTGACCAGGTTGTGGAGTGAGTTTGCTATGACCGCAGACAGGACAGGTACTGCAGCATCAATTCAAAGTGACAGGAGACAACATTTGTCCAGTATGGTTACAAACTATTTTTCATCCCTTATCGATGTTCTCCCTCAACCGTCATTCCCATTTGATTACTGGGCATCAAAATTAGACACCTGGCCAGAATTGGCAGAATATGCATTGCAGGAGCTTGCTTGCCCGGCAGCTAGTGTCCTATCAGAAAGAGTATTCAGTGCTGCAGGTTCAATACTAACAGAAAAAAGGACTCGTCTGGCTACCCAAAATGTAGATGATCTAACCTTCATTAAAATGAACCACAACTGGATTTCGAAATCTTTTGCCCCACCTTGCCCGGCTGACACCTAGCTTTCCTATGAAAAGGTCTTGCCTGTGGACTATTCTGAATGCCTTTTCCAATCTCGTAATTTTCAGCACCTGATTGTCCAGCATACGACATGTTTACACCTCACTAAATGGCCAAACTCCCCACACGGGGCCGTGGTATCGACACTTGGCGACAGCACCCGTGAGAGTGCAGTTTGTCTGAAGAGGTGGGTGAGCCCGCTTTTGGTCGACGGCACTGCCACTGGGTCCCTCCTAGTACAATAAAGTGTCTCTGGCGGTGGTGGTGCGCACCCAACGTCAGACACACCGTTGTAATATGAGGGGCCCTGGGCCTGTACCGCCACAAGACAGTTTCCCCCCACCCCAGCTCAAACAGTGCTCTACCACTTGCAAAATTATCTCACAGCTCCACCAATGTTTAGTCTATGCGCTGACATCCTTCAATGCCTGCCACTGACAATACCATTGTATTGACATTTTTGTTATGTTAGGCCTTCGATGCCTGTCTGTGGTCACTCCTTCCACTAGGCCTCCACTGACCACACCACTGCTGCCTGTGTACCCCTGGAACCAATTTAAAATTGCCTACAGCCATGTGTTATTATTTTAGGCCTTCGATGCCTGTCTGCGGTGACTCCTTCCACTAGGCCTCCACTGACCACACCACTGCTGCCCGTGTACCCCTGGAACCAATTTAAAATTGCCTACAGCCATGTGTTATTATTTTAGGCCTTCGATGCCTGTCTGCGGTGACTCCTTCCACTAGGCCTCCACTGACCACACCACTGCTGCCCGTGTACCCCTGGAACCAATTTAAAATTGCCTACAGCCATGTGTTATTATTTTAGGCCTTCGATGCCTGTCTGCGGTGACTCCTTCCACTAGGCCTCCACTGACCACACCACTGCTGCCCGTGTACCCCTGGAACCAATTTAAAATTGCCTACAGCCATGTGTTATTATTTTAGGCCTTCGATGCCTGTCTGCGGTCACTCCTTCCACTAGGCCTCCACTGACCACACCACTGCTGCCCGTGTACCCCTGTAACCAATTTAAAATTGCCTACAGCCAGCCCAATTTTTTTATTTTAGGCCTTCGATGCCTGTCTGCGGTCCATTCTTTCAACTACTACTACACTGACCAGGGCACTGCTGCCCGTGTACCCCTGGAACCAACATCAGAAAATATAAAAATAAGTATTTTGCTTACAAAAAAGAAAATACTGGAGAGATATCAAATGCAGACATTTTAACATTAAAAACAAACACACAACTAAAATCTGGTACAGTACTAAAAATGGCCACCAGCTACAATTACTTTCTCCTACAAGTAGTTAACTGAAAGGTTTTTTCAATTGAAAACACACATATGGCATCCACCGAGTGTTGTCCTGTCGCGTCTTCTTTATATTATTGCCGAGAAGATGCAAAACAATGAAAATAATAAAATCATTAATTACCAAAATAATAGAGAAAGTCAACACCACATTGCAAATAAACATTCATTCCAAATAAAGAAGCAGGGCGCGTCCGAGGGTGAGTATATACCTAATAAGAATATAATCACCCTCGGACGCGCAATGCTTATTTCCAACAGCCTTCCTTCCTAAGAATCAGCCCTTCCGTGGTGTAGAGAGACGTTGTGTTACACTCCAAGGTGTTCCCCAGGTTGCCTTTCCTGAGCTTCGATCTTCCGGCTCTCGTTTAGTAGTTCTTGGAAACTACACTGCATTAGGCCTTCAAATTGGGTATGGGGTGTAGAGAGAGGGTGTGTTCCACTCCAAGGTGTTCCCCAGGTTGCCTTTCCTGAGCTTCGATCTTCCGGCTCTCGTTTAGTAGTTGTTGGAAACTACGCTGCATTAGGCCTTCAAATTGGGTATGGGGTGTAGAGAGAGGGTGTGTTACACTCCAAGGTGTTCCCCAGGTTGCCTTTCCTGAGCTTCGATCTTCCGGCTCTCGTTTAGTAGTTCTTGGAAACTACACTGCATTAGGCCTACAAATTGGGTATGGGGTGGAGAGAGATGGTGTGTTACACTCCAAGGTGTTCCCCAGGTTTCCTTGCCATTGCTTCGGTCTTCCGACTCTCGTTTAGTAGTTGTAGAAAAGTACACTGCATTAGGCCTACAAAATGGGTATGGGGTGGAGAGAGATGGTGTGTTACACTCCAAGGTGTTCCCCAGGTTGCCTTTCCTGAGCTTCTATCTTCAGGCTCTCATTAAATTGTGGTTAAATGGAACAACTGCATTTGGCGTACTAGTTGGTTTGGGGCCTACTATCGGTGTCTGCCACTCCTTGCTGTTCTCCTGGATTCCTGTCCTGAAATTCCATTTTCAGGCTCTCGTTAAGTAGTTGTTAATGTTAGACTGCATTTGGCCTACTAGTTGGGTTGGGGCCTACTATCGGTGTCTGCCACTCCTTGCTGTTCTCCTCCACTGAACAAAGCTGTGCCGCCTGTTTACTACGGTTGCCAATTTTGAACTGCATTTCGACTACTTACTGATTTGGCCCTACTCTCTGTGTCAGCCTCTCATTCCAGTTGTCCTCCACTGCAATGCCCCCTGGTTATTCCTGTGTTACCAATTTTGAACTGCATTTAGCCCACTTTATTCTTTGGGCCTATATCTGTGTTTCCACTTCATCGTGCCCATTGCCCAGCCAGTGATAGATGAGTCTGCTGGTACATTGACCCATAACGCAACATTCCCCGTGCATGCTACACAACAACATTGTGACCCTGCTGAAAGTCAGGTTGCTCTTCCCGCATACCATACCACCTTACACGGGGACAAAGAGGAAGGTGCAGATGAAAGTGCAGGTTCCTTCATCAGGTGGGGGGAGGAATACTAGTTGGCGACGTCACTGGCACAGGGCCTCTCATAGTACGCAAAAGTGTTGCTGCCGGTGGGAGGCACCCCCGCCGTGCAAACACACCGCTGTACTTTGAGGGGCCCTGTGCCAGTGCCAATGCCAACAAGTGGGCCCCCCCTGCTTGCTCAGGATCACAGCACTTGCAAAGTTGAAATACTTACCTCTCCCTGCTCCACTGCCGTGACGTGGTCCAGATTTCCTGGGCCCACTAATTACTTGAACCAGCCCTACCCCACACAACTTTAGCCAAATGACCCCCAATTTCAAATGCCTTCCAATTATTAGAAGGTAAATTACGCTTGACAAGCTTCATTAAGAAGAATGGATGGTTTTGACATTAAAATGGGCACTCTAGGTGTTTTCCTGGCCCCCACTCACTGCCGACTATGCTGCCCCATTGACTTGCATTGGGTTTCGTGTTTCGGTCGATCCCGACTTTACGTCATAATCGGCCGATTTCACTCGACCCGACTTTTGAGATAGTCGGGTTTCGCGAAACCCGGCTCGACTCTAAAAAGGTCAAGGTCGCTCAACTCTACTTATGACCAAAACACAATTGTCTAATATAGTGTATGAGCCTGTTGAGGTTATGTAAAGATACCTGTCATATACTAATTAGTTGCTGATGAGGTGTGGAGATGTTGCTTTTCACCAGACCAGCTATCCCATTAATCATTCTTTAACACCCCTGTGGGTGTAAGTGATTTGATTTGCAAGAGCCGTGTCACCAATGGCTCATTGAAAGACTCTGCCTCCTTGACAATTCCATTCCAATTGACCCATTAAAGCTGGGTCCGCACACCTATCATTGTTGGCGCGCTGTGCATGCCCAGGGCAGTAGCAGCAGTAACGCAGCACTTAACAGCCGTTACTGCAGGCTCTTTACGAATCTCGTGGTTGCCTGAGTCCTACATAACTGCTTCCCCCTGGGCATGCTGAGCATGTCGATGATGCTGTGAATGTAATTTATACTCGGCTTCCCTGTTCATTTCTAGGTAGGTATAGATTTTGCCAACAGGCAGCAGTCATGTCACTCTTTGAAATCATGTCCCTCATGCCCACAGGAGTGTAATAACATAATAAGTTGGACAATTAGTGTGACTTCACAGAACAAATAGTGACATTGAGAAAAAGATGATAGGATCACTAAATACACGCTGGCAGTTTGGGGGGCCTATGGAAGCTGACAGGTACTGTTTAAGTGACAAAGATGCAGATCTGCCCACACATCAACAGATATTCAAATTTCAGCTTCAAATTTTCACCACTCCCTCTCCTTAAACATCCAAAAAGAACAAAGGTACCTTATTATAATCCTCCCTGATTGCCTGCAGTTCCTGGTACTTCTATGGTACTTCTATGTTAAGGTCCTTCTGCATGGTTTGGGGCATACTTTAGAGGCGCATCCAATCGAAAGCTATTCAAAAAGTCAGCATACGGTAAATCATAATTATTTACAAAATTGGCAAAAACATATAATCCTTAGTCAAAGACTTATAAAATATATCTTTTATTTTTCCGTCTAATAACAGGAATTTAAATGCAATACAAAATGCAATGGTTGCTAAATGGGCTATATGGGATACAATTTGAATGCTCCAAGTCACACCATGCAGGGCATCTCTTTGTCTGATCAGGTAATTCACAATTAGCTATAATCATGTGGACCCGTTGAAGCACATTCAGTGCGAAATGGCCGTCGTCCAGACTCCATCACCGCACCCTCCTGTACACCTGATGTCCTAATGGATGTATGCACATTTTCTTTCCAATAAAGAGCATGTTTATACAGCTTCAAACGGGTGAGTGCCGCATATATTTCTCTTCTTCTGCCGTGTGGACAACTATGATTTAGTGTCAGGCTTGTGCAGCCTCCGACCTACACTGCCTGTATCCTCCAAGTAATTTCTTTAGAGATGGCAGAGAAATTTGCAGAACCACCAGCTATAATATTTGAAAAATCACGTGACAGGGGCACCAATTGGAGTGTCTTTTGATGTGCTTCCGCCAGCCATGTGTTAAATGCAGCTGTCAGAGATTGACAGCGCCATTTAAATACTTAACAGATATGCAGCTGTTAGAAGCATATGACAGGTGATAAGATCAGCTGTCATGTGCCGGGAAAGATGCGGGCTCCGTGCTGGAGCCCACATCAAATTCAGGGAGATGACCTTGGACGTAGCTATAAGTTCAAGGTTGTGTAAGGTCAGTATGATTGCAGTGACATTAAATTAGCATTTTAGTTTTTCTTTCTAACCAAGCAGTGAAAAAAATTAAGAAATTTTGTAAAACTAACAAACTAAGTTTATGCTGCTAATACTAATAATAATAACAACTTTATTTCTATACTGCCGGCATATTCCACATCACTTTACAAATCAGAGGTGATGTGCAAACAAAATAAGATATTAAGGAGTAACACATAATTCAAGACATACCAAGAGTAGTAAAGGCCCTCCTTTTAAGCTTACAAACTACTGTATAAGGAAATATGGATGACGCAAAATGAAAAAAAGGCTTACATTGTATAATCTAGCCATGATTATGAAACATAGGGGCATTGAAATGATGCTGCATGAATCAATCATCTGTCACTAAATGTGAAAGTACATGTCATGATTCTGTTGTCTGATAACTTGAGGCCAGGTGCTCCTACTCTGTCCCTAAAGGTATGGGCATCCAAGCAATCTCTTCTCCCCAGGTTACTTCTGATAGTGAAGATGATAGGGCCACATACCTTGCTTTGCTTCAGAATGAGCCCTTATCTGTCCCCTCCCCTCCCAGGGAAGTGGGAAGGAATAGTGTATGTTAACCCTAGAACGCATACCCATAGAAATCTACACATTCACGCACCTGGGGCCTTTTAGGCCTGTTTACAATTATCATGGAATAACTCAAATAAAAATACTTTTCAAAGTTTATTGCAAAGTAAGGATGCATTCCCACTAGCGCAGGGGTCCGCCAGGACGGGATTCCGTAATGGATCTGACCTCCTGGTGACCCCAGCTAAGGTTGGCGGACGCATACCTGGGACCTCGCAGGCCTGCCAGGTTACCGTATATACTCGAGTATAAGCCGACCCGAGTATATGCCGACCCCCCTAATTTTGCCACAAAAAACTGGGAAAACTTATTGACTCGAGTATAAGCCTATGGTGGAAAATGCAGCAGCTACTGGTAAATTTCAAAAATATAAATAGATGCTCCATACTCTTCATTATGGCCTCATAGCTGTGCCATATAGTGCTCTGCACCGTTCATTATTGCCCCATAGCTGTGCCATATAGTGCTCTGCACCGTTCATTATTGCCCCATAGCTGTGCCATATAGTGCTCTGCACCGTTCATTATTGCCCCATAGCTGTGCCATATAGTGCTCTGCACCGTTCATTATTGCCCCATAGCTGTGCCATATAGTGCTCTGCACCGTTCATTATTTCCCCATAGCTGTGCCATATAGTGCTCTGCACCGTTCATTATTGCCCCATAGCTGTGCCATATAGTGCTCTGCGCCGTTCATTATTGCCCTATAGCTGCCATATAGTACTCTGCGCCGTTCATTATTGCCCCATAGATGTACCATAGAAAGCTGTGCCATATAGTGCTCTGCACTGTTCATTATTGCCCCATAGCTGTGCCATATAGTGCTTTGCACCGTTCATTATTGCCCCATAGCTGTGCCATATAGTGCTCTGCACCGTTCATTATTGCCCCATAGCTGCCATATAGTGCTCTGCGCCGTTCATTATTGCCCCATAGCTGCCATATAGTACTCTGCGCCGTTCATTATTGCCCCATAGCTGCCATATAGTGCTCTGCGCCGTTCATTATTGCCCCATAGCTGTGCCATATAGTGCTCTCCGCCGTTCATTATTGCCCCATAGCTGCCATATAGTGCTCTGCGCCGTTCATTATTGCCCCATAGCTGCCATATAGTGCTCTGCACCGTTCATTATTGCCCCATAGCTGCCATATAGTGCTCTGCGCCATTCATTATTGCCCCATAGCTGCCATATAGTGCTCTGCGCCGTTCATTATTGCCCCATAGCTGTGCCATATAGTGCTCTGCACGTTCATTATTGCCCCATAGCTGCCATATAGAGCTCTGCGCCGTTCGTTATTGTCCCTTAGCTGCCATATAGTGCTCTGCACCGTTCATTATTGCCCCATAGCTGTGCCATATAGTGCTCTGCGCCGTTCATTATTTCCCCATAGCTGTGCCATATAGTGCTCTGCACCGTTCATTATTGCCCCATAGCTGTGCCATATAAAGCTGTGCCATTGCTGCTGCAATAAAAAAAAAATAATGCCATACTCACCTCGCTGCTTGCAGATCCCAGCATCTCGTCCCGGCGTCTCTCCGCACTGACTGATCAGGCAGAGGGTGCCGTGCACACTATATGCATCATCGCGCCCTCTGACCTGAACAGTCAGAGCAAGAGGACGCGAAGACAGAGCGGCGCCCGGCGTGTGGAACGCAGACAGGTGAATATTACATACTTACCTGCTCCCGGCGTCCCGCTCCCTCTGCCTGTCACACGGTCTTCGGTGCCGCAGCCTCTTCCTCTATCAGCGGTCACCGGCACCGCTGATTAGAGAAATGAATATGCGGCTCCACCCCTATGGAAGGTGGAGCCGCATATTCATTTCTCTAATCAGCGGCCCCACGTGACCGCTGAACAGGGGAAGAGCTGCAGCACCGAAGACCATGGGACGGGCAGAGGGAGCGTCAGGACCGCCGGGACTAGGTGAGTATGCCTTAGCGCCATCTCCCCCTCACCCGCCGACCCTGCCGCCCACCGTGACTCGAGTATAAGCCGAGAGGGGCACTTTCAGCCCATAATTTTGGGCTGAAAATCTCGGCTTATACTCGAGTATATACGGTACTTGTTTTCTATTTTCTGTAAAATTACTTTAGTTCGAATTTTGAAACTCTAGGTATTCCGCAGGTATATAGTTGTTAGTAATTTCCAGTTGTTCATATATTTTTTATGTTATAGGCATTTCGGTATAACAACCTTTTTTTGGGACTACCCCATATTCCGACATTCATCTCTTCCGACAAGCCTACAGCCTGCAGTGATCCTCAACCTACTGAACAGCCGCACAGCCAGCTCTTCCCTCTCCTAGTGTATCCTCACCCACCCCCTGCAGACTGTGAGCCCTCGCGGGCAGGGTCCTCCCTCCTTATGTACTCGTGTGCCTTGTTATCTGCTCATGTTTAATGTATTTGTCTATATTTGCCCCGTATTCACATGTAAAGCGCCATGGAATAAATGGCGCTATAAAAATGTATAATAATAATAATAATAATAATATTCACGCACCTGGGGCCTATTAGGCCTGTGTGCAAATAACATGGAATAACTCAAATAAAAATACTTTTCTAAATTTATTTTACAATTGCAAGGTAAGGATGCATTCCAACTAGCGCTGTGGTCCGCCAGGAGGGGATCTGTAATGGATCTGACCTCCTGGTGACCCCAACTAAGGCTGGCGGAATCCTGCCATTCCGGCAGCCTTAGCTGGAGTTACCAGGAGGTCAGATCCATTATGGATCCCCTTCTGGCGAACCCCAGAGCTACTGGGAAAACAGCCTAAGATGTGTATATTTCAAAACATATTTATGTGCATAAAACAACAAAAAAGTAAGTAAACGGGCATGTCAAATATAGGCATTCTATATGCAATTTTGTTATGAAAACATTTTTTGGTTGTAGCAAACTTGGTGCAGAAATATTTCTTTGTAACTTTACATATTCCCCCTACAATTCTCGCATATAATTTTTTCAGCTGAATGTTCCTTGCATACATTTTGTCCGCAAGTAGAACAGAAACGCTCCGATTTTCTTTCCTTCTTTGCTGGACAAATATAGCAGCGCTTTCTTTTTTTTCTCTTTGCTCTGGATGTTCCAGAAAGCGTATTCCACATCGGATCATTGCCTCCGTAATTTGCCTTGATAAACATATCATGCTGCTTCTCTCCATCATAGTAGGCATCAAAAGTTCATAACAAGAGACGTCTATTTTTGACAGAACTTTGTCTTTCCTGTTGCCATGGAATTCTAGATTAGTTTGACAATAAACAATTTAGCTATTGAGGGATGACACATCAAGGATATTGGAAAAAAGGGCAACAGGCCAACGTTTAGTCTGCCTTTTGCACAAATACTCTCCAATCATTTCGTCCATCTTGTCGACACCTCCTTTTGTCTTATTATAATGCAGTATGATTTCAGGTTTTTTTTCCTGTCATTGGTGTCAATACTTCCATCCTAATGCATTGTACTCAGTAATATCACAGATTTTTCTTTCTTGGCTTTATAAGACACCATTGTTGCTTGATTGCAGAAACCAAATACACTCTTGTAGATTGTTCGCTGTGCATTGTGCTTCATGATTGGAGGAATTTGGGGGCGGTTTGGCCTCATAGTACCAACAAGTGTAAGTTTCTTTTGAAGCAAAAAGTTGGCCATTTCAAAATTGGTAAAGTAATTATCCATTGTAATATTTTTTCCTGAATTGAAAATTGGTAGAGCAAGTGTTTTACTATGTCGGAACATAGGTCTTTCTGGACTGGAGCATCAGCTTCTTTGCCACAGTAAATCAGACCATTCATCCCATAATAGCTTGCTGAATCGCACATCCAGAAAATTTTTATGCCATACTTAGCTGGCTTACTGGGCATATACTGAATGAATTTGCAGCGTCCCCTAAAGGCAAGAAGTTGCTCGTCCACTGTCACATTATCACTGGAATAGTAAAGCTTTGTACAGTTCTTGATAAAAAGATTCCAGATATAGCTAATAGGGGCTAATTTATCGGTTGCCAACCTCACAGGGCGAGTTCTCTTTTCATCAAAACGAAGGCATCTCCGAATACCCTCAAATCTATTGATGGACATAGTAGCTTTGTAGTGTGGATCTGCAAATGGGTTCTGAAATAACTCTATGATTGGAACATCGTATGATTTTGTCGACCCTGCCAGAAGAGTAAGGCCAATATAGGCATATAGTTCCTCTTTAGTTATATTTTTCCATGTTTTTTTTCTTCCTGACGCGATACGTTTTCCTTCTACGTTAATACACAAAACTATCTCATCTGCAATATCATCCGAAACAAATTTACAGAAAACATCTCTTTTGGACATGAGTTGGGGAATTCCGACAGCTCCTTGAGCAACTCTAATAATGTTATGTGATGGGGTACGTGCAGGAGCCGCAGCAGTACTGTTCCAAAAAATATTTGTTTTAGATGTTCTATTTGAACGTTCTGCTGGATCCACTACTTCTTCATTATCTGAAGAATCGCTGGACGATGAAGTTGATACATTAGCTGGTGGCATGTACTCTTCATCAGACAAAGAAATTTCACTTTCTTCATCACTATTGAAAACAATCTCCTCGATTTCATGGTCAGTCAATCCCCTGGAAGTAGACTGTGCCATTGTAATTTTAGATGTCAGTAAACTAAAAAGAAAAAAAAAATATTACAATCTGGCTTGTGCACTGTAAACACTATGTGATAAGACTCTTTGTTAGGGCCCCAGCACACCAAGGGATATAAAGCAGGTAAAGTGCAGCCCCCCTCCTCTTACCTTCAACAGATCACTTTCTTGTAGTGCAGTAGAAGCCTCTGGTTTTGGAGCTCAGAAAGTTTCTATTTCCAGACAAAAGAAAGCTGACTTCTTCCTCCAAAGTCTCTCCAGCAATTAGGACAAAAAGACATGCGATGAGGTCAGAGACACATGACTTTGTGACAGAGCCTCCCTTCCAAGATCACATGACCATGTTGTCATGCAGAATCCACACTCTTCCCAGCAATAGCAGAGTCATAAAAGTTCTTCCCCAACAACAATACAGACAAAAAGACTGAGTATCACATGTAAACCTAGTACAGGCCTAAAAGGCCCCAGGTGCGTGAATATGGGGTAGTCCCAAAAAAAGGTTGTTATACCGAAATGTCTGTAACATAAAAATATATGAATAACTGGAAATTACTAACAACTATATACCTGAGGATTACCTAGATTTTCAAAATTCTAACTAAAGTACTTTTACAGAAAATAGAGAACAAGTAACTTGGCAGGCCTGCGAGGCCCCAGGTATGCATTCTAGGGTTAATACAAAAACCAGACAAACAAGTAAGGACATATAGGGATAAATGAATATGTCAATCATACAAAATATCCACTCATAGACAACAGAGAGAAACACAGAAGAAAATAGGAAGATAAACGTAATAGTATATGATGGGTACTATGCACACAGCCAAAAATAACCAAGCAACAATCACGGAAAAACTCTCCAAAATGCCTCTACCGAACTCTGAATGCTCCACTCTTTCACCAAGCAGTATAAGTCTTAGCACTATCAATCCAGGTTGCCAGCGGCAAGAATATATAGGAGAGGGGAGTGGCTGATACTGTACAGCAGAGATCCTTCATGCAGAAAACTTCAGAGACTCAAAGCTGAACAGTTTAACCCCTGCACTGCTGAAAGAATCCTGCACCATTTAATATGAAGGAGAAATCCTTCTATTCAGTGCAGGAGTGCGTAAATTCATAGTTCTGGAGATGGAGGTGGGATCTTTGGATTATAGAAAAAGTTAGTCTTAGGTCATTAGCAGAGTGGACAGCCTTGGCAGGGTGGTAGACATAAATGAGGGAGAAGAAGTTGGGCTGTGCATAATTGTGAACAGCTTTGTGGGTGGGTGATAAGTTTATATTGTATTCTGTAGCAAATGAGCAACCAAGTTTGACTGGCACAGAATGGAGTTATTGATGTAACAGCTGAAACGAAATATGACCCTGACTGCTGCATTCAGGATAGATTGGAGAAGGGAGAATTTAGTAAGAGTTGTAGTAGTCCAAACGAGAATGAATCACAGCAACAGTAAAAGTTTTCGCACAGTCAAAGGTAAGAAAAGGTTGAAATTCTTGAAACGTTTTTGAGGTGCAGCTGATGTAAGGATAAATAGGATATAAATAGTGATGCGCAAAGGTGCTCTGATAAGGTGTTATCTGAGCATGCTTGTGTGCTAATAGAGTATCTTCGGCATGCTTGAAAACAATGTCCGAATAGCCGTATATGCAGAGTTTTATGTTGTAAGCATGGACCTATAATGGATGAAGTCTTTGGCCAATTTTTTTTTCCATAGATTTTCAGCACACCCAAACACTGCTAAAGTAAACACATATGCGGCATGTGCCAGGCAGGTGCGGATTGAGAATGAAATTCAGCCCTGGCATTTGAAATCAGACAGGCCATGCTGTTCTCATCCCCAAGCACCAAATGGGATAAATTACTAATATTACCCTTCATGGAGGAAAGCAATATTTACTACTAGACCAATATTGCTAATGATACCTCCATCACAACTCTTAACAGTATTGGTGTCTTGAGAACCCAGATTCTGTTAGCAATGAAGCAGACAAGGTGGCCCACAACCAGAGCGGCCCATCTGGCATTTGCCAGAATTGCCAGATGGCCAGTCCGGCCCTGGTGCCAGGGTAGCCATTGTCTGTGCTAATTCAGGACATGATAAAAATGAGATTGGAGCTGATGGTGACTGTAAATTCTTCCTCAATTGCTCGGTATTTATGGCACTAAAATTTCTGTATGTCTGAAAGTTAAGAAGGTTGTGGTAAGAGCGTGAGCGTTAGTAAAATCACACACTAAGCAAAGTCAAGAGAAGACCAGGTCCTGTGTATTTCTACTTTCATGTATAGGAGAGTTGGCAAGCTGTGAATGGCTTAGAGAGGAGGTTAGAGATAAAAGATGAGTGGCATATGTAGGAGGAATTATATCAGTATAGATTTTAAAGTCCCCCATAAAGAGAGTGGGAATGCAGCAGCACAGAAATTAGTGAAACCAGGTTGCAAAGTGATCCTGGGACTGATGGCATTAGACATTGTGTTGTCATGTTTTGAGACCTGTAACATTTTATATTTCTATTTACAAAAAAAGAAAATTGGAGCTGTGTGATGGGTTATTTTTTCAATGGCAAGCTGACATTTCTAATGAGAACATTTTGGGGTAGACAATATTTTATCATTACTTATTGCATTTTGTAACAGAGCTGCATTAAAAATGGAAAATCTGACTTTTTTTATTTTAACTTGTATTATATGTTTTAATTAATTTAATATTTTGGATAGATTGAACTTTTACAAATGCAATTATACCAAATGTATTCATTTTTAATTATTGAAAGCAATTTGCATTTATGGGGTAATAGATAAAAAAAGGCTCTAACTCTTAAATTTGTCCTTTTAAAGAATGTACTTAATTTTTTAACATGATAAAAAATGATATTTCAATAAGACAACAAATGTAGTGTGAACCTAGACTGAGATTATTAAAGGGACTCTGTCACCTGAATTTGGCGGGACTGGTTTTGGGTCATATGGGCGGAGTTTTCGGGTGTTTGATTCACCCTTTCCTTACCCGCTGGCTGCATGCTGGCTGCAATATTGGATTGAAGTTCATTCTCTGTCCTCCATAGTACACGCCTGCGCAAAGCAATCTTGCCTTGCGCAGGCGTGTACTATGGAGGACAGAGAATGAACTTCAATCCAATATTGCAGCCAGCATGCAGCCAGCGGGTAAGGAAAGGGTGAATCAAACACCTGAAAACTCCGCCCATATGACCCAAAACCAGTCCCGCCAAATTCAGGTGACAGAGTCCCTTTAAGCATAAATACTTGAGAATAAGTCCTATTTATTTTCCTCTAGAAAAAAGAAAGAAATGTGCTCGTGCACATAATCCAAAATTTGCTGAAGTCACAGATCTAAAGGAAGCTTATTACAGCAATGATGAAGCTACCATAAAGTGTAACAGAGGATACAAGATGTACGGCAAGGCAACAATCCGTTGTATTGACGGAATATGGGAACAACCTCCAGAGTGCTACGGTAAGTTTTTCTGTTCTTTAACATATATTTTTAATATATAGACATTTTTTAAATAATTATTCATATATATATTTTAAATGTTGTGCTGATTAATTTCAGTCGATTGGTTATCTTTATTAACCCCTTCATGACCCAGCCTATTTTGTCCTTAAAGACCTTGCTGTTTTTTGCAATTCTGACCAGTGTCCCTTTATGAGGTAATAACTCAGGAACGCTTCAACGGATCCTAGCGGTTCTGAGATTGTTTTTTCGTGACATATTGGGCTTCATGTTAGTAGTAAATTATTTGTGATAAAAACGGAAATTTGGCGAAAATTTAGAAAATTTCGCAATTTTCACATTTTGAATTTTTATTCTGTTAAACCAGAGAGTTATGTGACACAAAATAGTTAATAAATAACATTTCCCACATGTATACTTTACATCAGCACAATTTTGGAAACAAAATTTTTTTTGCTAGGAAGTTATAAGGGTTAAAATTTGACCAGCGATTTCTCATTTTTACAACGAAATTTACAAAACCATTTTTTTTAGGGACCACCTCACATTTGAAGTCAGTTTGAGGGGTCTATATGGCTGAAAATACCCAAAAGTGACACCATTCTAAAAATGCACCCCTAAAGGTACTCAAAACCACATTCAAGAAGTTTATTAACCCTTCAGGTACTTCACAGCAGCAGAAGCAACATGGAAGGAAAAAATGAACATTTAACTTTTTAGTCACAAAAATTATCTTTTAGCAACAATTTTTTTATTTTCCCAATGGTAAAAGGAGAAACTGAACCACGAAAGTTGTTGTCAATTTGTCCTGAGTACGCTGATACCTCATATGTTGGGGTAAACCACTGTTTGGGCGCACGGCAGGGCTTGGAAGGGAAGGAGCGCCATTTGACTTTTTGAATGAAAAATTGGCTCCACTCTTTAGCAGACACCATGTCACGTTTGGAGAGCCCCCGTGTGCCTAAAAATTGGAGCTCCCCCACAAGTGACCCCATTTTGGAAACTAGACGCCCCAAGGAACTTATCTAGATGCATAGTGAGCACTTTGATCCCCCAGGTGCTTCACAAATTGATCCGTAAAAATGAAAAAGTACTTTTTTTTCACAAAAAAATTTTTTAGCCTCAATTTTTTCATTTTCACATGGGCAACAGGATAAAATGGATCCTAAAATTTGTTGGGCAATTTCTCCTGAGTACACCAATACCTCACATGTGGGGGTAAACCACTGTTTGGGCACATGGTAAGGCTCGGAAGGGAAGGAGCGCCATTTGACTTTTTGAATGAAAAATTATCTCCATCGTTAGCGGACACCATGTCGCGTTTGGAGAGCCCCTGTGTGCCTAAACATTGGAGCTCCCCCACAAGTGACCCCATTTTGGAAACTAGACCCCCCAAGGAACTTATCTAGATGCCTAGTGAGCACTTTAAACCCCCAGGTTCTTCACAAATTGATCTGTAAAAATGAAAAAGTACTTTTTTTTCACAAAAAAAAATTTTTCGCCTCATTTTTTTCATTTTCACATGGGCAATAGGATAAAATGGATCATAAAATTTGTTGGGCAATTTCTCCCGAGTACGCCGATACCTCATATGTGAGGGTAAACCACTGTTTGGGCACAGGGCAGGGCTCGGAAGGGAAGGCGCGCCATTTGACTTTTTGAATGGAAAATTAGCTCCAATTGTTAGCGGACACCATGTCGCGTTTGGAGAGCCCCTGTGTGCCTAAACATTGGAGCTCCCCCACAAGTGACCCCATTTTGGAAACTAGACCCCCCAAGGAACTTATCTAGATGCATATTGAGCACTTTAAACCCCCAGGTGCTTCACAGAAGTTTATAACGAAGAGCCATGAAAATAAAAAATAATTTTTCTTTCCTCAAAAATGATTTTTTAGCCTGGAATTTCCTATTTTGCCAAGGGTAAAAGGAGAAATTGGACCCCAAATGTTCTTGTCCAGTTTGTCCTGAGTATGCTGATACCCCATATGTGGGGGTAAACCACTGTTTGGGCGCACGGCAAGGCTCGGAAGGGAAGGCACGCCATTTGGCTTTTTAAATGGAAAATTAGCTCCAATCATTAGCGGACACCATGTCACGTTTGGAGAGCCCCTGTATGCCTAAACATTGGAGATCCCCCACAAATTACCCCATTTTGGAAACTAGACCCCCAAAGGAACTAATCTAGATGTGTGGTGAGGACTTTGAACCCCCAAGTGCTTCGCAGAAGTTTATAACGCAGAGCCATGAAAAAAAAAAAAAATGTTCTCAAAAATGATCTTTTAGCCTGCAATTTTTTATTTTCCCAAGGGTAACAGGAGAAATTTGACCCCAAAAGTTGTTGTCCAGTTTCTCCTGAGTACGCTGATACCCCATATGTGGGGGTAAACCACTGTTTGGGCACATGCCGGGGCTCGGAAGTGAAGTAGTGATGTTTTGAAATGCAGACTTTGATGGAATGCTCTGTGGGCGTCACGTTGCGTTTGCAGAGCCCCTGATGTGGCTAAACAGTAGAAACCCCCCACAAGTGACCCCATTTTGGAAACTAGACCCTGAAAGGAACTTATCTAGATGTGTGGTGAGCACTTTGAACCCCCAAGTGCTTTACAGAAGTTTACAACGCAGAGCCGTGAAAATAATAAATATGTTTTCTTTCCTCAAAAATAATTATTTAGCCCAGAATTTTTTAATTTTCCCAAGGGTTACAGGAGAAATTGGACCCCAAAAGTTGTTGTCCAGTTTCTCCTGAGTACGCTGATATCCCATGTGTGGGGGTAAACCACTGTTTGGGCACACGTCGGGGCTCAGAAGGGAAGTAGTGACTTTTGAAATGCAGACTTTGATGGAATGGTCTGCGGGCGTCACATTGCGTTTGCAGAGCCCCTGGTGTGCCTAAACAGTAGAAACCCCCCACAAGTGACCCCATTTTAGAAACTAGACCCCCAAGGAACTTATCTAGATATGTAGTGAGCACTTTGAACCCCCAAGTGCTTCACAGACGTTTACAACGCAGAGCCGTGAAAATAAAAAATCATTTTTCTTTCCTCAAAAATGATGTTTTAGCAAGCATTTTTTTATTTTCACAAGGGTAACAGGAGAAATTGAACCCCAGTAATTGTTGCGCAGTTTATCCTGAGTATGCTGGTACCCCATATGTGGGGGTAAACCACTGTTTGGGCACACGTCGGGGCTCGGAATTGAGGGAGCACCATTTGACTTTTTGAATACAAGATTGGCTGGAATCAATGGTGGCGCCATGTTGCGTTTGGAGACCCCTGATGTGCCTAAACAGTGGAAACCCCTCAATTCTACCTCCAACACTAACCCCCCCACACCCCTAACCCTAATCCCAACTGTAGCCATAACCCTAATCACAACCCTAACCACAACCCTAATTCCAACCCTAACTCTAAGGCTATGTGCCCACGTTGCGGATTCGTGTGAGATTTTTCAGCATCATTTTTGAAAAATCCGCGGGTAAAAGGCACTGCGTTTTACCTGCGGATTTTCCGCGGATTTCCAGTGTTTTTTGTGCGGATTTCATCTGCGGATTCCGCACGGTATTTTCCGCACAATGGGCACAGCGGATTTGGCTTTCCATAGGTTTACTTGGTACTGTAAACCTGATGGAACACTGCTGCGAATCCGCAGCGGCCAATCCGCTGAGGATCTGCAGCCAATTCCGCACCGTGTGCACATAGCCTAATTCTAAAGGTATGTGCACACGCTGCGGAAAATGCTGCGGATCCGCAGCAGTTTCCCATGAGTTTACAGTTCAATGAAAACCTATGGGAAACAAAAATCGCTGTACACATGCTGCAGAAAAACTGCACGGAAACGCAACGGTTTACATTCCGCAGCATGTCTCTTCTTTCTGCGGATTCTGCAGCGGTTTTACAACTGCTCCAATAGAAAACCGCAGTTGTAAAACCGCAGTGAAATGCGCAGAAAAAACATGGTAAATCCGCCATAAATCCGCAGCGGTTTAGCACTGTGGATTTATCAAATCCGCAGCGGAAAAATCCGCAGAGGACCAGAATACGTGTGCACATACCAAAACCCTAACCCTAGCCCTAACCCTATCTCTAGCCCTAACCCTAGCCCTAACCCTAGCCCTAACCCTAACCCTAACCCTAGCCCTAACCCTAACCCTAGCCCTAACCCTAACCCTAGCCCTAACTCTACCCCTAGCCCTAACCCTACCCCTAACCCTACCCCTACCCCTAACCCTAGCCCTATTCTAACATTAGTGGGAAAAAAAAAATTCTTTATTTTTTTATTGTCCCTACCTATGGGGGTGACAAAGGGGGGGGTCATTTATCATTTTTTTATTTTGATCACTGGGATAAATTATATCTCAGTGATCAAAATGCACTTTGAACGAATCTGCCGGCCGGCAGATTCGGCGGTCGCACTGCGCATGCGCCCGCCATTTTGGAAGATGGCGGCGCCCAGGGAGAAGACGGACGGACCCCGGCAGGATCGGTAAGTATGATGGGGTGGGGAGCACGGGGGGGGGATCGGAGCATGGGGGGTGGATCGGAACGCGGGAGGGGTGGAACGGAGCACGGGGGGGTGGAACGGAGCACGGGGGTGGAACGGAGCACAGGGGGGGTGGAACGGAGCACGGGGGGGGGTGGATCGGAGTGCAGGGGGGGTTATTGGAGCACGGGGGGTGATTGGATCATGGGGGTGAGCGGACAAGAGCACGGGGGGAGCGGAGCACAGGACGGAGGAGAGCGGGGCAGTGTACCGGACAGATCGGAGGGCTGGGGGGGCGATCGGTGGGGTGGGGTGGGGGCACATTAGTATTTCCAGCCATGGCCGATGATATTGCAGCATCGGCCATGGCTGGATTGTAATATCTCACCCGTTATAATAGGTGAAATATTACAAATCGCTCTGATTGGCAGTTTCACTTTCAACAGCCAATCAGAGCGATCGTAGCCACGGGGGGGGGGTGAAACTACCACTCCCCCTGCCCCTGCAGATCGGGTGAAATGGGAGTTAACCCTTTCACCCGATCTGCAGGGACGCGATCTTTCCATGACACCACATAGGCATCATGGGTCGGATTGGCACCGACTTTCATGACGCCTACGTGGCGTCATGGGTCGGGAAGGGGTTAAAAAGCCATCAAAATATTGCCAAAAGTCAACAAAACCTCTTACTACTTCAATAATACTTTATGTACCTGCCTATTCAGAATGTGCTATTCAAAAATATATTTATTTTTAACATAACTGATGTAAAACATGAATAGTGAGAATCCGACAGATTTTTCACACATGCAAAAATGGTCCTATTGTCATCAGTGTTATCCAATTCTCATTAATGCTTGGCCAGTGTGTCAGTCTATAACATCACCAGTCATTCATTGATGTTAAAAAACAAAAAGTAAAGGCTGCTCCTATTGAATGCAATGGTAATTACAGAGAGTTTATGGATTTCAGATTGATGACATCAGTGTGCAGTCTGTGATTGTCATAGTTACATAGTTACATAGTTATTAACCCCTTTCTGACCTAGGACGGGATAGTAGGACGGTGAGCCCGCATCAAAGCCGGGACATGTCAGCTGTTTTAAATGCCGCTGCCAAACGCAGACAGCGGCATTTAACTACAGCTTCCGGCCGGGCGGCCGGAAATGACGTCATCGCCGACCCCGTCACATGATCGGGGGTCGGTGATGCGTCAGGATGGTAACCATAGAGGTCCTGGAGACCTCTATGGTTACTGATCACCAGTGGCTGTGAGCGCCACCCTGTGGTTGGCGCTCACAGCACACGTGCATTTCTGCTACATAGCAGCGATCAGCAGATCGCTGCTATGTAGCAGAGCCGATCATGCTGTGCCTGCTTCTAGCCTCCCATGGAGGCTATTGAAGCATGGCAAAAGTAAAAAAAAAAAGTTAAAAAAAATGTGAAAAAAATAAAAAAAAATATTAAAGTTTAAATCACCCCCCTTTCGCCCCAATCAAAATAAATCAATAAAAAAAAATAAAATCTACACATATTTGGTGTCGCCACGCTCATAATCACCCGATCTATCAATTAAAAAAAGCATTAACGTGATCACTAAATGGCGTAGCGAGAAAAAATTCGAAATGCCAAAATTACGTTTTTTAGGTCGCCGCGACATTGCATTAAAATGCAATAACGGGCGATCAAAAGAATGTATCTGCACCAAAATGCTATCATTAAAAATGTCATCTCGGCACACAAAAAATAAGCCCTCAACCGACCCCAGATCGCGAAAAATGGAGACGCTATGAATATCGGAAAATGGCGCAATTTTATTTTTTTTTAGCAAAGTTTGGAATTTTTTTTCACCACTTAGATAAAAAATAACCTAGTCATGTTAGGTGTCTATGAACTCGTACTGACCTGGAGAATCATAATGGCAGGTCAGTTTTAGCATTTAGTGAACTTAGCAAAAAAGCCAAACAAAAAACAAGTGTGGGATTGCACTTTTTTTGCAATTTCACCGCACTTGGAATTTTTTTCCTGTTTTCTAGTACACGACATGCTAAAACCAATGATGTCGTTCAAAAGTACAACTTGTCCCGCAAAAAAAAAGCCCTCACATGGCCAAATTGACGGAAAAATTAAAAAGTTATGGCTCTCGGAAAGAGGGGAGTGAAAAACAAACACGGTGAAACGAAAAATCCCAAGGTCATGAAGGGGTTAAGGTTGAATGAAGACTATAAGTCTATCTAGTTCAACCCATAGCCTAACCTTACATGCCCTAACATGTTGATCCAGAGAAAGGCAAAAAAAAAACATGTTGCAAAGAGCAAGCTCCACATTGGGGAAAAAAATTCCTTCCCGACTCCACATACGGCAATCAGACTAGTTCCCTGGATCAACGACCCATCAAGGAATCTAGTGTATATACCCTGTAACATTATACTTTTCCAGAAAGGTATCCACTCCCCTATTAAATTTAAGTAATGAATCACTCATTACAACATCATACGGCAGAGAGTTCCATAGTCTCACTGCTCTTACAGTAAATAATCCACGTCTGTTATTATGCCTAAACCTTCTTTCCTCCAGACGTAGAGGATGCCTTGTCCCTGTTTCAGGTCTATGATTAAAAAGATCATCAGAAAGGTCTTTGTACTGTCCCCTCATATATTTATACATTAAAATAAGATCACCCCTTAGTCTTCGTTTTTACAAACTAAATAGCCCCTAGTGTAATAATCTATCTTGGTATTGCAGACCCCCCAGTCCTCTAATAACCTTGGTTCCTCTTCTCTGCACCCGCTCTAGTTCAGCTATGTCTTTCTTTTACACCGGAAACCAGAACTGTGCACAATATTCTAAGTGTGGTCAAACTAGTGACTTGTATAGAGGTAAAATTATATTCTCCTCATGAGCATCTATGCCTCTTTTAATGCATCCCATTATTTTATTTGCCTTTATAGCAGCTGCCTGACACTGGCCACTGAATGAGTTTGTCATCCACCCTTTTGTCATCCACTCTCTTTCATTGACGGTTTTGCCCAGAGTTTTAGAATTAAGCACATAATTATACATCTTATTACTTCTACCCAAGTGCATGACCTTACATTTATCCCCATTAAAGCTCATTTGCCATTTATTAGCCCAAGCTTCTAGTTTACATAAATCATCCTGTTATATAAAATTGTCCTCCTCTGTATTGATTACCCTGCAGAGTTTAGTGTCATCTGCAAATATTGAAATTCTACTCTGAATGCCCCCTACAAGGTCATTAATAAATATGTTAAAAAGAAGAGGGCCCAATACTGACCCCTGTGGTACCCCACTGCTAACCACTACCCAGTCCGAGTGTGCTCCATTAATAACCACCCTTTGTTTCCTATCCCTGAGCCAGCTCTCAACCCACTTGCACATATTTTCCCCTATCCCCATTATTCTCATTTTATGTATCAACCTTTTGTGTGGCACCGTATGAAAAGCTTTTGAAAAGTCCATATACACTACATCCACTGGGTTCCCTTGGTCCAGTCCGGAACTTACCTCTTCATAGAAACTGATCAGATTAGTCTGACATGAACGGTCCCTAGTAAACCCGTGCTGATACTGGGTCATGAGGTTATTCCTCTTCAGATGCTCCAGTATAGCATCCCTTAGAATGCCCTCCAGGATTTTACCCACAGTAGAGGTTAAGCTTACTGGCCTATAATTTCCGAGTTCAGTTTTTGTCCCCTTTTTGAATATTGGCACCACATTTGCTATATGCCAGTCCTGTGGTACAGACCCTGTTATTATGGAGTCTTTAAAGATTAAAAATAAATACTTAATTCCTGCAGTACTCGGGGGTGTATTCCATCCGGGCCCGGAGATTTGTCAATTTTAGTGATTTTTAGATGCCGCTGCACTTCCTGCTGGGTTAAGCAGCTGACATTAAATTGGGAATTTTTATCACTAGTCATTTTGTCTGCCATGGGATTTTCTTGTGTAAATACTGATGAAAAAATTCATTTAGCATATTGGCTTTTTCCTCATCCTCATCCACCATTTCACCCAGACTATTGTTAAGGGGGCCAACACTATCATTTTTTAGTTTCTTACTATTTATGTAGTTAAAGAATATTTTAGGACTATTTTTACTCTCTCTGGCAATGAGTCTCTCTGTCTCAATCTTTGCTGCCTTGATTTGCTTTTTACAGAATTTTTTTATTTTTTGTATTTATTTAATGCCTCCTCACTACCTACTTCCTTTAATTCTCTAAATGCTTTCTTTTTGTCACTTATTGCGCCCCTTACAGCTCTATTTAGCCATATTGGTTTCCTCCTATTTCTAGTATGTTTATTCCCATACGGTATATACTGTTCACAGGTCCTATCCAGGATGCTAATAAATGTCTCCCATTTTCTTTGTGTATTTTTATGTCTCAAGATATCGTCCCAGTTAATTGCACCAAGATCCTCTCTCATCCGTTGGAAATTTGCCCTCCTGAAGTTTAGTGTCCATGTAACCCCTCTGATACACATCTTTTTAAAGGATACATGAAAGCTTATTATTATGTGATCGCTATTTCCCAAGTGACCCCCAACCCTTATATTTGCTATGCGGTCTGGCCTGTTGGTTGATATTAGGTCTAGCAGTGCCCCCCTTCTTGTTGGGTCCTGAACCAGTTGTGAAAGGTAATTGTCTCTCTCATAGTTGTCAAAAACCGATTATCTTTGCTGGAACGGCAGGTTTCTGCTTCCCATTCTATTTCAGGGTAGTTGAAGTACCCCATAATAATGACTTCTCCTTGAGTCGCAGCTTCATCTATTTGCTTTACGAGGATATTCTCCATTGCTTCCATTATTTTTGGAGATTTATAACAAACCCCTATCAGTAATTTATTATTTTTCCCCCTCCCCTTATCTCCACCCACAGGGATTCTACATTTTCATTAAATTCACCTATATTATCACGCAGGATGGGTTTTAAGGATGATTTTACATATAGACACACCCCACCCCCTCGCTTATCTGAACAGGCTATAGCCCTGCAAGTTAACAGCCCAGTTATGGCTCTCATCCAGTCATTGACGTATAGACTTAGACCGGGGTCACACTTGGAAGTGCAATGCAAGAAACTCACGCGAGTCACTCGCACAAATACCCGGCACTGCCGCCGGCACTCGGGAGAGGAGCGTGCAGCTGCATATATTTCTATGCACCATGTATTTCTATGCAGCTGAACGCTCCAGTCCTGAGTGCCGGCGGCAGTGCCAGGTATTGGTGTGAGTGACTCGTGCGAGTTTCTCGCATTGTACTCGCAAATGTGACCCGGCCTTAAATGCCCAATTTTGATCAATGACTCCTAAATGGACATTTCTCAAGGAGTTATTTTCCGAATAACTGGTCCAAAAAAAAATTGCTTGATTTTGTAGAAACATGAGTGCATTTTTAAGGTGAATTCGGTAAGCCCATTGGGATTAAATGAGAATTTAGTTTTAGCCAATTATGAGACCATTTTGATTTGAAATATAGTATAAAACATTTAACAGCTATTTATTATTAAAAATCTGGCTTTTATTCTTATGTGATAACTTGCTATATCTTACTTAGTGATGAAAATTAGTGTTCTCCATAATATTTAAGGGGAGAAGAATTTATTTTTGTTATAGATATGATTGTAAAAATCATTCAAGTTCTCATACTTATCATCGTGAATACTGAAGCAAGCCTAGCAATCTATTAAACTTTACATGACCCTTAGATGCTTGGACCCCCTGGTTTGCAAACAGGTAATTAAAGCTTTCCTAGGAATATGGAGGGTGACAGATTTTTGACCCTGGCCTGCATGTGCTTCATATGCAAACAGACTGATGTGAGCTTCTTTGTTCCATTCAAATTATTGTGAATGTTGAGCTTTTTATGAATGGCATAGATATGATAGATATGAAAGTTAGATTTTCATAGTCATGACCAAGGGGCAACATAAAACATTGCCTTAGGTCGCTGGGCTGTGACGATAACTCCTTCAAATTAAATAATACACAGATGGATGATGCAATCCATGCTATGTTTCCTATCTATATACAGGTATAATCGTGGTAGGAAACATGACAATAAGTTCTCCCTCCTAGGACCTCCAGGGGAAAAGATATTAAAGAATTTTGGAATCTCATAATTTTCTAACACTAAGGCATATCCTATGGTTTTCTGAAGACCATAACTGCTGTTAGTCATCATTGAGGAGGTATATGGGTGTAACTTGGGTAAATAAAAAACAAATGCCAAATTATAATCTTTGTTACTCCTGGGAGATGCAGTTTACAGTAGTTCTGTACATTGCCTATCCAAAAACAAAAAGCTCTACTTTAGAAAAGTCAGAACGATCTCTACGACATCAGCTTTTGTACATTTCTTCTGTTTATCATTTTATTTTATGCAATTGTTCATAATTTACGGTTAGTCCATTTTTTAACATCTTTGTATAAACACTACCTACTATTTCATATTAACCCCTTAACGACCAGGGGTATTTTTGGATTTGCATTTTTATTTTGTGCTCCCCTTATTCCCATAGCAAAAACTTTTGTATTTTTTGGTCAAAATGGCCATGTGAGGGCTTATTTTTGGTGCAACTACAGGGTGGGCCATTTATATGGATACACCAAAATAAAATGGGAATGGTTGGTGATATCAACTTCCTGTTTGTGGCACATTAGTATATGGGAGGGGGGAAACTTTTCAAGATGGGTGGGTGACCAAGGCAGCCATTTTGAAGTCAGCCGTTTTGGATCCAACTTTTTTTTTAAATGGGAAGAGGGTCATGTCACACATCAAACCTATGGAGAATTTGACAAGAAAAATAATGGTGTGCTTGGTTTTAACGTAACTTTATTTTTTTCTCTTGCATGAGTTATTTACAAGTTTACAACCACTTATAAAATCTGTTAACAATGCTGCCCATTGTGTTGGATTGTTAATGCAACTCTCTTCTCCCACTCTTGACACACTGATAGCAATACCGCAGAAGAAATGCTAGCACAGGCCTCCAGTATCCATTGTTTCAGATGCTGCACATCTCATATCTTCACAGCATACACAATTGCCTTCAGATGACCCTAAAGATAAAAGTCTAAAGGCTCCCAGGCTTTCTAGGAAAGTTCCCACGATCTATGAACAGCCAGCAGAGGGCGCCTCACCGCAAATGCAGGGAAATATAGGTCATTGACCTACTTTACCTTCATTCCCTAGGGTTTTGCAGCGAGGAGTAGCGTTGCATTAGCAGTACTCCTGGCTGCAAAATGTTTTAACCCCTTCAGAAGGATTTACATTGTTGGACTTTACAGATCTGCGAAAGGTATGTATATTGTTGGTTTATTATGTTTTTTTTGTTACAGAACGAGGGTCTTCAGTGATTGGATTGGGCGTTAAATAAAATATTACAACAACCTTTGTTTTTATTTCATTAAAATAATTTTTAATAATGTGTGTGTGTTTTTTTTAACCCTTTCATTCAATTGGATTAATAATGGATAGGTGTCATAATTGACGCCTCTCCATTATTAATTAGGCTTAATGTCACCTTACAATAGCAAGGTGGCATTAACCCTTCATTACCCCATATCCCACCGCTACACGGGAATGGGAAGAGAGTGGCCAAGTGCCAGAATAGGCGCATCTTCCAGATGTGCCTTTTCTGGGGTGGCTGGGGGCAGATGTTTTTAGCCAGGGGGGGCAATAATCATGGACCCTCTCCAGGCTATTAATATCTGCCCTCAGTCACTGGCTTTACTACTCTGGCGGAGAAAATTGCGCGGGAGCCCACGCCAATTTTTTCTGCCATTTAACCCTTTATTTTAAGAGCTAGAATGGCCAAATTTTGCATATACACACTACTAACATTAGTAGTGTGGATTATGCAAAAAAAAATGGTGATATGAGATGGTTTACTGTATGTAAACCAGGTCTCATATCATGTCGGGTTTAGGAAGGAGAAAGCAAAAGCCGGTAATTGAATTACCAGCTTTCTGCTATATCGCGGCTGTATGAAGCAATAATATATATACATATATGTGTCTACTGATATATATATATATATATATATATATATATATATATATATATCTATACCTATTCTATGTGTAGACATTTATTCTACCTATTCTATTGTAAGCTGTCAGTGTGATTTTACTGTACAGCGCACAGAATTACCGGCTTTTCTCTCTAACACCGCTGCGTATTTCTCGCAAGTCACACTGCTGGTCCATGTGTAATCCGTATTTTTGGGGCTTCCATAGACTTTCATTGGCGTTTTATTTGCGCAATACGGTGACAAACGCAGCATGCTGCGATTTTCTACGGCCGTAGAAAGCCGTATAATACTGATCAGTAAAATACGGCAGATAGGAGCAGGGGCATAGAGAATAATTGTGCCGTATTTTTTGCGAGTTTTACGGACATAGTTTCTGCGCTCTTACGTCCGTAAAACTCGCAAGTGTGACACCGGCCTAATTGTTCCACTCCTGGTTTTGGCTACAAATACTGATGAAAAATCCTGACCAAATCCTGATGCAATCCTGAACGTGTGCACATACCCTCAAGGGTCGATATTGACTTTTAGGATTACTATTTACACTAGGTGATACTAGAGTTCAAGTCCTCTACTTCTCTGAGTAGACAATTTGCGCATTTTATTTCACAGTGGAGCATTGCATGGCTCATGAGCCTCCTTACACTGGCATGCCAGGCATGTCACTCTTCACAAGGAAAAAACATTACAACATATGTTGTATACATACATTTTTCTCCTGAGTAAAGAATCCCTCACACTGCGCTCGCAAATACAAATTTGCATAATACCTTTAATGTACCATTAGCCAGCACTGAGCCCTCCATCAACTATAATCTCTGCCACTCAATAAATATATATTCGTCAGTCACTGTGACTCTCAACTCACTTCATTTTAAGGTTATGTGCACACGTTGCATTTTTGTTGGTTTTTATTTCCCAATAGATTTCTTGCATTGAACATTACAAGGAAAGTGAATGAAGTGCATTGAACTTCATTCAAGTGCATTGAATTGCAAGGTGGATTGCTGCTGAGGGGAAAAAAAGAAAAAAAACTCTTTAACCCCTTCACCCCCGGAGCTTTTCCCGCTTTTTCACTTTCGTTTTTTGCTCCCCTCCTTCCCAGAGCCATAACTTTTTTATTGTTCCGTCAATATGGCCATGTGAGGGCTTATTTTTTGCGTGACAAGATGTAAATTTGAACAATACCATTGGTTTTACCATGCCATGTAAAAGAAAACGGGAAAAAAATTCCAAGTGTGATGAAATTGCAAAAAAAGTGCAATCTCACACTTGTTTTTTGTTTGGCTTTTTTGCTAGGTTCACCAAATGCTAAAACTAATCTGCCATTATGATTCTCCAGGTCATTATGAGTTCATAGACACCTAACATGTCTAGGTTATTTTTTATTTAAATGGAGAAAAAAAATTCCAAAGTTTGCTAAAAAAAAAAAAATTGCGCGATTTTCCGATACCCGTAGCGTCTCCAATTTTTGTGATCTGGGGTCAGGTGAGGGCTTATTTTTTGCGTGCCGAGGTGGCGTTTTTAATGATACCATTTTGGTGTAGATACATTCTTTTGATCGCCCGTTATTGCATTTTAATTCAATGTCGCGGCGACCAAAAAAACGTAATTTTGGAGTTTTGATTTTTTTTCTCGCTACGCCATTTAGCGGTCAGGTTAATCCTTTGTTTTTATTGATAGATCGGGCGATTCTGAATGCGGCGATACCAAATATGTGTATGTTTGATTTTTTTTAATTGTTTTATTTTGATTGGGGCAAAAGGGGGGTGATTTGAACTTTTATATTTTTTTATTTTTTTTATTTTTTTAATCACTTTTTTTTTAATTTTGGCATGCTTCAATAGCCTCCATAGGAGTCTAGAAGCATGCATAACTCGATCGCCTCTGCTACATAGAGGTGATGCACAGATCACCTCTATGTAGCAGAAATGCAGGGTTGCTTTGAACGCCGACCACAGGGTGGCACTCAAAGCAATCGGCCATCAACAACCATAGAGGTCTCAAGGAGACCTCTGGTTGTTATGGCGATGAAATGACCCCCAATCATGTGACAGGGGTCAGCAGTGTGAGCACTTCCGGCCGGGAGCGCTAGTTAAATGCCGCTGTCAGCGCTTGACGGCGGCATTTAACTAGTTAATGGGCGCGGGTGGATCGCGATTCCACTCGCGCTCATTGCGCACACATGTCAGCTGTACAAAACAGCTGGCATGTCGCAGCTTTGAGGTGGGCTCACCGCCGGAGCCCACATGAAAGCAGGGGATCTGCCAGCTGACGTACTATTCTGTCAGCTGGCAGAAAGGGGTTAAATCTTCTGCTTAGCGAGTGTGAGCTAGCTGAGTGTGACCTGAGGGTAAGTGTGAACAGCAATAAGTGTGACTTGTGATTCAGTGAAGAGGTATTTGGAAAGCCTTTAACAGATACCTGTGTGAATTGGTGTGAGTTGCTGAATTGGGATTAGCTATATTCACAAGGGGTTAATTTAGGGTGGGGGCTCATAATTAAGGGTTTATAAAGGACAGCTGGTTGGGGCTCAAGTCCTTTTGGAAGTGCATTGAACAGCAAGGTGGATTACTGCTGAGGGGAAAGAGAAAAAAAATCTTTAAATCTTCAGATTAGGGAGTGAACGAGCTGAGTGTGACCGGAGCGTAAGGCTACTTTCACACTAGCGTTAACTGCAATCCGTCGGGCCGAGCCCGACGCTAGTGTGAAAGTAGCCTAAGTGTGTACGGTGGTAAGTGTGACTTGTGATTCAGTGACTTTGGGTTCAGGGAGTTTCCAAGGGAGGAATAACTGAATTGCTGTCTGTATTTTATTAATACTTTGTGTTTATTTTTATTTAACTTTTCTGTTTGGTGCAATCGCCATTGTGCTCCACTATTGTTAATGCCATCCAGTGCACATCTTGCCACATGTATGCAGTCCTTGATCAGCCGGCCGAGGGTGCATACTGCTGTGCGAGATGTGAGCACGTTGTGCATTTGGAAGCCCAGATTCTGAATCTAAATGTGCAGCTGGCAACACTGAGATCCATAGACAATATGGAAAGGAGTCTTCTGCTCACTGAGCAGATGCTCAATGGGATAGATGAGGTGGGATGGTAGGATGGAGCTGCAGGACAGTGGAGCAGCAAGCTGGGTGACAGTTAGGAAGCAGGGTAGAGGGAAGAGTGCCAGGGAGGCTAGTACTGATCTGGCACACCCCAATAAGTTTGCGAAGTTGGCAGATGAGGGGGTGCCAGTACAGGGGCAGCACTGCTGCAGCCAGGCATGTTCCCTGAAAGCCAGAGGAGTGACTGCTACAGTAAGGAGGGAAAAGGGAGAGCAGGGCAGGCCAGACTGGTGCTGGTAGTGGGGGACTCAATTATTAGGGGAACAGATAGGGCAATCTGTCACAAAGACAGGGATCGCCGAACGGTGTGCTGCCTACCTGGCGCTCGAGTCTGACACATCGCTGATCGGGTGGACAGATTACTGGGAGGGGCTGGTGAGGACCCAGCGGTCATGGTGCACATTGGCACAAATTAAAAAGTTAAAGGTAGATGGAAGGTCCTTATAAACGATTTCAGGGAATTAGGCTGCAAGCTGAAAGCAAGGACCTCCAAGGTGGTATTTTCTGAAATACTGCCTGTACCACGTGCCACGCCAGAGAGGCAATGGGAGATTAGGAAGGTTAATAAGTGTCTCAAGAATTGGTGTAGGAAGGAGGGGTTTGGGTTCCTGGAGAACTGAGCCAACTTCTCAGTAGGCTACAGGTTCTACGCTAGGGACGGGCTGCACCTCAGTCAGGGAGGTGCAGCTGTGCTGGGGGAGAAAATGGCTAGAAAGTTGGAGTGTTTAAACTAGAAATTGGGGGGGAGGGTATTCATTTTATAGGAGGGGAAGATAGTGCAGATAGAGACCTGGGCACAAATAAGGAAGGTGGCGGGGTCATGGGGGTGGGGTTAGAACAGTTAATAATTTAAGAAAGAATAGAGGTACAGAGAGATACATAAAGTGCATGTATACTAATGCCAGAAGCCTTGCCAACAAAATGGAGGAATTAGAATTAATGTTGTTGGACCATAGTTATGACATGGTGGGAATATCTGAAACTTGGCTGGATGAGAGCCATGACTGGGCTGTTAACTTGCAGGGCTATAGTCTGTTCAGAAATGACCGTACAGATAAGCAAGGGGGTGGGGTGTGTCTATATGTAAAATCGTCCTTAAAACCCATCCTGCGTGATAATATAGGTGAATTTAATGAAAATGTAGAATCCCTGTGGGTGGAGATAAGGGGAGGGGGAAAAAATAATAAATTACTGATACGGATTAGTTTTAAGTCTCCAAAAACAATGGAAGCAATGGAGAATATCCTCGTAAAGCAAATAGATGAAGCTGCGACTCAAGGAGAAGTCATTATTATGGGGGACTTCAACTATCCTGAAATAGATTGGGGAACAGAAACCTGCAGTTCCAGCAAAGGTAATCGGTTTTTGACAACTATGAGAGACAATTACCTTTCACAACTGGTTCAGGACCCAACAAGAAGGGGGGCACTGCTAGACCTAATATTAACCAACAGGCCAGACCATATATCAAATATAAAGGTTCGGGGTCACTTGGGTAATAGTGATCACAAAATAATAAGTGTTCAAGTATCCTTTAATAACGTGTAGTAGAGGGGTTATAAGGACACTAAACTTCAGGAGGGCAAATTTCCAACGGATGATAGATGATATTGGTGCAATTAACTGGGACGATATCTTGAGACATAAAAATACACAAAGAAAATGGGGGACATTTATTAGCATCCTGGATAGGACCTGTGCACAGTATATACCATATGGGAATAAAAATACTAGAAATAGGAGGAAACAATATGGCTAAATAGAGCTGTAAGGTGCGCAATAAGTGACAAAAAGAAAGCATTTAGAGAATTAAAGGAAGTAGGTAGTGATGAGGCATTAAATAAAAACAGAAATTTAAATAAATTCTGTAAAAAGCAAATCAAGGAAGCAAAAATTGAGACAGAGAGACTCATTGCGAGAGAGAGTAAAAATAATCCCAAAATAATCTTTAACTACGTAAATAGTAACAAACCAAAAAAAAGATAGTGTTGGCCCCGTTAAAAATAGTCTGGGTGAAATGGTGGATGAGGATGAGGAAAAAGCCATTATGCTAAATGACTTTTTTCATCAGTATGTACACAAGAAAATCTCATGGCAGGCAATATGATCAGTGATAACAAAAATTTTCCATTAAATGTCACCTGCTTAACTCAGCAGGAAGTACGGCGGCATCTAAAAATCACTAAAATTGACAAATCTCCTGGCCCGGATGGGATACACCCCTGAGTACTGCAGGAATTAAGTACAGTCATTGATAGACCATTATTTTTAATCTTTAAAGACTCCATAATAACAGGGTCTGGCGTATAGCAAATGTGGTGCCAATAAAAGGGGGACAAAATCTGAACTCGGAAATTATAGGCCAGTAAGCTTAACCTCTACTGTGGGTAAATTCCTGGAGTGTATTCTAAGGGATGCTATACTGGAGTATCTGAAGAGGATTAACCTCATGACCCAATATCAGCACGGGTTTACTAGGGACCGTTCATGTCAGACTAATCTGATCAGTTTCTATGAAGAGGTAAGTTCCGGACTGGACCAAGGTAGCCCAGTGGACGTAGTGTATATGGACTTCTCAAAAGCTTTTGATATGGTGCCTCACAAAAGGTTGATACATAAAATGAGAATAATGGGGATAGGGGAAAATATGTGTAAGTGGGTTAAGAGCTGGCTCAGGGATAGGAAACAAAGGGCGGTTATTAATGGAGCACACTCGGACTGGGTTGTGGTTAGCAGTGGGGTACCACAGGGGTCAGTATTGGGCCCTCTTCTTTTTAACATATTGATTAATGACCTTGTAGGGGGCATACAGAGCAGAATTTCAGTATTTTTAGATGACACTAAACTCTGCAGGGTAATCAATACAGAGGAGATCAATTTTATATTATAGGATGATTTATGTAAACTAGAAGCTTGGGCTGATAAATGGCAAAGGAGCTTTAATGGGGATAAATGTAAGGTCATGCACTTGGGTAGAAGTAATAAGATGTATAACTATGTGCTTAATTCTAAAACTCTGGGCAAAACCGTCAATGAAAAAGACCTGGGTGTATGAGTGGATGACAAACTCATATTCAGTGGCCAAGAGCGGGTGCAGAGAAGAGCGACCAAGGTAATTAGAGGACTGGGGGGTCTGCAATACCAAGATAGGTAAATACACTTGGGGCTATTTAGTTTGGAAAAACAAAGGCTTAGGGGTGATCTTATTTTAACGTATAAATATGAGGGGACAGTACAAAGACCTTTCTGATGATCTTTTTAATCATGGATCTGAGACAGGGACAAGGGGGCATCCTCTATGTCTGGAGGAAAAAAGGTTTAAGCATAATAACAGACGTGGATTCTTTACTGTAAGAGTAGTGAGACTATGGAACTCTCTGCCGTATGATGTTGTAATGAGTGATTAATTACTAAAATTTAAGAGGGGACTGGATACCTTTCTTGAAAAGTATAATGTTACAGGTTATATATATTCTAGATTCCTTGATAGGTCGTTGATCCAGGGAACTAGTCTGATTCCCGTATGTGGAGTCGGGAAGGAATTTTTTTTCCCAAAGTGGAGCTTACTATTTGCCACACGGGTTTTTTGTCTTCCTCTGGATCAACATGTTAGGGCTTGTTAGGTTAGGCTATGGGTTGAACTAGATGGACTTAAAGTCTTCCTTCAACCTTAATAACTATGGTACTATGTTACATGTTGCTTATTTTTACCCCCAATATGTCTCCCATCTTTGGCCCTTTTTGGTTTAATGTTCCCAATCCTGGACCAAATCCAATAATAGTGTCCTTCTTGGTAAAATGTTTCCCAGCTTTGGCTCCTTGATAGTACAATGTCACAAATTCTGTGCCCCTTCATGGTAAAAAAAAATTTCAACTCACCCATTCAAAGAATCCTATATGGCAACTTGTACACATCAGAGCAGTCTGCTGGAAAACTAGATGGTAAGCATGGGAACCACAATGTGGTTAATCCTTGTAAAACTCTTTTACGTGCAACCCTAGGTAGGGAAACCAGTTATATTGAAGATTCTGGAGTCATCCCCTCAGTGTATATATGGTCTTCTAGCTGCTTGTTCCGTGTTGGGCCGTAGCTCAGTTTAGCTTTGTTGGGATTGCCTTATTCCTGAGAGATTTAAGGAAATGCTCCTTGCAATTTCATCCAGCTTTGCTCATTATGTGCCTTCTTCTGAGGAAAACCTATGGGTCCACACCCAGCGCATGGAGCTTCCCTGTCCAGGCAGAGACATACAATCAAAAATGGTGAATCCGGCATTCAAAGCCGGAGTAAGGCTATATGCTGACATGGGTAGGATCATCTATGCTTCATATGGCTAACTGATGTTAGTTCTGGTCGTCTGCACATTAGAACTTTTTTAACATGTATTCAATTTTTTTTTTGAAATTTTAAATAACAAATACTTGTTTTTTTGAGCGCCGAATTCACCATGTTTGATTTCAAGGTAAAATGTTGCCCATCCTGGGCCCCTTCACAGTACAATGTTCCCCAGTCTTGGCTACTTTTTAATAAAATGTAATTTATCCTGGGCCCATTCATGGTGTAATGTTCCCCTTCCTGGGCCCCATCCTATAATAAAGTCCCCCATCTTGGGATCCTTTTTGGTAAAATAGCCCCCATCCTGGGCCC
Organism: Ranitomeya imitator; assembly: GCF_032444005.1. NCBI lineage: Eukaryota > Metazoa > Chordata > Amphibia > Anura > Dendrobatidae > Ranitomeya > Ranitomeya imitator. Next base: position 117,524,281 of record NC_091289.1, read on the forward strand.
CTTCATGGTAAAATGACCCTCTTCCTGGGCCCCATCCTATAATAAATTCCCACATCATGGGCTCTTTTTCGGTAAAATCTCCTTCATTTTAAGCTCGTTCTTGGTAAAATGTCCTCTTCCTGGGTCACTTTATGGTTTTATGTACCACATCCTGGTCCCCTTCATGGTAAAATGTCTCTCATCCTGATCTTGGACCCCTTCATGGTATAATGCCCCTTATCCTAATCCCATTCTATAATAAGAAGGATATGATTAAAAATATGTATTAAATCAAATGTTTGTAAATAGTAAAGAAAAAAGAATAAGAACAAATGAAAATTCATTAGAAACATGCATTAATATGGTCAAAAATATAGACGGCGACATTACGAATATGGAAATACCTGTTATGTCCACTCTTTTATTTACCAAGCTCAAAAATGAAAAAAAAAAAAAATAGCTATGCTAGGATTGCATTTTTGTTCATCATGCTTATAATAATATTGCACAATAGGCTACTAAAATATTCTCCATAAGGCCGGTTTCACACGTCAGTGGCTCCGGTACGTGAGGTGACAGTTTCCTCACGTACCGGAGTCACTGACTCACGTAGACACATTAAAATCAATGTGTCTCTGCACATGTCAGCGTGTTTTCACGGACCGTGTGTCCGTTTGAAAAACTTGGAGACATGTCAGTGTTCGTGGGAGCGCACGTATTACACGGACCCATTAAAGTCAATGGGTCCGTGTAAAACACGTACCGCACACGGATGCTGTCTGTGTGCAGTCCGTGTGCCGTGCAGGAGACAGCTCTACAGTAAGCACTGTCCCCCCAGCGTGGTTCTGAAGCCGCACCTCCCATAGGGGTGGAGCCGCATATTCATCACTGTAATGAGCGGTACCACGTGACCGCTCATACAGGAAAAGCTGCGGCGAGGAGAGGAAGCAGCGAGGGAGCCAGGTAAGTATTTTATTAACAGCGGGGGGGGGGGGGGCGCACAGGGGGTGGGTGGGGGTTGGGGACAGGGATCTTTTTTTTAAACACCAAAAAAAAAAAGATTTTTCATATCTTCTCTCCAGCGAACGCTGCTGGAGAGACGAAATGAATGGCGGTGTTAGGGCTAGCGGAACGCACCGAGTAACAATAGATGTTTATTTTAAATGGTGCGTTCGCAGCCCAGGGTCCACCGTGCAGGAGTAACCTGCTGCTAGTGAATGGTGGCACTGTTTGTGTATAGACTAGCTTTGTTACCTCACAGAGCAGCTGCGAGAGGAAAGCACTGCGCCCCGTTAGCCTCACAGGAGCACAAGCTTACTGCCAAACTGATAGCAGTCAGTGGTTATGCACACACGCAATCTCCTCACCGGAGGTGCCGGTATTCTAGGGGCTTATTTCAGCCGGGTCCCTGAATCATGTTCACACAATCTCCTCGCCGGAGGTGCCAGCATTCTAGGGGCTTATTTCAGCTGTGTCCCTGAACACATACATGCATAACCACACTGGTGCAAAGCACATATTAGAGTTGATTCTAGCGCATGGACGTGCGGCCATGCGTGTTGTGAATTCTGTTATCAAACTCCCTCCTGTGATCATGAATGGTAATTCGGCGAGTTCTGTCCATGGACTCCCTCTGGTGGCTGTGAGTGGAGATGCTGCTTCTGAGGTTCCTTCCACAGGTGACTTAGTTTATTCTTTGGCTGGCTGCTCTATTTAACTCCAATGTTCTTGTACTGGTTCAGTTTGCTCTTGGATCTTTCTGGTGACCTGTCTACTCCAGCAGACGCTAAGCCCCTGCTAGTTAATTATTTGTTCATTGTTTTCTTGTCCAGCTTGCTATCATGATTTTGCCATGCTAGCTGGAAGCTCTGAGATGCAGAGTCGCACCTCCGCACCGTGAGTCGGTGCGGAGGTCTTTTTGCACACTCTGCGTGGTCTTTTTGTAGTTTTTTGTGCTGACCGCAAAGATACCTTTCCTATCCTCAGTCTGTTTAGTAAGTCTGGCCTCCTTTGCTGAAACCTGTTTCATTTCTGTGTTTGTGACTTTCATCTTAACTCACAGTCAATATATGTGGGGGGCTGCCTTTTCCTTTGGTGAATTTCTCTGAGGCAAGATGGACTTTATTTTCTATCTCTAGGGCTAGTTAGCTCTTAGGCTGTGAAGAGGTGTCTAGGCAAAGTTAGGTACGCTCCACGGCTATTTCTAGTGTGTGTGATAGGATTAGGGGTTGCGGTCAGCAGAGCTCCCACTTCCCAGAGCTTGTCCTGTGTTAGTTTAACCATCAGGTCGTTCCGGGTGCTCCTAACCACCAGGTCCATAACAGTACAGCTGGCCCAAAGTGTTAATGCATCTCAATAGAGGGATAAGAGAAGTTCTGAGACCATTTTTTTTTTCTGCAGTGTGTTTTGTCTTTCTTTTCCCCTTAACCTCTGGGTGGTTCAGGACACAGGTGTAGATATGATACGAAATAAACCTTGGCACTCAACTTAATGCTCAGGTGAACTTTAATGTAGTACTTAAACGTTTCGGTCCACAATACATAGGACCTTCATCAGTAACGTACTAGTGGGTGAATGAAGGGCTGGAATAAACTAATCCCAGGACTGGGGCACAAGCGGCGCCTGAAGTAACCCTGAATAAAGCGCGCAAGGGCTGCGGGAAGATAACAGAAGGTGCCCAGTATAGACGCGGTATCCGCCGCTCGTCTGACGATGAGCGGCGGATACCGCGTCTATACTGGGCACCTTCTGTTATCTTCCCGCAGCCCTTGCGCGCTTTATTCAGGGTTACTTCAGGCGCCGCTTGTGCCCCAGTCCTGGGATTAGTTTATTCCAGCCCTTCATTCACCCACTAGTACGTTACTGATGAAGGTCCTATGTATTGTGGACCGAAACGTTTAAGTACTACATTAAAGTTCACCTGAGCATTAAGTTGAGTGCCAAGGTTTATTTCGTATTCTACCTAGGTGTGGGAACCTACCTTGTTGCACCATTCCTAATAGTGCACGCGCTACTTCTATTTACAGGTGTAGATATGGACATTCAAGGTCTGTCCTCTTGTGTGGATCATCTCACTGCAAGGGTACAAAACATTCAAGATTTTGTGGTTCAGAATCCGATGTTAGAGCCTAGAATTCCAATTCCTGATTTGTTTTCTGGGGATAGATCTAAGTTCCTGAATTTCAAAAATAATTGTAAACTGTTTCTTGCTTTGAAACCCCGCTCCTCTGGTGACCCCGTTCAACAAGTAAAAATCATTATTTCTTTGTTGCGTGGCGACCCTCAAGACTGGGCATTTTCCCTTGCGCCAGGAGATCCTGCATTGCGTGATGTAGATGCATTTTTTCTGGCGCTTGGATTGCTTTATGGTGAACCAAATTCAGTGGATCAGGCAGAGAAAATCTTGCTGGCTTTGTGTCAAGGTCAGGATGAAGCGGAGGTATATTGTCAGAAGATTAGAAAGTGGTCGGTGCTTACTCAGTGGAATGAGTGTGCACTGGCGGCAATTTTCAGAAAGGGTCTTTCTGAAGCCCTTAAGGATGTCATGGTGGGATTTCCCACGCCTGCTGGTCTGAATGAGTCTATGTCCTTGGTCATTCAGATTGATCGGCGCTTGCGTGAGCGCAAAGCTGTGCACCATTTGGTGGTATTCTCTGAGCATAGGCCTGAGCCTATGCAATGTGATAGGACTTTGACCAGAGCTGAACGGCAAGAACACAGACGTCAGAATGGGCTGTGTTTTTACTGTGGTGATTCCACTCATGCTATCTCCGATTGTCCTAAACGCACTAAGCGGTACGCTAAGTCTGCCACCATTGGTACGGTACAGTCTAAATTTCTTTTGTCCGTTACTCTGATTTGCTCTTTGTCGTCCTATTCTGTTATGGCATTTGTGGATTCAGGTGCTGCCCTGAATTTGATGGACTTGGAGTTTACCAGGCGCTGTGGTTTTTTCTTGGAGCCCTTGCAGTATCCTATTCCATTGAGAGGAATTGATGCTACTACGCCTTTGGCCAAGAATAAGCCTCAGTACTGGACTCAATTGACCATGTGCATGGCTCCTGCACATCAGGAGGATATTCGCTTTTTGGTATTGCATAATGTGCATGATGTGGTCGTTTTGGGGTTGTCATGGCTACAGGTCCATAATCCAGTATTGGATTGGAAATCTATGTCTGTGTCAAGCTGGGGTTGTCAGGCGGTACATGGTGATGTTCCATTGCTTTCAATTTCGCCTTCCACTCCTTCTGAAGTCCCTGAGTTTTTATCAGATTACCGGGATGTATTTGAAGAGCCCAAATCTGGTGCCCTACCTCCTCATAGGGATTGCGACTGTGCTATTAATTTGATTCCTGGTAGTAAGTTTCCTAAGGGACGTCTGTTTAATTTATCTGTGCCAGAGCATGCGGAGTTATATAAAGGAATCCTTGGAGAAGGGTCATATTCGTCCGTCGTCGTCACCATTGGGAGCAGGGTTCTTTTTTGTGGCCAAGAAGGATGGTTCTTTGAGACCTTGTATTGATTACCGCCTTCTTAATAAGATCACAGTCAAATTTCAGTATCCTTTGCCGCTGCTGTCTGATTTGTTTGCTCGGATTAAGGGGGCTAGTTGGTTCACCAAGAAAGATCTTCGAGGGGCGTATAATCTTGTGCGTATTAAACAGGGCGATGAATGGAAAACAGCATTTAATAAGCCCGAAGGCCATTTTGAGTACCTGGTTATGCCATTCGGGCTTTCTAATGCTCCATCTGTGTTTCAGTCCTTTATGCATGACATCTTCCGAGAGTACCTGGATAGATTCATGATTGTATATTTGGATGATATTTTGGTCTTTTCGGATGATTGGGAGTCTCATGTAAAGCAGGTCAGAATGGTGTTCCAGGTCCTTCGTGCGAATTCCTTGTTTGTGAAGGGGTCAAAGTGTCTCTTTGGAGTTCAGAAGGTTTCATTTCTGGGTTTCATTTTTTCCCCTTCTACTATCGAGATGGACCCTGTTAAAGTCCAGGCCATTTATGATTGGACTCAGCCGACATCTGTGAAGAGTCTGCAAAAGTTCCTGGGCTTTGCTAATTTTTATCGTCGCTTCATCAGTAATTTTTCTAGTGTTGCTAAACCGTTGACTGATTTGATCAAGAAGGGTGCTGATGTGGTCAATTGGTCTTCTGCGGCTGTGGAGGCTTTTCAGGAGTTGAAGCGTCGTTTTGCTTCTGCCCCTGTGTTGTGCCAGCCAGATGTTTCGCTCCCGTTTCAGGTCGAGGTTGATGCTTCTGAGATTGGAGCAGGGGCTGTTTTGTCGCAAAGAAGTTCTGATGGCTCGGTGATGAAACCATGTGCCGTCTTTTCTAGAAAGTTCTCGCCTGCTGAGCGCAATTATGATGTTGGCAATCGAGAGTTGTTGGCCATGAAGTGGGCATTCGAGGAGTGGCGACATTGGCTTGAAGGAGCCAAGCATCGCGTGGTGGTCTTGACGGATCACAAGAATTAGACTTATCTCGAGTCTGCCAAGCGGTTGAATTCTAGACAGGCTCGATGTTCGCTGTTTTTCTCCCGTTTTGATTTTGTGGTTTCGTACCTTCCGGGCTCTTAGAATGTGAAGGCTGATGCCCTGTCAAGGTGTTTTGTGCCTGACTCTCCGGGTGTTCCTGAGCCGGCGGGTATTCTCAAAGAGGGGGTAATTTTGTCTGCCATCTCCCCTGATTTGCGGCGGGTGCTGCAGAAGTTTCAGGCTGATAGACCTGACCGTTGTCCAGCGGAGAAACTGTTTGTCCCTGATAGATGGACTAGTAGAGTTATCTCTGAGGTTCATTGTTCGGTGTTGACTGGTCATCCTGGAATCTTTGGTACCAGAGATTTGGTGGCTAGATCTTTTTGGTGGCCTTCTTTGTCACGGGATGTGCGTTCTTTTGTGCAGTCCTGTGGGATTTGTGCTCAGGCTAATCCCTGCTGTTCTCGTGCCAGTGGGTTGCTTTTACCCTTGCCGGTCCCGAAGAGGCCCTGGACGCATATTTCCATGGATTTTATTTCAGATCTCCCTGTCTCTCAAAGGATGTCGGTCATTTGGGTGGTTTGTAATCGCTTCTCTAAGATGGTCCATTTGGTACCCTTGTCTAAATTGCCTTCCTCCTCTGATTTGGTGCCATTGTTTTTCCAGCATGTGGTTCGTTTGCATGGCATTCCGGAGAACATCGTCTCGGACAGAGGTTCCCAGTTTGTTTCGAGGTTTTGGCGGTCCTTTTGTGCTAAGATTGGCATTGATTTGTCGTTTTCTTCGGCTTTCCATCCTCAGACTAATGGCCAAACCGAACGAACTAATCAGACTTTAGAAACATATCTGAGATGCTTTGTTTCTGCTGATCAGGATGATTGGGTGTCCTTCTTGCCTTTGGCTGAGTTCGCCCTTAATAATCGGGCCAGCTCGGCTACTTTGGTTTCGCCTTTTTTCTGTAATTCTGGTTTCCATCCTCGTTTCTCTTCAGGGCAGGTTGAGCCTTCGGACTTTCCTGGTGTGGATACTGTGGTGGACAGGTTGCAGCAGATTTGGACTCATGTGGTGGACAATTTGACATTGTCCCAGGAGAAGGCTCAACGTTTCGCTAACAGCCGGCGCTGTGTTGGTCCCCGACTTCGTGTTGGGGATTTGGATTGGTTGTCGTCTCGTTATGTTCCTATGAAGGTTTCCTCTCCTAAGTTTAAGCCTCGTTTCATTGGTCCGTATAAGATTTCTGAAGTTCTCAATCCTGTGTCATTTCGTTTGGCCCTTCCAGCTTCTTTTGCCATCCATAATGTGTTCCATAGGTCGTTATTGCGGAGATACGTGGCGCCTATGGTTCCCTCCGTTGATCCTCCTGCCCTGGTGTTGGTTGAGGGGGAGTTGGAGTATGTGGTGGAGAAGATTTTGGATTCTCGTATTTCGAGACGGAAACGCCAGTACCTGGTCAAGTGGAAGGGTTATGGTCAGGAAGATAATTCCTGGGGTTTTGCCTCTGATGTTCATGCTGCCGATCTAGTTCGTGCCTATCATTTGGCTCGTCCTGATCGGCCTGAGGGCTCTGGTGAGGGTTCGGTGACCCCTCCTCAAGGGGGGGGGTACTGTTGTGAATTCTGTTATCGAACTCCCTCCTGTGGTCATGAATGGTGTTATGACCTGGTGGTTAGGAGCACCCGGAATGACCTGATAGTTAAACCTCATACAGGACGAGCTCTGGGATGTGGGAGCTCTGCTGACCGCAAGCCCTAATCCTATCACACACACTAGAAATAGCCGTGGAGCGCTCCTGACCAGACCTAGGCGCCTCGTCACAGCCTAAGAACTATCTAGCCCTAGAGATAGAAAATTAAGCCTATCTTGCTTCAGAGAAATTCCCCAAAGGTAAAGGAAGCCCCCCACATATATTGACTGTGAGTAAAGATGAAAGTCACAAACGCAGAAATGAAACAGGTTTCAGCAAAGGGAGGCCAGACTTACTAAATAGACAGAGGATAGGAAAGATAACTTTGCGATCAGCACAAAAACCTACAAAAGACCACGCAGAGTGTGCAAAAAAGACTTCCGCACCGACTCACGGTGCGGAGGGGCCACTCTGCATCCCAGACCTTCCAGCTAGCAAGACAAAATCATGAAAACCGGCTGGACAAGAAAACAGTGAACAAATAATGACTATCAGGAACTTAGCTTCTGCAGGAGAAGGCAGGTCACCAGAGAGATCCAGGAGCAAACTGAACCAATGCAAAAACATTGACAGCTGGCATGGAGTAACGGTCAGAGAGGAGTTAAATAGAGCAGCCAACCAAAGGATAAACCACGTCACCTGTGTAGGGAACCTCAGAAGCAGCAGCTTCACTCATAGCCACGAGAGGGAGCCCATAGACAGAACTCGCTGAAGTACCATTCACGACCACAGGAGGGAGTTCGACAACAGAATTCACAACAGTACCCCCCCCCCCCTTGAGGAGGGGTCACCGAACCCTCACCAGAGCCCCCAGGCCGATCAGGATGAGCCAAATGAAAGGCACGAACAAGATCGGCAGCATGAACATCAGAGGCAAAAACCCAGGAATTATCTTCCTGACCATAACCCTTCCACTTGACCAGGTACTGGAGTTTCCGTCTCGAAACACGAGAATCCAAAATCTTCTCCACCACATACTCCAACTCCCCCTCGACCAACACCGGGGCAGGAGGATCAACGGAGGGAACCATAGGCGCCACGTATCTCCGCAACAACGACCTATGGAACACATTATGGATGGCAAAAGAAGCTGGAAGGTCCAAACGAAATGACACAGGATTAAGAACTTCAGAAATCTTATATGGCCCAATGATATGATACGATACGATACGATACGATACACTTTATTGATCCCGTGGGAAATTATGGTATCACAGCAGCACAACTTAAATCATAAAAATCATAAAGGAATACATAGTTGACATGACAGTGGAGTTGACAGAAGAAGAGGCTTAAACTTAGGAGAGGAAACCTTCATAGGAACGTGACGAGATGACAACCAAACCAAATCCCCAACACGAAGTCGGGGACCAACACAACACCGGCAGTTAGAGAAACGTTGAGCCTTCTCCTGGGACGATGTCAAATTGTCCACCACATGAGTCCAAATCTGCTGCAACCTGTCCACCACCGCATCCACTCCATTACAGTCCGAAGGCTCAACCTGCCCTGAAGAGAAACGAGGATGGAAACCAGAATTACAGAAAAAAGGAGAAACTAAAGTAGCCGAGCTGGCCCGATTATTAAGGGCGAACTCAGCCAAAGGCAAGAAGGACACCCAATCATCCTGATCAGCAGAAACAAAGCATCTCAGATATGTCTCCAAAGTCTGATTAGTTTGTTTGGTTTGGCCATTAGTCTGAGGATGGAAAGCTGAAGAAAAAGACAAATCAATGCCCATCTTAGCGCAAAAGGACCGCCAAAACCTCGAAACAAACTGGGAACCTCTGTCCGAGACGATGTTCTCTGGAATGCCATGCAAACGAACCACATGCTGGAAAAACAATGGCACCAAATCAGAGGAGGAAGGCAATTTAGATAAGGGTTCCAAATGGACCATCTAAGAGAAGCGATCACAAACCACCCAAATGACCGACATCTTTTGAGAAACAGGGAGATCAGAAATAAAATCCATGGAAATATGCGTCCAGGGCCTCTTCGGGATCAGCAAGGGCAAAAGCAACCCACTGGCACGAGAACAGCAGGATCTAGCCACCAAATCTCTGGTACAAAAGATTCCAGGATGACCAGCCAACACTGAACAATGAATCTCAGAGATAACTCTACTAGTCCATCTATCAGGGACAAGCAGTTTCTCCGTAGGACAACGGTCAGGTCTATCAGCCTGAAACTTTTGCAGCACATGCCGCAAATCTGGGGAAATGGCAGACAAAATTACCCCTTCTTTAAGAATACCCGCCGGCTCCGGAACACACAAAGAGTCAGGCACAAAACTCCTTGACAGGGCGTCAGCCTTCACATTCTTAGATCCCGGAACGTATGAAACCACAAAATCAAAATGGGAGAAAAAGAGCGACCATCGAGCCTGTCTACGATTCAACCGTTTGGCAGACTCGAGATAAGTCAAATTCTTGTGATCCATCAAGACCACCACGCGATGTTTAGCTCCTTCAAGCCAATGTCGCCACTCCTCGAATGCCCACTTCATGGCCAACAACTCCCGATTGCCCACATCATAATTGCGCTCAGCAGGCGAGAATTTTCTAGAAAAGAAGGCACAGGGTTTCATCACCGAGCCATCAGAACTTCTTTGTGACAAAACAGCCCCTGCTCCAATTTCAGAAGCATCAACCTCAACCTAAAAAGGGAGCGAAACATCTGGCTGGCACAACACAGGGACAGAAGCAAAATGACGCTTCAACTCCTGAAAAGCCTCTACAGGCGCAGAGGACCAATTGACCACATCAGCACCTTTCTTGGTCAAATCAGTCAACGGTTTAGCAATACTGGATAAATTAGCAATGAAGCGACGATAAAAATTAGCAAAGCCCAGGCACTTCTGCAAGCTCTTCACAGATGTCGGCTGAGTCCAATCGTAAATGGCCTGAACTTTAACAGGGTCCATCTCGATAGTAGAAGGGGAAAAAATGAAACCCAAAAATGAAACTTTCTGAACTCCAAAGAGACACTTTGACCCCTTCACAAACAAGGAATTCGCACAAAGGACCTGAAACACCATTCTGACCTGCTTCACATGAGACTCCCAATCATCCAAAAAGACCAAAATATCATCCAAATATACAATCATGAATCTACCCAGGTACTCTCGGAAGATGTCATGCATAAAGGACTGAAACACAGATGGAGCATTAGAAAACCCGAATGGCATAACCAGGTACTCAAAATGGCCCTCGGGCGTATTAAATGCCGTTTTCCATTCATCACCCTGTTTAATTCGCACAAGATTATACGCACCACGAAGATCTATCTTGGTGAACCAACTAGCCCCCTTAATCCGAGCAAATAAATCAGACAGCAGCGGCAAAGGATACTGAAATTTGACTGTGATCTTATTAAGAAGGCGGTAATCAATACAAGGTCTCAAAGAACCATCATTCTTGGCCACAAAAAAGAACCCTGCTCCCAATGGTGACGACGACGGGCGAATATGACCCTTCTCCAAGGATTCCTTTACATAACTCCGCATAGCGGCGTGCTCTGGCACAGATAAATTAAACAGACGTCCCTTAGGAAACTTACTACCAGGAATCAAATTAATAGCACAGTCGCAATCCCTATGAGGAGGTAGGGCACCAGATTTGGGATCTTCAAATACATCCCGGTAATCTGATAAAAACTCAGGGACTTCAGAAGGAGTGGAAGGCGAAATTGAAAGCAATGGAACATCACCATGTACCGCCTGACAACCCCAGCTGGACACAGACATAGATTTCCAATCCAACACTGGATTATGGACCTGTAGCCATGGCAACCCCAAAACGACCACATCATGCAGATTATGCAACACCAAAAAGCGAATATCCTCCTGATGTGCAGGAGCCATGCACATGGTCAATTGAGTCCAGTAATGAGGCTTATTCTTGGCCAAAGGCGTAGTAGCATCAATTCCTCTCAATGGAATAGGATACTGCAAGGGCTCCAAGGAAAAAACCACAGCGCCTGGCAAGCTCCAAGTCCATCAAATTCAGGGCAGCGCCTGAATCCACAAATGCCATTACAGAATAGGACGACAGAGAGCAAATCAGAGTAACAGACAAAAGAAATTTAGACTGTACCGTACCAATGGTGGCAGACCTAGCGAACCGCTTAATGCGCTTAGGACAATCGGAGATAGCATGAGTGGATTCACCACAGTAAAAACACAGCCCATTCCGACGTCTGTGTTCTTGCCGTTCAGCTCTGGTCAAAGTCCTATCACACTGCATAGGCTCAGGCCTATGCTCAGAGAATACCGCCAGATGGTGCACAGCTTTGCGCTCACGCATGCGCCGATCGATCTGAATGGCCAAAGACATAGACTCATTCAGACCAGCAGGCGTGGGAAATCCCACCATGACATCCTTAAGGGCTTCAGAAAGACCCTTTCTGAAAATTGCCGCCAGGGCACATTCATTCCACTGAGTAAGCACAGACCACTTTATAAACTTCTGACAGTACACCTCCGCTTCATCCTGACCCTGACACAAAGCCAGCAAGATTTTCTCTGCCTGATCCACTGAATTTGGTTCATCATAAAGCAATCCAAGCGCCAGAAAAAACGCATCAACATCACGCAATGCAGGATCTCCTGGCGCAAGGGAAAATGCCCAGTCTTGAGGGTCACCACGCAACAAAGAAATAATGATTTTTACCTTTTGAACGGGGTCACCAGAGGAGAAGGGTTTCAAAGCTAGAAACAGTTTACAATTATTTTTGAAATTCAAGAACCTAGATCTATCTCCAGAAAATAAGTCAGGAATCGGAATTCTAGGCTCTAACATAGGATTCTGAACCACAAAATCTTGAATGTTTTGTACCCTTGCAGTGAGATGATCCACACAAGAGGACAGACCTTGAATGTCCATATCTACACCTGTGTCCTGAACCACCCAAAGGTCTAGGGGAAAAGAAAGACAAAACACAGTGCAAAGAAAAAAAAATGGTCTCAGAAGTTCTCTTATCCCTCTATTGAGATGCATTAATACTTTGGGCCAGCTGTACTGTTATGACCTGGTGGTTAGGAGCACCCGGAACGACCTGATAGTTAAACCTCATACAGGACGAGTTCTGGGATGTGGGAGCTCTGCTGACCGCAAGCCCTAATCCTATCACACACACTAGAAATAGCCGTGGAGCGCTCCTGACCAGACCTAGGCGCCTCGTCACAGCCTAAGAACTATCTAGCCCTAGAGATAGAAAATTAAGCCTACCTTGCCTCAGAGAAATTCCCCAAAGGTAAAGGCAGCCCCCCACATATATTGACTGTGAGTTAAGATGAAAGTCACAAACGCAGAAATGAAACAGGTTTCAGCAAAGGGAGGCCAGACTTACTAAATAGACAGAGGATTGGAAAGGTAACTTTGCGATCAGCACAAAAACCTACAAAAGACCACGCAGAGTGTGCAAAAAACACCTCCGCACCGACTCACGGTGCGGAGGGGCCACTCTGCATCCCAGAGCTTCCAGCTAGCAAGACAAAATCATGAAAACCAGCTGGACAAGAAAACAGTGAACAAATAATGACTATCAGGAACTTCGCTTCTGCAGGAGAAGGCAGGTCACCAGAGAGATCCAGGAGCAAACTGAACCAATGCAAAAACATTGACAGCTGGCATGGAGTAACGATCAGAGAGGAGTTAAATAGAGCAGCCAACCAAAGGATAAACCACGTCACCTGTGTAAGGAACCTCAGAAGCCACCAGAGGGAGCCCATAGACAGATCTCGCCGAAGTACCATTCACGACCACAGGAGGGAGTTCGACAACAGAATTCACAACAGAATGGTACTTCGGCAAGTTCTGTCCATGGACTCCCTCTGGTGGCTGTGAGTGGAGCTGCTGCTTCTGAGGTTCCTTCCACAGGTGACTTAGTTTATTCTTTGGCTGGCTGCTCTATTTAACTCCACACAGATCGTTACTCCATGCCAGCTGTCAATGTTCTTGTACTGGTTCAGTTCGCTCTTGGATCTTTCTGGTGACCTGTCTACTCCAGCAGAAGCTAAGTCCCTGCTAGTTAATTATTTGTTCATTTTTTTCTTGTTCAGCTTGCTATCATGATTTTGCCTTGCTAGCTGGAAGCTCTGGGATGCAGAGTCGCACCTCCGCACCGTGAGTCGGTGCGGAGGTCTTTTTGCACACTCTGCGTGGTCTTTTTGTAGTTTTTTTGTGCTGACCGCAAAGATACCTTTCCTATCCTCAGTCTGTTTAGTAAGTCTGGCCCCCTTTGCTGAAACCTGTTTCATTTCTGTGTTTGTGACTTTCATCTTAACTCACAGTCAATATATGTGGGGGGCTGCCTTTTCCTTTGAGTGATTTCTCTGAGGCAAGATAGGCTTTATTTTCTATCTCTAGGGCTAGTTAGCTCTTAGGCTGTGAAGAGGTGTCTAGGCAGAGTTATGTACGCTCCACGGCTATTTCTAGTGTGTGTGATAGGATTAGGGGTTGCGGTCAGCAGAGCTCCCACTTCCCAGAGCTTGTCCTGTGTTAGTTTAACCATCAGGTCGTTCCGGGTGCTCCTAACCACCAGGTCCATAACACATGCGAGCCTTAAATAGCTGCAGCACATTTAGGACCTTCAAAGAAGGTCCAATGGAGTGTTGCAGTACCTGAGCATGTGACCTCCAGTGAGAGGTCTTGCCCTGGGCATGCTCAGAATGCAAAGCAGGATTTAGTCCCAGCACCTACAAGGACCTTAGCTGCAGTATCTGATCATGTGACCCTCGATCTCCACTGAGAGATCTTACTCTGGGCATGCTCAGAATGTGAAAAGCAGGATTTAGCCCCAGAAGCGTCCGCTCGCCGCTGCCCAGCACTGACTCCAATGGCAGAAGCAGGAAATGCAGCAGTAACTCTTAGCACTGAGTCAGACCAAGCGAGACGCTGGGATCGACTTCTCTGCTGAGCAGGCTCCACTGTGGCAGGGTAAGAATGGGAGACCGCAGCGGAGATGGCCCGAGATTCCCCCTGTGCAGAGGCAGGATCTCGACCCCTAACAGGCGGCTTCAGCACCAGATGCAGGGGACAGCGCTTAACTGTAGCGCTGTCTCCTGCACGGTGCGTGTGGTACCCAGTCGGCACACGGGTGGCACACGGATGCCGCACGTGTGCCACACTGATGTGCCACGTGAGCACACGGACACGGATAATTCCTGTACCGATTTTTCCGGTACCGGAATTATCTGGGCTGGTGGGACAGGCCTAATGCAAAGCCATGTATTTCAAAATAATTCCATTGAAAACATCAACTGATCCCTGCAAAAATAAACCCTGACACAGCTGGGTGGAGGAAATTTTAAAATGTTATGGCTCACAGTTAATGGAGATAAACACAAAAAAAATGTAGTGAAAGACTTTTTCTAGAAAAATATAAAGCGTTACTTTATAGGGTAAAGTAGAAGGAACTGATTCATGAAGGTGTTTCCCCAGAATTCTTGTGTAAAATTTAAAAGCTCCAGCTTTCAGTGTATCCACGCCAGTCCCTACCAGCTTCACTGAAATGGACGTAGCATGGGCAGGACAGGACATGGCTGAACTTAACCATCTAATTAATGAAACTGTAGTGGAGTATATTTCACCTATAAAGTACTCTAGTACATTTGTACAGCACTAAGATGCAGATAATTTATTAAGTGGAGATGGAGAGCGCTTCTTAATGAATTTGTCAAAGCATATTCTGAGGGACTCTTTCATTAAGACTGGCGTTCACAATGCCATTTTTGTTGAATAGGGGCCAACATGTTTTTGACCAAATAATGAACTGAGTGAAATTTGAAACATGAAGTCAGAGTTGTGTTTTTTTCATATTACACCTAGAAATAATTAATACAGTGTATTAAATAAGTTACCTGTACTCCAAAATTCTGGCATCGAAAAATATTTTTTTCTACATTTCAAGAAAAACTCTCAAATTTACAAGTATAAAAATAATCAAAAGTTATAGTCTTTGGAAAGTAATTATGGAAAAGAGAAAAAGATTGCTGTATCCTTAAAATTTTAAGCTTATAGTTATTTATCAGTCTTGGTAAATGAAATTCCAAGAAGCCCTACATGGAGAAGTTAACATTATTTCTAGATGTTGAGCTAATGCCAATAGAGAAGCAATCTGCTTATATGATATTACTCCTTTCTGATTAGGAACCTTGAAATAATGTAATATTTTTCTATTTTTCAAGGAGTGACAGACTGCAGGAATCCACCTAGAGTAATTAATGGTTACGTAACTACGGATTCTACGCAAGAAAAATATGTTACTGATGACATTGTAAAATACCAATGTGAAAAAGGATTTCACATCAGTGGATCAAATAAAATTATTTGTGTGGGTGGACAGTGGTCTGGTTCACCAGAATGCACAGGTAAGAACTTTAAAATGTTTATATAGTACCTACAGGAAAGATATATATCTTGGTACCGTGTTAGCCAGTAGATAGAATAATATTTAGAATTGAGAGTCCTCAGTGGTTGATCAACAATGAGGACTCTCAATTCTAAATATTTTTCTATGTAGTACCTTACATTGAAATATTGTCATAAAAAAATGGGAGATCACATAACTAGGCTTTGTTTTTTTAACTTAGAATATTGCCATGTGTTTAGTTCAGGCACTTTCCACACTGGCGTCATGTTATTTATGTCTGACTAGTGAAACTAGTATGATTGTGATGGGTTTTTGAATTGGGTATCTGTAGCCATTTTCTATAATGTGATAAAGTATAATTTATGTAACAAATCTTCAAGTGATTACAAAATCTTTTGAAATTCATTAGCTGTGCCAAATTTGGCTGGGAAAATTGATATAGTGAAAAATATTGCAAAAAATAACGCCATGTTTGGGACAGATGCCGACTGTGCAATTATTCATACATGTGTTATTTATGAGGTGTACATGGAAGAAGACATGGCCTTTAAACAAGCTGTGGTCCAAAAACAATTTTTGGGGGGGGGCAATAGCAACAGGTTTGGTATTTGGAAAAAAACAATGGCTTGGTTTACCTGTCAAAAAATTATTCCTTTTTATAGAGTAGCATGAAATAAGTATTTTATCACGTACCAACCAGCAAGAAGTCTGGCTCTCACTGACCTATTAGTTTTTCTTCAAGAAGTCCTCTATGATGACACAGCATTTTATCTTAATTAATAACCAGACATCTATTTTCCCAACTTGGAGTCCAAACATTTCAGAAAATTAGGGTCAGACACCAGGAAAAGTGACATCAATTGACACACAGTAGAAATGTTATAATGACACCACATGGATGAATGGGACAGGGCCTTGCCTAGCATTTCTAGCTTACAAATTGATTAGTAAGAGGTGGATGACTGACAGGTGTATGCAGGACTGCCACCAGGAATTTCAGGGCTCCAAACTGGCAAAATTTCCTGGTCCCTGGAAACTCTGCCCAGGCACCACAGCAACTCTGCCTCCACCCCAAACCTTCCACTTTTCCACTGCCTACTCTTGTAAAAGCTCTACTTATTCATTACGTCCTCCTCACCAATCACACATTAACAGTTCCCCTTGAACACCAGATTACAGACATAGTCATCAGCTTTTGTTTTGGCCAAAAGATGTTTTAAGCCTACCACCACGACAAGGTAGGCTTTTTTGGCATGGCCCTACTCTACTCTAACATATTAAAAATGTCTTAAAATATATCTTGTACTCTTTTTAGGTATATTTTATTTATTTTTCTTTTAGGGAATGTGTCACATACATTTTTTTTAAACTGACCAATAATTCCACCTACAAGAGACAAATACTGTTAGGGCTTGTGGAATACACCAAATAATATGGAGGAAGATGTAAGGTCCGTTCACAGCCTGGGGTCCTCCGTGGAGAGATAACAACTGCTGCATTGTAATGGTGGACAGTATATGGCGGTATAATGAGAACACACACGGTATGTGTGGATGCGAACCCCATTGGGCCACAAAACCGCAAAGTGAACACTAGTGTTTGGTGACAAGACTCTGCCCCTAGGACACAAGGTTAGAGTTCCTCTAGACCCACTAGCGCTTGGCGCTGCAACTGCGGTGCCAGAGAGAAAACTAACTTAATAAAGATTTGGCGCACTGAGTGCATGCAGTGCCGCTCTGGCGGACGCCACTAACTGCCCTAACTAGGTATAGGAAAAGCACACTAGTTGCGCACGGTGCAGCCCTGGCAAACGCTGCTTATGATGCTGTAGGATCGTGCCTCGTGCTGGATGGTACTAACTGGCACTAGTCAGCTCCAAACAACCAAACCACATCCAACAACGCAAAACAAGGGGTTGATTAGGAGCTTTCACCGGGTGACATACATACATTCACACATATCCGATTTTAATTTATACTAATGCATGGCCCAGCGGCCATGCAAACCTTTTATATGTGACCTCCGACCTCCAATGTGAGGTCGTCCCACAGGCATGCTCATTAGACAAAAAGCAGGACTTAGTCCCTGCAGCATCTGCTCGCCACTGATTAATGCTGGTTACAGTAGCTGGACCTGGGACTGCAGCAGTAACCAGACGCACAGCATCAGCTTGAGCAAGATGCTGTGCTGGGACCAATGTCTCAGCTGAGCAGACTCCTCTTCTGCTAGGGAAGAATGGGAGACTGCAGAGGACATGGTTCGAGATTCCCCCTGTGCAGCGTCAGGAACTCAACACCTAACAAATACCGCCACATCATGACATTCGAACAACATATTACCACTAGAGATGGGTGGACATCTGGTTGTTCAGGTCCGATGGGATTGCTGAATAGTTACAAAAAGTTCATGTTCGGGTACCAGAACACTACCCGGACCCCATTCACTTGAATGGGGGGCCTGGACATCCAGTGTTTTCCATGCTGTCATGTGCATGACAGCGCAGCAAGCACCACTTCTGATCGGTGATGAAATCATCCCCGCCGGTCAGAGAGCTGCTTTTGCCACCAGTCAAAATACAGCGTGAGTGCTCAGCTGTGATGAAGTATAAAGTTTACCTATGGTCACTGGTGTCAGCTGATTGGACTACAGCAAGAGCAGGAGAGGCTGATGGAGTAATCATTTGCCGTCTCCTGTGTTTTACATAATCAAAAAAAAATGGCATGGGTTCCCGAGTATTTAGAATAACCAGCCAGGCAAAACTCACAGCTGAGGGCTGCAACCCTCAGCTGTCATCTTCAGCAAGGCTGGTTAGCAAGAATAGAGGGGTCCCCATGCTGTTTTTTAAAGTATTTAAATAAATCATTTAAAAAACAACATTTTTAGCCTTGCTAAAGCAGACAGCTGGGGGCTGGTATTCTCAGGCTGGTAACGGGCCATGGATTTTGCCCCCAGCCTAAAAATAGCAGCACGCAGCTGCCCAGAAAACGCACATCTATCAGATGTGCCAATTCTGGGACTTTGCCTGGCTCTTGCCACTTGCCTTGTAGCAGTGGCAAGTGGTGTTAATATTTGTGGGGTTGATGTCACATTTGTATTGTCAGGGGACATCAAGCCCATGGCTTAGCAATGAAGAGCTGTCTAGAAGACACCTATTAATTACTAATCATATACTGTAGTTGTATGGTAAAAACGACACCGCCAGCATTTTATTAGAAATGAAACAAAACACACTTTTACTTTCTTTATTTAAAAAATAACAAACACAGTTAAACACATCAAACATCTATTCCACCGAAGCCCTCGTCTTCAATAATAAAACAAAAATAAGAAATGGCAATATCCTTCACCTCTCCATCATTCTGTCCCATGCCGTAATCCATGTCTGGGGGATAAACAGTTTTCAACCTGGATGTGCCAAAATGCAACCGTCCAGGTTGAGAGCCACTGGTGATTGAACTGCTGCGAGTGCATCAAGGTCACCTCTGGTCACTGAGGCTGTGTTCCAAGCCGGGCTGAGCTGCTGTGACCTTGGTGAGATCCCTGCTAGCACCATGAGAAAATCTCATACTGTGATTTTTTTTTCTCCACAAACCAAATTTGGTCTGTAGAAAAAATTGCAGATCTGCACTGCCACATAGTATAATATTGTGCCGAGTGCTATCCGGTAAACCATCAAATACACATGGCCGTGTTATACTCATGTAAGAACAGAGCCTAAGAGGCATTTTCTTCCTGCAGATCTTCTCCAATTAGCCTCTCTAGCTGGAGTCATATATATATGCTGTATGTACACTGCTCAAAAAAAAGGGAACACTAAAATCCCATATCCTAGATATCACTGAATGAGATATTCCAGCTGAAAATCTTTATTCATTATATAGTGGAATGCGTTGAGAACAGTAAAACCTAGACTGTGGAGACCTGGGTGTCGTAACCAGTGCCTTTCCCCCTCCCATCACTCCTGTAATGAAACACACACAATCCTAGGTGGGTTGAACAGGTCGGTCACAGTTTATTAATTAAATAAGCAGAGAAAGGCAATTACATATCATAACAGGCGGCTCCCACCAAGCTCCTGTCCGTGATCGACAGGGGAATTGGCCCAATGAGCGGTTACGACCTTTGCCCTCCTCTGCTTTTTCCGCTGTGACTTCATAAAGATTACTAAGTTTAGTTATATCAACATACGTATATACATTTTTTTTTTATATATATATTGCAATAGAATTTACAAATTTACATTATCCCGCAGGTTAGTATCGCCATTAGCCCTTGAAAGGGAGGGAGGGTGGGACAAAAGCTTCCAGGTGACCTCCAGGAGGAAAAGAGGAAGTTCCCAGCCGGACACCTGGATTTAACCCCTGCAGGAGTGGCCGTAGGACCCCTCCCCTCTAGTGACCACTGGCCGGCTGGGGATCTCCTAATTAGTGCATCACTAAGGGGGAGTGATGCTAGGGGGGAACTGGCACTGACATCATTTTAATGCTGTTCTATCTGTGTGCTCCCCAGTCAGAGGCGCGCTCCTTATACAGAACCGCGCCTGCCAGACTTTGGAGACCTGGTTGTCGTAACCAGTGCCTTCCCCCCTCCCATCACTCCTGCAATGAAACACACAGTCCTAGGTGGGTTGAACAGGTCGGTCACAGTTTATTAATTAAATAAGCAGAGAAAGGCAATTACATATCGTAACGGGCGGCTCGCGCCGAGCTCCTGTCCGTGATCGACAGGGGAATTGGCCCAACAAGCGGTTATGACCTTTGCCCTCCTCCACTTTTTCCGCCACGGAGGATCCCGTGTATTACCTACACGGGACTCCGACCCCACCCATCAATGTTAGGGCCTGTTCAACCCCATCCTGTAAACCAGACAGAAAAATATCGAGGCCAATATCCGTTAGGTGAACTCCGTCCTGTCTTAATTGTGGCGTGTTATCCCCTTGTAGCTGGTGGTGACAAATCACGATACCGCCTCTTCCTCTCACACATTTTCCAATCCGAGCATTGAATTTACTCCTTGTCTGCTCTATGGCTTTTTTATCTCTTGCTCCTCGCCAAACGGCCCGTGGTGTTATATCCGACCACACCAGTATTATGTTCCTGAATAGACAGCTGAACCGTTCCATATCCGTTGTGATCCATTTGTACAATTCGGTCACCTTTTGTTTGCCTAGATAATTGCCACCCGCGTGTAACACCATTATCACCGGGTGTTCCGCCATCCTTGCTATGCCAACCATCTCCTTGAACACCTGTTTCCACTGGAGGCCTCTGATACCCCTCCAGTTCACTTTTATACCCGGGAGGTAAAGATTTGTTCCTCCTGGCTGCAGTTTTGCCCTTTTTTCGGCCCAGTATACGTAGGAATTTCCTACAACCCAAACTTCAACTCCTGTTAGAGACAACATATGTTTATTAAGGAAGTCGGGTCTTATGTATCTGGTGAAGCATGCGGACTTCCAATGACCCATTCTCTGCACTCCTGCCCTAGCTGCTTCTGTGGCCGCCCCTATTCGGAACAAATGTGTTCCATACTCCTTTGGATTTGTGCTGTTTTTTTCCAAGCATAGCTTGAACATTGCCTGGAATTGGTACTTGGTCATACCCGTCTGTATGAGTGAAGAAAAATCTACTTGCGTGTCTTATTACGGTGTATCTTTTAACAATTTTTAGCGGGCAAGCTGGGCCATCTGTAGAGTTAACCAGGACCCAAGTGCCCCTACCGGTGAGATCACATTTGGACTTTCTAACCCTGATGCGCAGGGCGTCGCTGCATATTACTATGTCCTCATTAATTAGGCCTCCTTCCGACGCGTTTTTTGACCGCGGTAGCAATTCACTAATGTGCAGTGCTCCAAAAAAGACAGTCGCAAAAGCTGACGATATGAGGGCCGCCTCATATTGCGATGAGCAGACTGACCGGGATATCGAAATCAGGTCATGCAATAGTCTCAGTGAAATGGGGAAGCGACATTCTTGGCTTGGCTGAAGCCTTTTCCAGCCTTTAATGGCTTGTTTTATGCAGAAGGGCTTAGTTACGTCTACCCATCCCAATCATTGAAAGAAAAATGCTAGCCCTGATAATTTCCGTTGTGCCGAGGTGCCTGACACCCTGCCTTCCCTCCACCGTAATAGAAAATCAGTCGTCACCGTGCTTCGTGCTCTGTTGCATTTATCAACTGGCCTACCCTGAATTATTGAGCACCACTCCTTCCAAGCCTTACCATACACCTGCCAGGTAGCTGGCGAAAGGAGGCCCGGATTAAGGGCATCAATGATTGGCCACTGTGTCCCACAGGGACAGTGGACACAGAATACCCCGGGGTTCCGCGTTGGGCTGCTGGATTCTGAAAGCCTGCCAATTGGAAAATAACAGTGGGTTAATGATATTATCATCTACTTCCGCCACCACGGTGGCTCTACACCAAATATTGTTTTCTAGGCATATCAGCGCTAGTCGGCGCAAGAGAGCGAGTATGGGCAAGGATGAGGATGACGTGTGTTTTAGACTCCTCGACATTTTCAGATTTTTTGTTTGGAAACGAATGTTCATGTTTTTCAACTGATAGGCCCATATCTCCAACGCTGCTACTACCGCAAACAATTCCCATAGGGCTGGGTCTTGCCCCCACTTCGCAGTCGTCCATTGCTCCAGGCCAATCAGATTTGCAACATTGGTTTTTATAAATTGCTGCAAAACCCTCTTTTTTGTTCCACCCTATTGTCAGCCCTAATTCCTTGCTTGCGATCTCTCTAACCATGACGCACGTGTGACCGTTGTACGATTGTAGGAACATCTGCCATACTAGCTGATCTGCCTTTAGCGAACGAGTGAGCCTAATTCTATGGCTGAGCTGCGAAGCACCTTTTGTTGCCAAAGATAGTCTGTGCGAGAATGCTCTGCCGACCGGCATTATACAGCAGGCGAACGTCAGTAGGCCCAATAATGCCTGCATTTGCTGTAGGGTTAGCTTGTTAACTTCGCGAAAGCCTTTCAACATTTGCTGGGTTTTTAGCATTTTATCCTTTGGTAAGCAGAAAACCATTGAATTGGTATCTATTTTGATGCCCAAGAAAGGCAATACATTACATGGTCCCTCCGTTTTCTCCGGTGACAATGGTACACCGAATTTATGTGAGATAGATTTGAATTTTTCTAGTAGATTGGAGCAGAGTTTAGAATTTCTGGGGCCGACGAACAAGAAATCGTCGAGGTAGTGAATTAGGGATTTGCTGCCCGTCTCGTACCGAACTACCCAATCTAGGAAGGAGCTGAATAGCTCGAAATAGTGACATGAGATGGAACATCCCATCGGAAGGCACATATCGAAGTATTAGAGCTGGTCCACTTTGCAGCCCTGAAGGTGGAAACATTCGGGGTGCACGGGTAGTAAACGCTATGCCGATTCTATGTCGGATTTGGCTAGCAGGGCGCCGGGTCCGGCTGCCCGGACTGATTCTACCACCTTATCGAAAGACGTGTATGTGACGGAAGCTTCTTCTGGGGAAATTGCGTCATCAACTGAATCGCCCCTTGGGTGAGATAGATGATGGATTAGGCGGTATTTACCGGGTTCCTTTTTTGGAATAATGCCTAACGGTGATATTTTGATGTTTTTCAAGGGAAGCGACTGAAAGGGGCCTGCTATTCTACCCAATTCTACCTCTTTTTCTATTTTTTGTCTAAGTATTTCAGGGAATTCACGAGCAGATTTTAGGTTATCGGATAGGGTTGGCATTCTTGTAAGCCTGAAGGGAATAAAAAACCCGTTGGAGAATCCCACTTGCAGCTGCTGAGCCACTTTCTTATTGGGGTAGAGATTTAGCCAGAGGGCCATCGTGGTTATGCTCACTGGGGTTCTGCCTTGTAGGCGCTTTGTATGGCTGACGAGTGCAACTTGATGCTGGGTGTCCCCCCCGCAAGCGGAGCAATCATGTCTGAATTTGCATAAAGCGTGGAAACGGCAGTTTCCCTTGTTGAATAACCAGCAGGCCCCGGGTTTTCACACGACCACTGAGTTCTGACCTGCGGCTGCAAAGTAATTCGTGGTCGTGGCTGAAAAGGGGGGCTGCTTTTGAGACAGCATCAGTCGCAACAACATGTCTGTTGCTTTAATTGGGGGGAGCCTACATCGGGCTGTAGGGCCAGACGCCTGCGGAACACCTCGACATACCGCAGCCAGGCTGAACCGCCATGCAACTTGTATGAACTATATATCATGTCCTGATATATAAACAATTCGGAGCAGCGTTCCGGATGTTTCTGGCCCATAATATAGCCCAATACTGCGAAGGCCTGGAGCCATTTATTCATGGTTAAAGCGATTCTTGATCTAGTTCTATCGTAACCCCTTTCGTTAGCTGTATCCACTGTTTGTTGGTCCGCTGATAACAGCGACCATATGTCAATATAATCGTTGATCCAGATTTTCTGTCTAGTTTCCTGATCTATATGCGCGCCTAGCGGGCTGATCCCACAGAAGAAGGTGTCTTTGTGTAGATTAGCGGACTGTGGTGCTGTATTGTTCACCACTTTTCCACTCGGATGTGATAGTTGTAGGATTAACTCCTTTATCGTAGAGGTTAATTCCATTCCCTTTTAGTTAACCCCTTAGCGTAACATTTCCTCGCTACCCTTGGAACACTCACCACTGTGTGACTCTGGACAAGTGTACTCCGATCCTGGAGGAAACCCGGCTCCCACTGATGTTGACGGTCTGATGTCACAGGACGGGGAAATTCTGGCTCCCGCTACAGCAAGTGACTGGCCGATGTGCTGGCCGATGCACTGAATATCGTGCATCGGAGCCTGATTACAACTACATAGTGGCGGATTAACGGCTCTGTCCAGCGACTGCATGGCAGTTGTTGTGGCTGGAAGCCGCAGGGGATTGTTCTCCCCGGTTGATGGCCATAGCATGTGCACTTGATTTTGAGGATTTGTCGCGTGCACGATAACTCCTATCCGGGCTCAGCGATAATTCGGAAACCCTTGGATGTTGCTGATGAAAGCCATTCTGAGGCTCGCGATCTTCGGCTCCTATGGGAGCTGCCGACACAAAAAGAGGACTTAAAAATCCTCCAAAAAATTCAAAAAAGTCACAGAGGAAAAAGCAGAGATGTTTACCTGCTGAAGCCTCCAACCAAATACACCAGCAGGGCGCAGCGGACCTCATCAATGATGGCAAACACACAGGTGCAAACAATACCGATGAAACAACCACTTTCAATCCAGTGTTGGCTGTTTGGCATTAGTGCACAAAAAGATAAGAGATACTAGTCTGTATATGGCATAATTCACACAAACAATGCAGAGCATCTGGTTTACAGCCTATTAGTAACGCACATACAGGCGGGCTGCCCAGTGCTACAAAATGCATGCTGTGCGAACAGGGGCCAATAGTTTACAGAGCCATCTTGGTCCGACTGCGCCCTGCAAGATAAAGTGCAAAAAGAAAACCACATATCAATGTATGTAAGGTATTAGTTTATATTGGGGCCTCAATACGTAAGCTGGCAACCCACGTCAAGGGTCCTTACAATTTGCCAGTCCTAACGCTAAACATAGAATAAAAGCTCACTGACACAAAAAGAGGACATAAAAATCCCCAAAAGATCTTCGGCTCCTATGGGAGCTGCGTCTGCGACGGTGACAGGAGGGGCGTTTAGAGAGGTAGGGCGAATGGCGATGGGAGTTATCAGAGGAAGATTGGGAGGACGTTTGGCGTCTACGCCTTCGTCCCCCGTTACTAAGCGGTATAATGGGGGGATTCTAACATTATTACGAGGGGGCTTATTGGCAGTATTCGGTCCCGTAGTGCTACTTAGCGGTTAACAGATAATTTTTATCAGTAATTTGGGTTGTTGGGGGATGTAAATGTGTCCGTGTTTGGTGCCATTACTGATATTTCGCAGTGATTCACGCTGTGCAGCTGTTGAGCGCCTTGATCGGTCCTATTGGACCGAACAATGCGCTCTTCAGCCGCCATGTAACCTCTACGGCCTGACCACTGATACCCCCAAACAGGCATTAGTGCTTTGTCTTCTGGGGGTAGGCTGGAGGTCAGGCCTGGTGGGAAATCAGCGTGCTGCTCGGTTGGTTTTACCGATGAGCGCGCTCTAGGGACAGTGTGGCATTAATGCCAGCCTCCTGGTTACCCCCTGCGGGCGGCATATATGTGCCTGCAGGGAAGGTAAGGGAGGACTGGCCAGCGCTGTTTTCAGCGCTGAGATGTGGTGACCGGAAGTGGGTGGGCGGAGCTTTTTCAGAGCGCCAGACCGAGCCCGAGGGAGCCGGAAGTCGCCGGCAGCTACGAGGCGGCGAGGCTGCCCCTCCCCGACCTGGAGCCACTCCGGGGAGTGGGGTAAGCAGGCATACCTCCTTCCCCCCATGCAGATGGGCAATTCTCCGGAGCCGTCAGGGGAAGGGGCGATGCCTCGCGCCGCCTGGCGCGGCCAGCCTGCTCACCGAAAGCAACTGCAGCAGCGGGGGAAAGAGGCGACGCCACCCGCTGCCCGGCACGGCCCGACGCCTCATCGACGAGCGGGACTATGATGTTTTCCCGGCGGGTGCGGCGCCCAGTGTTATGAACAGGTGATTCAGAACCACAATGGACCTTGTAGTTCAGAGCACACAAAGTGACCTGACAATTACCAAAAACATAGGATGAGCTCTGAGACGTGGGAACTCTGCTGACCGCAATCCCTAATCCTATCCAACCACACTAGAGGTAGCCGTGGAGCGCTCCTGACCAGTCCTATGCGCCTCGAGCACAGCCTGAGAAACTAGCTAGCCCTAAGAAAGAAAAATAAGCCTACCTTGCCTCAGAGAAATACCCCAAAGGAAAAGGCAGCCCCCCACATATAATGACTGTGAGTTGAGATGAAAATACAAACGCAGAGATGAAATAGATTTAGCAAAGTGAGGCCCAACTTACTGAACAGACCGAAGATAGGAAAGATAGCTTTGCGGTCAACACAAAACCCTACAAACAACCACGCAGAGGGGGCAAAAAGACCCTCCGCACCGACTAACGGTACGGAGGTGCTCCCTTTGCGCCCCAGAGCTTCCAGCAAGCAAGAAAAACCAATATAGCAAGCTGGACAGAAAAAATAGCAAACAAAAATAACACAAGCAAAACTTAGCTTATGCAGGATAGACAGGCCACAGGAACGATCCAGGAGAAAGCAGACCAATACTGGAACATTGACTGGAGGCCAGGATCAAAGCACTAGGTGGAGTTAAATAGAGCAGCACCTAATGACTTAACCTCATCACCTGAGGAAGGAAACTCAGAAGCCGCAGTACCACTCTCATCCACCAAAGGAAGCTCATAGACAGAACCAGCCAAAGTACCACTCACGACCACAGGAGGGAGCTTGGCCACAGAATTCACAACAGTACCCCCCCCCTTGAGGAGGGGTCACCAAACCCTCACCAGAGCCCCCAGGCCGACCAGGATGAGCCACATGAAAGGCACGAACCAGATCGGCAGCATGGACATCAGAGGCAAAGACCCAGGAATTATCTTCCTGACCATAACCTTTCCACTTAACCAGATACTGGAGTTTCCGTCTCGAAACACGAGAATCCAAAATCTTCTCCACTATATACTCCAACTCCCCTTCAACCAAAACCGGAGCAGGAGGATCAATAGATGGAACCACAGGTGCCACGTATCTCCGCAACAATGACCTATGGAACACGTTATGGATGGAAAAAGAAGCTGGAAGAGTCAAACGAAAAGACACAGGATTAAGAACCTCAGAAATCCTATACGGACCAATGAAACGAGGCTTAAACTTAGGAGAGGAAACCTTAATAGGAATATAACGAGATGACAACCAAACCAAATCCCCAACACGAAGTCGGGGACCCACACAGCGCCTGCGGTTAGCGAAACGTTGAGCCTTCTCCTGGGACAAAGTCAAATTGTCCACTACATGAGTCCAAATCTGCTGCAACCTATCCACCACAGTATCCACACCAGGACAGTCCGAAGACTCAACCTGCCCTGAAGAGAAACGAGGGTGGAACGCAGAATTGCAGAAAAACGGCGAAACCAAAGTAGCCGAGCTGGCCCGATCATTAAGGGCAAACTCAGCCAAAGGCAAAAAGGACCCCCAATCATCCTGATCAGCAGAAACAAAACATCTCAGATATGTTTCCAAGGTCTGATTGGTTCGTTCAGTCTGGCCATTTGTCTGAGGATGGAAAGCCGAGGAAAAAGACAAATCAATGCCCATCCTAGCACAAAAGGCTCGCCAAAACCTCGAAACAAACTGGGAACCTCTGTCAGAAACGATGTTCTCTGGAATGCCATGTAAACGAACCACATGCTGGAAAAACAATGGCACCAAATCAGAGGAGGAAGGCAATTTAGACAAGGGCACCAAATGGACCATCTTAGAGAAGCGATCACAAACCACCCAAATGACCGACATTCTTTGAGAGACGGGGAGATCCGAAAAAAAATCCATAGAGATATGTGTCCAAGGCCTCTTCGGGACCGGCAAGAGCAAAAGCAACCCACTGGCACGAGAACAGCAGGGCTTAGCTCGAGCACAAATCCCACAGGACTGCACAAAAGAACGCACATCCCGCGACAGAGACGGCCACCAAAAGGATCTAGCCACCAAATCTCTGGTACCAAAGATTCCAGGATGACCAGCCAACACCGAACAATGAACCTCAGAAGATAACTCTACTCATCCATTTATCAGGGACAAACAGTTTCTCCGCTGGGCAACCGTCAGGTCTATTAGCCTGAAATTTTTGAAGCACCCGCCGCAAATCAGGGGAGATGGCAGACAAAATTACCCCCTCTTTGAGAATACCCGCCGGCTCAGGCAAACCCGGAGAATCGGGCACAAAACTCCTAGACAGGGCATCCGCCTTCACATTTTTAGAGCCCGGAAGGTACGAAACCACAAAGTCAAAACGGGAGAAAAACAGCGACCAACGAGCCTGTCTAGGATTCAACCGTTTGGCAGACTCGAGATAAGTCAAGTTCTTGTGATCAGTCAAGACCACCACGCGATGCTTAGCTCCTTCAAGCCAATGACGCCACTCCTCGAATGCCCACTTCATGGCTAGCAACTCTCGATTGCCAACATCATAATTTCGCTCAGCAGGCGAAAATTTCCTGGAAAAGAAGGCGCATGGTTTCATCACCGAGCAATCAGAACTTCTCTGCGACAAAAGAGCCCCTGCTCCAATTTCAGAAGCATCAACCTCGACCTGGAACGGAAGCGAAACATCTGGTTGGCACAACACAGGGGCAGAAGAAAAACGACGCTTCAACTCCTGAAAAGCTTCCACAGCAGCAGAAGACCAATTGACCACATCAGCACCCTTCTTGGTCAAATCAGTCAACGGTTTAGCAATACTAGAAAAATTATTGATGAAGCGACGATAAAAATTAGCAAAGCCCAGTAACTTCTGCAGACTCTTCAGAGATGTTGGCTGAGTCCAATCATAAATGGCCTGAACTTTAACAGGGTCCATCTCGATAGTAGAAGGAGAAAAAATGAACCCCAAAAATGAAACCTTCTGAACACCAAAGAGACACTTTGACCCCTTCACAAACAAAGAATTCGCACGCAGGACCTGGAACACCATTCTGACCTGCTTCACATGAGACTCCCAATCATCCGAGAAGACCAAAATATCATCCAAGTATACAATCAGGAATTTATCCAGGTACTCTCGGAAGATGTCATGCATAAAGGACTGAAACACTGATGGAGCATTAGAAAGCCCGAATGGCATAACCAAATACTCAAAATGGCCTTCGGGCGTATTAAATGCTGTTTTCCATTCATCACCCCATTTAATGCGCACAAGATTATATGCACCACGAAGATCTATCTTGGTGAACCAACTAGCCCCCTTAATCCGAGCAAACAAATCAGACAGCAGCGGCAAGGGGTACTGAAATTTGACCGTAATTTTATTTAGAAGGCGGTAATCAATACAAGGTCTCAAAGAACCATCCTTCTTGGCCACAAAAAAGAACCCCGCTCCCAATGGCGACGATGACGGGCGAATATGACCCTTCTCCAAGGACTCCTTCACGTAACTCCGCATAGCGGCGTGCTCAGGTACAGATAAATTAAACAGTCGACCCTTAGGAAACTTACTACCAGGAATCAAATCGATAGCACAATCACAATCCCTATGCGGAGGTAGGGCATTGGACTTGGGCTCATCGAATACATCCCGGTAATCAGACAAGAACTCTGGGAACTCAGAAGGGGTGGATGATGAGATAGACAGAAATGGAACATCACCATGTACCCCCTGACAACCCCAGCTGGACACAGACATTGATTTCCAATCTAATACTGGGTTATGGACTTGTAGCCATGGCAACCCCAACACGACCACATCATGCAGATTATGCAACACCAGAAAGCGAATATCCTCCTGGTGCGCAGGAGCCATGCACATGTTCAGCTGGGTCCAATACTGAGGCTTATTCTTGGCCAAAGGCGTAGCATCAATTCCTCTCAATGGAATAGGACACTGCAAGGGCTCCAAGACAAACCCACAGCGCCTAGCATACTCCAAGTCCATCAAATTCAGGGCAGCGCCTGAATCCACAAATGCCATGACAGAATAGGAAGACAAAGAGCAGATCAAAGTAACGGACAAAAGAAATTTTGACTGTACCGTACCAATGGTGGCAGACCTAGCGAACCGCTTAGTGCGCTTAGGACAATCGGAGATAGCATGAGTGGAATCACCACAGTAGAAACACAGCCCATTCTGACGTCTGTGTTCTTGCCTTTCAGCTCTGGTCAAAGTCCTATCGCACTGCATAGGCTCAGGTTTATGCTCAGATAATACCGCCAAATGGTGCACAGATTTACGCTCACGTAAGCGTCGACCGATCTGAATGGCCAAAGACATAGACTCATTCAGACCAGCAGGCATAGGAAATCCCACCATGACATCCTTAAGGGCTTCAGAGAGACCCTTTCTGAAATTAGCTGCCATCGCACATTCATTCCATTGAGTGAGCACCGACCACTTTCTAAACTTCTGACAATAAATCTCATACTGACCCTGACACAGAGCCAGCAAATTTTTCTCTGCCTGATCCACTGAATTAGGTTCATCATACAGCAATCCGAGCGCCAGAAAAAACGCATCAATATTACATAATGCAGGATCTCCTGGCGCAAGGGAAAATGCCCAGTCTTGAGGGTCGCCACATAATAAAGAAATAATGATCTTAACTTGTTGAACTGGGTCACCAGAGGAGCGGGGTTTCAAAGCCAGAAATAGTTTACAATTATTTTTAAAATTCAAAAACTTAGCTCTATCTCCAGAAAATAACTCAGGAATAGGAATTTTAGGTTCTAACATAGGATTCTGAACCACTAAATCTTGAATATTCTGTACATTTATAGCGAGATTATCCATCAAAGAGAACAGACCCTGAATGTCCATGTCCACACCTGTGTTCTGAACCACCCTGATGTAAAGGGGAAAAGAAAGACAGAACACAGTGCAAAGAAAAAAAAATGGTCTCAGAACAACTCTTTTCCCTTTATTGAGAAGCATTAGTACTTTGGGCCTCTGTTATGAAAGGTAATTCACTACCACAATGGATATAGAGGTCAGCGCACATACAGTGACCTGGCAATAACCCAAAAAACAAGAACGAGCTCTGAGACGTGGGAACTCTGTTGACCGCAATCCCTAATCCTCTCCAACCACACTAAAGGCAGCCGTGGATTGCGCCTAACGCTGCCTATGCAACTCGGCACGGCCTGAGAAACTAGCTAGCCTGAAGATAGAAAATAAGCCTACCTTGCCTCAGAGAAATACCCCAAAGGAAAAGGCAGCCCCCACATATAATGACTGTGAGTTAAGATGAAAAGACAAACGTAGAGATGAAATACATTTGGCAAAGTGAGGCCCAACTTTCTGAACAGAGCGAGGATAGGAAAGGTAACTTTGCGGTCAACACAAAACCCTACAAAAACCACGCAAAGGGGGCAAAAAGACCCTCCGTACCGAACTAACGGCACGGAGGTACACCCTCTGCGTCCCAGAGCTTCCAGCAAGCAGTAAAAAACAAATTGACAAGCTGGACAGAAAAAAACAGCAAACAAATAGCAAAGAGGAACTTAGCTATGCAGAGCAGCAGGCCACAGGAACGATCCAGGAGGAAACAGGTCCTATACTAGAACATTGACTGGAGGCCAGGATCAAAGCACTAGGTGGAGTTAAATAGAGAAGCACCTAACGACTTCACCACATCACCTGAGGAAGGAAACTCAGAAGCCGCAGTACCACTTTCCTCCACCAACGGAAGCTCACAGAGAGAACCAGCCGAAGTACCACTTGTGACCACAGGAGGGAGCTCTGCCACATAATTCACAACAGTCCTCCAGTACTGTTATGAACAGGTGATTCAGAACCACAATGGACCTTGTAGTTCAGAGCACACAAAGTGACCTGACAATTACCAAAAACATAGGACGAGCTCTGAGACGTGGGAACTCTGCTGACCGCAATCCCTAATCCTATCCAACCACACTAGAGGTAGCCGTGGAGCGCTCCTGACCAGTCCTATGCGCCTCGAGCACAGCCTGAGAAACTAGCTAGCCCTATGAAAGAAAAATAAGCCTACCTTGCCTCAGAGAAATACCCCAAAGGAAAAGGCAGCCCTCCACATATAATGACTGTGAGTTGAGATGAAAATACAAACGCAGAGATGAAATAGATTTAGCAAAGTGAGGCCCAACTTACTGAACAGACCGAAGATAGGAAAGATAGCTTTGCGGTCAACACAAAACCCTACAAACAACCACGCAGAGGGGGCAAAAAGACCCTCCGCACCGACTAACGGTACGGAGGTGCTCCCTCTGCGTCCCAGAGCTTCCAGCAAGCAAGAAAAACCAATATAGCAAGCTGGACAGAAAAAATAGCAAACAAAAATAACACAAGCAAAACTTAGCTTATGCAGGATAGACAGGCCACAGGAACGATCCAGGAGAAAGCAGACCAATACTGGAACATTGACTGGAGGCCAGGATCAAAGCACTAGGTGGAGTTAAATAGAGCAGCAACTAACGACTTAACCTCATCACCTGAGGAAGGAAACTCAGAAGCCACAGTACCACTCTCATCCACCAAAGGAAGCTCATAGACAGAACCAGCCAAAGTACCACTCACGACCACAGGAGGGAGCTTGGCCACAGAATTCACAACAGCCCAGCCCTCCCCCATTGCCTGCAGGAGGTCACCTTAATGTCCGCGGCTGGAAGACCCTCGGCCCGCTGCATGGCAGAGAGGGGCTCCTGCACGGGGGTCTGCACTGCTCCAACCTCCGGACCACAGGGACGCTGCATGGAACACCCCCCAGCTGGCAAGCTGGTCAGCATCAGTGGTGAGTTAGCCACAAAGGGCCCTGGGGGTGCGGGCAGGAAGGAGGATGAGGCTGACCCAGCCAGACCAGATAAGGGGATTATGAGCAGGGGGTCAGGAGAGGGCACAGGAAGCTGAGCCCTGATGCCAGTGAAAAGGGCCTGAAGACAGTGCTCACCTTCCTGTGCCGCTCTCCCCTGTAGGGCCTCAACCAGGGGATCTGACATAACTGCAGTGACCAAGACAAAAGCTTCCAGGTGTCCTCCGGGAGGAAAAGAGGAAGTTTCCGGCCGGACACCTGGATTTAACCCCTGTAGGAGTGGCCATAGGACCCCTCCCCTCTAGTGACCACTGGCCGGCTGGGGGTCTCCTAATTAGTGCATCACTAAGGGGGGAGTGATGCTAGGGGGGAACTGGCACTGACATCATTTTAATGCTGCTCTATCTGTGTGCTCCCCAGTCAGAGGCGCGCTCCTTATACAGTACCGCGCCTGCCAAAAATGATCAATGTAAATCACAACTAATATCTCATGGAGGTCTGGAGTTGGAATGATGCTCAAAATCAAAGTGGAAAATCAAATTTCAGGCTGATCCAACTTCAGTGAAAATGCCTCAAGACAAGGAAATGAAGCTTAGTAGTGTGTTTGGCCTCCACGTGCCTGTTTGACCTCCCTACAATGCCTGGGCATGCTCCTGATGAGGCGGCGGATGGTCTCCTGAGAAATATCCTCCCAGATCTGGACTACAGCATCCGCCTGTTACGGAACTGCAACACAGAACTAGGGTAGAAAAGGAAAAACTGACCCTGCACTATGACTAGGCTGATACCCTACGATGGAGCGAGCGACCAATTTCTTGCGAATAGACCCACCGACGATCCTAGGTTAATCTTAAGCAAAGACCTATAGATAGGGGGAAGGGGGTCCCTAAAAGATCTAAGGGCTGGGTGCAAAAAACGGGTTACCTCCTAATAGAAAACACAGAGAAGGCTGCAGAACCAACTGAGAACAGAAACTAAGACCAGCAAAACCAGAAGTCCCAGTACTGCACAAATTACAACACAGAAGACAAAGCAAAGCACCAAGCCAGAACTCAAGCAGATTAACACTGTTGTCCAGCAAGAAATGGGAGGCAGGTGCTGGTTAATAAAGGGTGATACAAACACCTAACCCAAGAGACACCCAGCACCAGGGGAAAAAGACCAGCAGTCAGAACACCACAAGAAAATGGTGAACAGTCACAAACTAAACAGATTCTAACACCGCCAACTATTGGACATTCTGTGGTGCAACATGACGTTGGTGCATGGAGCAAGACATGATGTCCCAAATGTGATCAATCGGATTCAGGTCTAGGGAACAGGTGGAAGGCAGTCCATAGCTTCAATGCATTCATCTTGTAGGAACTGCTGACACACTCCAGCCACATGAGGTCTGGCATTGTCCTGCATTAGGAGGAGCCCAGGGCCAACCGCACCAGCATATGGTCTCAAAAGAGGTCTGAGGATCTCATCTCGGTGCCTAATAGCAGTCAAGCTACCTCTGGCGAGCACACGGAGGGCTGTGGAGCCCTCCAAAGAAATGCCACCCCACACCGTTACTGCTCCACAGCCAAACAGGTCATGTTGAAGGATGTTACATAAAACAACGGAGCAAAAATGTCCAAAACCACATAATTATAAAAGTATATAAAGTCTTTATTTAATATAGAAATAACACACTTACAACAATTATTGCAAAAAGTGCTGTATGCACTAAGCATTTAAAAGGACACCACAGGAAGGAGACATGACAGTGGCCAGGCATAGGTGGGGATACAAAGGTAAAAATACGTCCCTCATTCATTTACCAAAGAAAGGGTTAAAGCATAGGATCACATATACAGGGTCCAACCGGTATCCCCTTCATGAGAAGTTGCACAAATATAGTGCACAAAGTACAATAAATCAAAGATCCAGCTTACCCATTATAGTCAGCAAAGTAAGGTGCCCCCTCCTTGCCTGGCGCCATAGCTCTCCACGGCATCTACATGGTGTTGAGATGTGAGCACAACCCCCATCTGTGGACTTTGAGCACTCAGACCATCATCATGGAGTCGGTTTCTAACTGTTTGTGCAGACACATTGCACATTTGTGGAATGCTGCAGGGTTCTGGCAGTGCTCCTCCTGTACCTCCTTGCACAAAGGCTGGGGTAGCAGTCCTGCTGCAGGGTTGTTGCCCTCCTACTGCCCCCTCCACATCTCCTGGTGTACTGGCCTGTCTCCTGGTAGCGCCTCCAGCCTCTGGACACTACGATGACAGACACAGCAAACCTTCTTGTCATAGCTCGCATTGATGTGCCATCCTGGATGAGCTGCATTACCTGAGCCACTTGTGTGGGTTGCAGAGTCCGTCTCATGCTAACACTAGTGATGAGCGAGCACTAACATGCTCGGGTGCTCATTGCTCAGGTCGAGCAAATTGGAATACTCAGGTACTCGACCCGAGTAAAGAGCCCAATGTAAGTCTATGGAAAACCCAAGTATTTTTACCACGATCCCCCGAGGGTCTTTTTAAGGTCTAAAAACATCAGATATTTTGGAAACACTGCTCCAATTACATGGGTACATCGTGGGGATTGCCCTTGGAAGCATTTCTTACTCCTATGTCACATCTGTAAGCAATGTTGTCAAAGTTTCGCAACATTTTTACAGTTGCACCCAAAAACATACCAAAACGAAATCAAAATTGATTTTGCGGGGAAATATGTTAAGGTACATCCTTTCCAGGCTAATGACTTGAATATAAGGCAAAATAATTAACCCCAGACCGAAATGTTCCTCCAACACTTTTTCTTTGGTCACAAGCAGCATTTTTGATGCGCCTTTCAACTGTCCCATTACCAAGGAGCCGATCTCCTAGACTTGTAATGCCCATACACTAAGTGTATGGGTTGACAAACATTTCCCCATGGTGGCACATTTTTTAAACAATTTTTTTATGGGGAACATAGACAACTTTGCTAAAAAATTGACTGGCTGTAGCAGGACGGAACACGTTAAGGCTAGGTTCATACTGTGTTACAGCAGCCCGTTCAACACATACATTAAATGGGCTGCTGTAACGCAACTGCTGACTTTGGCACATGGCTAGCGCAGATAGAGCATCTGCTAGCTCTATCTGCGCTAGCAGTGACGGACCCGGAAACGCTGCCGCCCGCGTCTCAGGGTCCATCACTCAATGACCGCACATCCTTAGCACACGCCCGTTGTGACCGTGCGCCAGCGATGTGTCCGACACAGGAAGTAATGGCGGCCTTAACGGACTATGTTACACCGCGTTTATGTCACGGTGTAACGTAGTCCATCTAACGGACCGCTAAAACGCAGTATGAACCCAGCCTAACCCTGGTAATCTAGTGTCAGTGGATGATGAGCTGTGGAGGAAGGCCTCATTAAAAGTAAGCCCAATTTAAAGGAGCGGGTCTCCTCGACTTGAAATGCTCATACACAAAGTGTATGGACTGACCAACATTTCCCTATGGGTGTTAATTTAAAAAAAATTCATCCCAAAATAGTGCTTACTGTTTAGAGCTAGGTAACACACAGCAAAACAAGGAGAATGGAAGCCTCAAAAGCATACTTTGTAGCCCACAGATAGGTGAGGCGTTTTACGGAACTACCACACTGTAATATTTTATTTTTCTAAACAAAACAGTGTATAGATATAGGTAGTGGACAGACCAAAAATTGGAATGTATGCATGAAAAAAAACTATTTTTAGACTACACATAAAACGGCCGTCGGACGGAGATAACAGACTGTTTCAATATGTGGCCAGTATTTTTATAAATTTTCAAACCACAAAATACTGTATACACCCTTGGATATCCGACCAAAAACTGGAATGTATGGCTGAAAAGCCAAAATTTGAAGACCACAGAGAGACCAGACATGTGACTGAGATAACAGACTGTTTCAATATGTGGGATGTATTT
Source organism: Ranitomeya imitator (assembly GCF_032444005.1). NCBI lineage: Eukaryota > Metazoa > Chordata > Amphibia > Anura > Dendrobatidae > Ranitomeya > Ranitomeya imitator. Next base: position 117,561,161 of record NC_091289.1, read on the forward strand.
TTTTTACAATTTTTAAAATCACAAAATACTGTATACAACAAGGGTAGCAGTGTAGCAGACCAAAAATGCAATGTATGCCTGCAAAGCAAGGATTTGGACACCACTGATGCACCATGCATCTGACGGAGATAACAGAGTGATCAAAATGTGTTCTTGATTTTTTTTGGCACACCAAAATTGTGTTCATAAGTAGGCTATGGCACTAAAATAAAAATATTTGGAGTAATAAAATTGTACAAACATTTCCCCGTGGGGGGCTACATTTTTAAAAAATATTTTATGGCCGTCACAGACACCTTTGTCAAAAATTGCACTGGCTGTAGCAGCACAGAACCCATTAACCCTGTTGATCTAGTGGTAGAGATTAGAGAATGAGGAAACATTGCTGAAGGCCTTATTAAAAACTAGGCCCAATGTTAAGGCGTGGGTCTCCTAGACCTGTAATGCCCATACACGGAGTGCATGGGCTGCCAAAGATTTCCCAAGGGGGGATACATTTTTAAAAAAAAAATTATGGGCATCATAGACACCCTTGCCAAAAATTGCACTGGCTGTAGCAGCACAGAACCCATTAACCTGTTGATCTAGTGGTGGAGAATAAGGAAACATTGATGAAGGCCTTATTAACCCCTTACCGGCATCGGACGTACTATACCGTCCGATGCCGGCTCCCCTGCTTTGATGCAGGGCTCCGCGGTGAGCCCGAACCAAAGCCGGGACATGTCAGCTGTTTTGAACAGCTGACATGTGCCCGTAATAGGCGCGGGCAGAATCGCGATCTGCCCGCACCTATTAACTAGTTAAATGCCGCTGTCAAACGCAGACAGCGGCATTTAACTACCGCTTCCGGCCGGGCAGCCGGAAATGACGTAATCGCCGACCCCCGTCACATGATCGGGGGTCGGCGATGCTTGTGAATGGTAACCATAGAGGTCCTTGAGACCTCTATGGTTACTGATTGCCCGTCGCTGTGAGCGCCACCCTGTGGTCGGCGCTCACAGCACACATGCAATTCTGCTACATAGCAGCGATCAGCAGATCGCTGCTATGTAGCAGAGCCGATCGTGCTATGCCTGCTTCTAGCCTCTCATGGAGGCTATTGAATCATGGCAAAAGTTAAAAAAAAAAGTTTAAAAAAATGTGAAAAAAATAAAAAAAACATAAAAGTTTAAATCACCCCCCTTTCGCCCCAATCAAAATAAATCAATAAAAAAATATCAAATCTATGCATATTTGGTATCACCGCGCTCAGAATCGCCCGATCTATCAATTAAAAAAAAGTATTAACCTGATCGCTAAACAGCGTAGCGGGAAAAAAATTCGAAACGCCAGAATTACTTTTTTTGGTCGCCGCGACATTGCATTAAAATGCAATAACGGGCGATCAAAAGAACGCATCTGCACCGAAATGCTATCATTAAAAACGTCATCTCGGCACGCAAAAAATAAGCCCTCAACCGACTCCAGATGATGAAAAATGGAGACGCTACAAGTATCGGAAAATGGCGCAATTTTTTTTTTTTTTTTTTAGCAAAGTTTGGAATTTTTTTTCACCACTTAGATAAAAAATAACCTAGTCATGTTTGGTGTCTATGAACTCGTAATGACCTGGAGAATCATAATGGCAGGTCAGTTTTAGCATTTAGTGAACCTAGCAAAAAAGCCAAACAAAAAACCAATGTGGGATTGCGCTTTTTTTGCAATTTCACCGCACTTGGAGATTTTTTCCCGTTTTCTAGTACACGACGTGCTAAAACCAATGATGTCGTTCAAAAGTACAACTCGTCCCGCAAAAAATAAGCCCTCACATGGCCAAATTGACAGAAAAATAAAAAAGTTATGGCTCTGGGAAGGAGGGGAGCGAAAAACGAACACGGAAAAACGAAAAATCCCCCGGTCATGAAGGGGTTAAAAACTAGTCCCAATGTAAAGGAGTGGGTCTCCTAGACTTGTAATGCCCATAGACAAAGTGCAAGGGCTGCCAAACATTTCTTCATTGGGGTAAACATTTTTAAAAAGATTTTAAGGGCATCATAGACACCCTTGCCAAAACTTGGACTGGCTGTAACAGCACAGAACCCGTTAACCTGTTGATCTAGTGGTGGAGAATAAGGAAACATTGATGAAGGCCTTATTAAAAACTAGGCCCAACGTTAAGGAGTGGGTATCATAGACTTGTTATGCCCATACATGAAGTGCATGGGCTGTCAAACATTTCCCCATTGGGGTAAACTTTTTTTAAAAGATTTTATGGGCATCATAGACAACCTTGTCAAAAATTGGACTGGCTGTAGCAGCAAAGAACCGTTTAACCCTGTTGGTCTAGTGGTGGAGAATGAGGAGACATAAGATTATTCATACTGAAATCAAAGAAATTAATAAAAAATGTGAATCCACCTATGAAAGAAAGTAACAAAAGGGGGGACAAACCCTGGTTCATAAATATGAAGCCAGAATGTGTCCAACGAGATATGTTTGTCCCTAGCAACAGCTCAGGTACAAGGAAATAAATAAAAATATAATATAAAAGTATTTGAATCATTTTCTATTGTAGAGGTATACCCTACCTCATTAGAGGACTGACCACAGATCGGAAAACAGGAAAATATACGAATAAATGGGAAGAATAGACATACATCTCATTTTTATGACATTTCCCCCTGGGGGAGTAAAATTTGTTTTGGTTTCCAATGAGTAACGGGCATCATAAAAACACCATTGGACAAACAAAAATTAGGGACTTTTGCATCACAGAATCCATTCACCCTGGTGTTCTAGTGGTTGTGGATGATGAGATGAAGATAAAGAGGAGAATAACACCAAACAGACCAAATCTGGAAGCGTAAACCCATGTGTGGTTGTGAAGAGGTGTATGATAATACACCTCCACAAAAAAGACAATGTTATGTTTCGCTGTTTTCAATTGGTGGTGTACAGAAGTCTTGTCCAATCCAGCCCTTGTTCATTTTTATAAGAGTCAGCCTGTCAGCATTTTCAGTTTACAGGCGGATGCTCTTATCAGTTATAATTCCACCAGTGGCACTAAAAACCCGCTCTAACATAACGCTAGTAGCAGGGCAGGCCAGGACCTTCAAGGCATAGAGAGCCAGTTCATGCCATGTGTACAGCTTGGATACCCAATAATTAAAAGGCACAGAGGAATCCCGAAGAACGTTTGTACGATCTGCAAGGTACTCCCTCAGCATCTTCCCAAACATTGCACTTCTTGTGACATCACCCCTTGCCTCTGTGGCGGCATGATGGGAGGGTCTGAGAAAACTGTCCCAGAAATTTGCCATTGTTCCCCTGCCTGAGCTGGATTGTACTTCTGTCTCTTTCGTTTGGACTCCTTGGCTGTACAACAAACTCTGACGTGTGTTGCCAGCGTTTTCAGATGGGAATTTTTTTAAGTATAAACAAAGAAAAGCATAGCATGCAGACAAAAGGGATCACCACCAAAAATATATATCAAAGAATATAAATTTTATTAAACCACACAGAAAAACACTACACAGAATAGTTAAAAACACTTAAAATTTGCAAGAACATAGCAAAAAAGTCAATGAAAGCCAGACCTGTAATAAGGTCAAACCACAGTGCCACCCATAAAGCTAACTCAGAGTACAAAATGAAAATTCCCCTAGTTGCTCTAATGTAGCCAGAACATGGGGCATCCTATACTACCTGCCAGAAATACATCAGGTCTCCAAGATAGCATCCCACAAGAATGGTCAGGGCAATCAGACATGGTAAAAATAAACGGGTGGCACCGGGCACAGGTGCCCAACGCGTGTCGCCAGAGAACTGGATTCTTCAGGGGCAGTAGTGGTAGTGTCTAAATGCGGTGGTTAAATACCTTGTGGATAATAGACAGAGTAGACTCAGCTGGAGACAGGAGGTGTGCGGGCTATGATTGGATGAACGGCGTGCAGCCAGGGACCGGAAATGTCCTAAAATGCCTGCGGCTGCGCAGTAATGAAGGACAGTGCAAAATACCAACCCCCTGTTGCCCGCCCAAACAAAAGCACGCAGGTGCCAAACGGCGCATGCGCACTATGCAAGGAGCGGGCGGACAATAGGTGGAAGACGCCTGTATGAGAGACCCGCGAATGCGCGCTTGCGCAATTGAGCGCTTAAGGTCCCAGTCCCCCATACCATACCAAGATGTCCGCCCCAGGCCCACCGCGCATGCGCGAACCCGCACACGCGCAATGGGCCGGGCACGGACCACCCCCCAAATGCAAGTGCGCAGGTGCCAAATGGCGCACGCGCACCGCAGAAGGAGCGAGCAAATTAAGGCGGAGAGCGCCTGAGTATGTAACCCAAAGACAGGCGCTTGCGCATAAGAGCACTGGAAGTCTCAGTCAACTGTCCCAAGATGTCCGCCCTGGGCCCACCGCGCACGTGCAAATCCGCGCACGCACAGTGGGCCGAGAGCGGACACCGAGAAGACAGTACAGCCAGAGCCGAGCAGGAATAACTAAAAAAGGGGGGGTAAGGAGCACTCCAGGCGAGTGGATGCACTGATTATATGGCAAATGTGCCTGGTACCTGCAGCAAAAACAGCAGTAAAGAACATGCATCCAGGTACAGAAACCCCCCAAAAAAATTCTCTCATGATGGCTGTCCCGGACCCAGAGTGCATGCGCAAACCAGCGCACCCGCAGTAGGCCAAGGAAGGGCACCAGGGAGAACAGGGAGCAAGAGACATAATGGACGAAATAAATAGCCACAGGCAACAATGAAGGACAAGCCTACATATGTCAAAAGAGCCCATGTGCAGACCAATGTAGAGAGTGGCATAAAAAATATATATTCAGAGATATTCAGGGGTTAGTGATGCAACCTATACAAGATGTCATATATGGAGTCCCAGACCAAGGTGTCCGAGGCAAGGGACAACAATAAAGATCAAGACCTACCAAAACTTGCCAAAAATAAATATAATAGCAGAAAACCATGGTTTTCAATGGATAGAAACTAGTTCATCCGTAAATAATAACCCAAGTAGGTAAAATGCATAATAGCAAAGTATTAGGACCTGAGGGAAGGAATACCGTTAAGTGAACATAGCACACCTCCATACTTTGTTATTGTTTACCTAAACATAAAGCAATTGTTACAATTTTTTATAATAGCCAATAAAAAGCAGTTCCTTTTTCAGTCCATGTGGCGCAAGAGTGTTCAGATTATGGATCCATTTTGATTCGCATCTTAACAATTTCTGGACACCACCACCTCAAATATTACGTGGAATGTCCTCAAGTCCAATGACCTTCAATCCCCTAGTCTGTCCCCCATGAGAGTCTAGAAAGTGTGCAGCAACAGATGTAATACTCTTGCCCCTTTCACGATCCTTAGCCGCCGTGGAAATGTTGGACAGGTGTTGCTGAGTTCTTCTTCGCAATTCTTGCGTGGTCTGTCCCACGTACATTTTCGGACAGTCACAGATCAAAGCATACACGAGATAACGTGTCTTGCAGTTGAAGAACGTCTTCTGTGGAGTGATCTGAAAGGGAGAGGAGGTAAGCAGAAGGCCATCTTGTGCCACCATATACTGGCAAACGTTACAACCACCACATGGGAAGGTTCCAAATATCCTAGTCCCCCTGTTTAATCTAGATGTGGGGCTTGTAAAGTGACTGTGGCAAAGCATATTTTTCAAATTCTTTGCCCGTCAGGCTATCAACTTAGGGGTGGATGAGATGTATGGTGTTAGCCTGGGTTCACACAATAAAGTGCCCCAACTGCGATTAAGAATCTTGTAGATATCCTGCCACTGGTTACTAAAAGTAGTCACAATGCCAAGTGGTGTATCCAACTCACGTGTTTTTCTCTGGAGTAAATCTGCACGTGGGCTCATCTGAGCCCTCTGAAACGCAGCAGAAATGACCTTTTTGGGATAGCCACGATGTTTGAAACGATCTGTGAGGGACCTTGCTTCATTCTGGAAATCCAAAGACAGGCTGCAGTTTCTCTTTAAACGCAGAAATTGGCCGGTTGGAATGCCATCCTTGAGGTGCCTAGGGTGGAAACTAGAGTAGTGTAACAAACTGTTTGTCGCCGTCGGCTTACGATACAAAGTAGTGACAACATTGGAATCAACCAGGCTTACTTTAAGATCCAAAAATTCCACCCAGGTATGTGAAACATGTGATGTAAGCCTGATATTGAGGGAATTTTCATTCAGGTCAGCAATGAACTGGTTACAGTCCTCTTTGGTACCTGTCCAGAACAACAGAATGTCGTCAATATAAAGAAAACCGGAGTATAGGTCCATATAAAATTGACAAGTTTATTGAATACAAACAAACAGTAATCAGATATCAAAAACTCTTAAGGCAAATAAAGTACACAAAGGTATTGCAAGCAAAAGGGACAGTTAAGGTAGCACAGATGAAAAGACAGCGTGGAAAAAACCTGATGCCATTTGTATCTTCATAAAGTGCATAGTGCAACAGATAAACATAGGGGAAGGGGTCGGGGTGTGTAGGGTCTGTATAGATTAATAGAGTCCATGTGGACAAATCACTGAGCCCTGTACACAGGCTCCAATCAGTAACATGTTGTAAGCGATCGAAAGGGACACCCTGAATCCTTACCCCAAAAGCTGGCACTCAGAGAGACTCCACGCTGTAGCCCCAACGTGCGTTTCACGTCAGCTTCGTCAGGGGGCGGTCCGCTATATGCTTCAGTTTGGGCTTGTTATATTAGAATGTCGTCAATGTATCGAAGCCATATGAGGCACTTCCCCCTGAATGCCTCATGTTTGTACACTGCTAACTCCTCCCACCATCCTACAAAAAGGTTCACGTAAGAAGGTGCACACCGTGCCCCCATAGCGGTCCCCTTTACTTGCCTATAAAAGTTTCTATCGAAAACAAAATAATTTTTGTCAAGGACAAAAAGCAAGTGATCAAGGAGAAATTGATCATGTTCCCTGTCCCCAGTGGTGTTGGAGTCCAAGAAAAAGGAGACCGCTTCCAAACCAACATCATGCTTGATGTTGGTGTAAAGGGACTCGACATCTAAAGTAATCTAAATCGTACCAGATGGTGAATTAAGATTTTGAAGAAGTTGAATAAGGTGTGTCGAGTCCCTAAGGTATGATGTAAGTTTCATGGCAAATGGTTGCAAGAAAAAGTCTAGATATGTACACGGCTTTTCAAATAGGCCGTTAATGCCAGACACTATTGGCCTACCTGGGGAATTTCCCAACGATTTGTGCACCTTCGGAAGAAGGTAGAAGGTCGGCACGACAGGGAAGTCTGTTGTAAGGAAATCCACCTCTTTTTTATTCAGAATGCCTCGACCCGCTGCTCGTCCAATAAGTTGGACCCCACTTGCTACTCACATCTTCCATCGGACCCTACGGATTTTTTCAAAGGAAAATTGGACCAACTTATTGGACGAGCAGCGGGTCGAGGCATTCTGAATTGAAACAATTGCATTATGTTTAGGTAAACAATAACAAAGTATGGAGGTGTGCTATGTTCACTTAACCGTATTCCTTCCCTCTGGTCCTAATACTTTGCTATTATGCATTTTACCTACTTGGGTTATTATTTACGGATAAACTAGTTTCTATCCATTGAAAACCATGGTTTTCTGCTATTATATTTATTTTTTGGCAAGCTTTGGTATGTTTTGATCTTTATTGTTGTCCCTTGCCTCGGACACCTTGGTCTGGGACTCCATATATGACATCTTGTATAGGTTGCATCAGTAACCCCTGAATATCTCTGAATATATATTATTTATGCCACTCTCTACATTGGTCTGCACATGGGCTCTTTTGACATATGTAGGCTTGTCCTTCATTGTTGCCTGTGGCTATTTATTTCGTCCATTATGTCTCTTGCTCCCGGTTCTCCCTGGTGCCCTTCCCTGGCCCACTGCGGGTGCGCTGGGTTGCGCATGCGCTCTGGGTCCGGGACGGCCATCATGAGAGAATTTTTTTGGGGGGTGTTATGATCTGGTGGTTTAGGAACAACATGAGACAAGCTCTGAAGGAGGTGGTATCTGTACTGACCGCAGACCCTGAACCTAGCAGCGCAACTAGAAATAGCCGTGGGGGTACCTGACGCTCCCTAGACCCCTCGGCACAGCCTAAGATCTAACTTCCCCTAAAGAAAGAAACAGGAAACCTATCTTACCTCAGAGAAAATCCCCAAAGGAAAGATAGCCCCCCACAAATATTGACGGTGAGAGGAGGGGAAAATAACATACGCAGAGATGAAATCAGATTTTAGCATAGGAGGCCAGTCTAGCTTTATAGATAGGACAGGAAAGGATACTGTGCGGTCAGTATAAAAACTACAAAAATCCACGCAGAGTTTACAAAATCTCCACACCTGACTAAAGGTGTGGAGGGTAAATCTGCTTCCCAGAGCTTCCAGCTAACAGAAAAAATCCATAATGACAAGCTGGACAAAAATAGAATGCACAGAACAATAAGTCCACAACATGTGGACTGAAATGAGCAAAGCCAGAAGTTATCTTTGCAGAACTGGTCAGGAAACCAGGAGAATCCAAGCAGAGATGTGAATCCAGCCAGAGAACATTGACAAGTGGCATAGGCTGAAGACTAGAGCCAGGTTAAATAGCAGAGCCAGGAGAGACGATTAGTGAAAGCAGCTGCTAAAGCTAAACCCAAGGAGCGGCAGATCCACTCAAAACCTCCAGAGGGAGCCCAAGGGCAGAAGTCACAAAAGTGCCATTTACAACCACCGGAGGGAGCCCAAGAACGGAAATCGCAACCAGGGCTGCCACTAGAAATTTCGGGGCCCCATACTGGCAAAATTTTTTGGGCCCCCTTGAAACTCCGCCCAGGCTCCACCCCAGCCCCGCCTCCAGGCTCCACCCCACGAACTGTCCACAGTCCCACCGCTCTCTCTTGGAAAATCTCCACTTCTCACCTATCACACATTGACAGTTCCCATCACCAGATCACACATATAGCCGGCAGCTTTTGTTTTGGCCAAAAGATTTTTTAAGCCGCCACCATAACACGGTAGACACTTTTGGCCGGGCCCTACTCTACTGTAACCTACTAAATATTTGTTAAAATATGCAATACAATTTAGGTATATTTTTATTTATTTTTCAATTTTTAAAATGACCTATAATACTACATACAAGGAACAAATACCACCGCACTATGACCAGATGACATATTACCACCACAGTGATCGAATAATATAAAATACAAGGAACAAATACCGCTACACCATGACCAGACCGCATATAACCACAAATGACTGAATACTACAATACTGATCAGTAATAGAAAAAAAACCCACAATACTATCACCATCAGTGCCATTATACACAGGAGATCTGTAATTAGTAAGCAGTAGGGTTGAGCGAAACGGGTCGAACATTTTCAAAAGTCGCCGACTTTTGGCTAAGTCGGGGTTTCATGAAACCCGATCCGACCCCTGTGCGGGGTCGGCCATGCGGTACGCGACTTTCGCGCCAAAGTCGCGTTTCAATGACGCGAAAAGCGCCATTTCTCAGCCAATGAAGGTAAACGCAGAGTGTGGGCAGCGTGATGACATAGGTCCTGGTCCCCACCATCTTAGAGAAGGGCATTGCAGTGATTGGCTTGCTGTCTGCGACGTCACAGGGGCTATAAAGAGGCGTTCCCGCCGACCGCCATCTTACTGCTGCTGATCTGAGCTTAGGGAGAGGTTGCTGCCGCTTTGTCAGAAGCAGGGATAGCGTTAGGCAGGGTCCATTAACCACAAAACCGCTTGTGCTGCAGCGATTTGCACTGTCCAACACCACCCTCGGTGTGCAGGGACAGTGGAAGTTTTTTTTTTTTTTTTCCCCTCAGCGCTGTAGCTCATTGGGCTGCCCTAGAAGGCTCCCTGATAGCTGCATTGCTGTGTGTACGCCGCTGTGCAAACCAACTGCTTTTTTAAAAGCACAAATCCTCTTGTTCCTTCCTTTCTGCACAGCTATCTTTTTTGTTTGTCCACACTTTTTATTTCATTTGTGCATCAGTCCACTCCTTATTGCTGCCTGCCATACCTGGCTGAGATTACTGCAGGCAGGGAGATAGTAGCTGCCTGCCATACCTGGCTGAGATTACTGCAGGCAGGGAGATAGTAATTGTAGGACATTCCCTGTTTTTTTTTTTTTTTTTTTTTTTGGTGGGAGATTAAGATTGGCAATTTGGCATTTCTGCTAGAGTGCCATCCCTGTGTGTGCCATCTCTCTCACATAGTGGGCCATAGAAAGCCTTTTCATTTTTCTGTATTTTTTTTTGTGGGGTGTATAAATTCTCCCTGATAAAAATACAGTGGGAGATTAATATTGGCCTTTGGGCTTGTGTGCCAGTCCTGAGTGTGCCATCTCTCTCACAAATAGTGGGCCATAGAAAGCCTATTTTATTTTTTTTTGGGTTTTATAAATTCTCCCTGAAAAAAGGGAGATTAATATTGGCCTCTGGGCTTGTGTGCCAGTCCTGAGCGTGCCATCTGTGCCAGCCCTGAGCGTGCCATCTCTCTCACAAATAGTGGGCCATAGAAAGCCTATTTATTTTTTTTTTTGGTTTTATAAATTCTCCCTGAAAAAAAGGGAGATTAATATTGGCCTCTGGGCTTGTGTGCCAGTCCTGAGCGTGCCATCTGTGCCAGCCCTGAGCGTGCCATCTCTCTCACAAATAGTGGGCCATAGAAAGCCTATTTAATTTTTTTTTTTGTTTTATAAATTTTCCCTGAAAAAAGGGAGATTAATATTGGCCTCTGGGCTTGTGTGCCAGTTGTGAGCGTGCCATCTGTGCCAGTCCTGAGCGTGCCATCTCTCTCACAAATAGTGGGCCATAGAAAGCCTATTTAATTTTTTTTTTGGTTTTATAAATTTTCCCTGAAAAAAGGGAGATTAATATTGGCCTCTGGGCTTGTGTGCCAGTTGTGAGCGTGCCATCTGTGCCAGTCCTGAGCGTGCCATCTCTCTCACAAATAGTGGGCCATAGAAAGCCTATTTAAATATTTTTTTGGTTTTATAAATTCTCCCAGAAAAAAAGGGAGATTAATATTGGCCTCTGGGCTTCTGTGCCAGTCCTGAGCGTGCCATCTGTGCCAGTCCTGAGCGTCCCATCTCTCTCACAAATAGTGGGCCATAGAAAGCCTATTTTTTTTTTTTTTTGGGTTTTAGAAATTCTCCCTGGAAAAAAAAAGGGAGATTAATATTGCCCTTTGGGCTTGTGTGCCAGTACTAAGCGTTCCATCTCTCTCTCTCTCTCAGTCAGTGGGCCATAGAACGCCTATTTTTGGTTTTATTTGTTTTCTAAATTCTCCCTGAAAAAATCATTTTATTTTATTTGGTTTCTAAATTCTTCCTGATAAAATCATATTTTTTTTATTATTTTTTTTTCTAAAGTCTCCCTGAAAAAAAAAAAAAAAAACAGTGGGAGATTAATATTGGCCTTTCTGCTTGTGTGCCAGTCTTGACTCCTGGGTGCGTCATCTCTCAGTCAGTGGGCCATAGAACGCCTATTTTTGGTTTTATTTGTTTTCTAAATTCTCCCTGAAAAAATCATTTTATTTTATTTGGTTTCTAAATTCTTCCTGATAAAATCATATTTTTTTTATTATTTTTTTTTCTAAAGTCTCCCTGAAAAAAAAAAAAAAAAAACAACCAAAAAAAACAGTGGGAGATTAATATTGGCCTTTCTGCTTGTGTGCCAGTCTTGACTCCTGGGTGTGCCATCTCTCTCTCTCTCTCTCTCTCTCTCTCTCTCTCTCTCTCTCTCTCTCTCTCCAATTGTGGTCCATAGAAAGCCTATATTTTTTTTCCTTGATTTGGGTTCTAAAATCTACCAGAGAAAATAACTACATCAATCATTGGTAGAAAAATATTGGCCTCTGGGTTTGTGTGCCACTCCTGACTCCTGTGTGCGTCATCTCTCAGTCAGTGGGCCATAGAACGCCTATTTTTGTTTTTATTTGTTTTATAAATTCTCCCTGAAAAAATCATTTTATTTTATTTGGTTTCTAAATTCTTCCTGATAAAATCATATTTTTTTTATTATTTTTTTTTCTAAAGTCTCCCTGAAAAAAAAAAAAAACAAAAAAAAAAAACAAAACCCCAAAAAAAATGGGAGATTAATATTGGCCTTTCTGCTTGTGTGCCAGTCTTGACTCCTGGGTGTGCCATCTCTCTCTCTCTCTCTCTCTCTCCAATTGTGGTCCATAGAAAGCCTACATTTTTTTTCCTTGATTTGGGTTCCAAAATCTACCAGAGAAAATAACTCCATCAATCATTGGTAGAAAAATATTGGCCTCTGGGCTTGTGTGCCACTCCTGATTCCTGTGTGCGTCATCTCTCACTCAGTGGCCCATAGAAAGCATATAGTTTGTTACATTTGTTTTCTAAATTCTCCCTGCAAAAATCTATTTTTTTTTTTTTGGGGGGGTTTCTAAAGTGTTCCTGAAAAAAATAAAAATAAAAAAAAAATAATAGTGTGACATTAATATTAACATTTGTGCTTCAGTGACAGTCCTGCGTGTGGGGCATCTCTCTAATTTGCAGCCACCAAAAAAAGAGTGTGTAACATTGGGCCTGATTTTCGCTGTGGTCTCACCAACCTGTAAAGGGGTAGCTAAATCATACTGAAGTTATAGCTCACCGTGTAAGTTGTGTGACTGCAACAAATAACGTTAGTTTGGTTACGTTTTTAAAACAATGAGGAAGTCTAGTGGAAGAGGTCGTGGCCGGGGGCGTTCATTGTCAGCTGGTAATGAGGGTAGTGTTAGTGGTGGAGCATCAGGTGGTCGTGGGGAAAAAAATATTGCACCTAAGTCTGGAGCTGTGGAGCCAGGTTCGTCGTCCGGCTACACAAGGCCTCGAACGCTCCCTTTTCTGGGATTAGGAAAACCGCTTTTAAAGCCGGAGCAGCAAGAGCAAGTTTTGGCTTATCTTGCTGACTCAGCCTCTAGCTCTTTTGCCTCATCTCGTGAAACTGGTAAAAGTAAAAGCAGCGCGTCGTTAGTGGATGTTCACGGTCAGGGACAAGTCACTTCCTTGTCCTCTTCAGCAAAAACAACAACAGAGAAGAATGCAGCAGGCGACACAACGGGTTACTCCATGGAGCTCTTTACACATACCGTCCCTGGCTTAGAAAGTGAAGCAGTTAACAGTCCATGCCCATTACAAATTGAATCTGACATGGAGTGCACTGACGCACAGCCACAGCCAGACTACTATGCTGGTCCTTTGACTCAGACCACAACATTGCCCTCGCAGGGTGCTGATCAAGAATCAGACCCTGATGAGACTATGTTGCCCCATCACGAACGCTATACCACCGAACGACACGGTGACACAGACGAAGTTGCGCAGGAGGTACAAGAAGAGTTATTAGATGACCCAGTTCTTGACCCCGATTGGCAGCCATTGGGGGAACAGGGTGCAGGCGGCAGCAGTTCTGAAGCAGAGGAGGAGGAGGGGCCGCAGCAGGCATCAACATCGCCACAGGTTCCATCTGCCGGGCCCGTATCTTGCCCAAAACGCGTGGCAAAGCCAAAACCTGGTGGAGGACAGCGTGGCCATCCGGTTAAAGCTCAGTCTGCAATGCCTGAAAAGGTATCCGATGCTAGAAAGAGTGCAGTCTGGCATTTTTTTAAACAACATCCAATTGATCAGCGCAAAGTCATCTGTCAAAAATGTTCTACTTCCTTAAGCAGAGGTCAGAATCTGAAAAGTCTCAATACTAGTTGCATGCATAGACATTTAACCACCATGCATTTGAAAGCTTGGACTAACTACCAAACGTCCCTTAAGGTTGTTGCACCCTCGGCCAATGAAGCTAGTCATCAACGCAACATCCCTTCCGGCAGTGTAGGACCACCATTTAGCGCACCACCTGCTGTATCTGTGCAGGTATCTTTGCCAGGCCAAAGCAGTCAGGGTCAGGGAATCACCAGTTTCGTAGTAGGAAACACTGCATCTAGGGCACCGGCGGCAACAATACCATCTCCCACCGTCTCTCAGTCTGCCATGTCCACCGGCACCCCCGCTAGTTCCACGATCTCCAGCTCTCCAGTCCAGCTCACCCTACATGAGACTATGGTTAGAAAAAGGAAATACTTAGCCTCGCATCCGCGTACACAGGGTTTGAACGCCCACATAGCTAGACTAATCTCGTTAGAGATGATGCCCTACCGGTTAGTTGAAAGCGAAGCTTTCAAAGACCTGATGGACTACGCTGTACCACGCTACGAGCTACCCAGTCGACACTTTTTTTCCAGAAAAGCCATCCCAGCCCTCCACCAGCATGTTAAAGAGCGCATCGTCCATGCACTCAGGCAATCTGTGAGCACAAAGGTGCACCTGACAACAGATGCATGGACCAGTAGGCATGGCCAGGGACGTTACGTGTCCATCACGGCACACTGGGTAAATGTGGTGGATTCAGGGTCCACAGGGGACAGCAAGTTTGGGACAGTTCTGCCTAGCCCACGGTCTGGTAAACAGTTGTCTGTAGCCGTTCGCACCCCCTCCTCCTCCTCCTCCTCCTCCTCGTCCTCCTGCAGAAGCAAGAGCTCGTCCACAGACCGCAGTCGCACAAACACTCCATCCGCACCTGCCACTGTTGCACACCAGGTCTCCCATTATGGGGCAGCTACTGGCATACGTCAGCAGGCTGTATTGGCTATGAAGTGTTTGGGCGACAATAGACACACCGCGGAAGTTCTGTCCGTGTTCTTGCAGCAAGAAACGCAGTCGTGGCTGGGCACTGTAGATCTTGAGGCAGGCAAGGTAGTGAGTGATAACGGAAGGAATTTCATGGCTGCCATCTCCCTTTCCCAACTGAAACACATTCCTTGCCTGGCTCACACCTTAAACCTGGTGGTGCAGTGCTTCCTGAAAAGTTATCCGGGGTTATCCGACCTGCTCCTCAAAGTGCGTGGACTTTGCGCACATATCCGCCGTTCGCCTGTACACTCCAGCCGTATGCAGACCTATCAGCGTTCTTTGAACCTTCCCCAGCATCGCCTAATCATAGACGTTGCAACAAGGTGGAACTCAACACTGCACATGCTTCAGAGACTGTGCGAACAGAGGCGGGCTGTTATGTTTTTGTGGGAGGATACACATACACGGGCAGGCAGTAGGATGGCAGACATGGAGTTGTCAGGTGTGCAGTGGTCGAAGATTCAAGACATGTGTCAAGTCCTTCAGTGTTTTGAGGAATGCACACGGCTGGTTAGTGCAGACAACGCCATAATAAGCATGAGCATCCCCCTAATGCGTCTGCTGATGCAAAGTTTGACGCACATAAAGGATCAGGCGTCTGCACCAGAGGAAGAGGAAAGCCTTGATGACAGTCAGCGATTGTCTGGTCAGGGCAGTGTACATGACGAGGTACCGGGCGAAGAGGAGGTGGAGGATGAGGAGGATGATGGGGATGAGTATATTTTTAATGAGGAAGCTTTCCCGGGGGCACGGGAAATTGGTGGCGTGGCAAGGCCGGGTTCTGGTTTTTTGAGGGACACAAGTGACGTAGATTTGCCTGCAACTGCCCCTCAACCAAGCACAACCGCAGATTTGACAATGGGAACTTTGGCCCACATGGCGGATTATGCCTTGCGTATCCTCAAAAGGGACACACGCATTACAAAAATGATGAACGATGACGATTACTGGTTGGCCTGCCTCCTTGATCCTCGCTATAAAGGCAAATTGCAAAATATTATGCCACATGAGAACTTGGAACTAATATTAGCAACAAAACAATCAACTCTTGTTGACCGTTTGCTTCTGGCATTCCCTGCACACAGCGCCCGTGATCGTTCTCACACGAGCTCCAGGGGCCAGCAGACCAGAGGTGTTAGAGGGGCAGAAATCAGAAGTGGCGTTGGCCAGAGGGGTTTTCTGACCAGGTTGTGGAGTGATTTTTCTATGACCGCAGACAGGACAGGTACTGCAGCATCAATTCAAAGTGACAGGAGACAACATTTGTCCAGTATGGTTACAAACTATTTTTCATCCCTTATCGACGTTCTCCCTCAACCGTCATTCCCATTTGATTACTGGGCATCCAAATTAGACACCTGGCCAGAATTGGCAGAATATGCATTGCAGGAGCTTGCTTGCCCGGCAGCTAGTGTCCTATCAGAAAGAGTATTCAGTGCTGCAGGTTCAATACTAACAGAAAAAAGGACTCGTCTGGCTACCCAAAATGTAGATGATCTAACCTTCATTAAAATGAACCACAACTGGATTTCAAAATCTTTTGCCCCACCCTGCCCGGCTGACACCTAGCTTTCCTATGAAAAGGTCTTGCCTGTGGACTATTCTGAATGACTTTTCCAATCTCGTAATTTTCTTCACCTGATTGTCCAGCATACGACATGTTTCCACCTCACGAAATGGCCAAACTCCCCACACGGGGCCGTGCTATCGCCACTTTGCGCTTGGACCCTTGAGAGTGCTGTTTGTCTGAAGAGGTGGGTGTGGCCGCTTTTGGTCGACGGCACTGCCACTGGGTCCCTCATAGTACAATAAAGTGTCTCTGGCGGTGGTGGTGCGCACCCAACGTCAGACACACCGTTGTAATATGAGGGGCCCTGTGCCTGTACCGCCGGCCACAAGACAGTTCCCCCCCCCAGCTCAAACAGTGCTCTACCACTAGCAAAATTATCTCTCACAGCTTCACCAATGTGTAGTCTAGGCGCTGACATCCTTCAATGCCTGGCACTGACAATACCATTGTTTTGACATTTTTGTTATGTTAGGCCTTCGAAGCCTGTCTGCGGTCCCTTCTTTCTACAACTACTACACTGACCAGGCCACTGCTGGCCGTGTTACCCTGGAACCAATTTAAAAGTGCCTACAGTCAGCCCAATTTTGTTATGTTAGGCCTTCGAAGCCTGTCTGCGGTCACTCCTTCCACTAGACTTCCACTGACCAGACCACTGCTGCCCGTGTACCCCTGCAACCAATTTAAAAGTGCCTACAGCCAGCCCAAGTTTGTTATGTTAGGCCTTGGAAGCCTGTCTGCGGTCACTCCTTCCACTAGACTTCCACTGACCAGACCACTGCTGCCCGTGTACCCCTGGAACCAATTTAAAAGTGCCTACAGCCAGCCCAAGTTTGTTATGTTAGGCCTTGGAAGCCTGTCTGCGGTCACTCCTTCCACTAGACTTCCACTGACCAGACCACTGCTGCCCGTGTACCCCTGGAACCAATTTAAAAGTGCCTACAGCCAGCCCAAGTTTGTTATGTTAGGCCTTGGAAGCCTGTCTGCGGTCACTCCTTCCACTAGACTTCCACTGACCAGACCACTGCTGCCCGTGTACCCCTGGAACCAATTTAAAAGTGCCTACAGCCAGCCCAAGTTTGTTATGTTAGGCCTTGGAAGCCTGTCTGCGGTCACTCCTTCCACTAGACTTCCACAGACCAGACCACTGCTGCCCGTGTACCCCTGGAACCAATTTAAAAGTGCCTACAGCCAGCCCAAGTTTGTTATGTTAGGCCTTGGAAGCCTGTCTGCGGTCACTCCTTCCACTAGACTTCCACTGACCAGACCACTGCTGCCCGTGTACCCCTGGAACCAATTTAAAAGTGCCTACAGCCAGCCCAAGTTTGTTATGTTAGGCCTTGGAAGCCTGTCTGCGGTCACTCCTTCCACTAGACTTCCACTGACCAGACCACTGCTGCCCGTGTACCCCTGGAACCAATTTAAAAGTGCCTACAGCCAGCCCAAGTTTGTTATGTTAGGCCTTGGAAGCCTGTCTGCGGTCACTCCTTCCACTAGACTTCCACTGACCAGACCACTGCTGCCCGTGTACCCCTGGAACCAATTTAAAAGTGCCTACAGCCAGCCCAAGTTTGTTATGTTAGGCCTTCGAAGCCTGTCTGCGGTCACTCCTTCCACTAGACTTCCACAGACCAGACCACTGCTGCCCGTGTACCCCTGGAACCAATTTAAAAGTGCCTACAGCCAGCCCAAGTTTGTTATGTTAGGCCTTGGAAGCCTGTCTGCGGTCACTCCTTCCACTAGACTTCCACTGACCAGACCACTGCTGCCCGTGTACCCCTGGAACCAATTTAAAAGTGCCTACAGCCAGCCCAAGTTTGTTATGTTAGGCCTTGGAAGCCTGTCTGCGGTCACTCCTTCCACTAGACTTCCACTGACCATACACTGCTGCCCATGTACCCCTGGAACAAATTTAAAAGTGCCTACAGCCAGCCCAAGTTTGTTATGTTAGGCCTTCGAAGCCTGTCTGCGTCCCGTTCTTTCAACTACAACTACACTGACCAGGCCACTGATGGCCGTGTTCCCCTGGAACCAATTTTAACTTGCCTACAGCCAGCCCAATGTTAGGCCTTTGATGCCTGTCTGCCGTCACTCCTTCCACTAGGCCTCCACTGACCTGTCTATTGCTGCCCGTGTACCCCTTGAACCAACATCATTAAATATAAAAAAAATTAATTTGATTATAAAAAATAAGATCGTGTTGAGATCTCAAATGCAGACATTTTAACAATCAAAACAAACACACAACAAATATCTGGAACTGTACTACAAAGGTCCAACAGCTACAATTTCTTTCTCCTGCAAGAAGTTAACTGAAAGTTTTTTGGAGTTGTTAACACAGATATGGCATCCACCGAGTGTTGTCCTGTCGCGTCTCCTTTAAATTATTTCCAATAAGATGTTAAACTATTAATTTAATAAAATCAATAATTAAAAAAATAATTGAGTAAGTCAAAAGCACATTGCAAATAAACATTAATTACAAATCAAGAAGCATGGCGCGTCCGAGGGTGAGTAGATACCGAATAAGAATATAATCACCCTCGGACGCGCAATGCTTATTTACAACAGCCTTCCTTCCTAAGAATCAGCCCTTCCGTGGTGTAGAGAGAGGTTGTGTTACACTCCAAGGTGTTCCCCAGGTTGCCTTTCCTGAGCTTCGATCTTCCGGCTCTCGTTTAGTAGCTGTTGGAAACTACGCTGCATTAGGCCTACTAATTGTGTATGGGTGAAACAGTGGCGCATCTGCGGTCCCTCCTTCCACTAGGCCTCCACTGACCTGTCTACTGCGGCCCGTGTACCCCTTGAACCAACATCATTAAATATAAAAAAAATTAATTTGATTATAAAAAATAAGATCGTGTTGAGATCTCAAATGCAGACATTTTAACAATCAAAACAAACACACAACAAATATCTGGAACTGTACTACAAAGGTCCAACAGCTACAATTTCTTTCTCCTGCAAGAAGTTAACTGAAAGTTTTTTGGAGTTGTTAACACAGATATGGCATCCACCGAGTGTTGTCCTGTCGCGTCTCCTTTAAATTATTTCCAATAAGATGTTAAACTATTAATTTAATAAAATCAATAATTAAAAAAATAATTGAGTAAGTCAAAAGCACATTGCAAATAAACATTAATTACAAATCAAGAAGCATGGCGCGTCCGAGGGTGAGTAGATACCGAATAAGAATATAATCACCCTCGGACGCGCAATGCTTATTTACAACAGCCTTCCTTCCTAAGAATCAGCCCTTTCGTGGTGTAGAGAGAGGTTGTGTTACACTCCAAGGTGTTCCCCGGGTTGCCTTTCATGAGCTTCGATCTTCCGGCTCTCGTTTAGTAGTTGGTGGAAAAGTACACAGCATTAGGCCTAAAAAATGGGTATGGGGTGGAGAGAGATGGTGTGTTACACTCCAAGGTGTTCCCCAGGTTGCCTTTCCTGAGCTTCGATCTTCATGCTCTCGTTTAGTAGGTGTCGGAAAGTAGGCTGCATTAGGCCTACAAATTGGGTATGGGGTGGAGAGAGATGGTGTGTTACACTCCAAGGTGTTCCCCAGGTTTCCTTGCCATTGCTTCGGTCTTCCGACTCTCGTTTAGTAGTTGTAGAAAAGTACACAGCATTAGGCCTACAAAATGGGTATGGGGTGGAGAGAGATGGTGTGTTACACTCCAAGGTGTTCCCCAGGTTGCCTTTCCTGAGCTTCGATCTTCATGCTCTCGTTTAGTAGGTGTCGGAAAGTAGGCTGCATTAGGCCTAAAAAATGGGGAATGGGGTGGAGAGAGATGGTGTGTTACACTCCAAGGTGTTCCCCAGGTTTCCTTGCCATTGCTTCGGTCTTCCGACTCTCGTTTAGTAGTTGTAGAAAAGTACACTGCATTAGGCCTAAAAAATGGGTATGGGGTGGAGAGAGATGGTGTGTTACACTCCAAGGTGTTCCCCAGGTTGCCTTTCCTGAGCTTCGATCTTCATGCTCTCGTTTAGTAGGTGTCGGAAAGTAGGCTGCATTAGGCCTACAAATTGGGTATGGGGTGGAGAGAGATGGTGTGTTACACTCCAAGGTGTTCCCCAGGTTTCCTTGCCATTGCTTCGGTCTTCCGACTCTCGTTTAGTAGTTGTAGAAAAGTACACAGCATTAGGCCTACAAAATGGGTATGGGGTGGAGAGAGATGGTGTGTTACACTCCAAGGTGTTCCCCAGGTTGCCTTTCCTGAGCTTCTATCTTCAGGCTCTCATTAAATTGTGGTTAAATGGAACAACTGCATTTGGCGTACTAGTTGGTTTGGGGCCTACTATCGGTGTCTGCCACTCCTTGCTGTTCTCCTGGTTTCCTGTCCTGAAATACCATTTTCAGCCTCTCGTTAAGTAGTTGTTAATGTTAGACTGCATTTGGCCTACTAGTTGGGTTGGGGCCTACTATCGGTGTCTGCCACTCCTTGCTGTTCTCCTCCACTGAACAAAGCTGTGCCGCCTGTTTACTACGGTTGCCAATTTTGAACTGCATTTCGACTACTTACTGATTTGGCCCTACTCTCTGTGTCAGCCTCTCATTCCAGTTGTCCTCCACTGCAATGCCCCCTGGTTATTCCTGTGTTACCAATTTTGAACTGCATTTAGCCCACTTTCTTCTTTGGGCCTATATCTGTGTTTCCACTTCATCGTGCCCATTGCCCAGCCAGTGATAGATGAGTCTGCTGGTACATTGACCCATAACGCAACATTCCCCGTGCACGCTACACAACAACATTGTGACCCTGCTGAAAGTCAGGTTGCTCTTCCCGCATACCATACCACCTTACACGGGGACAAAGAGGAAGGTGCAGATGAAAGTGCAGGTTCCTTCATCAGGTGGGGGGAGGAATACTAGTTGGCGACGTCACTGGCACAGGGCCTCTCATAGTACGCAAAAGTGTTGCTGCCGGTGGGAGGCGCCCCCGCCGTGCAAACACACCGCTGTACTTTGAGGGGCCCTGTGCCAGTGCCAATGCCAACGAGTGGGCCCCCCCTGCTTGCTCAGGTTCACAGCACTTGCAAAGTTGAAATACTTACCTCTCCCTGCTCCACTGCCGTGACGTGGTCCAGATTTCCTGGGCCCACTAATTACTTGAACCAGCCCTACCCCCCACAACTTTAGCCAAATGACCCCCAATTTCAAATGCCTTCCAATTATTATAAGGTAAATTACGCTTGACAAGCTTCATTAAGAAGAATGGATGGTTTTGACATTAAAATGGGCACTCTAGGTGTTTTCCTGGCCCCCACTCACTGCCGACTATGCTGCCCCATTGACTTGCATTGGGTTTCGTGTTTCGGTCGATCCCGACTTTACGTCATAATCGGCCGATTTCACTCGACCCGACTTTGGACATAGTCGGGTTTCGCAAAACCCGGCTCGACTCTAAAAAGGTCAAGGTCGCTCAACTCTAGTAAGCAGTGTCTGTGTACAGGTAATACAGTGATCACTGGTGACATTGTACACAGGACCTCTGTATATAGTATACAGTGTATAGTGTCAGTGTATAGGTAACACTGACTCACCAGTGACGTCTCTAGGTGAAGTCCTTCATCTTTCATCCAGCACAGACCGCCATCACTTCATCCAGCCAGGACTCGTCTCTGCAGGAAATAAAACAGTTATGTCGAGTTCCGCTTGTAGAACACATTACTTAATTTTCCCAACTTCTACATTACACCACATGAAGAAGGCAACATAGTATCACTCTACACAGTAACAGGACCTCCTCTGTTATGATAGGCAATTCAGTATCACAATGGACATAGCGGTCAGAGCACATACAATGATCTGACAAAAACCCAAAATTATAGAACGAGCTCTGAGACGTGGGAACTCTGCAGACCGCAATCCCTAATCCTCTCCAAACAACACTAGAGGCAGCCGTGGATTGCGCCTAACTCTGCCTATGCAACTCGACACAGCCTGAGAAACTAACTAGCCTGAAGATAGAAAATAAGCCTACCTTGCCTCAGAGAACTACCCCAAAGGAAAAGGCAGCCCCCACATATAATGACTGTGAGTTAAGAAGAAAAGACAAACGTAGGGATGAAATAGATTCAGCAAAGTGAGGCCCGACTTTCTTAACAGAGCGAGGATAGGAAAGATAACTTTGCAGTCTACACAAAACCCTAAAGAAAACCACGCAAAGGGGGCAAAAAGACTCTCCGTACCGAACTAACGGCACGGAGGTACACCCTTTGCGTCCCAGAGCTTCCAGCAAAACAATTAGACAAGCTGGACAGAAAAAATAGCAAACAAATAGCAAAGAAGAACTTAGCTATGCAGAGCAGCAGGCCACAGGAATGATCCAGGGAAAAACAAGTCCAACACTGGAACATTGACAGGAAGCATGGATCAAAGCATTAGGTGGAGTTAAGTAGAGAAGCACCTAACGACCTCACCAGATCACCTGAGGGAGGAAACTCAGAAGCCGCAGTACCACTTTCCTCCACAAACGGAAGCTCCCAGAGAGAATCAGCCGAAGTACCACTTGTGACCACAGGAGGGAGCTCTGCCACAGAATTCACAACAGTACCCCCCCTTGAGGAGGGGTCACTAAACCCTCACCAGAGCCCCGAGGCTGACCAGGATGAGCCACATGAAAGGCACGAACAAGATCGGGAGCATGGACATCAGAGGCAAAAACCCAGGAATTATCTTCCTGAGCATAACCCTTCCATTTAACCAGATACTGGAGTTTCCGTCTTGAAACACGAGAATCCAAAATCTTCTCCACAATATACTCCAATTCCCCCTCCACCAAAACCGGGGCAGGAGGGTCAACAGAAGGAACCATAGGTGCCACGTATCTCCACAACAATGACCTATGGAATACGTTATGTATGGAAAAAGAATATGGGAGGGTCAGACGAGAAGACACAGGATTAAGAACCTCAGAAATCCTATACGGATCAATAAAACGAGGTTTAAACTTAGGAGAGGAAACCTTCATAGGAATATGACGAGAAGATAACCAAACCAGATCCCCAACACGAAGTCGGGGACCCACACGGCGTCTGCGATTAGCGAAACGTTGAGCCTTCTCCTGGGACAAGGTCAAATTGTCCACTACATGAGTCCAAATCTGCTGCAACCTGTCCACCACAGTATCCACACCAGGACAGTCAGAAGACTCAACCTGTCCTGAAGAGAAACGAGGATGGAACCCAGAATTGCAGAAAAATGGCGAAACCAAGGTAGCCGAGCTGGCCCGATTATTAAGGGCGAACTCAGCCAAAGGCAAAAAGGACACCCAGTCATCCTGATCGGCAGAAACAAAGCATCTCAGATAGGTTTCCAAGGTCTGATTGGTTCGTTCGGTCTGGCCATTAGTCTGAGGATGGAAAGCCGAGGAAAAAGACAAGTCAATGCCCATCCTACCACAAAAGGCTCGCCAAAACCTCGAAACAAATTGGGAACCTCTGTCAGAAACGATATTCTCTGGAATGCCATGCAAACGAACCACATGCTGGAAGAACAATGGCACCAAATCAGAGGAGGAAGGCAATTTAGACAAGGGTACCAGATGGACCATCTTAGAAAAGCGATCACAGACCACCCAAATGACTGACATCTTTTGAGAAACGGGAAGATCTGAAATAAAATCCATAGAGATATATGTCCAAGGCCTCTTCGGGACCAGCAAGGGCAAAAGCAACCCACTGGCACGAGAACAGCAGGGCTTAGCCCGAGCACAAATCCCACAGGACTGCACAAAAGTACGCACATCCCGCGACAGAGATGGCCACCAAAAGGATCTAGCCACTAACTCTCTGGTACCAAAGATTCTAGGATGACCAGCCAACACCGAACAATGAACCTCAGAGATAACTTTATTCATCCACCTATCCGGGACAGTTTCTCCGCTGGACAACGATCAGGTTTATTAGCCTGAAATTTTTGCAGCACCCGCCGCAAATCAGGGGAGATGGCAGACACAATTACTCCTTCCTTGAGGATACCTGCCGGCTCAGATATACCCGGAGAGTCGGGCACAAAACTCCTAGACAGAGCATCCGCCTTCACATTTTTAGAGCCCGGAAGGTACGAAATCACAAAGTCAAAACGGGCAAAAAGCAGCGACCAACGAGCCTGTCTAGGATACAAACGCTTAGCAGACTCGAGATAAGTCAGGTTCTTATGATCAGTCAATACCACCACGCGATGCTTAGCTCCTTCAAGCCAATGACGCCACTCCTCGAATGCCCACTTCATGGCCAGCAACTCTCGGTTGCCCACATCATAATTTCGCTCAGCAGGCGAAAACTTCCTGGAAAAAAAAGCGCATGGTTTCATCACTGAGCAATCAGAACCTTTCTGCGACAAAACAGCCCCTGCTCCAATCTCAGAAGCATCAACCTCGACCTGGAACGGAAGAGAAACATCTGGTTGACACAACACAGGGGCAGAAGAAAAACGACGCTTCAACTCTTGAAAAGCTTCCACAGCAGCAGAAGACCAATTGACCAAATCAGCACCCTTCTTGGTCAAATCGGTCAATGGTTTGGCAATACTAGAAAAATTGCAGATGAAGCGACGATAAAAATTAGCAAAGCCCAGGAACTTTTGTAGACTTTTCAGAGATGTCGGCTGAGTCCAATCATGGATGGCTTGGACCTTAACCGGATCCATCTCGATAGTAGAAGGGGAAAAGATGAACCCCAAAAATGAAACCTTCTGCACACCAAAGAGACACTTTGATCCCTTCACAAACAAAGAATTAGCACGCAGGACATGAAAAACCGTTCTGACCTGCTTCACATGAGACTCCCAATCATCCGAGAAGATCAAAATGTCATCCAAGTACACAATCAGGAATTCATCCAGGTACTCTCGGAAGATGTCATGCATAAAGGACAGAAACACTGATGGAGCATTGGCAAGTCCGAATGGCATCACTAGATACTCAAAATGACCATCGGGCGTATTAAATGCAGTTTTCCATTCATCGCCTCGCCTGATTCGCACCAGATTATACGCACCACGAAGATCTATCTTGGTGAACCAACTAGCCCCCTTAATCCGAGCAAACAAATCAGATAACAATGGCAAGGGGTACTGAAATTTAACAGTGATCTTATTAAGAAGGCGGTAATCTATACAAGGTCTCAGCGAACCATCCTTCTTGGCTACAAAAAAGAACCCTGCTCCTAATGGCGACGATGACGGGCGAATATGCCCCTTCTCCAGGGATTCTTTCACATAACTGCGCATAGCGGTATGCTCAGGCACGGATAAATTAAAGAGTCGACCTTTTGGGAATTTACTACCAGGAATCAAATTGATAGCACAATCACAATCCCTATGCGGAGGTAGGGCATCGGACTTGGGCTCATCAAATACATCCCGGTAATCAGACAAGAACTCTGGAACCTCAGAAGGGGTGGATGACGAAATTGACAAAAATGGAACATCACCATGTACCCCCTTACAACCCCAGCTGGACACCGACATGGATTTCCAATCCAATACTGGATTATGGGCTTGTAGCCATGGCAACCCCAACACGACCACATCATGCAGATTATGCAACACCAGAAAGCGAATAACCTCCTGATGTGCAGGAGCCATGCACATGGTCAGCTGGGTCCAGTATTGAGGCTTATTCTTGGCCAAAGGCGTAGCATCAATTCCTCTCAATGGAATAGGACACTGCAAGGGCTCCAAGAAAAACCCACAACGCTTAGCATATTCCAAGTCCATCAAATTCAGGGCAGCGCCTGAATCCACAAACACCATGACAGAATACGATGACAAAGAGCAGATCAAGGTAACGGACAGAAGAAATTTTGACTGTACTGTACCAATGGTGGCACACCTAGCGAACCGCTTAGTGCGCTTAGGACAATCAGAGATAGCATGAGTGGAATCACCACAGTAGAAACACAGCCCATTCAGACGTCTGTGTTCTTGCCGTTCAACTCTGGTCATAGTCCTATCGCACTGCATAGGCTCAGGTTTAATCTCAGGTAATACCGCCAAATGGTGCACAGATTTACGCTCACGCAAGCATCAACCGATCTGAATGGCCAAAGACATAGACTCATTCAAACCAGCAGGCATAGGAAATCCCACCATGACATCCTTAAGGGCTTCAGAGAGACCCTTTCTGAATATAGCTGCCAGCGCAGATTCATTCCATTGAGTGAGCACGGACCACTTTCTAAATTTCTGGCAATATACCTCTATCTCATCCTGAGCCTGACAAAGAGCCAGCAAATTTTTCTCTGCCTGATCCACTGAATTAGGCTCATCGTAAAGCAATCCAAGCGCCAGGAAAAACGCATCGATATTACTTAATGCAGGATCTTCTGACGCAAGAGAAAATGCCCAGTCCTGAGGGTCACCACGCAAAAAAGAAATGACGATCCTAACCTGTTGAACTGGGTCACCAGAGGAGCGAGGTTTCAAAGCCAGAAATAGTTTACAGTTATTTTTGAAACTCAGAAATTTAGTTCTATCTCCAAAAAACAAATCTGGAATAGGAATTCTCGGTTCTAACAAAGAATTCTGAACCACAAAATCTTGAATATTTTGAACTCTTGCCGTGAGCTGATCCACACATGAAGACAGACCTTTAATGTCCATTGCTACACCTGTGTCCTGAACCACCCAAATGTCTAGGGGAAAAAAAAGGCAAAACACAGTGCAAAGAAAAAAAAAATGGTCTCAGAACTTCTTTTTTCCCTCTATTGAGAATCATTAGCACTTTTGGCTTCCTGTACTGTTATGATAGGCAATTCAGTATCACAATGGACATAGCGGTCAGAGCACATACAATGATCTGACAATAACCCAAAATAATAGAACGAGCTCTGAGACGTGGGAACTCTGCAGACCGCAATCCCTAATCCTCTCCAAACAACACTAGAGGCAGCCGTGGATTGCGCCTAACTCTGCCTATGCAACTCGACACAGCCTGAGAAACTAACTAGCCTGAAGATAGAAAATAAGCCTACCTTGCCTCAGAGAAATACCCCAAAGGAAAAGGCAGCCCCCACATATAATGACTGTGAGTTAAGAAGAAAAGACAAACGTAGGGATGAAATAGATTCAGCAAAGTGAGGCCCGACTTTCTTAACAGAGCGAGGATAGGAAAGATAACTTTGCAGTCTACACAAAACCCTAAAGAAAACCACGCAAAGGGGGCAAAAAGACCCTCCGTACCGAACTAACGGCATGGAGGTACACCCTTTGCGTCCCAGAGCTTCCAGCAAAACAATTAGACAAGCTGGACAGAAAAAATAGCAAACAAATAGCAAAGAAGAACTTAGCTTTGCAGAGCAGCAGGCCACAGGAATGATCCAGGGAAAAACAAGTCCAACACTGGAACATTGACAGGAAGCATGGATCAAAGCATTAGGTGGAGTTAAGTAGAGAAGCACCTAACGACCTCACCAGATCACCTGAGGGAGGAAACTCAGAAGCCGCAGTACCACTTTCCTCCACAAACGGAAGCTCCCAGAGAGAATCAGCCGAAGTACCACTTGTGACCACAGGAGGGAGCTCTGCCACAGAATTCACAACACTCCCCCCCATTTAAAACAGTATACTCAAAAAATAAAATAAATACATCACTGCAATAATAATATCCCTTAATTAACCCCTATGGTAATATTCGCCATCCTAGCCCCCGTGTGTCTCATTCCAGGCTCCAGCCATATGTTCTCCCATCCTGCCCTCATGGGTATCCATTCTGCCCCATATGATCTCCCCATCCTGCCCCATCTGTCTCCATCGCATCCATCCTGCCCCATCTGTCTCCAATCTTGCCCCATCTGTCTCCATTCTGCCCCATCTGTTTCCAATCCTGCCCCATCTGTGTCCAATCCTGCCCCATCTGTGTCCAGCACTCTGCCCAGTCTGTGTGCAATCCTGCCCCATCTGTGTCCAGCACTCTGCCCAGTCTGTGTGCAATCCTGCCCCATCTGTGTCCAGCACTCTGCCCCATCTGTTTCCAATCCTGCCTCATCTCTGTCCAGCACTCTGCCCCATCTCTGTCCAGCACTCTGCCCCATCTCTGTCCAGCACTCTGCCCCATCTCTGTCCAGCACTCTGCCCCATCTCTGTCCAGCACTCTGCCCCATCTCTGTCCAGCACTCTGCCCCATCTCTGTCCAGCACTCTGCCCCATCTCTGTCCTGCACTCTGCCCCATCTCTGTCCTGCACTCTGCCCCATCAGTGTCCAGCACTCTGCCCCATCTCTGTCCTGCACTCTGCCCCATCTCTGTCCAGCACTCTGCCCCATCTCTGTCCAGCACTCTGCCCCATCTCTGTCCAGCACTCTGCCCCATCTCTGTCCAGCACTCTGCCCCATCTCTGTCCAGCACTCTGCCCCATCTCTGTCCAGCACTCTGCCCCATCTCTGTCCAGCACTCTGCCCAGCACTCTGCTCCCCCGTGTCCAGCTTTACTGCCCCCCGGCCCCCACCCTGTGTCCAGCTTTACTGCCCCCCGGCCCCCACCCTGTGTCCAGCTTTACTGCCCCTGGGCCCCCACCCTGTGTCCAGCTTTACTGCCCCCGAGCCCCCACCCTGTGTCCAGCTTTACTGCCCCCCGGCCCCCACCCTGTGTCCAGCTTTACTGCCCTGGGCCCCCACCCTGTGTCCAGCTTTACTGCCCCCCGGCCCCACCCTGTGTCCAGCTTTACTGCCCTGGGACCCCCCCCCCCCCCGCATCGCTGCTCTCAAAAAAACAAAAAAGTTCTACTTACCTGCCGCGCTCCTCTCTCCACGCAGCTGCACCGTGCACTCGCCGGCGACTGACAATGACGTCAGACGCCGGCGACCTGCACACTGCGGCTGGCGGCTGTTAACTATTGACATGCGGGCGCGGGCCCGCACGTCAATAGCGTACAGCTGTAGCGCCGGCCGCCGCTAAGGGCCCGGTTCAGCCTGCGGCTGCCGGTAGGGGCCCCCTCTGCTCACCGGGCCCCATACGCCAGTCACAGCAGTAGTGCCCTGATGGCGGCCCTGTTCACAACAGTACCCCCCCTTGAGGAGGGGTCACCGAACCCTCACCAGAGCCCCCAGGCCGATCAGGACGAGCCAAGTGAAAAGCACGAACCAAATCGGTAGCATGGACATCGGAGGCAACAACCCAAGAATTATCCTCCTGGCCATAACCCTTCCACTTGACAAGATACTGGAGCCTCCGCCTCGAAAAACGGGAATCCAAAATCTTCTCAACCTCATATTCCAACTCTCCCTCAACCAACACCGGGGCAGGAGGGTCAACCGAGGGAACAACGGGCACCACATATCTCCGCAACAAAGATCTATGGAAAACATTATGAATGGCAAAAGAGGCTGGAAGAGCCAAATGAAAAGAGACCGGATTAATAATTTCAGAAATTTTATAAGGACCAATAAACCGAGGCTTAAACTTAGGAGAAGAAACCTTCATAGGAACATGACGAGAAGACAACCAAACCAAATCCCCCACACGAAGCCGGGGACCAACACGCCGACGGCGGTTAGCAAAACATTGAGCCCTTTCCTGAGACAACGTCAATTTGTCCACCACATGAGTCCAAATCTGCTGCAGCCTGTCCACCACAGAATCAACACCAGGACAATCAGAAGGCTCAACCTGCCCAGAAGAAAAACGAGGATGAAAACCAAAATTACAAAAGAAAGGTGAAACCAAAGTAGCCGAACTAGCCTGATTATTAAGGGCAAACTCGGCCAACGGCAAGAAAGACACCCAATCATCCTGATCAGCAGACACAAAGCATCTCAAATAGGTCTCCAAGGTCTGATTAGTTTGCTCAGTTTGGCCATTAGTCTGAGGATGAAACGCCGAAGAAAAAGACAAATCAATGCCCATCCTGTTGTGAATTCTGTTGTCAAGCTCCCTCCTGTGGTCATGAATGGTACTTCGGCTGGTTCTGTCCATGGGCTTCCTCTGGTGGTTGTGAGTGGGGCTGCGGCTTCTGAGTTTCCTTCCACAGGTGACGAGGTTAATTCGTTAGCTGGCTGCTCTATTTAACTCCACTTAGATCATTGCTCCATGCCACCTGTCAATGTTCCAGTATTGGTCTAGTTCGCTCCTGGATCGTTCTTGTGACCTGTCTTCCCAGCAGAAGCTAAGTTCCTGCTTGTTTTTCTCTTGTTTGCTATTTTTCTGTCCAGCTTGCTATTTTGATTTTTGCCTTGCTTGCTGGAAGCTCTGGGATGCCGAGGGGCGCCTCCTCACCGTGAGTCGGTGCGGAGGGTCATTTTGCGCCCTCTGCGTGGTCTTTTTGTAGTTTTTGTGCTGACCGCAAAGTTACCTTTCCTATCCTCTGTCTGTTCAGTAAGTCAGGCCTCTCTTTGCTAAATCTATTTCATCTCTGTGTTTGTAATTTTCATCTTAACTCACAGTCATTATATGTGGGGGGCTGCCTTTTCCTTTGGGGAATTTCTCTGAGGCAAGGTAGGCTTTATTTTTCTATCTTTAGGGCTAGCTAGTTCCTTAGGCTGTGACGAGTTGCATAGGGAGCGTTAGGAGCAATCCACGGCTATTTCTAGTGTGTGTGATAGGATTAGGGATTGCGGTCAGCAGAGTTCCCACGTCCCAGAGCTTGTCCTGTATTATTAGTAACTATCAAGTCATTCCGTGTGCTCTTAACCACCAGGTCGATTGTTGTCCTAACCACCAGGTCATAACAGTACAGGTGGCCCAAAGTATTAATGCATCTCAATAGAGGGATAAGAGAAATTCTGAGACCATTTTTTTTCTTTGCAGTGTGTTTTGTCTCTCTTTTCCCCTTTACCTCTGGGTGGTTCAGGATACAGGTGTAGATATGGACATTGAAGGTCTGTCCTCTTGTATGGATAATCTCACTGCAAGGGTACAAAACATTCAAGATTTTGTGGTTCAGAATCCGATGTCAGAGCCTAGGATTCCAATTCCTGATTTGTTTTTTGGGGATAGATCTAAGTTTCTGAATTTCAAAAATAATTGTAAATTGTTTCTTGCTTTGAAACCTCGCTCCTCAGGTGACCCTGTTCAACAAGTGAAAATCATTATTTCTTTGTTACGTGGCGACCCTCAAGACTGGGCATTTTCCCTTGCGCCAGGAGATCCGGCATTGCGTGATGTTGATGCTTTTTTTCTGGCGCTTGGATTGCTTTATGATGAACCAAATTCAGTGGATCAGGCAAAGAAAATTTTGCTGGCTCCGTGTCAGGGTCAGGATGAGGTAGAGATATATTGCCAGAAGTTTAGGAAGTGGTCTGTACTCACTCAGTGGAATGAATGTGCCCTGGCAGCAATTTTCAGAAAGGGTCTCTCTGAAACCCTTAAGGATGTCATGGTGGGATTTCCCATGCCTGCTGGTCTGAATGAGTCTATGTCTTCGGCCATTCAGATCGATCGACGCTTGCGTGAGCGTAAAGCTGTGCACCATTTGGCGGTATTATCTGAGCATAGACCTGAGCCTACGCAATGTGATAGGACTTTGACCAGAGCTGAACGGCAAGAACACAGACGTCGGAATGGGCTGTGTTTTTACTGTGGTGATTCCACTCATGCTATCTCCGATTGTCCTAAGCGCACTAAGCGTTTCGCTAGGTCTGCCACCATTGGTACGGTACAGTCGAAATTTCTTTTGTCCGTTACTCTGATTTGCTCTTTGTCATCCTATTCTGATATGGCATTTGTGGATTCAGGCGCTGCCCTGAATTTGATGGACTTGGAGTTTGCTAGGCGCTGTGGTTTTTTCTTGGAGCCCTTGCAGTATCCTATTCCATTGAGAGGAATTGATGCTACGCCTTTGGCCAAGAATAAGCCTCAGTGCTGGACCCAATTGACCATGTGCATGGCTCCTGCACATCAGGAGGATATTCGCTTTTTGGTGTTGCATAATCTGCATGATGTGGTCGTTTTGGGGTTGCCATGGCTACAGGTCCATAATCCAGTATTGGATTGGAAATCTATGTCTGTGTCCAGCTGGGGTTGTCAGGGGGTACATGGTGATGTTCCATTTTTGTCTATTTCGTCATCCACCCCTTCTGAAGTCCCGGAGTTTTTGTCGGATTACCGGGATGTATTTGATGAGCCCAAATCCAGTGCCCTACCTCCTCATAGGGATTGCGATTGTGCTATTAATATGATTCCTGGTAGTAAGTTTCCTGAGGGCCGACTGTTCAATTTATCTGTGCCAGAACACGCTGCTATGCGGAGTTATATAAAGGAATCCTTGGAGAAGGGTCATATTCGCCCGTCGTCATCACCATTGGGAGCAGGTTCTTTTTTGTGGCCAAGAAGAATGGTTCTTTGAGACCTTGTATTGATTACCGCCTTCTTAATAAGATCACAGTAAAATTTCAGTACCCTTTGCCGCTGCTGTCTGATTTATTTGCTCAAATTAAGGGGGCTAGTTGGTTCACCAAGATAGATCTTCGTGGTGCGTATCATCTTGTGCGTATTAAACAGGGTGATGAATGGAAAACAGCATTTAATACGCCCGAGGGCCATTTTGAGTACCTGGTTATGCCATTCGGGCTTTCCAATGCTCCATCAGTATTTCAGTCCTTTATGCATGACATCTTCCGAGAGTACCTGGATAAATTCCTGATTGTATATTTGGATGATATTTTGGTCTTCTCGGATGATTGGGAGTCTCACGTGAAGCAGGTCAGAATGGTGTTCCAGGTCCTTCATGTGAATTCTTTGTTTGTGAAGGGGTCAAAGTGTCTCTTTGGAGTTCAGAAGGTTTCATTTTTGGGTTTCATTTTTTCCCCTTCTACTATCGAGATGGACCCTGTTAAAGTCCAGGCCATTTATGATTGGACTCAGCTGACATCTGTGAAGAGTCTGCAAAAGTTCCTGGGCTTTGCTAATTTTTATCATCGCTTCATCAGTAATTTTTCTAGTGTTGCTAAACCGTTGACTGATTTGACCAAGAAGGGTGCTGATGTGGTTAATTGGTCTTCTGCGGCTGTGGAAGCTTTTCAGGAGTTGAAGCGTCGTTTTTCTTCTGCCCCTGTGTTGTGCCAGCCAGATGTTTGGCTCCCGTTTCAGGTCGAGGTTGATGCTTCTGAGATTGGAGCAGGGACTGTTTTGTCGCAAAGAAGTTCTGATGGCTCGGTGATGAAACCATGTGCCTTCTTTTCTAGAAAGTTTTTGCCTGCTGAGCGCAATTATGATGTTGGCAATCGAGAGTTGTTGGCCATGAAGTGGGCATTCGAGGAGTGGCGTCATTGGCTTGAAGGAGCCAAGCATCGCGTGGTGGTCTTGACGGATCACAAGAATTTGACTTATCTCGAGTCTGCCAAACGGTTGAATCCTAGACAGGCTCGTTGGTAGCTATTTTTCTCCCGTTTTGATTTTGTGGTTTCATACCTTCCGGGCTCTAAGAATGTGAAGGCTGATGCACTGTCAAGGAGTTTTGTGCCCGACTCTCCGGGTGTTCCTGAGCCGGCGGGTATTCTCAGAGAGGGGGTAATTTTGTCTGCCATCTCCCCTTATTTGCGGCGGGTGCTGCAAAAATTTCAGGCTGATAGACCTGACGGTTGCCCAGCGGGGAAACTGTTTGTCCCTGATAAATGTACTAGTAGAATTATCTCTGAGGTTCATTGTTTGGTGTTGGCTGGTCATCCTGGAATCTTTGGTACCAGAGATTTGGTGGCTAGATCCTTTTGGTGGCCTTCTTTGTCACGGGATGTGCGTTCTTTTGTGCAGTCCTGTGGGACTTGTGCTCGGGCTAAGCCCTGCTGTTATCGTGCCAGTGGGTTGCTTTTGCCCTTGCCGGTCCCGAAGAGGCCCTGGACGCATATTTCTATGGATTTTATTTCGGATCTCCCTGTCTCTCAAAAGATGTCGGTCATTTGGGTGGTTTGTGATCGCTTCTCTAAGATGGTCCATTTTGTACCCTTGTCTAAATTGCCTTCCTCCTCTGATTTGGTGCCATTTTTTTTCCAGCATGTGGTTCGTTTACATGGCATTTCGGAGAACATCGTTTCGGACAGAGGTTCCCAGTTTGTTTCGAGGATTTGGCGATCCTTTTGTGCTAGGATGGGCATTGATTTGTCTTTTTCCTCGGCTTTCCATCCTCAGACAAATGGCCAAACCGAACGAACTAATCAGACTTTGGAAACATATCTGAGATGCTTTGTTTCTGCTGATCAGGATGATTGGGTGTCCTTTTTGCCTTTGGCTGAGTTCGCCCTTAATAATCGGGCCAGCTCGGCAACTTTGGTTTCGCCGTTTTTCTGCAATTCTGGTTTCCATCCTCGTTTCTCTTCAGGGCAGGTTGAGTCTTTGGACTGTCCTGGTGTAGATACTGTGGTGGATAGGTTGCAGCAGATTTGGACTCATGTGGTGGACAATTTGACATTGTCCCAGGAGAAGGTGCAACGTTTCGCTAACCGCCGGCGCTGTGTGGGTCCCCGACTTCGTGTTGGGGATTTGGTTTGGTTGTCGTCTCGTTATGTTCCTATGAAGGTTTCCTCTTCTAAGTTTAAGCCTCGTTTCATTGGTCCGTATAAGATTTCTGAGGTTCTCAATCCTGTGTCATTTCGTTTGACCCTTCCAGCTTCTTTTGCCATCCATAATGTATTCCATAGGTCGTTGTTGCGGAGATACGTGGCGCCTGTGGTTCCATCCGTTGATCCTCCTGCCCCGTTGTTGGTTGAGGGGGAGTTGGAGTATGTGGTGAAGATTTTGGATTCTCGTATTTCGAGACGGAAACTCCAGTACCTGGTCAAGTGGAAGGGTTATGGTCAGGAAGATAATTCCTGGGTCTTTGCCTCTGATGTTCATGCTGTCGATCTGGTTCGTGCCTTTCATTTGGCTCGTTCTGGTCGGCCTGGGGGCTCTGGTGAGGGTTCGGTGACCCCTCCTCAAGGGGGGGGTACTGTTGTGAATTCTGTTGTCAAGCTCCCTCCTGTGGTCATGAATGGTACTTCGGCTGGTTCTGTCCATGGGCTTCCTCTGGTGGTTGTGAGTGGGGATTGCGGCTTCTGAGTTTCCTTCCACAGGTGACGAGGTTAATTCATTAGCTGGCTGCTCTATTTAACTCCACTTAGATCATTGCTCCATGCCACCTGTCAATGTTCCAGTATTGGTCTAGTTTGCTCCTGGATCGTTCTTGTGACCTGTCTTCCCAGCAGAAGCTAAGTTCCTGCTTGTTTTTCTCTTGTTTGCTATTTTTCTGTCCAGCTTGCTATTTTGATTTTTGTCTTGCTTGCTGGAAGCTCTGGGATGCAGAGGGGCGCCTCCGCACCGTGAGTCGGTGCGGAGGGTCTTTTTGCGCCCTCTGCGTGGTCTTTTTGTAGTTTTTGTGCTGACCGCAAAGTTACCTTTCCTATCCTCTGTCTGTTCAGTAAGTCGGGCCTCTCTTTGCTAAATCTATTTCATCTCTATGTTTGTAATTTTCATCTTAACTCACAGTCATTATATGTGGGGGGCTGCCTTTTCCTTTGGGGAATTTCTCTGAGGCAAGGTAGGCTTTATTTTTCTAGCTTTAGGGCTAGCTAGTTCCTTAGGCTGTGACGAGTTGCATAGGGAGCGTTAGGAGCAATCCACGGCTATTTCTAGTGTGTGTGATAGGATTAGGGATTGCGGTCAGCAGAGTTCCCACGTCCCAGAGCTTGTCCTGTATTATTAGTAACTATCAGGTCATTCCGTGTGCTCTTAACCACCAGGTCCATTGTTGTCCTAACCACCAGGTCATAACACCATCCTAGCACAAAAGGCCCGCCAAAATCTAGAGACAAACTGAGAACCTCTGTCAGACACAATATTCTCCGGAATGCCATGCAAACGAACCACATGCTGAAAAAACAATGGAACCAGATCTGAGGAGGAAGGCAACTTAAGCAAAGGTACCAAATGGACCATTTTAGAGAACCGGTCACAAACAACCCAGATAACAGACATCTTCTGGGAAACAGGAAGATCCGAAATAAAATCCATGGAAATATGCGTCCAGGGCCTCTCAGGGACCGGCAAAGGCAAAAGCAACCCACTAGCGCGGGAACAGCAAGGCTTGGCCCGGGCGCAAGTCCCACAGGACTGCACAAAAGCACGCACATCGCGAGACAAGGAAGGCCACCAAAAGGACCTAGCAACCAAATCTCTGGTACCAAAAATCCCAGGATGACCAGCCAACACTGAACAATGAACCTCAGAAATCACCTTACTTGTCCATCTATCAGGAACAAACAGCTTCCCCACTGGACAGCGGTCAGGCCTATCAGCCTGAAATTCCTGAAGCACCCGGCGCAAATCAGGGGAGATAGCAGAAAGAATCATCCCCTCCTTAAGAATGCCAACCGACTCCAGGAGAATCAGGCGAAAAACTCCTAGAGAGCGCATCAGCCTTAACATTCTTAGATCCCGGAAGATACGAGACCACAAAATCAAAACGGGAGAAAAACAGGGACCATCGAGCCTGTCTAGGATTCAGCCGCTTGGCCGACTCGAGGTAAATCAGATTCTTATAATCGGTCGGGACCACAACACGGTGTTTAGCTCCCTCAAGCCAATGTCGCCACTCCTCAAACGCCCACTTCATAGCCAAAAACTCCCGATTGCCGACATCATAATTGCGTTCCGCAGGCGAAAACTTTCTGGAAAAAAAAGCACACGGTTTCATCAAAGAACCATCAGACTCCCTCTGAGACAAGACGGCCCTTGCCCCAATCTCAGAAGCGTCGACCTCAACCTGAAAAGGAAGAGAAACATACGGTTGACGCAACACAGGGGCAGAAGTAAATTGGCGTTTAAGCTCTTGAAAGGCCTCAACAGCCTCAGAGGACCGATTCGTCACATGAGCGCCTTTCTTCGTCAAATCAGTAAGGGGATTAACCACACTTGAAAAGTTGGCAATGAAACGGCGATAGAAATTAGCAAAGCCCAAAAATTTTTGAAGACCCTTCACAGATGTGGGTTGGATCCAGTCATGAATAGCTTGGACCTTAACAGGATCCATTTCTATAGACGAGGGAGAAAAAACAAACCCCAAAAAAGAGACCTTCTGAACTCCGAATAGGCACTTAGACCCCTTCACAAATAAAGCATTATCACGAAGGATCTGGAAAAGCATCCTGACCTGCTTCACATGAGACTCCCAATCATTGGAAAAAATCAAAATATCATCCAAATATACGACCATGAATTTATCAAGATAATTGCGGAAAATATCATGCATGAAAGACTGGAACACAGATGGAGCATTAGAGAGCCCAAATGGCATCACAAGGTATTCAAAATGGCCTTCGGGCGTATTAAATGCAGTTTTCCATTCATCACCCTGTTTAATACGAACAAGATTATATGCCCCTCGGAGGTCAATCTTAGTAAACCAACTAGCCCCCTTAATCTGAGCAAACAAATCAGAAAGCAAAGGCAAGGGGTATTGGAATTTGACCGTGATCTTATTAAGAAGACGATAATCAATACAGGGTCTCAAGGAGCCATCCTTCTTAGCAACAAAAAAGAAACCCGCTCCCAATGGTGACGAAGAGGGCCGAATATGCCCTTTCTCCAAAGATTCCTTAACATAGCTCCGCATGGCAGCATGATCTGGCACAGACAGATTGAAAAGTCGGCCCTTAGGGAACTTACAACCAGGAATCAAGTTAATAGCACAATCACAGTCCCTATGTGGAGGAAGGGAACTGGACTTGGGCTCATCAAATACATCCTGGAAATCCGACAAAAACTCAGGGACCTCAGAAGAGGGGGAAGAGGAAATTGATATCAAAGGAACGTCACTATGTACCCCTTGACAACCCCAACTAGTCACCGACATAGTTTTCCAATCCAGCACCGGATTATGTTCCTGTAACCATGGAAATCCCAGCACAACAACATCATGCAGGTTATGCAACACCAGAAAACGGCAATCTTCCTGATGTGCAGGAGCCATGTACATAGTCATCTGTGTCCAGTACTGAGGTTTATCCATAGCCAAGGGTGTAGCATCAATGCACCTCAAAGGAATAGGGCTCTGCA
Organism: Ranitomeya imitator; assembly: GCF_032444005.1. Lineage (NCBI taxonomy): Eukaryota > Metazoa > Chordata > Amphibia > Anura > Dendrobatidae > Ranitomeya > Ranitomeya imitator. The sequence continues at coordinate 117,599,397 of NC_091289.1, forward strand.
AAGGCTGCAAGGAAAAACCACAGCGCCTGGCGAATTCTAAGTCCATTAAGTTCAGGGCAGCGCCTGAATCCACAAATGCCATGACAGAAAAGGACGACAATGAGCAAATCAGGGTCACAGATAAGAGAAATTTAGGCTGTATAGTACTAATGGTAACAGACCTAGCGACTCTCTTAGTACGCCTAGGGCAATCAGAGATAACATGAGCCGAATCACCACAGTAAAAACACAGCCTATTCTGACGTCTGAATTCCTGCCGTTCTATTCTAGTCAAAATCCTATCACATTGCATAGGTTCAGGACTATGCTCAGAGGATACTGCCATATGGTGCACAGCTTTGCGCTCGCACAGACGCCGATCAATCTGAATGGCTAGAGACATAGATTCGTTCAAACCGGCAGGCGTAGGAAAGCTCACCATAACATCTTTAAGGGTTTCAGAAAGACCTTTTCTGAAAATAGCAGCCAGAGCCTCTTCATTCCATTTAGTGAGCACAGACCATTTTCTAAATTTCTGGCAGTATAATTCTGCCGCTTCCTGACCTTGACACAGGGCCAACAGTGTTTTCTCAGCATGCTCTACAGAGTTAGGTTCGTCCTACAATAATCCGAGCGCTTGAAAAAATGCGTCTACATTCAATAATGCCGGATCCCCTGTTTCAAGAGAAAAAGCCCAGTCTTGCAGATCACCACGCAGCAAGGATATGATGATTTTCACCTGCTGAATGGGATCACCTGAAGAACGGGGTTTCAAAGCAAAAGACAATTTGCAGTTATTTTTAAAGTTCAAAAACTTGGATCTGTCCCCAAAGAACAAATCCGGAGTAGGAATTCTGGGCTCTAAAGCCGGAGTCTGGACAACATAGTCCTGGATACTCTGTACTCTTGCAGCCAGTTGATCCACACGAGAAAACAAACCCTGAGCATCCATGCCAGAGCATATATCCAGCACCACCCAGATATCAAGAGGAAAAAAGAGGCAAACCAGAGCACAGAAAAAAAAATGGTTCAGAACTTTCTTTTCCTTCTTTTGAGATACATTTAATTCATTTTCGGCCACTTGAACTGTTATGATCTGGTGGTTTAGGAACAACATGAGACAAGCTCTGAAGGAGGTGGTATCTGTACTGACCGCAGACCCTGAACCTAGCAGTGCAACTAGAAATAGCCGTGGGGGTACCTGACGCTCCCTAGACCCCTCGGCACAGCCTAAGATCTAACTTCCCCTAAAGAAGGAAACAGGAAACCTATCTTGCCTCAGAGAAAATCCCCAAAGGAAAGATAGCCCCCCACAAATATTGACGGTGAGAGGTGGGGAAAATAACATACGCAGAGATTAAATCAGATTTTAGCATAGGAGGCCAGTGTAGCTAGATAGATATGACAGGAAAGGATACTGTGCGGTCAGTATAAAAACTACAAAAATCCACGTAGAGTTTACAAAATCTCCACACCTGACTAAAGGTGTGGAGGGTAAATCTGCTTCCCAGAGCTACCAGCTAACAGAAAAAATCCATAATGACAAGCTGGACAAAAATAGAATGCACAGAACAGTAAGTCCACAACATGTGGACTGAAATGAGCAAAGCCAGAACTTACCGTTGCACAACTGGTCAGGAAACCAGGAGAATCCAAGCAGAGATGTGAATCCAGCCAGAGAACATTGACAAGTTGCATAGGCTGAAGACTAGAGCCAGGTTAAATAGCAGAGCCAGGAGAGACGATTAGTGAAAGCAGCTGCTAAAGCTAAACCCAAGGAGCGGCAGTTCCCCTCAAAACCACCAGAGGGAGCCCAAGGGCAGAATTCACAAAATTGACATTTACAACCACCGGAGGGAGCCCAAGAACTTAATTCACAACAGGGGGGTTCTGTACCTGGATGCATGTTCTTTACTGCTGTTTTTGTTGCAGGTACTGGGCACATTTGCCGTATAACCAGTGCATCCACTCCCCTGGAGTGCTCCTTACCCCCCCCTTTTTTAGTTATTCCTGCTCAGCTGTCCTGTCTTCTCGGTGTCCGCTCTCGGCCCACTGAGCGTGCGCGGTGGGCCCGGGGCGGACATCTTGGGACAGTTGACTGAGACTTCCAGCTCTCTTATGCGCAAGCACCTGTCTTTGGGTTACATACTCAGGCGCTCTCCACCTTAATTTGCCCGCTCCTTGTGTGGTGCGCCATTTGGTGCCTGCGCACTTGCATTTGGGGGGTGGTCTGTGCCCGGCCCATTGCGCGTGCGTGGGTTCGCGCATGCGCGGTGGGCCCGGGGCGGACATCTTGGCATGGTATGGGGGACTGGGACCTTAAGAGCTCCATTGCGCAAGCGCGCATTCGCGGGTCTCTCATACAGGCGTCTTCCACCTATTGTCCGCCCGCTCCTTGCATAGTGCGCATGCGCCGTTTGGCACCTGCGTGCTTTTGTTTGGGCGGGCAACAGGGGGTTGGTATTTTGCACTGTCCTTCATTACTGCGCAGCCGCAGGCATTTTAGGACATTTCCGGTCCCTGGCTGCACGCCGTTCATCCAATCATAGCCCGCACACCTCCTGTCTCCAGCTGAGTCTACTCTGTCTATTATCCACAAGGTTATTTAACCACCGCATTTAGACACTACCACTACTGCCCCTGAAGAAGCCAGTTCTCTGGCGACACACATTGGGCACCTGTGCCCAGTGCCACCCGTTTATTTTTACCATCTCTGATTGCCCTGACCATTCTTGTGGGATGCTATCTTGGAGACCTGATGTATTTCTGGCAGGTAGTATAGGATGCCCCATGTTCTGGCTACATTAGAGCAACAAGGGGAATTTTCATTTTGTACTCTGAGTTAGCTTTATGGGTGGCACTGTGGTTTGACCTTATTACAGGTCTGGCTTTCATTGACTTTTTTGCTATGTTCTTGCAAATTTTAAGTGTTTTTAACTATTCTGTGTAGTGTTTTTCTGTGTGGTTTAATAAAATTTATATTCTTTGATATATATTTTTGGTGGTGATCCCATTTGTCTGCATGCTACGCTTTTCTTTCTTTGTTTATATGTCATGTTGTTTTGTAGCATGCTTTAGGTGATCCCTGGCGGTGGTGCCTGCCTGCTCTCTGTTATTCGAATTTTTGTAAGTAATTCCGCTACAAGGTCCCTCTGGTACTGCTATATTTTAGTACACCTGTCTGTCTCTGGAAGAAGAGATTAAAAGTTCTCCTTGTAGCGTGGGTCTAGATACAGTGGGGCAAAAAAGTATTTAGTCAGTCAGCAATAGTGCAAGTTCCACCACTTAAAAAGATGAGAGGCGTCTGTAATTTACATCATAGGTAGACCTCAATTATGGGAGACAAACTGAAAAAAAAAAAATCCAGAAAGTCACATTGTCTGTTTTTTTAACAATTTATTTGCATATTATGGTGGAAAATAAGTATTTGGTCAGAAACAAACAATCAAGATTTCTGGCTCTCACAGACCTGTAACTTCTTCTTTAAGAGTCTCCTCTTTCCTCCACTCATTACCTGTAGTAATGGCACCTGTTTAAACTTGTTATCAGTATAAAAAGACACCTGTGCACACCCTCAAACAGTCTGACTCCAAACTCCACTATGGTGAAGACCAAAGAGCTGCCAAAGTACACCAGAAACAAAATTGTAGCCCTGCACCAGGCTGGGAAGACTAAATCTGCAATAGCCAACCAGCTTGGAGTGAAGAAATCAACAGTGGGAGCAATAATTAGAAAATGGAAGACATACAAGACCACTGATAATCTCCCTCGATCTGGGGCTCCACGCAAAATCCCACCCCGTGGTGTCAGAATGATCACAAGAACGGTGAGCAAAAATCCCAGAACCACGCGGGGGGACCTAGTCAATGAAATGCAGAGAGCTGGGACCAATGTAACAAGGCCTACCATAAGTAACACACTACGCCACCATGGACTCAGATCCTGCAGTGCCAGACGTGTCCCACTGCTTAAGCCAGTACATGTCCGGGCCCGTCTGAAGTTTGCTAGAGAGCATTTGGATGATCCAGAGGAGTTTTGGGAGAATGTCCTATGGTCTGATGAAACCAAACTGGAACTGTTTGGTAGAAACACAACTTGTCATGTTTGGAGGAAAAAGAATACTGAGTTGCATCCATCAAACACCATACCAACTGTAAAGCATGGTGGTGGAAACATCATGCTTTGGGGCTATTTCTCTGCAAAGGGGCCAGGAAAACTGATCCGGGTACATGAAAGAATGAATGGGGCCATGTATCGTGAGATTTTGAGTGCAAACCTCCTTCCATCAGCAAGGGCATTGAAGATGAAACGTGGCTGGGTCTTTCAACATGACAATGATCCAAAGCACACCGCCAGGGCAACGAAGGAGTGGCTTTGTAAGAAGCATTTCAAGGTCCTGGAGTGGCCTAGCCAGTCTCCAGATCTCAACTCTATAGAAAACCTTTGGAGGGAGTTGAAAGTCTGTGTTGCCAAGCGAAAAGCCAAAAACATCACTGCTCTAGAGGAGATCTGCATGGAGGAATGGGCCAACATACCAACAACAGTGTGTGGCAAACTTGTGAAGACTTACAGAAAACGTTTGACCTCTGTCATTGCCAACAAAGGATATATTACAAAGTATTGAGATGAAATTTTGTTTCTGACCAAATACTTATTTTCCACCATAATATGCAAATAAATTGTGAAAAAAACAGACAATGTGATTTTCTGGATTTTTTTTTTCTCAGTTTGTCTCCCATAGTTGAGGTCTACCTATGATGTAAATTACAGACGCCTCTCATCTTTTTAAGTGGTGGAACTTGCACTATTGCTGACTGACTAAATACTTTTTTGCCCCACTGTATGTCACCAACCAGTAATGAGTGTCACCAAAAATGTTAATAATGCGAGGGTCACGTGAAACACAGTGCAACATAAAGTCAGCCATACATAACCAAAGAATCCACTAGTGGACTTGCCACCTCCAAAAACACTATTAAACAGCACAAACCACCATACCAATATGCAAGTGAAGATGAGGCATAGGCATACATTTAAAAATATATATTTTATTAGAGCAAAAATAAAAAAACATAACAAGACAAGGAAATTCAGTAAAAACTGATGGCAAGCAGGAATAACAACCAAAATGTAATAAGTAAAGCTACTCTAGAATACAATATTATACTGCTATACAAATATATAAGGCATGCATTATGACCAAAACCGGACTATAAACGCATGATATATTGATAGACACATAAAGCTGGCTAGAAGCTGATAACATGTGAGTGGAGGATAAAGAAAAAGAAATACTGCTCACAAGAGCCTGTATAACTATAGTAAGAACCCAAAAATATAGGGCTTCTAATCCTCCAACAGGTGTAACCACAAATAAAAGCAAGCTAAACAAATGTTTCTAGCCCAGCAGGACAATATGATAGTGACCGATCAGTGGAACAAACATTCCTTACGGACCAACCCATTGGTAACAATTCTATAATGAGGTAGTAGTAACTTACATCTTAATGTGTCTTAGTCCTGCGTGCCCACCAGTGAACCCCGACAGAGCCATTTCGCCTTGTGGTTTCTTCCAAACGGGGGCATGCTAGCGTGCTGCATGTATGTTGAATTTATAACGCCGCTCACAACTGATCGTAATGTCGGCGTACCTGGTTCGTAAGTGCGCATGCGCCGGTGACGTGCTTCCCATAAACAGTGACTTCCTGCTCTCCGCGCTTGGAACGCAAGCGTGAGACGCTCAGCGTTACCATGGGAGCGGGGCAGGAAGCACTGGGTCGCACACAACAGCGCATGCGCTCACCAGGCGCCGAGATACAAATGGGTAAATAGGAAAACAATAATACAAATAAGCTATAGGGAATAATGGGACCTATATACAGAAAAATAACTAATAAATACTAACCAAAATATAAAAATAGCCTAACTAAGGAATTAACCATACTAAAGAATAATTATAAAAATAAAGAATAATTATAAGTCTAAAAAGTGTCACTTGCATATAGTGAGGTAATAAAGTGCCAGCAGCCAAAATGCCAAAATGAAACCAATATTCGCTAGTGCATACAAATAGTATATAAGTATACACATCAATATAACCTACTATATGAGTATTTACATACAATATATAAATATACATATATTAAAAATCTTACAAGAAATATAAATAAATAAATAAACAAGGTGCATATAAACCCTACCATAAATGTATAATGAATGTTAAATAAATAAATAAATAATTTTTAAACATACACAAATTCATAATGTAAAAAGAAAACTCATACTGTGACATAATTATATATACCGTATATACTCGAGTATAAGCCGAGATTTTCAGCCCAAATTTTTGGGCTGAAAGTGCCCCCCTCGGCTTATACTCGAGTCACGGTAGCGGTGGGGTCGGCGGGTGAGGGGGTGAGGGCGCTGAGGCATACTTACCTAGTCCCAGCGATCCTCGCGCTGTCCCTGCCGTCCCACGGGCTTCGGCGCTGCAGCTTCTTCCTCTCTTCAGCGGTCACGTGGGACCGCTCATTACAGAAATGAATAAGCGGCTCCACCTCCCATAGGGGCGGAGCCGCTTATTCATTTCTCTAATCAGCGGTGCCGGTGACCGCTGATAGAGAAAGAAGCTGCGGCACCGAAGACCAGGCAGAGGGACAGCGCGAGGATCGCCAGGACTAGGTGAGTATGTTATATTCACCTGTCCACGTTCCAGCCGCCGGGCGTCGCTCCATCTTCCCGGCGTCTCCATCTTCCCGGCGTCTGCACTCTGACTGTTCAGGTCAAAGGGCGCGATGACGCATACAGTGTGCGCGGCGCCCTCTGCCTGATCAGTCAGAGCAGAGACGCCGGGAAGATGGAGGCGCCAGAACGAGACGCCGGGAGCTGCAATCAAGGGAGGTGAGTATGTGTTTTTTTTTTTTTATTGCAGCAGTAGCAGCGGCAGAACAGATTAATGTGGAGCATCTATGGGGCACAATGAACGGTGCAGAGCACCGTATATGGAGCACATCTATGGGGCACAGTGAACGGTGCAGAGCACCGTATATGGAGCACATCTATGGGGCACAGTGAACGGTGCAGAGCACCGTATATGGAGCACATCTATGGGGCACAGTGAACGGTGCAGAGCACCGTATATGCAGCACATCTATGGGGCACAGTGAACGGTGCAGAGCACCGTATATGGAACACATCTATGGGGCACAGTGAACGGTGCAGAGCACCGTATATGGAGCACATCTATGGGGCACAGTGAACGGTGCAGAGCAACGTATATGGAGCACATCTATGGGGCACAGTGAACGGTGCAGAGCACCGTATATGGAGCACATCTATGGGGCACAGTGAACGGTGCAGAGCACCGTATATGGAGCACATCTATGGGGCACAGTGAACGGTGCAGAGCACCGTATATGGCACAGCTATGGGGCACAGTGAACGGTGCAGAGCACCGTATATGGCACATCTATGGGGCACAATGAACGGTGCAGAGCACCGTATATGGCACAGCTAGGGGGCACAATGAACGGTGCAGAGCACTGTATATGGCACAGCTATGGGGCACAGTGAACGGTGCAGAGCACTATATGGGGCACAGCTATGGGGAAATATGAACGGTGTAGAGCACTATATGGCACAGCTATGGGGAAATAATTATCTATTTTTATTTTTGAAATTCACCGGTAAATGCTGCATTTCCACCCTAGGCTTATACTCGAGTCAATAAGTTTTCCCAGTTTTTTGTGGCAAAATTAGGGGGGTCGGCTTATACTCGGGTCGGCTTATACTCGAGTATATACGGTATAACAAATGACACCAAGATATAAATACAGAAAAAATATATTAATAATAATAAATAAAAAAAAAAATGAAAAATAAACAAAAAGACATAATGACAAATAAATACAAAAATATAGTCCCATACATAAAAATAAAATACCCCCACACAGTTCATGGGATGTTCTTATCAGCAAATGATGACTCCAATTCTCTTTGTAAAAGGACTCCAACGAATCATTATTCTCACAAACGCCACCATAAATGCTTCCAAAGAACTAAATCCTCCCAAGACTAGGGATAACAAAAAGTAAAGTTAAAATCAAACAAACAGCACACAACATAAACTTAAAACCAGGAGAAAACAGGATGGAAAAATATAAATATAAATAGCTGACCATAGAGACCTCAATTTACAAGAATGCGTTAAAACCCAAACTCTCATTCAGACCTTTGGGGGCCATAGTTCCCAGTAGGTAAATCCACCTACTCTCTTTTTGAGCTAGGGATCTGCCAAGATTACCTCCTCTCGGACCCATATGTATTTGGTCAATAGCTTTTATTTTTAATCCTGAGGGATCACCATTGTGGTGCAACCTAAAATGTCTAGGCAAAGTTTTAAGGGAATTGATGTCCTCAACAGTGTTACATTTTTCTATGTCCCTTATATGCTCCCTCATCCTAACTCTAAGTTCACGTGTAGTCAGGCCTATATAAATCATGTTACACGGGCAACAGGCATGATAGATCACCCCTTTAGATGTACATGTAAGGGTTTTCCAGATATCGTAAGTTCTTGACCCATCAAAATTCTCAAAATTGGTACTTTTCACATGATTAGAGCAGGCCTTACACGCATTACAAGGGAAAAAACCTTCAGCCTCAGATTTAGATCCTACTATTGATGGCCCAGAGTAATGGCTATGTACTAACATGTCATTTAAATTTCTAGAACGTTTTGGTGTCATAAGGGGATAGCTGGATATAATATCCCTTAGTATTGGGTCCGACCTCAAAATTCCCCAGTGCTTATTCATGATGGAGACCAATTCAGGCCATTGTTTATTATATTCAGTAATGAATCTTGCCTGATTGGTTGTACTCATATCATTTCTGCTCTTTTGTTTGTAAAGCAATTCATCCCTAGAAAATTTGGAAGCCTTTTTAAAACCCCTTTTAATTTGCCTATTGCTATATCCCCGATCATGTAGTCTATAGGCAAGGTCTTCTGCCTGTTGCAGAAAATCCTTCTCAGTGGTGCAAATCCTTTTTATTCTCATGAATTGTCCTGTTGGGATTCCATTTAAGGTTGATCTATGATGGGCAGAGGAGGCACAGAGGAGGGTATTAGTGGCCGTAGGTTTTCTGAAAACATTCGTAACCACACTCCCATTGGGGAGTACTTCTGTTTTGAGATCAAGAAAATCAACTTTTCTACCGTAGCTATATGTTAGCTTAATGTTGCGGTTATTGCGATTAAGTTCTTCCATTAATCTGCACAGATTATCGATGGAATCTTCCCAAATAAAAAGGACATCATCGATATAACGACTCCATCCTTGGATGGCTTCATTCCCCAAAATGCTGTCACCTTGAAACACCTCCCGTTCCCAAAAACCCATAAAAAGATTAGCATAAGTGGGGGCACATTTGGCCCCCATGGCTGTCCCTTGTAATTGAACAAAAATGTCCCCATTAAACATGAAGACATTATGTTCCAGGACAAACTTAAGAAGGGTCAGCAATAACTCAATCAAAGGAGGGTCCAAATTACTCTCGTAGAGATAATGGGAAACCGCATTAAGACCATCCTCATGTTTAATGGAGGAGTACAACGCCTCCACATCTGCTGTGACCAGCAGTGCCCCTTCCTCCAAATGCAGAGAATCCAGTCTTTGCAACATCATTGTAGTGTCTTTAATGTATGAAGGTAATGCTAATACAAACGGCTGGAGGTAATGGTCAATAACCGCACAGACCATGTCACATAAACCTCCTATCCCGGACACTATTGGTCTTCCAGGCGGATCTACCTGATCTTTGTGTAATTTGGGTAAGATGTAGAATGTGGCTAGCCTAGGTTGTAATTTGCTAATCACCTCTACAAATTTCTTGGGGGTGATACCGTCCTCATACGCTGTTTCCAAAATGTTAACCAACTCCTGTTGGAATTGTGTTAGAGGATTAAAACATATCTTTTTATAACACCTCCTATCGCTCAAAATTCTATTTGCCTGTCTTTCGTATAGAGTTTTCAGCCATAATACGGTATTTACCCCTTTATCCGCTTTTTTGATTACAATATCATCCAAAGCCTGTAGTTCTTTCAATGCCTTTTTGTCCTCCATATTAAGGTTGGAGACCCAATGTGGGATTAATGGTAAGTTTTCAACCTCATCCTCTACTAATCTTGTGAAAATTTCCACAGCTGAACATGTACTTAAACTAGGAAACAGTTTTGACTTTCCCATTAAATGGATTGGAAACTTACCATCATCATATTCATTTTCTTTTAGCAAATCCTCCAAATTCCTTAATGTCTCCATTTCCAAATCACTACCGTCCATATTGCCCAAATCTTTTCTATAATGTAGTCTCTGTAGTAGAATCTTACGTGCAAATAGATGTACATCCTTGACTACTTGAAACTTGTCTAGATAAGAAGAGGGAGAAAACGTCAGTCCTTTTTCTAACAATTTTAATTGTGACTCACTCAGGACATGGGTAGACAAATTAATTACCTTAGGTTTTTCATTCTGCCGTTTATTCCCTTTTCTATTATTAAAGAAGTCAGGGTATTTTTTCCCCCCTTCACGATTATCACGAGTATTGGTTCTAGTGCGTATCTGATATTCGTTCGAACTCTTGGCATCATTACAGGAGGTGCTACTTTCCGCAAAAGAAGCCTGATCTTGACCCAAATTACTGTGTTTAACTCCACTCAATTTTACTTTCTTAGGGAGTTGCCATTTAAAGATTTTATCTGACTCAAAATCCGCTGTATCTCTTGCAAATTTCTTGACTTTCAATTCACTAATTTCATTTTCCCATTTATCGATGTCTTTTTCAATATTTTTAATAAAATTTTCCATTTTGTCAGCAGCCAGCTGTTTTTAAATGTTCTTATGTAGTTCCTCAATGTCCGCATCTAAAGCTGTTATGCTGATGGCATTCTTATCGATGATAATCTTAATAAACTCTAAAGAACAATTTATTGCTGCTTTTCGCCACCTTTGTATTAATTCTGGGTCTTCTAACTCAAATGAAGGTTACACCTGTACCCTTAAACCTCTGGGAACAATATTTTGTACTAGATAATTTTCCAAAGTGGTTTTATTCCACCACAATTTGGTTTTTTTGCGTATTGCATTCCTATATTGTAAAGAGAGGTCTCTATTATCCACCGTAAAGTCCTGGGATACAAATGAAGCTCCTTGCTTGAAAAGATCTGAAGCCTTGGACCGCCAGGTGGTCTCCCTAGCTCTCAGGTCCATCATAAATGTTGCGGATAATCTGTTAGAGAACAGAACAAACGTTTTATACATAACCAAAGAATCCACTAGTGGACTTGCCACCTCCAAAAACACTATTAAACAGCACAAACCACCATACCAATATGCAGGTGAAGATGAGGCATAGGCATACATTTAAAAATATATATTTTATTAGAGCAAAAATAAAATAACATAACAAGACAAGGAAATTCAGTAAAAACTGATGGCAAGCAGGAATAACAACCAAAATGTAATAAGTAAAGCTACTCTAGAATACAATATTATACTGCTATACAAATATATAAGGCATGCATTATGACCAAAACCGGGCTATAAACGCATGATATATTGATAGACACATAAAGCTGGCTAGAAGCTGATAACATGTGAGTGGAGGATAAAGAAAAAGAAATACTGCTCACAAGAGCCTGTATAACTATAGTAAGAACCCAAAAATATAGGGCTTCTAATCCTCCAACAGGTGTAACCACAAATAAAAGCAAGCTAAACAAATGTGTCTAGCCCAGCAGGACAATATGATAGTGACCGATCAGTGGAACAAACATTCCTTACGGACCAACCCATTGGTAACAATTCTATAATGAGGTAGTAGTAACTTACATCTTAATGTGTCTTAGTCCTGCGTGCCCACCAGTGAACCCCGACAGCGCCGTTTCGCCTTGTGGCTTCTTCCAAACGGGGGCATGCTAGCGTGCTGCATGTATGTTGAATTTATAACGCCGCTCACAGCTGATCGTAATGTCGGCGTACCTGGTTCGTAAGTGCGCATGCGCCGGTGACGTGCTTCCCATAAACAGTGACTTCCTGCTCTCCGCGCTTGGAACGCAAGCGTGAGACGCTCAGCGTTACCATGGGAGCGGGGCAGGAAGCACTGGGTCGCACACAACAGCGCATGCGCTCACCAGGCGCCGAGATACAAATGGGTAAATGGGAAAACAATAATACAAATAAGCTATAGGGAATAATGGGACCTATATACAGAAAAATAACTAATAAATACTAACCAAAATATAAAAATAGCCTAACTAAGAAATTAACCATACTAAAGAATAATTATAAAAATAAAGAATAATTATAAATCTAAAACGTGTCACTTGCATATAGTGAGGTAATAAAGTGCCAGCAGCCAAAATGCCAAAATGAAACCAATATTCGCTAGTGCATACAAATAGTATATAAGTATACACATCAATATAACCTACTATATGAGTATTTACATACAATATATAAATATACATATATTAAAAATCTTACACGAAATATAAATAAATAAATAAATAAACAAGGTGCATATAAACCCTACCATAAATGTATAATGAATGTTAAATAAATAAATAAATAATTTTTAAACATACACAAATTCATAATGTAAAAAGAAAACTCATACTGTGACATAATTATATATATAACAAATGACACCAAGATATAAATACAGAAAAAATATATTAATAATAATAATAAAAAAAAGACATAATGACAAATAAATACAAAAATATAGTCCCATACATAAAAATAAAATATCCCCACACAGTTCATGGGATGTTCTTATCAGCAAATGATGACTCCAATTCTCTTTGTAAAAGGACTCCAACGAATCTTTATTCTCACAAACGCCACCATAAATGCTTCCAAAGAACTAAATCCTCCCAAGACTAGGGATAACAAAAAGTAAAGTTAAAATCAAACAAACAGCACACAACATAAACTTAAAACCAGGAGAAAACAGGATGGAAAAATATAAATATAAATAGCTGACCATAGAGACCTCAATTTACAAGAATGCGTTAAAACCCAAACTCTCATTCAGACCTTTGGGGGCCATAGTTCCCAGTAGGTAAATCCACCTACTCTCTTTTTGAGCTAGGGATCTGCCAAGATTACCTCCTCTCGGACCCATATGTATTTGGTCAATAGCTTTTATTTTTAATCCTGAGGGATCACCATTGTGGTGCAACCTAAAATGTCTAGGCAAAGTTTTAAGGGAATTGATGTCCTCAACAGTGTTACATTTTTCTATGTCCCTTATATGCTCCCTCGTCCTAACTCTAAGTTCACGTGTAGTCAGGCCTATATAAATCATGTTACACGGGCAACAGGCATGATAGATCACCCCTTTAGATGTACATGTAAGGGTTTTCCAGATATCGTAAGTTCTTGACCCATCAAAATTCTCAAAATAGGTACTTTTCACATGATTAGAGCAGGCCTTATACGCATTACAAGGGAAAAAACCTTTAGCCTCAGAATTAGATCCTACTATTGATGGCCCAGAGTAATGGCTATGTACTAACATGTCATTTAAATTTCTAGAACGTTTTGGTGTCATAAGGGGATAGCTGGATATAATATCCCTTAGTATTGGGTCCGACCTCAAAATTCCCCAGTGCTTATTCATGATGGAGACCAATTCAGGCCATTGTTTATTATATTCAGTAATGAATCTTGCCTGATTGGTTGTACTCATATCATTTCTGCTCTTTTGTTTGTAAAGCAATTCATCCCTAGAAAATTTGGAAGCCTTTTTAAAACCCCTTTTAATTTGCCTATTGCTATATCCCCGATCATGTAGTCTATAGGCAAGGTCTTCTGCCTGTTGCAGAAAATCCTTCTCAGTGGTGCAAATCCTTTTTATTCTCATGAATTGTCCTGTTGGGATTCCATTTAAGGTTGATCTATGATGGGCAGAGGAGGCACAGAGGAGGGTATTAGTGCCCTTCTTAAGTTTGTCCTGGAACATAATATCTTCATGTTTAATGGGGACATTTTTGTTCAATTACAAGGGACAGCCATGGGGGCCAAATGTGCCCCCACTTATGCTAATCTTTTTATGGGTTTTTGGGAGCGGGAGGTGTTTCAAGGTGACGGCATTTTGGGGAATGAAGCCATCCAAGGATGGAGTCGTTATATCGATGATGTCCTTTTTATTTGGGAAGATTCCATCGATAATCTGTGCAGATTAATGGAAGAACTTAATCGCAATAACCGCAACATTAAGCTAATATATAGCTACGGTAGAAAAGTTGATTTTCTTGATCTCAAAATAGAAGTACTCCCCAATGGGAGTGTGGTTACGAATGTTTTCAGAAAACCTACGGCCACTAATACCCTCCTCTGTGCCTCCTCTGCCCATCATAGATCAACCTTAAATGGAATCCCAACAGGACAATTCATGAGAATAAAAAGGATTTGCACCACTGAGAAGGATTTTCTGCAACAGGCAGAAGACCTTGCCTATAGACTACATGATCGGGGATATAGCAATAGGCAAATTAAAAGGGGTTTTAAAAAGGCTTCCAAATTTTCTAGGGATGAATTGCTTTACAAACAAAAGAGCAGAAATGATATGAGTACAACCAATCAGGCAAGATTCATTACTGAATATAATAAACAATGGCCTGAATTGGTCTCCATCATGAATAAGCACTGGGGAATTTTGAGGTCGGACCCAATACTAAGGGATATTATATCCATCTATCCCCTTATGACACCAAAACGTTCTAGAAATTTAAATGACATGTTAGTACATAGCCATTACTCTGGGCCATCAGTAGTAGGATCTAAATCTGAGGCTAAAGGTTTTTTCCCTTGTAATGCGTGTAAGGCCTGCTCTAATCATGTGAAAAGTACCAATTTTGAGAATTTTGATGGGTCAAGAACTTACGATATCTGGAAAACCCTTACATGTACATCTAAAGGGGTGATCTATCATGCCTGTTGCCCGTGTAACATGATTTATATAGGCCTGACTACACGTGAACTTAGAGTTAGGACGAGGGAGCATATAAGGGACATAGAAAAATGTAAGGCTACGTTCACATTAGCGTTCCGCTAATGTGCGTCGCTGTTGCGTCGGCGACGCAGCGGCGACGCAGCGGCGACGCGCCCCTATGTTTAACATGGGGGACGCGTGCGTTTTTTTTGTTGCGTTTTCCGACACGTGCGTCGTTTCCGACGCTAGCGTCGGACGCAAGAAAATGCAACAAGTTGCATTTTTTGTGCGTCCGAGTTTTGTCAAAAAACGACGCACGCATCGCAAAATGCAGCGTTTTTGCGTGCGTTTGCGCGCGTTTTTTTGTGCGTCGTGCGTTGCGTCGCCGACGCAGCGGCACGCAACGCTAATGTGAACGTAGCCTTACACTGTTGAGGACATCAATTCCCTTAAAACTTTGCCTAGACATTTTAGGTTGCACCACAATGGTGATCCCTCAGGATTAAAAATAAAAGCTATTGACCAAATACATATGGGTCCGAGAGGAGGTAATGTTGGCAGATCCCTAGCTCAAAAAGAGAGTAGGTGGATTTACCTACTGGGAACTATGGCCCCCAAAGGTCTGAATGAGAGTTTGGGTTTTAACGCATTCTTGTAAATTGAGGTCTCTATGGTCAGCTATTTATATTTATATTTTTCCATCCTGTTTTCTCCTGGTTTTAAGTTTATGTTGTGTGCTGTTTGTTTGATTTTAACTTTACTTTTTGTTATCCCTAGTCTTGGGAGGATTTAGTTCTTTGGAAGCATTTATGGTGGCGTTTGTGAGAATAAAGATTCGTTGGAGTCCTTTTACAAAGAGAATTGGAGTCATCATTTGCTGATAAGAACATCCCATGAACTGTGTGGGGATATTTTATTTTTATGTATGGGACTATATTTTTGTATTTATTTGTCATTATGTCTTTTTTTTTTTTTTTTATTATTATTATTAATATATTTTTTCTGTATTTATATCTTGGTGTCATTTGTTATATATATAATTATGTCACAGTATGAGTTTTCTTTTTACATTATGAATTTGTGTATGTTTAAAAATTATTTATTTATTTATTTAACATTCATTATACATTTATGGTAGGGTTTATATGCACATTGTTTATTTATTTATTTATTTATATTTCGTGTAAGATTTTTAATATATGTATATTTATATATTGTATGTAAATCTAATATATAAAGCTGAATGTGTGTATGTGTGTATGTGTGTATGTGTGTATGTATGTCCGGGATTGGCATCTGCACCGTCGCAGCTACAGCCACAAAATTTTGCACAGTCGCACGTCTGGACCCCGAGAGCGTCATAGGCTATGTTATGAGGTGAAATTTTAACCCCGCGCATTCCAATTCACCAAACAATTTTGCCCCTATCTACATAATGGGGAAAAAAGTGAAAGGAAAAGTGTTGGAGGCGTCGAAGCTACAGCCACAAAATTTTGCACAGTCACACGTCTGGACCCCGAGAGCGTCATAGGCTATGTTGTGAGGCGAAACTTTAACCCCGCGCGTTCCAATTCACCAAACAATTTTGCCCCCATCTACATAATGGGGAAAAAAGTGAAAGGAAAAGTGTTGGAGGCGTCGAAGCTACAGCCACAAAATTTTGCACAGTCACACGTCTGGACCCCGAGAGCGTCATAGGCTATGTTATGAGGTGAAATTTTAACCCCGCGCATTCCAATTCACCAAACAATTTTGCCCCTATCTACATAATGGGGAAAAAAGTGAAAGGAAAAGTGTTGGAGGCGTCGAAACTACAGCCACCAAATCTTGCACAGTCACACGTCTGGACCCTGAGAGCGTCATAGGCTATGTTGTGAGGTGAAATTTTAACCCCGCGCTTTCCAATTCACCAAACAATTTTGCCCCTATCTACATAATGGGGAAAAAGTGAAAGTAAAAGTGTTGGAGGCGTCGCAGCTACAGCCACAAAATTTTGCACAGTCACACGTCTGGACCCTGAGAGCGTCATAGGCTATGTTGTGAGGTGACATTTTAACCCCGTGCTTTCCAATTCAAAAACAATTTTGCCCCTATCTACATAATGGGAAAAAATGAAAGGAAAAGTGTTGGAGGCAAATTGACAGCTGCCAGATGTGAACAAGGGGGACGTAAAGAATGAGAGCGATGGCTTCAAAGTATATACCGTACAGTTGCTAAGGTGGGGCCCCGACATGGGATACTCACCACACACGGGGATATGAACACACACACAAAATGCGCCACATACTACCACGTGCTTGAACACATATCACCCTCAGCACACATTTCACCACACATTCTCCAACCTCGCCACATAAAAGTCGAAACACAAAAGTCGCCGCTCAAAACTCGCCACGCGCAGAACTCGCCACATGCAAAAACTAGGCTCTTGCAAAACTCGCCACAAGTGCAAAACTCACCTCATGGAAAACTCGCCACACACAAAACTTGCACACGCGGAAAAATTGCCACATGCACAAAAGTTGCAACACATGCAAAATTTGCCTCACACAAAACTTGCACATACTCAAAAGGCATCACACAAAACTCGCCACGCGCAAAACTCGCCATGCGCAAAACTTGCTGCACACAAGTTGCTACACTAACCTGTCACATGCAACTCGACACACAAAAAGTTGCTACACGCATGTTGCCACACAAAACTCATCTCACAAAAGTCGCTACATGCATGTCGCCACACGCAACTCAACACACACAACTTGACAAACGAAACTCGCCCTAAAACACACACAAGTCTGGTCTTATCCTTCAAAAATAAAAATCTGATTAATAAGCAGACAAACTACAACAAATGTACCATATAGGAAATACGGCAGCTGTCAGTCACATGACCTGTCTATTATGTGTATGTGTGAGCTAATATATACTGCCAGGGGGAGGGCTTCCTGTTGGCTGGGGATTTATCAGGCTGCCAATTTAGCTTACAAATACTGAGGTAAAAATACTGAGCAAATAACGTGTGAACGAGGTCTTATACAGGAGGAGATGACACACAGGTATATACTATATACAGGGGAGATGACACACAGATATATACTATATAAAGGAGAGATGACACACAGGTATATACTATATAGAGGAGGAGATGACATACAGGTGCATATATATACAGGAGGAGATGACATACAGGTATATACTATATACAGAAGAAGATGACACACAGGTATATACTATATACAGGAGCAGATGACCTACAGGTATATACTATATACAGGAGGAGATGACATACAGGTATATGCTATATATAGAAGATGACATGCAGGTATATACTATATACAGGAGGAGATGACACACAGGTATATACTATATATAGAAGGAGATGACATTCAGGTATACACTATATATAGGGGAGATGACACACAGCAGGTATATAATATATACAGGGGAGATGACATACAGGTATATACTATATACAGGAGATGACATACAGATGTATACTATATATAAGGGAGATGACAAACATGTATATACTGAGGTGATGAGGTGAAAATGAGAGGTGTGAGGTGAAAATGAAAAGGTGTGAGTGCAAAATGAGAGGAGTGAGGAAAAATAATGGAGTGATCAGAAAATGACAGATGTGAGGTTGAAATGACAAGTGTTAGGGGGGAATGAGAGGAGTGAGGGAGAAAATGAGAGATGTGAGGGAGAAAATGAGAGATGTGAGGGGGAAAATGAAAGATGTGATTGGGAAAATGAGAGGCGTGATGGGAAAATAAGAGAAGTGAGGTGCTATAACTAACCACAGATACTTATTATGCCCAGGCAACGCCGGGCTCTTCAGCTAGTACTAATTATATAGTGGGTTATATTGATGTGTATACTTATATACTATTTGTATGCACTAGCGAATATTGGTTTCATTTTGGCATTTTGGCTGCTGGCACTTTATTACCTCACTATATGCAAGTGACACTTTTTAGATTTATAATTATTCTTTATTTTTATAATTATTCTTTAGTATGGTTAATTCCTTAGTTAGGCTATTTTTATATTTTGGTTAGTATTTATTAGTTATTTTTCTGTATATAGGTCCCATTATTCCCTATAGCTTATTTGTATTATTGTTTTCCCATTTACCCATTTGTATCTCGGCGCCTGGTGAGCGCATGCGCTGTTGTGTGCGACCCAGTGCTTCCTGCCCCGCTCCCATGGTAACGCTGAGCGTCTCACGCTTGCGTTCCAAGCGCGGAGAGCAGGAAGTCACTGTTTATGGGAAGCACGTCACCGGCGCATGCGCACTTACGAACCAGGTACGCCGACATTACGATCAGCTGTGAGCGGCGTTATAAATTCAACATACATGCAGCACGCTAGCATGCCCCCGTTTGGAAGAAGCCACAAGGCGAAACGGCGCTGTCGGGGTTCACTGGTGGGCACGCAGGACTAAGACACATTAAGATGTAAGTTACTACTACCTCATTATAGAATTGTTACCAATGGGTTGGTCCGTAAGGAATGTTTGTTCCACTGATCGGTCACTATCATATTGTCCTGCTGGGCTAGAAACATTTGTTTAGCTTGCTTTTATTTGTGGTTACACCTGTTGGAGGATTAGAAGCCCTATATTTTTGGGTTCTTACTATAGTTATACAGGCTCTTGTGAGCAGTATTTCTTTTTCTTTATCCTCCACTCACATGTTATCAGCTTCTAGCCAGCTTTATGTGTCTATCAATATATCATGCGTTTATAGTCCGGTTTTGGTCATAATGCATGCCTTATATATTTGTATAGCAGTATAATATTGTATTCTAGAGTAGCTTTACTTATTACATTTTGGTTGTTATTCCTGCTTGCCATCAGTTTTTACTGAATTTCCTTGTCTTGTTATGTTATTTTATTTTTGCTCTAATAAAATATATATTTTTAAATGTATGCCTATGCCTCATCTTCACCTGCATATTGGTATGGTGGTTTGTGCTGTTTAATAAAGTCAGCCATGCATGCTAGACTGCTAAGAGGCAAGATTTCCGTGACATCACCAACAGGATGACTAACCATGCTGTCCTCCTCCTTATCCTCCTCCTCCCTGTCCTCAGGCTATCCCCAATGGACAGATGGTATGACAGCTGTGCTTGAAGTACCGTCTATAGCACATGAAAGTAGCTCATGTTCTTCCTCCTCCTCATTGTCTACCAATCTACGTTGGGAAGACATGAGGCTGGGCATGAGTGTAATCACCCTGTATGGTTCCTTGCTCCATGTCCTTGTTCTCTGCCTACAATGCATCCAATTTAATAGTGAGCAGAGAGGTTTTCAGAATGCAGAGAATTGGGATAATAATGCTAATTATGGCATCATTGTCGCTCACCATCTTGGTGCAGTCCTGAAAGTTTTGTAGGATGGTACATATGTCTGACATCCATGTCCACTCCTGAGGTCTTATGTGTGGAGTCTGAACTAGGGTTGAGCGAAACGGGTCGTTCATTTTCAAAAGTCGACGACTTTTGGCAAAGTCGGGTTTCATGAAACCCGATCTGACCCCTGTGCGGGGTCGGCCATGCGGTACGCTACTTTCGCGCCAAAGTCGCATTTCAATGACGCGAAAAGCGCCATTTCTCAGCCAATGAAGGTAAACGCAGAGTGTGGGCAGCGTGATGACATACGTCCTGGTCCCCACCATCTTAGAGAAGGGCATTGCAGTGATTGGCTTGCTGTCTGCGGCGTCACAGGGGCTATAAAGGGGCGTTCCCACCGACCGCCATGTTACTGCTGCTGATCTGAGCTTAGGGAGAGGTTGCTGCCGCTTCGTCAGAAGCAGGGATAGCGTTAGGCAGGGTCCATTAACCACCAAACCGCTTGTGCTGTAGCGATTTCCACTGCCCAACACCACCTTCGGTGTGCAGGGACAGTGGAAGCTACATTTTTTTTTTTTTTCCCCTCAGCACCGTAGCTCATTGGGCTGCCCTAGAAGGCTCCCTGATAGCTGCATTGCTGTGTGTACGCCGCTGTGCAAACCAACTGCTGTTTTCAAAGCACAAATCCTCTTGTTCCTTCCTTTCTGCACAGCTATCTTTTTTGTTTGTCCACACTTTTTATTTAATTTGTGCAGCAGTCCACTCATAGTAACATAGTAACATAGTAACATAGTTAGTAAGGCCGAAAAAAGACATTTGTCCATCCAGTTCAGCCTATATTCCATCATAATAAATACCCAGATCTACGTCCTTCTACAGAACCTAATAATTGTATGATACAATATTGTTCTGCTCCAGGAAGACATCCAGGCCTCTCTTGAACCCCTCGACTGAGTTCGCCATCACCACCTCCTCAGGCAAGCAATTCCAGATTCTCACTGCCCTAACAGTAAAGAATCCTCTTCTATGTTGGTGGAAAAACCTTCTCTCCTCCAGACGCAAAGAATGCCCCCTTGTGCCCGTCACCTTCCTTGGTATAAACAGATCCTCAGCGAGATATTTGTATTGTCCCCTTATATACTTATACATGGTTATTAGATCGCCCCTCAGTCGTCTTTTTTCTAGACTAAATAATCCTAATTTCGCTAATCTATCTGGGTATTGTAGTTCTCCCATCCCCTTTATTAATTTTGTTGCCCTCCTTTGTACTCTCTCTAGTTCCATTATATCCTTCCTGAGCACCGGTGCCCAAAACTGGACACAGTACTCCATGTGCGGTCTAACTAGGGATTTGTACAGAGGCAGTATAATGCTCTCATCATGTGTATCCAGACCTCTTTTAATGCACCCCATGATCCTGTTTGCCTTGGCAGCTGCTGCCTGGCACTGGCTGCTCCAGGTAAGTTTATCATTAACTAGGATCCCCAAGTCCTTCTCCCTGTCAGATTTACCCAGTGGTTTCCCGCTCAGTGTGTAATGGTGATATTGATTCCCTCTTCCCATGTGTATAACCTTACATTTATCATTGTTAAACCTCATCTGCCACCTTTCAGCCCAAGTTTCCAACTTATCCAGATCCATCTGTAGCAGAATACTATCTTCTCTTGTATTAACTGCTTTACATAGTTTTGTATCATCTGCAAATATCGATATTTTACTGTGTAAACCTTCTACCAGATCATTAATGAATATGTTGAAGAGAACAGGTCCCAATACTGACCCCTGCGGTACCCCACTGGTCACAGCGACCCAGTTAGAGACTATACCATTTATAACCACCCTCTGCTTTCTATCACTAAGCCAGTTACTAACCCATTTACACACATTTTCCCCCAGACCAAGCATTCTCATTTTGTGTACCAACCTCTTGTGCGGCACGGTATCAAACGCTTTGGAAAAATCGAGATATACCACGTCCAATGACTCACCGTGGTCCAGCCTATAGCTTACCTCTTCATAAAAACTGATTAGATTGGTTTGACAGGAGCGATTTCTCATAAACCCATGCTGATATGGAGTTAAACAGTTATTCTCATTGAGATAATCCAGAATAACATCCCTCAGAAACCCTTCAAATATTTTACCAACAATAGAGGTTAGACTTACTGGCCTATAATTTCCAGGTTCACTTTTAGAGCCCTTTTTGAATATTGGCACCACATTTGCTATGCGCCAGTCAAGCGCACTCCTTATTGCTGCCTGCCATACCTGGCTGAGATTACTGCAGGGAGATAGTAATTGTTGGACACTCCCTGTTTTTTTTTTTTTTTTTTTTGTGGGAGATTAAGATTGACATTTCTGCTAGAGTGCCATCCCTGTGTGTGCCATCTCTCACTCAGTGGGCCATAGAAAGCCTATTTATTTTTTTGCTTGATTTGGGTTATAAAATCTACCTGAAAAAATCACTACATCAATCAGTGGGAGAAAAATATTGGCCTCAGGGCTTGTGTGCCACTCTTGACTCCTGTGTATGCCATCTCTCAGTCAGTGGGCCATAGAAAGCCTATTTATTTTTTTGCTTGATTTTGGTTCTAAAATCTACCTGAAAAAATCACTACATCAATCAGTGGGAGAAAAATATTGGCCTCAGGGCTTGTGTGCCACTCCTGACTCCTGTGTGCATCATCACTCACTCAGTGGGCCATAGAAAGCCCATTTTTTTTTTTTTGCTTTATTTGGGTTCTAAATTCTACCTGAAAAAATCAATAAATCAATCAGTGGGAGATTAATATTGGCCTTTGGGCTTGTGTGCCAGTCCTAAGCGTGCCATCTCTCTCTCTCTCAGAGAGTGGGCCATAGAAAGCCTATTTATTATATTTTTATTGGGTTTATAAATTTTCCCTGGAACAAAAAAAAAAAAAGTGGGAGATTAATATTGGCCTTTGGGCTTGTGTGCCAGTCCTGAGCGTGCCATCTCTCTCACAAATAGTAGGCCATAGAAAGCCTATTTATTTTTTTTTTTTTTGGTTTTATAAATTCTCCCTGAAAAAAAAAGGGAGATTAATATTGGCCTTTGGGCTTGTGTGCCAGTCCTATGCGTGCCATCTCTCTCTCTCAGATAGTGGGCCATAGAAAGCCTATTTATTATTTTTTTTATTGGGTTTATAAATTTTCCCTGGAACAAAAAAAAAAAAGTGGGAGATTAATATTGGCCTCTGGGCTTGTGTGCCAGTCCTGAGCGTGCCATCTCTCTCACAAATAGTGGGCCATAGAAAGCCTATTTATTTATTTTTTTTTGGTTTTATAAATTCTCCCTGAAAAAAAAAAAGGGAGATTAATATTGGCCTTTGGGCTTGTGTGCCAGTCCTAAGCGTGCCATCTCTCTCTCTCAGATAGTGGGCCATAGAAAGCCTATTCATTTTTTTTTTTATTGGGTTTATAAATTTTCCCTGAAAAAAAATAAAAAGTGGGAGATTAATATTGGCCTCTGGGCTTGTGTGCCAGTCCTGAGCGTGCCATCTCTCTCACAAATAGTGGGCCATAGAAAGCCTATTTATGTTTTTGGTTGATATGGGTTCTAAATTCTACCTGAAAAAATCAATAAATCAATCAGTGGGAGATAAATATTTGCCTCTGGGCTTGTGTGCCACTCCTGACTCCTGTGTGCGTCATCTCTCACTCAGTGGGCCATAGAAAGCCTTTTTTTGTTTTATTTGTTTTCTAAATTCTCCCTGAAAAAATCATTTTATTTTATTTGGTTTCTAAATTCTTCCTGAAAAAATCATTTTATTCTATTTTTTTTTTCCTAAAGTCTCCCTGAAAAACAAACAAACAAACAAATCAGTGGGAGATTAATATTGCCCTTTCTGCTTGTGTGCCAGTCTTGACTCCTGGGTGTGCCATCTCTCTCTCTCTCTCCAATTGTGGGCCATAGAAAGCCTATTATTTTTTTAGCTTGATTTGGGTTCCAAAATCTACCTGAAAAAATCACTACATCAATCAGTGGGACATAAATATTGGCCTCTGGGCTTGTGTGCCACTCCTGACTCCTGTGTGCGTCATCTCTCACTCAGTGGGCCATAGAAAGCCTTTTTTTGTTTTATTTGTTTTCTAAATTCTCCCTGAAAAAATCATTTTATTTTATTTGGTTTCTAAATTCTTCCTGAAAAAATTATTTTATTCTATTATTTTTTTTCCTAAAGTCTCCCTGAAAAAAAAAAAAAAAAAAAAATCAGTGGGAGATTAATATTGCCCTTTCTGCTTGTGTGCCAGTCTTGACTCCTGGGTGTGCCATCTCTCTCTCTCTCTCCAATTGTGGGCCATAGAAAACCTATTATTTTTTTAGCTTGATTTGGGTTCCAAAATCTACCTGAAAAAATCACTACATCAATCAGTGGGAGATAAATATTGGCCTCTGGGCTTGTGTGCCACTCCTGACTCCTGTGTGTGTCATCTCTCACTCAGTGGGCCATAGAAAGCCTTTTTTTGTTTTATTTGTTTTCTAAATTCTCCCTGAAAAAATCATTTTATTTTATTTGGTTTCTAAATTCTTCCTGAAAAAATCATTTTATTCTATTATTTTTTTTCCTAAAGTCTCCCTGAAAAAAAAACAAAAAACAAATCAGTGGGAGATTAATATTTACATTTGTGCTTCAGTGACAGTCCTGCGTGTGTGGCATCTCTCTCATTTGTTGCCACCAACAACAGAGTGTGTAACATTGTGCCTGATTTTCGTTGTGGTCTCACTCACCTGTAAAGGGGTAGCTAAATCATACTGAAGTTATAGCTCACCGTGTAAGTTGTGTGACAGCAACAAATACCGTTAGTTTGTTTACGTTTTTAAAACAATGAGGAAGTCTGGTGGAAGAGGTCGTGGCCGGGGGCGTTCATTGTCAGCTGGTAATGAGGGTAGTGGTAGTGGTGGAGCATCAGCTGGTCGTGGGAAAAAAAATATTGCACCTAAGTCTGAAGCTGTGGAGCCAGGTTCGTCGTCTGGCTACACAAGGCCTCGAACGCTCCCTTTTCTGGGAGTAGGAAAACCGCTTTTAAAGCCGGAGCAGCAAGAGCAAGTTTTGGCTTATCTTGCTGACTCAGCCTCTAGCTCTTTTGCCTCCTCTCGTGAAACTGGTAAATGTCAAAGCAGCGCGTCGTTAATGGATGTTCACGGTCAGGGACAAGTCGCTTCCTTGTCCTCTTCAGCAAAAACAACAACAGAGAAGAATGCAGCAGGCGACACAACGGGTTACTCCATGGAGCTCTTTACACATACTGTCCCTGGCTTAGAAAGTGAAGCAGTTAACAGTCCATGCCCATTACAAGTTGAATCTGACATGGAGTGCACTGATGCACAGCCACAGCCAGACTACTATGCTGGTCCTTTGACTCAGACCACAACATTGCCCTCGCAGGGTAATGATCAAGAATCAGACCCTGATGAGACTATGTTGCCCCATCACGAACGCTATACCACCGACCGACACGGTGACACGGACGAAGTTGCACACGAGCTACAAGAAGAGGTAATAGATGACCCTCGTTCTTGACCCCGATTGCAGCCATTGGGGGAACAGGGTGCAGGCGGCAGCAGTTCTGAAGCGGAGGAGGAGGGGCCGCAGCAGGCATCAACATCGCAACAGGTTCCATCTGCCGGGCCCGTATCTTGCCCAAAACGCGTGGCACAGCCAAAACCTGTTGGAGGACAGCGTGGCCATCCGGTTAAAGCTCAGTCTGCAATGCCTGAAAAGGTATCCGATGCTAGAAAGAGTGCAGTCTGGCATTTTTTTAAACAACATCCAATTGATCAGCGCAAAGTCATCTGTCAAAAATGTTCAACTACCTTAAGCAGAGGACAGAATCTGAAAAGTCTCAATACAAGTTGCATGCATAGACATTTAACCACCATGCATTTGCAAGCCTGGACTAACTACCAAACGTCCCTTAAGGTTGTAGCACCCTCGGCCAATGAAGCTAGTCAGCAACGCAACATCCCTTCCGGCAGTGTAGGGCCACCATTTTCCGCACCACCTGCAGTATCTGTGCAGGTTTCTTTGCCAGGCCAAAGCAGTCAGGGTCAGGGAATCACCAGTTTCGCAGTAGGAAACACTGCATCTAGGGCACTGGCGGCAACAATACCATCTCCCACCGTCTCTCAGTCTGCCATGTCCACCGGCACCCCCGCTAGTTCCACGATCTCCAGCTCTCCAGTCCAGCTCACCCTACATGAGACTATGGTTAGAAAAAGGAAGTACTTAGCCTCGCATCCGCGTACACAGGGTTTGAACGCCCACATAGCTAGACTAATCTCGTTAGAGATGATGCCCTACCGGTTAGTTGAAAGCGAAGCTTTCAAAGCCCTGATGGACTACGCTGTACCACGCTACGAGCTACCCAGTCGACACTTTTTTTCCAGAAAAGCCATCCCAGCCCTCCACCAGCATGTTAAAGAGCGCATCGTCCATGCACTCAGGCAATCTGTGAGCACAAAGGTGCACCTGACAACAGATGCATGGACCAGTAGGCATGGCCAGGGACGTTACGTGTCCATCACGGCACACTGGGTGAATGTTGTGGATGCAGGGTCCACAGGGGACAGCAAGTTTGGGACAGTTATGCCTAGCCCACGGTCTAGGAAACAGTTGGCTGTAGCCGTTCGCACCCCCTCCTCCTCCTCTTCGTCCTCCTGCAGAAGCGAGAGCTCGTCCACAGACCGCAGTCGCACAACCACTCCATCCGCAGCTGCCACTGTTGCACACCAGGTCTCCCATTATGGGGCAGCTACTGGCAAACGTCAGCAGGCTGTATTGGCTATGAAGTGTTTGGGCGACAACAGACACACCGCGGAAGTTCTGTCCGAGTTCTTGCAGAAAGAAACGCAGTCGTGGCTGGGCACTGTAGATCTTGAGGCAGGCAAGGTAGTGAGTGATAACGGAAGGAATTTCATGGCTGCCATCTCCCTTTCCCAACTGAAACACATTCCTTGCCTGGCTCACACCTTAAACCTGGTGGTGCAGTGCTTCCTGAAAAGTTATCCGGGGTTATCCGACCTGCTCCTCAAAGTGCGTGGACTTTGCTCACATATCCGCCGTTCGCCCGTACACTCCAGCCGTATGCAGACCTATCAGCGTTCTTTGAACCTTCCCCAGCATCGCCTAATCATAGACGTTGCAACAAGGTGGAACTCAACACTGCACATGCTTCAGAGACTGTGCGAACAGAGGCGGGCTGTTATGTTTTTGTGGGAGGATACACATACACGGGCAGGCAGTAGGATGGCAGACATGGAGTTGTCAGGTGTGCAGTGGTCGAAGATTCAAGACATGTGTCAAGTCCTTCAGTGTTTTGAGGAATGCACACGGCTGGTTAGTGCAGACAACGCCATAATAAGCATGAGCATCCCCCTAATGCGTCTGCTGATGCAAAGTTTGACGCACATAAAGGATCAGGCGTTTGCAGCTGAGGAAGAGGAAAGCCTTGATGACAGTCAGCCATTGTCTGGCCAGGGCAGTGTACAGGATGAGTTAGCGGGCGAAGAGGAGGAGGAGGACGAGGAGGATGATGGGGATGATTATATTTTTAATGAGGAAGCTTTTCCGGGGCCACTGGAAATTGGTGGCGCGGCAAGGCCGGGTTCTGGTTTTTTGAGGGACACAAGTGACGTGGATTTGCCTGAAACTGCCCCTCAACCAAGCACAACCGCAGATTTGAGAACTGGAACTTTGGCCCACATGGCGGATTATGCCTTACGTATCCTCAAAAGGGACACACGCATAACTAAAATGATGAACGATGACGATTACTGGTTGGCCTGCCTCCTTGATCCTCGCTATAAAGGCAAATTGCAAAATATAATGCCACATGAGAACTTGGAACTAATATTAGCAACCAAACAATCAACTCTTGTTGACCGTTTGCTTCTGGCATTCCCTGCTGTTAGGGGTCGAGTTCCCGCTTCTGCACTGGGGGAATCTCGAGCCACTTCCGCTGCGGTCTCCCATTCTTGTCCAGCCGCAGTGGAGCCTGCTCAGCAAGGACGTCGGTCCCAGCGTCTTGCTCATTCTCACTCTGTTCAGAGAGTTAGTGCTGCTTCTCCAGTCTCTGCCATTAAAGTCAGTACTGGTCAGCAGCGAGCGGACTTCTCTGGGACTAAGTCCTTGTCTGCATGTACTGAGCATGCCCAGCGTAAGGTCTCCCGTTGGAGATCGAGGGTCATGTGCTCAGGCTCTGCAGCACATTCCATTGGTCCTCTTGGCAGGTCCTAGAAGGGCAAAAGTGCTGTGGCCACTTCCTGTGCTGCTCCTATATAAACTGCGCATGACCGCACGGCCATGCGCTAGTATTGTCTAACAATTGTTGATGTGTGTATGTTGTGAGTGCAAGTCGCCCTTTGAAATCCCTTCCCTATTGAATGTCTGTTCGCGGAAGGTGTATGGCTGCTACCTAGCGCCCGACTTAGCCTACAGCACTAGACACACATCTCAGCGTCCTGTAGCTGTGCCTGCCAGTACGGCGCCGTGCGCCTGCCTTGCGCTTTCCATACCCGAGTCTGGGTGGTTAGTGGCGTCCGTTAGTGCGGCATCGCTCGCACTCTTGTGCACTTATACTTCTTAAAGTTCTCTACACACCCAGTTGCGGTGTTACGCCAGCAAGGGTCTAATCGGGCTCCAATCCCTTCTGGGGTTAAGTCCGCTGACCACTTGCTCGCGCACTAGTGCGGTACTGCGGTCCTGTGGATTAACAGGATCGCTTTCTTCACGCTGGGTGAGGTTTAACCCACGCGTGTATCCTTTAGTGTACCGCCATATTGTCCGTCTTGCTAGCTGCAGGGTCTTTTACCTGCACGGTGGACCTCGGACTGCGAACGCACCTAGTTTCGTACCATCTATACATGGTGCGTTCCGCCAGTCCTTAACATAATACTAGCGCCAAGGTCTGGCTAGTATGGCGGACATTCAGCAATCTTTGCGGTATATCCAGCAGTTGGAGGGTAGGTTGAAGGTTCTCGAGAACTCAACCTCAGCTGTGGATGTTACCGCAGTTGCTGTAAAGGCTGCTGGCGTGGCGGCAGCAACCTTGTCCACTGCCACCCCTGTTCCGACATTATCCCGCCTCCCGTTGCCAGAAAAATTTTCTGGAGATTGCAAAACTTGTAGGGGATTCGTGAGTCAGTGCTCTATCCACCTCGAGCTCCTGGCTGCACGTTTTCCTACAGAGCGGGCTAAGGTGGGATTTATTGTCTCGCTGTTGTCGGACAGGGCGTTGGAGTGGGCTACGCCGCTGTGGGAGCGTGATGATCATGTGGTGCAGAGTGCTCCGTTGTTTCTGGGCACGCTGAAAAAGGTCTTTCTAGGACCTCAACTCACCCATGATACAGCGCTCCAACTACTGGCATTAACTCAGGGTGAGTCCTTGGTCAGCCATTTTTCCGTCCGATTCCGTACGTTAGCTTCCGAGCTGGAGTGGTCGGATAAAGCCCTTATCCCCATATTCTGGAGGGGCCTGGCTGACCATGTTAAGGACGCTCTGGCCACTAGGGAGATTCCTGCCACACTGGAGGAGTTAATATCTATTTCTACTCGTATAGACCTCCGTTTTAACGAGCGGAGGTTGGAACGAGCCCAGTGTAGGCAGAGGTTTCGGCTGGCTCCTACCTTCGCCAAACCTTTGAAATCTCCAGTCCAGACATCTGAGTCACATGAGACCTTGGAGGTGACACGAGCGGGATCCAAGTCTCAGTCCGCTCGTGCACATAAGGTTCGTCATGTTCGCCAGCAGTCAGGACGTCTTGCCTCCAAGAGTCCTCAGCGGTCGGGGAAACGTCAGCGTCTAGTGGCAGTTGGAGGAGGTACACTAGACACGGCGACGTTTGCCTCAAAGTTGTCCTTCAAGGGGACAATTACCATAGGCCCATCCACTCTCACGGTCGAGCTATGCTTGGACTCTGGGGCAGAGGGTAACTTTATGTCCTCCGCCTTTGCCCAGCGTCACGCAATACCCTTGGTGATGCTCGCCCAGCCAGTGACCGTTCGAGTGGTAAATGGGTCAACACTACCTTCACAGATTACTCACCAAACCATTCCTTTCACCCTATCTGTGTCTCCATCACATCAGGAGATAATCTCCCTATTAGTCATTCCTGAGGGAATTGATGAGGTCCTGTTGGGGATGCCATGGCTTCGCTACCATTCTCCTCATATTGAGTGGTCCTCTGGGAGAATTTTGGGATGGAGTAAATCCTGTGAGGGTAGATGTCAGAGGGAGTGCGTTCAGGTTGCTTCTACACAGGTACCCGCAGATCTTTCCTCTCTCCCCAAGCACTATTGGTCCCATGCAGACGTGTTCTCCAAAAGAGCTGCGGAGACCCTTCCGCCTCACCGCCCCTATGACTGTCCTATTGACCTCTTGCCTGGTGCTGAGCCTCCCCGGGGTCGAGTCTACCCGTTATCTCTCCCGGAGACGGAGGCAATGTCCCAGTATATTCAGGAGAATCTGGCAAGAGGATTCATTAGGAAGTCAGTGTCACCGGCAGGGGCTGGGTTCTTCTTCGTACAGAAGAAGACTGGAGACTTACGTCCATGCATAGACTACAGGGGTCTTAACGCAATTACCGTTAAGAACAAGTACCCATTACCCCTGATATCTGAGCTCTTTGATAGGCTACGGGGAGCAAAGGTATTTACAAAGTTAGATCTGCGGGGTGCTTACAACCTGATTCGCATCCGTGAGGGGGATGAATGGAAGACGGCTTTTAACACCAGGGATGGGCACTATGAATATCTAGTGATGCCCTTTGGGCTCTGTAATGCCCCAGCCGTTTTCCAAGACTTTGTGAACGACATCTTTCGGGATATGCTCACCACCTCGGTCGTAGTCTATCTGGATGACATTCTCATCTACTCTCCAGATATAGACTCCCATCGGAGAGATGTTCGCAAAGTCTTCGACCTCTTACGGGCAAACTCCCTCTACGCTAAGTTGGAGAAGTGTGTGTTTGAGCAGGAGTCCTTGCCTTTCCTTGGATATATCATTTCTGCCCAGGGTTTGGCTATGGATCCTGCCAAGCTACAGGCTGTAATGGACTGGCAGGAACCCCATTCTCTTAAAGCGGTGCAGCGCTTTATGGGGTTCATTAATTATTATCGCCAGTTCATTCCACACTTCTCAACTTTGGTAGCTCCCTTGGTCGCCCTCACCAAGAAGGGAGCAAATCCCAAGTTGTGGTCAGAGGAGGTCTCCAAGGCCTTTCTCTCGATTAAGTCACACTTCGCTAGCGCTCCCATCCTACATCGCCCCGATGTAGATAAACCATTCATCTTGGAGGTGGATGCCTCATCCGTTGGTGCTGGAGCAGTCCTTTTCCAAAAGGATGCTCAAGGTCGGAAGCATCCTTGCTTCTTCTTCTCCAAGACCTTCACACCAGCGGAGAGGAATTATTCCATCGGGGACAGGGAGTTGCTAGCTATGAAGTTGGCTTTTTCAGAGTGGAGACACCTCTTGGAGGGAGCTCGCTTTCCCTTCCAAGTCTTCACTGACCACAAGAACTTGGTGTATATACAGACGGCCCAGCGGCTGAATTCTCGCCAGGCTAGATGGTCCCTGTTCTTCTCCCGGTTCCATTTTACTCTCCATTTTCTCTCCGGGGAGAAGAACGTTCGTGCCGACGCTCTCTCCCGCTCCGTAGTGTCATCTGAGGAGGAGGAGGAGGAGCCTCGGCTTATTGTCCCTTCTGAGAGCCTGAGAACTGTAGCTCCGGTTTCGCTAGAGTCTGTGCCCCCGGGCAAGACTTTCGTGCCAGCTAACTTGCGACCGGAGGTTCTCTCTTGGGCTCACTCCTCCAGAGTGGGGGGGCATTTTGGGACAAAGAGGACATCAGAGCTTTTGGCGAGAACATACTGGTGGCCGCATATGGCCCGAGATGTCAGGGACTACATTCAGGCGTGCGTTTCTTGCGCCCAGAATCGGTCTCCTCGGCAACGGCCTGCTGGGTTGCTTTACCCTCTACCGGTGGCAGACAGGCCCTGGGAGATGGTCGGAATGGACTTTGTGGTGGGTCTACCCAAGTCGCGTGGCTGCTCCATTATTTGGGTTGTCACTGACCATTTCTCTAAGATGGTGCATTTGGTGCCGCTTCCTCGGTTACCCTCAGCACGGGCCTTGGCGGTGTTGTTCGTTAAACACATTTTCCGTTTGCATGGTATGCCTGATAAGATTGTCAGCGATCGGGGTCCCCAGTTCGCATCTCGGTTTTGGAGAGAGCTCTGCCGTTTACTCAGCATAGAGTTAAACCTCTCCTCTGCTTACCATCCCGAGACGAATGGGTTGGTGGAGAGAACCAACCAGACTCTGGTGACATATTTGCGACATTTCGTCTCTGCTAGGCAGGATGACTGGGCATCTTTGCTACCTTGGGCGGAATTTGCCCTGAACAACGCCGTAGCCGATTCCACTGGTCAAACTCCTTTTCTCCTTAATTACGGCCAGCATCCGCGTGTCCCTGTGCCCATGCCCGTGTCCTCCACCGATTCTAGGGTGGCAGACTGGGCGGTGGAGGCACGTGACATCTGGGACCGCACACAGGATGCTATCCGGGCCTCCAAGGAGAGAATGAGGGTTTCGGCTGATACACACCGGCGCCCCGCTCCGGTCTTTGCTCCCGGCGACTTAGTGTGGCTCTCCGCCCGTAACATCAGGCTGCGAGTTGAGTCCACTAAGTTTGCTCCTCGCTACATTGGCCCGTTTAAAGTTCTGGAACAGGTCAACCCTGTGGTTTACCGTTTGGCCATTCCTCCACGCCTTGGTATCACCGATACCTTTCACGTTTCCCTCTTAAAGCCCGTTCGCTTGTCTCGGTTTTCTGAGTCTTCTGCTGGGACATCGGGTTCATCCACGGATGAATTTGAGGTGAATGCTATTGTGGGAAGCAAGGTGGTACGTGGCAAAAAATTTTATTTGGTGGATTGGAAGGGTCATGGTCCAGAGGATAGAACCTGGGAGCCTGTGGAGCACATTCGGGCTCCGCAGCTCATTGCTGCCTTTGAACGTAGCGAGGCCCAAGGAGGGGGGGGCCCTAGGAGGGGGGGTAATGTTAGGGGTCGAGTTCCCGCTTCTGCACTGGGGGAATCTCGAGCCACTTCCGCTGCGGTCTCCCATTCTTGTCCAGCCGCAGTGGAGCCTGCTCAGCAAGGACGTCGGTCCCAGCGTCTTGCTCATTCTCACTCTGTTCAGAGAGTTAGTGCTGCTTCTCCAGTCTCTGCCATTAAAGTCAGTACTGGTCAGCAGCGAGCGGACTTCTCTGGGACTAAGTCCTTGTCTGCATGTACTGAGCATGCCCAGCGTAAGGTCTCCCGTTGGAGATCGAGGGTCATGTGCTCAGGCTCTGCAGCACATTCCATTGGTCCTCTTGGCAGGTCCTAGAAGGGCAAAAGTGCTGTGGCCACTTCCTGTGCTGCTCCTATATAAACTGCGCATGACCGCACGGCCATGCGCTAGTATTGTCTAACAATTGTTGATGTGTGTATGTTGTGAGTGCAAGTCGCCCTTTGAAATCCCTTCCCTATTGAATGTCTGTTCGCGGAAGGTGTATGGCTGCTACCTAGCGCCCGACTTAGCCTACAGCACTAGACACACATCTCAGCGTCCTGTAGCTGTGCCTGCCAGTACGGCGCCGTGCGCCTGCCTTGCGCTTTCCATACCCGAGTCTGGGTGGTTAGTGGCGTCCGTTAGTGCGGCATCGCTCGCACTCTTGTGCACTTATACTTCTTAAAGTTCTCTACACACCCAGTTGCGGTGTTACGCCAGCAAGGGTCTAATCGGGCTCCAATCCCTTCTGGGGTTAAGTCCGCTGACCACTTGCTCGCGCACTAGTGCGGTACTGCGGTCCTGTGGATTAACAGGATCGCTTTCTTCACGCTGGGTGAGGTTTAACCCACGCGTGTATCCTTTAGTGTACCGCCATATTGTCCGTCTTGCTAGCTGCAGGGTCTTTTACCTGCACGGTGGACCTCGGACTGCGAACGCACCTAGTTTCGTACCATCTATACATGGTGCGTTCCGCCAGTCCTTAACACCTGCACACAGCGCCCGTGATCGTTCTCACACGAGCTGCAGGGGCCAGCAGACCAGAGGAGTTAGAGGGGCAGAAATCAGAAGTGGCGTTGGCCAGAGGGGTTTTCTGACCAGGTTGTGGAGTGATTTTGCTATGACCGCAGACAGGACAGGTACTGCAGCATCAATTCACAGTGACAGGAGACATTTGTCCAGTATGGTTACAAACTATTTTTCATCCCTTATCGATGTTCTCCCTCAACTGTCATTCCCATTTGATTACTGGGCATCAAAATTAGACACCTGGCCAGAATTGGCAGAATATGCATTGCAGGAGCTTGCTTGCCCGGCAGCTAGTGTCCTATCAGAAAGAGTATTTAGTGCTGCAGGTTCAATACTAACAGAAAAAAGGACTCGTCTGGCTACCCAAAATGTAGATGATCTAACCTTCATTAAAATGAACCACAACTGGATTTCGAAATCTTTTGCCCCACCTTGCCCGGCTGACACCTAGCTTTCCTATGAAAAGGTCTTGCCTGTGGACTATTCTGAATGCCTTTTCCAATCTCGTAATTTTCTGCACCTGATTGTCCAGCATACGACATGTTTACACCTCACTAAATGGCCAAACTCCCCACACGGGGCCGTGGTATCGACACTTGGCGACAGCACCCGTGAGAGTGCTGTTTGTCTGAAGAGGTGGGTGTGCCCGCTTTTGGTCAACGGCACTGCCACTGGGTCCCTCCTAGTACAATAAAGTGTCTCTGGCGGTGGTGGTGCGCACCCAACGTCAGACACACCGTTGTAATATGAGGGGCCCTGGGCCTGTACCGCCGGCCACAAGACAGTTCCCCCCCCCAGCTCAAACAGTGCTCTACCACTTGCAAAATTATCTCACAGCTCCACCAATGTTTAGTCTATGCGCTGACATCCTTCAATGCCTGCCACTGACAATACCATTGTATTGACATTTTTGTTATGTTAGGCCTTCGAAGCCTGTCTGCGGTCACTCCTTCCACTAGGCCTCCACTGACCACACCACTGCTGCCCGTGTACCCCTGGAACCAATTTAAAATTGCCTACAGCCATGTGTTATTATTTTAGGCCTTCGATTCACGGTGGAAAATGAAATGCTAGGTGAAATCCCAAGAAACAATGAAAACCCTATATTAAGGGTCACCAATCTAACCCAAGAAGAGGTGCGAAACCGGCTAAATAAGATTAAAATAGATAATTCTCCGGGTCCGGATGGCATACACTCACGAGTACTAAGAGAACTAAGTAATGTAATAGATAAACCATTATTTCTTATTTTTAGGGACTCTATAGCGACAGGGTCTGTTCCGCAGGATTGGCGCATAGCAAATGTGGTGCCAATATTCAAAAAGGGCTCTAAAAGTGAACCTGGAAATTATAGGCCAGTAAGTCTAACCTCTATTGTTGGTAAAATATTTGAAGGGTTTCTGAGGGATGTTATTCTGGATTATCTCAATGAGAATAACTGTTTAACTCCATATCAGCATGGGTTTATGAGAAATCGCTCCTGTCAAACCAATCTAATCAGTTTTTATGAAGAGGTAAGCTATAGGCTGGACCACGGTGAGTCATTGGACGTGGTATATCTCGATTTTTCCAAAGCGTTTGATACCGTGCCGCACAAGAGGTTGGTACACAAAATGAGAATGCTTGGTCTGGGGGAAAATGTGTGTAAATGGGTTAGTAACTGGCTTAGTGATAGAAAACAGAGGGTCGTTATAAATGGTATAATCTCTAACTGGGTCGCTGTGACCAGTGAGGTACCGCAGGGGTCGGTATTGGGACCTGTTCTCTTCAACATATTCATTAATGATCTGGTAGAAGGTTTACACAGTAAAATATCGATATTTGCAGATGATACAAAACTATGTAAAGCAGTTAATACAAGAGAAGATAGTATTCTGCTACAGATGGATCTGGATAAGTTGGAAACTTGGGCTGAAAGGTGGCAGATGAGGTTTAACAATGATAAATGTAAGGTTATACACATGGGAAGAAGGAATCAATGTCACCATTACACACTGAATGGGAAACCACTGGGTAAATCTGACAGGGAGAAGGACTTGGGGATCCTAGTTAATGATAAACTTACCTGGAGCAGCCAGTGCCAGGCAGCAGCTGCCAAGGCAAACAGGATCATGGGGTGCATTAAAAGAGATCTGGATACACATGATGAGAGCATTATACTGCCTCTGTACAAATCCCTAGTTAGACCGCACATGGAGTACTGTGTCCAGTTTTGGGCACCGGTGCTCAGGAAGGATATAATGGAACTAGAGAGAGTACAAAGGAGGGCAACAAAATTAATAAAGGGGATGGGAGAACTACAATACCCAGATAGATTAGCGAAATTAGGATTATTTAGTCTAGAAAAAAGACGACTGAGGGGCGATCTAATAACCATGTATAAGTATATAAGGGGACAATACAAATATCTCGCTGAGGATCTGTTTATACCAAGGAAGGTGACGGGCACAAGGGGGCATTCTTTGCGTCTGGAGGAGAGAAGGTTTTTCCACCAACATAGAAGAGGATTCTTTACTGTTAGGGCAGTGAGAATCTGGAATTGCTTGCCTGAGGAGGTGGTGATGGCGAACTCAGTCGAGGGGTTCAAGAGAGGCCTGGATGTCTTCCTGGAGCAGAACAATATTGTATCATACAATTAGGTTCTGTAGAAGGACGTAGATCTGGGGATTTATTATGATGGAATATAGGCTGAACTGGATGGACAAATGTCTTTTTTTGGCCTTACTAACTATGTTACTATGTTACTATGATGCCTGTCTGCGGTCACTCCTTCCACTAGGCCTCCACTGACCACACCACTGCTGCCCGTGTACCCCTGGAACCAATTTAAAATTGCCTACAGCCAGCCCAATTTTTTTATTTTAGGCCTTCGATGCCTGTCTGCGGTCACTCCTTCCACTAGGCCTCCACTGACCACACCACTGCTGCCCGTGTACCCCTGGAACCAATTTAAAATTGCCTACAGCCATGTGTTATTATTTTAGGCCTTCGATGCCTGTCTGCGGTCACTCCTTCCACTAGGCCTCCACTGACCACACCACTGCTGCCCGTGTACCCCTGGAACCAATTTAAAATTGCCTACAGCCATGTGTTATTATTTTAGGCCTTCGATGCCTGTCTGCGGTCACTCCTTACAATATGCCTCCACTGACCACACCACTGCTGCCCGTGTACCCCTGGAACCAATTTAAAATTGCCTACAGCCATGTGTTACTTTTTTAGGCCTTCGATGCCTGTCTGCGGTCACTCCTTCCACTAGGCCTCCACTGACCACACCACTGCTGCCCGTGTACCCCTGGAACCAATTTAAAATTGCCTACAGCCATGTGTTATTATTTTAGGCCTTCGATGCCTGTCTGCGGTCACTCCTTACAATATGCCTCCACTGACCACACCACTGCTGCCCGTGTACCCCTGGAACCAATTTAAAATTGCCTACAGCCATGTGTTACTGTTTTAGGCCTTCGATGCCTGTCTGCGGTCACTCCTTCCACTAGGCCTCCACTGACCACACCACTGCTGCCCGTGTACCCCTGGAACCAATTTAAAATTGCCTACAGCCATGTGTTATTATTTTAGGCCTTCGATGCCTGTCTGCGGTCACTCCTTACAATATGCCTCCACTGACCACACCACTGCTGCCCGTGTACCCCTGGAACCAATTTAAAATTGCCTACAGCCAGCCCAATTTTTTTATTTTAGGCCTTCGATGCCTGTCTGCGGTCCGTTCTTTCTACTACTACTACACTGACCAGGCCACTGCTGCCCGTGTTCCCCTGGAACCAATTTAAAATTGCCAACAGCAATGTGTTATTATTGTTAGGCCTTCGATGCCTGTCTGCGGTCACTCCTTCCACTAGGCCTCCACTGACCACACCACTGCTGCCCGTATACCCCTGGAACCAATTTAAAATTGCCTACAGCCAGCCCAATTTTTTTATTTTAGGCCTTCGATGCCTGTCTGCGGTCCGTTCTTTCTACTACTACTACACTGACCAGGACACTGCTGCCCGTGTTCCCCTGGAACCAATTTAAAATTGCCAACAGCAATGTGTTATTATGTTAGGCCTTCGAAGCCTGTCTGCGGTCACTCCTTCCACTATGCCTCCACTGACCACACCACTGCTGCCCGTGTACCCCTGGAACCAATTTAAAATTGCCTACAGCCATGTGTTATTATTTTAGGCCTTCGATGCCTGTCTGCGGTCACTCCTTCCACTAGGCCTCCACTGACCACACCACTGCTGCCGGTGTACCCCTGGAACCAATTTAAAATTGCCTACAGCCATGTGTTATTATTTTAGGCCTTCTATGCCTGTCTGCGGTCACTCCTTACAATATGCCTCCACTGACCACACCACTGCTGCCAGTGTCCCCCTGGAACCAATTTAAAATTGCCTACAGCCAGCCCAATTTTTTTATTTTAGGTCTTCGATGCCTGTCTGCGGTCACTCCTTACAATATGCCTCCACTGACCACACCACTGCTGCCCGTGTACCCCTGGAACCAATTTAAAATTGCCTACAGCCATGTGTTACTTTTTTAGGCCTTCGATGCCTGTCTGCGGTCACTCCTTCCACTAGGCCTCCACTGACCACACCACTGCTGCCCGTGTACCCCTGGAACCAATTTAAAATTGCCTACAGCCAGCCCAATTTTTTTATTTTAGGCCTTCGATGCCTGTCTGCGGTCACTCCTTCCACTAGGCCTCCACTGACCACACCACTGCTGCCCGTGTACCCCTGGAACCAATTTAAAATTGCCTACAGCCATGTGTTATTATTTTAGGCCTTCGATGCCTGTCTGCGGTCACTCCTTCCACTAGGCCTCCACTGACCACACCACTGCTGCCCGTGTACCCCTGGAACCAATTTAAAATTGCCTACAGCCATGTGTTATTATTTTAGGCCTTCGATGCCTGTCTGCGGTCACTCCTTACAATATGCCTCCACTGACCACACCACTGCTGCCCGTGTACCCCTGGAACCAATTTAAAATTGCCTACAGCCATGTGTTACTTTTTTAGGCCTTCGATGCCTGTCTGCGGTCACTCCTTCCACTAGGCCTCCACTGACCACACCACTGCTGCCCGTGTACCCCTGGAACCAATTTAAAATTGCCTACAGCCATGTGTTATTATTTTAGGCCTTCGATGCCTGTCTGCGGTCACTCCTTACAATATGCCTCCACTGACCACACCACTGCTGCCCGTGTACCCCTGGAACCAATTTAAAATTGCCTACAGCCATGTGTTACTGTTTTAGGCCTTCGATGCCTGTCTGCGGTCACTCCTTCCACTAGGCCTCCACTGACCACACCACTGCTGCCCGTGTACCCCTGGAACCAATTTAAAATTGCCTACAGCCATGTGTTATTATTTTAGGCCTTCGATGCCTGTCTGCGGTCACTCCTTACAATATGCCTCCACTGACCACACCACTGCTGCCCGTGTACCCCTGGAACCAATTTAAAATTGCCTACAGCCAGCCCAATTTTTTTATTTTAGGCCTTCGATGCCTGTCTGCGGTCACTCCTTCCACTAGGCCTCCACTTACCACACCACTGCTGCCCGTGTACCCCTGGAACCAATTTAAAATTGCCTACAGCCAGCCCAATTTTTTTATTTTAGGCCTTCGATGCCTGTCTGCGGTCCGTTCTTTCTACTACTACTACACTGACCAGGCCACTGCTGCCCGTGTTCCCCTGGAACCAATTTAAAATTGCCAACAGCAATGTGTTATTATTGTTAGGCCTTCGA
The DNA here is from genome assembly GCF_032444005.1 of Ranitomeya imitator. Lineage (NCBI taxonomy): Eukaryota > Metazoa > Chordata > Amphibia > Anura > Dendrobatidae > Ranitomeya > Ranitomeya imitator. Next base: position 117,639,595 of record NC_091289.1, read on the forward strand.
TGCCTGTCTGCGGTCACTCCTTCCACTAGGCCTCCACTGACCACACCACTGCTGCCCGTATACCCCTGGAACCAATTTAAAATTGCCTACAGCCAGCCCAATTTTTTTATTTTAGGCCTTCGATGCCTGTCTGCGGTCCGTTCTTTCTACTACTACTACACTGACCAGGACACTGCTGCCCGTGTTCCCCTGGAACCAATTTAAAATTGCCAACAGCAATGTGTTATTATGTTAGGCCTTCGAAGCCTGTCTGCGGTCACTCCTTCCACTATGCCTCCACTGACCACACCACTGCTGCCCGTGTACCCCTGGAACCAATTTAAAATTGCCTACAGCCATGTGTTATTATTTTAGGCCTTCGATGCCTGTCTGCGGTCACTCCTTCCACTAGGCCTCCACTGACCACACCACTGCTGCCCGTGTACCCCTGGAACCAATTTAAAATTGCCTACAGCCATGTGTTATTATTTTAGGCCTTCGATGCCTGTCTGCGGTCACTCCTTCCACTAGGCCTCCACTGACCACACCACTGCTGCCCGTGTACCCCTGGAACCAATTTAAAATTGCCTACAGCCAGCCCAATTTTTTTATTTTAGGCCTTCGATGCCTGTCTGCGGTCACTCCTTCCACTAGGCCTCCACTGACCACACCACTGCTGCCCGTGTACCCCTGGAACCAATTTAAAATTGCCTACAGCCATGTGTTATTATTTTAGGCCTTCGATGCCTGTCTGCGGTCACTCCTTCCACTAGGCCTCCACTGACCACACCACTGCTGCCCGTGTACCCCTGGAACCAATTTAAAATTGCCTACAGCCATGTGTTATTATTTTGGGCCTTCGATGCCTGTCTGCGGTCACTCCTTACAATATGCCTCCACTGACCACACCACTGCTGCCCGTGTACCCCTGGAACCAATTTAAAATTGCCTACAGCCATGTGTTACTTTTTTAGGCCTTCGATGCCTGTCTGCGGTCACTCCTTCCACTAGGCCTCCACTGACCACACCACTGCTGCCCGTATACCCCTGGAACCAATTTAAAATTGCCTACAGCCAGCCCAATTTTTTTATTTTAGGCCTTCGATGCCTGTCTGCGGTCCGTTCTTTCTACTACTACTACACTGACCAGGACACTGCTGCCCGTGTTCCCCTGGAACCAATTTAAAATTGCCAACAGCAATGTGTTATTATGTTAGGCCTTCGAAGCCTGTCTGCGGTCACTCCTTCCACTATGCCTCCACTGACCACACCACTGCTGCCCGTGTACCCCTGGAACCAATTTAAAATTGCCTACAGCCATGTGTTATTATTTTAGGCCTTCGATGCCTGTCTGCGGTCACTCCTTCCACTAGGCCTCCACTGACCACACCACTGCTGCCCGTGTACCCCTGGAACCAATTAAAAATTGCCTACAGCCATGTGTTATTATTTTAGGCCTTCGATGCCTGTCTGCGGTCACTCCTTCCACTAGGCCTCCACTGACCACACCACTGCTGCCCGTGTACCCCTGGAACCAATTTAAAATTGCCTACAGCCAGCCCAATTTTTTTATTTTAGGCCTTCGATGCCTGTCTGCGGTCACTCCTTCCACTAGGCCTCCACTGACCACACCACTGCTGCCCGTGTACCCCTGGAACCAATTTAAAATTGCCTACAGCCATGTGTTATTATTTTAGGCCTTCGATGCCTGTCTGCGGTCACTCCTTCCACTAGGCCTCCACTGACCACACCACTGCTGCCCGTGTACCCCTGGAACCAATTTAAAATTGCCTACAGCCATGTGTTATTATTTTGGGCCTTCGATGCCTGTCTGCGGTCACTCCTTACAATATGCCTCCACTGACCACACCACTGCTGCCCGTGTACCCCTGGAACCAATTTAAAATTGCCTACAGCCATGTGTTACTTTTTTAGGCCTTCGATGCCTGTCTGCGGTCACTCCTTCCACTAGGCCTCCACTGACCACACCACTGCTGCCCGTGTACCCCTGGAACCAATTTAAAATTGCCTACAGCCATGTGTTATTATTTTAGGCCTTCGATGCCTGTCTGCGGTCACTCCTTACAATATGCCTCCACTGACCACACCACTGCTGCCCGTGTACCCCTGGAACCAATTTAAAATTGCCTACAGCCATGTGTTACTGTTTTAGGCCTTCGATGCCTGTCTGCGGTCACTCCTTCCACTAGGCCTCCACTGACCACACCACTGCTGCCCGTGTACCCCTGGAACCAATTTAAAATTGCCTACAGCCATGTGTTATTATTTTAGGCCTTCGATGCCTGTCTGCGGTCACTCCTTACAATATGCCTCCACTGACCACACCACTGCTGCCCGTGTACCCCTGGAACCAATTTAAAATTGCCTACAGCCAGCCCAATTTTTTTATTTTAGGCCTTCGATGCCTGTCTGCGGTCACTCCTTCCACTAGGCCTCCACTTACCACACCACTGCTGCCCGTGTACCCCTGGAACCAATTTAAAATTGCCTACAGCCAGCCCAATTTTTTTATTTTAGGCCTTCGATGCCTGTCTGCGGTCCGTTCTTTCTACTACTACTACACTGACCAGGCCACTGCTGCCCGTGTTCCCCTGGAACCAATTTAAAATTGCCAACAGCAATGTGTTATTATTGTTAGGCCTTCGATGCCTGTCTGCGGTCACTCCTTCCACTAGGCCTCCACTGACCACACCACTGCTGCCCGTATACCCCTGGAACCAATTTAAAATTGCCTACAGCCAGCCCAATTTTTTTATTTTAGGCCTTCGATGCCTGTCTGCGGTCCGTTCTTTCTACTACTACTACACTGACCAGGACACTGCTGCCCGTGTTCCCCTGGAACCAATTTAAAATTGCCAACAGCAATGTGTTATTATGTTAGGCCTTCGAAGCCTGTCTGCGGTCACTCCTTCCACTATGCCTCCACTGACCACACCACTGCTGCCCGTGTACCCCTGGAACCAATTTAAAATTGCCTACAGCCATGTGTTATTATTTTAGGCCTTCGATGCCTGTCTGCGGTCACTCCTTCCACTAGGCCTCCACTGACCACACCACTGCTGCCCGTGTACCCCTGGAACCAATTTAAAATTGCCTACAGCCATGTGTTATTATTTTAGGCCTTCGATGCCTGTCTGCGGTCACTCCTTACAATATGCCTCCACTGACCACACCACTGCTGCCAGTGTACCCCTGGAACCAATTTAAAATTGCCTACAGCCAGCCCAATTTTTTTATTTTAGGTCTTCGATGCCTGTCTGCGGTCACTCCTTACAATATGCCTCCACTGACCACACCACTGCTGCCCGTGTACCCCTGGAACCAATTTAAAATTGCCTACAGCCATGTGTTACTTTTTTAGGCCTTCGATGCCTGTCTGCGGTCACTCCTTCCACTAGGCCTCCACTGACCACACCACTGCTGCCCGTGTACCCCTGGAACCAATTTAAAATTGCCTACAGCCAGCCCAATTTTTTTATTTTAGGCCTTCGATGCCTGTCTGCGGTCACTCCTTCCACTAGGCCTCCACTGACCACACCACTGCTGCCCGTGTACCCCTGGAACCAATTTAAAATTGCCTACAGCCATGTGTTATTATTTTAGGCCTTCGATGCCTGTCTGCGGTCACTCCTTCCACTAGGCCTCCACTGACCACACCACTGCTGCCCGTGTACCCCTGGAACCAATTTAAAATTGCCTACAGCCATGTGTTATTATTTTAGGCCTTCGATGCCTGTCTGCGGTCACTCCTTACAATATGCCTCCACTGACCACACCACTGCTGCCCGTGTACCCCTGGAACCAATTTAAAATTGCCTACAGCCATGTGTTACTTTTTTAGGCCTTCGATGCCTGTCTGCGGTCACTCCTTCCACTAGGCCTCCACTGACCACACCACTGCTGCCCGTGTACCCCTGGAACCAATTTAAAATTGCCTACAGCCATGTGTTATTATTTTAGGCCTTCGATGCCTGTCTGCGGTCACTCCTTACAATATGCCTCCACTGACCACACCACTGCTGCCCGTGTACCCCTGGAACCAATTTAAAATTGCCTACAGCCATGTGTTACTGTTTTAGGCCTTCGATGCCTGTCTGCGGTCACTCCTTCCACTAGGCCTCCACTGACCACACCACTGCTGCCCGTGTACCCCTGGAACCAATTTAAAATTGCCTACAGCCATGTGTTATTATTTTAGGCCTTCGATGCCTGTCTGCGGTCACTCCTTACAATATGCCTCCACTGACCACACCACTGCTGCCCGTGTACCCCTGGAACCAATTTAAAATTGCCTACAGCCAGCCCAATTTTTTTATTTTAGGCCTTCGATGCCTGTCTGCGGTCACTCCTTCCACTAGGCCTCCACTTACCACACCACTGCTGCCCGTGTACCCCTGGAACCAATTTAAAATTGCCTACAGCCAGCCCAATTTTTTTATTTTAGGCCTTCGATGCCTGTCTGCGGTCCGTTCTTTCTACTACTACTACACTGACCAGGCCACTGCTGCCCGTGTTCCCCTGGAACCAATTTAAAATTGCCAACAGCAATGTGTTATTATTGTTAGGCCTTCGATGCCTGTCTGCGGTCACTCCTTCCACTAGGCCTCCACTGACCACACCACTGCTGCCCGTATACCCCTGGAACCAATTTAAAATTGCCTACAGCCAGCCCAATTTTTTTATTTTAGGCTCTCGATGCCTGTCTGCGGTCCGTTCTTTCTACTACTACTACACTGACCAGGCCACTGCTGCCCGTGTTCCCCTGGAACCAATTTAAAATTGCCAACAGCAATGTGTTATTATTGTTAGGCCTTCGATGCCTGTCTGCGGTCACTCCTTCCACTATGCCTCCACTGACCACACCACTACTGCCCGTGTACCCCTGGAACCAATTTAAAATTGCCTACAGCCATGTGTTATTATTTTAGGCCTTCAATGCCTGTCTGCGGTCACTCCTTACAATATGCCTCCACTGACCACACCACTACTGCCCGTGTACCCCTGGAACCAATTTAAAATTGCCTACAGCCAGCCCAATTTTTTTATTTTAGGCCTTCGATGCCTGTCTGCGGTCCGTTCTTTCTACTACTACTACACTGACCAGGCCACTGCTGCCCGTGTACCCCTGGAACCAATTTAAAATTGCCTACAGCCATGTGTTATTATTTTAGGCCTTCGATGCCTGTCTGCGGTCACTCCTTCCACTAGGCCTCCACTGACCACACCACTGCTGCCCGTGTACCCCTGGAACCAATTTAAAATTGCCTACAGCCAGCCCAATTTTTTTATTTTAGGCCTTCGATGCCTGTCTGCGGTCACTCCTTCCACTAGGCCTCCACTGACCACACCACTGCTGCCCGTGTACCCCTGGAACCAATTTAAAATTGCCTACAGCCATGTGTTATTATTTTAGGCCTTCGATGCCTGTCTGCGGTCACTCCTTCCACTAGGCCTCCACTGACCACACTACTGCTGCCCGTGTACCCCTGGAACCAATTTAAAATTGCCTACAGCCAGCCCAATTTTTTTATTTTAGGCCTTCGATGCCTGTCTGCGGCCACTCCTTCCACTAGGCCTCCACTGACCACACCACTGCTGCCCGTGTACCCCTGGAACCAATTTTACAGTGTCTACAGCCTAATTTTGTTATGTTAGGCCTACTACGCCTGTCTGCGGTCCCTCCTTCCAATACTCGTCCACTGACCACACCACTGCTGCCCGTGGACCCCTGGAACCTATTTTTAATTGCATAGAGCATCCTTTTTTTAATAGTAGGCGTACAAAGTCTGTCTGCGGTCCACTATTGAAATTGTCCTCCACTGCCCAGAGCACTGCTGCTTGTGTACCCCTGTAACTTTTTTAAGCTGCAGTGAGCCACATTTTTGGGTTAAGTCCTACTACCTGTGTCTGTCTGCGCCACTCAATTCAGCTGTGTTCCTTTGAAAAAAGCTGAGCGTCAATAGTCTTGTTTTCAGCCTCTAGGAATTTTAAAACTGCATTGGGGGTACAACTTTGGTAGGGCCTACTAACGGTGTCTGCCTACCCAAGGTGTGCCCCAGGTTTCCTCGCCATTGCTTCGATCTTAATGCTCTCGTTTAGTAGTTGTTGGAAACTACACTGCATTAGGCCTACAAATTGGGTATGGGGTGTAGAGAGATGGTGTGTTCCACTCCAAGGTGTTCTCCAGGTTGCCTTTCCTGAGCTTCGATCTTCCGGCTCTCGTTTAGCAGTTGTTGGAAACTACGCTGCATTAGGCCTACAAAATGGGTATGGGGTGTAGAGAGATGGTGTGTTACACTCCAAGGTGTTCCCCAGGTTTCCTCTCCATTGCTTCGATCTTCATGCTCTCGTTTAGTAGTTGTTGGAAACTACACTGCATTAGGCCTACAAAATGGGTATGGGGTGTAGAGAGATGGTGTGTTACACTCCAAGGTGTTCTCCAGGTTGCCTTTCCTGAACTTCTATCTTCAGGCTCTCATTAAATTGTGGTTAAACGGAACAACTGCATTTGGCGTACTAGTTGGTTTGGGGCCTACTATCGGTGTCTGCCACTCCTTGCTGTTCTCCTGGTTTCTGGTCCTGAAATTCCATTTTCAGGCTCTCGTTAAGTAGTTGTTAATGTTAGACTGCATTTGGCCTACTAGTTGGGTTGGGGCCTACTATCTGTGTCTGCCACTCCTTGCTGTTCTCCTCCACTGAACAAAGCTGTGCCGCCTGTTTACTACGGTTGCCAATTTTGAACTGCATTTCGACTACTTACTGATTTGGGCCTACTCTCTGTGTCAGCCTCTCATTCCAGTTGTCCTCCACTGCAATGCCCCTGGTTAGTCCTGTGTTACCAATTTTGAACTGCATTTAGCCAACTTTATTCTTTGGGCCTATATCTGTGTTTCCTCCTCATCCTGCCCATTGCCCAGCCAGTGATAGATGAGTCTGCTGGTACATTGACCCATAACGCAAAATTCCCCGTGCACGCTACACAGCAAGATTGTGACCCTGCTGAAAGTCAGGTTCCTCTTCCCGCATACCATACCACCTTACACGGGGACAAAGAGGAAGGTGCAGATGAAAGTGCAGGTTCCTTCATCAGGTGGGGGGAGGAATACTAGTTGGCGACGTCACTGGCACAGGGCCTCTCATAGTACGCAAAAGTGTTGCTGCTGATGGGAGGCGCCCCCGCCGTGCAAACACACCGCTGTACTTTGAGGGGCCCTGTGCCTGTGCCAATGCCAACGAGTGGGCCCCCCCTGCTTGCTCAGGATCACAGCACTTGCAAAGTTGAAATACTTACCTCTCCCTGCTCCACTGTCGTGACGTGGTCCAGATTTACTGGGCCCACTAATTACTTGAACCAGCCCTACCCCCCACAACTTTAGCCAAATGACCCCCAATTTCAAATGCCTTCCAATTATTATAAGGTAAATTACGATTGACAAGCTTCTTTAAGAAGAATGGATGGTTTTGCCATTAAAATGGGCAGTGTAGGTGTTTTCCTGGCCTCCACTCACTGCCGACTATGCTCCCCCATTGACTTGCATTGGGTTTCGTGTTTCGGGCGATACCCGACTTTTCGCGATAATCGGCCGATTCCACTCGACTCGACTTCTAAGATAGTCGGGTTTCGCGAAACACGGCTCGACTCTAAAAAGGTCAAGGTCGCTCAACCCTAGTCTGAACTGAATATTGATGGCCTTTTGATGCTGGTAGTCAACAACTGCCCTCTTCTGCTCACAAATCGTTTCCAACATATGCAGTGTAGAGTTCCGACTCGCAGGGACATCACACACCAGTCGGTGAGCCGGAAGCTGCAAATGCTGCTGAAGCACAGGCAAGGGCAGCTGAAGCTGTAGCTGACTTTATAAAATGGGAAGACAGACGGTGTACTTTCACTTGCAGATCCAGCAGCTCTGGGTAGCTTCTCAGAAAACATTGAACCATGAGGTTAAGCACATGGGCCAGGCAAGGTATGTGTATGAGTTCACCTTGCCTCAGAGCCACCACCAGATTACAGCCATTGTCACACATGACCATGCCTGGCTGTAGGTTCAGCGGTGTCATCCAAATATCAGACTGAACTTTCAGCGCTGTCCACAACTCTTATGCATTGTGCGGTTTGTCACCTAAGCAGATTGGCTTCAGCACAGCCTGTTGCCTCTTGGCTGAGGCAGTGCTGCAGTGCTTCCAGCTCCTGACTGATGTGTTCATTTCACAGACGGAGGCTGAAGAGGAGGAGGTGTAAGAGCTGTAGACTGTGGGGGCAACCCCGACTGATGTAGGGCCCACAATACTTGGTGTGGGGAGGATGTGCTCCATCCCAAGGTCCGACTGGGTCCCCGCTTCCACTATGTTAACCCAGTGTGCCGTCACTGAGATGTACCATCCCTGCCCACAAACACTTGTCCACTGTCTGTGGTTATGTGGACTTTCTCAGTAGCAGCATTGTTGACGGCACAGGTAATGTTGTGGGACACATGCTGGTGTTATGCCGGTACAAGACACAGGGAGAAATAGTGGCGATTGGGGACCGAGTACCTTGGGATGGCTGCCGCCATCCGGTTGCGGAAAGATTCTGTCTCAATGAGCCTAAAAGGCAACATTTCAAGTGCAAGCAGATGAGAAATGTTAGAATTAAGTACTGTGGCTTGTGGAGTGTTGGCTGGGTATTTCCACTTGCATTCCAATGTCTGGGCTATAGACAACCAAAGGCTGTGCTGTGACAAGGACGTGGATGGGCTTGATGATGCTGCTTTACTGTGGGCAACAACAGGTGCAGGGCCAGAAGCATCTTCACATGCACGGTGGACTGGGGATTGGCTTCTATGCAAAACAGTGGAAGAAGCAGTGGTGTCACCTGCAGACAGTGTTCCTCGAGCCAGGGTTTCGGCCCACAAAGTTGGGTACTTTGCTGACATGTTCCTGATCATGCTGGTGGTGGTCAGGCTGGTAGCTTTGCTTTCTTGATGATGTGGGCATGGCAGGTGCTGCAAATGGCCTGTTTGGGGTTATCAGGAAAGTCTTTAGAAAATAACCAGATTCGGGAAGATCTAACAGTTAGAATGGCAACTTCACTCTTGCTTGTGTTATGGGGAATAGATGCACACCCTTCTTTCTGTGGCCACCACACTGCTTCTTCCTGCCTATTGGGGTGATATGCCTCCTTCCCCATGTGTGCTGCTGTCCTCGCTCTGCATGTCCTGCGAGGTTGGGTCAGTCACTATCTCATCCACCACCTTGTCTTCCACATCTGCACCCTGCTCCTCCTCCTGACTTTCTGGCAATTGTGTCTCATCATCATCAACCTCTTGTGACACTTTCCCACCATCGCCTTCGAGTGACCGTGGCTCTTCAAAGCTTTGGACATCGCTACATGCAATCTCATCTGCCCCCACTTCAAGTTGATCGGCCGAGAGTCTGGAATCTTTAAAGGAAAAACTGAACAGCTCTTCGGAGTGTTCAAGTGTGGGATCAGTTGACTCAGGGCACTCAGCATGGTGGGAGGAAGGAGGATCAGGGTGAGGAATATCCGGTCCACTATCACGGCTACTCAGACTTGACCGTGTGGAAGACAAGGTGGTGGTGGCTAATTGACTGGAAGCATTATCCGCTATCTAACCAACCATATCCGTATCCAATCAACAACCGTTTCACACTGCTCTGGCTTTAATAGTGTGGTATGATGCAGTTCCCTAGAAACTGGGACAGATAGGTCCATCGCGAATATGTGGCTCTTTGTTGTGTCCCACTTTCAGCTTGGCCACGGCCTCATCCTTTGCATGCACCATCAGCATCACATCTACTTCCCCGTTCCTTGCCGCTTGCCTTGCCCATTTTAAATGGACTACTGAACTATTTGAAAAGGTCAATACAAATTTATTTATTTGTAGAAAAAATATGTGGTCAGTATGCCTGCTAAGTGAAGATATTTCCACCAGAGATACACCAGGCCTCAGCCTGAGACAACAAACAGTATATTTTTTTTAATGTTTGTTGGTAATTTTTGAAAACAATAACAAATTAGTACAACAAGGCTAGCAGACAGAACTCTGCAATTTATGCCTAGCTATAAAATATTTTTCCACCACAGATACAACCATCCTCAGCATGAGAAAACAGACTGTATATATTTTTTATGTTTTATATGATATTTTGAAAACAATAAAAAATGAGTAGAACAAGGCAAGCAGACAGAACTCTGCAATGTATGCCTGCCAAAAACAGATTTGTCCACCACAGATACACTAGCCGTCAGCCTGAGATAACATACTGATCTAAATATGGCCTTGATTTTTTTGGGCACACCAAAATTGTTTCAAAAAGTTAGCTATGATACACAAAAAAAAGGAGACCCGTATTTCCCGGCTTATAAGATGACTTTTTAACCCCTGAAAATCATCTCAAAAGTCGGGGGTCATCTTATACGCCGTGTGAAGAGAGCAGTCCTGGATGGTTCCCAGGGTCTGGAGGAGAGGAGACTCTCCTTCAGGCCATGGAATCCATATTCATGTAGAAAAAGAGAATACAACTACAAAATATAGCATATACTTACCCTCCGACGGCCCCTGGCTCTCAGCGGTGCAAGCGGCGGCCTCCGTTTCTAAGGATGCATTGAGCGAAGGACCTTAGATGACATCACGGTCACGCATGACCAAGCAAATAAATGTAGAAAAATGGGGGCTATGGATTCCTTTAGAATAAAATGAGCACGTATTAGCAGAAAAAAAAATTGCCACGGACAACTGCAGCTAGGCATAGAAAATAAGCAGCTGCAGCAGACAGGAATTGAGCTTTTGGAGGTATCCAGTGAGATTTATGTTCTCACATAAAGTGCCTGCAGGCCTTGCACTGATGTTTATATATGCACAAAGACTCGCCTGCCTACCAAGCGCTGCAATCTCTGGACCCCCGAATTAGCCCTAAAAAAGACTGTTGGTTTCTCAGGGTTTGTGGACTGCACACTAGCAGACCCACACTATTAAAAGGACAATTCTGACCCTATCTTGGCAGCAGCTCTCCCTACACTACCTAAGTCCTGAGCAGCGTATGGCAAGCATGGCGGTGCCAGGTCTCTTATAGACCTGATGATGCTGTGTGGCCAGCCAATCTCTCTAATACCACAACAAAGATGGCAGCGGCATTACAGTGCATGGCAGCCAATCCCTGCATTGTCATTGGCACTCAAAAGAGCACCAGAATTGCAGGGTTGAGTCCCGAGCTCCCGTCGAATAATTCCGGAAATCCTCTGTGCTCGCCGAGTACACTGAGCATATTGATACTCGGGCGAGTACCAAGTAGTGGCGAGCACGTTCGCTCACCACTAGCTACCATGAGTGTGAAAGCACAACCAACATTCAAAAGTGACCAAAACATCAGTCAGCTCCTTTATTGAGTGTGTCTTGATGATTGCCAATAATTTCCACCTGTTGTCTATCCCATTTGCACAACAGCATGAGAAATTGTTTGTCAATCAGTGTTGCTTCCTTCCTAATCATTCTTGGCATTCTCTTAATGAACTTCAAGAGGTAGTCACCGGGAATGGTTTTCACTTCACAGGTGTGCCCTGTCTGGTTTAATAAGTGGGATATCTTGTCTTATAAATGGGGTTGGGACCATCAGTTGTTTTGTACATAAGCCTGGTGGACACACAGCTGATAGTCCTACTGAATAGACTTAGAATTTGTATTATGGCAAGAAAAAAGCAGCTAAGTAGAGAAAAATGAGTGGCCATCATTACTTTAAGAAATTAATGTCAGTCAGTCCGAAAAATTGGGAAAACTTTGAAAGTGTCCTCAAGTGCAGTGGCAAGAACCATCAAGCGCTACAAAGAAACTGGCTCACATGAGGACCGCCCCAGGAAAGGAAGACCAAGAGTCACCTCTGCTTCTGAGGATAAGTTTGTCCGAGTCACCAGCCTCAGAAATCGCAGGTTAACAGCAGCTCAGATTAGAGACCAGGTCAATGCCACACAGAGTTCTAGCAGCAGACACATCTCTACAACAACTGTTAAGAGGAGACTTTGTGCAGCAAGCCTTCATGGTAAAATAGCTGCTACGAAACCACTGCTAAGGACAGGCAAGAAGCAGAAGAGACTTGTTTGTGCTAAAGAACACAAAGAATGGACATTAGACCAGTGGAAATCTGTGCTGTGGTCTGATGAGTCCAAATTTGAGATCTTTGGTTCCAACCACTGTGTCTTTGTGCGACGCAAAAAAGGTGAATGGATGGACTCTACATGACTGGTTCCCACCGTGAAGCATGAAGGAGGAGGTGTGATGGTGTGGGGGTGCTTTGCTGGTGACACTGTTGGGGATTTTTTCAAAATAAAAATACTGAACCAGCATGGCTACAACAGCGTCTTGCAGCGGCATTCTATTTCATCCGGATTGCGTTTAGTTGGACCATCATTTATTTTTCAACATGACAATGACCCCAAACACACCCCCAGGCTGTATAAGGGCTATTTGACCAAGAAGGAGAGTGATGGGGTGCTAAGCCAGATGACATGGCCTCCACAGTCACCAGACCTAAACTCAATCGAAATGGTTTGGGGTGAGCTGGACCGCAGAGTAAAGGCAATAGGGCCAACAAGTGTTAAGCATCACTGGGAACTCCTTCAAGATTGTTGGAAGACTATTCCCAGTGACTCTTGAAGCTCATCAACAGAATGCCAAGAGTGTGCAAAGCAGTCATCAAAGCAAAAGGTGGCTACTTTGAAGAACCTAGAATACAAGACATAAGTATATCATTCCACATGTGTTAATTCATAGTTTTGATGCCATCAGTGTGAATGTACAATTTTCATATTCATGAAAATACAGAAAAATCTTTAAATGAGGTGTGTCCAAACTTTGGTCTGTACTGTGTGTGTATATATATATATATATATAAATATATATATATATATATATATATACCGTATTTTCTGGTGTATAAGACGACTGGGCGTATAAGACGACCCCCAACTTTTCCATATAAAATATGGAATTTGGGATATGCCCACCGTATAAGACGGGGGTCATCTTATACGCCCAGTCATCTTATACGGCGTGTGGCTCCCAGGGTCTGGAGAAGAGGAGACTCTCCTTCAGGCCCTGGGATCCATATTCATGTAAAAAATAAAGAATAAAAATAACCCCATTTATAAGGCATGAAATCCCACTTATTAAACCTGACAGGGCACACCTGTGAAATGAAAACCATTCCCGGTGACTACCTCTTGAAGCCCATCAAGAGAATGCCAAGAGTGTGCAAAGCAGTCATCAAAGCAAAAGGTGGCTACTTTGAAGAACCTAGAATATAAGACATAATTTCAGTTGTTTCACACTTTTTTGTTAAGTATATAATTCCACATGTGTTAATTCATAGTTTTGATGCCTTCAGTGTGAATGCACAATTTTCATAGTCATGAAAATACAGAAAAACCTTTAAATGAGAAGGTGTGTCTAAACTTTTGGTTTGTACTGTATATATATATATATATATATATATATATATATATATATATCCCAAACAGAGGCCTCATTCACCTTGCTATTTAGTGGCAGTGAAATTGCACATTGAAAAGACAATATATATTTCTTTTGGTAAACGTGATACAGCCTGCCATATCTCGCGTTGTAATTTTGTGGCGGTAATATGAAGATGCCTGCAACCATCACACACATTATAAAAAATATAGTGTTTTACTGTTACTAAATGTGATATAGCACGATGTATTCCACGTTGTAATTTTGTGGCGGTGATATGACCTCACGCGCATTTTAATTTTTTTTCTGTTGGTAAACGTGATATAACCCACTGTATTCCATGTTATAATTTTGTGGTGGTCAAATGAAACTGTTTGCAGACCAAACGTACATTAAAAAAAAAATCTGTTGCAAAATGTGATAGTGGCCTCTGTATCCCACGTTGTCATTTTATGGTGGTGAAATAAAGCTGGATACAGACCTCACACCCATTAAAAAATATATGGTTTCCAGTTGGTAAACAAGATACAGACGCCGTATCCCACATTGCAATTTTTTGGTGTTGAAATTAGGCTGTCTGCAGACTCACGCACATAAAAAAAATATTTTTTTTCTTTTTTTCTGTTTCTAAATGTGATACAGCCTACCATATCCCTCGTTGTAATTTTGTGGTGGTGAAATTGTTGTGTGTGCAGAGCTGTTACACTTAAAAAATAAACATTTGGGGTTTTTAATAATGTGATACAGCAGGGTAAATATGGTTTTGAAATTGTTTGTTGCATTTCTCCTAGATTATACAGGTGTCACCCACAGTAACAAAAACATTGTTCAGTTACTAGCTTTGTATATTAGGGGCTATCTCACTTTCAAATTGTTTGTCGCATCTACTCTATGTTAAAGAGGCCTCACCAACAGGCCCAAAAATGTTTCTTGAGTTACTAACGTCATACACTATGAGACATCTCACTTTCCAATTGTTTGTAGCATATAGTCTATGTTATAGAGGCCTCATCCACAGGCTCCCCAAAAAATCTTGTGTTACTAACATCATACAGTAGGGGAGATCTAATTAAAAAATAGTTTTGAGTATATTTCCTTTGTCATACAGGCCTCATCCACACTTAAACAATTATTTCTTCTGTGACTAATGTGATTCAGCATGCCATAATTCACCTTATCATTTAGTGCCACTCAAAATCAGCTGTATGCAATGCTGGTGCAGAGTTTAAAATCTAATTTTTGGTTGCTAATACTGTGCTCCTACCACACTATCTGAGCGACATGACTGTCAAAAAGCAAGGTCGTGGTGGAAGGGGGATAAGGCTTGGTGTTCAAGGTATACACCAGTGTACACCAATGCGGTAATGTTTCTGTAAGAGCTAGTGAACCACCAACATCATGTCCTATCCAAAGAAAACTGACAACTTCTGTTATTGGACAGGCTAGTCCACAAACTTTGTTTGTCAGACAAACAGCAGTACGCCTTGTTGATGAGGCAAAGAAAGTGAATGTGCTCAAGTGGATGGAAAGTGCAGCTTCAAGAAGCCTCTCCTTCTGTTCTGCCATGTCAACATCACACCCAGTACAATCCACAGAGGTGACAGCCATATTACCTTTGCTTCCCCTAGCATCAGAACTCTCCAACTGTACAACTGACTGTACGGGACCACAGATAGGTGAGTTTGAAGAGCTGTTCACACATGCCATGGGCATAAGAAGTCTACTCAAAGGCTCACGAAGTCAAGAAGAGGAAATCTGCACCGATGCCCCAATTTTTTTTTGCTTGGATAAGGGGCAGGACGAAGTAGGGTCCAAGCAGCATCCTGATCCTTGTGACCAGACCGGACGTTAACTCCTGGGGGGAGGTGATCCTGTTGAGACTCAGATATCGGAGGCTCATGCAGACTCTACTGTGCTGTAAGGGCAGGAGGAGGAGTATGACTCTAATGACAAGAAATGTGATAACACAATGGATGATGATGATGTATTAGATCCCAATTGGTGTGAACACAGTCACACAGCTGAGTAGTTCATCTGAGGAGTAAGACGAGGAAGCTACATTGCATCGTACATCACAGACACATAGTGATGCAGCCACGATGAGCAATGCATCCTCAGCCACAACTGTGGCTGTGACCAGTAGAGTTGAGCGACCTTGACCTTTTTAGAGTCGAGCCGGGTTTTGCGAAACCCGACTATGTCCAAAGTCGGGTCGAGTGAAATCGGCCGATTATGACGTAAAGTCGGGATCGACCGAAACACGAAACCCAATGCAAGTCAATGGGGCAGCATAGTCGGCAGTGAGTGGGGGCCAGGAAAACACCTAGAGTGGCCATTTTAATGTCAAAACCATCCATTCTTCTTAATGAAGCTTGTCAAGCGTAATTTACCTTATAATAATTGGAAGGCATTTGAAATTGGGGGTCATTTGGCTAAAGTTGTGGGGGGTAGGGCTGGTTCAAGTAATTAGTGGGCCCAGGAAATCTGGACCACGTCACGGCAGTGGAGCAGGGAGAGGTAAGTATTTCAACTTTGCAAGTGCTGTGAACCTGAGCAAGCAGGGGGGGCCCACTCGTTGGCATTGGCACTGGCACAGGGCCCCTCAAAGTACAGCGGTGTGTTTGCACGGCGGGGGCGCCTCCCACCGGCAGCAACACTTTTGCGTACTATGAGAGGCCCTGTGCCAGTGACGTCGCCAACTAGTATTCCTCCCCCCACCTGATGAAGGAACCTGCACTTTCATCTGCACCTTCCTCTTTGTCCCCGTGTAAGGTGGTATGGTATGCGGGAAGAGCAACCTGACTTTCAGCAGGGTCACAATGTTGTTGTGTAGCGTGCACGGGGAATGTTGCGTTATGGGTCAATGTACCAGCAGACTCATCTATCACTGGCTGGGCAATGGGCACGATGAAGTGGAAACACAGATATAGGCCCAAAGAAGAAAGTGGGCTAAATGCAGTTCAAAATTGGTAACACAGGAATAACCAGGGGGCATTGCAGTGGAGGACAACTGGAATGAGAGGCTGACACAGAGAGTAGGGCCAAATCAGTAAGTAGTCGAAATGCAGTTCAAAATTGGCAACCGTAGTAAACAGGCGGCACAGCTTTGTTCAGTGGAGGAGAACAGCAAGGAGTGGCAGACACCGATAGTAGGCCCCAAACCAACTAGTACGCCAAATGCAGTTGTTCCATTTAACCACAATTTAATGAGAGCCTGAAGATAGAAGCTCAGGAAAGGCAACCTGGGGAACACCTTGGAGTGTAACACACCATCTCTCTCCACCCCATACCCATTTTGTATGGCCTAATGCAGTGTACTTTTCTACAACTACTAAACGAGAGTCGGAAGACCGAAGCAATGGCAAGGAAACCTGGGGAACACCTTAGAGTGTAACACACCCTCTCTCTACACCCCATACCCAATTTGAAGGCCTAATGCAGTGTAGTTTCCAAGAACTACTAAACGAGAGCCGGAAGATCGAAGCTCAGGAAAGGCAACCTGGGGAACACCTTGGAGTGTAACACACCCTCTCGCTACACCCCATACCCAATTTGAAGGCCTAATGCAGCGTAGTTTCCAACAACTACTAAACGAGAGCCGGAAGATCGAAGCTCAGGAAAGGCAACCTGGGGAACACCTTGGAGTGGAACACACCATCTCTCTACACCCCATACCCAATTTGAAGGCCTAATGCTGAGTAGTTTCCAAGAACTACTAAACGAGAGCCGGAAGATCGAAGCTCAGGAAAGGCAACCTGGGGAACACCTTGGAGTGTAACACAACGTCTCTCTACACGACGGAAGGGCTGATTCTTAGGAAGGAAGGCTGTTGGAAATAAGCATTGCGCGTCCGAGGGTGATTATATTCTTATTAGGTATATACTCACCCTCGGACGCGCCCTGCTTCTTTATTTGGAATGAATGTTTATTTGCAATGTGGTGTTGACTTTCTCTATTATTTTGGTAATTAATGATTTTATTATTTTCATTATTTTGCATCTTCTCGGCAATAATATAAAGAAGACGCGACAGGACAACACTCGGTGGATGCCATATGTGTGTTTTCAATTTAAAAAAACTTTCAGTTAACTACTTGCAGGAGAAAGTAATTGTAGCTGGTGGCCATTTTTAGTACTGTACCAGATTAGAGTTGTGTGTTTGTTTTTAATGTTAAAATGTCTGCATTTGATATCTCACCAGTATTTTCTTTTTTATAAGCAAAATACTTATTTTTATATTTTCTGATGTTGGTTCCAGGGGTACACGGCCAGCAGTGCCCTGGTCAGTGTAGTAGTAGTTGAAAGAATGGACCGCAGACAGGCATCGAAGGCCTAAAATAATAACACATGGCTGTAGGCAATTTTAAATTGGTTCCAGGGGTACACGGACAGCAGTGGTGTGGTCAGTGGAGGCCTAGTGGAAGGAGTGACCGCAGACAGGCATCGAAGGCCTAAAATAATAACACATGGCTGTAGGCAATTTTAAATTGGTTCCAGGGGTACACGGGCAGCAGTGACCTGGTCAGTGTAGTAGTAGTTGAAAGAATGGACCGCAGACAGGCATCGAAGGCCTAAAATAAAAAAATTGGGCTGGCTGTAGGCAATTTTAAATTGGTTCCAGGGGTACACGGGCAGCAGTGGTGTGGTCAGTGGAGGCCTAGTGGAAGGAGTGACCGCAGACAGGCATCGAAGGCCTAAAATAATAACACATGGCTGTAGGCAATTTTAAATTGGTTCCAGGGGTACACGGACAGCAGTGGTGTGGTCAGTGGAGGCCTAGTGGAAGGAGTGACCGCAGACAGGCACCGAAGGCCTAAAATAATAACACATGGCTGTAGGCAATTTTAAATTGGTTCCAGGGGTACACGGACAGCAGTGACCTGGTCAGTGTAGTAGTAGTTGAAAGAATGGACCGCAGACAGGCATCGAAGGCCTAAAATAAAAAAATTGGGCTGGCTGTAGGCAATTTTAAATTGGTTCCAGGGGTACACGGGCAGCAGTGGTGTGGTCAGTGGAGGCCTAGTGGAAGGAGTGACCGCAGACAGGCATCGAAGGCCTAAAATAATAACACATGGCTGTAGGCAATTTTAAATTGGTTCCAGGGGTACACGGACAGCAGTGGTGTGGTCAGTGGAGGCCTAGTGGAAGGAGTGACCGCAGACAGGCATCGAAGGCCTAAAATAATAACACATGGCTGTAGGCAATTTTAAATTGGTTCCAGGGGTACACGGACAGCAGTGACCTGGTCAGTGTAGTAGTAGTTGAAAGAATGGACCGCAGACAGGCATCGAAGGCCTAAAATAAAAAAATTGGGCTGGCTGTAGGCAATTTTAAATTGGTTCCAGGGGTACACGGACAGCAGTGGTGTGGTCAGTGGAGGCCTAGTGGAAGGAGTGACCGCAGACAGGCATCGAAGGCCTAAAATAATAACACATGGCTGTAGGCAATTTTAAATTGGTTCCAGGGGTACACGGACAGCAGTGGTGTGGTCAGTGGAGGCCTAGTGGAAGGAGTGACCGCAGACAGGCATCGAAGGCCTAAAATAATAACACATGGCTGTAGGCAATTTTAAATTGGTTCCAGGGGTACACGGACAGCAGTGACCTGGTCAGTGTAGTAGTAGTTGAAAGAATGGACCGCAGACAGGCATCGAAGGCCTAAAATAAAAAAATTGGGCTGGCTGTAGGCAATTTTAAATTGGTTCCAGGGGTACACGGGCAGCAGTGACCTGGTCAGTGTAGTAGTAGTTGAAAGAATGGACCGCAGACAGGCTTAGAAGGCCTAACATAACAAACTTGGGCTGGCTGTAGGCACTTTTAAATTGGTTCCAGGGGTACACGGGCAGCAGTGGTCTGGTCAGTGGAAGTCTAGTGGAAGGAGTGACCGCAGACAGGCTTCCAAGGCCTAACATAACAAACTTGGGCTGGCTGTAGGCACTTTTAAATTGGTTCCAGGGGTACACGGGCAGCAGTGGTCTGGTCAGTGGAAGTCTAGTGGAAGGAGTGACCGCAGACAGGCTTCCAAGGCCTAACATAACAAACTTGGGCTGGCTGTAGGCACTTTTAAATTGGTTCCAGGGGTACACGGGCAGCAGTGGTCTGGTCAGTGGAAGTCTAGTGGAAGGAGTGACCGCAGACAGGCTTCGAAGGCCTAACATAACAAAATTGGGCTGGCTGTAGGCACTTTAAATTGGTTCCAGGGGTACATGGGCAGCAGTGTATGGTCAGTGGAAGTCTAGTGGAAGGAGTGACGGCAGACAGTCTTCGAAGGCCTAACATAACAAAATTGGGCTGACTGTAGGCACTTTTAAATTGGTTCCAGGGTAACACGGCCAGCAGTGGCCTGGTCAGTGTAGTAGTTGTAGAAAGAAGGGACCGCAGACAGGCTTCGAAGGCCTAACATAACAAAAATGTCAAAACAATGGTATTGTCAGTGCCAGGCATTGAAGGATGTCAGCGGCTAGACTACACATTGGTGAAGCTGTGAGAGATAATTTTGCTAGTGGTAGAGCACTGTTTGAGCTGGGGGGGGGAACTGTCTTGTGGCCGGCGGTACAGGCACAGGGCCCCTCATATTACAACGGTGTGTCTGACGTTGGGTGCGCACCACCACCGCCAGAGACACTTTATTGTACTATGAGGGACCCAGTGGCAGTGCCGTCGACCAAAAGCGGCCACACCCACCTCTTCAGACAAACAGCACTCTCAAGGGTCCAAGCGCAAAGTGGCGATAGCACGGCCCCGTGTGGGGAGTTTGGCCATTTCGTGAGGTGGAAACATGTCGTATGCTGGACAATCAGGTGAAGAAAATTACGAGATTGGAAAAGTCATTCAGAATAGTCCACAGGCAAGACCTTTTCATAGGAAAGCTAGGTGTCAGCCGGGCAGGGTGGGGCAAAAGATTTTGAAATCCAGTTGTGGTTCATTTTAATGAAGGTTAGATCATCTACATTTTGGGTAGCCAGACGAGTCCTTTTTTCTGTTAGTATTGAACCTGCAGCACTGAATACTCTTTCTGATAGGACACTAGCTGCCGGGCAAGCAAGCTCCTGCAATGCATATTCTGCCAATTCTGGCCAGGTGTCTAATTTGGATGCCCAGTAATCAAATGGGAATGACGGTTGAGGGAGAACGTCGATAAGGGATGAAAAATAGTTTGTAACCATACTGGACAAATGTTGTCTCCTGTCACTTTGAATTGATGCTGCAGTACCTGTCCTGTCTGCGGTCATAGAAAAATCACTCCACAACCTGGTCAGAAAACCCCTCTGTCCAACGCCACTTCTGATTTCTGCCCCTCTAACACCTCTGGTCTGCTGGCCCCTGGAGCTCGTGTGAGAACGATCACGGGCGCTGTGTGCAGGGAATGCCAGAAGCAAACGGTCAACAAGAGTTGATTGTTTTGTTGCTAATATTAGTTCCAAGTTCTCATGTGGCATAATATTTTGCAATTTGCCTTTATAGCGAGGATCAAGGAGGCAGGCCAACCAGTAATCGTCATCGTTCATCATTTTTGTAATGCGTGTGTCCCTTTTGAGGATACGCAAGGCATAATCCGCCATGTGGGCCAAAGTTCCCGTTGTCAAATCTGCGGTTGTGCTTGGTTGAGGGGCAGTTGCAGGCAAATCTACGTCACTTGTGTCCCTCAAAAAACCAGAACCCGGCCTTGCCACGCCACCAATTTCCCGTGCCCCCGGGAAAGCTTCCTCATTAAAAATATACTCATCCCCATCATCCTCCTCATCCTCCACCTCCTCTTCGCCCGGTACCTCGTCATGTACACTGCCCTGACCAGACAATCGCTGACTGTCATCAAGGCTTTCCTCTTCCTCTGGTGCAGACGCCTGATCCTTTATGTGCGTCAAACTTTGCATCAGCAGACGCATTAGGGGGATGCTCATGCTTATTATGGCGTTGTCTGCACTAACCAGCCGTGTGCATTCCTCAAAACACTGAAGGACTTGACACATGTCTTGAATCTTCGACCACTGCACACCTGACAACTCCATGTCTGCCATCCTACTGCCTGCCCGTGTATGTGTATCCTCCCACAAAAACATAACAGCCCGCCTCTGTTCGCACAGTCTCTGAAGCATGTGCAGTGTTGAGTTCCACCTTGTTGCAACGTCTATGATTAGGCGATGCTGGGGAAGGTTCAAAGAACGCTGATAGGTCTGCATACGGCTGGAGTGTACAGGCGAACGGCGGATATGTGCGCAAAGTCCACGCACTTTGAGGAGCAGGTCGGATAACCCCGGATAACTTTTCAGGAAGCACTGCACCACCAGGTTTAAGGTGTGAGCCAGGCAAGGAATGTGTTTCAGTTGGGAAAGGGAGATGGCAGCCATGAAATTCCTTCCGTTATCACTCACTACCTTGCCTGCCTCAAGATCTACAGTGCCCAGCCACGACTGCGTTTCTTGCTGCAAGAACTCGGACAGAACTTCCGCGGTGTGTCTATTGTCGCCCAAACACTTCATAGCCAATACAGCCTGCTGACGTATGCCAGTAGCTGCCCCATAATGGGAGACCTGGTGTGCAACAGTGGCAGGTGCGGATGGAGTGTTTGTGCGACTGCGGTCTGTGGACGAGCTCTTGCTTCTGCAGGAGGACGAGGAGGAGGAGGAGGAGGGGGTGCGAACGGCTACAGACAACTGTTTACTAGACCGTGGGCTAGGCAGAACTGTCCCAAACTTGCTGTCCCCTGTGGACCCTGAATCCACCACATTTACCCAGTGTGCCGTGATGGACACGTAACGTCCCTGGCCATGCCTACTGGTCCATGCATCTGTTGTCAGGTGCACCTTTGTGCTCACAGATTGCCTGAGTGCATGGACGATGCGCTCTTTAACATGCTGGTGGAGGGCTGGGATGGCTTTTCTGGAAAAAAAGTGTCGACTGGGTAGCTCGTAGCGTGGTACAGCGTAGTCCATCAGGTCTTTGAAAGCTTCGCTTTCAACTAACCGGTAGGGCATCATCTCTAACGAGATTAGTCTAGCTATGTGGGCGTTCAAACCCTGTGTACGCGGATGCGAGGCTAAGTATTTCCTTTTTCTAACCATAGTCTCATGTAGGGTGAGCTGGACTGGAGAGCTGGAGATCGTGGAACTAGCGGGGGTGCCGGTGGACATGGCAGACTGAGAGACGGTGGGAGATGGTATTGTTGCCGCCGGTGCCCTAGATGCAGTGTTTCCTACTACGAAACTGGTGATTCCCTGACCCTGACTGCTTTGGCCTGGCAAAGATACCTGCACAGATACAGCAGGTGGTGCGCTAAATGGTGGTCCTACACTGCCGGAAGGGATGTTGCGTTGATGACTAGCTTCATTGGCCGAGGGTGCAACAACCTTAAGGGACGTTTGGTAGTTAGTCCAAGCTTTCAAATGCATGGTGGTTAAATGTCTATGCATGCAACTAGTATTGAGACTTTTCAGATTCTGACCTCTGCTTAAGGAAGTAGAACATTTTTGACAGATGACTTTGCGCTGATCAATTGGATGTTGTTTAAAAAAATGCCAGACTGCACTCTTTCTAGCATCGGATACCTTTTCAGGCATTGCAGACTGAGCTTTAACCGGATGGCCACGCTGTCCTCCACCAGGTTTTGGCTTTGCCACGCGTTTTGGGCAAGATACGGGCCCGGCAGATGGAACCTGTGGCGATGTTGATGCCTGCTGCGGCCCCTCCTCCTCCTCTGCTTCAGAACTGCTGCCGCCTGCACCCTGTTCCCCCAATGGCTGCCAATCGGGGTCAAGAACTGGGTCATCTAATAACTCTTCTTGTACCTCCTGCGCAACTTCGTCTGTGTCACCGTGTCGTTCGGTGGTATAGCGTTCGTGATGGGGCAACATAGTCTCATCAGGGTCTGATTCTTGATCAGCACCCTGCGAGGGCAATGTTGTGGTCTGAGTCAAAGGACCAGCATAGTAGTCTGGCTGTGGCTGTGCGTCAGTGCACTCCATGTCAGATTCAATTTGTAATGGGCATGGACTGTTAACTGCTTCACTTTCTAAGCCAGGGACGGTATGTGTAAAGAGCTCCATGGAGTAACCCGTTGTGTCGCCTGCTGCATTCTTCTCTGTTGTTGTTTTTGCTGAAGAGGACAAGGAAGTGACTTGTCCCTGACCGTGAACATCCACTAACGACGCGCTGCTTTTACTTTTACCAGTTTCACGAGATGAGGCAAAAGAGCTAGAGGCTGAGTCAGCAAGATAAGCCAAAACTTGCTCTTGCTGCTCCGGCTTTAAAAGCGGTTTTCCTAATCCCAGAAAAGGGAGCGTTCGAGGCCTTGTGTAGCCGGACGACGAACCTGGCTCCACAGCTCCAGACTTAGGTGCAATATTTTTTCCCCCACGACCACCTGATGCTCCACCACTACCACTACCCTCATTACCAGCTGACAATGAACGCCCCCGGCCACGACCTCTTCCACTAGACTTCCTCATTGTTTTAAAAACGTAACCAAACTAACGTTATTTGTTGCAGTCACACAACTTACACGGTGAGCTATAACTTCAGTATGATTTAGCTACCCCTTTACAGGTTGGTGAGACCACAGCGAAAATCAGGCCCAATGTTACACACTCTTTTTTTGGTGGCTGCAAATTAGAGAGATGCCCCACACGCAGGACTGTCACTGAAGCACAAATGTTAATATTAATGTCACACTATTATTTTTTTTTTATTTTTATTTTTTTCAGGAACACTTTAGAAACCCCCCAAAAAAAAAAAAAAAGATTTTTGCAGGGAGAATTTAGAAAACAAATGTAACAAACTATATGCTTTCTATGGGCCACTGAGTGAGAGATGACGCACACAGGAATCAGGAGTGGCACACAAGCCCAGAGGCCAATATTTTTCTACCAATGATTGATGGAGTTATTTTCTCTGGTAGAATTTGGAACCCAAATCAAGGAAAAAAAATGTAGGCTTTCTATGGACCACAATTGGAGAGAGAGAGAGAGAGAGAGAGAGATGGCACACCCAGGAGTCAAGACTGGCACACAAGCAGAAAGGCCAATATTAATCTCCCACTGTTTTTTTTTTTTTTTTTCAGGGAGACTTTAGAAAAAAAAATAATAAAAAAAATGTCATTTTATCAGGAAGAATTTAGAAACCAAATAAAATAAAATGATTTTTTCAGGGAGAATTTAGAAAACAAATAAAACCAAAAATAGGCGTTCTATGGCCCACTGACTGAGAGATGACGCACCCAGGAGTCAAGACTGGCACACAAGCAGAAAGGCCAATATTAATCTCCCACTGTTTTTTTTTTTTTTTTTCAGGGAGACTTTAGAAAAAAAAATAATAAAAAAAATATGATTTTATCAGGAAGAATTTAGAAACCAAATAAAATAAAATGATTTTTTCAGGGAGAATTTATAAAACAAATAAAAACAAAAATAGGCGTTCTATGGCCCACTGACTGAGAGATGACGCACACAGGAGTCAGGAGTGGCACACAAACCCAGAGGCCAATATTTTTCTACCAATGATTGATGTAGTTATTTTCTCTGGTAGATTTTAGAACCCAAATCAAGGAAAAAAAATATAGGCTTTCTATGGACCACAATTGGAGAGAGAGAGAGAGAGAGAGAGAGAGAGAGAGAGAGAGAGATGGCACACCCAGGAGTCAAGACTGGCACACAAGCAGAAAGGCCAATATTAATCTCCCACTGTTTTTTTTGGTTGTTTTTTTTTTTTTTTTTTTCAGGGAGACTTTAGAAAAAAAAATAATAAAAAAAATATGATTTTATCAGGAAGAATTTAGAAACCAAATAAAATAAAATGATTTTTTCAGGGAGAATTTATAAAACAAATAAAACCAAAAATAGGCGTTCTATGGCCCACTGACTGAGAGATGACGCACCCAGGAGTCAAGACTGGCACACAAGCAGAAAGGCCAATATTAATCTCCCACTGTTTTTTTTGGTTGTTTTTTTTTTTTTTTTTTCAGGGAGACTTTAGAAAAAAAAATAATAAAAAAAATATGATTTTATCAGGAAGAATTTAGAAACCAAATAAAATAAAATGATTTTTTCAGGGAGAATTTATAAAACAAATAAAACCAAAAATAGGCGTTCTATGGCCCACTGACTGAGAGATGACGCACCCAGGAGTCAAGACTGGCACACAAGCAGAAAGGCCAATATTAATCTCCCACTGTTTTTTTTTTTTTTTTTCAGGGAGACTTTAGAAAAAAAAATAATAAAAAAAATATGATTTTATCAGGAAGAATTTAGAAACCAAATAAAATAAAATGATTTTTTCAGGGAGAATTTATAAAACAAATAAAACCAAAAATAGGCGTTCTATGGCCCACTGACTGAGAGATGACGCACCCAGGAGTCAAGACTGGCACACAAGCAGAAAGGCCAATATTAATCTCCCACTGTTTTTTTTTTTTTTTTTCAGGGAGACTTTAGAAAAAAAAATAATAAAAAAAATATGATTTTATCAGGAAGAATTTAGAAACCAAATAAAATAAAATGATTTTTTCAGGGAGAATTTATAAAACAAATAAAACCAAAAATAGGCGTTCTATGGCCCACTGACTGAGAGATGACGCACCCAGGAGTCAAGACTGGCACACAAGCAGAAAGGCCAATATTAATCTCCCACTGTTTTTTTTTTTTTTTTTCAGGGAGACTTTAGAAAAAAAAATAATAAAAAAAATATGATTTTATCAGGAAGAATTTAGAAACCAAATAAAATAAAATGATTTTTTCAGGGAGAATTTAGAAAACAAATAAAACCAAAAATAGGCGTTCTATGGCCCACTGACTGAGAGATGACGCACACAGGAGTCAGGAGTGGCACACAAACCCAGAGGCCAATATTTTTCTACCAATGATTGATGTAGTTATTTTCTCTGGTAGATTTTAGAACCCAAATCAAGGAAAAAAAATATAGGCTTTCTATGGACCACAATTGGAGAGAGAGAGAGAGAGAGAGAGAGAGAGAGAGAGAGAGATGGCACACCCAGGAGTCAAGACTGGCACACAAGCAGAACGGCCAATATTAATCTCCCACTGTTTTTTTGGTTGTTTTTTTTTTTTTTTTTTCAGGGAGACTTTAGAAATAAAAATAATAAAAAAAATATGATTTTATCAGGAAGAATTTAGAAACCAAATAAAATAAAATGATTTTTTCAGGGAGAATTTAGAAAACAAATAAAACCAAAAATATGCGTTCTATGGCCCACTGACTGAGAGAGAGAGAGAGATGGAACGCTTAGTACTGGCACACAAGCCCAAAGGGCAATATTAATCTCCCTTTTTTTTTCCAGGGAGAATTTCTGAAACCCAAAAAAAAAATAAAATAGGCTTTCTATGGCCCACTATTTGTGAGAGAGATGGGACGCTCAGGACTGGCACAGATGGCACGCTCAGGACTGGCACAGAAGCCCAGAGGCCAATATTAATCTCCCTTTTTTTCTGGGAGAATTTATAAAACCAAAAAAATATTTAAATAGGCTTTCTATGGCCCACTATTTGTGAGAGAGATGGCACGCTCAGGACTGGCACAGATGGCACGCTCACAACTGGCACACAAGCCCAGAGGCCAATATTAATCTCCCTTTTTTCAGGGAGAATTTCTAAAACCCAAAAAAAAAATAAAATAGGCTTTCTATGGCCCACTATTTGTGAGAGAGATGGGACGCTCAGGACTGGCACAGATGGCACGCTCAGGACTGGCACAGAAGCCCAGAGGCCAATATTAATCTCCCTTTTTTTCTGGGAGAATTTATAAAACCAAAAAAATATTTAAATAGGCTTTCTATGGCCCACTATTTGTGAGAGAGATGGCACGCTCAGGACTGGCACAGATGGCACGCTCACAACTGGCACACAAGCCCAGAGGCCAATATTAATCTCCCTTTTTTCAGGGAAAATTGATAAAACAAAAAAAAAAATTAAATAGGCTTTCTATGGCCCACTATTTGTGAGAGAGATGGCACGCTCAGGGCTGGCTGGCACAGATGGCACGCTCAGGACTGGCACACAAGCCCAGAGGCCAATATTAATCTCCCTTTTTTTCTGGGAGAATTTATAAAACCAAAAAAATATTTAAATAGGCTTTCTATGGCCCACTATTTGTGAGAGAGATGGCACGCTCAGGACTGGCACAGATGGCACGCTCACAACTGGCACACAAGCCCAGAGGCCAATATTAATCTCCCTTTTTTCAGGGAAAATTTATAAAACAAAAAAAAAAATTAAATAGGCTTTCTATGGCCCACTATTTGTGAGAGAGATGGCACGCTCAGGGCTGGCACAGATGGCACGCTCAGGACTGGCACACAAGCCCAGAGGCCAATATTAATCTCCCTTTTTTTCAGGGAGAATTTATAAAACCAAAAAAAAAAATAAATAGGCTTTCTATGGCCCACTATTTGTGAGAGAGATGGCACACTCAGGACTGGCACACAAGCCCAAAGGCCAATATTAATCTCCCACTGTATTTTTATCAGGGAGAATTTATACACCCCACAAAAAAAAATACAGAAAAATGAAAAGGCTTTCTATGGCCCACTATGTGAGAGAGATGGCACACACAGGGATGGCACTCTAGCAGAAATGCCAAATTGCCAATCTTAATCTCCCACCAAAAAAAAAACAAAAAAAAAAACAGGGAATGTCCTACAATTACTATCTCCCTGCCTGCAGTAATCTCAGCCAGGTATGGCAGGCAGCTACTATCTCCCTGCCTGCAGTAATCTCAGCCAGGTATGGCAGGCAGCAATAAGGAGTGGACTGATGCACAAATGAAATAAAAAGTGTGGACAAACAAAAAAGATAGCTGTGCAGAAAGGAAGGAACAAGAGGATTTGTGCTTTGAAAAAAGCAGTTGGTTTGCACAGCGGCGTACACACAGCAATGCAGCTATCAGGGAGCCTTCTAGGGCAGCCCAATGAGCTACAGCGCTGAGGGGAAAAAAAAAAAAAAAAAAACTTCCACTGTCCCTGCACACCGAGGGTGGTGTTGGACAGTGCAAATCGCTGCAGCACAAGCGGTTTTGTGGTTAATGGACCCTGCCTAACGCTATCCCTGCTTCTGACAAAGCGGCAGCAACCTCTCCCTAAGCTCAGATCAGCAGCAGTAAGATGGCGGTCGGCGGGAACGCCTCTTTATAGCCCCTGTGACGTCGCAGACAGCAAGCCAATCACTGCAATGCCCTTCTCTAAGATGGTGGGGACCAGGACCTATGTCATCACGCTGCCCACACTCTGCGTTTACCTTCATTGGCTGAGAAATGGCGCTTTTCGCGTCATTGAAACGCGACTTTGGCGCGAAAGTCGCGTACCGCATGGCCGACCCCGCACAGGGGTCGGATCGGGTTTCATGAAACCCCGACTTAGCCAAAAGTCGGCGACTTTTGAAAATGTTCGACCCGTTTCGCTCAACCCTAGTGACCAGCAGTGTTCGTGGATCTGCAGCTCTCAGGGGTGGCAAGGGTTGCATAGCATGGGCCTTTATGACATCGCAATGAATGAGTCAACTCATGTAATCTTCCAACCTTGAAAAAAAATCTAAGTAGAGAGAAAAGTGCAATAATTTGACTACTACATGTATGAATCTTCACATGCACAATAAACATGCGCTACTCTGGGAATCTCACTGTGCGAAAATGCGGACCAGAGGACCTCAACAACCATCAGGCGCCCCACAATCACGTGTCAGTCGTTAAGTGGACAACGCCAGTATGTGTGTCTTTAATGGCATGATTGATGTTCCTGGATATGTGCTGGTACAATGCAGGGACTGCACACCGGGAGAAAAAGAAGCTGCAGAGGACCAAATACTGATGGACAACTACCGCTAAGAGTTGGCAGAAATTCTCAGTGTCTACCAGCCAATATGACAACATTTCCACAGCAAGCAGCCTGGCAATGCATCCATTTAGCACTGAGCCTGCAGGTGGGTGGCTAGTAACTCTTTTTTTGCTCTAAGGCCTGGGTTAAGGACAGCTCAATGCTGCGCTGGGTCAAGAATTTGGTAGTGCCTCATGATAGTAAGTCAGAATGTGCAAGGTTAGATGCAGAGCAGGAGGCATCTGTGCCAGTGTTTTGGACAGGGAATTTGGAAGCACCTAGCACAGAGGAAGAGGCAATAGTGACAGCCAATAGCATCAATCATGTACCCAGGCTTTCGACCCAACGAGTCAGGTGCTTAGATGACATGTGCCTGAGCAAACTGGTGGTGGTTAGATTTTTAGTTGTCATGCCCCTTCTGAACTTGGCATGGCACAGGTTGCAAATGGCCATTTTGTTAGTCTCACAACTTTCTTTATAGAAGTCCCATACTGGGGAACAAGTAAGTCTTTCACAGAGAAAATCATGAGTTCTCTGCAGAAAGTGATCCAGAGTTTAGACGGGTGAGACAGGAGCATGTGTAAGACTGGTGGTGCAACCAAGCTTGCTGAAAGCATTATGTGCTATCCAATTGACCACTGTTCACACTGCTCTGGCTTCAGAATTGGTGTATTTTGCCTCCCTGCACAGTGAGACAGGATCTTATGTGTTGTGGTGGATTGGCATGTTTGTTGTGTTCCAGCAACAGGAGTAGTCGCACCTGCCCCACGTCCTTGCATCTGCATGCACCATCATAAGAACTTCCATCTCCCCATGCCTTAACGCATGCCTTACACATTTTGTAATTACTAGGTGTCTTGAAATCAATCTTATTTTCAATAAAAGAAAAAAAAATGGTCACCTGCAGCAATCAAAGTGGTTTTTGGGAGTTTAACAGAAAGAATGCAAAAAGTGTATGGATGACAATGAAATTTAATCCAGAAAAAAAATTAAATGTTTTTTTTTTTCAGTTTTGTAGAGCACGGAAATGTGCTTGGACCATGTAACACTGTATGTGTTATGGACTGACCTGGGTTGGAGAAGTGGTATTGCAACCACTAGGGGCAGCAGCAGCAGGTAGCATAGTCTGGGATAGCCAGGGAGTTGGTACAAAGAGAAGAAATACAGTTCTAAGGGGCAGCACATAGCATTGTCATGGATGGCCAGGTGTCTGTAGACAGAAGCAGCAATGTACTTTTAATGAGCAGCACATAGCTTAATCAGAGATATGCAGGGGTCGGTAAACGGATGATCAGGAGAATCTTGAGGATAAGCAGCAGGTGAAAGGAAACCTGACTAGAGGCTGGTAGCTCAATAATCTTGCAAGGAAGGGAGTGCAAAGCCAGGTTTAAACTGGATGTTCAATCAGGGTGGAGCCAGTAAGGAACTTAGGGTGGAGACAGTCAGGAATGTAGGGTGGAGAGAATCAGAAGCAACACCGGTACAAGTATTTGGGTTAGCACAGAATTGTCCAGAGAGCTGAATAGCTCAGAGAGAAGTGAGGCTGCCTGGTGCACAAGGCCTGCTGGGTTCGATCCCTGACAGTACTCACCTCCTTTTAGGATGGCCTCAGGACATCTCAGGCATTGGCATCTTTGGATGTCTCTGATGAAAAGCTCTTGTAAGCCTGGATGCATGGATGTTGCCCTCAGGCTCCCATGACTTATCTTCTGCTCTGTAACCCCTCTGTTGCACCAATTGTAGTTTTTCTCTAAATCTTCTAGAGTCAAGAATTTCATCCTCAGTGTACTCTTCTTCATCATGGACTTTTTTCTGGTGGAGGAGATGGCTGAGTTCTTCTTTGAAATGGGTACTCTCTGAATGGTGCCGCCTGGAGCCCAAGAGCTGCTGGGTTTGAATCATGACAGTGTATCTGAAGAATGGAACACTAAAAAAAATTCAAATATTTGCATATTATATTTCCCAGAGGACCATTACACGACGAATAAGCCTCCTTACCTTGACAAGCCAGAGATGGTATGTCACTCTCCATAAGGAGAAACGATACCCCTTAGACCCCAGTCCAG
The DNA here is from genome assembly GCF_032444005.1 of Ranitomeya imitator. Classification (NCBI taxonomy): domain Eukaryota; kingdom Metazoa; phylum Chordata; class Amphibia; order Anura; family Dendrobatidae; genus Ranitomeya; species Ranitomeya imitator. Next base: position 117,670,936 of record NC_091289.1, read on the forward strand.
AGCCTCTCACCTAGCCAAATCAGTTCTCATGCTTCGCACTGACGAGGGCCAACAGCCCGAAACACCGTGTCTGCGAATTGAGATATTGATTTGGCTTTTAACCTAAGTCATATTGCACGACTCGTTAAAGGGTTTATTGTGACTTGTAGGATCGCTACTTCCAACAGGTGGCGCTATAGAGTTTCAGACCACAAAACACTGTATAGTTGAGAAATGGAACCGAACAGCATTTTAAAAGCTTTTCCTCAGTTTTAGAGATCACAGAAATGTTCACAGACCACATAGCACTGTATGTCTGAGAAAACGAAACCTTAAATTTCATAGAAAGAGCCCATAGAATGTTTAATATTTGAAGAGTGTTTGTGTGGAGAAATGGACCAAAATTACTGTTAAGCAATGCTAATTTCTCCATACAGGGGGAATCTTTAAGTTCTCATCACCAGTAAACGCTTTTGTACAAAGAATTAAATACATTTCACTAAGCATGTTTAATACTTTTTTCCCTTTGTAATGTCTCATTATTACACATTACTTAATTCATAAACATCTAGGGTTTGATTTTTTTTTTGCCTGTGAGGATTGAATGGGTTGTTACCAACACCTGTTGAGAATTTCAATAGCACCTTTAGAAATATATTTACTTGTTCATTGGTGTAGTGTCCTAATTGTACTTTTATGTACTCAAATAGCATTTTGCAGAAATTTTCAGTGTTTCCAATGACCTAATAATCTTTTTTTTTCTCTTGAGATGTTTTAACAATGTTTTATTTTGCTTTTACTTTTTAGAAGATTCATGTGAAGGGGCTCCAGAAGTTTTAAATGCATTTATTGTACAAGAGCAGAAAATATATAAACATGGTGAAAGTGCTGAATTTACCTGTGAAGATAACTATGGATTTTCTGGAGGAGATTCAGCAAAATGTGTGAAAGGAAAGTGGATGAATGTTCCAAAATGTGTTGGTAAGTAAAGTATATTACATTGAAAACATTTGAAGAAAAGGGGAAACAGGAAACCTAACCAAAGTCGATAGTAGAGACACTATGATATTCCCACAACAATGGGATAGTAGAGGCACAACTCAATCGACACTAGATATATACAACCCCCAAACCACTAATTATAGCAAAGAGGGAAAAGAGTATTTTATACCAAATATTATATTTTATTAAAGTACAATACAAACAAAGATAATAAACAGAATGAAACTGCCGAAGCAGGACTGCAAGGGAATCCAGAAAAAAATATTAATAGCAACCAGCAAGCCTTAGTATAATATTCAAAGCCACACATCTGAATATATGCACAAATAAGAAAAATTGCCATAAATTAAGTCCAAGTTTTGGAGTGCCAACAGTCACTCAGGTTAAGACCTATGTAATACTGGGTGCATGTACGGCTGGTCAAAAACTCACAATAAGGACAATGTAGTTGCACGAAATTGTATATAAAATGTGTACAAGTAAAGTGCTAAGTACTGCAAATGTTGCAAAATCACTGGCCACTAGTGGGCTAAGCTGCATATAGTGAGCCGGTACTTACTGGTGCAATGCGCTCTAATGGGACCCCGGCCAAAGAACCTCCAATTGTTTACCTGCTACAGTCGGGGTGAGGGAGAGTGTTGTGAATTCTGTGGTCAAGCTCCCTCCTGTGGTCGTGAGTGGTACTTTGGCTGGTTCTGTCCATGAGCTTCCTCTGGTGGATGTGAGTGGGGCTGCGGCTTCTGAGTTTCCTTCCTCAGGTGACGAGGTTAAGTCGTTAGGTGCTGCTCTATTTAACTCCACCTAGTTCTTTGTTCCTGGCCTCCAGTCAATGTTCCAGTATTGGTCTTGCTCTCTCTCCTGGATCGTTCTTGTGGCCTGTCTGCCCTGCGTAAGCTAAGTTCTGCTTGTGTTACTTTTGTTTGCTATTTTTTCTGTCCAGCTTGCTATATTGGTTTGTCTTGCTTGCTGGAAGCTCTGGGACGCAGAGGGAACACCTCTGTACCGTTAGTCGGTGCGGAGGGTCTTTTTGCGCCCTCTGCGTGGTTGTTTGTAGGTTTTTGTGCTGATCGCAAAGCTATCTTTCCTATCCTCGGTCTATTCAGTAAGTCGGGCCTCACTTTGCTAAAATCTATTTAATCTCTGTGTTTGTATTTTCATCTTTACTCACAGTCATTATGTGTGGGGGGCTGCCTTTTCCTTTGGGGAATTTCTCTGAGGCAAGGTAGGCTTATTTTTCGATCTTCAGTGCTAGCTAGTTTCTCAGGCTGTGCCCGAGGCGCCTAGGTCTGGTTAGGAGCGCTCCACGGCTACCTCTAGTGTGGTGTGATAGGATTAGGGATTGCGGTCAGCAGAGTTCCCACGTCTCAGAGCTCGTCCTATGTTATTAGTAACTATCAGGTCACTTTGTGTGCTCTTAACCACCAGGTCCATTGTGGTTCTGAATCACCAGTTCATAACAGTACTGGAGGCCCAAAGTACTAATGCTTCTCAATAGAGGGAAAAGAGAAGTTCTGAGACCATTTTTTTTTCTCTGCACTGTGTTTTGTCTTTCTTTTCCCCTAGACATTTGGGTGGTTCAGGACACAGGTGTAGTGATGGACATTAAAGGTCTGTCTTCTTGTGTGGATCATCTCACTGCAAGAGTGCAAAATATTCAAGACTTTGTGGTTCAGAATTCTATGTTAGAACCTAGAATTCCTATTCCTGATTTGTTTTCTGGAGATAGAGCTAAGTTTTTGAGTTTTAAAAATAATTGTAAACTATTTCTGGCTTTGAAACCCTGCTCCTCTGGTGACCCAGTTCAACAAGTTAAGATCATTATTTCTTTATTACGTGGCGACCCTCAAGACTAGGCATTTTCCCTTGCGCCAGGAGATCCTGCATTATGTAATATTGATGCGTTTTTTCTGGCGCTCGGATTGCTTTATGATGAACCTAATTCAGTGGATCAGGCAGAGAAAAATTTGCTGGCTCTGTGTCAGGGTCAGGATGAGGTAGAGATATATTGTCAGAAGTTTAGGAAGTGGTCTGTGCTCACTCAATGGAATGAATGTGCGCTGGCAGAAATTTTCAGAAAGGGTCTCTCTGAAGCCCTTAAGGATGTCATGGTGGGATTTCCTATGCCTGCTGGTCTGAATGAGTCTATGTCTTTGGCCATTCAGATCGATCGACGCTTACGTGAGCGTAAAGCTGTGCACCATTTGGCGGTATTATCTGAACATAGACCTGAGCCTATGCAATGTGATAGGACTTTGACCAGAGCTGAACGGCAAGAACACAGACGTCGGAATGGGCTGTGTTTTTACTGTGGTGATTCCACTCATGCTATTTCCGATTGTCCTAAGCGCACTAAGCGGTTCGCTAGGTCTGCCACCATTGGTACGGTACAGTCGAAATTTCTTTTGTCCGTTACTTTGATCTGCTCTTTGTCATCCTATTCTGTCATGGCATTTGTGGATTCAGGCGCTGCCCTGAATTTGATGGACTTGGAGTTTGCTAGGCGCTGTGGGTTTTTCTTGGAGCCCTTGCAGTATCCTATTCCACTGAGAGGAATTGATGCTACGACTTCGGCCAAGAATAAGCCTCAGTACTGGACCCAACTGACCATGTGCATGGCTCCTGCGCACCAGGAGGATATTCGCTTTTTGGTGTTGCATAATCTGCATGATGTGGTCGTGTTGGGGTTGCCATGGCTACAAGTCCATAACCCAGTATTGGATTGGAAATCTATGTCTGTGTCCAGCTGGGGTTGTCAGGGGGTGCATGGTGATGTTCCATTTCTGTCTATTTCGTCATCCACCCCTTCTGAGGTCCCAGAGTTCTTGTCGGATTACCGGGATGTATTTGATGAGCCCAAGTCCAGTGCCCTACCTCCACATAGGGATTGCGATTGTGCTATCGATTTGATTCCTGGTAGTAAGTTTCCTAAAGGTCGACTGTTTAATTTGTCTGTGCCTGAACACGCCGCTATGCTGAGTTACGTAAAGGAATCCTTGGAGAAGGGTCATATTCGCCCGTCGTCATCACCATTGGGAGCAGGGTTCTTTTTTGTGGCCAAGAAGGATGGTTCGCTGAGACCTTGTATTGATTACCGCCTTCTAAATAAAATCACAGTCAAATTTCAGTACCCCTTGCCGCTGCTGTCTGATTTGTTTGCTCGGATTAAGGGGGCTAGTTGGTTCACCAAGATAGATCTTCGTGGTGCGTATAATCTTGTGCGTATTAAACAGGGCGATGAATGGAAAACAGCATTTAATACGCCCGAGGGCCATTTTGAGTACCTGGTTATGCCATTCGGGCTTTCCAATGCTCCATCAGTATTTCAGTCCTTTATGCATGACATCTTCCGAGAGTACCTGGATAAATTCCTGATTATATACTTGGATGATATTTTGGTCTTCTCGGATGATTGGGAGTCTCACGTGAAGCAGGTTAGAATGGTGTTCCAGGTCATGCGTGCTAATTCTTTGTTTGTGAAGGGGTCAAAGTGTCTCTTTGGTGTTCAGAAGGTTTCATTTTTGGGTTTCATTTTTCCCCCTTCTACTATCGAGATGGACCCTGTTAAAGTTCAGGCCATTTATGAGTGGACTCAGCCAACATTTCTGAAGAGTCTGCAAAAGTTCCTGGGCTTTGCTAATTTTTATCGTCGCTTCATCAATAATTTTTCTAGTATTGCTAAACCGTTGACTGATTTAACCAAGAAGGGTGCTGATGTGGTCAATTGGTCTTCTGCTGCTGTTGAAGCTTTTCAGGAGTTGAAGCGTCGTTTTTCTTCTGCCCCTGTGTTTTGCTAGCCAGATGTTTCGCTCCCGTTCCAGGTTGAGGTTGATGCTTCTGAGATTGGAGCAGGGGCTGTTTTGTCGCAAAGAAGTTCTGATGGCTCGGTGATGAAACCATGTGCCTTCTTTTCCAAGAAGTTTTCGCCTGCTGAGCGTAATTATGATGTTGGCAATCGAGAGTTGCTGGCCATGAAGTGGGCATTCGAGGAGTGGCGTCATTGGCTTGAAGGAGCTAAGCATCGCGTGGTGGTCTTGACGGATCACAAGAACTTGACTTATCTCGAGTCTGCTAAACGGTTGAATCCTAGACAGGCTCGTTGGTCGCTGTTTTTCTCCCGTTTTGACTTTGTGGTTTCGTACCTTCTGGGCTCTAAGAATGTGAAGGCGGATGCCCTTTCTAGGAGTTTTGTGCCCGACTCTCCGGGTTTGCCTGAGCCGGCGGGTATTCTCAAAGAGGGGGTAATTTTGTCTGCCATCTCCCCTGATTTGTGGCGGGTGCTGCCAAAATTTCAGGCTAATAGACCTGACCGTTGCCCAGCGGAGAAACTGTTTGTCCCTGATAAATGGACAAGTAGAGTTATCTCTGAGGTTCATTGTTCGGTGTTGGCTGGTCATCCTGGAATCTTTGGTACCAGAGATTTGGTGGCTAGATCCTTTTGGTGGCCGTCTCTGTCACGGGATGTGCGTTTGTTTGTGCAGTCCTGTGGGATTTGTGCTCGGGCTAAGCCCTGCTGTTCTCGTGCCAGTGGGTTGCTTTTGCCCTTGCCGGTCCCGAAGAGGCCCTGGACACATCTCTATGGATTTTATTTCGGATCTCCCCGTCTCTCAAAAGATGTTCGTCATTTGGGTGGTTTGTGATCGCTTCTCTAAGATGGTCCATTTGGTACCCTTGTCTAAATTGCCTTCCTCCTCTAATTTGGTGCCATTGTTTTTCCAACATGTGGTTCGTTTACATGGCATTCCGGAGAACATCGTTTCTGACAGAGGTTCCCAGTTTGTTTCGAGGTTTTGGCGAGCTTTTTGTGTTAGGATGGGCATTGATTTGTCTTTTTCCTCGGCTTTCCATCCAAATGGCCAAACTGAACGAACCAATCAGACCTTGGAAACATATCTGAGATGTTTTGTTTCTGCTGATCAGGATGATTGGGTGTCCTTTTTGCCTTTGGCTAAGTTCGCCCTTAATAATCGGGCCAGCTCGGCTACTTTGGTTTCGCCAATTTTCTGCAATTCTGGTTTCCATCCTCGTTTCTCTTCAGGGCAGGTTGAGTCTTCGGACTGTCCTGGTGTGGATACTGTGGTGGATAGGTTGCAGCAGATTTGGACTCATGTAGTGGACAATTTGACATTGTCCCAGGAGAAGGCTCAATGTTTCGCTAACCGCAGGCGCTGTGTGGGTCCCCGACTTCGTGTTGGGGATTTGGTTTGGTTGTCGTCTCGTTATATTCCTATGAAAGTTTCCTCTCCTAAGTTTAAGCCTCATTTCATTGGTCCGTATAGGATTTCTGAGGTTCTTAATCCTGTGTCTTTTCGTTTGACCCTTCCAGCCTCTTTTTCCATCCATAATGTATTCCATAGGTCATTGTTGCGGAGATACGTGGCACCTGTGGTTCCATCCGTTGATCCTGCTGCCCCGGTTTTGGTTGAGGGGGAGTTGGAGTATATAGTGGAGAAGATTTTGGATTCTCGTATTTCGAGACGGAAACTCCAGTACCTGGTTAAGTGGAAGGGTTATGGTCAGGAAGATAATTCCTGGGTCTTTGCCTCTGATGATCATGCTGCCGATCTGGTTCGTGCCTTTCATTTGGCTCATCCTGGTCGGCCTGGGGGCTCTGGTGAGGGTTCGGTGACCCCTCCTCAAGGGGGGGGTACTGTTGTGAATTCTGTGGTCAAGCTCCCTCCTGTGGTCGTGAGTGGTACTTCGGCTGGTTCTGTCCATGAGCTTCCTCTGGTGGATGTGAGTGGGGCTGCGGCTTCTGAGTTTCCTTCCTCAGGTGACAAGGTTAAGTCATTAGGTGCTGCTCTATTTAACTCCACCTAGTTCTTTGTTCCTGGCCTCCAGTCAATGTTCCAGTATTGGTCTTGCTCTCTCTCCTGGATCGTTCTTGTGGCCTGTCTGCCCTGCATAAGCTAAGTTCTGCTTGTGTTACTTTTGTTTGCTATTTTTTCTGTCCAGCTTGCTATATTAGTTTGTCTTGCTTGCTGGAAGCTCTGGGACGCAGAGGGAGCACCTCTGTACCGTTAGTCGGTGCGGAGGGTCTTTTTGCGCCCTCTGCGTGGTTGTTTGTAGGTTTTTGTGCTGATCGCAAAGCTATCTTTCCTATCCTCGGTCTATTCAGTAAGTCGGGCCTCACTTTGCTAAAATCTATTTCATCTCTGTGTTTGTATTTTCATCTTTACTCACAGTCATTATGTGTGGGGGGCTGCCTTTTCCTTTGGGGAATTTCTCTGAGGCAAGGTAGGCTTCTTTTCTATCTTCAGGGCTAGCTAGTTTCTCAGGCTGTGCCCGAGGCGCCTAGGTCTGGTTAGGAGCGCTCCACGGCTACCTCTAGTGTGGTGTGATAGGATTAGGGATTGCGGTCAGCAGAGTTCCCACGTCTCAGAGCTCGTCCTATGTTATTAGTAACTATCAGGTCACTTTGTGTGCTCTTAACCACCAGGTCCATTGTGGTTCTGAATCACCAGTTCATAACAGGAGAACCTGTCAGCTGATACAGAAATGGACATTCCTGCTGTTTTTAATGAATTTTAGATACTAAGCACACCCCATCTTTCTTAATCCACCGTAACATCTCCACCTCTCTCACAGTCGAGCAGCTTGTCGTGTTCACCCTACTCCAAACTGTCAGCACAGTGGCCAGCACTCGTTTGTGAAGTTGTACTCAAGTATAAGATTGTTTCCTCTTACACATGCCAAAGTTAAGATCTTGAACCTCACCGTCTTCAATCTATTAATAATAATAACCTTTATTTATATAGCACTAACATAACGTTACAAAGTTTACGATAATCAAACAATTAAAGCTAAAATAATGATGACCCTGCTCTTCAGAGCTTACAGTTTTCAATTAGGTGGGGGTGACACAAAGTACAGGTGCTTATTTATAATGATGGTCCAACCATCTTGAGGAGATAGGCAGTAGATAAAGGCTGCATGAAGCTTTTGGGTAGAGTTGAGTTAAATGGTGAATTATGTTCACATAAGTAGAGAATAGGCTATAGATAGAAAGGACTTTGATTAGGGAATGTGATAGGCCACCCTAAACAGATGTGTAATGAGGGAGCACCTAAAAATGTATAAGTTGTTGTTACACTCGTAATTTCATGGCAGAGAAAGGGTAAGAGCTGAGTTATCTAGGTAGGAGATCAAACTGAGCAGGACAAAGTCCAGATAAGGGCTGTTACCGTCTTTGTGTGTCTCAGAGGTTGAAAGTTGTGAGATGCCATGAGAAGTGGCTAGAGATAGAAGCGGGGATGTAGTTGGGTAGGTGGGGCTGTTGAAGTCTCCCTAAATAAGGGTTGGTAATTCTGAGGACATGAAGTGTGGGAGCAAGGGAGATGGTATATGACCGCTACTCGGATGGAGAGTGAATGGAAGTCCCTGGTGGTGTGAAGCTCCAAGGAAGAATGGTGTCCAATGGGTCTATATTTATATATATATTATATATACTATAAAAAAAACAGGATTGTTGGTGGCATCAAGGAGTGTTGGGTTATCTTGGAGTTAGTAAAGATCATATGGCGGGATATACACATTCCATCTGGAGGTGGATATTCCTTACACTCACAGTTAGTTTTCTGAGAAACAATTATTGTGAACAGCCTGTGGCCTCCTCTATTAATTGGCGCCCAATCAAGTAATTGTCTGGATGAGAGAGCCCAGCTGAGGCTCTTCGCCACAAAGATCATAGCAGGTGTTTCTGCGTGAGTCACAGCATATGATCTCTGTGATTGTTGCATGGCCAATCCAATCTGTTGGCCATGGAAATGCAGCCTTTCTGCCTTGTGAATACAGACAATTCTGAAAATTGATGGCTGTTGGAGTCCTCCAGTACCAGTTGCCAATCACATTACTTCTTTAAGAAAGCTGTGCCTGCGCTACACCAGCATGTCGCAGACAACATTGCTCGCTCCATAAAAAAATCTATGTCTGCCAGGGTGCATTTTAACACTGACACCAGAATGAGGAAGAATGGACAGGGGTGTTACATGTAGCTGACTGTCCACTGGGTGACTCTAGTGGCTGTGGGGGCAGTCGGGAAAGAGGCTGCTCCACAAGTCTTGCAATCCCCAAGGCTTGCAGGGCGCTTGGTGATGGAGAATTAAACCACTACACACCATAAGATGGAGAACTAAAATAGTAGACAACAGGGGTTGGAGAACTAAACTACTAACAGCTTGGGTTAGAGAACTAAGCTAATACACACCAGGTGATAGAGAACTAAAGCACTAGACCACAAGGTGCCACTAGACACCAAGTCTTGGAATCCCCAGGAAATGTGAAACAAACCTGCAGATAACACTTCCTCCAGGGCTTCTGCTTCCTTCACCTCCTTCAGGGCCTCCACCTGTGCCCTCAGCCCTAGCCTTAAGGAAACACACATTTCAACAATCGAGAGTCTCCCCTTCCACCTCCATACTGTGCATCCAGGGTTCACTGCAATCAGGCAGTGTTTAAATTACAATGCCTTGGAGATTGCAGTCATTCAGATCAAGAGTTGTTGACTAGGGTTGAGCGACTTTTCCTTTTTTTGCGAAACCCGACTATCTCAAAAGTCGAGTCGAGTGAAATCGGCCGATTTTCTCAAAAAGTCGGGGATCGACCGAAACACGAAACCCAATGCAAGTCAATGGGGAAGCTTAGTCGGCAGTGAGTGGGGGCCAGGAAAACACCTACAGTGCCCATTTTAATGGCAAAAACATCCATTCTTGTTACTGAAGCTTGCCAATCTTAATTTACCTTATAATAATAGTTAGGCATTGTAAATTGGGGGTCATTTGGCTAAAGTTGTGGGGGGTAGGGCTGGTTCAAGTATTTAGTGGGCCCAGGAAATGTAGACCATATCATGGCAGTGAGTGGAGCAGGGAGAGGTAAGCATTTCAACTTTGCAAGTGCTGTGATCCTGAGCAAGCAGGGGAGGCCCACTCGTTGGCATTGGCACTGGCACAGGGTGTTAGGGCTAGCGGAACGCACCAAATAATAAGACTCATAGTGTATGGTGCGTTCGCAGCCCGGGGTCCACCGTGCAGAGATGGAACCTGCTGCTAAGTAACGACGGACTATATGGCGGTACTCATAAGAATACACACGTGGGTTAAACCTCACCCAACGTGAAGGAAGCGATCCTGTTGCATCACAGGATCACGGTACCGCACATAGAAGGCGAGCAAGCAGTCAGCGAACTTAACCCCAAATAGGATTGAAGTCCGATTAGACCCTTGCTGGCACAACACCTCAACTGGGTGTGTAAAGGCAACACTTATAATTAGAGCACCGATGTGCGAACTGTGCCGTGCTGGCAGGCACCACTAAGCACCCAGACGTGGGTCAGGAAGCGCACTACTGGCGCGTAGCGCCGCACTGGCGGTCACAGCAATAGACGCTGATACGTGTGTGACACGTTGAGTGATTTGTCGGGCGCTAGATAGCAGCCATACTCCATACGCGAACAGTCATACAATAGGGTAGGGGTATTTAATGAACGACTTGCACTCACAACAAACACACGTATTCAAATGTACACTAGCGCATGGCCGTGCGGTCATGCGCAGTTTATATAGTTGCAGCACAGGAAGTGGCCACAGAAACTTTGCCCTTCCAGGACCTGCCAAGAGGACCAATGGAATGTGCTGCAGAGCCTGAGCACATGACCCTCGATCTCCAATGGGAGATCTTGCCCTGGGCATGCTCAGTGTGTGCAGACAAGGACTTAGTCCCAGAGAAGTCCGCTCGCTGCTAACCAGCACTGGGTTTAATGGCCGAAGCTGAAGAAGCAGCAGTAACTCTCTGTACAGAGTGAGACTGAGCAAGATGCTGGGACCGACGTCCCTACTGAGCAGACTCCACTGCGGCTGGATAAGAATGGGGGACCGCAGCGGAGATGGCTCGAGATTCCCCCTGTGCAGAAGCGGGAATTCGAGACCTAACATTACCCCCCCTCCTAGGGCCCTTGGTGGGGGTCCTTGGGCCTCGCTACGCTCGAAAGCAGCAATGAGCTGTGGGGCCCGAATGTTTTCAGCAGGCTACCATGACCTGTCCTCTGGGCCATAACCCTTCCAATCCACCAGATAGAACTTTTTGCCGCGTACCACCTTGCACCCCAAAATAGTTTTCACCTTGTAATCGTCCATAGACGAACCCGATGTCCCGGCAGATGACTCGGAAAACCGGGACATGTATACGGGTTTCAAGAGGGACACATGAAAGGTGTCGGTGATACCCAAGCGTGGAGGAAGAGCCAAACGGTAGACCACGGGATTAACCTGTTCGAGAACCTTGAAGGGACCCAAGTGGCGAGGAGCAAACTTAGTGGACTCAACTCGCAGCCTGATGTTACGGGCAGAGAGCCACACCAAGTCGCCAGGAGCAAAGGTCGGAGCGGGGCGCCGATGAACATCGGCAGAGGACCTCATTCTCTCCTTGGAGGCCCGAATGGCATCCTGCGTGCGGTCCCAAATGTCCCGTGCCTCCACAGCCCAGTCTGCCACCCTGGAGTCAGCAGAAGACACAGGCATGGGCACAGGAACACGCGGATGCTGGCCGTAATTTAGGAGGAATGGAGTCTGACCGGTGGTCGGCTACAGCATTGTTAAGTGCAAACTCTGCCCACGGTAGCAAGGATGCCCAGTCATCCTGTCTGGCCGAAACAAAATGTCGTAGATATGTGACCAAGGTCTGGTTGGCCCTATCTACCAACCCATTCGTCTCGGGATGATATGCCGAAGAGAGATTTAACTCAATACTGAGTAGACGACAAAGCTCCCTCCAGAATCGAGACGCAAACTGGGGACCCCGGTCACTAACAATTTTGTCTGGCATACCGTGTAAGCGAAAGATATGCTTGATAAACAGGACAGCCAATGCCCGTGCAGATGGTAGCCGAGGAAGAGGCACCAAATGCACCATTTTGGAAAAATGGTCGGTGATCACCCAGATAATGGTGCAGTTACGAGACTTGGGTAAGCCCACCACAAAGTCCATCCCGACCATCTCCCAGGGCCTGTCAGCCACGGGCAGAGGATAAAGCAACCCAGCTGGCCGTTGCCGAGGAGTCTTGTTCCTGGCGCAAGAGACACACGCCCGAACGTACTCCGCGACATCACAAGCCATATGCGGCCACCAGTATGTCCTCGCCAGTAACTCTGATGTCCTTTTAGTACCAAAATGTCCACCCACCCTGGACGAGTGCGCCCAAGAGAGAACCTCCGGTCGCAAACTAGATGGAACAAAAGTCTTGCCCGGGGGCACAGACTCCAGCGAAACCGGGGCCACGGTTCTCAAACTTTCGGTGGGGACAATAAGCCGAGGCTCCTCCTCCTCCGCAGATGACACAACGGAGCGAGAGAGAGCGTCGGCCCGAATGTTCTTCTCCCCAGAAAGGAAATGAAGGGTGAAATGAAACCGGGAGAAGAACAAGGACCATCTGGCCTGGCGAGAATTCAACCGCTGAGCTGTCTGCAGATACACCAAATTTTTGTAATCTGTGAAGACTTGGAAGGGAAAACGTGCTCCCTCCAAGAGATGTCTCCACTCCGAGAAAGCCAACTTCATGGCTAGCAACTCCCTGTCCCCGATGGAATAATTCCTCTCTGCTGGTGCGAAGGTCTTGGAGAAAAAGAAGCAAGGATGCTTCCGACCTTGAGCATCCTTTTGGAAGAGGACTGCTCCAGCACCAACAGAAGAGGCATCCACCTCCATGATAAATGGCTTATCAACATTGGGGCGATGAAGAATGGGAGCACTAGCGAAGTGTGACTTTATAGAGATAAAGGCCTTGGAGACCTCCTCAGACCACAATTTGGGATTCGCCCCCTTCTTGGTGAGGGCAACCAAGGGAGCTACCAAAGTTGAGAAGTGCGGGATGAACTGGCGATAATAATTGATGAACCCCATAAAGCGCTGCACCGCTTTAAGAGAATGGGGTTCCTGCCAGTCCATCACAGCCTGTAGTTTGGCAGGATCCATAGCCAATCCCTGGGCTGAGATGATGTAGCCTAGGAAAGGTAAGGACTCCTGCTCAAACATACACTTCTCCAACTTGGCATAGAGGGAGTTTGCCCGTAGGAGGTCGAAGACTTTGCAAACATCTCTCCGGTGGGAGTCAATATCTGGAGAGTAGATGAGAATATCATCCAGATAGACTACGACCGAGGTGGAAAGCATATCCCGGAAGATATCGTTCACAAAGTCTTGGAAAACGGCTGGGGCATTACAGAGCCCGAAGGGCATCACCAGATATTCATAGTGCCCATCCCTGGTGTTAAAAGCCGTCTTCCATTCATCCCCCTCACGGATGCGAATCAGGTTGTAAGCACCCCGCAGATCCAGTTTAGTAAATACCCTTGCTCCCCGAAGCCTATCGAATAGTTCAGATATTAAAGGCAAAGGGTATTTATTCTTAACGGTGATGGCGTTAAGACCCCTGTAATCTATACATGGGCGCAATTCCCCACTCTTCTTCTGCACGAAGAAGAACCCTGCCCCAGCAGGTGACACTGACTTCCTGATGAACCCTCTTGCCAGATTTTCCTGGATGTACTGTGACATTGCCTCCGTCTCCGGGAGAGATAGTGGATAGACTCGACCCCGGGGAGGCTCAGCACCAGGCAAGAGGTCAATAGGACAGTCATAGGGGCGATGGGGCGAAAGGTTCTCCGCTGCCTTTTTGGAGAATACGTCTGCATAAGACCAATACTGCTTGGGGAGAGAGGAAAGATCTGCGGGTACCTCTGTTGTAGCAACCTGAACGCACTCCCTCTGACACCTACCCCCACAAGATTCACCCCATCCCAGAATTCTGCCTGAGGACCACTCGATATGAGGAGAGTGGTACCGTAGCCAAGGTATTCCCAACAGGACCTCATCAATTCCCTCGGGAATGACGAGCAGAGAAATAATCTCCTGATGAGATGGCGACATGGACAGAGTAAAAGGGATGGTCTGGTGAGTTATCTGTGAGGGCAGAGTCGACCCATTCACCACTCGCACCGTTACAGGTTGAGCTAGCATAACCAGAGGTATTGCGTGGCGTTGGGCGAAGGCAGAAGACATAAAATTGCCCTCCGCCCCAGAATCCACGCAGAGCTCTACCGAGTGGGAGAATGAGCCAATAGTAATTGTCCCCTTAAAGGAGAATTTAGAGGCAAACGTCGCCGTGTCTAGTGTACCTCCACCTACGACCACTAGACGCTGATGTTTCCTCGACCGCTGAGGACATCTGGTGGCTAAATGTCCAGACTGCTGGCAAACATGACAGACCCTGTGTGCACAAGCGGTCCGGGACTTAGATCCCGCTTGTGACCCTTCCCTGGCCTCATGTGACTCAGGAACCAGGACCGGAGATTCCAGAGGTTTGGCGAAAGTAGGAGCCAGCCGAAACCTCTGCCTACACTGGGCTCGCTCTAACCTCTGCTCGTTAAAACGGAGGTCAATTCGAGTGGAGACAGTTATTAGCTCCTCCAGTGTGGCAGGAATCTCCCTAGTGGCCAGAGCGTCCTTTACGTGGTCAGCCAAGCCCCTCAAAAATATGGGGATAAGGGCTTTATCCGACCATTCCAGCTCAGATGCTAAAGTGCGGAATTGGACGGCAAAATGACTGACCAAGGACTCTCCCTGAGTTAATGCCAGCAGTTGGAGCGCAGTGTCATGGGTGACTTGAGGTCCTAAAAACACCTGTTTCAAAGTGCTCAAAAACAGGGGAGCACTCTGCACCACATGATCGCCACGCTCCCACAGTGGCGTAGCCCATTCCAACGCCCTGTCCGACAATAGAGGCACAATAAATCCCACCTTAGCCCGCTCTGTGGGGAAACGTGCAGCCAGAAGCTCGAGATGAATAGAGCACTGACTCACAAATCCCCTACAAAATTTGCTATTACCAGAAAATTTTTCTGGCAGCGGGAGGCGAGAAAATGTCGGAACAGGGGTGGCAATGGACAAAGTTGCTGCAGCCACGCTGGCAGCCTGTACAGCAACTGCGGTAACATCCACAGCTGAGGTTGCGCTCTCGAGAGCCGCCAACCTACCCTCAAGCTGCTGTATATACCGCAGGGATTGCTGTTTGTCCGTCATTACTAGCCAGACCCTGGTGCTAGTGTAATGTTAGGGCTAGCAGAACGCACCAAATAATAAGACTGATAGTGTATGGTGCGTTCGCAGCCCGGGGTCCACCGTGCAGAGATGGAACCTGCTGCTAAGTAACGACGGACTATATGGCGGTACTCATAAGAATACACACGTGGGTTAAACCTCACCCAACGTGAAGGAAGCGATCCTGTTGCGTCACAGGATCGCGGTACCGCACATAGAAGGCGAGCAAGCAGTCAGCGAACTTAACCCCAACTAGGATTGAAGTCCGATTAGACACTTGCTGGCACAACACCTCAACTGGGTGTGTAAAGGCAACACTTATAATTAGAGCACCGAAGTGCGAACTGTGCCGTGCTGGCAGGCACCACTAAGCACCCAGACGTGGGTCAGGAAGCGCACTACTGGCGCGTGGCGCCGCACTGGCGGTCACAGCAATAGACGCTGATACGTGTGTGACACGTTGAGTGATTTGTCGGGCGCTAGATAGCAGCCATACTCCATACGCGAACAGTCATACAATAGGGTAGGGGTATTTAATGAACGACTTGCACTCACAACAAACACACGTATTCAAATGTACACTAGCGCATGGCCGTGCGGTCATGCGCAGTTTATATAGTTGCAGCACAGGAAGTGGCCACAGAAACTTTGCCCTTCCAGGACCTGCCAAGAGGACCAATGGAATGTGCTGCAGAGCCTGAGCACATGACCCTCGATCTCCAACGGGAGATCTTGCCCTGGGCATGCTCAGTGTGTGCAGACAAGGACTTAGTCCCAGAGAAGTCCGCTCGCTGCTGACCAGCACTGGGTTTAATGGCCGAAGCTGAAGAAGCAGCAGTAACTCTCTGTACAGAGTGAGACTGAGCAAGACGCTGGGAACTACGTCCCTGCTGAGCAGACTCCACTGCGGCTGGATAAGAATGGGGGACCGCAGCGGAGATGGCTCGAGATTCCCCCTGTGCAGAAGCGGGAATTCGAGACCTAACACAGGGCCCCTCAATGTACGGCGGTGTGTTTGCACGGTGGGGGCGCCTCCCACCGGCAGCGACACCTTTGCGTACTATGAGGGGCCCTGTGCCAGTAACGTCGCCAACGAGTATTCCCCCTCCCACCTGATGAAGGAACCTGCACTTTCATCCGCACCTTCTTCTTTGTCCCTGTGTAAGGTGGTATAGTATGCGGGAAGGGGAACCTGACTTTCAGCAGGGTCACATTCTGGCTGTGTAGCGCGCACGGGGAATGTAGCGTTCTGGGTCAATGTACCAGCAGACTCATCTATCACTGGCTGGGCAATTGGCAGGATGAGGAGGAAACACAGATATAGGCCGAAATAATAAAGTGTGCTAAATGCAGATCAAAATTGGTAACAGGACTAACCAGGGGGCATTGCTTTGTTCAGTGGAGTACAACTGTAATGAGAGGCTGGCACAGTGAGTAGGCCCAAATCAGTAAGTAGGCTAAATGCAGTTCAAAATTGGTAACAGAAGTAAACAGGCGGCACTGGTTTGTTCAGTGGAGTAGAACAGCAAGGAGCGGCAGACAAAGTTAATAGGGCCAACAAAACAAGTAGGCCAAATGCAGTGTTATATTGAAAACAATTTAACGAGAGCCTGAAGATAAAAGCTAGGGAAAAGCAACATGGAGAACACCTTGGAGCGGAAGACACCGTATGTAGAACCCAGACCCAACTTGTAGGCCTAATGCAGTGTTGTTTGTCATGATCCCAATGGCAAAGGACAAGCACAGATACAAACAAGCTCTAGGGCAATGGAACCTGAGCTGACTGCGACCCTGAACCTAACACACAAATAAAAGTAGCCGGGGAACGTGCCTACGATGATCCTAGACGTCTCGCTCCAGCCGAAGATCTAACTTCCCCTATTAGAAGAAACACAGACCTCTCTTGCCTCCAGAGAAATTCCCCACAGAAATAGCAGCCCCCCACATATAATGACGGTGAAATGAGAGGAAAGCACATACGCAGTATGAAAACAGTTTCAGCAAAATGAGGCCCGCTAAAGCTAGATAGCAGAGGATACAAAAGTGAACTGCGCGGTCAGCGAAAAACCCTTCAAAAAACCATCCTGAAATTACTTGAACTCATGTGCCAACTCATGGTACATGAGGAGCAATTTCAGCCCACTAGAGCAACCAGCAGCAAGAATCACATATCTGCAGGCTGGACTAAAAACCAAATAAAGCAAAACACCAAAACAGGAAAATCCAAACTTAGCTTGACCAGAAGGTTCTAGGAGCAGGGAGCAGAGGTAACAAGACACACTGGATACATTGATAACCGGCGAGGAAATGCCAGCAAAGCCAGGTTAAATAGGAAACTCCCATATGCTGATGGAACAGGTGGAACCCAGAAACCCAGGAAAGACAAGTCACCCAGTACCATCAGTAACCACCAGAGGGAGCCCAAAAACAGAACTCACAACAGTTGTTTCAACAACTACTTAACAAGAGCATGAAGATAGAAGCTATGGAGAGGGAACCTGGAGAACACCTTGGAGCGGCAGACACCGTCTCTACAACCGAGATCCAACTTGTAGGCCTAATGCAGTGTTGTTTCAACAACTACTTAACAAAAGCATGAAGATAGAACCTATGGAGAGGCAACTTGGAGAACACCTTGGAGCTGCAGACACAGTTTGTAGACCCCAACGAAACTTGTGGCCCCAATGCAGTTTTAAAATTCCGACAGGCTGAAAACCAGACAATTGCAGCTCTTTTTTTTAAAGAGGATGACAGCTGTATTGAGTGGCGCAGACAGACACTGCTAGTAGGCCTTACATCACAAATTTGGCTCGCTGCAGGTTTAAAAAAGGTTACATGGGTACACAGGCAGCATTGGTGTGGTCACCGGAGGACAATTGGTAGGAGGGTCCGCAGACAGACTTAGTAGGCCTAAAATTAAAAACTTAGGCTCAATGCAGTTTCGATTATGTGGTAGGGGTACACAGGCAGCATTGGTGTGGTCAGCGGAGGACAATTTGAAGGAGGGACCGCAGACAGACTTAGTAGGCCTAAAATAAATAAATTAGGCTCAATGCAGCTTCAATTATGTGGTAGGGGTGCACAGGCAGCATTGGTGTGGTCAGCGGAGGACAATTTGAAGGAGGGACCGCAGACAGACTTAGTAGGCCAAAAATAAATAAATTAGGCTCAATGCAGCTTCGATTATCTGGTAGGGTGTTATGAACTGGTGGTTTAGGAGCAACATGGGACGAGCTCTGAAGGGGGTGGTACCTGTACTGACCGCAGTTCCTAAGCTCAACACAACACTAGAAATAGCCGTGGGATGTTCCTGTCACTCCCTAGACACCTCGTCACAGCCTAAGAACTAACTACCCCTAAAGATAGAAACAGGAAAGCTATCTTGCCTCAGAGAAAATCCCCAAAGGATAGATAGCCCCCCACAAGTAATGACTGTGAGTGGAGAGGGAAAAGACATACATAGAATAAAACCAGGATGTAGCAAAGGAGGCCAGTCTAGCTAGATAGATAGTACAGGACAGGGTACTGTGCGGTCAGTATTAAAAACTAGAAAAATCCACACAGAGTTTACAAAAATCTCCACACCTGACTAAAGGTGGGGAGGGTAAATCTGCTTCCCAGAGCTTCCAGCTAGGGTTGAGCGAAACGGATCGTTCATTTTCAAAAGTCGCCGACTTTTGGCAAAGTCGGGTTTCATGAAACCCGACCCGACCCCTGTGTGGGGTCGGCCATGCGGTACGCGACTTTCGCGCCAAAGTCACGTTTCAATGACGCGAAAAGCGCCATTTCTCAGCCAATGAAGGTGGACGCAGAGTGTGGGCAGCGTGATGACATAGGTCCTGGTCCCCACCATCTTAGAGAAGGGCATTGCAGTGATTGGCTTGCTGTCTGCGGCGTCACAGGGGCTATAAAGGGGCGTTTCCGCCGACCGCCATCTTACTGCTGCTGATCTGAGCCTAGGGAGAGGTTGCTGCCGCTTCGTCAGAAGCAGGGTTAGCGTTAGGCAGGGTCCATTAACCACCAAACCGCTTGTGCTGTAGCGATTTCCACTGTCCAACACCACCTTTTTTTTTACAGGGACAGTGGAAGCTACATTTTTTTTTCCTCAGCGCTGTAGCTCATTGGGCTGACCTAGAAGGCTCCCTGGTAGCTGCATTGCTGTGTGTACGCCGCTGTGCAAACCAACTGTTTTTTTCAAAGCACAAATCCTGTTGTTCCTTCCTTTCTGCACAGCTATCTTGTTTGTTTGTCCACACTTTTGATTTAATTTGTGCATCAGTCCACTCCTTATTGCTGCCTGCCATACCTGGCTGAGATTACTGCAGGGCGATAGTAATTGTAGGACAGTCCCTGTTTTTTTTTTTTTTTAATTCTCCCTTAAAAAATAAGTTGTGGGAGATTAAGATTGGCATTTCTGCTAGAGTGCCATTCCTGTGTGTGCCATCTCTCTCACATAGTGGGCCATAGAAAGCCTTTTTATTTTTCTGTTTTTTTTTGTGGGGTTTATAAATTCTCCCTGATAAAAAAAAAAAAAAAACAGTGGGAGATTAATATTGGCCTCTGGGCTTGTGTGCCAGTCCTGAGTGTGCCATCTCTCTCTCAAATAGTGGGCCATAGAAAGCCTATTTATTTATTTTTTTATTTGGTTTCTAAATTCTCCCTGAAAAAATAAAAACAAATCAGTGGGAGATTAATATTGGCCTTTCTGCTTGTGTGCCAGTCCTGACTCCTGGGTGTGCCATCCCTCTCTCTCAAATAGTGGGCCATAGAAAGCCTATTTTTTTTTTATTTGGTTTCTAAATTCTCCCTGAAAAAATAAAAACAAATCAGTGGGAGATTAATATTGGCCTTTCTGCTTGTGCGCCATTCCTGACTCCTGGGTGTGCCATCTCTCTCTCTCAAATAGTGGGCCATAGAAAGCCTATTTTTTTTTTATTTGGTTTCTAAATTCTCCCTGAAAAAATAAAAACAAATCAGTGGGAGATTAATATTGGTCTTTCTGCTTGTGCGCCATTCCTGACTCCTGGGTGTGCCATCTCTCTCTCTCAAATAGTGGGCCATAGAAAGCCTATTTAGTTATTTTTTATTTGGTTTCTAAATTCTCCCTGGAAAAATAAAAACAAATCAGTGGCAGATTAATATTGGCCTTACTGCTTGTGCGCCATTCCTGACTCCTGGGTGTGCCATCTCTCTTTCTCAAATAGTGGGACATAGAAAGCCTATTTTTTATATTTTATTTGGTTTCTAAATTCTCCCTTAACAAATAAAAACAAATCAGTGGGAGATTAATATTGGCCATTCTGCTTGTACGCCATTCCTGACTCCTGGGTGTGCCATCTCTCTTTCTCAAATAGTGGGCCATAGAAAGCCTATTTTGTATATTTTATTTGGTTTCTAAATTCTCCCTTAACAAATAAAAACAAATTAGTGGGAGATTAATATTGGCCTTTCTGCTTGTGCGCCATTCCTGACTCCTGGGTGTGCCATCTCTCTCTCTCTCAAATAGTGGGCCATAGAAAGCCTATTTATTTTTTTTTATTTGGTTTCTAAATTCTCCTTGAAAAAATAAAAACAAATCAGTGGGAGATTAATATTGGCCTTTCTGCTTGTGTGCCATTCCTGACTCCTGGTTGTGCCATCTCCGTGTTAAGGACTGGCGGAACGCACCATGTATAGATGGTACGAAACTAGGTGCGTTCGCAGTCCGAGGTCCACCGTGCAGGTAAAAGACCCTGCAGCTAGCAAGACGGACAATATGGCGGTACACTAAAGGATACACGCGTGGGTTAAACCTCACCCAGCGTGAAGAAAGCGATCCTGTTAATCCACAGGACCGCAGTACCGCACTAGTGCGCGAGCAAGTGGTCAGCGGACTTAACCCCAGAAGGGATTGGAGCCCGATTAGACCCTTGCTGGCGTAACACCGCAACTGGGTGTGTAGAGAACTTTAAGAAGTATAAGTGCACAAGAGTGCGAGCGATGCCGCACTAACGGACGCCACTAACCACCCAGACTCGGGTATGGAAAGCGCAAGGCAGGCGCACGGCGCCGTACTGGCAGGCACAGCTACAGGACGCTGAGATGTGTGTCTAGTGCTGTAGGCTAAGTCGGGCGCTAGGTAGCAGCCATACACCTTCCGCGAACAGCCATTCAATAGGGAAGGGATTTCAAAGGACGACTTGCACTCACAACATACACACATCAACAATTGTTAGACAATACTAGCGCATGGCCGTGCGGTCATGCGCAGTTTATATAGGAGCAGCACAGGAAGTGGCCACAGCACTTTTGCCCTTCTAGGACCTGCCAAGAGGACCAATGGAATGTGCTGCAGAGCCTGAGCACATGACCCTCGATCTCCAACGGGAGACCTTACGCTGGGCATGCTCAGTACATGCAGACAAGGACTTAGTCCCAGAGAAGTCCGCTCGCTGCTGACCAGTACTGACTTTAATGGCAGAGACTGGAGAAGCAGCACTAACTCTCTGAACAGAGTGAGAATGAGCAAGACGCTGGGACCGACGTCCTTGCTGAGCAGGCTCCACTGCGGCTGGACAAGAATGGGAGACCGCAGCGGAAGTGGCTCGAGATTCCCCCAGTGCAGAAGCGGGAACTCGACCCCTAACATTACCCCCCCTCCTAGGGCCCCCCCCTCCTTGGGCCTCGCTACGTTCAAAGGCAGCAATGAGCTGCGGAGCCCGAATGTGCTCCACAGGCTCCCAGGTTCTATCCTCTGGACCATGACCCTTCCAATCCACCAAATAAAATTTTTTGCCACGTACCACCTTGCTTCCCACAATAGCATTCACCTCAAATTCATCCGTGGATGAACCCGATGTCCCAGCAGAAGACTCAGAAAACCGAGACAAGCGAACGGGCTTTAAGAGGGAAACGTGAAAGGTATCGGTGATACCAAGGCGTGGAGGAATGGCCAAACGGTAAACCACAGGGTTGACCTGTTCCAGAACTTTAAACGGGCCAATGTAGCGAGGAGCAAACTTAGTGGACTCAACTCGCAGCCTGATGTTACGGGCGGAGAGCCACACTAAGTCGCCGGGAGCAAAGACCGGAGCGGGGCGCCGGTGTGTATCAGCCGAAACCCTCATTCTCTCCTTGGAGGCCCGGATAGCATCCTGTGTGCGGTCCCAGATGTCACGTGCCTCCACCGCCCAGTCTGCCACCCTAGAATCGGTGGAGGACACGGGCATGGGCACAGGGACACGCGGATGCTGGCCGTAATTAAGGAGAAAAGGAGTTTGACCAGTGGAATCGGCTACGGCGTTGTTCAGGGCAAATTCCGCCCAAGGTAGCAAAGATGCCCAGTCATCCTGCCTAGCAGAGACGAAATGTCGCAAATATGTCACCAGAGTCTGGTTGGTTCTCTCCACCAACCCATTCGTCTCGGGATGGTAAGCAGAGGAGAGGTTTAACTCTATGCTGAGTAAACGGCAGAGCTCTCTCCAAAACCGAGATGCGAACTGGGGACCCCGATCGCTGACAATCTTATCAGGCATACCATGCAAACGGAAAACGTGTTTAACGAACAACACCGCCAAGGCCCGTGCTGAGGGTAACCGAGGAAGCGGCACCAAATGCACCATCTTAGAGAAATGGTCAGTGACAACCCAAATAATGGAGCAGCCACGCGACTTGGGTAGACCCACCACAAAGTCCATTCCGACCATCTCCCAGGGCCTGTCTGCCACCGGTAGAGGGTAAAGCAACCCAGCTGGCCGTTGCCGAGGAGACCGATTCTGGGCGCAAGAAACGCACGCCTGAATGTAGTCCCTGACATCTCGGGCCATATGCGGCCACCAGTATGTTCTCGCCAAAAGCTCTGATGTCCTCTTTGTCCCAAAATGCCCCCCCACTCTGGAGGAGTGAGCCCAAGAGAGAACCTCCGGTCGCAAGTTAGCTGGCACGAAAGTCTTGCCCGGGGGCACAGACTCTAGCGAAACCGGAGCTACAGTTCTCAGGCTCTCAGAAGGGACAATAAGCCGAGGCTCCTCCTCCTCCTCCTCAGATGACACTACGGAGCGGGAGAGAGCGTCGGCACGAACGTTCTTCTCCCCGGAGAGAAAATGGAGAGTAAAATGGAACCGGGAGAAGAACAGGGACCATCTAGCCTGGCGAGAATTCAGCCGCTGGGCCGTCTGTATATACACCAAGTTCTTGTGGTCAGTGAAGACTTGGAAGGGAAAGCGAGCTCCCTCCAAGAGGTGTCTCCACTCTGAAAAAGCCAACTTCATAGCTAGCAACTCCCTGTCCCCGATGGAATAATTCCTCTCCGCTGGTGTGAAGGTCTTGGAGAAGAAGAAGCAAGGATGCTTCCGACCTTGAGCATCCTTTTGGAAAAGGACTGCTCCAGCACCAACGGATGAGGCATCCACCTCCAAGATGAATGGTTTATCTACATCGGGGCGATGTAGGATGGGAGCGCTAGCGAAGTGTGACTTAATCGAGAGAAAGGCCTTGGAGACCTCCTCTGACCACAACTTGGGATTTGCTCCCTTCTTGGTGAGGGCGACCAAGGGAGCTACCAAAGTTGAGAAGTGTGGAATGAACTGGCGATAATAATTAATGAACCCCATAAAGCGCTGCACCGCTTTAAGAGAATGGGGTTCCTGCCAGTCCATTACAGCCTGTAGCTTGGCAGGATCCATAGCCAAACCCTGGGCAGAAATGATATATCCAAGGAAAGGCAAGGACTCCTGCTCAAACACACACTTCTCCAACTTAGCGTAGAGGGAGTTTGCCCGTAAGAGGTCGAAGACTTTGCGAACATCTCTCCGATGGGAGTCTATATCTGGAGAGTAGATGAGAATGTCATCCAGATAGACTACGACCGAGGTGGTGAGCATATCCCGAAAGATGTCGTTCACAAAGTCTTGGAAAACGGCTGGGGCATTACAGAGCCCAAAGGGCATCACTAGATATTCATAGTGCCCATCCCTGGTGTTAAAAGCCGTCTTCCATTCATCCCCCTCACGGATGCGAATCAGGTTGTAAGCACCCCGCAGATCTAACTTTGTAAATACCTTTGCTCCCCGTAGCCTATCAAAGAGCTCAGATATCAGGGGTAATGGGTACTTGTTCTTAACGGTAATTGCGTTAAGACCCCTGTAGTCTATGCATGGACGTAAGTCTCCAGTCTTCTTCTGTACGAAGAAGAACCCAGCCCCTGCCGGTGACACTGACTTCCTAATGAATCCTCTTGCCAGATTCTCCTGAATATACTGGGACATTGCCTCCGTCTCCGGGAGAGATAACGGGTAGACTCGACCCCGGGGAGGCTCAGCACCAGGCAAGAGGTCAATAGGACAGTCGTAGGGGCGGTGAGGCGGAAGGGTCTCCGCAGCTCTTTTGGAGAACACGTCTGCATGGGACCAATAGTGCTTGGGGAGAGAGGAAAGATCTGCGGGTACCTGTGTAGAAGCAACCTGAACGCACTCCCTCTGACATCTACCCTCACAGGATTTACTCCATCCCAAAATTCTCCCAGAGGACCACTCAATATGAGGAGAATGGTAGCGAAGCCATGGCATCCCCAACAGGACCTCATCAATTCCCTCAGGAATGACTAATAGGGAGATTATCTCCTGATGTGATGGAGACACAGATAGGGTGAAAGGAATGGTTTGGTGAGTAATCTGTGAAGGTAGTGTTGACCCATTTACCACTCGAACGGTCACTGGCTGGGCGAGCATCACCAAGGGTATTGCGTGACGCTGGGCAAAGGCGGAGGACATAAAGTTACCCTCTGCCCCAGAGTCCAAGCATAGCTCGACCGTGAGAGTGGATGGGCCTATGGTAATTGTCCCCTTGAAGGACAACTTTGAGGCAAACGTCGCCGTGTCTAGTGTACCTCCTCCAACTGCCACTAGACGCTGACGTTTCCCCGACCGCTGAGGACTCTTGGAGGCAAGACGTCCTGACTGCTGGCGAACATGACGAACCTTATGTGCACGAGCGGACTGAGACTTGGATCCCGCTCGTGTCACCTCCAAGGTCTCATGTGACTCAGATGTCTGGACTGGAGATTTCAAAGGTTTGGCGAAGGTAGGAGCCAGCCGAAACCTCTGCCTACACTGGGCTCGTTCCAACCTCCGCTCGTTAAAACGGAGGTCTATACGAGTAGAAATAGATATTAACTCCTCCAGTGTGGCAGGAATCTCCCTAGTGGCCAGAGCGTCCTTAACATGGTCAGCCAGGCCCCTCCAGAATATGGGGATAAGGGCTTTATCCGACCACTCCAGCTCGGAAGCTAACGTACGGAATCGGACGGAAAAATGGCTGACCAAGGACTCACCCTGAGTTAATGCCAGTAGTTGGAGCGCTGTATCATGGGTGAGTTGAGGTCCTAGAAAGACCTTTTTCAGCGTGCCCAGAAACAACGGAGCACTCTGCACCACATGATCATCACGCTCCCACAGCGGCGTAGCCCACTCCAACGCCCTGTCCGACAACAGCGAGACAATAAATCCCACCTTAGCCCGCTCTGTAGGAAAACGTGCAGCCAGGAGCTCGAGGTGGATAGAGCACTGACTCACGAATCCCCTACAAGTTTTGCAATCTCCAGAAAATTTTTCTGGCAACGGGAGGCGGGATAATGTCGGAACAGGGGTGGCAGTGGACAAGGTTGCTGCCGCCACGCCAGCAGCCTTTACAGCAACTGCGGTAACATCCACAGCTGAGGTTGAGTTCTCGAGAACCTTCAACCTACCCTCCAACTGCTGGATATACCGCAAAGATTGCTGAATGTCCGCCATACTAGCCAGACCCTGGCGCTAGTATTCTGTTAAGGACTGGCGGAACGCACCATGTATAGATGGTACGAAACTAGGTGCGTTCGCAGTCCGAGGTCCACCGTGCAGGTAAAAGACCCTGCAGCTAGCAAGACGGACAATATGGCGGTACACTAAAGGATACACGCGTGGGTTAAACCTCACCCAGCGTGAAGAAAGCGATCCTGTTAATCCACAGGACCGCAGTACCGCACTAGTGCGCGAGCAAGTGGTCAGCGGACTTAACCCCAGAAGGGATTGGAGCCCGATTAGACCCTTGCTGGCGTAACACCGCAACTGGGTGTGTAGAGAACTTTAAGAAGTATAAGTGCACAAGAGTGCGAGCGATGCCGCACTAACGGACGCCACTAACCACCCAGACTCGGGTATGGAAAGCGCAAGGCAGGCGCACGGCGCCGTACTGGCAGGCACAGCTACAGGACGCTGAGATGTGTGTCTAGTGCTGTAGGCTAAGTCGGGCGCTAGGTAGCAGCCATACACCTTCCGCGAACAGCCATTCAATAGGGAAGGGATTTCAAAGGACGACTTGCACTCACAACATACACACATCAACAATTGTTAGACAATACTAGCGCATGGCCGTGCGGTCATGCGCAGTTTATATAGGAGCAGCACAGGAAGTGGCCACAGCACTTTTGCCCTTCTAGGACCTGCCAAGAGGACCAATGGAATGTGCTGCAGAGCCTGAGCACATGACCCTCGATCTCCAACGGGAGACCTTACGCTGGGCATGCT
Organism: Ranitomeya imitator; assembly: GCF_032444005.1. Classification (NCBI taxonomy): domain Eukaryota; kingdom Metazoa; phylum Chordata; class Amphibia; order Anura; family Dendrobatidae; genus Ranitomeya; species Ranitomeya imitator. Next base: position 117,697,542 of record NC_091289.1, read on the forward strand.
CAGTACATGCAGACAAGGACTTAGTCCCAGAGAAGTCCGCTCGCTGCTGACCAGTACTGACTTTAATGGCAGAGACTGGAGAAGCAGCACTAACTCTCTGAACAGAGTGAGAATGAGCAAGACGCTGGGACCGACGTCCTTGCTGAGCAGGCTCCACTGCGGCTGGACAAGAATGGGAGACCGCAGCGGAAGTGGCTCGAGATTCCCCCAGTGCAGAAGCGGGAACTCGACCCCTAACACTCCGTCTCTCAAATAGTGGGCCATAGAAAGCCTATTTTTTTTTATTTGGTTTCTAAATTCTCCCTGAAAAAATCATTTTTTTTCTTTGGTTTCTAAAGTTTCCCTGTAAAAAAAAAAAAAAAAATCAGTGGGAGATTAATATTGGCCTTTCTGCTTGTGCGCCATTCCAGACTCCTGGGTGTGCCATCTCTCTTTCTCAAATAGTGGGACATAGAAAGCCTATTTTTTATTTTTTATTTGGTTTCTAAATTCTCCCTTAACAAATAAAAACAAATCAGTGGGAGATTAATATTGGCCTTTCTGCTTGTGTGCCAGTCCTGACTCCTGGGTGTGCCATCTCTCTCTCTCAAATAGTGGGCCATAGAAAGCCTATATTTTTTTATTTGGTTTCTAAATTCTGCCTGAAAAAATAAAAACAAATCAGTGGGAGATTAATATTGGCCTTTCTGCTTGTGTGCCATTCCTGACTCCTGGGTGTGCCATCTCCGTCTCTCAAATAGTGGGCCATAGAAAGCCTATTTTTTTTATTTGGTTTCTAAATTCTCCCTGAAAAAATAAAAACAAATCAGTGGGAGATTAATATTGGCCTTTCTGCTTGTGCGCCATTCCTGACTCCTGGGTGTGCCATCTCTCTTTCTCAAATAGTGGGCCATAGAAAGCCTATTTTTATATTTTATTTGGTTTCTAAATTCTCCCTTAACAAATAAAAACAAATCAGTGGGAGATTAATATTGGCCTTTCTGCTTGTACGCCATTCCTGACTCCTGGGTGTGCCATCTCTCTCTCTCAAATAGTGGGCCATAGAAAGCCTATTTTTTTTTTATTTGTTTTCTAAATTCTCCCTTAACAAATCATTTTTTCTTTTTTTGGTTTCTAAATTCTCCCTGAAAAAATCATTTTTTTTATTGGGTTTCTAAAGTCTCCCTGTAAAAAAAAAAAAATCAATGGGAGATTAATATTGGCCTTTCTGCTTTTGTGCCATTCCTGACTCCTGGGTGTGCCATCTCCGTCTCTCAAATAGTGGGCCATAGAAAGCCTATTTTTTATATTTTATTTGGTTTCTAAATTCTCCCTGAAAAAATAAAAACAAATCAGTGGGAGATTAATATTGGCCTTTCTGCTTGTGCGCCATTCCTCACTCCTGGGTGTGCCATCTCTCTTTCTCAAATAGTGGGCCATAGAAAGCCTATTTTTTATATTTTATTTGGTTTCTAAATTCTCCCTTAACAAATAAAAACAAATCAGTGGGAGATTAATATTGGCCTTTCTGCTTGTACGCCATTCCTGACTCCTGGGTGTGCCATCTCTCTCTCTCAAATAGTGGGCCATAGAAAGCCTATTTTTTTTTAATTAGTTTTCTAAATTCTCCCTTAACAAATCGTTTTTTCTTTTTTTGGTTTCTAAATTCTCCCTGAAAAAATCATTTTTTTATTTGGTTTCTAAAGTCTCCCTGTAAAAAAAAAAAAATCAATGGGAGATTAATATTGGCCTTTCTGCTTGTGCGCCATTCCTGACTCCTGGGTGTGCCATCTCTCTCTCTCAAATAGTGGGCCATAGAAAGCCTATTTATTTTTTTTTATTTGGTTTCTAAATTCTCCCTGAAAAAATAAAAACAAATCAGTGGGAGATTAATATTGGCCTTTCTGCTTGTGTGCCATTCCTGACTCCTGGGTGTTAGGACTGGCGGAACGCACCAAGAGAGATGATATAGATGCGTTCGCAGTCCGGGGTCCACCGTGCAGGTGAAACCTGCTGCTAGGAAATGACAGACTATATGGCGGTATCCAAAAGTATACACGCGTGGGTTAAACCTCACCCAGCGTGAAGAAAGCGATCCTGTTGCGTCTCAGGACCGCGGTACCGCACATAGAGCGCGAACAAGTGGTCAGCGAACTTAACCCCAACAGGGATTGTAGTCCGATTAGACCCTTGCTGGCACTACACCGCTACTGGGTGTGTAAGGAAATATATAATTATAGCACCGAAGTGCGAACTGTGCCGTGCTGGCAGGTACCACAAAGCACCCAGACGTGGGTCAGGAAGCGCACACTGGCGCGTGGCACCGCACTGGCGGTCACAGCAATAGACGCTGATACGTGTGTGACACATTGAGTGATTAGTCGGGCGCTAGATAGCAGCCATACACCATACGCGAACAGTCATACAATAGGGTAGGGGTATTTAAAGAACGACTTGCACTCACAACAAACACACGTATTAAATTGTACACTAGCGCATGGCCGTGCGGTCATGCGCAGTTTATATAGTTGCAGGACAGGAAGTGGCCACAGAAACTTTGCCCTTCCAAGACCTGCCAAGAGGACCAATAGAATGGGCTGCAGAGTCTGAGCACATGACCCTCGATCTCAAACGGGAGATCTTGCCCTGGGCATGCTCAGTGTACGCAGACAAGGACTTAGTCCCAGAGAAGTCCACTCGCTGCTGACCAGCACTGACTTTAATGGCAGGAGCTGAAGAAGTAGCAGTAACTCTCTGAACAGAGTGAGACCGAGCAAGACGCTGGGACCGACGTCCCTGCTGAGCAGGCTCCACTGCGGCTGGATAGGAATGGGGGACCGCAGCGGAGACGGCTCGAGATCCCCCTGTGCAGAAGCGGGAACTCGAGACCTAACACTGGGTGTGCCATCTCCGTCTCTCAAATAGTGGGCCATAGAAAGCCTATTTTTTTTTTTTTATTTGGTTTCTAAATTATCCCTGAAAAAATAAAAACAAATCAGTGGGAGATTAATATTGGCCTTTCTGCTTGTGCGCCATTCCAGACTCCTGGGTGTGCCATCTCTCTTTCTCAAATAGTGGGACATAGAAAGCCTATTTTTTTATTTTTTATTTGGTTTCTAAATTCTCCCTGAAAAAATAAAAACAAATCAGTGGGAGATTAATATTGGCCTTTCTGCTTGTGCGCCATTCCAGACTCCTGGGTGTGCCATCTCTCTTTCTCAAATAGTGGGACATAGAAAGCCTATTTTTTATTTTTTCTTTGGTTTCTAAAGTCTCCCTGTAAAAAAAAAAACAAATCAGTGGGAGATTAATATTGGCCTTTCTGCTTGTGCGCCATTCCTGACTCCTGGGTGTGCCATCTCTCTCAAATAGTGGGCCATAGAAAGCCTATTTTTTATTTTTTATTTGGTTTCTAAATTCTCCCTTAACAAATAAAAACAAATCAGTGGGAGATTAATATTGGCCTTTCTGCTTGTGTGCCAGTCCTGACTCCTGGGTGTGCCATCTCCGTCTCTCAAATAGTGGGCCATAGAAAGCCTATTTTTTTTTTTTTATTTGGTTTCTAAATTCTCCCTGAAAAAATAAAAACAAATCAGTGGGAGATTAATATTGGCCTTTCTGCTTGTGCGCCATTCCAGACTCCTGGGTGTGCCATCTCTCTTTCTCAAATAGTGGGACATAGAAAGCCTATTTTTTAATTTTTTATTTGGTTTCTAAATTCTCCCTGAAAAAATAAAAACAAATCAGTGGGAGATTAATATTGGCCTTTCTGCTTGTGCGCCATTCCAGACTCCTGGGTGTGCCATCTCTCTTTCTCAAATAGTGGGACATAGAAAGCCTATTTTTTATTTTTTCTTTGGTTTCTAAAGTCTCCCTGTAAAAAAAAAAACAAATCAGTGGGAGATTAATATTGGCCTTTCTGCTTGTGCGCCATTCCTGACTCCTGGGTGTGCCATCTCTCTCAAATAGTGGGCCATAGAAAGCCTATTTTTTATTTTTTATTTGGTTTCTAAATTCTCCCTTAACAAATAAAAACAAATCAGTGGGAGATTAATATTGGCCTTTCTGCTTGTGTGCCAGTCCTGACTCCTGGGTGTGCCATCTCTCTCTCTCAAATAGTGGGCCATAGAAAGCCTATTTTTTTTTATTTGGATTCTAAATTCTGCCTGAAAAAATAAAAACAAATCAGTGGGAGATTAATATTGGCCTTTCTGCATGTGCGCCATTCCTGACTCCTGGGTGTGCCATCTCTCTCTCTCAAATAGTGGGCCATAGAAAGCCTATTTACTTATTTTTTATTTGGTTTCTAAATTCTCCCTGAAAAAATAAAAACAAATCAGTGGGAGATTAATATTGGCCTTTCTGCTTGTGTGCCATTCCTGACTCCTGGGTGTGCCATCTCTCTTTCTCAAATAGTGGGCCATAGAAAGCCTATTTTTTATATTTTATTTGGTTTCTAAATTCTCCCTTAACAAATAAAAACAAATCAGTGGGAGATTAATATTGGCCTTTCTGCTTGTGCGCCATTCCTGACTCCTGGGTGTGCCATCTCTCTTTCTCAAATAGTGGGCCATAGAAAGCCTATTTTTTATATTTTATTTGGTTTCTAAATTCTCCCTTAACAAATAAAAACAAATCAGTGGAAGATTAATATTGGCCTTTCTGCTTGTACGCCATTCCTGACTCCTGGGTGTGCCATCTCTCTCTCTCAAATAGTGGGCCATAGAAAGCCTATTTTTTTTTTATTTGTTTTCTAAATTCTCCCTTAACAAATCATTTTTTCTTTTTTTGGTTTCTAAATTCTCCCTGAAAAAATCATTTTTTTAATTTGGTTTCTAAAGTCTCCCTGTAAAAAAAAAAATCAATGGGAGATTAATATTGGCCTTTCTGCTTGTGCGCCATTCCTGACTCCTGGGTGTGCCATCTCTCTCTCTCTCTCAAATAGTGGGCCATAGAAAGCCTGTTTAATTTTTTTTATTTGGTTTCTAAATTCTCCCTGAAAAAATAAAAACAAATCAGTGGGAGATTAATATTGGCCTTTCTGCTTGTGTGCCATTCCTGACTCCTGGGTGTGCCATCTCCGTCTCTCAAATAACATAGTAACATAGTAACATAGTTAGTAAGGCCGAAAAAAGACATTTGTCCATCCAGTTCAGCCTATATTCCATCATAATAAATACCCAGATCTACGTCCTTCTACAGAACCTAATAATTGTATGATACAATATTGTTCTGCTCCAGGAAGACATCCAGGCCTCTCTTGAACCCCTCGACTGAGTTCGCCATCACCACCTCCTCAGGCAAGCAATTCCAGATTCTCACTGCCCTAACAGTAAAGAATCCTCTTCTATGTTGGTGGAAAAACCTTCTCTCCTCCAGACGCAAAGAATGCCCCCTTGTGCCCGTCACCTTCCTTGGTATAAACAGATCCTCAGCGAGATATTTGTATTGTCCCCTTATATACTTATACATGGTTATTAGATCGCCCCTCAGTCGTCTTTTTTCTAGACTAAATAATCCTAATTTCGCTAATCTATCTGGGTATTGTAGTTCTCCCATCCCCTTTATTAATTTTGTTGCCCTCCTTTGTACTCTCTCTAGTTCCATTATATCCTTCCTGAGCACCGGTGCCCAAAACTGGACACAGTACTCCATGTGCGGTCTAACTAGGGATTTGTACAGAGGCAGTATAATGCTCTCATCATGTGTATCCAGACCTCTTTTAATGCACCCCATGATCCTGTTTGCCTTGGCAGCTGCTGCCTGGCACTGGCTGCTCCAGGTAAGTTTATCATTAACTAGGATCCCCAAGTCCTTCTCCCTGTCAGATTTACCCAGTGGTTTCCCGTTCAGTGTGTAATGGTGATATTGATTCCCTCTTCCCATGTGTATAACCTTACATTTATCATTGTTAAACCTCATCTGCCACCTTTCAGCCCAAGTTTCCAACTTATCCAGATCCATCTGTAGCAGAATACTATCTTCTCTTGTATTAACTGCTTTACATAGTTTTGTATCATCTGCAAATATCGATATTTTACTGTGTAAACCTTCTACCAGATCATTAATGAATATGTTGAAGAGAACAGGTCCCAATACTGACCCCTGCGGTACCCCACTGGTCACAGCGACCCAGTTAGAGACTATACCATTTATAACCACCCTCTGCTTTCTATCACTAAGCCAGTTACTAACCCATTTACACACATTTTCCCCCAGACCAAGCATTCTCATTTTGTGTACCAACCTCTTGTGCGGCACGGTATCAAACGCTTTGGAAAAATCGAGATATACCACGTCCAATGACTCACCGTGGTCCAGTCTATAGCTTACCTCTTCATAAAAACTGATTAGATTGGTTTGACAGGAGCGATTTCTCATAAACCCATGCTGATATGGAGTTAAACAGTTATTCTCATTGAGATAATCCAGAATAACATCCCTCAGAAACCCTTCAAATATTTTACCAACAATAGAGGTTAGACTTACTGGCCTATAATTTCCAGGTTCACTTTTAGAGCCCTTTTTGAATATTGGCACCACATTTGCTATGCGCCAATCCTGCGGAACAGACCCTGTCTCTATAGAGTCCCTAAAAATAAGAAATAATGGTTTATCTATTACATTACTTAGTTCTCTTAGTACTCGTGGGTGTATGCCATCCGGACCCGGAGATTTATCTATTTTAATCTTATTTAGCCGGTTTCGCACCTCTTCTTGGGTTAGATTGGTGACCCTTAATATAGGGTTTTCATTGTTTCTTGGGATTTCACCTAGCATTTCATTTTCCACCGTGAATACCGTGGAGAAGAAGGTGTTTAATATGTTAGCTTTTTCCTCGTCATCTACAACCATTCTTTCCTCACTATTTTTTAAGGGGCCTACATTTTCAGTTTTTATTCTTTTACTATTGATATAGTTGAAGAACAGTTTGGGATTAGTTTTACTCTCCTTAGCAATGTGCTTCTCTGTTTCCTTTTTGGCAGCTTTAATTAGTTTTTTAGATAAAGTATTTTTCTCCCTATAGTTTTTTAGAGCTTCAATGGTGCCATCCTGCTTTAGTAGTGCAAATGCTTTCTTTTTACTGTTAATTGCCTGTCTTACTTCTTTGTTTAGCCACATTGGGTTTTTCCTATTTCTAGTCCTTTTATTCCCACAAGGTATAAACCGCTTACACTGCCTATTTAGGATGTTCTTAAACATTTCCCATTTATTATCTGTATTCTCATTTCTGAGGATATTGTCCCAGTCTACCAGATTAAGGGCATCTCTAAGCTGTTCAAACTTTGCCTTCCTAAAGTTCAATGTTTTTGTGACTCCCTGACAAGTCCCCCTAGTGAAAGACAGGTGAAACTGCACAATATTGTGGTCGCTATTTCCTAAATGCCCAACCACCTGCAGATTTGTTATTCTGTCAGGTCTATTAGATAGTATTAGGTCTAAAAGTGCTGCTCCTCTGGTTGGATTCTGCACCAATTGTGAAAGATAATTTTTCTTGGTTATTAGCAGAAACCTGTTGCCTTTATGGGTTTCACAGGTTTCTGTTTCCCAGTTAATATCCGGGTAGTTAAAGTCCCCCATAACCAGGACCTCATTATGGGTTGCAGCTTCATCTATCTGCTTTAGAAGTAGACTTTCCATGCTTTCTGTTATATTTGGGGGTTTGTAACAGACCCCAATGAGAATTTTGTTACCATTTTTCCCTCCATGAATTTCAACCCATATGGACTCGACATCCTCATTCCCTTCGCTAATATCCTCCCTTAAAGTGGACTTTAGACAAGACTTTACATAGAGACAAACCCCTCCTCCTCTCCGATTTTTACGATCCTTTCTAAACAGACTGTAACCCTGTAAGTTAACTGCCCAGTCATAGCTTTCATCTAACCATGTCTCGGTTATTCCCACTATGTCAAAGTTACCTGTAGATATTTCTGCTTCTAGTTCTTCCATCTTGTTTGTCAGGCTTCTGGCGTTTGCGAGCATGCAGTTTAGAGGATTTTGTTTTGTTCCAATCTCCTCACTGTGGATTGTTTTAGAAATGTTCTTACCTCCCTTCTGAGTATGTTTTCCTGGGTCGTCTTTGTTCGAGTCTAATGTTTTTCTTCCCGTCCCCTCTTCTTCTAGTTTAACGCCCTCCTGATGAGTGTAGCGAGTCTTCTGGCGAATGTGTGTTCGCCAGAAGACTCGCTACACTCATCAGGAGGGCGTTAAACTAGAAGAAGAGGGGACGGGAAGAAAAACATTAGACTCGAACAAAGACGACCCAGGAAAACATACTCAGAAGGGAGGGGCCATATAGTGGGCCATAGAAAGCCTATTTTTTTTTTTTATTTGGTTTCTAAATTCTCCCTGAAAAAATAAAAACAAATCAGTGGGAGATTAATATTGGCCTTTCTGCTTGTGCGCCATTCCTGACTCCTGGGTGTGCCATCTCTCTTTCTCAAATAGTGGGCCATAGAAAGCCTATTTTTTATTTTTTATTTGGTTTCTAAATTCTCCCTGAAAAAATAAAAAAAAATCAGTGGGAGATTAATATTGGCCATTCTGCTTGTGCGCCATTCCTGACTCCTGGGTGTGCCATCTCTCTCTCAAATACTGGGCCATAGAAAGCCTTTTTTTTTATTTGTTTTCTAAATTCTCCCTTAACTAATCATTTTTCTTTGGTTTCTAAAGTCTCCCTGTAAAAAAAAAAAAAAATCAGTGGGAGATTATAATTGGCCTTTCTGCTTGTGTGCCATTCCTGACTCCTGGGTGTGCCATCTCTCTCAAATAGTGGGCCATAGAAAGCCTATTTTTTAATTTTTATTTGGTTTCTAAATTCTCCCTTAACAAATAAAAACAAATCAGTGGGAGATTAATATTGGCCTTTCTGCTTGTGCGCCATTCCTGACTCCTGGGTGTGCTGTTATGTAGGCAATCCAGTGACACAGTGTGCCAGCAATCAGAGCACATACAGTGATCTGACAATAACCCAAAAACAATAGAACGAGTTCTGAGACGTGGAATCTCTGTAGACCGCAATACCTGAACCTATCCTAAACACAACTAAAGGCAGCTGTGGATTGCGCCTGACACTACCTATGCAACTCGGCACAGCCTGAGGAGCTGACTAGCCTGAAGATAGAAAAACAAGCCTGACTTGCCTCAGAGAAACACCCCAAAGGAAAAGGCAGCCCCCCACATATAATGACTGTTAGCAAGATGAAAAGACAAACGTAGGGATGAAATAGATTCAGCAAAGTGAGGCCCGATATTCTAGATAGAGCGAGGATAGCAAAGAGAACTCCACGCAAAGGGGGCAAAAAGACCCACCGTGCCGAACTAACGGCACGGCGGTACACCCTTTGCGTCTCAGAGCTTCCAGCAAAACGAATTGACAAGCTGGACAGAAAAAGTAGCAGCAAAAGCAAAGAAGCACTTATCTAAGCAGAGCAGCAGGCCACAGGAAAGATCCAGAAGCTCAGATCCAACACTGGAACATTGACAAGGAGCAAGGAAGACAGAATCAGGTGGAGTTAAATAACAAAGCAGCCAACGAGCTCACCAGAACACCTGAGGGAGGAAGCTCAGAAGCTGCAGTACCACTTGTGACCACAGGAGTGAATTCAGCCACAGAATTCACAACAGTACCCCCCCTTGAGGAGGGGTCACCGAACGCTCACCAGAGCCCCCAGGCCGACCAGGATGAGCCACATGAAAGGCACGAACAAGATCTGGAGCATGGACATCAGAGGCAAAAACCCAGGAATTATCTTCCTGAGCATAACCCTTCCATTTAACCAGATACTGGAGTTTCCGTCTAGAAACACGAGAATCCAAAATTTTCTCCACAATATACTCCAATTCCCCCTCCACCAAAACCGGGGCAGGAGGCTCAACAGATGGAACCATAGGTGCCACGTATCTCCGCAACAACGACCTATGGAATACATTATGTATGGAAAAGGAGTCTGGGAGGGTCAGACGAAAAGACACAGGATTGAGAATCTCAGAAATCCTATACGGACCAATAAAACGAGGTTTAAATTTAGGAGAGGAAACCTTCATAGGAATATGACGAGAAGATAACCAAACCAGATCCCCAACACGAAGTCGGGGACCCACACGGCGTCTGCGATTAGCGAAAAGTTGAGCCTTTTCCTGGGACAAGGTCAAATTGTCCACTACCTGAGTCCAGATCTGCTGCAACCTGTCCACCACAGAATCCACACCAGGACAGTCCGAAGACTCAACCTGTCCTGAAGAGAAACGAGGATGGAACCCAGAATTGCAGAAAAATGGAGAGACCAAGGTAGCCGAGCTGGCCTGATTATTAAGGGCGAACTCAGCCAACGGCAAAAAGGACACCCAATCATCCTGGTCTGCAGAAACAAAACATCTCAGATATGTTTCCAAGGTCTGATTGGTTCGTTCGGTCTGGCCATTAGTCTGAGGATGGAAAGCCGAGGAAAAAGATAGGTCAATGCCCATCCTACCACAAAAGGCTCGCCAAAACCTTGAAACAAACTGGGAACCTCTGTCAGAAACAATATTCTCAGGAATGCCATGCAAACGAACCACATGCTGGAAGAACAAAGGCACCAAATCAGAGGAGGAAGGCAATTTAACCAAGGGCACCAGATGGACCATTTTAGAAAAGCGATCACAGACCACCCAAATGACTGACATCTTTTGAGAAACGGGAAGGTCAGAAATGAAATCCATCGAAATATGTGTCCAAGGCCTCTTTGGGACCGGCAAGGGCAAAAGCAACCCACTGGCACGTGAGCAGCAGGGCTTAGCCATAGCACAAATCCCACAGGACTGCACAAAAGTACGTACATCCCGTGACAGAGATGGCCACCAGAAGGATCTAGCCACTAACTCTCTGGTACCAAAGATTCCAGGATGACCAGCCAACACCGAACAATGAAGTTCAGAGATAACTTTACTAGTCCACCTATCAGGGACGAACAGTTTCTCCGCCGGACAACGATCAGGTTTATTCGCCTGAAACTTTTGCAACACTCGCCGCAAATCAGGGGAGATGGCAGACACAATGACTCCTTCCTTGAGGATACTCGCCGGCTCAGATGAACCCGGAGAGTCGGGCACAAAACTCCTAGACAGAGCATCCGCCTTCACATTTTTAGAGCCCGGAAGGTACGAAATCACAAAATCGAAGCGGGCAAAAAATAACGACCAACGGGCCTGTCTAGGATTCAAGCGCTTGGCAGACTCGAGATAAGTAAGGTTCTTATGATCAGTCAATACCACCACGCGATGCTTAGCTCCTTCAAGCCAATGACGCCATTCCTCGAATGCCCACTTCATGGCCAGCAACTCTCGGTTGCCCACATCATAATTACGCTCAGCAGCCGAAAACTTCCTGGAAAAGAAAGCACATGGTTTCAACACTGAGCAACCAGAACCTCTCTGTGACAAAACCGCCCCTGCTCCAATCTCAGAAGCATCAACCTCGACCTGGAACGGAAGAGAAACATCTGGTTGACACAACACAGGGGCAGAACAAAAACGATGCTTCAACTCCTGAAAAGCTTCCACAGCAGCAGAAGACCAATTAACCAAATCAGCACCCTTCTTGGTCAAATCGGTCAATGGTTTGGCAATGCTAGAAAAATTACAGATGAAGCGACGATAAAAATTAGCAAAGCACAGGAATCTCTGCAGACTTTTCAGAGATGTCGGCTGAGTCCAATCCTGGATGGCTTGGATCTTAACCGGATCCATCTCGATAGTAGAAGGGGAAAAGATGAACCCCAAAAATGAGACTTTCTGCACACCGAAGAGACACTTTGATCCCTTCACAAACAAAGAATTAGCACGCAGGACCTGGAAAACCATTCTGACCTGCTTCACATGAGAGTCCCAATCATCTGAGAAGATCAAAATGTCATCCAAGTAAACAATCAGGAATTTATCCAGATACTCACGGAAGATGTCATGCATAAAAGACTGAAACACAGATGGAGCATTGGCAAGTCCGAACGGCATCACTAGATACTCAAAATGACCCTCGGGCGTATTAAATGCAGTTTTCCATTCATCTCCTTGCCTGATTCTCACCAGATTATACGCACCACGAAGATCTATCTTAGTGAACCAACTAGCCCCCTTAATCCGAGCAAATAAGTCAGATAACAATGGCAAGGGATACTGAAATTTAACAGTGATCTTATTAAGAAGGCGGTAATCAATACACGGTCTCAGCGAACCATCCTTCTTGGCTACAAAAAAGAACCCTGCTCCCAGTGGTGATGACGATGGGCGAATATGTCCCTTCTCCAGGGATTCCTTCACATAACTGCACATAGCGGCGTGTTCAGGCACGGATAAATTAAATAATCGACCTTTAGGGAATTTACTACCAGGAATCAAATTGATAGCACAATCACAATCCCTATGCGGAGGTAGGGCATCGGACCTGGGCTCTTCAAATACATCCTGATAATCAGACAAGAACTCTGGGACCTCAGAAGGAGTGGATGACGAAATAGACAAAAATGGAACATCACCATGTACCCCCTGACAGCCCCAGCTGGATACCGACATAGAGTTCCAATCCAATACTGGATTATGGGTTTGCAGCCATGGCAACCCCAACACGACCACATCATGCAGATTATGTAGCACCAGAAAGCGAATAACTTCCTGATGTGCAGGAGCCATGCACATGGTCAGCTGGGTCCAGTACTGAGGTTTATTCTTGGCCAAAGGTGTAGCATCAATTCCTCTCAACAGAATAGGACACCGCAAAGGCTCCAAGAAAAACCCACAACGTTTAACATAATCCAAATCCATCAGATTCAGGGCAGCGCCCGAATCCACAAACGCCATGACAGAATACGATGACAAAGAGCACATTAAGGTAATGGACAAAAGGAATTTGGACTGTACAGTACCAATAACGGCAGAGCTATCGAACCGCTTAGTGCGCTTAGGACAATCAGAAATAGCATGATTGGAATCACCACAGTAGAAACACAGACCATTCAGACGTCTTTGTTCTTGCCGTTCAACTCTGGTCATAGTCCTATCGCACTGCATAGGCTCAGGTTTAATCTTAGACAATACCGCCAAATGGTGCACAGATTTACGCTCGCGCAAGCGTCGACCGATCTGAATGGCCAAAGACATAGACTCATTCAAACCAGCAGGCATAGGAAAACCCACCATGACATCCTTAAGAGCCTCAGAGAGACCCTTTCTGAACAAAGCTGCCAGCGCAGATTCATTCCACAGAGTGAGTACCGACCACTTCCTAAATTTCTGACAATATACTTCTATATCATCCTGACCCTGGCACAAAGCCAGCAAATTTTTCTCAGCCTGATCCACTGAATTAGGCTCATCGTAAAGCAATCCGAGCGCCAGGAAAAACGCATTGACATTACTCAATGCAGGGTCTCCTGGCGCAAGAGAAAATGCCCAGTCCTGAGGGTCGCCGCGCAAAAAAGAAATAATAATCAAAACCTGTTGAATAGGATCACCAGAAGAATGAGGTTTCAAGGCCAGAAATAACTTACAATTATGTTTGAAATTAAGAAACTTAGTTCTATCACCAAAAAAACAAATCAGGAATAGGAATTCTTGGTTCTAACATAGATTTCTGATCAATAGTATCTTGAATCCTTTGTGCACCATTTGGCGGTATTGCCTGAGGTTAAACCTGAGCCTATGCAGTGCGATAGGACTAAGACCAGAGTTGAACGGCAGGAATACAGACGTCTGAATGGGCTGTGTTTCTACTGTGGTGATTCCACTCATGCTATTTCTGATTGTCCTAAGCGCACTAAGCGGTCCGCTAGGTCTGCCGTCATTGGTACTGTACAGTCCAAATTCCTTCTGTCCATTACCTTGATATGCTCTTTGTCGTCGTTTTCTGTCATGGCGTTTGTGGATTCAGGCGCTGCCCTGAATCTGATGGATTTGGATTATGCTAAACGTTGTGGGTTTTTCTTGGAGCCTTTGCGGTGTCCTATTCTGTCGTCATTTTCTGTCATGGCGTTTGTGGATTCAGGCGCTGCCCTGAATCTGATGGATTTGGATTATGCTAAACGTTGTGGGTTTTTCTTGGAGCCTTTGCGGTGTCCTATATCATTGAGAGGAATTGATGCTACACCTTTGGCCAAGAATAAACGTCAGTACTGGGCCCAGCTGACCATGTGCATGGCTCCTGCACATCAGGAAGTTATTCGCTTTCTGGTGTTGCATAATCTGCATGATGTGGTCGTGTTGGGGTTGCCATGGCTACAAACCCATAATCCAGTATTGGATTGGAATTCCATGTCGGTATCCAGCTGGGGTTGTCAGGGGGTACATGGTGATGTTCCATTTTTGTCGATTTCATCATCCACCCCTTCTGAGGTCCCAGAGTTCTTGTCTGATTATCAGGATGTATTTGAAGAGCCCAAGTCCGATGCCCTACCTCCGCATAGGGATTGTGATTGTGCTATCAATTTGATTTCTGGTAGTAAATTCCCTAAGGGTCGATTATTTAATTTATCCGTGCCCGAACACGCCGCTATGCGCAGTTATGTGAAGGAATCCCTAGAGAAGGGACATATTCGCCCATCGTCATCACCACTGGGAGCAGGGTTCTTCTTTGTAGCCAAGAAGGATGGTTCGCTGAGACCGTGTATTGATTACCGCCTTCTTAATAAGATCACTGTTAAATTTCAGTATCCCTTGCCATTGTTATCTGACTTGTTTGCTCGGATTAAGGGGGCTAGTTGGTTCACTAAGATAGATCTTCGTGGTGCATATAATCTGGTGAGAATCAGGCAAGGAGATGAATGGAAAACTGCATTCAATACGCCCGAGGGTCATTTTGAGTATCTAGTGATGCCGTTCGGACTTGCCAATGCTCCATCTGTGTTTCAGTCTTTTATGCATGACATCTTCCGTGAGTATCTGGATAAATTCCTGATTGTTTACTTGGATGACATTTTGATCTTCTCGGATGATTGGGAGTCTCATGTGAAGCAGGTCAGAATGGTTTTTCAGGTCCTGCGTGCTAACTCTTTGTTTGTGAAGGGATCAAAGTGTCTCTTTGGTGTGCAGAAGGTTTCGTTTTTGGGATTCATCTTTTCCCCTTCTACTATCGAGATGGATCCAGTTAAGGTCCAAGCCATCCAGGATTGGATTCAGCCGACATCTCTGAAAAGTCTGCAAAAGTTCCTGGGCTTTGCTAATTTTTATCGTCGCTTCATCTGTAATTTTTCTAGCATTGCCAAACCATTGACCGATTTGACCAAGAAGGGTGCTGATTTGGTTAATTGGTCTTCTGCTGCTGTGGAAGCTTTTCAGGAGTTGAAGCGTCGTTTTTGTTCTGCCCCTGTGTTGTGTCAGCCAGATGTTTCTCTTCCGTTCCAGGTCGAGGTTGATGCTTCTGAGATTGGAGCAGGGGCGGTTTTGTCACAGAGAGGTTCTGATTGCTCAGTGATGAAACCATGTGCTTTCTTTTCCAGGAAGTTTTCGCCCGCTGAGCGTAATTATGATGTGGGCAACCGAGAGTTACTGGCCATGAAGTGGGCATTCGAGGAGTGGCGTCATTGGCTTGAAGGAGCTAAGCATCGCGTGGTGGTATTGACTGATCATAAGAACTTGACTTATCTCGAGTCTGCCAAGCGCTTGAATCCTAGACAGGCCCGTTGGTCGTTATTTTTTGCCCGCTTCGACTTTGTGATTTCGTACCTTCCGGGCTCTAAAAATGTGAAGGCGGATGCTCTGTCTAGGAGTTTTGTGCCCGACTCTCCGGGTTTATCTGAGCCAGCGGGTATCCTTAAGGAAGGAGTCATTGTGTCTGCCATCTCCCCTGATTTGCGGCGGGTGCTGCAAAAATTTCAGGCGAATAAACCTGATCGTTGTCCAGCGGAGAAACTGTTCGTCCCTGATAGGTGGACTAATAAACTTATCTCTGAACTTCATTGTTCGGTGTTGGCTGGTCATCCTGGAATCTTTGGTACCAGAGAGTTAGTGGCTAGATCCTTCTGGTGGCCATCTCTGTCACGGGATGTACGTACTTTTGTGCAGTCCTGTGGGATTTGTGCTAGGGCTAAGCCCTCCTGTTCTCGTGCCAGTGGGTTGCTTTTGCCCTTGCCGGTCCCAAAGAGGCCTTGGACACATATTTCGATGGATTTCATTTCTGACCTTCCCGTTTCTCAAAAGATGTCAGTCATTTGGGTGGTCTGTGATCGCTTTTCTAAAATGGTCCATCTGGTGCCCTTGGCTAAATTGCCTTCCTCCTCTGATTTGGTACCTTTGTTCTTTCAGCATGTGATTCGGTTGCATGGCATTCCTGAGAATATTGTTTCTGACAGAGGTTCCCAGTTTGTTTCAAGGTTTTGGCGAGCCTTTTGTGGTAGGATGGGCATTGACCTATCCTTTTCCTCAGCTTTCCATCCTCAGACTAATGGCCAGACCGAACGAACCAATCAGACCTTGGAAACATATCTGAGATGTTTTGTTTCTGCAGACCAGGATGATTGGGTGTCCTTTTTGCCGTTGGCTGAGTTCGCCCTTAATAATCGGGCCAGCTCGGCTACCTTGGTTTCTCCATTTTTTTGCAATTCTGGGTTCCATCCTCGTTTCTCTTCAGGACAGGTTGAGTCTTCGGACTGTCCTGGTGTGGATTCTGTGGTGGACAGGTTGCAGCAGATCTGGACTCAGGTAGTGGACAATTTGACCTTGTCCCAGGAGAAGGCTCAACTTTTCGCTAATCGCAGACGCCGTGTGGGTCCCCGACTTCGTGTGGGGGATCTGGTTTGGTTATCTTCTCGTCATATTCCTATGAAGGTTTCCTCTCCTAAATTTAAACCTCGTTTTATTGGTCCGTATAGGATTTCTGAGATTCTCAATCCTGTGTCTTTTCGTCTGACCCTCCCAGACTCCTTTTCCATACATAATGTATTCCATAGGTCGTTGTTGCGGAGATACGTGGCACCTATGGTTCCATCTGTTGAGCCTCCTGCCCCGGTTTTGGTGGAGGGGGAATTGGAGTATATTGTGGAGAAGATTTTGGATTCTCGTGTTTCTAGACGGAAACTCCAGTATCTGGTTAAATGGAAGGGTTATGCTCAGGAAGATAATTCCTGGGTTTTTGACTCTGATGTTCATGCTCCCGATCTTGTTCGTGCCTTTCATGCGGCTCATCCTGGTAGGCCTGGGGGCTCTGGTGAGGGTTCGGTGACCCCTCCTCAAGGGGGGGGGTACTGTTGTGAATTCTGTGGCTGAATTCACTCCTGTGGTCACAAGTGGTACTGCAGCTTCTGAGCTTCCTTCCTCAGGTGTTCTGGTGAGCTCGTTAGCTGCTTCGTTACTTAACTCCACCTGATGCTGCTATCCTGGCTCCTTGTCAATGTTCCAGTGTTGGATCTGAGCTTCTCCTGATTGTTCCTGTGACTTGCTGCTCTGTATAGCTAAGTGCTTTTTTGCTATTTTGTTGCTTTTTTTCGGTCCAGCTTGTCTTTTGTTTTGCTGGAAGCTCTGAGAAGCAAAGGGTGTACCGCCGTGCCGTTAGTTCGGCACGGTGGGTCTTTTTTGCCCCCTTTGCGTGGTTTTTGCTTTAGGGTTTTTTTGTAGACTGCAAAGTTCGCTTTACTGTCCTCGCTCTGTCTAAGATTATCGGGCCCCACTTTGCTGAATCTTTTTCATCCCTACGTTTTGTCTTTTCATCTTACTCACAGTCATTATATGTGGGGGGCTGCCTTTTCCTTTGGGGTATTTCTCTGGGGGCAAGTCAGGCCTATTTTTCTATCTTCAGGCTAGTTAGTTTCTTAGGCTGTGCCGAGTTGCCTAGGTAGTTGTTAGGCGCAATCCACAGCCGCTTTTAGTTGTGTTTAGGATAGGATCAGGTGTGCAGTCTACAGAGTTTCCACGTCTCAGAGCTCGTTCTTTTGTTTTTGGGTATTTGTCAGATCACTGTGTGCGCTCTGATCGCTAGGCACACTGTGTCTCTGGATTGCCTTCATAACATCTTTCATTAGCAGACATAACAGAGTTGAGCGACCTTGACCTTTTTAGAGTCGAGCCGGGTTTCGCGAAACCCGACTATCTCAAAAGTCGGGTCGAGTGAAATCGGCCGATTATGACGTAAAGTCGGGATCGACCGAAACACGAAACCCAATGCAAGTCAATGGGGCAGCATAGTCGGCAGTGAGTGGGGGCCAGGAAAACACCTAGAGTGCCCATTTTAATGTCAAAACCATCCATTCTTCTTAATGAAGCTTGTCAAGCGTAATTTACCTTATAATAATTGGAAGGCATTTGAAATTGGGGTTCATTTGGCTAAAGTTGTGGTGGGTAGGGCTGGTTCAAGTAATTAGTGGGCCCAGGAAATCTGGACCACGTCACGGCAGTGGAGCAGGGAGAGGTAGGTATTTCAACTTTGCAAGTGCTGTGAACCAGAGCAAGCAGGGGGGGCCCACTCATTGGCATTGGCACTGGCACAGGGCCCCTCAAAGTACAGCGGTGTGTTTGCACGGCGGGGGCGCCTCCCACCGGCAGCAACACTTTTGCGTACTATGAGAGGCCCTGTGCCAGTGACGTCGCCAACTAGTATTCCTCCCCCCACCTGATGAAGGAACCTGCACTTTCATCTGAACCTTCCTCTTTGTCCCCGTGTAAGGTGGTATGGTATGCGGGAAGAGCAACCTGACTTTCAGCAGGGTCACAATGTTGTTGTGTAGCGTGCACGGGGAATGTTGTGTTATGGGTCAATGTACCAGCAGACTCATCTATCACTGGCTGGGCAATGGGCAGGATGAGGAGGAAACACAGATATAGGCCCAAAGAATAAAGTTGGCTAAATGCAGTTCAAAATTGGTAACACAGGAATAACCAGGGGGCATTGCAGTGGAGGACAACTGGAATGAGAGGCTGACACAGAGAGTAGGCCCAAATCAGTAAGTAGTCGAAATGCAGTTCAAAATTGGCAACCGTAGTAAACAGGCGGCACAGCTTTGTTCAGTGGAGGAGAACAGCAAGGAGTGGCAGACACCGATAGTAGGCCCCAACCCAACTAGTAGGCCAAATGCAGTCTAACATTAACAACTACTTAACGAGCGCCTGAAAACGGAATTTCAGGACAGGAAACCAGGAGAACAGCAAGGAGTGGCAGACACCGATAGTAGGCCCCAAACCAACTAGTACGCCAAATGCAGTTGTTCCGTTTAACCACAATTTAATGAGAGCCTGAAGATAGAAGTTCAGGAAAGGCAACCTGGAGAACACCTTGGAGTGGAACACACCATCTCTCTACACCCCATACCCAATTTGTAGGCCTAATGCAGCGTAGTTTCCAACAACTACTAAACGAGAGCCGGAAGATCGAAGCTCAGGAAAGGCAACCTGGAGAACACCTTGGAGTGGAACACACCATCTCTCTACACCCCATACCCAATTTGTAGGCCTAATGCAGTATAGTTTCCAAGAACTACTAAACGAGAGCCGGAAGATCGAAGCTCAGGAAAGGCAACCTGGAGAACACCTTGGAGTGGAACACACCATCTCTCTACACCCCATACCCAATTTGTAGGCCTAATGCAGCGTAGTTTCCAACAACTACTAAACGAGAGCCGGAAGATCGAAGCTCAGGAAAGGCAACCTGGAGAACACCTTGGAGTGGAACACACCATCTCTCTACACCCCATACCCAATTTGTAGGCCTAATGCAGCGTAGTTTCCAACAACTACTAAACGAGAGCATGATGATCGAAGCATTGGCGAGGAAACCTGGGGAACACCTTGGAGTGGAACACACCATCTCTCTACACCCCATACCCAATTTGTAGGCCTAATGCAGCGTAGTTTCCAACAACTACTAAACGAGAGCCGGAAGATCGAAGCTCAGGAAAGGCAACCTGGAGAACACCTTGGAGTGGAACACACCATCTCTCTACACCCCATACCCAATTTGTAGGCCTAATGCAGCGTAGTTTCCAACAACTACTAAACGAGAGCATGATGATCAAAGCATTGGCGAGGAAACCTGGGGAACACCTTGGAGTGGAACACACCATCTCTTTACACCCCATACCCAATTTGTAGGCCTAATGCAGCGTAGTTTCCAACAACTATTAAACGAGAGCCGGAAGATCGAAGCTCAGGAAAGGCAACCTGGAGAACACCTTGGAGTGGAACACACCATCTCTCTACACCCCATACCCAATTTGTAGGCCTAATGCAGCGTAGTTTCCAACAACTACTAAACAAGAGCATGAAGATCGAAGCATTGGCGAGGAAACCTGGGGAACACCTTGGAGTGGAACACAACATCTCTCTACACCCCATACCCAATTTGTAGGCCTAATGCAGCGTAGTTTCCATCAACTACTAAACGAGAGCCGGAAGATCGAAGCTCAGGAAAGGCAACCTGGAGAACACCTTGGAGTGGAACACACCATCTCTCTACACCCCATACCCAATTTGTAGGCCTAATGCACCGTAGTTTCCAACAACTACTAAACGAGAGCATGATGATCGAAGCATTGGCGAGGAAACCTGGGGAACACTTTGGAGTGGAACACACCATCTCTCTACACCCCATACCCAATTTGTAGGCCTAATGCAGCGTAGTTTCCAACAACTACTAAACGAGAGCCGGAAGATCGAAGCTCAGGAAAGGCAACCTGGGGAACACCTTGGAGTGGAACACACCATCTCTCTACACCCCATACCCAATTTGTAGGCCTAATGCAGTGTAGTTTCCAAGAACTACTAAACGAGAGCCGGAAGATCGAAGCTCAGGAAAGGCAACCTGGAGAACACCTTGGAGTGGAACACACCATCTCTCTACACCCCATACCCAATTTGTAGGCCTAATGCAGTGTAGTTTCCAAGAACTACTAAACGAGAGCCGGAAGATCGAAGCTCAGGAAAGGCAACCTGGAGAACACCTTGGAGTGGAACACACCATCTCTCTACACCCCATACCCAATTTGTAGGCCTAATGCAGTGTAGTTTCCAAGAACTACTAAACGAGAGCCGGAAGATCGAAGCTCAGGAAAGGCAACCTGGAGAACACCTTGGAGTGGAACACACCATCTCTCTACACCCCATACCCAATTTGTAGGCCTAATGCAGCGTAGTGTCCAACAACTACTAAACGAGAGCATGATGATCGAAGCATTGGCGAGGAAACCTGGGGAACACCTTGGAGTGGAACACACCATCTCTCTACACCCCATACCCAATTTGTAGGCCTAATGCAGCGTAGTTTCCAACAACTACTAAACGAGAGCCGGAAGATCGAAGCTCAGGAAAGGCAACCTGGAGAACACCTTGGAGTGGAACACACCATCTCTCTACACCCCATACCCAATTTGTAGGCCTAATGCAGCGTAGTTTCCAACAACTACTAAACGAGAGCATGATGATCGAAGCATTGGCGAGGAAACCTGGGGAACACTTTGGAGTGGAACACACCATCTCTCTACACCCCATACCCAATTTGTAGGCCTAATGCAGCGTAGTTTCCAACAACTACTAAACAAAAGCCGGAAGATCGAAGCTCAGGAAAGGCAACCTGGGGAACACCTTGGAGTGGAACACACCATCTCTCTACACCCCATACCCAATTTGTAGGCCTAGTGCAGTGTAGTTTCCAAGAACTACTAAACGAGAGCCGGAAGATCGAAGCTCAGGAAAGGCAACCTGGAGAACACCTTGGAGTGGAACACACCATCTCTCTACACCCCATACCCAATTTGTAGGCCTAATGCAGCGTAGTTTCCAACAACTACTAAACGAGAGCATGAAGATTGAAGCATTGGCGAGGAAACCTGGGGAACACCTTGGAGTGGAACACACCATCTCTCTACACCCCATATCCAATTTGTAGGCCTAATGCAGCGTAGTTTCCAACAACTACTAAACGAGAGCATGAAGATCGAAGCATTGGCGAGGAAACCTGGGGAACACCTTGGAGTGGAACACTACATCTCTCTACACCCCATACCCAATTTGTAGGCCTAATGCAGCGTAGTTTCCATCAACTACTAAGCGAGAGCCGGAAGATCGAAGCATTGGCGAGGAAACCTGGGGAACACCTTGGAGTGGAACACACCATCTCTCTACACCCCATACCCAATTTGTAGGCCTAATGCAGTGTAGTTTCCAACAACTACTAAACGAGAGCCGGAAGATCGAAGCTCAGGAAAGGCAACCTGGGGAACACCTTGGAGTGTAACACACCATCTCTCTCCACCCGATACCCATTTTGTAGGCCTAATGCAGTGTAGTTTTCTACAACTACTAAACGAGAGTCGGAAGACCGAAGCAATGGCAAGGAAACCTGGGGAACACCTTGGAGTGTAACACACCATCTCTCTCCACCCCATACCCAATTTGTAGGCCTAATGCAGCCTACTTTCCGACAACTACTAAACGAGAGCATGAAGATCGAAGCTCAGGAAAGGCAACCTGGGGAACACCTTGGAGTGTAACAAACCCTCTCTCTACACCACGGAAGGGCTGATTCTTAGGAAGGAAGGCTGTCGGAAAGAAGCAGGGCGCGTCCGAGGGTGATTATATTCTTATTAGGTATATACTCACCCTCGGACGCGCCCTGCTTCTTTATTTGTAATGAATGTTTATTTGCAATGTGGTTTTGACTTACTCTATTTTTTTGGTAAATAATGATTTTATTATTTTCATTGTTTTGCATCTTCTTGGCAATAATATAAAGAAGACGCAACAGGACAACACTCGGTGGATGCCATATCTGTGTTTTAAATTGAAAAAAACTTTCAGTTAACTACTTGCAGGAGAAAGTTATTGTAGCTGGTGGCCATTTTTAGTACGGTACCAGATTTTTATTGTATGTGTTTGTTTTTAATGTTAAAATGTCTGCATTTGATATCTCTCCAGTATTTTCTTTTTTATAAGCAAAATACTTATTTTTATATTTTCTGTTGTTGGTTCCAGGGGTACACGGGCATCAGTGGTGTGGTCAGTGGAGGCCTAGTGGAAGGAGTGACCGCAGACAGGCATCGAAGGCCTAAAATAATAACACATGGCTGTAGGCAATTTTAAATTGATTCCAGGGGTACACAGGCAGCAGTGGTGTGGTCAGTGGAGGCCTAGTGGAAGGAGTGACCGCAGACAGGCATCGAAGGCCTAAAGTAAAAAAATTGGGCTGGCTGTAGGCAATTTTAAATTGGTTCCAGGGGTACACGGGCCGCAGTGGTGTGGTCAGTGGAGGCCTAGTGGAAGGAGTGACCGCAGACAGGCATCGAAGGCCTAAAATAATAACACATGGCTGTAGGCAATTTTAAATTGGTTCCAGGGGTACACGGGCAGCAGTGGCCTGGTCAGTGTAGTAGTAGTAGAAAGAACGGACCGCAGACAGGCATCGAAGGCCTAAAATAATAACACATGGCTGTAGGCAATTTTAAATTGGTTCCAGGGGTACACGGGCAGCAGTGGTGTGGTCAGTGGAGGCCTAGTGGAAGGAGTGACCACAGACAGGCATCGAAGGCCTAAAATAATAACACATGGCTGTAGGCAATTTTAAATTGGTTCCAGGGGTACACGGGCAGCAGTGGTGTGGTCAGTGGAGGCATATTGTAAGGAGTGACCGCAGACAGGCATCGAAGGCCTAAAATAATAACACATGGCTGTAGGCAATTTTAAATTGGTTCCAGGGGTACACGGGCAGCAATGGTGTGGTCAGTGGAGGCCTAGTGGAAGGAGTGACCACAGACAGGCATCGAAGGCCTAAAATAATAACACATGGCTGTAGGCAATTTTAAATTGGTTCCAGGGGTACACAGGCAGCAGTGGTGTGGTCAGTGGAGGCATATTGTAAGGAGTGACCGCAGACAGGCATCGAAGGCCTAAAATAATAACACATGGCTGTAGGCAATTTTAAATTGGTTCCAGGGGTACACGGGCAGCAGTGGTGTGGTCAGTGGAGGCATATTGTAAGGAGTGACCGCAGACAGGCATCGAAGGCCTAAAATAATAACACATGGCTGTAGGCAATTTTAAATTGGTTCCAGGGGTACACGGGCAGCAGTGGTGTGGTCAGTGGAGGCCTAGTGGAAGGAGTGACCACAGACAGGCATCGAAGGCCTAAAATAATAACACATGGCTGTAGGCAATTTTAAATTGGTTCCAGGGGTACACGGGCAGCAGTGGTGTGGTCAGTGAAGGCCTAGTGGAAGGAGTGACCACAGACAGGCATCGAAGGCCTAAAATAATAACACATGGCTGTAGGCAATTTTAAATTGGTTCCAGGGGTACACGGGCAGCAGTGGTGTGGTCAGTGGAGGCATATTGTAAGGAGTGACCGCAGACAGGCTTCGAAGGCCTAACATAACAAAAATGTCAATGCAATGGTATTGTCAGTGGCAGGCATTGAAGGATGTCAGCGCATAGACTAAACATTGGTGGAGCTGTGAGATAATTTTGCAAGTGGTAGAGCACTGTTTGAGCTGGGGGGGGGGGAACTGTCTTGTGGCCGGCGGTACAGGCCCAGGGCCCCTCATATTACAACGGTGTGTCTGACGTTGGGTGCGCACCACCACCGCCAGAGACACTTTATTGTACTAGGAGGGACCCAGTGGCAGTGCCGTCGACCAAAAGCGGGCACACCCACCTCTTCAGACAAACAGCACTCTCACGGGTGCTGTCGCCAAGTGTCGATACCACGGCCCCGTGTGGGGAGTTTGGCCATTTAGTGAGGTGTAAACATGTCGTATGCTGGACAATCAGGTGCAGAAAATTACGAGATTGGAAAAGGCATTCAGAATAGTCCACAGGCAAGACCTTTTCATAGGAAAGCTAGGTGTCAGCCGGGCAAGGTGGGGCAAAAGATTTCGAAATCCAGTTGTGGTTCATTTTAATGAAGGTTAGATCATCTACATTTTGGGTAGCCAGACGAGTCCTTTTTTCTGTTAGTATTGAACCTGCAGCACTGAATACTCTTTCTGATAGGACACTAGCTGCCGGGCAAGCAAGCTCCTGCAATGCATATTCTGCCAATTCTGGCCAGGTGTCTAATTTTGATGCCCAGTAATCAAATGGGAATGACGGTTGAGGGAGAACATCGATAAGGGATGAAAAATAGTTTGTAACCATACTGGACAAATGTTGTCTCCTGTCACTTTGAATTGATGCTGCAGTACCTGTCCTGTCTGCGGTCATAGCAAAATCACTCCACAACCTGGTCAGAAAACCCCTCTGGCCAACGCCACTTCTGATTTCTGCCCCTCTAACTCCTCTGGTCTGCTGGCCCCTGCAGCTCGTGTGAGAACGATCACGGGCGCTGTGTGCAGGGAATGCCAGAAGCAAACGGTCAACAAGAGTTGATTGTTTGGTTGCTAATATTAGTTCCAAGTTCTCATGTGGCATTATATTTTGCAATTTGCCTTTATAGCGAGGATCAAGGAGGCAGGCCAACCAGTAATCGTCATCGTTCATCATTTTAGTTATGCGTGTGTCCCTTTTGAGGATACGTAAGGCATAATCCGCCATGTGGGCCAAAGTTCCAGTTCTCAAATCTGCGGTTGTGCTTGGTTGAGGGGCAGTTTCAGGCAAATCCACGTCACTTGTGTCCCTCCAAAAACCAGAACCCGGCCTTGCCGCGCCACCAATTTCCAGTGGCCCGGAAAAGCTTCCTCATTAAAAATATAATCATCCCCATCATCCTCCTCGTCCTCCTCCTCCACTTCGCCCGCTAACTCGTCCTGTACACTGCCCTGGCCAGACAATGGCTGACTGTCATCAAGGCTTTCCTCTTCCTCAGCTGCAGACGCCTGATCCTTTATGTGCGTCAAACTTTGCATCAGCAGACGCATTAGGGGGATGCTCATGCTTATTATGGCGTTGTCTGCACTAACCAGCCGTGTGCATTCCTCAAAACACTGAAGGACTTGACACATGTCTTGAATCTTCGACCACTGCACACCTGACAACTCCATGTCTGCCATCCTACTGCCTGCCCGTGTATGTGTATCCTCCCACAAAAACATAACAGCCCGCCTCTGTTCGCACAGTCTCTGAAGCATGTGCAGTGTTGAGTTCCACCTTGTTGCAACGTCTATGATTAGGCGATGCTGGGGAAGGTTCAAAGAACGCTGATAGGTCTGCATACGGCTGGAGTGTACGGGCGAACGGCGGATATGTGAGCAAAGTCCACGCACTTTGAGGAGCAGGTCGGATAACCCCGGATAACTTTTCAGGAAGCACTGCACCACCAGGTTTAAGGTGTGAGCCAGGCAAGGAATGTGTTTCAGTTGGGAAAGGGAGATGGCAGCCATGAAATTCCTTCCGTTATCACTCACTACCTTGCCTGCCTCAAGATCTACAGTGCCCAGCCACGACTGCGTTTCTTTCTGCAAGAACTCGGACAGAACTTCCGCGGTGTGTCTGTTGCCGCCCAAACACTTCATAGCCAATACAGCCTGCTGACGTTTGCCAGTAGTTGCCCCATAATGGGAGACCTGGTGTGCAACAGTGGCAGCTGCGGATGGAGTGGTTGTGCGACTGCGGTCTGTGGACGAGCTCTCGCTTCTGCAGGAGGACGAAGAGGAGGAGGAGGGGGTGCGAACGGCTACAGCCAACTGTTTCCTAGACCGTGGGCTAGGCAGAACTGTCCCAAACTTGCTGTCCCCTGTGGACCCTGCATCCACCACATTTACCCAGTGTGCCGTGATGGACACGTAACGTCCCTGGCCATGCCTACTGGTCCATGCATCTGTTGTCAGGTGCACCTTTGTGCTCACAGATTGCCTGAGTGCATGGACGATGCGCTCTTTAACATGCTGGTGGAGGGCTGGGATGGCTTTTCTGGAAAAAAAGTGTCGACTGGGTAGCTCGTAGCGTGGTACAGTGTAGTCCATCAGGGCTTTAAAAGCTTCGCTTTCAACTGACCGGTAGGGCATCATCTCTAATGAGATTAGTCTAGCTATGTGTGCGTTCAAACCCTGTGTACGCGGATGCGAGGCTAAGTACTTCCTTTTTCTAACCATAGTCTCATGTAGGGTGAGCTGGACTGGAGAGCTGGAGATCGTGGAACTAGCGGGGGTGTCGGTGGACATGGCAGACTGAGAGACGGTGGGAGATGGTATTGTTGCCGCCGGTGCCCTAGATGCAGTGTTTCCTACTACGAAACTGGTGATTCCCTGACCCTGACTGCTTTGGCCTGGCAAAGAAACCTGCACAGATACTGCAGGTGGTGCGGAAAATGGTGGCCCTACACTGCCGGAAGGGATGTTGCGTTGCTGACTAGCTTCATTGGCCGAGGGTGCTACAACCTTAAGGGACGTTTGGTAGTTAGTCCAGGCTTGCAAATGCATGGTGGTTAAATGTCTATGCATGCAACTTGTATTGAGACTTTTCAGATTCTGTCCTCTGCTTAAGGTAGTTGAACATTTTTGACAGATGACTTTGCGCTGATCAATTGGATGTTGTTTAAAAAAATGCCAGACTGCACTCTTTCTAGCATCGGATACCTTTTCAGGCATTGCAGACTGAGCTTTAACCGGATGGCCACGCTGTCCTCCAACAGGTTTTGGCTTTGCCACGCGTTTTGGGCAAGATACGGGCCCGGCAGATGGAACCTGTTGCGATGTTGATGCCTGCTGCGGCCCCTCCTCCTCCGCTTCAGAACTGCTGCCGCCTGCACCCTGTTCCCCCAATGGCTGCCAATCGGGGTCAAGAACTGGGTCATCTATTACCTCTTCTTGTAGCTCGTGTGCAACTTCGTCTGTGTCACCGTGTCGGTCGGTGGTATAGCGTTCGTGATGGGGCAACATAGTCTCATCAGGGTCTGATTCTTGATCATTACCCTGTGAGGGCAATGTTGTGGTCTGAGTCAAAGGACCAGCATAGTAGTCTGGCTGTGGCTGTGCATCAGTGCACTCCATATCAGATTCAACTTGTAATGGGCATGGACTGTTAACTGCTTCACTTTCTAAGCCAGGGACGGTATGTGTAAAGAGCTCCATGGAGTAACCCGTTGTGTCGCCTGCTGCATTCTTCTCTGTTGTTGTTTTTGCTGAAGAGGACAAGGAAGCGACTTGTCCCTGACCGTGAACATCCATTAACGACGCGCTGCTTTGACATTTACCAGTTTCACGAGGGGAGGCAAAAGAGCTAGAGGCTGAGTCAGCAAGATAAGCCAAAACTTGCTCTTGCTGCTCCGGCTTTAAAAGCGGTTTTCCTACTCCCAGAAAAGGGAGCGTTCGAGGCCTTGTGTAGCCAGACGACGAACCTGGCTCCACAGCTCCAGACTTAGGTGCAATATTTTTTTTTCCCACGACCAGCTGATGCTCCACCACTACCACTACCCTCATTACCAGCTGACAATGAACGCCCCCGGCCACAACCTCTTCCACCATACTTCCTCATTGTTTTAAAAACGTAAACAAACTAACGGTATTTGTTGCTGTCACACAAATTACACGGTGAGCTATAACTTCAGTATGATTTAGCTACCCCTTTACAGGTGAGTGAGACCACAACGAAAATCAGGCACAATGTTACACACTCTGTTATTGGTGGCAACAAATGAGAGAGATGCCACACACGCAGGACTGTCACTGAAGCACAAATGTAAATATTAATCTCCCACTGATTAGATTTTTTTTTTTCAGGGAGACTTTAGGAAAAAAAAATAATAGAATAAAATGATTTTTTCAGGAAGAATTTAGAAACCAAATAAAATAAAATGATTTTTTCAGGGAGAATTTAGAAAACAAATAATACAAAAAAAGGCTTTCTATGGCCCACTGAGTGAGAGATGACGCACACAGGAGTCAGGAGTGGCACACAAGCCCAGAGGCCAATATTTATCTCCCACTGATTGATGTAGTGATTTTTTCAGGTAGATTTTGGAACCCAAATCAAGCTAAAAAAAATAATAGGCTTTCTATGGCCCACAATTGGAGAGAGAGAGAGAGATGGCACACCCAGGAGTCAAGACTGGCACACAAGCAGAAAGGGCAATATTAATCTCCCACTGATTTGTTTTTTGTTTTTTTTTTCAGGGAGACTTTAGGAAAAAAAAATAATAGAATAAAATGATTTTTTCAGGAGGAATTTAGAAACCAAATAAAATAAAATGATTTTTTCAGGGAGAATTTAGAAAACAAATAAAACAAAAAAAGGCTTTCTATGGCCCACTGAGTGAGAGATGACGCACACAGGAGTCAGGAGTGGCACACAAGCCCAGAGGCCAATATTTATCTCCCACTGATTGATGTAGTGATTTTTTCAGGTAGATTTTGGAACCCAAATCAAGCTAAAAAAATAATAGGCTTTCTATGGCCCACAATTGGAGAGAGAGAGAGAGATGGCACACCCAGGAGTCAAGACTGGCACACAAGCAGAAAGGGCAATATTAATCTCCCACTGATTTGTTTTTTTTTTTTTTTTGTTTTTTCAGGGAGACTTTAGGAAAAAAAAATAATAAAATACAATGATTTTTTCAGGAAGAATTTAGAAACCAAATAAAATAAAATGATTTTTTCAGGGAGAATTTAGAAAACAAATAAAACAAAAAAAGGCTTTCTATGGCCCACTGAGTGAGAGATGACGCACACAGGAGTCAGGAGTGGCACACAAGCCCAGAGGCCCGTATTTATCTCCCACTGATTGATGTAGTGATTTTTTCAGGTAGATTTTGGAACCCAAATCAAGCTAAAAAAAATAATAGGCTTTCTATGGCCCACAATTGGAGAGAGAGAGAGAGATGGCACACCCAGGAGTCAAGACTGGCACACAAGCAGAAAGGGCAATATTAATCTCCCACTGATTTGTTCTTTGTTTTTTTTTTCAGGGAGACTTTAGGAAAAAAAAATAATAGAATAAAATGATTTTTTCAGGAGGAATTTAGAAACCAAATAAAATAAAATGATTTTTTCAGGGAGAATTTAGAAAACAAATAAAACAAAAAAAGGCTTTCTATGGCCCACTGAGTGAGAGATGACGCACACAGGAGTCAGGAGTGGCACACAAGCCCAGAGGCCAATATTTATCTCCCACTTTTTTTTTTTTTGTTCCAGGGAAAATTTATAAACCCAATAAAAAAAATAATAAATAGTTTTTCTATGGCCCACTATCTGAGAGAGAGAGAGATGGCACGCTTAGGACTGGCACACAAGCCCAAAGGCCAATATTAATCTCCCACTGATTGATTTATTGATTTTTTCAGGTAGAATTTAGAACCCAAATAAAGCAAAAAAAAAAAAAAGGGCTTTCTACGGCCCACTGAGTGAGAGATGATGCACACAGGAGTCAGGAGTGGCACACAAGCCCTGAGGCCAATATTTTTCTCCCACTGATTGATGTAGTGATTTTTTCAGGTACATTTTAGAACCCAAATCAAGCAAAAAAATAAATAGGCTTTCTATGGCCCACTATTTGTGAGAGAGATGGCACGCTCAGGACTGGCACACAAGCCCAGAGGCCAATATTAATCTCCCACTTTTTTTTTTTTGGTTCCAGGGAAAATTTATAAACCCAATAAAAAAAATAATAAATAGGCTTTCTATGGCCCACTATCTGAGAGAGAGAGATGGCACGCTTAGGACTGGCACACAAGCCCAAAGGCCAATATTAATCTCCCACTGATTGATTTATTGATTTTTTCAGGTAGAATTTAGAACCCAAATAAAGCAAAAAAAAAAAAAAATGGGCTTTCTATGGCCTACTGAGTGAGTGATGATGCACACAGGAGTCAGGAGTGGCACACAAGCCCTGAGGCCAATATTTTTCTCCCACTGATTGATGTAGTGATTTTTTCAGGTAGATTTTAGAACCAAAATCAAGCAAAAAAATAAATAGGCTTTCTATGGCCCACTGACTGAGAGATAGCACACACAGGAGTCAAGAGTGGCACACAAGCCCTGAGGCCAATATTTTTCTCCCACTGATTGATGTAGTGATTTTTTCAGGTAGATTTTATAACCCAAATCAAGCAAAAAAATAAATAGGCTTTCTATGGCCCACTGAGTGAGAGATGGCACACACAGGGATGGCACTCTAGCAGAAATGTCAATCTTAATCTCCCGCAAAAAAAAAAAAACAGGGAGTGTCCTTCAATTACTATCTCCCTGCAGTAATCTCAGCCAGGTATGGCAGGCAGCAATAAGGAGTGGACTGATGCACAAATTAAATAAAAAGTGTGTACAAACAAAAAAGATAGCTGTGCAGAAAGGAAGGAACAAGAGGATTTGTGCTTTGAAAAAAGCAGTTGGTTTGCACAGCGGCGTACACACAGCAATGCAGCTATCAGGGAGCCTTCTAGGGCAGCCCAATGAGCTACAGCGCTGAGGGGAAAAAAAAAAAAATGTAGCTTCCACTGTCCCTGCACACCGAAGGTGTTGTTGGGCAGTGGAAATCGCTACAGCACAAGCGGTTTGGTGGTTAATGGACCCTGCCTAACGCTATCCCTGCTTCTGACGAAGCGGCAGCAACCTCTCCCTAAGCTCAGATCAGCAGCAGTAACGTGGCGGTTGGCGGCAACTCCCCTTTATAGCCCCTGTGACGCCGCAGACAGCAAGCCAATCACTGCAATGCCCTTCTCTAAGATGGTGGGGACCAGGACCTATGTCATCACACTGCCCACACTCTGCGTTTACCTTCATTGGCTGAGAAATGGCGCTTTTCGCGTCATTGAAACGCGACTTTGGCGCGAAAGTAGCGTACCGCATGGCCGACCCCGCACAGGGGTCGGATCGGGTTTCATGAAACCCGACTTTGCCAAAAGTCGGCGACTTTGGAAAATGAACGACCCGTTTCGCTCAACCCTAGTAACGAGATTATCCATTGAAGAGCACAGACCCTGAATATCCATGTCCACACCTGTGTCCTGAAACACCCAAATGTCTAGGGGGAAAAAAAGACTGAACACAGAGCTGAGAAAAAAAAATGATGTCAGAACTTCTTTTTTCCCTCTATTGAGAATCATTAGGTAGGCTCCTTGTACTGTTATGTAGGCAATCCAGTGACACAGTGTGCCAGCAATCAGAGCACATACAGTGATCTGACAATAACCCAAAAACAATAGAACGAGCTCTGAGACGTGGAATCTCTGTAGACCGCAATACCTGAACCTATCCTAAACACAACTAAAGGCAGCTGTGGATTGCGCCTGACACTACCTATGCAACTCTGCACAGCCTGAGGAGCTGACTATCCTGAAGATAGAAAAACAAGCCTGACTTGCCTCAGAGAAACACCCCAAAGGAAAAGGCAGCCCCCCACATATAATGACTGTTAGCAAGATGAAAAGACAAACGTAGGGATGAAATAGATTCAGCAAAGTGAGGCCCGATATTCTAGATAGAGCGAGGATAGCAAAGACAACTTTGCAGTCTACAAAAAACCCTAAAGCAAAAAACCACGCAAAGGGGGCAAAAAAACCCACCGCGCCGAACTAACGGCACGGCGGTACACCCTTTGCATCTCAGAGCTTCCAGCAAAACAAATTGACAAGCTGGACAGAAAAAGTAGCAACAAAAGCAAAGAAGCACTTATCTAAGCAGAGCAGCAGGCCACAGGAAAGATCCAGAAGCTCAGATCCAACACTGGAACATTGACAAGGAGCAAGGAAGACAGAATCAGGTGGAGTTAAATAACAAAGCAGCCAACGAGCTCACCAGAACACCTGAGGGAGGAAGCTCAGAAGCTGCAGTACCACTTGTGACCACAGGAGTGAATTCAGCCACAGAATTCACAACAGTGTGCCATCTCTCTCTCTCAAATAGTGGGCCATAGAAAGCCTATTTTTTAT
Organism: Ranitomeya imitator; assembly: GCF_032444005.1. Classification (NCBI taxonomy): domain Eukaryota; kingdom Metazoa; phylum Chordata; class Amphibia; order Anura; family Dendrobatidae; genus Ranitomeya; species Ranitomeya imitator. The sequence continues at coordinate 117,730,267 of NC_091289.1, forward strand.
TTTTTATTTGGTTTCTAAATTCTCTCTTAACAAATAAAAACAAATCAGTGGGAGATTAATATTGGCCTTTCTGCTTGTGCGCCATTCCTGACTCCTGGGTGTGCCATCTCTCTCTCTCAAATAATGGGCCATAGAAAGCCTATTTATTTATTTTTTATTTGGTTTCTAAATTCTCCCTGAAAAAATAAAAACAAATCAGTGGGAGATTAATATTGGCCTTTCTGCTTGTGTGCCATTCCTGACTCCTGGGTGTGCCATCTCCGTCTCTCAAATAGTGGGCCGTAGAAAGCCTATTTTTTTTTTTGTTTGGTTTCTAAATTCTCCCTGAAAAAATAAAAACAAATCAGTGGGAGATTAATATTGGCCTTTCTGCTTGTGCGCCATTCCTGACTCCTGGGTGTGCCATCTCTCTCTTTCTCAAATAGTGGGCCATAGAAAGCCTATTTTTTTTTATTTTTTTTTTTAAATTCTCCCTTAACTAATCATTTTTTTTTTGGTTTCTAAATTCTCCCTGAAAAAAATCATTTTTTTAAATTTGGTTTCTAAAGTCTCCCTGTAAAAAAAAAATCATTGGGAGATTTATATTGGCCTTTCTGCTTGTGCGCCATTCCTGACTCCTGGGTGTGCCATATCTCTCTCTCAAATAGTGGGCCATAGAAAGCCTATTTTTTATTTTTTATTTGGTTTCTAAATTCTCCCTTAACAAACAAAAACAAATCAGTGGGAGATTAATATTGGCCTTTCTGCTTGTGCGCCATTCCTGACTCCTGGGTGTGCCATCTCTCTCTCTCAAATAGTGGGCCATAGAAAGCCTATTTTTTTTTATTTGTTTTCTAAATTCTCCCTTAACAAATCATTTTTTTTTTTTGGTTTCTAAATTCTCCCTGAAAAATCATTTTTTTAAATTTGGTTTCTAAAGTCTCCCTGTAAAAAAAAAAATCAGTGGGAGATTAATATTGGCCTTTCTGCTTGTGCGCCATTCCTGACTTCTGGGTGTGCCATCTCTCTCTCTCAAATAGTGGGCCATAGAAAGCCTATTTTTTATTTTTTATTTGGTTTCTAAAGTCTTCCTGTAAAAAATAAAAACAAATCAGTGGGAGATTAATATTGGCCTTTCTGCTTGTGCGCCATTCCTGACTCCTGGGTGTGCCATCTCTCTCTCTCAAATAGTGGGCCATAGAAAGCCTATTTTTTTTTTTTCTAAATTCTCCGTTAACAAATCATTTTCTTTTTTTTGGTTTCTAAATTCTCCCTGGAAAAAACATTTTTTTTTAATTTGGTTTCTAAAGTCTCCCTGTAAAAAAAAAAAAAAAAAACAGTGGGAGATTAATATTGGCCTTTCTGCTTGTGCGCCATTCCTGACTCCTGGGTGTGCCATCTCTCTCTCTCAAATAGTGGGCCATAGAAAGCCTAAATTTTTATTTTATTTGTTTTCTAAATTCTCCCTTAACAAATCATTTTTTTTTTTTTTGGTTTCTAAATTCTCCCGGAAAAAAATCATTTTTTTAAATTTGATTTCTAAAGTCTCCCTGTAAAAATTAAAAAAAAAAGTGGGAGATCAATATTGTCATTTGTGCTTCAGTGACAGTCCTGCGTCTGTGGCCTCTCTCTCATTTGGTGCCACCGAAAACAGAGTGTGTAACATTGTGCCTGATTTTTCCTGCGGTCTCACCCACCTGTAAAGGGATATCTAAATCATACTGAAGTTATAGCTCACCGTTTAAGTTGTTTGACAGCAACAAATACCGTTACTTTGGTTAAGTTTTTAAAACAATGAGGAAGTCTGGTGGAAGAGGTCGTGGCCGTGGGCGTTCATTGTCAGCTGGTAATGATGGTTGTGGTAGTGGAGCATCAGGTGATCGTGGGAAAAAAAATATCGCACCTAAGTCTGGAGCTGTGGAGCCAGGTTCGTCGTCTGGCTACAGAAGGCCTTCGAACGCTCCCTTTTCTGGGAGTAGGAAAACCGCATTTAAAGCCGGAGCAGCAAGAGCAAGTTTTGGCTTACCTTGCTGACTCAGCCTCGAGCTCTTTTGCCTCCTCTTTTGAAACTGGTAAATGTAAAAGCAGCGCGTCGTTAGTGGATGTTCACGGTCAGGGACAAGTCGCTTCCTTGTCCTCTTCAGCAAAAACAACAACAGAGAAGGATGCAGCAGGCGACACAACGGGTTACTCCATGGAGCTCTTTACACATACCGTCCCTGGCTTAGAAAGTGAAACAGTTAACAGGCCATGCCCATTACAAGTTGAATCTGACATGGAGTGCACTGATGCACAGCCACAGCCAGACTACTATGCTGGTCCTTTGACTCAGACCACAACATTGCCCTCGCAGGGTACTGATCCAGAATCAGACCCTGATGAGACTATGTTGCCCCGTCACGAACGCTCTACCACCGACTTACACGTTGACACAGACGAAGTTGCGCACAAGCTAGAAGAGGAGGTTATAGATGACCCAGTTGCTGAACCCGATTGGCAGCCATTGGGGGAACAGGGTGCAAGCGGCAGTAGTTCTGAAGCGGAGGAGGAGGGGCCGCAGCAGGCATCAACATCGCAACAGGTTCCATCTGCCGGGCCCGTAGATGGGACAAAACGCGTGGCAAAGCCAAAACCTGTTGGAGGACAGCGTGGCCATCCGGTTAAAGCTCAGTCTGCAATGCCTGAAAAGGGATCCGAGGCTCGAAAGAGTGCAGTCTGGCATTTTTTTAAACAACATCCAATTGATCAGCGCAAAGTCATCTGTCAAAAATGTTCAACTACCTTAAGCAGAGGTCAGAATCTGAAAAGTCTCAATACAAGTTGCATGCATAGACATTTAACCACCATGCATTTGCAAGCCTGGACTAACTACCAAACGTCCCTTAAGGTTGTAGCACCCTCGGCCAATGAAGCTAGTCAGCAACGCTACATCCCTGCCGTCACTGTAAGCCAACCATTTTCCGCACCACCTGCAGTATCTGAGCAGATTTATTTGCCAGGCCAAAGCAGTCAAGCTCAGGGAATCACCAGTTTCGTAGTAGGAAACACTGCATGTAGGGCACCGGCGGAAACAATACCTTCTCCAACCGTCTCTCATTCTGCCATGTCCACCGGCACGCCGGCTAGTTCCACGATCTCCAGCTCTCCGGTCCAGCTCACCCTACATGAGACTCTGGTTAGAAAAAGGAAGTACTTATCCTCGCATCCGCGTACACAGGGTTTGAATGCCCACATAGCTAGACTAATCTCGTTAGAGATGATGCCCTACCGGTTAGTTGAAAGCAAAGCTTTCAAAGCCCTGATGGACTACGCTGAACCACGCTACGAGCTACCCAGTCGACACTTCTTTTCGAGAAAAGCCATCCCAGCCCTCCACCAGCATGTTAAAGAGCGCATCGTCCATGCACTCAGGCAATCTGTGAGTACAAAGGTGCACCTGACAACAGATGCATGGACCAGTAGGCATGGCCAGGGACGTTACGTGCCCATCACGGCACACTGGGTGAATGTGGTGGATGCAGGGTCCACAGGGGACATCAATTTCGGGACAGTTCTGCCTAGCCCACGGTCTAGGAAACAGTTGGCTCTAGGTGTTCGCACCCCCTCCTCCTCCTCGTCCTTCTGCAGAAGTGAGAGCTCGTCCACAGACCGCAGTCGGCAAACCACTCCATCCACAGCTGCCACAGTTGCACACCAGTTGTCCCATTATGGGCCAGCTACTGGCAAGCGTCAGCAGGCTGTATTGGCTATGAAGTGTTTGGGCGACAACAGACACACCGCGGAAGTTCTGTCTGAGTTCTTGCAGACAGAAACGCAGTCGTGGCTGGGCACAGTAGATCTTGAGGCAGGCAAGGTAGTGAGTGATAACGGAAGGAATTTCATGGCTGCCATCTCCCTTTCCCAACTGAAACACATTCCTTGCCTGGCTCACACCTTAAACCTGGTGGTGCAGTGCTTCCTGAAAAGTTATCCGGGGTTATCCGGCCTGCTCCTCAAAGTGCGCGGACTTTGCTCACATATCCGCTGTTCGCCCGTACACTCCAGCCGTATGCAGACCTATCAGCGGTCTTTGAACCTTCCCCACTGCACATGCTTCAGAGACTGTGCGAACAGAGGCAGGCTGTTATGTTTTTGTGGGAGGATACACATACACGGGCAGGCAGTAGGATGGCAGACATGGAGTTGTCAGGTGTGCAGTGGTCGAAGATACAAGACATGTGTCAAGTCCTTCAGTGTTTTGAGGAATGCACACGGCTGGTTAGTGCAGACAACGCCATAATAAGCATGAGCATCCCCCTAATGTGTCTGCTGATGCAAAGTTTGACGCACATAAAGGATCAGGCGTCTGCAGCAGAGGAAGAGGAAAGCCTTGATGACAGTCAGCCATTGTCTGGTCAGGGCAGTGTACAGGACGAGGTAGCGGGCGAAGACGAGGAGGATGATGGGGATGAGTATATTTTTAATGAGGAAGCTTTTCCGGGGCCCCTGGAAATTGGTGGCGCGGCAAGGCCGGGTTCTGGTTTTTTAAGGGACACAATTGACGTAGATTTGCCTGAAACTGCCCCTCAACCAAGCACAACCGCAGATTTGACAACTGGACTTTGGCACACATGGCGGATTATGCCTTACGTATCCTCAAAAGGGACACACGCATTACGAAAATGATGAACGATGACGATTACTGGTTGGCCTGCCTCCTTGATCCTCGCTATAAAGGCAAATTGCAAAATATTATGCCACATGAGAACTTGGAACTAATATTAGCAACCAAACAATCAACTCTTGTTGACCGTTTGCTTCAGGCATTCCCAGCACACAGCGCCCGTGATCGTTCTCACACGAGCTGCAGGGGGCAGCAGACCAGAAGTGTTAGAGGTGCAGAAATCAGAAGTAGCGTTGGACAGAGGGGTTTTCTGACCAGGTTGTGGAGTGATTTTGCTATGACCGCAGACAGGACAGGTACTGCTGCATCAATTCAAAGTGACAGGAGACAACATTTGTCCAGTATGGTTACTAACTATTTTTCATCCCTTATCGATGTTCTACCTCAACCGTCATTCCCATTTGATTACTGGGCATACAAATTAGACACCTGGCCAGAATTGGCAGAATATTCATTGCAGGAGCTTGCTTGCACGGCAGCTAGTGTCCTATCAGAAAGAGTATTCAGTGCTGCAGGTTCAATATTAACCGAAAAAAGGACTCGTCTGGCTACACAAAATGTTGATGATCTAACCTTCATTAAAATGAACCACAACTGGATTTCAAATTCTTTTGCCCCACCTTGCCCGGCCGACACCTAGCTTTCCTATGAAAAGGTATTGCCTGTGGACTACTCTGAAGTCTGAATGACTTTACCAATCTCGTAATTTGCAGCAGCTGATTGTCCAGCATACGCCATGTTTACACCTCCCTAAATGGCCAAACTCCCCACACGGGGCCGTGGTATCGCCACTTGGCGCAAGCACCCGTGAGAGTGCTGTTTGTCTGAAGAGGTGGGTGTGTCCGCTTTTGGTCGATGGCACTGCCACTGGGTCCCTCATAGTACAATAAAGTGTCTCTGGCGGTGGTGGTGCGCACCCCTCAGACACACTGTTGTAACATGAGGGGCCCTGGGCCTGTACCGCCGGCCACAAGAGAGTTCCCCCTACCCCCAGCTCAAACATTGCTCTACCACTTGCACAATTATCTCTCACAGTTCCACCAATGTTTAGTCTATGCGCTGACATCTGTAAATTCCTGCCACTGACAATACCATTGTGTTGACATGTATGATGGTACTTAACATAGTCAGGGGCAGTGTCCTATATTTACCCAAGTAAATACTTTGTGCCAAATTACTAGGTCTGAAACTACGCAGAGGAGCCCATCACTGTACCTAATGATTGCACCCTTTTGTGTTTTCGTTTTGTTGTAATGCGAGACATTAACATGTATGTATTGTTTGGGACTACTAACTGGCAGACACTCATTACAATCGGCCTCCGCTGACAACACCAATGCTGCCTGTGTACCCCTGCAAGAGAATTCAAATTGCCTACAGCCTAATGTTATAATGTTAGGCCTTCGAAGCCTGTCTGCGGTCCCTCCTTCCACTAGGCCTCCACTGACCAGACCACTGCTGCCCGTGTACCCCTGGAACCAATTTTAAAGTGCCTACAGCCCAATGTTATTATGTTAGGCCTTCAAAGCCTGTCTGCGGTCCCTCCTTCCACTAGGCCTCCACTGACCAGACCACTGCTGCCCGTGTACCCCTGGAACCAATTTTAAAGTGCCTACAGCCCAATGTTATTATGTTAGGCCTTCAAAGCCTGTCTGCGGTCCCTCCTTCCACTAGGCCTCCACTGACCAGACCACTGCTGCCCGTGTACCCTGGAACCAATTTTAAAGTGCCTACAGCCCAATGTTATTATGTTAGGCCTTCGAAGCCTGTCTGCGGTCCCTCCTTCCACTAGGCCTCCACTGACCAGACCACTGCTGCCCGTGTACCCCTGGAACCAATTTTAAAGTGCCTACAGCCCAATGTTATTATGTTAGGCCTTCGAAGCCTGTCTGCGGTCCCTCCTTCCACTAGGCCTCCACTGACCAGACCACTGCTGCCTGTGTACCCCTGGAACCAATTTTAAAGTGCCTACAGCCCAATGTTATTATGTTAGGCCTTCGAAGCCTGTCTGCGGTCCCTCCTTCCACTAGGCCTCCACTGACCAGACCACTGCTGCCCGTGTACCCCTGGAACCAATTTTAAAGTGCCTACAGCCCAATGTTATTATGTTAGGCCTTCGAAGCCTGTCTGCGGTCCCTCCTTCCACTAGGCCTCCACTGACCACACCACTGCTGCCCGTGTACCCCTGGAACCAATTTTAAAGTGCCTACAGCCCAATGTTATTATGTTAGGCCTTCGAAGCCTGTCTGCGGTCCGTCCTTCCACTAGTCCTCCAATGACCAGACCACTGCTGCGCGTGTACCCCTGGAACCAATTTTAAAGTGCCTACAGCCCAATGTTATTATGTTAGGCCTTCGAAGCCTGTCTGCAGTCCGTCCTTCCACTAGTCCTCCAATGACCAGACCACTGCTGCCCGTGTACCCCTGGAACCAATTTTAAAGTGCCTACAGCTCAATGTTATTATGTTAGGCCTTCGAAGCCTGTATGCGGTCCATCCTTCCACTAGTCCTCCAATGACCAGACCACTGCTGCCCGTGTACCCCTGGAACCAATTTTAAAGTGCCTACAGCCCAATGTTATTATGTTAGGCCTTCGAAGCCTGTCTGCAGTCCGTCCTTCCACTAGTCCTCCAATGACCAGACCACTGCTGCCCGTGTACCCCTGGAACCAATTTTAAAGTGCCTACAGCCCAATGTTATTATGTTAGGCCTTCGAAGCCTGTCTGCGGTCCGTCCTTCCACTAGTCCTCCAATGACCAGACCACTGCTGCCCGTGTACCCCTGGAACCAATTTTAAAGTGCCTACAGCCCAATGTTATTATGTTAGGCCTTCGAAGCCTGTCTGCGGTCCGTCCTTCCACTAGTCCTCCAATGACCAGACCACTGCTGCCCGTGTACCCCTGGAACCAATTTTAAAGTGCCTACAGCCCAATGTTATTATGTTAGGCCTTCGAAGCCTGTCTGCGGTCCGTCCTTCCACTAGTCCTCCAATGACCAGACCACTGCTGCCCGTGTACCCCTGGAACCAATTTTAAAGTGCCTACAGCCCAATGTTATTATGTTAGGCCTTCGAAGCCTGTCTGTGGTCCGTCCTTCCACTAGTCCTCCAATGACCAGACCACTGCTGCCCGTGTACCCCTGGAACCAATTTTAAAGTGCCTACAGCTCAATGTTATTATGTTAGGCCTTCGAAGCCTGTATGCGGTCCATCCTTCCACTAGTCCTCCAATGACCAGACCACTGCTGCCCGTGTACCCCTGGAACCAATTTTAAAGTGCCTACAGCCCAATGTTATTATGTTAGGCCTTCGAAGCCTGTCTGCAGTCCGTCCTTCCACTAGTCCTCCAATGACCAGACCACTGCTGCCCGTGTACCCCTGGAACCAATTTTAAAGTGCCTACAGCCCAATGTTATTATGTTAGGCCTTCGAAGCCTGTCTGCGGTCCGTCCTTCCACTAGTCCTCCAATGACCAGACCACTGCTGCCCGTGTACCCCTGGAACCAATTTTAAAGTGCCTACAGCCCAATGTTATTATGTTAGGCCTTCGAAGCCTGTCTGCGGTCCGTCCTTCCACTAGTCCTCCAATGACCAGACCACTGCTGCCCGTGTACCCCTGGAACCAATTTTAAAGTGCCTACAGCCCAATGTTATTATGTTAGGCCTTCGAAGCCTGTCTGCGGTCCGTCCTTCCACTAGTCCTCCAATGACCAGACCACTGCTGCCCGTGTACCCCTGGAACCAATTTTAAAGTGCCTACAGCCCAATGTTATTATGTTAGGCCTTCGAAGCCTGTCTGCGGTCCGTCCTTCCACTAGTCCTCCAATGACCAGACCACTGCTGCCCGTGTACCCCTGGAACCAATTATAAAGTGCCTACAGCCCAATGTTATTATGTTAGGCATTCGAAGCCTGTCTGCGGGCCCTCCTTCCAATAGTTCTCCACTGACCAGACCAATGCTGGCCGTGTACCCCTGGAACCCACCTGAAAGTGCATGGAGCCTATTTTTTTTCTTTGTTTTTATATTTATAAAGCCCAGATGAACTACTGTGTACCACGGTTCAAGCTACCCAGTCGTCACTTCTTTTGCGAGAAAAGCCATCCCAGCCCTCCACCGGCATGAAAAAGTCTGCATTGTCATAGCACTCAGGCAATCAAACAGTAGAAAGGTGTACCTGACCTGACAAGAGACGCATGGACCAGTAGGCATGTCCACAAAAAGTTGCGTGTCCATTACGGCGCACTGGGTTAATGTGTTGGATGCATGGTCCACAGGGGACAGCCTACAAAGTCTGTCTGCAGTCCCTAATTCAAATTGTCCACCGCTGACCACACCACTGCTGCCCGTGTACCCCTGGAACCAATTTTAAAGTGCCTACAGCCAAATTTTGTTATGTTAGGACTACTACGCCTGTTTGTGGTCCCTCCTTCCACTAGTCCTCCACTGACCACACCACTGCTGCCCGTGTACCCCTGGAACCTATTTTTAAATGCATAGAGCATCCTTTTTTTAATAGTAGGCATACAAAGTCTGTCTGCGGTCCATAATTGAAATAGTCCTCCACTGACCAGACCAATGCTGCCTGTGTACCCCTGTAACCTTTTTTAAACTGCATTTAGCCACATTTTTGGTTTAAGGCCTACTACCTGTGTCTGTCAGCGCCACTCTATACAGCTGTCCTTCTTTGAAAAAAGCTGAGCGTCAATAGTCTGGTTTTCAGCCTCTAGGAATTTAAAAACTGCATTGGTTCTACTACTTCGGTAGGGCCTACTAACGGTGTCTGCCGCTCCAAGGTGTTCCCCAGGTTTCCTTGCCATAGCTTCGGTCTTCCGACTCTCGTTTAGTAGTTGTTGCAAACTACACTGCATTAGGCCTACAAATTGGGTATGGGGTGTAGAGACGGTGTGTCCCACTCCAAGGCGTTCCCCAGGTTTCCTCGCCATGGCTTCGGTCTTCCGACTCTCGTTTAGTAGTTGTTGCAAACTACACTGCATTAGGTCTACAAATTGGGTATGGGGTGTAGAGACGGTGTGTCCCACTCCAAGGTGTTCCCCAGGTTTCCTCGCCATTGCTTCGGTCTTCCGACTCTCGTTTAGTAGTTGTTGCAAACTACACTGCATTAGGTCTACAAATTGGGTATGGGGTGTAGAGACGGTGTGTTCCACTCCAAGGTGTTCCCCAGGTTTCCTCGCCATTGCTTCGGTCTTCCGACTCTCGTTTAGTAGTTGTTGCAAACTACACTGCATTAGGCCTACAAATTGGGTATGGGGTGTAGAGACGGTGTGTCCCACTCCAAGGCGTTCCCCAGGTTTCCTCGCCATTGCTTCGGTCTTCCGACTCTCGTTTAGTAGTTGTTGCAAACTACACTGCATTAGGCCTACAAATTGGGTACGGGGTGTAGAGACGGTGTGTCCCACTCCAAGGTGTTCCCCAGGTTTCCTCGCCATTGCTTCGGTCTTCCGACTCTCGTTTAGTAGTTGTTGCAAACTACACTGCATTAGGTCTACAAATTGGGTATGGGGTGTAGAGACAATGTGCTCCACTCCAACGTGTTCCCCAGGTTTCCTCGCCATTGCTTCGGTCTTCCGACTCTCGTTTAGTAGTTGTTGCAAACTACACTGCATTAGGCCTACTAGTTGGGTTGGGGCCTTCTATCTGTGTCTGCCGCTCCTTGCTGTTCTCCTCCAGTGAACAAAGCTGTGCCGCCGGTTTACTACTGTTGCCAATTTTGAACTGCATTTAGAATACTTACTGATTTGCGCCTACTCTCTGTGTCAGCCTCTCATTCCAGTTGTCCTCCACTGAACAAAGCAATGCCCCCTGGTAAGTCCTGTTACCAATTTTGAACTGCATTTAACCCACTTTATTCCTTGGGCCCATATCTGTTTCCCCCTCATCCTGCCCATTGCCCAGCCAGTGATAGATGAGTCTGCTGGTACATTGACCCATAACGCAACATTCCCTGTGCACGCTACACTGCAAGATTGTGACCCTGCTGAAAGTCAGGTCCTCCTTCCCGCATGCCATACCACCTTACACGGGGACAAAGAGGAAGGTGCAGATGAAGGTGCAGGTTCCTTCCTCAGGTGGGGGGAGGTATACTCGTTGGCGACATCACTTGCACAGGGCCTCTCATAGTACGCAAAAGTGTTGCTGCCGTGGGAGGCGCCCCCGCCGTGCAAACACACCGCTGTACTTTGAGGGGCCCTGTGCCAGTGCCAATGCCAACGAGTGGGCCCCCCCTGCTTGCTCAGGATCACAGCACTTGCATAGTTGAAATACTTACCTCTCCCTGCTCCACTGCCATGACGTGGTCCAGATGTCCTTGGCCCACAAATTGCTTGAAACAGCCCTACCCCCCACAACTTTTGCCAAATGACCCCCAATTTCAAATGCCTTACAATTATTATAAGCTAAATTACGATTGACAAGCTTCAGTAGCAAGAATGGATGTTTTTGCCATTAACATGGGCTCTGTACATGTTTTCCTGGCCTCTACTCACTGCCGACTATGCTCCCCCATTGACTTGCATTGGGTTTCGTGTTTCGGTCGATCCCCGACTTTTCGCGATAATCGGCCGATTCCACTCGACTCGACTTTTGAGATAGTCGGGTTTCGCGAAACCCGGCTCGACTCTAAAAAGGTCAAGGTCGCTCAACTCTACTTACAACTTAACTGAAAAGATCCATACTGACAAGCTGGACAAAACATAGAATGTACAGAACAATTAAGTCCACAACATGTGGACAGAAAAGAGCAAGCAAGGACTTATCTTTGCTGAACTGGTCAGGATATCAGGGAAATCCAAGCAGAGATGTGAATCCAACCAGGAACCATTGACAAGTGGCACTGGCTGAAGGGAAGAGCCAGGCAAAAAAGCCGAGCAGAAAGACAATCAGTGGAAGCAGCTGCAGACTGCTAAATCCAAGGAGCAGCCATTCCACTTTAAACCACCGGAGGGAGCCCAAGAGCAGAACTCATAACAGTACCCCCCCTTGAGGAGGGGTCACCGAACCCTCACCAGAGCCCCCAGGCCGAAGAGGACGAGCCAAGTGAAAAGCACGAACCAAATCGGCGGCATGGACATCGGAGGCAACAACCCAAGAATTATCCTCCTGGCCATAACCCTTCCACCCGCACAGGGACTGTGATTGTGCTATTGACTTGATTCCTGGCTGCAAGTTCCCTAAGGGCCGACTTTTCAATCTGTCTGTGCCAGAGCATGCCGCCATGCGGAGTTATGTAAAGGAGTCTTTGGAGAAAGGGCATATTCGGCCGTCTTCGTCACCATTGGGAGTGGGTTTCTTTTTTGTTGCTAAGAAGGATGGCTCCTTGAGACCCTGTATAGATTATCGTTTTCTTAATAAGATCACGGTCAAATTCCAATACCCCTTGCCTTTGCTTTCTGATTTGTTTGCTCGGATTAAGGGGGCTGGTTGGTTTACTAAGATTGACCTTCGAGGGGCATATAATCTTGTTCGTATTAAACAGGGTGACGAATGGAAAACTGCATTTAATACGCCCGAAGGCCATTTTGAATACCTTGTGATGTTATTCGGGCTCTCTAATGCTCCATCTGTGTTCCAATCCTTCATGTATGATATTTTCCGCAATTATCTTGATAAATTCATGGTTGTATATTTGGATGATATTTTGATTTTTTCCGATGATTGGGAGTCTCATGTGAAGCAGGTCAGGATGGTATTGCAGATCCTTCATGATAATGCTTTATTTGTGAAGGGGTCTAAGTGCCTATTCGGAGTTCAGAAGGTCTCTTTTTTGGGTTTTATTTTTTCTCCCTCGTCTATGGAAATGGATCCTGTTAAGGTCCAAGCCATTCATGACTGGATTCAACCCACATCTGTGAAGAGCCTTCAGAAATTTTTGGGCTTTGCTAATTTCTATCGTCGTTTCATTGCCAACTTTTCCAGTGTGGTTAAGCCCCTTACTGATTTAACGAAAAAAGGCGCTGATGTGACGAATTGGTCCTCTGCGGCTGTTGAGGCATTTCGGGAGCTTAAACGCCAATTTACTTCTGCCCCTGGGTTGCGTCAGCCGGATGTTTCTCTTCCTTTTCAGGTTGAGGTTGACGCTTCTGAGATTGGGGCAGGGGCCGTTTTGTCTCAGAGGAATTCTGATGGTTCTTTGATGAAACCGTGTGCTTTTTTTTCCAGAAAGTTTTCGCCTGCGGAGCACAATTATGACATCGGCAATCGTGAGTTGTTGGCTATGAAGTGGGCATTTGAGGAGTGGCGACATTGGCTTGAGGTCTTGACTGATCATAAGAATCTGATTTACCTCGAGTCGGCCAAGCGGCTGAACCCTAGACAGGCTCGATGGTTCCTGTTTTTCTCCCGTTTTGATTTTGTGGTCCCGTATCTTCCAGGATCTAAGAATGTTAAGGCTGATGCCCTCTCTAGGAGTTTTTTGCCTAATTCTCCTGGAGTCCTTGAGCCGGTTGGCATTCTTAATGAAGGGGTGATTCTTTCTGCCATCTCCCCTGATTTGCGGCGGGTGCTTCAGGAGTTTCAGGCTGATAAGCCTGACCGCTGTCCAGTGGGGAAGCTGTTTGTTCCTGATAGATGGACAAGTAGGGCAATTTCTGAGGTTCATTGTTCAGTGTTGGCTGGTCATCCTGGGATTTTTGGTTCCAGAGATTTGGTTGCTAGGTCCTTTTGGTGGCCTTCCTTGTCGCGGGACGTGTTGTGAATTCTGTTGTCGGGCTCCCTCCTGTGGTCATGAATGGTACTTCGGCTGGTTCTGTCCATGGACTTCCTCTGGTGGCTGTGGGTGTTTCTGAGTTTCCTTCCACAGGTGACGAGGCTAATTCGTTAGTGGACTGCTCTATTTAACTCCACTTAGATCTTTGCCCCATGCCAGCTGTCAATGTTGTACTATTGGTCTAGTTCGCTCCTGGATCGTTCTGTTACCTGTTTACTCCGGCAGAAGCTAAGTTCCTCTTTGCTATTTTCCTGTTTGCTATTTTTTCTGTCCAGCTTGCTATTGTGAATATTGCCTTGCTTGCTGGAAGCTCTGGGACGCAGTGTGGCGCCTCCGCACCGTGAGTCGGTGCGGAAGGTTTTTTTTTCCCTGCACACTCTGCGTGGCTCTTTGTAGGTTTTTGTGCTGACCGTAAAGTGACCTTTCCTATCCTCTGTCTGTTCAGTAAGTCGGGCTTCTCTTTGCTAAATCTATTTCATCTCTGTGTTTGTGATTTCATCTTAACTCACTGTCAATATATCTGAGGGGCTGCCTTTTCCTTTGGGGAATTTCTCTGAGGCAAGGTAGGCTTTATTTTCCTTTCTTAGGGCTAGCTAGTTCTGAGGCTGTGACGAGTTGCATAGGGAGCGTTAGGAGCAATCCACAGCTATTTCTAGTGTGTGTGATAGGATTAGGGATTGCGGTCAGCAGAGTTTCCACTTCCCAGAGCTTGTCCTGTGTTTTTGTAGCTATCAGGTCTTTCCGGGTGCTCTTAATCATCAGGTCCATTATTGTCCTAACCACCAGGTCATAACAGTACAGCTGGCCCAAAGTATTAATGCATCTCAATAGAGGGATAAGAGAAGTTCTGAGACCATTTTTTTTTCTTTGCAGCGTGTTTTGTCTCTCTTTTCCCCTTTACCTCTGGGTCGTTCAAGACACAGGTGTAGACATGGACATTCAAGGTCTGTCCTCTTGGATGGATAATCTCACTACAAGGGTACAAAACATTCAAGATTTGTGGTTCAGAATCCGATGTCAGAGCCTAGAATTCCAATTCCTGATTTGTTTTTTGGTGATAGATCCAAGTTCTTGAATTTCAAAAATAATTGTAAACTGTTTCTTGCCTTGAAACCTCGCTCCTCAGGTGATCCTGTTCAACAAGTAAGGATCATTATTTCTTTGTTACGTGGTGACCCTCAAGACTGGGCATTTTCCCTTGCGCCAGGAGATCCGGCATTGCGTGATGTTGATGCGTTTTTCCTGGCGCTTGGATTGCTTTTGACGAACCTAATTCAGTGGATCAGGCAGAGAAAATCTTGCTGGCTCTGTGTCAGGGTCAGGATGAAGCGGAGATATATTGTCAGAAGTTTAGAAAGTGGTCTGTGCTCACTCAGTGGAATGAATGTGCCCTGGCAGCAATCTTCAGAAAGGGTCTCTCTGAAGCCCTTAAGGATGTCATGGTGGGATTTCCCATGCCTGCTGGTCTGAATGAGTCTATGTCTTTGGCCATTCAGATCGATCGACGCTTGCGTGAGCGTAAAGCTGTGCACCATTTGGCCGTACTATCTGAGCATGGGCCTGAGCCTATGCAATGTGATAGGACTTTGACCAGAGCTGAACGGCAAGAACACAGACATCGGAATGGGCTGTGTTTTTACTGTGGTGATTCCACTCACGCTATCTCCGATTGTCCTAAGCGCAATAAGCGGTTCGCTAGGTCTGCCACCATTGGTACGGTACAGTCTAATTTTCTATTGTCCATTACTCTGATTTGCTCTTTGTCATCCTATTCTGTTATGGCATTTGTGGATTCAGGCGCTGCCCTGAATTTGATGGACTTGGAGTGTGCTAGGCACTGTGGTTTTTTCTTGGAGCCCTTGCAGTATCCTATTTCATTGAGAGGAATTGATGCTACGCCTTTGGCCAAGAATAAGCCTCAGAACTGGACCCAATTGACCATGTGCATGGCTCCTGCACATCAGGAGGATATCCGTTTTTTGGTGTTGCATAATCTGCATGATGTGGTCGTTTTGGGGTTACCATGGCTACAGGTTCATAATCCAGTATTGGACTGGAAATCTATGTCTGTGTCCAGCTGGGGTTGCCAGGGGGTACATGGTGATGTTCCATTTGTGTCAATTTCATCCTCCACTCCTTCTGAAGTTCCGGATTTTTTGTCGGATTATCCGGATGTATTTGATGAGTCTAAAGCCAGTGCCCTACCTCCTCATAGGGATTGCGATTGTGCAATCAATTTGATTCCTGGTAGTAAGTTTCTTAAGGGCCGATTGTTCAATTTATCTGTGCCAGAACACGCCACTATGCGGATTTATATAAAGGAATCCTTGGAGAAGGGCCATATTCGCCCGTCGTCATCACCGTTAGGAGCAGGGTTCTTTTTTGTGGCCAAGAAGGATGGTTCTTTGAGACCTTGTATTGATTACCGCCTTCTTAATAAAATTACAGTCAAATTTCAGTATCCTTTGCCGTTGCTGTCTGAATTGTTTGCTTGTATTAAAGGGGCTAGTTGGTTCACCAAGATAGATCTTCGAGGGGCGTATAATCTTGTGCGTACTAAATGGGGCGATGAATGGAAAACCGCATTTAATACGCCCGAGGGCCATTTTGAGTACCTGGTTATGCCATTCGGGCTTTCCAATGCTCCATCAGTATTTCAGTCCTTTATGCATGACATCTTCCGAGAGTACCTGGATAAATTCCTGATTGTGTATTTGGATGATATTTTGGTATTTTCGGATGATTGGGAGTCTCATGTGAAGCAGGTCAGAATGGTGTTCCAGGTCCTTCGTGCGAATTCCTTGTTTGTGAAGGGGTCAAAGTGTCTCTTTGGAGTTCAGAAGCTTTCATTTTTGGGGTTCATTTTTTCCCCTTCTACTATAGAGATGGACCCTGTTAAAGTCCAGGCCATTTATGATTGGACTCAGCCGACATCTGTGAAGATCCTGCAAAAGTTCCTTGGCTTTGCTAATTTTTATCTTCGCTTCATCGCTAATTTTTCTAGTGTTGCTAAACCGTTGACTGATTTGACCAAGAAGGGTGCTGATGTGGTCAATTGGTCTTCTGCGGCTGTGGAAGCTTTTCAGGAATTGAAGCGTCGTTTTTCTTCTGCCGCTGTGTTGTGCCAGCCAGATGTTTCGCTCCCGTTTCAGGTTGAGGTTGATGCTTCTGAGATTGGAGCAGGGGCTGTTTTGTCGCAAAGAAGTTCTGATGGCTCGGGAATGAAGCCATGTGCTTTCTTTTCTAGAAAGTTTTCGCCTGCTGAGCGCAATTATGATTTTGGTAATCGAGAGTTGTTGGCCATGAAGTGGGCATTCGAGGAGTGGCGTCATTGGCTTGAAGGAGCCAAGCATCGCGTGGTGGTCTTGACAGATCACAAGAATTTGACTTATTTTGAGTCTGCCAAATGGTTGAATCCGAGACAGGCTTGATGGTCGTTATTTTTCTCCCGTTTTGATTTTGTGGTTTCGTACCTTCCGGGCTCTAAGTATGTGAAGGCTGATGCCCTGTCAAGAAGTTTTGTGCCTGACTCTCCGGGTGTTCCTGAGCCGGCGGGTATTCTCAAAGAGGGTGTAATTTTGTCTGCCATCTCCCCTGATTTGCGACGGGTGCGGCAAAAATTTCAGGCTGATAGACCTGACCGTTGCCCAGCGGAGAAACTGTTTGTCCCTGATAAATGGACTAGTAGAGTTATCTCTGAGGTTCATTGTTCGGTGTTGGCTGGGCATCCTGGAATCTTTGGTACTAGGGATTTTGTGGCTAGATCCTTTTGGTGGCCGTCTTTGTCACGGGATGTGCGTTCTTTTGTGCAGTCCTGTGGGACTTGTGCTCGGGCTAAGCCCTGCTGTTCTCGTGCCAGTGGGTTGCTTTTGCCCTTGCCGGTCCCGAAGAGGCCCTGGACTCATATTTCTATGGATTTTATTTCGGATCTCCCCGTATCTCAAAAGATGTCGGTCATTTGGGTGGTTTGTGATCATTTTTCTATGATGGTCCATTTGGTACCCTTGTCTAAATTGCCTTCCTCCTCTGATTTGATGCCATTGTTTTTCCAGCATGTGGTTCGTTTACATGGTATCCCGGAGAACATCGTTTCGGACAGAGGTTCCCAGTTTGTTTCGAGGTTTTGGCGATCTTTTTGTGCTAGGATGGGCATTGATTTGTCTTTTTCCTTGGCTTTCCATCCTTAGACAAATGGCCAAACCGAACGAACTAATCAGACTTTGGAAACATATCTGAGATGCTTTGTTTCTGCTGATCAGGATGATTGGGTGTCCTTTTTGCCATTGGCTGAGTTCGCCCTTAATAATCGGGCCAGCTCGGCTACTTTGGTTTCGCCGTTTTTCTGCAATTCTGGTTTCCATCCTCGTTTCTCTTCAGGGCAGGTTGAGTCTTCAGACTGTCCTGGTGTAGATACTGTGGTGGATAGGTTGCAGCAGATTTGGACTCATGTGGTGGACAATTTGACATTGTCCCAGGAGAAGGCTCAACGTTTCGCTAACCGCCGGCGCTGTGTGGGTCCCCGACTCCGTGTTGGGGATTTGGTTTGGTTGTCGTCTCGTTATGTTCCTATGAAGGTTTCCTCTCCTAAGTTTAAGCCTCGTTTCATTGGTCCGTATAAGATATCTGAGGTTATCAATCCTGTGTCATTTCTTTTGGCCCTTCCAGATTCTTTTGCCATCCATAATGTGTTCCATAGGTCGTTATTGCGGAGATACGTGGCGCCTGTGGTTCCATCCGTTGATCCTCCTGCCCCGGTGTTGGTTGAGGGGGAGTTGGAGTATGTGGTGGAGAAGATTTTGGATTCTCGTATTTCGAGACAGAAACTCCAGTACCTGGTCAAGTGGAAGGGTTATGGTCAGGAGGATAATTCCTGGGTTTTTGCCTCTGATGTTCATGCGGCCGATCTGGTTCGTGCCTTTCATTTGGCTCATCCTGGTCGGCCTGGGGGCTCTGGTGAGGGTTCGGTGACCCCTCCTCAAGGGGGGGTAATGTTGTGAATTCTGTTGTTGGGCTCCCTCCTGTGGTCATGAATGGTACTTCGGCAGGTTCTGTCCATGGACTTCCTCTGGTGGCTGTGGGTGTTTCTGAGTTTCCTTCCACAGGTGACGATGCTAATTCGTTAGTGGACTGCTCTATTTAACTCCACTTAGATCTTTGCCCCATGCCAGCTGTCAATGTTGTACTATTGGTCTAGTTCGCTCCTGGATCGTTCTGTTACCTGTTTACTCCGGCAGAAGCTAAGTTCCTCTTTGCTATTTTCCTGTTTGCTATTTTTTCTGTCCAGCTTGCTATTGTGAATATTGCCTTGCTTGCTGGAAGCTCTGGGACGCAGTGTGGCGCCTCCGCACCGTGAGTCGGTGCGGAAGGATTTTTTTCCCTGCACACTCTGCGTGGCTTTTTGTAGGTTTTTGTGCTGACCGCAAAGTGACCTTTCCTATCCTCTGTCTGTTCAGTAAGTCGGGCCTCTCTTTGCTAAATCTATTTCATCTCTGTGTTTGTGATTTCATCTTAACTCACAGTCAATATATGTGGGGGGCTGCCTTTTCCTTTGGGGAATTTCTCTGAGGCAAGGTAGGCTTTATTTTCCTTTCTTAGGGCTAGCTAGTTCTGAGGCTGTGACAATTTGCATAGGGAGCGTTAGGAGCAATCCACGGCTATTTCTAGTGTGTGTGATAGGATTAGGGATTGCGGTCAGCAGAGTTTCCACTTCCCAGAGCTTGTCCTGTGTTTTTGTAGCTATCAGGTCTTTCCAGGTGCTCTTAATCATCAGGTCCATTATTGTCCTAACCACCAGGTCATAACAGGGATGTGCATGCTTTTGTGCAGTCCTATGGGACTTGCGTCCGGGCCAAGCCTTGCTGTTCCCACGCTAGTGGGTTGCTTTTGCCTTTGCCCGTCCCTGAGAGGCCCTGGACGCATATTTCCATGGATTTTAATTCGGATCTTCCTGTTTCCCAGAAGATGTCTGTTATCGGGGTGGTTTGTGACCGGTTCTCTAAAATGGTCCATCTGGTACCTTTGCCTAAGTTGCCTTCCTCCTCTGATTTGGTTCCATTGTTTTTTCAGCATGTGGTTCGTTTGCATGGCATTCCGGAGAATATTGTGTCTGACAGAGGTTCTCAGTTTGTCTCTAGGTTTTGGCGGGCCTTTTGTGCTAGGATGCGCATTGATTTGTCTTTTTCTTCGGCGTTTCATCCTCAGACAAATGGTCAAACTGAGCGAACTAATCAGACCTTGGAAACCTATTTGGGATGCTTTGTGTCTGCTGATCAGGATGATTGGGTGGCTTTCTTGCCATAGGCCGAGTTTGCCCTTAATAATAGGGCTAGTTCGGCTACTTTGGTTTCACCTTTCTTTTGTAATTTTGGTTTTCATCCTCGTTTTTCTTCAGGGCAGGTTGAGCCTTCTGATTGTCCTGGTGTGGATTCTGTGGTGGACAGGCTGTAGCAGATTTGGACTCATGAGGTAGACAATTTGACGTTGTCTCAGGAAAAGGCTCAACGTTTTGCTAACCGCCGTCGGTGTGTTGGTCCCCGGCTTCGTGTGGGGGATTTGGTTTGGTTGTCTTCTCGTCATGTTCCTATGAATGTTTCTTCCCCTAAGTTTAAGCCTCGGTTTATTGGCCACTTGTACTGTTATGATCTGGTGGTTTAGGAGCAACATGGGACGAGCTCTGAAGGAAGTGGTACCTGTGCTGACCGCAGTTCCTAAGCTCAACACAACACTAGAAATAGCCGTGGGATGTTCCTGTCACTCCCTAGACACCTCGTCACAGCCTAAGAACTAACTACCCCAAAAGATAGAAACAGGAAAGCTATTGCCTCAGAGAAAATCCCCAAAGGATAGTTAGCCCCCCACAAGTAATGACTGTGAGTGGAGAGGGAAAAGACATATATAGATTGAAACCAGGATGTAGCAAAGGAGGCGAGTCTAGCTAGATAGATACTGTGCGGTCAGTATTAAAAACTAGAAAAATCCACACAGAGTTTACAAAAATCTCCACACCTGACTAAAGGTGTGGAGGGTAAATCTGCTTCCCAGAGCTTCCAGCTTAACTGAAAAAATCCATACTGACAAGCTGGACAAAACATAGAATGTACAGAACAATTAAGTCCACAACATGTGGACAGAAAAGAGCAAGCAAGGACTTATCTTTGCTGAACTGGTCAGGATATCAGGGAAATCCAAGCAGAGATGTGAATCCAACCAGGAACCATTGACAAGTGGCACTGGCTGAAGGGAAGAGCCAGGCAATAAAGCCGAGCAGAAAGACAATCAGTGGAAGCAGCTGCAGACTGCTAAATCCAAGGAGCAGCCATTCCACTTAAAACCACCGGAGGGAGCCCAAGAGCAGAACTCACAACAGTAGGGGTACACAGGCAGCATTGGTGTGGTCAGCGGAGGACAATTGGAAGGAGGGACCACAGACAGACTTAGTAGGCCTAAAATAAATAAATTAGGCTCAATGCAGCTTCGATTATGTGGTAGGGGTACACAGGCAGCATAGGTGTGGTCAGCGGAGGACAAATGGAAGGAGTGTCTGACACAGTTAGCACTCCCAAAAAATAAATAGATGTTAATGTCTCACAAAACAACAAAACAAACAAAAAAAAAGGTGGCATACTTAGGTACAGGGGTGGGCTTCTCTGCTGACTTTCAGACATAGTAATTTGGCGCAAAGTATTTACTGGTGTAAATATAGGACACGGCCCCTGACTATTTTAACTAGCATCATACATGTCAACAAACTGGTATTGTCAGTGCCAGGCATTGAAAGATTTCAGCGCATAGACTAAACATTGGTGGAGCTGTGAGAGATAATTTTGCAAGTGGTAGAGCACTGTTTGAGCTGTGGGGGAAAACTCTCTTGTGGCCGGCGGTACAGGCCCAGGGCCCCTCATGTTACAACGGTGTGTCTGACGTTGGGTGCGCACCACCACCGCCAGAGACACTTCATTGTACTATGAGGGACCCAGTGGCAGTGCCGTCGACCAAAAGTGGGCACACCCACCTCTTCAGACAAACGGCACTCTCACGGGTGCTTGCACCAAGTGGCGAGACCACGGCCCCATGGGGGGAGTTAGCCCATTTAGGGAGGTGTAAACATGTCGTATGCTGGACAAACAGCAGCTGCAAATTAAGAGATTGGAACAGTCAGTAAGACCAGTCCACAATCAAGACCTTTTTATAGGAAAGCTAGGTGTCAGCCGGGAAAGGTGGGGCAAAATAATTAGAAATCCATGAGTGGTTCATTTTAATGAAGGTTAGATCATCAACATTTTGGGTAGCCAGACGAGTCATTTTTTCGGTCAATATTGAAACAGCAGCACTGAATACTCTTTCTGATAGCACACTAGCTGCTGGGCAAGCAAGCTCCTGCAATGCATATTCTGCCAATTCAGGCCAGGTGTCTAATTTGGATGTCCAGTAATCAAATGAGAATGACGGTTGAGGGATAACATCGATAGGGGAGGAAAAATAGTTAGCAACCCTACTGGACAAATGTTGTCTCCTGTCACTTTGAATTGATGCTGCAGTACCTGTCCTGTCTGCGGTCATTGTGAAATCACTCCACAACCTGGTCAGAAAACCCCTCTGTCCAACGCCACTTCTGATTTGTGTACCTCTAACACCTCTGCCCTGTTGCCCCCTGCAGCTCGTGTGAGAACCATCACCGGTGCTGTGTGCAGGGAATGCCTGGTGTTGTGATAGGCAATTCAGTATCACAATGGACATAGCGGTCAGAGCACATACAGTGATCTGACAATAACCCAAAATAATAGAACGAGCTCTGAGACGTGGGAACTCTGCAGACCGCAATCCCTAATCCTCTCCAAACAACACTACAGGCAGCCGTGGATTGCGCCTAACTCTGCCTATGCAACTCGGCACAGCCTGAGAAACTAACTAGCCTGAAGATAGAAAATAAGCCTACCTTGCCTCAGAGAAATACCCCAAAGGAAAAGGCAGCCCCCCACATATAATGACTGTGAGTTAAGATGAAAAGACAAACGTAGGGATGAAATAGATTCAGCAAAGTGAGGCCCCACTTTCTTAACAGAGCGAGGATAGGAAAGATAACTTTGCGGTCTACACAAAACCCTAACGAAAACCACGCAAAGGGGGCAAAAAGACCCTCCGTACCGAACTAACGGCACAGAGGTACACCCTTTGCGTCCCAGAGCTTCCAGCAAAACAATTAGACAAGCTGGACAGAAAAAATAGCAAACAAATAGCAAAGAAGAGCTTAGCTATGCAGAGCAGCAGGCCACAGGAATGATCCAGGGAAAAACAAGTCCAACACTGGAACATTGACAGGAAGCATGGATCAAAGCATTAGGTGGAGTTAAGTAGAGAAGCACCTAACGACCTCACCAGATCACCTGAGGGAGGAAACTCAGAAGCCGCAGTACCACTTTCCTCCACAAACGGAAGCTCCCAGAGAGAATCAGCCGAAGTACCACTTGTGACCACAGGAGGGAGCTCTGCCACAGAATTCACAACAGTACCCCCCCTTGAGGAGGGGTCACCGGACCCTCACCAGAGCCCCCAGGCCGACCAGGATGAGCCACATGAAAGGCACGAACAAGATCGGGAGCATGGACATCAGAGGCAAAAACCCAGGAACTATCTTCCTGAGCATAACCCTTCCATTTAACCAGATACTGGAGTTTCCGTCTTGAAACACGAGAATCCAAAATCTTCTCCACAATATACTCCAATTCCCCCCCCCCACCAAAACCGGGGCAGGAGGGTCAACAGATGGAACCATAGGTGCCACGTATCTCCGCAACAATGACCTATGGAATACGTTATGTATGGAAAAAGAATCTGGGAGGGTCAGACGAAAAGACACAGGATTAAGAACCTCCGAAATCCTATACGGACCAATGAAACGAGGTTTAAACTTAGGAGAGGAAACCTTCATAGGAATATGACGAGAAGATAACCAAACCAGATCCCCAACACGAAGTCGGGGACCCACACGGCGTCTGCGATTAGCGAAACGTTGAGCCTTCTCCTGGGACAAGGTCAAATTGTCCACTACATGAGTCCAAATCTGCTGCAACCTGTCCACCACAGTATCCACACCAGGACAGTCCGAAGACTCAACCTGTCCTGAAGAGAAATGAGGATGGAACCCAGAATTGCAGAAAAATGGCGAAACCAAGGTAGCCGAGCTGGCCCGATTATTAAGGGCGAACTCAGCCAAAGGCAAAAAGGACACCCAGTCATCCTGATCGGCAGAAACAAAGCATCTCAGATAGGTTTCCAAGGTCTGATTGGTTCGTTCGGTCTGGCCATTAGTCTGAGGATGGAAAGCCGAGGAAAAAGACAAGTCAATGCCCATCCTACCACAAAAGGCTCGCCAAAACCTCGAAACAAACTGGGAACCTCTGTCAGAAATGATATTCTCTGGAATGCCATGCAAACGAACCACATGCTGGAAGAACAATGGCACCAAATCAGAGGAGGAAGGCAATTTAGACAAGGGTACCAGATGGACCATCTTAGAAAAGCGATCACAGACCACCCAAATGACTGACATCTTTTGAGAAACGGGAAGATCTGAAATAAAATCCATAGAGATATGTGTCCAAGGCCTCTTCGGGACCGGCAAGGGCAAAAGCAACCCACTGGCACGAGAACAGCAGGGCTTAGCCCGGGCACAAATCCCACAGGACTGCAGAAAAGTACGCACATCCCGCGACAGAGATGGCCACCAAAAGGATCTAGCCACTAACTCTCTGGTACCAAAGATTCCGGGATGACCAGCCAACACCGAACAATGAACCTCAGAGATAACTTTGTTCGTCCACCTATCAGGGACAAACAGTTTCTCCGCTGGACAACGATCAGGTTTATTAGCCTGAAATTTTTGCAGCACCCGCCACAAATCAGGGGAGATGGCAGACACAATTACTCCTTCCTTGAGGATACCCGCCGGCTCAGATAAACCCGGAGAGTCGGGCACAAAACTCCTAGACAGAGCATCCGCCTTCACATTTTTAGAGCCCGGAAGGTACAAAATCACAAAGTCAAAACGGGCAAAAAACAGCGACCAACGAGCCTGTCTAGGATTCAAACGCTTAGCAGACTCGAGATAAGTCAAGTTCTTATGATCAGTCAATACCACCACGCGATGCTTAGCTCCTTCAAGCCAATGACGCCACTCCTCGAATGCCCACTTCATGGCCAGCAACTCTCGGTTGCCCACATCATAATTTCGCTCAGCAGGCGAAAACTTCCTGGAAAAAAAAGCACATGGTTTCATCACTGAGCAATCAGAACCTCTCTGCGACAAAACAGCCCCTGCTCCAATCTCAGAAGCATCAACCTTGACCTGGAACGGAAGAGAAACATCTGGTTGACACAACACAGGGGCAGAAGAAAAACGACGCTTCAACTCTTGAAAAGCTTCCACAGCAGCAGAAGACCAATTGACCAAATCAGCACCCTTCTTGGTCAAATCGGTCAATGGTTTGGCAATACTAGAAAAATTGCAGATGAAGCGACAATAAAAATTAGCAAAGCCCAGGAACTTTTGCAGACTTTTCAGAGATGTCGGCTGAGTCCAATCATGGATGGCTTGGACCTTAACAGGATCCATCTCGATAGTAGAAGGGGAAAAGATGAACCCCAAAAATGAAACCTTCTGCACACCAAAGAGACACTTTGATCCCTTCACAAACAAAGAATTAGCACGCAGGACCTGAAAAACCGTTCTGACCTGCTTCAAATGAGACTCCCAATCATCCGAGAAGATCAAAATGTCATCCAAGTACACAATCAGGAATTTATCCAGGTACTCTCGGAAGATGTCATGCATAAAGGACTGAAACACTGATGGAGCATTGGCAAGTCCGAATGGCATCACTAGATACTTAAAATGACCCTCGGGCGTATTAAATGCAGTTTTCCATTCATCGCCTCGCCTGATTCGCACCAGATTATACGCACCACGAAGATCTATCTTGGTGAACCAACTAGCCCCCTTAATCCGAGCAAACAAATCAGATAACAATGGCAAGGGATACTGAAATTTAACAGTGATCTTATTAAGAAGGCGGTAATCTATACAAGGTCTCAGCGAACCATCCTTCTTGGCTACAAAAAAGAACCCTGCTCCTAATGGCGACGATGACGGGCGAATATGCCCCTTCTCCAGGGATTCCTTCACATAACTGCGCATAGCGGTGTGCTCAGGCACGGATAAATTAAACAGTCGACCTTTTGGGAATTTACTACCAGGAATCAAATTGATAGCACAATCACAATCCCTATGCGGAGGTAGGGCATCGGACTTGGGCTCATCAAATACATCCCGGTAATCAGACAAGAACTCTGGAACCTCAGAAGGGGTGGATGACGAAATTGACAGAAATGGAACATCACCATGTACCCCCTGACAACCCCAGCTGGACACCGACATGGATTTCCAATCCAATACTGGATTATGGGCTTGTAGCCATGGCAACCCCAACACGACCACATCATGCAGATTATGCAACACCAGAAAGCGAATAACCTCCTGATGTGCAGGAGCCATGCACATGGTCAGCTGGGTCCAGTATTGAGGCTTATTCTTGGCCAAAGGCGTAGCATCAATTCCTCTCAATGGAATAGGACACTGCAAGGGCTCCAAGAAAAACCCACAACGCTTAGCATATTCCAAGTCCATCAAATTCAGGGCAGCGCCTGAATCCACAAACGCCATGACAGAATACGATGACAAAGAGCAGATCAAGGTAACGGACAGAAGAAATTTTGACTGTACAGTACCAATGGTGGCAGACCTAGCAAACCGCTTAGTGCGCTTAGGACAATCAGAGATAGCATGAGTGGAATCACCACAGTAGAAACACAGCCCATTCAGTCGTCTGTGTTCTTGCCGCTCAACTCTGGTCATAGTCCTTTCGCACTGCATAGACTCAGGTTTAATCTCAGGTAATACCGCCAAATGGTGCACAGATTTACGCTCACGCAAGCGTCGACCGATCTGAATGGCCAAAGACATAGACTCATTCAAACCAGCAGGCATAGGAAATCCCACCATGACATCCTTAAGGGCTTCAGAGAGACCCTTTCTGAATATACCTGCCAGCGCAGATTCATTCCATTGAGTGAGCACGGACCACTTTCTAAATTTCTGGCAATATACCTCTATCTCATCCTGAGCCTGACAAAGAGCCAGCAATTTTTTTTCTGCCTGATCCACTGAATTAGGCTCATCGTACAGCAATCCAAGCGCCAGGAAAAACGCATCAATATTACTTAATGCAGGATCTCCTGACGCAAGAGAAAATGCCCAGTCCTGAGGGTCGCCACGCAAAAAAGAAATGACGATCCTAACTTGTTGAACTGGGTCACCAGAGGAGCGAGGTTTCAAAGCCAGAAATAGTTTACAATTATTTTTGAAACTCAGAAATTTAGTTCTATCTCCAAAAAACAAATCTGGAATAGGAATTCTCGGTTCTAACAAAGAATTCTGAACCACAAAATCTTGAATACTTTGAACTCTTGCCGTGAGCTGATCCACACATGAAGACACACCTTTAATGTCCATTGCTACACCTGTGTCCTGAACCACCCAAATGTCTAGGGGAAAAAAAAGGCAAAACACAGTGCAAAGAAAAAAAAATGGTCTCAGAACTTCTTTTTTCCCTCTATTGAAAATCATTAGCACATTTGTCTTCCTGTACTGTTGTGATAGGCAATTCAGTATCACAATGGACATAGCGGTCAGAGCACATACAGTGATCTGACAATAACCCAAAATAATAGAACGAGCTCTGAGACGTGGGAACTCTGCAGACCGCAATCCTCTCCAAACAACACTAGTGGCAGCCGTGGATTGCGCCTAACTCTGCTTATGCAACTCGGCACAGCCTGAGAAACTAACTAGCCTGAAGATAGAAAATAAGCCTACCTTGCCTCAGAGAAATACCCCAAAGGAAAAGGCAGCCCCCCACATATAATGACTGTGAGTTAAGATGAAAAGACAAACGTAGGGATGAAATAGATTCAGCAAAGTGAGGCCCGACTTTCTTAACAGAGCAAGGATAGGAAAGACAACTTTGCGGTCTATACAAAACCCTAAAGAAAACCACGCAAAGGGGGCAAAAAGACCCTCCGTACCAAACTAACGGCACGGAGGTACACCCTTTGCGTCCCAGAGCTTCCAGCAAAACAATTAGACAAGCTGGACAGAAAAAATAGCAAACAAATAGCAAAGAAGAACTTAGCCATGCAGAGCAGCAGGCCACAGGAATGATCCAGGGATAAACAAGTCCAACACTGGAACATTGACAGGAAGCATGGATCAAAGCATTAGGTGGAGTTAAGTAGAGAAGCACCTAACAACCTCACCAGATCACCTGAGGGAGGAAACTCAGAAGCCGCAGTACCACTTTCCTCCACAAATGGAAGCTCCCAGAGAGAATCAGCCGAAGTACCACTTGTGACCACAGGAGGGAGCTCTGCCACAGAATTCACAACAGCCTGGATCAAACGGTCTACAAGACTTGCTTGTTTGGTTGCCAATATTTGTTCGAGGTTCTCATGTGGCATGATATTTTGCAATTTGCCTTTATAGCCAGGATCAAGGAGGCAGGCCAAAGAGTAATCATCATCGGTCATCATTTTTAAAATGTGTGGGTCGCTTTTGAGGATACGCAAGGCATAATCCGCCATGTGGGCCAATGTTCCAGTTGTCAAATCTGCACTTGTGCTGGGTTGAGGGGCAGTTTCTGGCAAATCAACGTCACTTGTCTCCATCAAAAACCCTGAACCCGGCCTTGCAACGCCACCAGTTTCTATTGCCCCCTGAGAAACTTCCTCATCCAAAAAATGCTCATCCCCATCATCCTCCTTGTCCTCCTCCTCTTCGCTCGCCACCTCATCCTGTAGACTGCCCTGAACAGACAATGGCTGACTGTCATCAAGGCTTCCCACGTCCTCGGCTGCAGACGCCTGCTCCTTTATGTGCGTCAAACTTTGCATCATTAGACGCATTAGGGGGATGCTCATGCTTATTATGGCGTTGTCTGCACTAACCAGCCGTGTGCATTCCTCAAAACACTGAAGGACTTGACACAGGTCTTGTAGCTTCGACCACTGCACACCTGACAACTCCATGTCTGCCATCCAACTGCCTGCCCGTGTATGTGTATCCTCCCACAAATACATAACAGCACGCCTCTGTTCACACAGTCTCTGAAGCATGTGCAGTGTGGAGTTCCACCTTGTTGCAACGTCGATGATTAGGTGATGCTGGGGAAGGTTCAAACACCGCTGATGGTTCTGCATACGGCTGAAGTGTACGGGCGAACGGCGGATATGCGAGCAAAGTCTGCGCACTTTGAGGAGCAGGTCGGGTAACCCCAGATAACCTTTCAGGAAGCACTGCACCACCAGGTTTAAGGTGTGAGCCAGGCAAGGAATGTGTTTCAGTTGTGAAAGGGCTATGGCAGCCATAAAATTCTTTCCGTTATCACTCACTACCTTGCCTGCCTCAAGAAGTACAGTGCCCAGCCATGACCGAGTTTCTTTCTGCAAGAACTCGGACAGAACCTCCGCGGTGTGTCTGTTGTCGCCCAAACACTTCATTGCCAATACAACCTGCTGACGCTTGCCACTAGCTGTTCCATAATGGGACACCTCGTGCAACAGTGGCAGCTGCGGATGGAGTGGTCGTGTGACTGCGGTCAGTGGACGAGCTCTCGCTTCTGCAGGAGGACGAGGAGGAGGGGGGGCAAATGCCTACAGCCAACTGTTTCCTAGACCGCGGGCTAGGCAAAACTGTCCCAATATTGCTGTCCCCTGTGGACCCTGCATCCACCACATTAACCCAGACGTAACAGCCCTGGCCATGCCTACTGGTCCATGCATCTGTTGTCAGGTGCACCTTTGTACTCACAGATTGCCTGAGTGCATGGACGATGCGGTCTTTTACATTCTGGTGGAGGGCTGGGATGGCTTTTCTCAAAAAGAAGTGTTGAATGGGTAGCTTGTAGCGTGGTACATCGCAGTCCATCAGGGCTTTGAAAGCTTCACTTTCAACTAACCGGTAGGGCATCATCGCTAACGAGATTAGTCTAGCAATGTGGGCGTTCAAACCCTGTGTACGCGGATGCGAGGATGAGTACTTCCTTTTCCTAACGAGAGTCTCATGTAGGGTGAAATGGACTGGAGAGCTGCAGATGGTGGAACTAGCGGGGGTGCCGGTGGACATGGCAGACTGAGAGAGGGTTGGAGATGGTATTCTTGCTGGTGCTCTACATACAGTGTTTCCTGCCATGAACCTGGTGATTCCCTGACTGCTTTGGCCTTGCGAGGAAACCTCCACATTTGCTGCAGGTGGTGTGGTAAACGGGGGGCTTACAGTGAGGGAAGGGATGTAGCATTGCTGACTAGCTTCATTGTGAGAGGGTGCAACAACATTGAGGGACGTTTGGTAGTTAGTCCAGGCTTGTAAGTGCATGGTGGTTAAATGTCTTCGCATGCAACTTGTATTTAGATTTTTAACATTCTGACCTCTGCTGAAGTTCCTTGAACATTTCTTACAGATGACTTTGCACTGATCATTTGGATCTTGAATAAAAAAAAATGCCAGACTGCACTCTTCCTACTATCGGATACCTTTTCAGGCATTGCACACTGAGTTACTTTATCCGGATGGCCACGCTGTCCTACAACTGGTTTTGGTTTTGCCACACGTTTTTGGCCAGATACGGGCCTGCCAGATGGAACCTGTTGCGTTGTTGATGCCTGCTGCGGCTCTTCCTCCGCTTCAGAGCTACTGCCGGCTGCACCCTGTTCCCCCAATGGTTGCCAATCGGGGTCAACAACTGGGTCATCTATGACCTCCTCTTTTATGTCCTGTGCACCTTCCTCTGTGTCATTGTGTAAGACGGTGCTATAACGTTCGTGACGGGGCTCATAGTCTCATCAGGGTCAGATTCTGGATCAGTACACTGCGAGGGCAATGTTGGGATCTAAGTCAAAGGAACAGCATAATAATCTGGCTGTGGCTGTGCATCTGTGCACTCCATGTCCGATTCATCTTGTAATGGGCATAGCCTGTTAACAATTTCCCTTTCTAACCCAGGAACGGTATGTGTAAAGAGCTCCATGGAGTAACCCGTTGTGTTGCCTGACACATCCTTCTCTGTTTTTCTGGATGAAGAACGCAAGGAAGCGACTTGCCCCTGACCGGGAACATACACTGACGACGCGCTGCTTTTACATTTTGCACTTTCCGAAGAGGAGGCAAAAGAGCTAGAGGCAGAGTCAGCAACGAAAGCCAAAACTTGTTCCTCCTGCTCCGGCTTTAAAAGCGGTTTTCCTACTCCCAGAAAAGGGAGCGTTCGAGGCCTTGTGTAGCCAGACGATGACGGTGGCTGAACAACTCGAGAATTAGGTGCTATAATGCTTTTCCCACGACCACCTGATGCTCCACCACCACTACCATCATTACCAGCTGGCAATGACCACCCACGGCCTCGACCTCTTCCACCAGACTTCCCCATTCTTGGAAATATGTAACTAAACTTACAAACGGTATTTGGTACTGTAAAACCAGTTACAAGGTGGACGCAAAATTGTTGTGAATTTAAATCTCCCTTTATAGGTGTGTGAGACTGCAGGGAAAATCAGGCCCACTGTATTACAGTACACAGCTTCAGTGGCAGACAGTGGCTGACAGATATGCCACTAACAGGACTGACGCAGATGCACACACTGAAAATAAAAATCTCCCCTTCTTTTTTTTTTTGGAAGACTAGTGAATAAATCTGGCCCACTGTTTTACAGTATTGTTTCTGTGGCAGAAAATGACTGACAGATAACACAGACTGGACTGGCACAGATGCACAGATTTGCCAATATTAATCTCCCCTTCTTTTTTTTGTGATGGTAGACTAGTGAATAAATCTGGCCCACTGTTTTACAGTATTGTTTCTGTGGCAGAAAATGACTGACAGACAGATACCACAGACTGGACTGGCACAGATGCACTGATTGGCAATATAAATCTCCCTTTTTAGGTGAGGGACAGTGCAGAAAAATACAGGACCACTGTTTCACACTACACAGTTTCAGGGGCAGAAAGTGGCTTGAAGATATATATATATATATATATATATATATATATATATATATATATATATATATATATAAAGAGACTGTACTACAATTACTATCTCCCTACAGTAATCTCAGAAAAGTATGGCAGGCAGTAATAAAAAGGACTGCTGCACACAAAAGTGTGGACAAACAAACAAGATAGCTGTGCAGAAAGGAAGGCGCAACAGGATTTGTGCTTTGAAAAAAGCAGTTGGTTTGCACAGCGGCTTACAAACAGCAATGCAGCTATCAGGGAGCCTTATAAGGCAGCCTAATAAGCTACAGAGCTAATGCACAAAAATCTAGCCTCCACTGTCCTTGTAAGGAAAAGGTGGTGTTGGACAGTGGAAATCGCTACAGCACAAGCGGTTTGGGGGTTCATATTCCCTGCCTAACGCTATCCCTGCTTCTGATGAAGGGTTCAGCAACCTCTCCCTATATTCAGATCAGGAGCAGTAAGATGGCAGTCGGCGTGCACGCCCCTTTATAGCTCCTTTGACGTCGCAGAAAGCAAGCCAATCACTGCCATGCCCTTCTCTAAGATGGTGGGGACCGAGACCTATGTCATCACGCTGCCCACACTCTGCGTCCTTCTTCATTGGCTGAAAAATGGCGCTGAACGCGTCATACGATACGCGACTTTGGCGTGAAGATCGCCGAACTCGTGGCCGATCCCACACTAGGACCGGGTCGGGTTTCATGAAACCCGACTTTGCCAAAAGTCGGCGATTTATAAAAATGACCGATCCGTTTCGCTCAACCCTACTGAGCACGTTCACCCTGGTCATCTAGTGATTCTGGATGATGAGGATGAGGATAAGGAGGAGAAGAACAACAAACAGACCAAATGTGGAAATGTATACCCATGTGTGGTTGTGAAGAGGTGCATGAGAATACACCTCCCCAAAAGAGAGAATGTATTTGAGGTTATGTTTCGCTGTTTTTACTTGGTGGTGTACAGAAGTCTTTCCCAATCCAGGCCTTGTTCATTTTTAAAAGAGTCAGCCTGTCAGCATTTTCAGTTGACCGGCAGATGCACTTATCTGTGATAATTCCACCAGCGGCACTAAAAACCCACTCTGACAGATCGCTAGGAGCAGGGCAGGCTAGGACCTCCAAGACGTAGAGAGCCAGTTCATGCCATGTGTCAAGCTTGGATACCCAATAATTAAAAGGCACAGAGGAATCACAGAGGACGTTTGTACGATCTGCAAGGTACTCCCTCACCATCTTCCCAAACATTGCACTTCTTGTGACAGCACCCCTTGCCTCTGTGCTGCCACGATGGGAGGGTCTGAGAAAACTGTCCCAGAACTTGGCCATTGTTACCCTGCCTGAGCTGGATTGTACTTCTGTCTTTCTCGCTTGGAATCCTTGGTTGTACAACAAATTCTGACGTCTGCTGCCAGCATTCTCACATGGGAATTTTCTAAGTAATTCCACTACAAGGGCCCTGTGGTACTGCAACATTTTAGTACACCTCTCTGCCTCAGGCAGAAGAGCTTGAAAGTTCTCCTTGTAGCATGGGTCTAGAAGTGTCACCAACCAGTAACAAGTGTCACCCAAAATTTTGATAATCCGAGGGTCATGTGAAATGCAGCGCAACATAAAGTCAGCCATGCGTGCAAGACTGCTAACAGGCAAGACTTTTGTGTCCTCACCAACAGGACGACTGACCATGCTGCCCTCCTCCTCCTCATCCTCCTCCTCCTCCTCCCTGTCCCCAGGCCATCCCTGCTGACCAGAAGCTAATACAGTGGTGTTTGTAGTACCATCTATAGCACATGAAAGTAGCTCCTGTTCTTCCTCCTCCTCCTCCTCTTCATTGCCTACCAATCCATGTTGAGAAGATATGAGGCTGGGCTGAGTGTAATCCCCCTGTATGTTTCCTTGCTCCATATCCTCGTGCTCCATCTGCAACGCATCTTCTTTGATTGTGAGCAGAGAGTTTTTCAGAATGGTGAAAAGCCAGATGGTGATGCTAATTATGGCATCATCGCCACTCACCATCTCGGTGCAGTCCTTAAAGTTTTGGAGGATGTTACATATGTCTGACATCCATGTCCACTCCTGAGGTCTTATGTGTGGAGTCTGACCTGAAAGTCGACAGCCTTGTTGATGTTGGTAGTCAGCAATGGCCCTCTTCTGCTCACAAATCCTTTCCAATATATGCAGCGTAGAGTTCCAGCGCGTGGGGACATCACACAATAGTCGGTGAGCGGGAAGATGAAACTGCTGCTGAAGCACGGCAAGGGCAACTGAAGCTGTAGCTGACTTTCTGAAATGGGCAGACAGACGGCGTACTTTCACTAGCAGATCTGGAAGCTCCGAGGTAGCTTTTCAGAAAACTTTGAACCATGAGGTTAAGCACATGGGCCAAGCAAGGTACGTGTGTGAGCTCATCTTGCCTCAGAGCCACCACCTGGTTACAGCCATTGTCACACACGACCATGCCTGGCTGTAAGTTCATCGGTGTCACCCAAACATCTGACTGCTCTTTCAGTGCTGTCCACAACTCTTCTGCATTGTGCGGTTTGTCACCTACTGTATGCAGATTAGCTTCAGAGCAGCCTGTTGCCGCTTGGCTGTGGCAGTGCTGCAGTGCTCCCAGCTTCTGACTTATGTGTTGATTTCAGGCATGGAGGATGAAGAGGAGGAGGAGGTGCTGGAGCTATAGACTGTGGGGCAACCCTGATTGACGTAGGGCCAGCAATTCTTGGCATGGGGAGGATGTGTTCTATCCCAGGGC
The DNA here is from genome assembly GCF_032444005.1 of Ranitomeya imitator. Classification (NCBI taxonomy): domain Eukaryota; kingdom Metazoa; phylum Chordata; class Amphibia; order Anura; family Dendrobatidae; genus Ranitomeya; species Ranitomeya imitator. Next base: position 117,764,504 of record NC_091289.1, read on the forward strand.
CCGACTGGATCCCGGCTTCCACTATGTTAACCCAGTGTGCCGTCAGCGAGATGTACCATCCCAGCCCACAAACACTTGTCCACGTGTCAGTGGTTAGGTGGACTTTCCCGGTAACAGCATTGTTGGGTAATGTTGTGGGACAGATGCTGGTGTAATGCCAGTATGGCACACTGGGAGAAATAGTGGCGACTGGGGACCGAGTAACTTGGGATGGCTGCCGCCATCAGGTTGCGGAAAGCTTCCGCCTCAACAAGCCTAAAAGGCAGCATTTCTAGCGCAAGCAGAAGAGAAATATTGGAATTGAGCACTGTGGCCTGTGGGACGTTGGCTGGGTATTTCCGCTTGTGTTCTAAAGACTGGGTTATAGACAACTGAACGCTGTGCTGGGACAAGGACGTGGATGGACTTGCTGATGGTGCTGCTTGACTGTGGGCCACAACAGGTGCAGGGCTAGAGGCAACTTCACATGCACGGTGTACTGGGGATTGGCTTCTACGCCAAACAGTGGATGAAGCAGTGGTTTGACCAGCAGGCAGTGGTCCTGGAGCCTGGGGTTCGGCCCACAAAGTCGGGTGCTTTGCTTGCATGTGCCTGATCATGCTGGTGGTGGTCAGGCTGGTTGTTTTGCTACCCCTGCTGATGTGGGCATGGCAAGTGCTGCAAATGACCAGTTTGGGGTTATCGGCAGAGTCTTTAAAAATAGCCAGGCTTGGGAGGATCTCACAGGTGGAATGGCAACTTCACTCATGTTGGTGTTAACGGGGAATGGATGTACGCCTTCTGTCTGTGGCCACCACACTGCTTCTTCCTGCCTGTTGGGGGATATGCCTCCTTCCCCATTTGTGCTGCTGTCCTCGCTATGCATGTCCTTCTGCCTGGTTAGATCAGTCACTATGTCATCCACCACCTGGTCTTCCACATCTGCACCCTGCTCCTCCTCCTGACTTTCTGGCAATTGTGTCTCATCATTGTCCACCTTTTGTAACACTTTCCCACCATTGCCTTCATTTGACCGGGGCTGGCCAAAGCTTTGGGCAGCACTACATGTGATCTCATCTTTCCCCACTTCAAGTTGACCGGCAGAGGTTTCTGAATCTTGAAATGAAAAACTGAACAGCTCTTCAGAGTGCCTAAGTGTGGGATCAATTGCCACAGGGCACTCAGTATGGTGGGAGGAAGGAGGATCAGTGTGAGGAATATCCTGGCCACACTCACGGCTACTCAAATTTGACCATGTGGAAGACAAGGTGGTTGTGGTGGCTAATTGACTGGAAGCATTATCCGCTATCCAACCAACAACGGTTTCAAACTGCTCTGGCTTCAATAGTGGTGTGCTGCGGTCCCCCAGAAACTGGGACAGGAATGTCGAGCGAGAGGATGTGGGTCTTTGTTGTTGCCCACTTTCACCTTGCCCACAGCCTCATCCTCTGGATGCACCATCAGCATCATGTCCACTTTCCCATCCCTTGCCTCTTGCCTTAATCATTTTAAATGGACTACTGCACTATTTCAAGTGCTCATCACAAATGTCTTTATTACTAGCGAAATTATATGTGATCAGTATGTCTGCAAATCTACGATTTTTCAAACCCAAACACCAGGCAGGCCTCAGCCTGACCTAAATAACTAGGTGCCCCCTGACGAAGGTTTCCCGAAACGCGCGTTGGGGCGGGCGCTGGGATCCCCTACCTGCCTGCACTTGCTGACGCGCTCCGGGTGATTTATTGATTATCTTTCTTAGATGTATTGTATGCTGACTGTGTCTTCTGATGTGTCCAGATTCTTATGTATGGAGCTGGGACGATATCCATTTGTATGTAACTTTACATGATATGTACTTAGATGCATTGTATAGATGCGGCTGTTAGGAGTCGAGTTTCCTCTGCTGCACAGGGGGAATCTCGATCCGTGTCTGCTGCGGTCTCCCATTCGGTATCGGCCGCAGTGGGCTCTGCTCGGCGGAGACGTCGCTCCCAGCGTCTTGCTGGGGCTGATTCGGTGCATAGGGTCACTACTGCCTTTTCTGGCTTTCCTATGGTACCCTGCACTGATCTGCGGCGAGCGAGCCTCTCTGGGACTAAGTCCTTGTTTACTCACACTGAGCATGCCCAGGGCAGGGTCTCCCATTGGAGGTCGAGGGCCACATGTTCGGTCACATGCTCAGGTGCTGCAGTACATTCCATTGGTCCTTCTGGAAGGTCCTGAAAGGGCAAAACATGCTCAGGTACTGCAGCACTTTCCACTGGTCCTTCTGGAAGGTCCTGAAAGGGCAAAAACTTCAGTAGCAGCTTTCTGTGCTGCAACTATATAAACTGCGCATGACCGCACGGCCATGCGCTAGTATTGTCTTATGTTATGTGCTTTGCGCCAGTGTGGTCACATGTATGTGCGTTCAGGGAACCGGCTGAAATAAGCCCCTAGAATGCTGGCTCCTCCGGCGAGGAGATTGAGTCTGAGTGTATTCATGGACCCGGCTGAAATAAGCCCCTAGAATGCTGGCTCCTCCGGCGAGGAGTTTTGTGTGTTTGTGTGACCACTGACTGCTCTCTGTTTGGGCAGTTAGCCTGTGCCTCTGTAGAGTCTAACAGGGCACAGTGCTTTCCTTTCACGGCTACTCAGTGAATTAACTGAGTTAGTCTATACCGCCATATAGCTCCGCCGTTTGCTAGCAGCAGGTACTCCTGCACGGTGGACCCCGGGCTGCGAACGCACCAATATCAATAAACATCTCTATTTACTCGGTGCGTTCCGCTAGCCCTAACAGAATACTAGCGCCAGGGTCTGGCTAGTAAATGGCGGACATTCAGCAATCTTTGCGGTATATCCAGCAGCTGGAGGGTAGGTTGGCGGCTCTCGAGAGCTCAACCTCAGCTGTGGATGTTACCGCAGTTGCTGTACAGGCTGCTAGCGTGGCTGCAGCAACCTTGTCCACTGCCACCCCTGTTCCGACGTTATCTCGCCTCCCGCTGCCAGAAAAATTTTCTGGAAATAGCAAAACTTGTAGGGGATTCGTGAGTCAGTGCTCTATTCACCTCGAGCTCCTGGCTGCACGTTTTCCTACAGAGCGGGCTAAGGTGGGATTTATTGTGTCTCTTTTGTCGGACAGGGCATTGGAGTGGGCTACGCCGCTGTGGGAGCGTGGTGATCATGTGGTGCAGAGTGCTCCGTTGTTCCTGAGCACTCTGAAAAAGGTCTTTTTAGGACCTCAAGTCACCCATGACACAGCGCTCCAACTACTGGCATTAACTCAGGGTGAGTCCTTGGACAGCCATTTTTCCGTCCGCTTCCGTACTTTAGCTTCCGAGCTGGAGTGGTCGGATAAAGCCCTTATCCCCATATTTTGGAGGGGCCTGGCTGACCACATTAAGGACGCTCTGGCCACTAGGGAGATTCCTGCCACACTGGAGGAATTAATAACTGTCTCTACTCGTATTGACCTCCGTTTTAACGAGCGGAGGTTGGAGCGAGCCCAGTGTAGGCAGAGGTTTCGGCTGGCTCCCACCTTCGCCAAACCTTTGGAATCTCCAGTCCAGGCATCCGAGTCACATGAGGCCTTAGAGGTGACACGAGCGGGTTCCAAGTCTCAGTCTGCCCCTGCACATAAGGTCCATCATGTTTGCCAGCAGTCAGGACACCTTGCCTCCAAGGGTCCTCAGCGGTCGGGGAAACGTCAGCGTCTAGTGGCAGTTGGAGGAGGTACACTAGACACGCCGACGTTTGCCTCAAAGTTGTCCTTCAAGGGGACAATTACCATAGGCCCATCCACTCTTATGGTCGAGCTATGCGTGGATTCTGGGGCAGAGGGTAACTTTATGTCTTCCGCTTTTGCCCAGCGTCACGCAATACCCTTGGTGATGCTCGTCAAGCCAGTAACCGTTCGAGTGGTAAATGGGTCAACACTACCTTCACAGATTACCCACCAAACCATTCCTTTCACGCTATCTGTCTCTCCATCACATCAGGAGATAATCTCCCTATTAGTCATTCCTGAGGGAATTGATGAGGTCCTGTTGGGGATACCATGGCTTCGCTACCATTCTCCTCATATTGAGTGGTCCTCTGGGAGAATTTTGGGATGGAGTAAATCCTGCGAGGGTAGATGTCTGAGGGAGTGCGTTCAGGTTGCTACTACACAGGTACCCACAGATCTTTCCTCTCTCCCCAAGCACTATTGGCCCTATGCAGACGTGTTCTCCAAAAGAGCTGCGGAGACCCTTCCGCCTCACCGCCCCTATGACTGTCCTATTGACCTCTTGCCTGGTGCTGAGCCTCCCCGGGGTCGAGTCTATCTGTTATCTCTCCCGGAGACGGAGGCAATGTCCCAGTACATCCAAGAGAATCTGGCAAGAGGATTCATGAGGAAGTCAGTGTCACCGGCAGGGGCAGGGTTCTTCTTCGTACAGAAGAAGACTGGAGACTTACGTCCATGCATAGACTACAGGGGTCTTAACGCCATCACCGTTAAGAACAAGTACCCACTACCCCTGATATCTGAGCTGTTTGATAGGCTACGGGGAGCGAGGGTATTTACAAAGTTAGATCTGCGGGGTGCTTACAACCTGATTCGCATCCGTGGGGGGGATGAATGGAAGACGGCTTTTAACACCAGGGATGGGCACTATGAATATCTGGTGATGCCCTTCGGGCTCTGTAATGCCCCAGCCGTTTTCCAAGACTTTGTGAACGACATCTTCCGGGATATGCTCACCACCTCGGTCGTAGTCTATCTGGATGATATTCTCATCTTCTCTCCAGATATTGACTCCCATCGGAGAGATTGTTGTGAATTCTGTGGCTGAATTCACTCCTGTGGTCACAAGTGGTACTGCAGCTTCTGGGCTTCCTCCCTCAGGTGTTCTGGTGAGCTCGTTAATTGCTTCGTTACTTAACTCCGCCTGATGCTGCTATCCCTGCTCCTTGTCAATGTTCCAGTGTTGGATCTGAGCTTCTCCTGATTGTTCCTGTGACCTGCTGCTCTGTATAGCTAAGTGCTTTTTTGCTATTTGTTGCTTTTTTTCTGTCCAGCTTGTCTTTTGTTTTGCTGGTAGCTCTGAGAAGCAAAGGGTGTACCGCCGTGCCGTTAGTTCGGCACGGTGGGTCTTTTTTGCCCCCTTTGCGTGGTTTTTGCTTTAGGGTTTTTTGTAGACTGCAAAGTTCGCTTTACTATCCTCGCTCTGTCTAAGATTATCGGGCCCCACTTTGCTGAATCTATTTCATCCCTACGTTTTGTCTTTTCATCTTACTCACAGTCATTATATGTGGGGGGCTGCCTTTTCCTTTGGGGTATTTCTCTGGGGGCAAGTCAGGCCTATTTTTCTATCTTCAGGCTAGCTAGTTTCTTAGGCTGTGCCGAGTTGCATAGGTAGTTGCTAGGCGCAATCCACAGCCGCTTTTAGTTGTGTTTAGGATAGGATCAGGTGTGTGGTCTACAGAGTTTCCACGTCTCAGAGCTCGTTCTTTTGTTTTTGGGTATTTGTCAGATCACTGTGTGCGCTCTGATCGCTAGGCACACTGTGTCTCTGGATTGCCTTCATTACACCTTTCATTAGCAGACATAACAGTACAAGGAGCCAAACTAATGATTCTCAATAGAGGGAAAGAAAAAGTTCTGACATCATTTTTTTTTTTTTTTTTTCTGCTCTGTGTTCATTTTTTTTTTTTCCCCTAGACATTTGGGTGATTCTGGACACAGGTGTGGACATGGATATTCAGGGTCTGTGCTCTTCAATGGATAATCTCGTTATAAATGTACAAAAGATTCAAGATGCTATTGATCGGAAATCTATGTTAGAACCAAGAATTCCTATTCCTGATTTGTTTTTTGGAGATAGAACTAAGTTTCTAAGTTTCAAAAATAATTGTAAGCTATTTCTGGCCTTGAAACCTCATTCTTCTGGTAATCCTATTCAACAGGTTTTGATTATTGTTTCTTTTTTGCGTGGCGACCCTCAAGACTGGGCATTTTCTCTTGCGCCAGGAGACCCTGTATTGAGTAGTGTCGATGCGTTTTTCCTGGCGCTCGGATTACTGTACGATGAGCCTAATTCAGTGGATCAGGCTGAGAAAAATTTGCTGGCTTTGTGCCAGGGTCAGGATGATATAGAAGTATATTGTCAGAAATTTAGGAAATGGTCAGTACTCACTCAGTGGAATGAATCTGCGCTGGCAGCTTTGTTCAGAAAGGGTCTCTCTGAGGCTCTTAAGGATGTCATGGTGGGATTTCCTATGCCTGCTGGTTTGAATGAGTCCTTGTCTTTGGCCATTCAAATCGGTCGACGCTTGCGCGAGCGTAAATCTGTGCACCATTTGGCGGTATTGCCTGAGGTTAAACCTGAAGCCGCAGTGGGCTCTGCTCAGCGGAGACGTCGCTCCCAGCGTCTTGCTGGGGCTGATTCGGTGCATAGGGTCACTACTGCCTTTTCTGGCTTTCCTATGGTACCCTGCACTGATCTGCGGCGAGCGAGCCTCTCTGGGACTAAGTCCTTGTTTACTCACACTGAGCATGCCCAGGGCAGGGTCTCCCATTGGAGGTCGAGGGCCACATGTTCGGTCACATGCTCAGGTACTGCAGCACTTTCCATTGGTCCTTCTGGAAGGTCCTGAAAGGGCAAAAACTTCAGTAGCAGCTTTCTGTGCTGCAACTATATAAACTGCGCATGACCGCACGGCCATGCGCTAGTATTGTCTTATGTTATGTGCTTTGCGCCAGTGTGGTCACATGTATGTGCATTCAGGGAACCGGCTGAAATAAGCCCCTAGAATGCTGGCTCCTCCGGCGAGGAGATTGAGTCTGAGTGTATTCAGGGACCCGGCTGAAATAAGCCCCTAGAATGCTGGCTCCTCCGGCGAGGAGTTTTGTGTGTTTGTGTGACCACTGACTGCTCTCTGTTTGGGCAGTTAGCCTGTGCCTCTGTGGAGTCTAACAGGGCACAGTGCTTTCCTTTCACGGCTACTCAGTGAATTAACTGAGTTAGTCTATACCGCCATATAGCTCCGCCGTTTGCTAGCAGCAGGTACTCCTGCACGGTGGACCCCGGGCTGCGAACGCACCAATATCAATAAACATCTCTATATACTTGGTGCGTTCCGCTAGCCCTAACAGCGGCTTTGCATTTTTTCGCCCGGCAAAGGCTATAACTACTATGCTGCTTATATCTTAATGGCACGTGTGGGCTCCCAGTGCCCCTGCTTTTACTCTGTTTGGTGATGATCTGTTGCTGTCACCACCTTTATGCCCTGCACAATGAAGCATTTTTATAGACCTTGGCTATCTTTTGGAGTTTTTCTCTCGCCCCCTGGCATCTCAGCCTGACCTAACAGACTGTTTTCAATTTTTTTTTTAAATTAATTTATGCTAAATAGCGCTGTATAAAATTTGAGCATCACACAGCCACAAAATAAGTACACCAGCCTCCAATGACCTAACTTGGAGCACAGAGATATACGATGGCTGTAACGGAAATACCACACTGGCAAATCATTACACTGGTTACTCATCCACTCCAGAATCCAGTACAAAACTATTACCCTCAACCACAAAGCATCCCGTGGCTCAGCACCACCCTACATCTCCTCCTTGGTCTCAGTCTACTACCCTACCCGTGCTCTCAGTTCTGCTAATGACCTGAGGTTAACTTCGTTAATAATCAGAACCTCCCATTCCCGTCTCAAAGACTTTTCACGTGCTTCGCCAATTCTTTGGAATGCACTACCCAGGTTAATACGATTAATTATGCATGCCCTAAAAACGCATTTATTCAGACTGGCCTACCGCTTCAACGCATTAACCTAGCTATCCCTGTGTGGCCCTTTAAAAAAAAAAAAACACATAATCAGGTTCCTCACATCATGTTCTCATACTCTTCATGCAGTTAATAGCCCTCTGTGTCTGTACTGTTACATATTTAGGCTGTTAATTGGTTCATGCAGCTTTACATGAACACCCGATCGTTACACTATGGCTGGTCCGAACAACGAAAGCAATTGTTACCATCCACCTCTCATGTCTCCCTTTTTCCTATAGATTGTAAGCTTGTGAGCAGGGCCCTCACTCCTCTTGGTATCTATTTTGAACTGTGTTTTTGTTACGCTGTAATGTCTATTGTCTGAACAAATCCCCTCTATAATTTGTAAAGCGCTACAGAATATGTTGGCGCTATACAAATAAAATTATTATTATTATCTGCGGCCTTTCAATTTTTTGGGATGCTAAATAGCGCTGTATAGAATTTGCATATCACACAGCCACAAAATAAGTACACCGGCCTTCAATGACCAAACTTGGAGCACAGAGATATATGAGGTCTTTTTCGGTGAATTTAAAACACCCCCCCAAAAAAAAGAGGCACAAGGGTAGTACACACAAGTATGCTACGTATGCCTAACAAACTATCACTTTTCAACAGGCCTCAGTCTGACAGAACAGATTGTATATTTTTTTTGGGGGGGGTGGGAATTTTTGGGAAAAAAAAATTTGGTATATAGACAGTAAATAAGCTGCAGCAGCAGCAGGCGGTTATGGAGCTTTGGGAAGGATGCACTGGGAACAATTGACGCACGTACAGTGCCTGCAGGCCTTGCACTGATGTGGATATGCTGTACCCTGCCTGCCTAGCGCTGCAATATCGGGACCCACGAATTAGCCCTAAAAAGGACTATTGTTTTCTGAGGAGTTGTGGATGTAAGAGTTGCAGACCTACACTAACTCTAAAACCACGATTCTGACAGTATCTTGACAGCAGCTCTCCCTACTCTTGCTAAAACAGGAACAGAATGCGGCGAGCAGGGCGGCGCCTGGTCTCTTATACTCGAGATGATACTGTGCGGCCCAGCCAATGTCTGCACGACTACAACAAAGATGGCTGCAGCGTTTCATGGCCTGTCAGACAATCCCTGCACCATGATTGGGTCTATAAAGTCCACAAGAACTGCTGGGTGGAGTACGCCAAGCATAGCGATACTCGGGCGAGTAACGAGTAGTGGCGAGCACGTTCGCTCATCACTAATATCTTTCTATTGGGCATTATGCCATTCACTTCCGCACCTTGGCCTCTAAGTTGGGGTGGAATAATGAGGCGCTGGTCGGAGCCTTTTGGCGGGGGCTGTCGGGTTGAATCAAAGATGAGCTTGATGGCTGAGACACTCCAACCTCTCCCGAGGATTTAAACTCTCTCGCCACGCGTATTGACCTACGGTTCCAGGAGCGCACTTGAGAATCTGCTTGAGAGAGGAGGCCTAGTCGCCCGCCTCTTGCCAGCACCAGGTCACCCGGTCCATGATCTATGGAGTCAACTTCCGCCGCTGCTTCTGATCCCATGCAAGTGGATTGGCTAAAAATTGTGGAACAACAAAGTAGAGAAAGGCTCACATAAGGTCTATGTCTATACTGTGGAGATCCTTCCCATCTACTTCATTCCTGTCCTGTGCAGCCGGGAAACTCCTCCACCTAGGACAGGTAATAGAGCCCTCCCTAGGTGTATGTGATTCTTCTCTACCTTTAACGCTGTCTGTTCAGTTCTGTGTGGGTCTTAAGTGCTACTACGAGGTGGCTTATAAGGATTCAGGCATGGCAGGGAACTTGAAGAGGTTGAAAGGTACCAGATTCCTGTTAGGACCTTGGAGAATCCCCGGTTTATTGCTTCCGTGGATGGCAGACTTTTACCAGAGACTGTTACCAAAGTTACCAAGGAACTGAAGTTGCAAGTTGGAGTTCTGCATCGGGAGAGGATTGCTTTTTATGTTTTCTCTAACCTGTCCCATGCTCTTATCTAGTTCTCCCTTGGTTAAGGTCGAATGAGCCAACCTCTGATTGGCGTTCTGGAGACATACTTCATTGGGGCCAGTTCTGTCAGAAGAAGTATCTGCTGAGAGTCCGACCAGTTGGAATGTCACGGTATCTTCCTCTCCCCATTGGGTTACTCTCAGCCTTCTGGTATTTTGTGGATGTCTTCAGCAAGAAGGCGGAGAGTCTTCCCCCAGATCGGCCGTATGACTGTTCGATTGAGCTCATTCTTGGTTTGACCCCTCCTAGGGGCAGAATATACATGCTCTCCAGCTGAGACCCAGGCCATGTCAGAATACGTCCAGGAGAATCTGGCCATGAGCTTTATTCGGAAGTCCTCTTCTCCCACAGGTGCGGGATTCTTCTTTGTTAAAAAGGATGGCTCCCTTCGACCCTGTATTGACTATAACATCACGGTCAAGAACAGGTATCCTCTGCTGCTTATCCCGGAGCTCTTTGATCATTTGAGGGGAGCACAGATCTTTACCAAACTTGATCTTCGTGATGCCTACAACCTGATCCGTATTCATGCCGAGGATGAGTGGAAGACCACATTTAATAAGCATGATGTACATTACGAGTATTTGGTCATGCCCTTTGGCCTCTGGAATGTGCCCACGGTATTTCAGGAGTTGGCCAAAGACATGTTCCAGGACCTCCTATACTCATGCATTGTAGTGTACCTGGATGATATTCTCATCTAATCTCCAGATCTGCCATTTTATAGACGGAACATTTGCCAAGTGCTGTCGTGTTTAAGGTTGAACCGTCTCTATGCCAAGTTCGAAAAATATGTTTTTGAAAGACCTCTTTACTATTTTTGGGATACAAAATCTCTGACTTCGGCTTAAAGATGGATCCGGAGAAAGTGTCTGCCATTCTCAACTGGCCGCTGACTCTCTGGGTTAGGGCCAGCCAACGGTTCGTTGGATTTGTGAAACACTACAGGCAGTTCATTCCACACTTTTCCTCATTATCTATATTTGCAAGGAAGCCAACTCCCACGTTTGGCCTCCGGAGGCTAAGGATGCCTTTTTGTCTCTGAAACAAGCCTTTGCAGCCGCCCCTGTGCTTCTTCGTCCTGAAGCTAGCAGACTATTCATTCTGCAGGTAGATGCCTCCTTCACGGGAACCAGAGAAGTTCTTTCCCAGAAGTCCTCTTCCGGTTGCTTAGTTACCTGCGTTTTTTTCTCCAAGGCATTTTCTACAGCTGAGCGCAACTACCCTATCGGTGACAGAACTGCTGGCCATTAAGCTGGCTCTCAAGGAATGGCGTTACTTACTTGAAGGGGCAGTACACCCTTTCATGATTTTCACCAACCACAAAAATCTGTCTTACATCCGATCTGCTCAAAGACTCAACCCTCGGCAGGCCAGGTGGTCTCTGTTTTATGCCCGCTTTGATTTTGAACTTCACTTTTGGCCGGGGAAAATAGAAACGTCAACGCTGATGCTCTGTCTAGGTCCTTACAGCCAGCTAGTGCAGAGGAGGATCCATCTCACATTATCTATCATTCCAGGATTATCATGGTGGCTCCTCTGAGTCTTGCTACTATATCCCCAGGGAAGACGTTTGTCTCAGAGAGTGACAGAAAAAAAGTGTTAATCTGGGGTCATTCATCTTAGTTTCCCGGGAATGCTGGGATTAAGAAGACTTTCTCTCTTATCTCTCACCACTATTGGTGGTCCTCTCTATGCCAAGACATAGAAGATTTTATAACTTCCTGTCCATCCGGCGCCAATCTGCTGTAACCTGCATCCTCTTCCGATTCCATCGGCCCCATGGCAACATATAGCCATGGATTTCATCACTGATCTCCCTCAATCCTCTGGTTGTACGGTTATTTTGGTGTTCGTGGATCGTTTCTCTAAAATGGCTCACTTTGTTCCTCTGCCTGCTTGGCTCTAAGCTTTCCGAATTAGCCAAGATTTTTATTAGACATATCTTCAGGATTCATGGATTTCCGCAACGCATCGTGTCAGACAGGGGAGTTTAATTTACTTCCCGCTTTTAGAGCGCTCTCTGCAAGCTTATGAATGTGACTTTGGACTTCTATTCGGCCTATCACCCCCTGCCAATGGTCAAGCAGAGTGAACCAACCAGATCCTGATGTCATACCTTCGACACTTTTCTAATACTCATCAAGAGAATTTTTCCTTGGGCAAAACGCACTTATAACAATAATCCCAGCAAGTCTCCTTTTTCATGGTCTCGGGACAGCACCCTTATGTGCCTCTGCCGGTTCCTCCAGTCTCGGGCATGCCCGCAGCTGACTCTCTGTCCATAAAGTCCTCTAAGATATGGATGGAGACCAAAGGAGCACTCATTAAAACAGGTGTCAGGATGAAGAGATATGCTGATAAAAGATGCCTGGACCCACCTCCTTATCTTCCTGACGACAAGGCATGGCTCTCATCCAAGTATATCTGACTTAAGATTCCTTCCTACAGGTTGGGTCCTCGATACATAGGTCCCTTTGAGATCTTGGGATGAATCAATGACATGGCATGTAAGTTAAAGTTGCCTGCCTCACTCTTTTTTCCCAACACCTTCCATATCTCCCTTCTTAAACCCACGGTGCTTAACTGCTATCATTCGTCTGTCACACACCTAGCCCTGTTAGCAGTGGGAACATTTTTGAGGTGAGGGATATACTCGCTATGAGAAAGGTGAGGGAGAGAACTTTCTTCTTGATTGATTGGAAAGGGTTTGGTACTGAGGAGAGGTTGTCAGAACCTCAGGAGAACATCACTGCACCTCATATTTGAGGTAGATTTCTTTCCAGCCTTAAAAAGGGAGGAGGTAAGGAGGGGGGTTCTGTTACAGCTCCAACCCCCGGCCCCGTGATACTCACCTCACTCACCGGTGTGCCACTGACCGGGGGCTCTCCAGCATCTCTCCTGTACTTCCTGCCTTCCGCCCACATCAGGGATCCAGTCGCCCGTGCACATGCGCTGGGCTGCATAGGCTGCAGCCGCGTACTTCCACAGCGCTTTATGCGGCAAGAAGATCCTGACCTGGAAGTGGTACCCTTGCTTGGCAGTGAGCACCAGGTATTTCAGGCTGCTTCCTGCAAGAGGAAGTGCCTGATTATTTCACTAGTGTCAGTCTTGGGGCCAGTCTTGGCACCAGTATGGGCGCTCTTCTATATCTTTGGTACCAGTGCGCGTTCTGCTCACTCCTGCTTCCAGCATGCTTTCCAGTGCGCGCGCTGCTCACTCCTACTCCCAGCGTGCATCCCAGTGCGCATCCTGCTCACTCCTGTTCCCAGTCTGCACCCAAGTGCGCGTCCTACTCACTCCCGCTTTCAGTGCGCTACCCAGTGCACACTCTGCTCTCCCCAGATCTCAGTTTGCCTCTCTGTGTGTGTAGCCTGCACACTCCTGTTTCTCCTTAGCTTTCCTGTGCATTCCCGGCTCTGACCTGATCCCAGCTCTGCCTCCCTCTTTTTCAGCATCTGCCTTCCCTGGGCTCTGGTGGTCCTGGATCTGGTTCAGTCTCCTCAGCCTCTGTTCCTCGGAACCCGTCCCTACATCCCAGTTTTCCGCCTGTTTGTCCTCAGCTCCTAGTCCCATTCCTCTGTGTCCCTTGTCCCCCTATGGTTTCACATTGGCCTCTGTTTCATACGAGCCATCATCCCAGGTGCCAGCTACTGTGGTACTCTACCCTGTGCTAGAGTCCCTGTAAAAAGCCTCAGGCCATCAGTCATACGGGTTGTTCCTATCCATCTGGGGGACAGAGAGAAAGGCATAACATCTAGAACATCTACAACAGTTGTGAGGACCTTATGAGAGGCACAGCAGTAAGGTACTACAACATCCAGGTGCTAGAGGAAGGCTACTGATTTCCACCTGGATAAGGGGATTTGCCTTCAGACCGGCCAGACTTTGCCTGCCCTGTGATCTGGTGCTCTGGACTGTGGATGCTGAAGCCATCGGTAAAAAGGTAAAGAGACTGTAACCTTGTGTCCTCGTTCTTCACTGCGCCTCACACCATCCACCACCTACACACTGGGAAGCCCTGGGGATACACTTCACCTGTGGGAAGGTATACCATCTAGCTGCCATAACATCACCCCAGCGGATCCCTCACAGCAGCGTCGGTCACCCTGGCCGAATACCACAGGTGGCGTCACAAACATTATCCCTTTAAAGACCTTTCCCCCATTTATCAACGGACGTCCCTAGGGCCACGGACCGGGTCAGCCACCGTGACATCCCCCTTGAGAACCGAAGGGCCGTGTACCGAGTACCCCACTATCCTACGGGGGCACTCCACATCCAGCATCAGCTAAGTCTTTAAGATCTATACTGATATCTCACTCCTGATGAATCTTAAGAGGGGAAACGTGACGAGTAGGGTTGAGCGACTTTTCTTTTTATAGGATCGGGTCGGGTTTCACGAAACCCGACTTTTTCAAAAGTCGGGTCGAATGAAATCGGCCGATCCTATAGAAAAGTCAGGGTCGGCCGAAACACGAAACCCAATGCAGTGCATTGGGTTTCTAATGGTTCCCAGGGTCTGAAGGAGAGGAAACTCTCCTTCAGGCCCTGGGATCCATATTTAAGTGTAAAATAATGAATCAAAATAAAAAATATTGATATACTTACCCTCGGACGGGCCCTGGTTCTTACCGGCAGCCTTCCTTCCTAAGAATGAGCGCCTGAAGGACCTTCGATGACGTCGCGGCTTGTGATTGGTCGCGTGAGCGGTCCCATGGGCGTCACGCGACCAATCACAAGCCGCGACGTCATCGAAGGTCCTTCAGGCACTGATTCTTAGGAAGGAAGGCTGCGGGTTAGAACCAGGGCGCGTCCGAGGGTGAGTATATACCTATTAGGAATATACTCACCCTCGGACGCGCCCTCGGACGCTTCCTTCCTAAGAATTAGCGCCAGAAGGACCTTTGATGATGTCGCGGCTTGTGATTGGTTGCGTGACGCCCATGGGACCGCTCACGCGACCAATCACAAGCCGCGACGTCATCGAAGGCCCTTCAGGCGCTCATTCTTAGGAAGGAAGGCTGCCGGTGAGAACCAGGGCGCGTCCGAGGGTGAGTATATCAATTTTTTTTTTTTAATTCTTTATTTTACACTTAAATATGAATTCCGATACCGATTCCCGATATCTTAAACATATCGGGAATCGGTATCGGAATTCCGATTCCAGATCAGAAGATCTCCGACCTCATGGCCGTCCCCACACAGGGGTCGGGTCGGCTTTCATGAAACCCGACTTTGCCAAAAGTCGGTGACTTCTGAATCTGGCCGACCCGTTTCGCTCAACCCTAGTGACGAGTTTATATGTGTATAGCTGTTGGTCTAATATTGTACTATCACAGATGGTTTATTATTTTGTTGCGAGGAACAAGGCTTCTAAATTTATTAATGCATCCAGACACATGAACAATGCTAAACGTTTTCGGTCCACACCGGACCTTCGTCAGAGCGTATTTTTTGGCAGTGACTGGAGGAGCGGGACCCAAAAAAACACTAGAAGGGCGCCAAGGCTAGGAGCAAAGCCTAGAGGGAGAAGCAGCGCTACGGGTCCGGGGCAGAGAAGAGCACTGTGCCCAGCAGCAGAGAGCGCTGGGCACAGTGCTCTTCTCTGCCCCGGACCCATAGCGCTGCTTCTCCCTCTAGGCTTTGCTCCTAGCCTTGGCGCCCTTCTCGTGTTTTTTTGGGTCCCGCTCCTCCAGCCACTGCCAAAAAATACGCTCTGACGAAGGTCCGGTGTGGACCGAAAACGTTTAGCATTGTTCATGTGTCTGGATGCATTAATAAATTTAGAAGCCTTGTTCCTCGCATTCTGAGTGCCAAGTTTATTCATCTATATTCTACGGGGTGGACACCCTACTTGAGCACCACCATTCCTCATACCTATTGAGTGCCGTGTTTTCTAACATTATTATTTTGTTGGTCATGCTGAATTTTTCATTGTATTAGCTGCTAAATGTGACCTTGTCACAGATTGTCTATTATGACTCTGCTGATTATGCCAAACATTTGTCACTGAGAGGTTATAGCTGTTGGTCTAAATGCTATCATAGACCACCTATTACTATGTTGATGTCGCTGAACTTTCTATTATGTGACAATGTCACAGGTTATTCTACTATGACTTTGCTGGAGGTTAACAAATGAAATGCCCTACTAATATGATTTCTAGTGTCAGTTTACATATAACGATCACTTGTTGATGTTTACAAGGCACTAAGCACTTTAATCTATCTAAGTGTACTAGAACATGTTTTTTCTTTGACATAACATGAGTGAATATCTACTTTTGTCTTGTTATATCTTTGGTATTTGGAGTAAGTAACTTCATTACAATATAAAGTCTGTACTCTGTGTGGCTTCATCTATATTATTACAGCCACTGATATCAAGTTTCCCCTTTAAATCATATTATAGGGGCATCCAGGTTTACCTAAGGGATAAAAGGGTAAGCCGTAGATGAGCGGGGGTACCATTCTCGTTGTATCTAGGGTGCCCACCCCTGCTGTTAGGTTAGGTAGTCTTGAGATTATAGGGGCAGATACATAAACAGTGTTAAGGCTAGCGGAACACACCAAATTATAATAAGAAAGGTACAAGGTGCGTTTGCAGCCCGGGGTCCACCGTGCAGAGATAACTCCTGCTGCTCGGTAATGGTGGGCAATATATGACGATATAATGTGTTCACACATGGGTTAGCTTCACCCGGTATGAAAAAGTAGACGAACCCTGTTGCTTCACAGAGCCGCCGAACCGCAAAATGAACACTAGGATAAGGTCACAGAACTCAACCCCAAGGACTGAGAGAAGAGTCCCTCTAGACCACTAGTGCTCGGCGCCGCAACTATGGTGACAGGGAGAAACTAATTTTACATTTACTGCACGAAAGTGCGTACAGCGTCACTCTGGCAGACGCCACTAACCACCCTGACTAGGGCCAGGAAAGCGCACTAGTTGCGCACGGCGCCGTACTGGTGGTTGATTTGACGCTGTAAAGTTGTGCTTTTGTGCAGGATAGCACTGTCAGGCACTAGATAGCTCAATCACACAAGTGCAGTCAACAACACTAGGAATGGGTATGATTAGGAGCTTTCACCAGATACAGGCATACATCCACACATACACAATTACAGATTTATACTATCTCATGGCCGGGAGGCCATGCCAACCTTTTATATCTGTAGCTCTCCGGGACCTTCCTAGTGATCCAATAGGAGCCGCCACAGGACCTGAGCATGTGACCCCGACCACCAATGAGAGGTCAACCCTCCCATTCTGTAGAAAGTTAGTAACTAAACAAATTTGATTTTAGTGTGGATGAGGCCTGTATAACCTAGAAGATATGCTTCAAACAATTTCAAACTGTGATCTAACTTGCTGTATCATGTTCATAAAAACAATTTTTTATGTGCAACAGCTCTGCACACACAAAAATTTCACTGCCACGAAATTGCAACGTGTGGTATGGCAGGCTATATCACATTTAGCAACAGAATTTTTTTTTTTAATGTGCATGAGCTCTGCAGATATTTTCATTTCGCCGCCGCAAAATTACAACTTGGGATATGGCAGGCTGTATCAACATATTTTTTTTTGAATATGCAAGCCTGCATATTAATGAGCTGTGCAGAAAGTTCAATTTCACCCTCACTAAATGACAAGGTGATACATAGTTTTCTGAGTTACGTTAGCAACTGCCAAAAAAAGATGTTTTACAGTACAACAGCTGAAAACACATAACAATTTCTCCCCCACAAAATAACATCGTGGGATATGGTGGGCTGTATCAGGTTTAGAAACAGAAAAATATTTTTTTTTTATGTGCAGTGCAGACAGTTTAATTTCACTGCCACAAAAACGTGGTATATGGCGGGCTGCATCACGTTTAGCAACAGTTTTTTTTTTGCTTTAATCTGCATGAGCTATGCAGACAGTGGAATTTCTCCACCACTAAATAACAAAGTGAGATATGGTGTGCTGAATCACGGTAGCAACTGCCAAAAAAAATATGCTTTCATAGCCAACAGCTCTAATCACTGAACAATGTCACCACACCACTTAAGGTACCGTCACATTTAGCGACGCTGCAGCGATCTAGACAACAATGCCGATTGCTGCAGCGTCGCTGTTTGGTCGCTGGAGAGCTGTCACACAGACAGCTCTCCAGCGACCAACGATCCCGAAGTCCCCGGGTAACCAGGGTAAACATCGGGTTACTAAGTGCAGGGCCACGCTTAGTAACCTGATGTTTACCCTGGTTAGCATTGTAGAAGTAAAAAAAACACTGTATACTTAGATTCCTGTCGCGCCCCCGCTGTCAGCTTCCCTGCACTGTGTAAGCGCTGGCCGGAAAGCAGAGCGGTGACGTCACCGCTGTGCTCTACTTTATGGCCGGCCAGCGCTGACACTGGGGGACGCAGGGAAGCTGACGCTGAGGAACGTAACAGGAATGTAAGTATGTAGTGTTTTTTTTTTTACTTTTACAATGGTAACCAGGGTAAACATTGGGTTACTAAGCGCGGCCCTGCGCTTAGTAACCCGATGTTTACTGTTGTGAATTCTGTGGCAGAGTTCACTCCTGTGGTCACAAGTGGTACTTCGGCTGATTCTCTCTGGGAGCTCCCGTTTGTGGAGGAAAGTGGTACTGCGGCTTCTGAGTTTCCTCCCTCAGGTGGTCTGGTGAGGTCGTTAGGTGCTTCTCTACTTAACTCCACCTAATGCTTTGATCCATGCTTCCTGTCAATGTTCCAGTGTTGGACTTGTTTTTCCCTGGATCATTCCTGTGGCCTGCTGCTCTGCATAGCTAAGTTCTTCTTTGCTATTTGTTTGCTATTTTTTCTGTCCAGCTTGTCTATTTGTTTTGCTGGAAGCTCTGGGACGCAAAGGGTGTACCTCCGTGCCGTTAGTTCGGTACGGAGGGTCTTTTTGCCCCGTTTGCGTGGTTTTCTTTAGGGTTTTGTGTAGACCGCAAAGTTATCTTTCCTATCCTCGCTCTGTTAAGAAAGTCGGGCCTCACTTTGCTGAATCTATTTCATCCCTACGTTTGTCTTTTCATCTTAACTCACAGTCATTATATGTGGGGGGCTGCCTTTTCCTTTGGGGTATTTCTCTGAGGCAAGGTAGGCTTATTTTTCTATCTTCAGGCTAGTTAGTTTCTCAGGCTGTGCCGAGTTGCATAGGCAGAGTTAGGCACAATCCACGGCTGCCTCTAGTGTTGTTTGGAGAGGATTAGGGATTGCAGTCTGCAGAGTTCCCACGTCTCAGAGCTTGTTCTCTTATTTTGGGTTATTGTCAGATCACTGTATGTGCTCTGACCGCTATGTCCATTGTGATACTGAATTGCCTATCATAACAGTACAGGAAGCCCCAAGTGCTAATGATTCTCAATAGAGGGAAAAAAGAAGTTCTGAGACCATTTTTTTTTCCTTTGCACTGTGTTTTGCCTTTTTTTTCCCCCTAGACATTTGGGTGGTTCAGGACACAGGTGTAACAATGGACATTAAAGGTCTGTCTTCATGTGTAGATCAGCTCACGGCAAGAGTTCAAGATATTCAAGATTTTGTGGTTCAGAATTCTTTGTTACAACCGAGAATTGCTATTCCAGATTTGTTTTTTGGAGATAGAACTAAATTTCTGAGTTTCAAAAATAATTGCAAACTGTTTCTGGCTTTGAAACCTCGCTCCTCTGGTGACCCAGTTCAACAGGTTGGGATCGTCATTTCTTTTTTGCGTGGCGACCCTCAGGACTGGGCATTTTCTCTTGCGTCAGGAGATCCTAAATTAAGTAATATCGATGCGTTTTTCCTGGCGCTTGGATTGCTGTACGATGAGCCTAATTCAGTAGATCAGGCAGAAAAAAATTTGCTGGCTCTGTCAGGCTCAGGATGAGATAGAGGTATATTGCCAGAAATTTAGAAAATGGTCCGTGCTCACTCAATGGAATGAATCTGCGCTTGCAGCTATATTCAGAAAGGGTCTCTCTGAAGCCCTTAAGGATGTCATGGTGGGATTTCCTATGCTCGCTGGTTTGAATGAGTCTATGTCTTTGGCCATTCAGATCGGTCGACGCTTGCGTGAGCGTAAATCTGTGCACCATTTGGCGGTATTACCTGAGATTAAATCTGAGCCTATGCAGTGCGATAGGACTATGACCAGAGTTGAACGGCAAGAACACAGACGTCTGAATGGGCTGTGTTTCTACTGTGGTGATTCCACTCATGCTATCTCTGATTGTCCTAAGCGCACTAAGCGGTTCGCTAGGTCTGCCACCATTGGTACTGTACAGTCTAAATTTCTTCTGTCCGTTACCTTGATCTGCTCTTTGTCATCGTATTCTGTCATGGCGTTTGTGGATTCAGGCGCTGCCCTGAATTTGATGGACTTGGAATATGCTAAGCGTTGTGGGTTTTTCTTGGAGCCCTTGCAGTGTCCTATTCCATTGAGAGGAATTGATGCTACGCCTTTGGCCAAGAATAAGCCTCAATACTGGACCCAGCTGACCATGTGCATGGCTCCTGCACATCAGGAGGTTATTCGCTTTCTGGTGTTGCATAATCTGCATGATGTGGTCGTGTTGGGGTTGCCATGGCTACAAGCCCATAATCCAGTATTGGATTGGAATTCCATGTCGGTGTCCAGCTGGGGTTGTCAGGGGGTACATGGTGATGTTCCATTTCTGTCAATTTCGTCATCCACCCCTTCTGAGGTTCCAGAGTTCTTGTATGATTACCGGGATGTATTTGATGAGCCCAAGTCCGATGCCCTACCGCCGCATAGGGATTGTGATTGTGCTATCAATTTGATTCCTGGTAGTAAATTCCCAAAAGGTCGACTGTTTAATTTATCCGTGCCTGAGCACACCGCTATGCGCAGTTATGTGAAGGAATCCCTGGAGAAGGGGCATATTCGCCCGTCATCATCGCCATTAGGAGCAGGGTTCTTTTTTGTAGCCAAGAAGGATGGTTCGCTGAGACCTTGTATAGATTACCGCCTTCTTAATAAGATCACTGTTAAATTTCAGTACCCCTTGCCATTGTTATCTGATTTGTTTGCTCGGATTAAGGGGGCTAGTTGGTTCACTAAGATAGATCTTCGTGGTGCGTATAATCTGGTGAGAATCAGGCGAGTCGATGAATGGAAAACTGCATTTAATACGCCCGAGGGTCATTTTGAGTATCTAGTGATGCCGTTCGGACTTGCCAATGCTCCATCAGTGTTTCAGTCCTTTATGCATGACATCTTCCGAGAGTACCTGGATAAATTCCTGATTGTGTACTTGGATGACATTTTGATCTTCTCGGATGATTGGGAGTCTCATGTGAAGCAGGTCAGAACGGTTTTTCATGTCCTGCGTGCTAATTCTTTGTTTGTGACGGGATCAAAGTGTCTCTTTGGTGTGCAGAAGGTTTCATTTTTGGGGTTCATCTTTTCCCCTTCTACTATCGAGATGGATCCGGTTAAGGTCCAAGCCATCCATGATTGGACTCAGCCGACATCTCTGAAAAGTCTGCAAAAGTTCCTGGGCTTTGCTAATTTTTATCGTCGCTTCATCTGCAATTTTTCTAGTATTGCCAAACCATTGACCGATTTGACCAAGAAGGGTGCTGATTTGGTCAATTGGTCTTCTGCTGCTGTGGAAGCTTTTCAAGAGTTGAAGCGTCGTTTTTCTTCTGCCCCTGTGTTGTGTCAACCAGATGTTTATCTTCCGTTCCAGGTCGAGGTTGATGCTTCTGAGATTGGAGCAGGGGCTGTTTTGTCGCAGAGAGGTTCTGGTTGCTCAGTGATGAAACCATGCGCTTTTTTTTCCAGGAAGTTTTCGCCTGCTGAGCGAAATTATGATGTGGGCAACCGAGAGTTGCTGGCCATGAAGTGGGCATTCGAGGAGTGGCGTCATTGGCTTGAAGGAGCTAAGCATCGCGTGGTGGTATTGACTGATCATAAGAACTTGACTTATCTCGAGTCTGCTAAGCGTTTGAATCCTAGACAGGCTCGTTGGTCGCTGTTTTTTGCCCGTTTTGACTTTGTGATTTCGTACCTTCCGGGCTCTAAAAATGTGAAGGCGGATGCTCTGTCTAGGAGTTTTGTGCCCGACTCTCCGGGTTTATCTGAGCCGGCGGGTATCCTCAAGGAAGAAGTAATTGTGTCTGCCATCTCCCCTGATTTGCGGCGGGTGCTGCAAAAATTTCAGGTTAATAAACCTGATCGTTGCCCAGCGGAGAAACTGTTTGTCCCTGATAGGTGGACGAGTAAAGTTATCTCTGAGGTTCATTGTTCGGTGTTGGCTGGTCATCCTGGAATCTTTGGTACCAGAGAGTTAGTGGCTAGATCCTTTTGGTGGCCATCTCTGTCGCGGGATGTGCGTACTTTTGTGCAGTCCTGTGGGATTTGTGCTCGGGCTAAGCCCTGCTGTTCTCGTGTCAGTGGGTTGCTTTTGCCCTTGCCGGTCCCGAAGAGGCCTTGGACACATATCTCTATGGATTTTATTTCAGATCTTCCCGTTTCTCAAAAGATGTCAGTCATTTGGGTGGTCTGTGATCACTTTTCTAAGATGGTCCATCTGGTACCCTTGTCTAAATTGCCTTCCTCCTCTGATTTGGTGCCATTGTTCTTCCAGCATGTGGTTCGTTTGCATGGCATTCCAGAGAATATTGTTTCTGACAGAGGTTCCCAGTTTGTTTCGAGGTTTTGGCGAGCCTTTTGTGGTAGGATGGGCATTGACTTGTCTTTTTCCTCGGCTTTCCATCCTCAGACTAATGGCCAGACCGAACGAACCAATCAGACCTTGGAAACTTATCTGAGATGCTTTGTTTCTGCCAATCAGGATGACTGGGTGTCCTTTTTGCCTTTGGCTGAGTTTGCCCTTAATAATCGGGCCAGCTCGGCTACCTTGGTTTCGCCATTTTTCTGCAATTCTGGGTTCCATCCTCGTTTCTCTTCGGGACAGGTTGAGTCTTCGGACTGTCCTGGTGTGGATACTGTGGTGGACAGGTTGCAGCAGATTTGGACTCATGTAGTGGACAATTTGACCTTGTCCCAGGAGAAGGCTCAACGTTTCGCTAATCGCAGACGCCGTGTGGGTCTCCGACTTCGTGTTGGAGATCTGGTTTGGTTATCTTCTCGTCATATTCCTATGAAGGTTTCCTCTCCTAAGTTTAAACCTCGTTTCATTGGTCCGTATAGGATTTCTGAGGTTCTTAATCCTGTGTCTTTTCGTCTGACCCTCCCAGATTCTTTTTCCATACATAACGTATTCCATAGGTCATTGTTGCGGAGATACGTGGCACCTATGGTTCCATCTGTTGACCCTCCTGCCCCGGTTTTGGTGGAGGGGGAATTGGAGTATATTGTGGAGAAGATTTTGGATTCTTGTGTTTCAAGACGGAAACTCCAGTATCTGGTTAAATGGAAGGGTTATGCTCAGGAAGATAATTCCTGAGTTTTTGCCTCTGATGTCCATGCTCCCGATCTTGTTCGTGCCTTTCATGTGGCTCATCCTGGTCGGCCAGGGGGCTCTGGTGAAGGTTCGGTGACCCCTCCTCAAGGGGGGGTTACTGTTGTGAATTCTGTGGCAAAGTTCACTCCTGTGGTCACAAGTGGTACTTCGGCTGATTCTCTCTGGGAGCTTCCGTTTGTGGAGGAAAGTGGTACTGCGGCTTCTGAGTTTCCTCCCTCAGGTGATCTGGTGAGGTCGTTAGGTGCTTCTCTACTTAACTCCACCTAATGCTTTGATCCATGCTTCCTGTCAATGTTCCAGTGTTGGACTTGTTTTTCCCTGGATCATTCCTGTGGCCTGCTGCTCTGCATAGCTAAGTTCTTCTTTGCTATTTGTTTGCTATTTTTTCTGTCTAGCTTGTCTATTTGTTTTGCTGGAAGCTCTGGGACGCAAAGGGTGTACCTCCGTGCCATTAGTTCGGTACGGAGGGTCTTTTTTGCCCCTTTGCGTGGGTTTCTTTAGGGTTTTGTGTAGACCGCAAAGTTATCTTTCCTATCCTCGATCTGTTAAGAAAGTCGGGCCTCACTTTGCTGAATCTATTTCATCCCTACGTTTGTCTTTTCATCTTAACTCACAGTCATTATATGTGGGGGGCTGCCTTTTCCTTTGGGGTATTTCTCTGAGGCAAGGTAGGCTTATTTTTCTATCTTCAGGCTTGTTAGTTTCTCAGGCTGTGCTGAGTTGCATAGGCAGAGTTAGGCGCAATCCACGGCTGCCTCTAGTGTTGTTTGGAGAGGATTAGGGATTGCGGTCTGCAGAGTTCCCACGTCTCAGAGCTCATTCTATTATTTTGGGTTATTGTCAGATCACTGTATGTGCTCTGACCGCTATGTCCATTGTGATACTGAATTGCCTATCATAACAGTTTACCCTGGTTACCAGTGAAGACATCGCTGAATCGGCGTCACAGACGCCGATTCAGCGATGTCAGCGGGTGGTCCAGCGACTAAATAAAGTCCTGGACTTTCCCCAGCGACCAACGATCTCCCAGCAGGGGCCTGATTGTTGGTCGCTGTCATAACGATTTAGTTAACGATATCATTGCTACGTCACAAAAAGCAACAATATCGTTAACGATATCGTTATGTGTGACGGTACCTTAAATGACAAAGTGACATATGCCTTGCTGTATCACATTTCACAAGTGAAAAAAAATATTTAGAAAGGTTTTCTAGTGCATGGAGCACAATAGAAGTAGTGCACAACACACTTGTATGAAATGTGCCCTACTAATTATGTCTGTGGACCTCAGTAATGGAAAAAAAATCTGCTGGAAGGTCGATTTGTTTTGCTATAGTGTTAAAATGGCGCTAAAACAAGATGTTTGCTTTTTATATGGGGAGCAACATGTGATTTCAGAAGCCGTTGTGTCAGGACATTGTGGATGTTTCCTGTACCTCAATTGGTAGCCACAATGTGCACACATAGTTAGAAGAAAAAAAAATTACAGTTTACAAGCATGCCACAACTCTGAGCTCTCCCCACCCCCTACCCTCATCAAATACATGACCCAACCTCATCATACACCACCATTATCGTAGCCACAGTGCTAAAAATACTTTAGTGGCAACACAAATATTTCCCTGCACTTTTTACCACATTTTTCCGATTTCATAAAATTGTGCTCATATTTCTGATCACAAATCCAAATGTGCCATATTTGTGCTGAATTTATGTGTGCCGATTGGTTTTCAAACACATTCACATACATACAATAACCCAATAAATATTATTAGCTGCCACCACCAATCGTATTTAAAGGCTGCCTGGATGCCTCATAGGTAGCATATGGCTTTGAGGCGCAGTTTACAGAACATAAGGAGCAGAATTATTAAATTTCATATTTAATCCAAAACGGGGCAGTGTTTATAAAATATATACAAAAGATTTTACAAAGGGGACAAAACAATACAGCGTTTAAATTTACAGAAAATAAAAAGGATTAACAAAATAACTTACTATGCCCCTCACAGAGTTGAGTCAGCTTAGCCAAACGAGAGCACTTCACTTGGAGACTTTCAGGGAATGTGATTCATGCATACACAACGTCTATCTCTCTACAGGAACACAGATCATAATTCAGCTTGATTTTTTATCAGCATCAGAGTTACACCACCCATCCCCTCCCGTGATAACCTCACCTTGGCTGGATTGTTGTTGTGGATTGTTCTCAGCCCTTCAAGAGTTTATGAAATTCTCAATGTATGTGATAACCTCTCTCTAGATCAGGGGTCCCCAACTCCAGGCCTCGAGGGCCGCCAACAGTGCAGGTTTTCAGGATTTCTTTAGTATTGCATCGGTGGTAATGTGATCATCTGCACAGGTGATAATTCCAACCCCTGTGCAATACTAAGGAAATCCTGAAAACCTGCAGGGTTGGCAGCCCTCGAGGCCTGGAGTTGGGGACCACTGCTCTAGATGATCTCAGAAGTTCGAGACCAATGCCATATATTTTATCAGGATTTTACCTTTCTCCAGAGATAAAACATGATATGACTGTTGTCACTTATATGGCCACTATGGATGTGAGACTTATAGGCAGGTGTTACATTTATGAAAAAACATGCATATTCTTCATCGATTAACCATGAAGTCACAAAGATATGTCCGATCGCTATCAGATTTATACAAACCCCTATATTCAAAATATTTTTTCCAGTACCCATGTGTCTGGCAAGGATGATTGGATTAAAGGAATATGCACCTGTAAAGAACAATAGCTATCTCTAAAGGATGCGAGATATTCATAAAACCTAAAAAGTCTTTTCGGGTATGTGCACACGTTCAGGTTTTTTCGCGTTTGTTTCACGTTTTTTCGTGATAAAAACGTGATAAAACTGCATTAGAAACTGCAGACATATGCATCCTATCATTTAGAATGCATTCTGCAATTTTTGTGCACATGATGCGTTTTTTTCCGCGAAAAAAAAAAACGCATCGCGGTAAAATAGCAGCATGTTCATTAATTTTGCGTTTTTTTTGCGTTTTTCCCGCTATTCTATGCATTTGCAAAAAAACGCAAGAAAAAATGCATCAAAAACACATCAAAAACACGCAAAAAACACATCAAAAACACGCAAAAAAACGAAATGTCAGGTTTTTGTCAAGAAAATTTCTGCCAGAAATCCTGACGTGTGCACATAGCCGAAGTCTTAACAATTTTTCCAATCTGTAACTCTTTGTCCGTGCACAGTAGACATCCTTGCTAGTCTGGCCAGGATCTCTTAAGGTACCTTCACACATAACGATATCATTAACGATATCGTTGCAACGTCACGCTTTTTGTGACATAGCAACGATCCCGCTAACGATCTCGTTATGTGTGACAGCGACCAACGATCAGGCCCCTGCTGGGAGATCATTGGTCGTTGGGGAATGATCAGGACCTTTTTTTGGTCGCTGATCACCCGCTGTCATCGCTGGATCGGCATGTGTGACGCCGATCCAGCGATATGTTCGCTTGTAACCAGGGTAAATATCGGGTTACTAAGCGCAGGGCCACGCTCAGTAACCCAATATTTACCCTGGTTACCATTGTAAAAGTAAAAAAAAAAAAACAGTACATACTTACATTCCGATGTCTGTCACGTCCCCCGCCGTCAGCTTCCCTGCACTGACTGTCAGCGCCGGCCGTAAAGCGGTGACGTCACCGCTGTGCTCTGCTTTACGGCCGGCGCTGACACAGTCAGTGCGGGAAGCTGACGGCGGGGGACGTGACAGACATCGGAATGTATGTACTGTTTTTTTTTTTACTTTTATAATGGTAACCAGAGTAAATATCGGGTTACTAAGTGCGGCCCTGCACTTAGTTACCCGATGTTTACCCTGGTTACCCGGGGACTTCGGCATCGTTGAAGACAGTTTCAACGATGCCAAAGTCGTTCCCCTGATCGTTGGTCGCTGGAGAGAGCTGTCGGTGTGACAGCTCCCCAGCGACCACACAACGACTTACCAACGATCACTGCCAGGTCGTATCGCTGGTCGTGACCGTTGGTAAGTCGTTTAGTGTAACGGTACGTTTACTTCATAAGGCGCTGCATGCATTTTAATTAGGATGGTTAACTTATTTGTCTATTGTACAAGCCTATCTCAAGAAGACTCAAGCTGTCAGCTCAGATTGCGAGCTATTGTCCTACTGCACAACAGAGAGGAAGAGGGGGGTGAAGGCCCAGAGCTTTCAATATTCTCTATGACAGTGTGTGTGTGTGTGTGTGCGTGTGTGTGTGTGTGTGTAACTTTGGAAAAAAATCTGAAAGTCAAACTTCACTTTGCAAGATAGTAATTGAAACAGCCAGATTTTGCGAAAGTATATGCCTACTTACTTAATCATTTATATTTATTTTTATTCTAGTGACAGCCTGCAATCAACCACCTACTGTTCAGAATGCTTGGATTAATGCACAAATTAAAAATATGTATGCATCTGGTGACAAAGTTACATATTCATGTAATAAGGATTATTCCCTGGAACAATCTTTGACAGGTGAAGCAAAATGTGAGAATACAGTTTGGATTAATCTACCAGTGTGCAGAAGTAAGTGCTGTTCCAAATAACAAAGATTATTTTTACTGCTTGACTATGGTTAATGTATCCCCCTTTATTTACAGGTCCTTCTCAAAAAATTAGCATATAGTGTTAAATTTCATTATTTACCATAATGTAATGATTACAATTAAACTTTCATATATTATAGATTCATTATCCACCAACTGAAATTTGTCAGGTCTTTTATTGTTTTAATACTGATGATTTTGGCATACAACTCCTGATAACCCAAAAAACCTGTCTCAATAAATTAGCATATTTCACCCATCCAATCAAATAAAAGTGTTTTTTAATAACAAACAAAAAAACCATCAAATAACAATGTTCAGTTATGCACTCAATACTTGGTCGGGAATCCTTTTGCAGAAATGACTGCTTCAATGCGGCGTGGCATGGAGGCAATCAGCCTGTGACACTGCTGAGATGTTATGGAGGCCCAGGATGCTTCAATAGCGGCCTTAAGCTCATCCAGAGTGTTGGGTCTTGCGTCTCTCAACTTTCTCTTCACAATATCCCACAGATTCTCTATGGGGTTCAGGTCAGGAGAGTTGGCAGGCCAATTGAGCACAGTAATACCATGGTCAGTAAACCATTTACCAGTGGTTTTGGCACTGTGAGCAGGTGCCAGGTCGTGCTGAAAAATGAAATCTTCATCTCCATAAAGCATTTCAGCCGATGGAAGCATGAAGTGCTCCAAAATCTCCTGATAGCTAGCTGCATTGACCCTGCCCTTGATGAAACACAGTGGACAAACACCAGCAGCTGACATGGCACCCCACACCATCACTGACTGTGGGTACTTGACACTGGACTTCAGGCATTTTGGCATTTCCTTCTCCCCAGTCTTCCTCCAGACTCTGGCACCTTGATTTCCGAATGACATGCAAAATTTGCTTTCATCAGAAAAAAGTACTTGGGACCACTTAGCAACAGTCCAGTGCTGCTTCTCTGTAGCCCAGGTCAGGCGCCTCTGCCGCTGTTTATGGTTCAAAAGTGGCTTTACCTGGGGAATGCGGCACCTGTAGCCCATTTCCTGCACACGCCTGTGCACGGTGGCTCTGGATGTTTCCACACCAGACTCAGTCCACTGCTTCCTCAGGTTCCCCAAGGTCTGGAATCGGTCCTTCTCCACAATCTTCCTCAGGGTCCGGTCTCCTCTTCTCGTTGTACAGCATTTTCTGCCACATTGTTTCCTTCCAACAGACTTACCATTGAGGTGCCTTGATACAGCACTCTGGGAACAGCCTATTTGTTGAGAAATTTCTTTCTGGGTCTTACCCTCTTGCTTGAGGGTGTCAATGATGGCCTTCTTGACATCTGTCAGGTCGCTAGTCTTACCCATGATGGGGGTGTTGAGTAATGAACCAGGCAGGGAGTTTATAAAAGCCTCAGGTATCTTTTGCATGTGTTTAGAGTTAATTAGTTGATTCAGAAGATTAGGGTAATAGGTCGTTTAGAGAACCTTTTCTTGATATGCTAATTTATTGAGACAGGTTTTTTGGGTTATCAGGAGTTGTATGCCAAAATCATCAGTATTAAAACAATAAAAGACCTGACAAATTTCAGTTGGTGGATAATGAATCTATAATATATGAAAGTTTAATTGTAATCATTACATTATGGTAAATAATGAAATTTAACACTATATGCTAATTTTTTGAGAAGGACCTGTATTTATTAAACATTGAAATAGAGCTCTGGCATAAATTAAGAGACCACCACATCAAACCCTGTCATGGGCAGCCCAATCTCCAGACCTGAACCCCATTGAAAACCTCTGGAATGTAATCAAGAGGATGATGGATAGTCACAAGCCATCAAACAAAGAAGAACTGCTTACATTTTTGCGCCAGAAGCAGTGTGAAAGACTGGTGGAAAGCATGCCAAGACGCATGAAAGCTGTGATTAAAAATCATGGTTATTCCACTTGAACATGTTTTCTTTGCAGTATTTAAGGTCTGAAAGCACTGTTTTTTTATTTTGACCATTTCTCCTTTTCAGAAAAAAATATAACATGTATTGCTTGGAAATTCAAACATGTTGTCAGAAGTTTATAGAATAAATGAACAATTTACATTTTACTCAAAAATATACCTGTAAAGAGAAAAATCAGAAAAACTGATTTGCAGTGGTCTCCTAATTTTTGCCTGAGCTGTATATTAATTTTATTATTAGCTGTTTGCAAAGAACATATATTTACAGTGGGGAAAAAGTATTTAGTCAGCCACCAATTGTGCAAGTTCTCCCACTTAAAAAATGAGAGAGGCCTGTAGTTGACATCATAGGTAGACCACAACGATGAGAGTCAAAATTGAGAACACAAATCCAGAAAATCACCTTGTCTGATTTGGCAAGATTTATTTTTTAAATTATAGTGGAAAATATGTATTTGGTCATTAACAAAAGTTCATCTCAATACTTTGTAATATATCCTTTTTTGGCAATGACAGAGGTCAAACGTATTCTGTAAGTCTTCACAAGGTTGGCACACACTGTCACACTGTTGTTGGTATGTTGGCCCATTCCTCCATGCAGATCTCCTCTAGAGCAGTGATGTTTTGGGCCTGTCACTGGGCAACACGAACTTTTACCTCCCTTCAAAGGTTTTCTATGGGGTTGAGATCTGAAGACTGGCTAGGCCACTCCAGGACCTTCATATGCTTCTTACGAAGCTACTCCTTTGTTGTCCTGGTGGTGTACTTGGGATCATTACACTGGGGAACACAATTTTTTAGGAGTTAAGTCAGACAACTGTTCTTAATTAATTTTTGGATGCTGAATCCAGAAATTATCTCAGTTTTTCTCTATCATGTCAAGTTTTTGAACTATAGCATTTTTGTCTTCTCAAAACTATGTAAACTACTGTACCTAAAAAGTGTTTTGTTTTTTTTAAATAGTACAAATATGAACAAAAAATGAAATATATAAGAAATAGGCATGACAAAGTTGTGACTACTCTTACAAGTTGCCATGTAGCTCTATATGAGTCGAATTGTAATCAGATAACAAGTCAACAGGTAAGTTGTGTAGGAAAAACTTGACGTGCTAGAAAAAAACTGACTACATTTTTGGATTCAGCATGCCAATATTAGTATAAATCAGCTCAAAAACCTAACTCAACAGACATTTTTTTCAAATTGTTCCCCTGTGTATCATGCTGAAAGACCCATCCATGTTTCATCTTCAATGCCCTTGCTGATGGAAGGAGGTGTTTGCACTCAAAATCTCACGATACATGGCCCCATTCATTCTTTCACGTACAGGGATCAGTCATCCTAGTCCCTTTGCAGAGAAACAGCCCCAAAGCATGATGTTGCCACCTCTACGCTTCACAGTAGATATGGTATTCTTTGGATGCAACTCAGCATTCTGTCTCCTCCAAACATGACGAGTTTTGCTTCTACCAAACAGTTCTACTTTGGTTTCATCAGACCATATGACATTTTCCCAATGCTCTTTTGGATAATTCAAATGCTCTCCAGCAAACTTCAGAGGCCCGGACTTATACTGGCATTAGCAGGGGGAGACATCTGGCACTGCAGGATCTGAGTCAATGGCAGTGTAGTGTATTACTGATGGTAGCCTATGTTATGGTGGTCCCAGCTCTATGCAGGTTATTCACTAGGTCCCCTTGTGTGGTTCTGGGATTTCTGCTCACTCTTCTTGTGATCATTTTGACCCCACAGGGTGAGATCTTGCGTGAAGCCCCAGATCGAGGAAGATTATCAGTGGTATTGTGTGTCTTCCATTTTCTTATTATTGCTCTCACAGTTGATTTAATCACACCAAGCTGCTTGCCTATTGTAGATTCAGTCTTCCCAGCCAGGTGCAGGGCTACAATTTTGTTTCTGGTGTCCTCTGACAGCTCTTTGGTCTTCACCATAGTGAAGTTTGGAGTGTGACTGTTTGAGGTTGTGAACAGGTGTCTTTTAAACTGATAACAAGTTCAATCAGGTGCCATTACTACTGGTAATGAGTGGAGGACAGAGGATCCTCTTAAAGAAGAAGTTACAGGTCTGTGATAGCCAGAAATCTTGCATGTTTTTAGGAGACCAAATACTCATTTTCCACCATAATTTGCAAAATTAATTTTGCCAAATCAGACAAGGTGATTTTCTGGACTTGTTTTCTCATTTTGACTCTCATAGGTGTGGTCTACCTATGATGTCAATTACAGGCTTCTCTCAGCTTTTTAAGTTGAAGAACTTGCACAATTGGTGGCTGACTAAATACTTTTTCCCCCACTCTACTTGTTATTACCTTAGGGCTGCAGCCACGTGGTCAACAGTACCCCTAAGACTGCTCTTTTTGCAGCCTCCTTTACCATAGCGACTCCCTTAGATTTTAAAATTCACATCTACTGTATGTATGGTAGTCTCTTTTTATGTGTATGGAAACATTTTAGGGGCCACATTTTTCCAAGAGGCAAGGTCCCATAGATGAGCTACCCAAAAAAATACTAAGTGCCACCGTCACATCTCAAAACCACTGATCCCTTTTTGCAACCTTATAATATGAACGGCTGACCACAAAACTCAAAGCTCCCTTGTATCTGTTGGATATCTGGTTATCTTATACAGTTAAGTTGCAAAGAGGAAAGAACTTGCCTAGGTAGAGAGAAATGACCCAGCATTCATGTTATGATTGTGGTATGGATTGTCAATCCTTATAGCTTTGCACCAGTGGTGTACAACCAAAAGGGGCAGACCACCCGATGCTTTCTCCTCCATCATTCTTTCTCTGCATCTGATGTCTCAAAGCAATGGGTGCCATGACGTCACTACTAGGGTTGAGCGAAACGGATCGGTCATTTTCATAAGTCGCCGACTTTTGGCAAAGTCGGGTTTCATGAAACCCGATCCGATCCCAGCGTGGGCTCGGCCATGCGGTACGCGACTTTCGCTCCAAAGTCGCGTTTCTTATGACGCGTTCAGCGCCAATTCTCAGCCAATGAAGGAGGACGCAGAGTGTGGGCAGCGTGATGACATAGTTCTCGGTCCCCACCATCTTAGAGAAGGGCATGGCAGTGATTGGCTTGCTTTTTGTGGCGTCACAGGGGCTATAAAGGGGCGTGCACGCCAACCGCCATCTTACTGCTGCTGATCTGAGCATAGGGAGAGGTTGCTGCCGCTTCGTCAGAAGCAGGGATAGCGTTAGGCAGGGAATATAAACCCCCAAACCGCTTGTGCTGTAGCGATTTCCACTGTCCAACACCACCTTTTCCTTGCAGGGACAGTGGAGGCTAGATTTCTGTGCATCAGCTCTGTAGTTTATTAGGCAGCCTTATAAGGCTCCCTGATAGCTGCATTGCTGTTTGTACACCGCTGTGCAAACCAACTGCTTTTTTCAAAGCACAAATCCTGTTGTGCCTTCCTTTCTGCACAGCTATCTTGTTTGTTTGTCCACACTTTTGTGCGCAGCAGTCCTTTTTATTGCTGCCTGCCATACTTTTCTGAGATTACTGTAGGGAGATAGTAATTGTAGTACAGTCCCTTTTTTTTATATCTTCAAGCCTCTTTCTGCCCCTGAAACTGTGTAGTGTGAAACAGTGGGCCTGTATTTTTCTGCACTGTCCCACACCTAAAAAGGGAGATTTATATTGCCAATCAGTGCATCTGTGCCAGTCCAGTCTGTGGTATCTGTCAGTCATTTTCTGCCACAGAAACAATACTGTAAAACAGTGGGCCAGATTTATTCACTAGTCTTCCATATAAAAACAAAAAGGGGAGATTAATATTGGCAAATCTGTGCATCTCTGCCAGTCCAGTCTGTCATTTTCTGCCACAGAAAATATACTGTAATACAGTGGGCCAGATTTATTCACTAATCTTCCATATAAAAAAAAGAAGGGGAGATTTTTAATTCCAGTGTGAGCATCTGTGCCAGTCCTGTTAGTGGCATATCTGTCAGCCACTGTCTGCCACTGAAACTGTGTACTGTAATACAGTGGGCCTGATTTTCCCTGCAGTCTCACACACCTATAAAGGGAGATTTAAATTCACAACAATTTTGCGTCCACCTTGTAACTGGTTTTACAGTACCAAATACCGTTTGTTAGTTTGGTTACATATTTCCAAGAATGAGGAAGTCTGGTGGAAGAGGTCATGGCCGTGGGCGGTCATTGCCAGCTGGTAATGATGGTAGTGGTGGTGGAGCATCAGGCGGTCGTGGGAAAAGCAATATAGCACCTAAGTCCCGAGTTGTTCAGCCACCGTCATCGTCTGGCTACACAAGGCCTCGAACGCTCCCTTTTCTAGGAGTAGGAAAACCGCTTTTAAAGCCAGAGCAGCAGGAACAAGTTTTGGCTTTCCTTGCTGACTCTGCCTGTAGCTCTTTTGCCTCCTCTTCGGAAAGTGAAAAATGTAAAAGCAGTGCGTCGTCAGTGGATGTTCCCGGTCATGGACAAGTCGCTTCCTTGCGTTCTTCACCCAGAACAACAGAGAAGGATGCATCAGGTGACACAACGGGTTACTCCATGGTGCTCTTTACACATACCGTTCTTGGGTTAGAAAGGGAAATTGTTAACAGGCCTTGCCCATTACAAGATGAATCGGACATGGAGTGCACAGATGGCACAGCCACAGCCAGATTATTATGCTGTTCCTTTGACTCAGATCACAACATTGCCCTCGCAGTGTACTGATCCAGAATCTGACCCAGATGAGACTATGGAGCCCCGTCACGAACACTATAGCACCGGCTTACATGGTGACACAGAGGAAGGTGCACAGGACATAGAAGAGGTGGTCATAGATGACCCAGTTGTTGACCCCCGATTGGCAGCCATTGGGGGAACAGGTAGCAGCTGGCAGTAGCTCTGAAGTGGAGGAGGAGCCGCAGCAGGCATCAACATCGCAACAGGTTCCATCTGGCAGGCCCGTATCTGGCCAAAAACGTGTGGCAAAACCAGTTGTAGGACAGCGTGGCCATCCGGTTAAAGTAGCTCAGTGTGCAATGCCTGGAAAGGTATCCGATAGTAGGAAGAGTGCAGTCTGGAATTTTTTTAACCAACATCCAAATGATCAGTGCAAAGTCATCTGTAAGAAATGCTCAAGGACCTTCAGCAGAGGTCAGAATGTTAAAAATCTAAATACAAGTTGCATGCGTAGACATTTAACCACCATGCACTTGCAAGCCTGCACTAACTACGAAACGTCCCTTAACGTTGTTGCACCCTCTCACAATGAAGCTAGTCAGCAATGCTACATCCCTTCCCTCACTGTAAGCCCCCCGTTTGCCACACCACCTGCAGCAAATGTGGAGGTTTCGTCGCAAGGCCAAAGCAGTCAGGGAATCATCAGGTTCTTGGTAGGAAACACTTTATGTAGGCCAACAGCAAGAATACAATCACCAACCCTCTCTCAGTCTGCCATGTCCACCATCACCCCCGCTAGTTCCACCATATGCAGCACTCCAGTCCAGCTCAACCTACAAGAGACTCTCCTTAGGAAAAGGAAGTACTCATCCTCTCATCCGCGTACACAGGGTTTGAACGCCCACATTGCTAGACTAATCTCGTTAGAGATGATGCCCTACCGGTTAGTTGAAAGCGAAGCTTTCAAAGCCCTGATGGACTATGCTGTACCACGCTACGAGCTACCCAGTCGACACTTCTTTTCGAGAAAAGCCATCCCAGCCCTACACCAGCATGTAAAAGACCGAATCGTCCATGCACTCAGGCAATCTGTGAGTACAAAGGTGCACCTGACAACAGATGCATGGACCAGTAGACATGGCCAGGGACGTTACGTGTCCATCACGGCACACTGGGTTAATGTGGTGGATGCAGGGTCCACCGGGGACTGTAATATTGGGACAGTTCTGCCTAGTCCACGGTCTAGGAAACAGTTGGCTCTAGGCGTTCGCCCTCCCCCTCCAGCAGAAGCGAGAGCTCGTCCACAGACCGCAGTTGCACGACCTCTCCATCCGCAGCTGCCACTGTTGCACACGAGGTGTCCCATTATGGAACAGCTAGTGGCAAGCGTCAGCAGGCTGTATTGGCAATGAAGTGTTTTGGCGACAACAGACACACCACGGAAATTCTGTCCGAGTTCTTGCAGCAAGAAACTCAGTCATGGCTGGGCAGTGTAAACCTTGAGGAAGGCAAGATAGTGAGTGATAACGGAAGGAAAT
This sequence comes from Ranitomeya imitator, assembly GCF_032444005.1. Classification (NCBI taxonomy): domain Eukaryota; kingdom Metazoa; phylum Chordata; class Amphibia; order Anura; family Dendrobatidae; genus Ranitomeya; species Ranitomeya imitator. The sequence continues at coordinate 117,800,453 of NC_091289.1, forward strand.
TTATTTCTGCCATAGCCCTTTCACAACTGAAACACATTCCTTGCCTGGCTCACACCTTAAACCTGGTGGTGCAGTGCTTCCTGAAAAGTTATCCAGGGTTACCCGACCTGCTCCTGAAGGTGCGCAGACTTTGCTCGCACATCCGCCGTTCGCCCATACACTCCAGCCGTATGCAGAACCATCAGCGATCTTTGAACCTTCCCCAGCATCGCCTAATCATCGATGTTGCAACAAGGTGGAACTCCACACTGCACATGCTTCAGAGACTGTGCGAACAGAGGTGTGCTGTTATGTATTTGTGGGAGGATACACATACATGGGCAGGCAGTTGGATGGCAGACATGGAGTTGTCAGGTGTGGAGTGGTCGAAGCTACAAGACCTCTGTCAAGTCCTTCAGTGTTTTGAGTTATGCACACGGCTGGTTAGTGCAGACAACGCGATAATAAGCATGAGCATCCCCCTAATGCGTCTGCTGATGCAAAGTTTGACGCACATAAAGCAGCAGGTGTCTGCAGCCGAGGGCGAGGGAAGCCATGATGACAGTCAGCCATTGTCTGGTCGGGGAAGTCTACTGGACGAGGTGGCGGGCGAAGAGGAGGAGGACGAGGAGGATGATGGGGATGAGTATTTTTTGGATGAGGAAGCTTCTCAGGGGGCAATAGAAACTGGTGGCATTGCAAAGCCAGGTTCAGGGTTTTTGAGGGAGGCAAGTGACGTTGATTTGCTCAAAAGCGCTCCTCAACCCAACACAAGCAGTGAATTGACAACTGGAACATTGGCCCACATGGCGGATTATGCCTTGCGTATCCTAAAAAGGGACCCCCGCATTATAAAAATGATGACCGATGACGATTACTGGTTGGCCTGCCTCCTGGATCCACGCTATAAGGGGAAACTGCAAAACATCATGCCACATGAGAACCTTGAACAAATATTGGCAACCAAACAAGCAACTCTTTTTGACCGTTTGATTGAGGCATTCCCAGCACACAGTGCCGGTGATGGTTCTCACACGAGCTGCAGGGGGCAACAGGGCAGAGGTGTTAGAGGTGCACAAATCAGAAGTGGCGTTGGACAGAGGGGTTTTCTGACCAGGTTGTGGAGTGATTTCGCAATGACCGCAGACAGGACAGGTACTGCAGCATCAATTCAAAGTGACAGGAGACAACATTTGTCCAGTATGGTTACTAACCATTTTTCCTCCCCTATCGATGTTCTCCCTCACCCGTCATTCCCATTTGATTACTGAGTGGGCATCCAAAATAGACACCTGGCCTGAATTGTCCGAATATACATTGCAGGAGCTCGCTTGCCCAGCAGCTAGTGTGCTATCAGAAAGAGTATTCAGTGCTGCTGGTTCAATACTGACCGAAAAAAGGACTCGTCTGGCTACCCAAAATGTTGATGATCTAACCTTCATTAAAATGAACCACTCATGGATTTCTAATTATTTTGCCCCACCTTTCCCGACTGACACCTAGCTTTCCTTTAAAAAGGTCTTGCTTTTGGACTCGTCTTACTGAGTGTTCCAATTTCTCCATTTGCAGCTGCTGTATGTCCAGCATATGACATGTTTACACCTCCCTAAATGGGCTGACTCCCCCCACGTGGCCGTGGTCTCGCCACTTGGCGAAAGCACCCGTGAGAGTGCCGTTTGTCTGAAGAGGTGTGTGTGCCCACTTTTGGTCGACGGCACTGGCACCAGGTCCCTCATAGTACAATGAAGTGTCTCTGGCGGTGGTGGCGCGCACCCAACGTCAGACACACCATTGTAACATGAGGGGCCTTGGGCCAGTACCGCTGGGCACGAGAGAGTGCCCCCCACCCCCCAGCTCAAACTGTGCTCTACCACTTGCAAAATTATCTGTCACTGCTCCAGCGCTGTTTAGTCTATGCGGTGAAATCCTTCAATGCCTGGCACTGACAATACCAATTTGTTGACATATATGATGCTACTTAAAATATTCAGTGACCCTGTCCTACATTTACACCAGTAAATACTTTGCGCCAAATAACTATGTCTGAAAGTCAGCAAAGGAGCCCACCCCTGTACCGAAGTATGCCACCCTTTTTTTTGTTTTGTTTTTTTGCGAGACATTAACATCTATGTATTCTTTTGGAGTACTAACTGTGTCAGACACTCCTTCCAATTGTCCAATTGTCCTCTGCTGACCACACCAATGCTGCCTGTGTACCCCTGCAAGATAATTGAAACTGCATTGAGCCTACTTTTTTTATGTTAGGCCTACTAAGTCTGTCTGCGGTCCCTCCTTCCAATAGTCCTCCGCTGACCACACCAATGCTGCCTGTGTACCCCTGGAACCTAATTAAAAGTACATAGAGCCTACTTTTTCATTTTAGGTCTAGTAAGTCTGTCTGCGGTCCCTCCTTCCAATTGTCCTCCGCTGATCACACCAATGCTGCCTGTGTACCCCTGGAACCTAATTAAAAGTGCATAGAGCCTACTTTTTTTATTTTAGGCCTAGTAAGTCTGTCTGCGGTCCCTCCTTCCAATTGTCCTCCGCTGACCACACCAATGCTGCCTGTGTACTCCTGGAACCTAATTAAAAGTGCATAGAGCCTACTTTTTTTTATTTTAGGCCTACTAAGTCTTTCTGCGGTCCCTCCTTCCAATAGTCCTCCGCTGACCACACCAAGGCTGCCTGTGTACCCCTGGAACCTATTTAAAAGTGCATAGAGCCTACTTTTTTATTTTAGGCCTACTAAGTCTGTCTGTGTTCCCTCCTTCCAATTGTCCTCCGCTGACCACACCAATGCTGCCTGTGTACCCTTGGAACCTAATTAAAAGTGCATAGAGCCTACTTTTTTTTATTTTAGGCCTACTAAGTCTTTCTGCGGTCCCTCCTTCCAATAGTCCTCCGCTGACCACACCAATGCTGCCTGTCTACCCCTGGAACCTATTTAAAAGTGCATAGAGCCTACTTTTTTATTTTAGGCCTACTAAGTCTGTCTGCAGTCCCTCCTTCCAATAGTCCTCCACTGACCACACCAATGCTGACTGTGTACCCATGTAACCTTTTTTAAACCTGCTTCGAGCCAACTTTGTGGTGTAAGGCCTACTAGCAGTGTCTGTCTGTGCCACTCAATACAGCTGTCCTCTTAAAAAAAATTTTTTCAGCCTATTGGAATTTTAAAACTCTAGTGGGGCTACTAGTTTGGTTGGGGCCTACTAATAGTGTCTGCCGCTCCAAGGTGTTCTCCTGGTTGCATTTCCTGAGCTTCTATCTTCATGCTCCTGTTAAATAGTTGTTAAATGGAACAAATGCAGTGGGGCTACTAGTTTGGTTGGGGCCTACTAACGGTGTCTGCTGCTCCTTGCTGTTCTCCTGGTTTCCTGTCCTGAACTTCGATCTTCAGGCTTTCATTAAGTAGTTTTTAGATTACACTGCATTTGGCCTACTAGTTGGGTTGGGGCCTACTAAGGGTGTCTGCCGCTCCTTGCTGTTCTCCTCCACTGAACAAAGCAGTGCCGCCTGTTTACTACTGTTACCAATTTTGAACTGCATTTAGCCTACTTACTGATTTGGGCCTACTCACTGTGTCAGCCTCTCATTACATTTGTCCTCCACTGAACAAAGCAATGCCGCCTGGTTAGTCCTGTTACCAATTTTGAAATGCATTTAGCCCACTTTATTATTTGGGCCTATATCTGTGTTTCCACCTCATCCTGCCCATTGCCCAGCCAGTGCTAGTTGACCCTGCTAGTACATTGACCCAGACCGCTACATTCCCCTTGCACGCTACACAGCCAGAATCTGACCCTGCTGAAAGTCAGGTTCCCCTTCCCGCATACTATACCACCTTACATGGGGACAAAGAGGAAGGTGCAGATGAAAGTGCAGGTTCCTTCGTCAGGTGGGGGGGAATACTCGTTGGCAACGTCACTGGCACAGGGCCCCTCATAGTACGCAAAAGTGTCGCTGCCGGTGGGAGGTGCCCCCGCCGTGCAAACACACCGCCATACTTTGAGGGGCCCTGTGCCAGTGCCAATGCGAATGAGTGGCCCCCCCTGCTTGCTCAGGATCACAGCATTTGCAAAGTTGAAATACTTACCTCTCCCTGCTCCACTGCTGTGACGTGGTCCACGTTTCCTGGGCCCACTAAATACTTGACCCAGCCCTACCCCCCACAACTTTAGCCAAATGACCCCGAATGTCCAATGCCTAACTATTATTATAGGGTAAATTAAGATTGACAAGCTTCAGTACCAAGAATGGATGTTTTTGCCATTAAAATGGGCACTGTAGGTGTTTTCCTGGCCTCCACTCACTGCCGACTATGCTTCCCCATTGACTTGCATTGGTTTTCGTGTTTCGGTCGATCCCCGACTTTTCGCGATAATCGGCCGATTTCACTCGACTCGACTTTTGAGATAGTCGGTTTCGCGAAACCCGACTCGACCCTAAAAAACTAAACGTCGCTCAACCCTTGTCACTACAACACACCTACTTTGCCGAGCAATGTGAAGCGGCAAAATATCCACTGAGGAGATGGGAGCAAAAGGGGTACAGGGAGAGGTAAGTATTTTATTTTTTTATTTTTGTAATCAATGAGAACATTATGGATTCCTTTATAATATGAAGGTCTATGTGTGGCCATTACATTTTATTAAGGGCTATCTGAACTATTACATTATATGGAAGGCAATGTGGGACCAATTATACTATACCCATTTTCTTATATAGAGGGCTATGTGGAGCTTATTACATTATATGGAGGGTTATATGGGGTCCATTATTTTATACTGGCTACTGAACCCGTTCTACGCCCGGGTAGTGAGCATTTATATTGGTATATGGTCTCCATCTTGATATATGCTGCTTCCACTCTGTGCCCTAATCTTGTCATGTGCTGCTACCATCTTGTGCCCCCATCCTGTCATGTGCAACCCCCATCCTGCACCCTCATCATATTTTCTGTGCCTCCATCTTGTCTTGTGCTACTCTCTTCCTGTGCCCTCATCCTGTTATGTCCTCCCATCGTGCGCCCCAAACCTGTCATGTGCTCCCATCCTGCACCCCAATCCTGTCATGTGGTGCTCCCATCCTGTGCCCCATCCTGTCATGTGGTGCTCCCATCCTGCATCCCCATGCGGTCATGTGCTGCCTCCATCCTGCGCACTCATTCTGTAATGTGCTGCACCCATTCTGCGCCTCCATCCTGTCACCTGCTGCTCTCATCCTGTGCCCCCATCCTGTCACATGCTGCTCTCATCCTGCGCCCACATCCTGTAGTGTACCGCTCTCATCCTGCGCCTCATCCTGCCTTGTGCTGCCCCCATCCTGCACCCCCATTTTGTCAGGTGCTGCCACATCCTGCCCCCCATTTTCTCATGTGCTGCTCCCATCCTGCGCCCCCATTCTGTCATGTGCTGCTCCCATCTTGTGCCCCCATTCTGTCATGTGCTGCTCCCATCCTGAGTCCCCATTCTGTCATGTGCTGCTCCCATCCTGAGTCCCCATTCTGTCATGTGCTGCTCCCATCCTGCGCCCCCATTCTGTCATATGCTGCTACCATCCTGCACCCCCATTCTGTCATGTGCTGCTCCCATCCTGCACCCCCATTCTGTAATGTGCAGTAAAAAGTCACTGGGTTGCTGTGCTGACATGTTTTATATATATATATATATATATATATATATATATATATATACATATATATATATATATATATATATATATAATATATATATATATATATTAGATTGTGGCCTGATTCTAACGCATCGGGTATTCTAGAATATGCATGTCCCCGTAGTATATGGAAAATGATGATTCCAGAATTTGCGGCAGACTGTGCCCGTCGCTGATTGATCGAGGCAACCTTTATGACATCGTCGCCATGGCAACCATTATGACATCCAATCAGAGACGCGGGATGTCTACGTCCTTTATGACATCATCGTCGCTGTGCCCGACGCTGATTAGTTGAGGCCTGCTGGCCTCGACCAATCAAAGGCGCGGGATTTCTACGTCGATACTGTGCCCGTCGCTGATTGGTCGAGGCCTGGCGGCCTCGACCAATCAGACGCGGGATTTCCAGGACAGACAGACAGACAGAAAGACAGACAGACAGACGGAAAAACCCTTAGACAATTATATATATAGATATATATATACTACTAGATCGTGGCCCGATTCTAACGCATCGGGTATTCTAGAATATGCATGTCCCTGTAGCATATGGACAATGATGATTCCAGAATTCGCGGCAGACTGTGCCCGTCGCTGATTGGTCGAGGCAACCTTTATGACATCATCGTCGCCATGGCAACCATTATGACATCTACGTCGATACTGTGCCCGTCGCTGAATCAGAAACGTGAGATGTCTACGTCCTTTATGACATCATCGTCGCTGTGCCCGTTGCTGATTGGTCGAGGCCTAGCGGCCTCGAACAATCAGAGACGCGGGATTTCCAGGACAGACAGACAGACAGACGGAAAAACCCTTAGATAATTATATATATACTAGACTGTGGCCCGATTCTAACGCATCGGGTATTCTAGAATATGCATGTCCCTGTAATATATGGACAATGATGATTCCAGAATTCGCGGCAGACTGTGTCCGTCGCTGATTGATCGAGGCAACCTTTATGACATCATCGTCGCCATGGCAACCATTATGACATCATCGTCGCTGTGCCCGTTGCTGATTGGTCGAGGCCTGGCGGCCTCGACCAATCAGAGAGCCGGGATTTCCAGGACAGACAGACAGACAGACAGAAAGACAGACAGACGGAAAAACCCTTAGACAATTATATATATAGATATTGTGGCCCGATTCAAACGCATCGGGTATTCTAGAATATGCATGTCCCCGTAGTATATGGACAATGATGATTCCAGAATTCGCGGCAGACTGTGCCCGTCGCTGATTGGTCGAGGCAACCTTTATGACATCATCGTCGCCATGGCAACCATTATGACATCATCGTCGCTGTGCCCATCGCTGATTGGTCGAGGCTTGGCGGCCTCGACCAATCAGAGACGCGGGATTTCTACGTCGATACAGTGCCCGTTGCTGATTGGTCGAAGCCTGGCGGCCTCGACCAATCAGAGACGCGGGATTTCCAGGACAGACAGACAGAAAGACAGACAGACAGACAGACAGACGGAAAAACCCTTAGACAATTATATATATAGATATATATATCTATATATATCTATATATATATTCAGTAGAAAGTTGCTGGATTGCTCCTCTGATGTATTTTATATATAGATTCAGTATAAAAATGGCACTGGAAAGCACGGACTGCGCAGGTGGGTGCCGATTCTGGCGCCACAACCCTCCTGGGCCACAAAAAACTGGTAAAACTTATTATACCCAGTATACTCGAGTATAAGCCTAGGGTGGGAAATGCAGCAGCTACTGGTAAATTTCAAAAATAAAAATAGATGCTAATAAAAGTAGAATTGATTGAGACATCAGTAGGTTAAATGTTTTTGAATATCTATATTGAATCATGAGCCCCATATAATGCTCCATACAGTTCATGATGGGCCCCATAAGATGCTCCATATAAAAATATGCCCCATATAATGCTCCATAAAATTCATGATGGGCCCCATAAGATGCTCCATACAAAAATATGCCCCATATAATGATGCACAAAGGTTAATGATGGCCACATAAGATGCTCCATAGAATAATATGCCCCATATGCTGCTCCATAAAAGTTGATGGCCTCATAAGATGGTCCATAACATAATATGCCCTGTATGCTGCTCCATAAAGGTTGATGGCCCCCATAAGATGCTCCATAGCATAATATGCACCGTATGATCATCCATAAAGGTTGAAGGCCCCATAAGATGCTCTATAGCATAATGTGCCCCGTATGCTGCTCCATAAAAGTTGATGGCCCCCATAAGATGCTCCATAGCATAATATGCCCCGTATGCCGCTGCTGCAATAAAAAAATGACATACTCACCTCTCGTTGCTGGGCGCCGAGTGCCGGAGCTCTGAGCAGGTGGGGACAGCGGCACGCTATGGGGGGTCAGATGCCAGAATTGCTGCTGCCTCAGGCCTCCGGCATATTCAACTATCCCCATTCCACTGCCGCGCGCCGCTCTGTCTTCCTGTGGGGCTTGATATACTGTACCCATTATGTTATATGGAGGGCTATGTTGAAACTATGACAGTACATGGAGGATAATGTAGGGCCCATTATATAATATGGATGGCTATATGGGGCTGTTACATTATGTGGATGGCTATGTGAGGGCCATAATATTATATGGAAAGGGTGTGTGGGGCTCATTATATTATATGGAGGTCTATGTGAAGGCCATTATATTATATAGAAAGCTATGTGGGAATCAAAATATTATATGGAAGGCTATGTGTGCCATTAAATTATATGGAGGGCTATATGTGGCCCATTATATTATATGCAAGGCTATGTGGGGTCCATTACAGTATACGGAAGGCTATGTGGGGCATGTTATACTATACCTATTATATTATATGGAGGGCTACGCACGGCCATTATATTACATGGAGAGCTATATGAGGCCATTATATTATATGGAAGGCTATGTGGGGCCATTGCATTATATGGAAGGATATTCGGGCTCATGTTATTATTTGTAAGGCTATGTGGGCGCCAATATATTGTATAACTTGCTATGTGGGGCCTGTTATGTTACATAGAAGGTTATGTGAGGTCATTATTTTATAGGAATAGTTAAAGGGCTATGTGAATGCCATTAAATTATATGGACTCTATGTGAGGGCCTTTATATTAGATGAAGTGTAATGTAGGTGGGGCCATTGTATTATATGGAAGGCTATGTGGAGCCAAATATTTTATATGGAAAGCTATGTGGGGCTCTAAATATGATATGGAGGGCTAAAGAGCGGCAATAATATTATATAGAGGGCTATTTGTTGGTCATTATATTATATATAGTGCAATGAGGAACACATTATAATGTTTGGAGGGATAAGAGGGACCATTATATGATATGGAAGACTATGTGGGGCCTATAATTATTTAAAAGGTTATGTGAGGGGTATGATATTATATGGAAGGCTATGTTGGGGCCTTTATATTATATGACACTGTTGGGATGATGCTGGCACAGGAGATGATAATTAGCTCTTTTATTTTATAGGGGCCAAACATGGGGAAAGAGAAGGGTTTGTGTTATGATCTGGTTGCCTAGGAGCAGCATGAGACGTACTCTGGAGAAGGTGGTACCTGTACTGACCGCAGACCCTGAATCTAACACCGCAACTAGAAGTAGCCGTGGGATGTACCTAACACTCCCTAGACACCTCGATACAGCCGGAGGACTAAATACCCCTAGAGATAAAAACGGGAAAACTATCTTGCCTCAGACTAAATACCAAAAGGATAGATAGCCCCCCACAAATATTGACTGTGAGAGGAGAGGGAAATGACATACGCAGACTGAAATCAGGATTTAGCAAAGGAGGCCATTCTAGCTAAAAAGAAAGGTTAGAACAGAGTACTATGCGGTCAGTATTAAAACACTAGAAAATATCCACCACAGAAAATACAAAATCTCCACATCTGACTAAAGACATGGAGGGTATATCTGCATCTCCAGAGATACCAGCTTGGCTGAAAAAATCCTACACAGACAAAGCTGGACAAGACAAAACATGGAAATGCATTGAACAATAAGGCCCACAGCATGTGGACTGCAAAAACAAAACCAGGACTTAACTTTGTTGAAAAGAACAGCGAAACAGGAGAGACCAGGCAGAGATGTGAATCCTCCAAAAACAATGGACAACTGGCACTGACTAAAGAATCAAGCAAGACTAAATAGCCCAGTCCTAATTGCAAAAAGTGGACACACCTGATGAATGCTGCCATCCAAAGACAGCAGCACTACCACTCATAACCACCGGAGGGAGCCCAAGAGCAGAATTCACAACAGTACCCCCCCTTGAGGAGGGGTCACCGAACCCTCACCAGAGCCCTCAGGCTGATCAGGACGAGCCAAATGAAAGGCACGAACCAAATCGTCAGCATGAACATCGGAGGCAACAACCCAAGAATTATCCTCCTGGCCATAACGCTTCCATTTGACAAGATACTGAAGCTTCCGCCTCGAAAAACGAGAATGAAAAATCTTCTCAACCACATACTCCAACACCCCATCAATCAACACCGGGGCAGGAGGATCAACAGAAGTAACAACGGGCACCACATATTTCTGCAACAAAGATCTATGGAAAACATTATGGATGGAAAAAGAGGCTGGAAGGGCCAAACAAAAAGACACTAGATTGGTAATCTCAGAAATCCTATAAGGACCAATAAACCGAGGCTTGAACTTAGGGGAAGAAACCTTCATAGGAACATGACGGGAAGACAACCAGACCAAATCCCCAACCCGAAGCCGGGAACCAACACACCGACGACGGTTAGCAAAACGCTGAGCCTCCTCCTGAGACAACACCAAATTGTCCACCACATGAGCCCAAATTTGCTGCAACCTGTCAACCACAGAATCCACACCAGGACAATCAGAAGGCTCAACTTGCCCTGAAGAAAAACGAGGATGAAAACCAAAATTGCAAAAAAAAGGCGAAACCAAGGTAGCAAAACCAGCCCGATTATTAAGGGCAAACTCGGCCAATGGCAAGAAAGCCACCCAATCATCCTGATCAGCAGACACAAAGCATCTCAAATAAGTTTCCAAATTCTGATTAGTAAGCTCGGTTTGGCCATTTATCTGAGGATGAAATGCGGAAGAAAAAGACAAATCAATGCCCAGCCTAGCACAAAAGGCCCGCCAAAACCTAGAAACAAACTGGGAACCTCTATCGGACACAATATTCTCCGGAATGCATTGCAAACGAACCACATGCTGAAAAAACAACGGAACCAAATCATAAGAGGAAGGCAATTTAGGCAAAGGTACCAAATGAACCATCTTAGAAAACCGGTCACAAACCACCCAGATAACAGACATCCTCTGGGAAACCGGAAGATCTGAAATAAAATCCATAGAAATATGCATCCAAGGCCTCTCAGGGACTGGCAAAGGAAGAAGCAACCCACTAGCGCGGGAAAAGCAAGGCTTGGCCCGCGCACAAGTCCCACAGGACTGCACAAAAGAACGCACATCCCGTGACAAAGAAGGCCACCAAATGGACCTACCAACCAAATCTCTGGTACCAAAAATCCCAGGATGGCCAGCCAACACAGAACAATGAACCTCAGAAATCACTTTACTAGTTCATCTATCAGGAACAAACAGTTTCCCCACTGGACAGCGGTCAGGTTTATTAGCCTGAAATTCCTGAAGAACCCGTCGTAAATCAGGGGAGATGGCAGAAAGAATCACCCCTTCCTTGAGAATGCCGACCGGTAGGGTTGAGCGAAACAGGTCGTTCATTTTCAAAAGTCGCCGACTTTTGGCAAAGTCGGGTTTCATGAAAACCGATCCGACCCCTGTGCGTGGTCGGCCATGCGGTACGCGACTTTCGCGCCAAAGTCGCGTTTCAATGACGTGAAAAGCGCCATTTCTCAGCCAATGAAGGTGAACGCAGAGTGTGGGCAGCGTGATGACATAGGTCCTGGTCCCCACCATCTTAGAGAAGGGCATTGCAGTGATTGGCTTGCTGTCTGCGGCGTCACAGGGGCTATAAAGGGGCGATCCTGCCGACCGCCATCTTACTGCTGCTGATCTGAGCTTAGGGAGAGGTTGCTGCCGCTTCGTCAGAAGCAGGGATAGCGTTAGGCAGGGTCCATTAACCACCAAACCGCTTGTGCTGTAGCGATTTCCACTGTTCAACACCACCTTCGGTGTGCAGGGACAGTGGAAGCTACATTTTTTTTTTTTCTCAGCGATGTAGCTCATTGGGCTGCCCTAGAAGGCTCCCTGATTGCTGCATTGCTGTGTGTACGCCGCTGTGTAAACCAACTGCTTTTTTCAAAGCACAAATCCTGTTGTTCTGCACAGCTATCTTGTTTGTTTGTCCACACTTTTTATTTAATTTGTGCATCAGTCCACTCCTTATTGCTGCCTGTCATACCTGGCTGAGATTACTGCAGGGAGATAGTAATTGTAGGACAGTCCCTGTTTTTTTTTTTTGTTTTTTTTTTGTGGGAGATTAAGATTGGCATTTCTGCTAGAGTGCCATCCCTGTGTGTGCCATCTCTCACTCAGTGGGCCATAGAAAGCCTATTAATTTTTTTGCTTGATTTGGGTTCTAAAATCTTCCTGAAAAAATCACTACATCAATCAGTGGGAGATAAATATTGGCCTCAGGGCTTGTGTGCCACTCCTGACTCCTGTGTGTGCCATCTCTCACTCAGTGGGCCATAGAAAGCCTATTTATTTTTTTGCTTGATTTGGGTTCTAAAATCTACCTGAAAAAAATCACTACATCAATCAGTGGGAGATAAATATTGGCCTCAGGGCTTGTGTGCCACTCCTGACTGCTGTGTGTGCCATCTCTCAGTCAGTGGGCCATAGAAAGCCTATTTATTTTTTTGCTTGATTTGGGTTCTAAAATCTACCTGAAAAAATCACTACATCAATCAGTGGGAGATAAATATTGGCCTCTGGGCTTGTGTGCCACTCCTGACTCCTGTGTGTGCCATCTCTCACTCAGTGGGCCATAGAAAGCCTATTTATTTTTTTGCTTGATTTGGGTTCTAAAATCTACCTGAAAAAATCACTACATCAATCAGTGGGAGAAAAATATTGGCCTCAGGGCTTGGGTGCCACTCCTGACTCCTGTGTGTGCCATCTCTCACTCAGTGGGCCATAGAAAGCCTATTTATGTTTTTGCTTGATTTGGGTTCTAAAATCTACCTGAAAAAATCACTACATCAATCAGTGGGAGATAAATATTGGCCTCTGGGCTTGTGTGCCACTCCTGACTCCTGTGTGTGCCATCTCTCACTCAGTGGACCATAGAAAGCCTATTTATTTTTTGGCTTGATTTGGGTTCTAAAATCTACCTGAAAAAATCACTACATCAATCAGTGGGAGATAAATATTGGCCTCAGGGCTTGTGTGCCACTCCTGACTCCTGTGTGTGCCATCTCTCACTCAGTGGGCCATAGAAAGCCTATTTATTTTTTTGCTTGATTTGGGTTCTAAAATCTACCTGAAAAAATCACTACATCAATCAGTGGGAGAAAAATATTGGCCTCAGGGCTTGTGTGCCACTCCTGACTCCTGTGTGTGCGCCATCTCTCACTCAGTGGGCCATAGAAAGCCTATTTATTTTTTTGCTTGTTTTGGGTTCTAAAATCTACCTGAAAAAATCACTACATCAATCAGTGGGAGAAAAATATTGGCCTCAGGGCTTGTGTGCCACTCCTGACTCCTGTGTGTGCCATCTCTCACTCAGTGAGCCATAGAAAGCCTATTTATTTTTTGGCTTGATTTGGGTTCTAAAATCTACCTGAAAAAATCACTACATCAATCAGTGGGAGATAAATATTGGCCTCAGGGCTTGTGTGCCACTCCTGACTCCTGTGTGTGCCATCTCTCACTCAGTGGGCCATAGAAAGCCTATTTATTTTTTGGCTTGATTTGGGTTCTAAAATCTACCTGAAAAAATCACTACATCAATCAGTGGGAGAAAAATATTGGCCTCAGGGCTTGTGTGCCACTCCTGACTCCTGTGTGTGCGCCATCTCTCACTCAGTGTGCCATAGAAAGCCTATTTATTTTTTTGCTTCATTTGGGTTCTAAAATCTACCAGAAAAAATCACTACATCAATCAGTGGGAGATAAATATTGGCCTCTGGGCTTGTGTGCCACTCCTGACTCCTGTGTGTGCCATCTCTCACTCAGTGGGCCATAGAAAGCCTATTTATTTTTTTGCTTGATTTGGGTTCTAAAATCTACCTGAAAAAATCACTACATCAATCAGTGGGAGATAAATATTGGCCTCAGGGCTTGTGTGCCCCTCCTGACTCCTGTGTGTGCCATCTCTCACTCAGTGGGCCATAGAAAGCCTATTTATTTTTTTGCTTGATTTGGGTTCTAAAATCTACCTGAAAAAATCACTACATCAATCAGTGGGAGAAAAATATTGGCCTCAGGGCTTGTGTGCCACTCCTGACTCCTGTGTGGGCCATCTCTCAGTCAGTGGGCCATAGAAAGCCTATTAATTTTTTGGCTTGATTTGGGTTCTAAAATCTACCTGAAAAAATCACTACATCAATCAGTGGGAGAAAAATATTGGCCTCAGGGCTTGTGTGCCACTCCTGACTCCTGTGTGTGCCATCTCTCACTCAGTGGGCCATAGAAAGCCTATTTATTTTTTGGCTTGATTTGGGTTCTAAAATCTACCTGAAAAAATCACTACATCAATCAGTACGAGATAAATATTGGTCTCAGGGCTTGTGTGCCACTCCTGACTCCTGTGTGTGCCATCTCTCACTCAGTGGGCCATAGAAAGCCTATTTATTTTTTTGCTTGATTTGGGTTCTAAAATCTACCTGAAAAAATCACTACATCAATCAGTGGGAGAAAAATATTGGCCTCAGGGCTTGTGTGCCACTCCTGACTGCTGTGTGTGCCATCTCTCAGTCAGTGGGCCATAGAAAGCCTATTTATTTTTTTGCTTGATTTGGGTTCTAAAATCTACCTGAAAAAATCACTACATCAATCAGTGGGAGATAAATATTGGCCTCTGGGCTTGTGTGCCACTCCTGACTCCTGTGTGTGCCATCTCTCACTCAGTGGGCCATAGAAAGCCTATTTATTTTTTTGCTTGATTTGGGTTCTAAAATCTACCTGAAAAAATCACTACATCAATCAGTGGGAGAAAAATATTGGCCTCAGGGCTTGTGTGCCACTCCTGACTCCTGTGTGTGCCATCTCTCACTCAGTGGGCCATAGAAAGCCTATTTATGTTTTTGCTTGATTTGGGTTCTAAAATCTACCTGAAAAAATCACTACATCAATCAGTGGGAGATAAATATTGGCCTCTGGGCTTGTGTGCCACTCCTGACTCCTGTGTGTGCCAAATGTTAGGGCTAGCGGAATGCACCAAATAATAAGACTGATAGTGTACGGTGCGTTCGTAGCCCGGGGTCCACCGTGCAGAGATGGAACCTGCTGCTGAGTAATGACAGACTATATGGCGGTACTCATAAGTATACTCGCGTGGGTTAAACTTCACCCAACGTGAAGGAAGCGATCCTATTGCGTCACAGGATCGCGGTACCGCACATAGAAGGCGAGCAAGCAGTCAGCGAACTTAACCCCAACTAGGATTGAAGTCTGATTAGACCACTTGCTGACACAACACCGCAACAGGGTGTGTTAGGCAACTCTTATAATTAGAGCACCGAAGTGCGAACTGTGCCGTGCTGGCAGGCACCACTAAGCACCCAGACGTGGGTCAGGAAGCGCACTACTGGCGCGTGGCGCCGCACTGGCGGTCACAGCAATAGATGCTGAGACGTGTGTTACACGTTGAGTGATTTGTCGGGCGCTAGATAGCAGCCATACTCCATACGCGAACAGTCATACAATAGGGTAGGGGTATTTAATGGACGACTTGCACTCACAACAAACACACGTATTCAATTGTACACTAGCGCATGGCCGTGCGGTCATGCGCAGTTTATATAATTGCAGGACAGGAAGTGGCCACAGAAACTTTGCCCTTCCAGGGCCTGCCAAGAGGACCAATGGAATGCGCTGCAGAGCCAGAGCACATGACCCTCGATCTCCAACGGGAGATCTTGCTCTGGGCATGCTCAGTGTGCGCAAACAAGGACTTAGTCCCAGGGAAGTCCGCTCGCCGCTGACCAGCACTGACTTTAATGGCAGGAGCTGAAGAAACAGCAGTAACTCTCTGTGCAGAGTGAGAGCGAGCAAGACACTGGGAGCGATGTCCCTGCTGAGCAGACTCCACTGCGGCTGGAGGAGAATGGGAGACCGCAGCGAAGACGGATCGAGATTCCCCCTGTGCAGCAGAGGAAACTCGACTCCTAACATTACCCCCCCTCCTAGGGCCCCCCCCTCCTTGGGCCTCGCTACGCTCGAAGGCAGCAATGAGCTGTGGGGCCCGAATGTTTTCAGCAGGCCCCCAAGACCTGTCCTCTGGACCATAACCCTTCCAATCCACCAAATAAAACTTTTTGCCGCGTACCACCTTGCACCCCAAAATAGCGTTCACCTCGTAATCGTCCGTAGACGAACCCGATGTCCCGGCAGATGACTCGGAAAACCGGGACATGTATACAGGTTTCAAGAGGGACACCTGAAAGGTGTCGGTGATTCCCAAGCGTGGAGGAAGAGCCAGGCGGTAGACCACAGGATTAACCTGTTCGAGAACCTTGAAGGGACCCAAGTAGCGAGGAGCAAACTTAGTGGACTCAACTCGCAGCCTGATGTTGCGGGCGGAGAGCCACACCAAGTCGCCAGGGGCAAAAGTCGGAGCGGGGCGCCGATGAACATTGGCGGAGGACCTCATTCTCTCCTTGGAGGCCCGAATGGCATCCTGCGTGCGATCCCAAATGTCCCGTGCCTCCACAGCCCAGTCTGCCACCCTGGGATCTGCGGAAGACACAGGCATGGGCACAGGAACACGCGGATGCTGGCCGTAATTTAAGAGGAATGGAGTCTGACCGGTAGAGTCGGCTACGGCATTGTTAAGTGCAAACTCTGCCCACGGTAGCAAGGATGCCCAGTCATCCTGTCTGGCAGAAACAAAATGTCGCAGATATGTGACCAAGGTCTGGTTGGCCCTTTCTACCAACCCATTCGTCTCGGGATGATATGCCGAAGAGAGATTTAACTCAATACTGAGTAGACGACATAGCTCCCTCCAGAATCGAGACGCAAACTGGGGACCCCGGTCACTAACAATTTGGTCTGGCATACCGTGTAAGCGAAAGATATGCTTTATAAACAAGACAGCCAATGCCCGTGCAGATGGTAGCCGTGGAAGAGGCACCAAATGCACCATTTTGGAAAAATGATCGGTGATCACCCAGATAATGGTGCAATTACGAGACTTGGGTAAGCCAACCACAAAGTCCATCCCGACCATCTCCCAGGGCCTGTCAGCCACGGGCAGAGGATAAAGCAACTCAGCTGGCCGTTGCCGAGTAGTCTTGTTCCTGGCGCAAGAGACACACGCCCGAACGTACTCAGTGACATCACGAGCCATATGCGGCCACCAGTATGTCCTCGCCAGTAACTCTGATGTCCTTTTAGTACCAAAATGTCCACCCACCCTGGACGAGTGCGCCC
Source organism: Ranitomeya imitator (assembly GCF_032444005.1). Lineage (NCBI taxonomy): Eukaryota > Metazoa > Chordata > Amphibia > Anura > Dendrobatidae > Ranitomeya > Ranitomeya imitator. The sequence goes on from NC_091289.1 coordinate 117,817,701, forward strand.
AAGAGAGAACCTCCGGTCGCAAACTAGATGGGACAAAAGTCTTGCCCGGGGGCATAGACTCCAGCGAAACTGGGGCCACGGTTCTCAAACTCTCGGTGGGGACAATAAGCCGAGGCTCCTCCTCCTCCGCAGATGACACAACGGAGCGAGAGAGAGCGTCGGCCCGAATGTTCTTCTCCCCAGAAAGGAAATGGAGGGTGAAATGAAACCGGGAGAAGAACAAGGACCATCTGGCCTGGCGAGAATTCAACCGCTGAGCTGTCTGCAGATACACCAAATTTTTGTGATCTGTGAAGACTTGGAAGGGAAAACGTGCTCCCTCCAAGAGATGTCTCCACTCCGAGAAAGCCAACTTCATGGCTAGCAACTCCCTGTCCCCGATGGAATAATTCCTCTCTGCTGGTGCGAAGGTCTTGGAGAAAAAGAAGCAAGGATGCTTCCGACCTTGAGCATCCTTTTGGAAGAGGACTGCTCCAGCACCAACAGAAGAGGCATCCACCTCCATGATAAATGGCTTATCAACATCGGGGCGATGAAGAATGGGAGCGCTAGCGAAGTGTGACTTTATAGAGATAAAAGCCTTGGAGACCTCCTCAGACCACAATTTGGGATTCGCCCCCTTCTTGGTGAGGGCAACCAAGGGAGCTACCAAAGTTGAGAAATGCGGGATGAACTGGCGATAATAATTGATGAACCCCATAAAGCGCTGCACCGCTTTAAGAGAATGGGGTTCCTGCCAGTCCATCACAGCCTGTACTTTGGCAGGATCCATAGCCAATCCCTGGGCTGAGATGATGTATCCTAGGAAAGGTAAGGACTCCTGCTCAAACATACACTTCTCCAACTTGGCATAGAGGGAGTTTGCCCGTAGGAGGTCGAAGACTTTGCAAACATCTCTCCGGTGGGAGTCAATATCTGGAGAGTAGATGAGAATATCATCCAGATAGACTACGACCGAGGTGGAAAGCATATCCCGGAAGATATCGTTCACAAAGTCTTGGAAAACGGCTGGGGCATTACAGAGCCCAAAGGGCATCACCAGATATTCATAGTGCCCATCCCTGGTGTTAAAAGCCGTCTTCCATTCGTCCCCCTCACGGAAGCGAATCAGGTTGTAAGCACCCCGCAGATCTAATTTAGTAAATACCCTTGCTCCCCGAAGCCTATCGAACAGTTCAGATATCAAAGGCAAAGGGTATTTATTCTTAACGGTGATGGCGTTAAGACCCCTGTAGTCGATGCATGGACGCAATTCCCCACTCTTCTTCTGCACGAAGAAGAACCCTGCCCGAGCAGGTGACACTGACTTCCTGATGAACCCTCTTGCCAGATTTTCCTGGATGTACTGTGACATTGCCTCCATCTCCGGGAGAGAAAGTGGATAGACTCGACCCCGGGGAGGCTCAGCACCAGGCAAGAGGTCAATAGGACAGTCATAGGGGCGATGGGGCGGAAGGGTCTCCGCCGCCTTTTTGGAGAATACGTCTGCATACGACCAATACTGCTTGGGGAGAGAGGAAAGATCTGCGGGTACCTCAGTTATAGCTACCTGAACGCACTCCCTCTGACACCTACCCCCACAAGATTCACCCCATCCCAGAATTCTGCCTGAGGACCACTCGATATGAGGAGAGCCAAGGTATTCCCAACAGGACTTCATCAATTCCCTCTGGAATGACGAGCAGAGAAATAATCTCCTGATGAGATGGCGACATGGACAGAGTAAAAGGGATGGTCTGGTGAGTTATCTGTGAGGGCAGAGTCGACCCATTCACCACTCGTACCGTTACAGGTTGAGCTAGCATAACCAGAGGTATTGCGTGGCGTTGGGCGAAGGCAGAAGACATAAAATTGCCCTCCGCCCCAGAATCCACGCAGAGCTCTACCGAGTGGGAGAATGAGCCTATAGTAATTGTCCCCTTAAAGGACAATTTAGAGGCAAACGTCGCCGTGTCTAGTGTACCTCCACCTACGACCACTAGACGCTGACGTTTCCTCGACCGCTGAGGACATCTGGTGGCTAAATGTCCAGACTGCTGGCAAACATGACAGACCCTGAGTGCACAAGCGGTCCGGGACTTAGGTCCCGCTTGTGACACTTCCCTGGCCTCATGTGACTCAGGAACCAGGACCGGAGATTCCAGAGGTTTGGCGAAAGTAGGAGCCAGCCGAAACCTCTGCCTACACTGGGCTCGCTCTAACCTCCGCTCGTTAAAACGGAGGTCAATTCGAGTGGAGACTGTTATTAACGCCTCCAGTGTGGCAGGAATCTCCCTAGTGGCCAGAGCGTCCTTTACATGGTCAGCCAAGCCCCTCCAGAATATGGGGATAAGAGCTTTATCCGACCATTCCAGCTCAGATGCTAAAGTGCGGAATTGGACGGCAAAATGACTGACCAAGGACTCACCCTGAGTTAATGCCAGCAGGTGGAGCGCAGTGTCATGGGTGACTTGAGGTCCTAAAAAGACCTGTTTTAAAGTGCTCAAAAACAGAGGAGCACTCTGCACCACATGATCGCCACGCTCCCACAGCGGCGTAGCCCATTCCAACGCCCTGTCTGACAATAGAGACACAATAAATCCCACCTTAGCCCGCTCCGTGGGGAAACGTGCAGCCAGAAGCTCGAGATGAATAGAGCACTGACTCACGAATCCCCTACAAAATTTGCTATTACCAGAAAATTTTTCTGGCAGCGGGAAGCGAGAAAATGTCGGAACAGGGGTGGCAATGGACAAAGTTGCTGCAGCCACGCTGGCAGCCTGTACAGCAACTGCGGTAACATCCACAGCTGAGGTTGCGCTCTCGAGAGCCGCCAACCTACCCTCCAGCTGCTGTATATACCGCAGGGATTGCTGTTTGTCCGTCATCACTAGCCAGACCCTGGCGCTAGTGTAATGTTAGGGCTAGCGGAACGCACCAAATAATAAGACTGATAGTGTACGGTGCGTTCGTAGCCCGGGGTCCACCATGCAGAGATGGAACCTGCTGCTGAGTAATGACGGACTATATGGCGGTACTCATAAGTATACTCGCGTGGGTTAAACTTCACCCAACGTGAAGGAAGCGATCCTGTTGCGTCACAGGATCGCGGTACCGCACATAGAAGGCGAGCAAGCAGTCAGCGAACTTAACCCCAACTAGGATTGAAGTCCGATTAGACCACTTGCTGACACAACACCGCAACAGGGTGTGTTAGGCAACTCTTATAATTAGAGCACCGAAGTGCGAACTGTGCCGTGCTGGCAGGCACCACTAAGCACCCAGACGTGGGTCAGGAAGCGCACTACTGGCGGGTGGCGCCGCACTGGCGGTCACAGCAATAGACGCTGAGACATGTGTTACACGTTGAGTGATTTGTCAGGCGCTAGATAGCAGCCATACTCCATACGCGAACAGTCATACAATAGGGTAGGGGTATTTAATGAACGACTTGCACTCACAACAAACACACGTATTCAATTGTACACTAGCGCATGGCCGTGCGGTCATGCGCAGTTTATATAATTGCAGGACAGGAAGTGGCCAAAGAAACTTTGCCCTTCCAGGGCCTGCCAAGAGGACCAATGGAATGCGCTGCAGAGCCAGAGCACATGACCCTCGATCTCCAACGGGAGATCTTGCTCTGGGCATGCTCAGTGTGCGCAAACAAGGACTTAGTCCCAGGGAAGTCCGCTCGCCGCTGACCAGCACTGACTTTAATGGCAGGAGCTGAAGAAGCAGCAGTAACTCTCTGTACAGAGTGAGAGCGAGCAAGACACTGGGAGCGACGTCCCTGCTGAGCAGACTCCACTGCGGCTGGAGGAGAATGGGAGACCGCAGCGGAGACGGATCGAGATTCCCCCTGTGCAGCAGAGGAAACTCGACTCCTAACACCATCTCTCACTCAGTGGGCCATAGAAAGCCTATTTATTTTTTGGCTTGATTTGGGTTCTAAAATCTACCTGAAAAAATCACTACATCAATCAGTGGGAGAAAAATATTGGCCTCAGGGCTTGTGTGCCACTCCTGACTCCTGTCAGTGGGCCATAGAAAGCCTATTTTTTTTTTTTTATTTATTTGGTTTCTAAATTGTCCTTGAAAAAATCATTTTATTTTATTTAGTTTCTAAATTCTTCCTGAAAAAATCATTTTATTTTGTTTCTAAAGTCTCCCTGAAAAAAATAAAATAAAATAAAACAGTGGGAGATTAATATTGCCCTTTCTGCTTGTGTGCCATTCTTCACTCCTGGGTGTGGCATTTCTCTCTCTCTCTCTCAAATTGTGGGCCATAGAAAGCCTATTTATTTTTTTGCTTGATTTGGGTTCCAAAATCTACCTGAAAAAATCACTACATCAATCAGTGGGAGAAAAATATTGGCCTCTGGGCTTGTGTGCCACTCCTGACTCCTGTATGTGCCATCTCTCACTCACTGGGGCATAGAAAGCCTTTTTTTTTTTTTTAATTTGGTTTCTAAATTGTCCTTGAAAAAATCATTTTATTTTATTTGGTTTCTAAATTCTTCCTGAAAAAATAATTTTATTTTATTTTGTTTCTAAAGTCTCCCTGAAAAAAAAAATAAAATAAAACAGTGGGAGATTAATATTGACATTTGTGCTTGAGTGACAGTCCTGCGTGTGTGGCATCTCTGGGATTTGGTGCCACAGAAAACAGAGTGTGTAACATTGTGCCTGATTTTCCTTGTGGTCTCACCAACCTGTAAAGGGATATTGAAATCATACTGAAGTTATAGGTCACCGTGTAAGTTGTTTGACAGCAACAAATAAAGTTACTTTGGTTAAGTTTTTAAAACAATGAGGAAGTCTGGTGCAAGAGGTCGTGGCCGTGGGCGTTCATTGTCAGCTGGTAATGATGGTAGTGGTACTGGAGCATCGGGTGGTCGTGGGAAAAAAATATTCCACCTAAGTCTGGAGCTGTGGAGCCGGGTTCGTCGGCTGGCTACACAAGGCCTCGAACGCTCTCTTTTCTGGGAGTAGGAAAACCGCTTTTAAAGCCGGAGCAGAAACAGCAAGTTTTGGCTTACCTTGCAGACTCAGCCTCTAGCTCTTTTGCCTCCTCTTCTGAAACTGGTAAATGTAAAAACAGCGCGTCGCTTGTGGATGTTCACGGTCAGGGACAAGTCGCTTCCTTGTCCTCTTCAGCAAAAACAACAAGAGAGAAGGATGCAGCAGGCGACACAACGGGTTACTCCATGGAGCTCTTTACACATACCGTCCCTGGCTTAGAAAGTGAAACACTTAACAGGCCATGCCCATTACAAGTAGATTCTGACATGGAGTGCACTGATGCACAGCCACAGCCTGACTACTATGCTGGTCCTTTGACTCAGACCACAACATTGCCCTCTCAGGGTACTGATCCACAATCAGACCCTGATGAGACTATGTTGCGCCGTCACGAACGCTATACCACCGACCGACACGGTGACACAGACGAAGTTGCACACGAGCTAGAAGAGGAGGTAATAGATGACCCAGTTGTTCACCCCGATTGGCAGCCATTGGGGGAACAGGGTGCAGGCAGCAGTAGTTCAGAAGCGGAGGTGGAGAAGGGGCCGCAGCAGGCATCAACATCGCAACAGGTTCCATCTGCCGGGCCCGTATCTGGCCCAAAACGCGTGTCAAAGCCAAAACCTGTTGGAGGACAGCGTGGCCATCCGGTTAAAGCTCAGTCTGCAATCCCTGAAAAGGGATCCGATGCTAGGAAGAGTGCAGTCTGGCATTTTTTTAAACAACATCCAATTGATCAGCGCAAAGTCATCTGTCAAAAATGTTCAACTAGCTTAAGCAGAGGTCAGAATCTGAAAAGTCTCAATACAAGTTGCATACATAGACATTTAACCACCATGCATTTTCAAGCCTGGACTAACTACCAAACGTCCCTTAAGGTTGTAGCACCCTCGGCCAATGAAGCTAGTCAGCAACGCAACATCCCTTCCGTCACTGTAAGGCCACCATTTTCCGCACCACCGGCAGTATCTGTGCAGGTTTCTTTGCCAGCCAAAAGCAGTCAGGGTCAGGGAATCACCAGTTTTGTAGGAGGAAATATTGCATCTAGGGCACCGGCGGAAACAATACCGTCTCCAACCGTTTCTCAGTCTGCCATGTCCACCGGCACACCCGCAAGTTCCATGATCTCCAGCTCTCCAGTCCAGCTCACCCTACATGAGACTCTGGTTAGAAAAAGGAAGTACATATCCTCGCATCCGCGTACACAGGGTTTTAACGCCCACATAGCTAGACTAATCTCGTTAGAGATGATGCCCTACCGGTTAGTTGAAAGTGAAGCTTTCAAAGCCCTGATGGAGTACGCTGAACCACGCTACGAGCTACCCAGTCGACACTTTTTTTCCAGAAAAACCATCCCAGCCCTGCACCAGCATGTTAAACAGCGCATCGTCCATGCACTCAGGCAATCTGTGAGTACAAAGGTGCACCTGACTACAGATGCATGGACCAGTAGGCATGGCCAGGGATGTTACGTGTCCATCACGGCACACTGGGTGAATGTGGTGGATGCAGGGTCCACAGGGGACATCAATTGCGGGACAGTTGTGCCTAGCCCACGGTCTAGGAAACAGTTGGCTGTAGGCGTTCGCACCCCCTCCTCCTCCTCCTCGTCCTCCTGCAGAAGCGACAGCTCTTCCACAGACCGCAGTCGGCCAACCACTCCATCAGCAGCTGACACTGTTGCACACCAGTTGTCCCATTATGGGCCAGCTACTGGCAAGCGTCAGCAGGCTGTATTGGCTATGAAGTGTTTGGGCGACAACAGACACACCGCGGAAGTTCTGTCCGAGTTCTTGCAACAAGAAACGCAGTCGTGGCTGGGCACAGTAGATCTTGAGGCAGGCAAGGTAGTGATTGATAACGGAAGGAATTTCATGGCTGCCATCTCCCTTTCCCAACTGAAACACATTCCTTGCCTGGCTCACACCATAAACCTGGTGGTGCAGTGGTTATTGAAAACTTATCCTGGGTTCTCCGACCTGCTCCTCAAAGTGCGTGGACTTTGCAAACATATCCGACGTTCGCCTGTACACTCCAGCCGTATTGTCATGATCCCAATGGCAGGGGATCACAAAAATGACAAGCACAGATACAAACAAGCTCTAGGGCGATGGAACCTGAGCTGACCGCGACCCTAAACCTAACACACAAATAAAAGTAGCCGGGGAACGTGCCTACGATGATCCTAGACGTCTCGCTCCAGCCGAAAATCTAACTTCCCCTATCAGAAGAAACACAGACCTCTCTTGCCTCCAGAGAAATACCCCACAGCAAATAGCAGCCCCCCACATATAATGACGGTGAAATGAGAGGAAAGCACATACGTAGTATGAAAACAGTTTCAGCAAAATGAGGCCCGCTAAAGCTAGATAGCAGAGGATACAAAAGTGAACTGCGCGGTCAGCGAAAAACCCTTCAAAAAACCATCCTGAAATTACTTGAACTCATGTGCCAACTCATGGTACATGAAAAGCAATTTCAGCCCACTAGAGCAACCAGCAGCAGAGAATCACATATCTGCAGGCTGGACTAAAAACCAAATTAAGCAAAACACAAAACAGGAAAATCCAAACTTAGCTTGTCCAGAAGGTTCTAGGAGCAGGGAGCAGAGGTAACAAGACACACTGGATACATTGATAACCGGCGAGGAAATGCCAGCAAAGCCAGGTTAAATAGGAAACTCCCATATGCTGATGGAACAGGTGGAACCCAGAAACCCAGGAAAGACAAGTCACCCAGTACCATCAGTAACCACCAGAGGGAGCCCAAAAACAGAACTCACAACACCGTATGCAGACCTATCAGCGGTCTTTGAACCTTCCCCAGCATCGCCTAATCATAGACGTTGCAACAAGGTGGAACTCAACACTGCACATGCTTCAGAGACTGTGCCAACAGAGGCGGGCTGTTATGTTTTTGTGGGAGGATACACATACACGGGCAGGCAGTAGGATGGCAGACATGGAGTTGTCAGGTGTGCAGTGGTCAAAGATACAAGACATGTGTCAAGTCCTTCAGTGTTTTGAGGAATGCACACAGCTGGTTAGTGCCGACAATGCCATAATAAGCATGAGCATCCCCCTAATGTGTCTGCTGATGCAAAGTTTGACGCACATAAAGGATCAGGCGTCTGCACCAGAGGAACAGGAAAGCCTTGATGACAGTCAGCCATTGTCTGGTCAGGGCAGTGTACAGGACGAGGTAGCAGGCGAAGAGGAGGTGGAGGACGAGGAGGATGATGGGGATGAGTATATTTTTAATAAGGAAGCTTTCCCGGGGGCACTGGAAATTGGTTGCGTGGCAAGTCCGGGTTCTGGTTTTTTGAGGGACACAAGTGACGTAGATTTGCCTGAAACTGCCCCTCAACCAATCACAACCGTAGATTTGACAACTGGAACTTTGGCCCACATGGCGGATTATGCCTTACGTATCCTCAAAAGGGACACACGCATTACTAAAATGATGAACGATGATGATTACTGGTTGGCCTGCCTCCTTGATCCTCGCTATAAAGGCAAATTGCAAAATATTATGCCAGATGAGAACTTGGAACTAATATTAGCAACCAAACAATCAACTCTTGTTGACCGTTTGCTTCAGGCATTCCCAGCACACAGCGCCCGTGATCGTTCTCACACGAGCTCCAGGGGGCAGCAGACCAGGAGTGTTAGGGGTGCACACATCAGAAGTGGCGTTGGACAGAGGGGTTTTCTGACCAGGTTGTGGAGTGATTTTGCTATGACCGCAGACAGGACAGGTACTGCTGCATCAATTGAAAGTGACAGGAGACAACATTTGTCCAGTATGGTTACTAACTATTTTTCATCCCTTATCGATGTTCTCCCTCAATCGTCATTCCCATTTGATTACTGGGCATCCAAATTAGACACCTGGCCAGAATTGGCAGAATATGCATTGCAGGAGCTTGCTTGCCCGGCAGCTAGTGTCCTATCAGAAAGAGTATTCAGTGCTGCAGGTTCAATATTAACCGAAAAAAGGACTCGTCTGGCTACCCAAAATGTTGATGATCTAACATTCATTAAAATGAATCACAACTGGATTTCGAATTCTTTTGCCCCACCTTTCCCGGCAGACACCTAGCTTTCCTACGAAAAGCTCTTGCCTGTGGACTACTGTGAATTACTTTTCGAATGTCTAATTTGCTGCAGCTGATTGTCCAGCATACGACATGTTTACACCTCCCTAAATGGCCAAACTCCCCACACGGGGCCGTGGTATCGCGACTTGGCGCAAGCACCCGTGAGAGTGCTGTTTGTCTGAAGAGGTGGGTGTGCCCGCTTTTGGTCGACGGCACTGCCACTGGGTCCCTCATAGTACAATAAAGTGTCTCTGGCGGTGGTGGTGCGCACCCAACGTCAGACACACTGTTGTAACATGAGGGGCCCTGGGCCTGTACCGCCGGCCACAAGAGAGTTCACCCAACCCCAGGTCAAACATTGCTCTACCACTTCCACAGTTATCTCTCACACTTCCACCAATGTTTAGTCTATGCGCTGACATCCTTCCATTCCTGCCACTGACAATACCATTGTGTTGACATGTATGATTGTACTTAACATAGTCAGGGGCAGTGTCCTCTATTTACCACAGTAAATACTTTGCGCTAAATTAGTAGGTCTGAAACTACGCAGAGGATCCCACCCCTGAACCTAATGATTGCACCCTTTAGTGTTTTCGTTTTGTTTTAATGCGAGACATTCACATTTATTTATTGTTTTGGACTACTAACTGGCAGACACTCATTACAATCGGCCTCCGCTGACCAGACCACTGCTGCCCGTCTACCCCTGGAACCAATTTTAAATTGCCTACAGCCAGCCCATTTTATTATGTTAGGCCTTCGAAGCCTGTCTGCGGCCCGTTCTTTCATCTACTACTACACTGACCTGTCTACTGCTGCCCGTGTACTCCTGGAACCAATTATAAAGTGCCTACAGCCTGTCCAATTTTTTTATGTTAGGCCTTCGAAGCCTGTCTGCGGTCCCTCCTTCCACTAGGACTCCACTGACCATTCTACTGCTGCCCGTGTACCCCTGGAACCAATTTTAAATTGCCTACAGCCCAATTTTTTTATGTTAGGCCTTTGAAGCCTGTCTGCGGTCCCTCCTTCCACCAGGCCTCCACTGACCATTCTACTGCTGCCCGTGTACCCCAGGAACCAATTTTAAATTGCCTACAGCCAGCCCAATTTTTTTTGTTAGGCCTTCGAAGCCTGTCTGCGGTCCCTCCTTCCACTAGGCCTCCACTGACCGTTCTACTGCTGCCCGTGTACCCCTGGAACCAATTTTAAACAGCCAACAGCCCTATTTTGTTATGTTAGGCCTTCGAAGCCTGTCTGCGGTCCCTCCTTCCACAAGGCCTCCACTAACCATTCTACTGCCTCCCGTGTACCCCTGGAACCAATTTTAAATTGCCAACAGCCCTATTTTGTTATGTTAGGCCTTCGAAGCCTCTCTGCAGTCCCTTCTTTCTACTACTACTACACTGACCAGACCATTGCTGCCCGTGTACCCCTGGAACCAATTTTAAATTGCTAACAGCCCTATTTTGTTATGTTAGGCCTTCGAAGCCTGTCTGCGGTCCCTTCTTTCTACTACTACTACACTGACCAGACCATTGCTGCCCGTGTACCCCTGGAACCAAATTTAAATTGCCTACAGCCAGCCCAATTTTTTTTATGTTAGGCATTCGAAGCATGTCTGCGGTCCCTCCTTCAACTAGGCCTCCACTGACCGTTCTACTGCTGCCCGTGTACCCCTGGAACCAATTTTAAATTGCCAACAGCCCTATTTTGTTATGTTAGGCCTTCGAAGCCTGTCTGCGGTCCCTCCTTCCACAAGGCCTCCACTGACCATTCTACTGCTGCCCGTGTACCCCTGGAACCAATTTTAAATTGCCAACAGCCCTATTTTGTTATGTTAGGCCTTCAAAGCCTCTCTGCGGTCCCTTCTTTCTACTACTACTACTCTGACCAGACCATTGCTGCCCGTGTACCCCTGGAACCAATTTTAAATTGCTAACAGCCCTATTTTGTTATGTTAGGCCTTCGAAGCCTGTCTGCGGTCCCTTCTTTCTACTACTACTACACTGACCAGACCATTGCTGCCCGTGTACCCCTGGAACCAAATTTAAATTGCCTACAGCCAGCCCAATTATTTTTATGTTAGGCCTTCGAAGCATGTCTGCGGTCCCTCCTTCAACTAGGCCTCCACTGACCGTTCTACTGCTGCCCGTGTACCCCTGGAACCAATTTTAAATTGCCAACAGCCCTATTTTGTTGTTAGGCCTTCGAAGCCTGTCTGCGGTCCCTCCTTCCACAATGCCTCCACTGACCATTCTACTGCTGCCCGTGTACCCCTGGAACCAATTTTAAATTGCCAACAGCCCTATTTTGTTATGTTAGGCCTTCAAAGCCTCTCTGCGGTCCCTTCTTTCTACTACTACTACACTGACCAGACCATTGCTGCCCGTGTACCCCTGGAACCAATTTTAAATTGCCAACAGCCCTATTTTGTTATGTTAGGCCTTCGAAGCCTGTCTGCGGTCCCTTCTTTCTACTACTACTACACTGACCAGACCATTGCTGCCCGTGTACCCCTGGAACCAAATTTAAATTGCCTACAGCCAGCCCAATTTTTTTTATGTTAGGCCTTCGAAGCATGTCTGCGGTCCCTCCTTCAACTAGGCCTCCACTGACCGTTCTACTGCTGCCCGTGTACCCCTGGAACCAATTTTAAATTGCCAACAGCCCTATTTTGTTATGTTAGGCCTTCGAAGCCTGTCTGCGGTCCCTCCTTCCACAAGGCCTCCACTGACCATTCTACTGCTGCCCGTGTACCCCTGGAACCAATTTTAAATTGCCAACAGCCCTATTTTGTTATGTTAGGCCTTCAAAGCCTCTCTGCGGTCCCTTTTTTCTACTACTACTACACTGACCAGACCATTGCTGCCCGTGTACCCCTGGAACCAATTTTAAATTGCTAACAGCCCTATTTTGTTATGTTAGGCCTTCGAAGCCTGTCTGCGGTCCCTTCTTTCTACTACTACTACACTGACCAGACCAATGCTGCCCGTGTACCCCTGGAACCAAATTTAAATTGCCTACAGCCAGCCCAATTTTTTTTATGTTAGGCCTTCGAAGCATGTCTGCGGTCCCTCCTTCAACTAGGCCTCCACTGACCGTTCTACTGCTGCCCGTGTACCCCTGGAACCAATTTTAAATTGCCAACAGCCCTATTTTGTTGTTAGGCCTTCGAAGCCTGTCTGCGGTCCCTCCTTCCACAATGCCTCCACTGACCATTCTACTGCTGCCCGTGTACCCCTGGAACCAATTTTAAATTGCCAACAGCCCTATTTTGTTTTGTTAGGCCTTCAAAGCCTCTCTGCGGTCCCTTCTTTCTACTACTACTACACTGACCAGACCATTGCTGCCCGTGTACCCCTGGAACCAATTTTAAATTGCCAACAGCCCTATTTTGTTATGTTAGGCCTTCGAAGCCTGTCTGCGGTCCCTTCTTTCTACTACTACTACACTGACCAGACCATTGCTGCCCGTGTACCCCTGGAACCAAATTTAAATTGCCTACAGCCAGCCCAATTTTTTTTATGTTAGGCCTTCGAAGCATGTCTGCGGTCCCTCCTTCAACTAGGCCTCCACTGACCGTTCTACTGCTGCCCGTGTACCCCTGGAACCAATTTTAAATAGCTAACAGCCCTATTTTGTTATGTTAGGCCTTCGAAGCCTGTCTGCGGTCCCTCCTTCCACAAGGCCTCCACTGACCATTCTACTGCTGCACGTGTACCCCTGAAACCAATTTTAAATTGCCAACAGCCCTATTTTGTTATGTTAGGCCTTCGAAGCCTGTCTGCGGTCCCTTCTTTCTACTACTACTACACTGACCAGACCACTGCTGCCCGTGTACCTCTGGAACCTATTTTTAATTGCATAGAGCATCCTTTTTTTAATATTAGGCATACAAAGTCTGTCTGCGGTCCACTATTGAAATTGTCCTCCACTGCCCAGAGCAATGCTGCCTGTGTACCCCTGTAACCTTTTTTAAGCTGTAGTGAGCCACATTTTTGGTTTAAGGCCTACTACCTGTGTCTGTCTGCGCCACTCAATACAGCTGTGTTCCTTTGAAAAAAGCTGAGCGTCAATAGTCTTGTTTTCAGCCTCTAGGAATTTTAAAACTGCATTTCGGGTACAACTTTGGTAGGGCCTGCTAACGGTGTCTGCCGCCCCAAGGTGTGCCCCATGTTTCGTCCTCATTGCTTCGGTCTTCCGACTCTCGTTTAGTAGTTGTAGAAAACTACACTGCATTAGGCCTACAAATTGGGTATGGGGTGTAGAGACGGTGTGTTCCACTCCAAGGTGTTCTCCAGGTTGCCTTTCCTGAGCTTCTATCTTCAGGCTCCCGTTTAGTAGTTGTTGGAAACTACACTGCATTAGGCCTACAAAATGGGTATGGGGTGTAGAGAGATGGTGTGTTCCACTCCAAGGTGTTCCCCAGGTTTCCTCGCCATTGCTTCGAATTTAATGCTCTCGTTTAGTAGTTGTTGGAAACTACGCTGCATTAGGCCTACAAATTGGGTATGGGGTGTAGAGAGATGGTGTGTTCCACTCCAAGGTGTTCTGCAGGTTGCCTTTCCTGAGCTTCTATCTTCAGGCTCTCGTTTAGTAGTCGTTGGAAACTACACTGCATTAGGCCTACAAAATGGGTATGGGGTGTAGAGAGATGGTGTGTTCCACTCCAAGGTGTTCCCCAGGTTTCCTCGCCATTGCTTCGATCTTAATGCTCTCGTTTAGTAGTTGTTGGAAACTACGCTGCATTAGGCCTACAAATTGGGTATGGGGTGTAGAGAGATGGTGTGTTCCACTCCAAGGTGTTCCCCAGGTTTCCTCGCCATTGCTTCCATTTTAATGCTCTCGTTTAGTAGTTGTTGGAAACTACACTGCATTAGGCCTACAAATTGGGTATGGGGTGTAGAGAGATGGTGTGTTCCACTCCGAGGTGTTCCCCAGGTTTCCTCGCCATTGCTTCCATCTTAATGCTCTCGTTTAGTAGTTGTTGGAAACTATGCTGCATTAGGCCTACAAATTGGGTATGGGGTGTAGAGAGATGGTGTGTTCCACTCCAAGGTGTTCCCCAGGTTTCCTCGCCATTGCTTCCATCTTAATGCTCTCGTTTAGTAGTTGTTGGAAACTACGCTGCATTAGGCCTACTAATTGGGTATGGGGTGTAGAGAGATGGTGTGTTCCACTCCAAGGTGTTCCCCAGGTTTCCTCGCCATTGCTTCGATCTTAATGCTCTCGTTTAGTAGTTGTTGGAAACTACGCTGCATTAGGCCTACAAATTGGGTATGGGGTATAGAGAGATGGTGTGTTCCACTCCAAGGTGTTCCCCAGGTTTCCTCGCCATTGCTTCGATCTTAATGCTCTCGTTTAGTAGTTGTTGGAAACTACAATGCATTAGGCCTACAAATTGGGTATGGGGTGTAGAGACGGTGTGTTCCACTCCAAGGTGTTCTCCAGGTTGCCTTTCCTGAGCTTCTATCTTCAGGCTCTCGTTTATTAGTTGTTGGAAACTGCACTGCATTAGGCCTACAAAATGGGTATGGGGTGTAGAGAGATGGTGTGTTCCACTCCAACGTGTTCCCCAGGTTTCCTCGCCATTGCTTCGATCTTAATGCTCTCGTTTAGTAGTTGTTGGAAACTACGCTGCATTAGGCCTACAAATTGGGTATGGGGTGTAGAGAGATGGTGTGTTCCACTCCAAGGTGTTCCCCAGGTTTCCTCGCCATTGCTTCGATCATAATGCTCTCGTTTAGTAGTTGTTGGAAACAACACTGCATTCGGCCTACAAATTGGGTATGGGGTGTAGAGAGATGGTGTGTTCCACTCCAAGGTGTTCTCCAGGTTGCCTTTCCTGAGCTTCTATCTTCAGGCTCTCGTTTAGTAGTTGTTGGAAACTACACTGCATTAGGCCTACAAAGTGGGTATGGGGTGTAGAGAGATGGTGTGTTCCACTCCAAGGTGTTCCCCAGGTTTCCTCGCCATTGCTTTGATCTTAATGCTCTCGTTTAGTAGTTGTTGGAAACTACACTGCATTAGGCCTACAAATTGGGTATGGGGTGTAGAGACGGTGTGTTCCACTCCAAGGTGTTCTCCAGGTTGCCTTTCCTGAGCTTCTATCTTCAGGCTCTCGTTTAGTAGTCGTTGGAAACTACACTGCATTAGGCCTACAAAATGGGTATGGGGTGTAGAGAGATGGTGTGTTCCACTCCAAGGTGTTCCCCAGGTTTCCTCGCCATTGCTTCCATCTTAATGCTCTCGTTTGGTAGTTGTTGGAAACTACACTGCATTAGGCCTACAAATTGGGTATGGGGTGTAGAGAGATGGTGTGTTCGACTCCAAGGTGTTCCCCAGGTTTCCTCGCCATTGCTTCCATCTTAATGCTCTCGTTTAGTAGTTGTTGGAAACTATGCTGCATTAGGCCTACAAATTGGGTATGGGGTGTAGAGAGATGGTGTGTTCCACTCCAAGGTGTTCCCCAGGTTTCCTCGCCATTGCTTCCGTCTTAATGCTCTCGTTTAGTAGTTGTTGGAAACTACGCTGCATTAGGCCTACAAATTGGGTATGGGGTGTAGAGAGATGGTGTGTTCCACTCCAAGGTGTTCCCCAGGTTTCCTCGCCATTGCTTCGATCTTAATGCTCTCGTTTAGTAGTTGTTGGAAACTACGCTGCATTAGGCCTACAAATTGGGTATGGGGTGTAGAGAGATGGTGTGTTCCACTCCAAGGTGTTCCCCAGGTTTCCTCGCCATTGCTTTGATCTTAATGCTCTCGTTTAGTAGTTGTTGGAAACAACACTGCATTAGGCCTACAAATTGGGTATGGAGTGTAGAGACGGTGGGTTCCACTCCAAGGTGTTCTCCAGGTTGCCTTTCCTGAGCTTCTATCTTCAGGCTCTCGTTTAGTAGTTGTTGGAAACTACGCTGCATTAGGCCTACAAATTGGGTATGGGGTGTAGAGAGATGGTGTGTTACACTCCAAGGTGTTCCCCAGGTTTCCTCGCCATTGCTTCGATCTTAATGCTCTCGTTTAGTAGTTGTTGGAAACTACACTGCATTAGGCCTACAAATTGGGTATGGGGTGTAGAGAGATGGTGTGTTCCACTCCAAGGTGTTCTCCAGGTTGCCTTTCCTGAGCTTCTATCTTCAGGCTCTCGTTTAGTAGTTGTTGGAAACTACACTGCATTAGGCCTACAAAGTGGGTATGGGGTGTAGAGAGATGGTGTGTTCCACTCCAAGGTGTTCCCCAGGTTTCCTCGCCATTGCTTCGATCTTAATGCTCTCGTTTAGTAGTTGTTGGAAACTACACTGCATTAGGCCTACAAATTGGGTATGGGGTGTAGAGAGATGGTGTGTTCCACTCCAAGGTGTTCCCCAGGTTTCCTCGCCATTGCTTCCATCTTAATGCTCTCTTTTAGTAGTTGTTGGAAACTACGCTGCATTAGGCCTACAAATTGGGTATGGGGTGTAGAGAGATGGTGTGTTCCACTCCAAGGTGTTCCCCAGGTTTCCTCGCCATTGCTTCGATCTTAATGCTCTCGTTTAGTAGTTGTTGGAAACTACGCTGCATTAGGCCTACAAATTGGGTATGGGGTGTAGAGAGATGGTGTGTTCCACTCCAAGGTGTTCCCCAGGTTTCCTCGCCATTGCTTCAATCTTAATGCTCTCGTTTAGTAGTTGTTGGAAACTGCACTGCATTAGGCCTACAAATTGGGTATGGGGTGTAGAGACGGTGTGTTCCACTCCAAGGTGTTCTCCAGGTTGCCTTTCCTGAGCTTCTATCTTCAGGCACTCGTTTAGTAGTTGTTGGAAACTACGCTGCATTAGGCCTACAAATTGGGTATGGGGTGTAGAGAGATGGTGTGTTCCACTCCAAGGTGTTTTCCAGGTTGCCTTTCCTGAGCTTCTATCTTCAGGCTCTCGTTTAGTAGTTGTTGGAAACTACACTGCATTAGGCCTACAAAGTGGGTATGGGGTGTAGAGAGATGGTGTGTTCCACTCCAAGGTGTTCCCCAGGTTTCCTCGCCATTGCTTCGATCTTAATGCTCTCGTTTAGTAGTTGTTGGAAACAACACTGCATTAGGCCTACAAATTGGGTATGGGGTGTAGAGAGATGGTGTGTTCCACTCCAAGGTGTTCTCCAGGTTGCCTTTCCTGAGCTTCTATCTTCAGGCTCTCGTTTAGTAGTTGTTGGAAACTACACTGCATTAGGCCTACAAAGTGGGTATGGGGTGTAGAGAGATGGTGTGTTCCACTCCAAGGTGTTCCCCAGGTTTCCTCGCCATTGCTTCGATCTTAATGCTCTCGTTTAGTAGTTGTTGGAAACTACACTGCATTAGGCCTACAAATTGGGTATGGGGTGTAGAGACGGTGTGTTCCACTCCAAGGTGTTCTCCAGGTTGCCTTTCCTGAGCTTCTATCTTCAGGCTCTCGTTTAGTAGTCGTTGGAAACTACACTGCATTAGGCCTACAAAATGGGTATGGGGTGTAGAGAGATGGTGTGTTCCACTCCAAGGTGTTCCCCAGGTTTCCTCGCCATTGCTTCCATCTTAATGCTCTCGTTTGTTAGTTGTTGGAAACTACACTGCATTAGGCCTACAAATTGGGTATGGGGTGTAGAGAGATGGTGTGTTCGACTCCAAGGTGTTCCCCAGGTTTCCTCGCCATTGCTTCCATCTTAATGCTCTCGTTTAGTAGTTGTTGGAAACTATGCTGCATTAGGCCTACAAATTGGGTATGGGGTGTAGAGAGATGGTGTGTTCCACTCCAAGGTGTTCCCCAGGTTTCCTCGCCATTGCTTCCATCTTAATGCTCTCGTTTAGTAGTTGTTGGAAACTACGCTGCATTAGGCCTACAAATTGGGTATGGGGTGTAGAGAGATGGTGTGTTCCACTCCAAGGTGTTCCCCAGGTTTCCTCGCCATTGCTTCGATCTTAATGCTCTCGTTTAGTAGTTGTTGGAAACTACGCTGCATTAGGCCTACAAATTGGGTATGGGGTGTAGAGAGATGGTGTGTTCCACTCCAAGGTGTTCCCCAGGTTTCCTCGCCATTGCTTTGATCTTAATGCTCTCGTTTAGTAGTTGTTGGAAACAACACTGCATTAGGCCTACAAATTGGGTATGGAGTGTAGAGACGGTGTGTTCCACTCCAAGGTGTTCTCCAGGTTGCCTTTCCTGAGCTTCTATCTTCAGGCTCTCGTTTAGTAGTTGTTGGAAACTACGCTGCATTAGGCCTACAAATTGGGTATGGGGTGTAGAGAGATGGTGTGTTACACTCCAAGGTGTTCCCCAGGTTTCCTCGCCATTGCTTCGATCTTAATGCTCTCGTTTAGTAGTTGTTGGAAACTACACTGCATTAGGCCTACAAATTGGGTATGGGGTGTAGAGAGATGGTGTGTTCCACTCCAAGGTGTTCTCCAGGTTGCCTTTCCTGAGCTTCTATCTTCAGGCTCTCGTTTAGTAGTTGTTGGAAACTACACTGCATTAGGCCTACAAAGTGGGTATGGGGTGTAGAGAGATGGTGTGTTCCACTCCAAGGTGTTCCCCAGGTTTCCTCGCCATTGCTTCGATCTTAATGCTCTCGTTTAGTAGTTGTTGGAAACTACACTGCATTAGGCCTACAAATTGGGTATGGGGTGTAGAGAGATGGTGTGTTCCACTCCAAGGTGTTCCCCAGGTTTCCTCGCCATTGCTTCCATCTTAATGCTCTCGTTTAGTAGTTGTTGGAAACTACGCTGCATTAGGCCTACAAATTGGGTATGGGGTGTAGAGAGATGGTGTGTTCCACTCCAAGGTGTTCCCCAGGTTTCCTCGCCATTGCTTCGATCTTAATGCTCTCGTTTAGTAGTTGTTGGAAACTACGCTGCATTAGGCCTACAAATTGGGTATGGGGTGTAGAGAGATGGTGTGTTCCACTCCAAGGTGTTCCCCAGGTTTCCTCGCCATTGCTTCGATCTTAATGCTCTCGTTTAGTAGTTGTTGGAAACTACACTGCATTAGGCCTACAAATTGGGTATGGGGTGTAGAGAGATGGTGTGTTCCACTCCAAGGTGTTCTCCAGGTTGCCTTTCCTGAGCTTCTATCTTCAGGCTCTCATTTAGTAGTTGTTGGAGACTACACTGCATTAGGCCTACAAAGTGGGTATGGGGTGTAGAGAGATGGTGTGCTCCACTCCAAGGTGTTCCCCAGGTTTCCTCGCCATTGCTTCGATCTTAATGCTCTCGTTTAGTAGTTGTTGGAAACTACACTGCATTAGGCCTACACATTGGGTATGGGGTGTAGAGAGATGGTGTGTTCCACTCCAAGGTGTTCCCCAGGTTTCCTCGCCATTGCGTCGATCTTAATGCTCTCGTTTAGTAGTTGTTGGAAACTATGCTGCATTAGGCCTACAAATTGGGTATGGGGTGTAGAGAGATGGTGTGTTCCACTCCAAGGTGTTCCCCAGGTTTCCTCGCCATTGCTTCAATCTTAATGCTCTCGTTTAGTAGTTGTTGGAAACTACACTGCATTAGGCCTACAAATTGGGTATGGGGTGTAGAGACGGTGTGTTCCACTCCAAGGTGTTCTCCAGGTTGCCTTTCCTGAGCTTCTATCTTCAGGCACTCGTTTAGTAGTTGTTGGAAACTACGCTGCATTAGGCCTACAAATTGGATATGGGGTGTAGAGAGATGGTGTGTTCCACTCCAAGGTGTTTTCCAGGTTGCCTTTCCTGAGCTTCTATCTTCAGGCTCTCGTTTAGTAGTTGTTGGAAACTACACTGCATTAGGCCTACAAAGTGGGTATGGGGTGTAGAGAGATGGTGTGTTCCACTCCAAGGTGTTCCCCAGGTTTCCTCGCCATTGCTTCGATCTTAATGCTCTCGTTTAGTAGTTGTTGGAAACTACACTGCATTAGGCCTACAAATTGGGTATGGGGTGTAGAGACGGTGTGTTCCACTCCAAGGTGTTCTCCAGGTTGCCTTTCCTGAGCTTCTATCTTCAGGCTCTCGTTTAGTAGTCGTTGGAAACTACACTGCATTAGGCCTACAAAATGGGTATGAGGTGTAGAGAGATGGTGTGTTCCACTCCAAGGTGTTCCCCAGGTTTCCTCGCCATTGCTTCGATCTTAATGCTCTCGTTTAGTAGTTGTTGGAAACTACACTGCATTAGGCCTACAAATTGGGTATGGGGTGTAGAGACGGTGTGTTCCACTCCAAGGTGTTCTTCAGGTTGCCTTTCCTGAGCTTCTATCTTCAGGCTCTCGTTTAGTAGTCGTTGGAAACTACGCTGCATTAGGCCTACAAATTGGGTATGGGGTGTAGAGAGATGGTGTGTTCCACTCCAAGGTGTTCCCCAGGTTTCCTCGCCATTGCTTCGATCTTAATGCTCTCGTTTAGTAGTTGTTGGAAACTACGCTGCATTAGGCCTACAAATTGGCTATGGGGTGTAGAGAGATGGTGTGTTCCACTCCAAGTGTTCCCCAGGTTTCCTCGCCATTGCTTCGATCTTAATGCTCTCGTTTAGTAGTTGTTGGAAACTACACTGCATTAGGCCTACAAATTGGGTATGGGGTGTAGAGAGATGGTGTGTTCCACTCCAAGGTGTTCCCCAGGTTTCCTCGCCATTGCTTCGATCTTAATGCTCTCGTTTAGTAGTTGTTGGAAACTACACTGCATTAGGCCTACAAATTGGGTATGGGGTGTAGAGACGGTGTGTTCCACTCCAAGGTGTTCTCCAGGTTGCCTTTCCTGAGCTTCTATCTTCAGGCTCTCGGTTAGTAGTTGTTGGAAACTACGCTGCATTAGGCCTACAAATTGGGTATGGGGTGTAGAGAGATGGTGTGTTACACTCCAAGGTGTTCCCCAGGTTTCCTCACCATTGCTTCGATCTTAATGCTCTCGTTTAGTAGTTGTTGGAAACTACACTGCATTAGGCCTACAAATTGGGTATGGGGTGTAGAGAGATGGTGTGTTCCACTCCAATGTGTTCTCCAGGTTGCCTTTCCTGAGCTTCTATCTTCAGGCTCTCGTTTAGTAGTTGTTGGAAACTACACTGCATTAGGCCTACAAAATGGGTATGGGGTGTAGAGAGATGGTGTGTTCCACTCCAAGGTGTTCCCCAGGTTTCCTCGCCATTGCTTCGATCTTAATGCTCTCGTTTAGTAGTTGTTGGAAACTACACTGCATTAGGCCTACAAATTGGGTATGGGGTGTAGAGACAGTGTGTTCCACTCCAAGGTGTTCTCCAGGTTGCCTTTCCTGAGCTTCTATCTTCAGGCTCTCGTTTAGTAGTCGTTGGAAACTACGCTGCATTAGGCCTACAAATTGGGTATGGGGTGTAGAGAGATGGTGTGTTCCACTCCAAGGTGTTCCCCAGGTTTCCTCGCCATTGCTTCGATCTTAATGCTCTCGTTTAGTAGTTGTTGGAAACTACGCTGCATTAGGCCTACAAATTGGGTATGGGGTGTAGAGAGATGGTGTGTTCCACTCCAAGGTGTTCCCCAGGTTTCCTCGCCATTGCTTCGATCTTAATGCTCTCGTTTAGTAGTTGTTGGAAACTACACTGCATTAGGCCTACAAATTGGGTATGGGGTGTAGAGAGATGGTGTGTTCCACTCCAAGGTGTTCCCCAGGTTTCCTCGCCATTGCTTCGATCTTAATGCTCTCGTTTAGTAGTTGTTGGAAACTACACTGCATTAGGCCTACAAATTGGGTATGGGGTGTAGAGACGGTGTGTTCCACTCCAAGGTGTTCTCCAGGTTGCCTTTCCTGAGCTTCTATCTTCAGGCTCTCGGTTAGTAGTTGTTGGAAACTACGCTGCATTAGGCCTACAAATTGGGTATGGGGTGTAGAGAGATGGTGTGTTACACTCCAAGGTGTTCCCCAGGTTTCCTCACCATTGCTTCGATCTTAATGCTCTCGTTTAGTAGTTGTTGGAAACTACACTGCATTAGGCCTACAAATTGGGTATGGGGTGTAGAGAGATGGTGTGTTCCACTCCAATGTGTTCTCCAGGTTGCCTTTCCTGAGCTTCTATCTTCAGGCTCTCGTTTAGTAGTTGTTGGAAACTACACTGCATTAGGCCTACAAAATGGGTATGGGGTGTAGAGAGATGGTGTGTTCCACTCCAAGGTGTTCCCCAGGTTTCCTCGCCATTGCTTCGATCTTAATGCTCTCGTTTAGTAGTTGTTGGAAACTACACTGCATTAGGCCTACAAATTGGGTATGGGGTGTAGAGACGGTGTGTTCCACTCCAAGGTGTTCTCCAGGTTGCCTTTCCTGAGCTTCTATCTTCAGGCTCTCGTTTAGTAGTCGTTGGAAACTACACTGCATTAGGCCTACAAAATGGGTATGGGGTGTAGAGAGATGGTGTGTTCCACTCCAAGGTGTTCCCCAGGTTTCCTCGCCATTGCTTCGATCTTAATGCTCTCGTTTAGTAGTTGTTGGAAACTACACTGCATTAGGCCTAAAAATTGGGTATGGGGTGTAGAGAGATGGTGTGTTCCACTCCAAGGTGTTCTCCAGGTTGCCTTTCCTGAGCTTCTATCTTCAGGCTCTTGTTAAATAGTTGTTAAATGGAACAACTGCATTTGGCGTACTAGTTGGTTTGGGGCCTACTAACAGTGTCTGCCGCTCCTTGCTGTTCTCTTGGTTTCCTGTCCTGAAATTCCATTTTCAGGCTCTCGTTAAGTAGTTGTTAATGTTAGAATGCATTTGGCCTACTAGTTGGGTTGGGGCCTACTATCGGTGTCTGCCAGTCCTTGCTGTTCTCCTCCACTGAACAAAGCTGTGCCGCATGTTTACTACGGTTTCCAATTTTGAACTGCATTTCGACTACTTACTGATTTGGGCCTACTCTCTGTGTCAGCCTCTCATTCCAGTTGTCCTCCACAGCAATTCCCCCTGGTTAGTCCTGTGTTACCAATTTTAAACTGCATTTAGCCCACTTTATTCTTTGGGCCTATATCTGTGTTTCCTCCTCATCCTGCGCATTGCCCAGCCAGTGATAGATGAGTCTGCTGGTACATTGACCCATAACGCAAAATTCCCCGTGCACGCTACACAGCAAGATTGTGACCCTGCTGAAAGTCAGGTTCCTCTTCCCGCATACCATACCACCTTACACGGGGACAAAGAGGAAGGTGCAGATGAAAGTGCAGGTTCCTTCATCAGGTGAGGGGAGGAATACTAGTTGGCGACGTCACTGGCACAGGGCCTCTCATAGTACGCAAAAGTGTTGCTGCCGGTGGGAGGTGCCCCCGCCGTGCAAACACACCGCTGTACTTTGAGGGGCCCTGTGCCAGTGCCAATGCCAACGAGTGGGCCCCCCCTGCTTGCTCAGGATCTCAGCACTTGCAAAGTTGAAATACTTACCTCTCCCTGCTCCACTGCCGTGACGTGTTCCAGATTTCCTGGGCCCACTAATTACTTGAACCAGCCCTACCCCCCACAACTTTAGCCAAATGACCCCCAATTTCAAATGCCTTCCAATTATTATAAGGTAAATTACGATTGACAAGCTTCTGTAACAAGAATGGATGTTTCTGCCATTAAAATGGGCAGTGTAGGTGTTTTCCTGGCCTCCACTCACTGCCGATTATGCTCCCCCATTGACTTGCATTGGGTTTCGTGTTTCGGGCGATACCCGACTTTTCGCGATAATCGGCCAATTCCACTCGACTCGACTTCTAAGATAGTTGGGTTTCGCGAAACACGGCTCGACTCTAAAAAGGTCAAGGTCGCTCAACCCTACCGACCGGTTCAAGGACCCCAGGAGAATCAGGCAAAAAACTCCTAGAGAGGGCATCAGCCTTAACATTCTTAGAACCCGGAAGATACGAGACCACGAAATCAAAACGGGAGAAAAACAGGGACCATCGAGCCTGTCTAGGATTCAGCCGTTTGGCAGACTCGAGGTAAATCAGATTCTTATGATCGGTCAAGACCACAATACGGTGCTTGGCCCCCTCAAGCCAATGTCGCCACTCCTCAAATGCCCACTTCATAGCCAACAACTCACGATTGCCGACATCATAATTGCGTTCCGCAGGTGAAAATTTTCGAGAAAAGAAGGCACACGGTTTCATCAAGGAACCATCAGAATTCCTCTGAGACAAAACGGCCCCTGCCCCAATCTCAGACGCGTCAACCTCAACCTGAAATGGAAGAGAAACATTCGGCTGACGCAACACAGGGGCAGAAGTAAATCGGCGTTTAAGCTCCTGAAAGGCAGAAACACCCGCGGAGGACCAATTCGTCACATCAGCGCCTTTCTTCGTCAAATCGGTCAGGGGTTTAACCACACTTGAGAAGTTGGCAATGAAACGGCGATAAAAATTAGCAAAGCCCAAAAATTTCTGAAGGCTCTTCATGGATGTGGGCTGAATCCAATCATGAATGGCCTGAACCTTAACCGGATCCATTTCTATAGATGAGGGAGAAAAAATGAGGCCCAAAAAAGAAACCTTCTGCACTCCAAAGAGGCACTTAGACCCCTTCACAAATAAAGCATTATCACGAAGGATCTGAAATACCATCCTGACCTGTTTCACATGAGACTCCCAATCATCGGAAAAAATCAAAATATCATCCAAATATACAATCATGAATTTATCAAGATAACTCTGAAAGATATCATGCATAAAGGACTGGAACACAGATGGAGCATTAGAGAGCCCGAATGGCATCACAAGGTATTCAAAATGGCCTTCGGGCGTATTAAATTCAGTTTTCCATTCGTCCCCCTGCTTAATACGAACTAGATTATATGCCCCTCGAAGGTCAATCTTAGTAAACCAACTAACCCCCTTAATCCTAGCAAACAAATCAGAAAGCAAAGGCAAAGGGTATTGAAATTTGACCGTGATCTTATTCAAGAGGCGATAATCAATACAGGGTCTCAAGGAGCCATCCTTCTTGGCAACGAAAAAAAAAACCTGCTCCCAATGGTGAAGAAGATGGCCGAATATGCCCTTTCTCCAAAGACTCCTTAATATAGCTCCGCGTGGCGGCATGTTCTGGCACAGACAGGTTGAGAAGTCGGCCCTTAGGGAACTTACAACCTGGAATCAAGTCAATAGCACAATCACAGTTCCTATGCGGTGGAAGGGAACTGGATTTGGGCTCATCGAATGCATCCTGGAAATCTGACAAAAACTCAGGAATTTTAGAAGAGGGGGAAGAGGAAATTGACATCAAAGGAACGTGACCATGAACCCCCTGACAACCCCAACTAGTCACAGACATAGATTTCCAATCTAACACCGGATTATGTACCTGTAACCATGGAAAACCCAGCACAATAGCATCATGCAAATTATGCAACACCAGAAAACGACAATCTTCCTGATGGGCTGGCGCCATGCACATGGTCAGCTGTGTCCAAAACTGAGGTTTATTTATAGCCAACGGTGTAGCATCAATGCCCCTTAAAGGAATAGGGTTCTGCAAAGTCTGCAAGGGGAAACCACAACGTCTGGCAAATTCTAAGTCCATTAAGTTCAGAGCGGCGCCTGAATCCACAAATGCCATGACAGAAAATGACAATAATGAGCAGATCAAGGTCATAGATAACAGAAATTTAGGTTGTACAGTACTGATGGTAACAGAACTAGTGATTCTCTTTGTACGCTTAGGGCAATCAGAAATAACATGAGCAGAATCGCCGCAGTAAAAACACAACCTATTCTGACTCCTGAATCCTTGTCGTTCAGCTCTAGACAAAATCCTATCACACTGCATAGGCTCAGGACTCCGCTCGGAGGACAACGCCACAGTGGGCACAACTCTGCGCTCACGCAAGCGCCGATCAATCTGAATGGCCAGAGACATAGAATCACTCAGACCAGCAGGCGTGGGGAACCCCGCCATAACATCTTTAACGGATTCAGAAAGACCCTTTCTGAAAATTGCCGCCAAGGCATCCTCATTCCATTTAGTCAGCACTGACCATTTTTGAAATTTCTGGCAATACGATTCTGCCGCTTCTTGACCCTGACACAGGGCCAACAAGGTCTTCTCTGCATGATCCACTAAATTAGGTTCATCATACAATAACCCTAGCGCCTGAAAAAAGGTGTCTACATTAAGCAAAGCCGGATTCCCAGATTCCAGGGAAAATGCCCAATCCTGAGGATCACCACGCAGCAGGGAAATAACGATTTTAACCTGCTGTATGGGATCACCAGAGGAACGGGGTTTCAGAGCAAAAAACAGTTTACAGATATTTTTAAAGCTCAAAAATTTGGACCTGTCCCCAAAAAACAAATCAGGAGTTGGAATTCTAGGCTCTAAAACCAGAGTCTGAACGATATAATCGGAAATACCCTGTACTCTAGCAGCAAGTTGGTCCACACGAGATGCTAATCCCTGAACATCCATGCCAGCGCCAAACTCCTGAGCCACCCAGAGGAAAAGAGGGAAGAAAAGACACAACAGACTACAGTAAAAAAAAATGGCTCAGCACTTTTCTTCCCTTCTTCTGAGATGTGTTTAACTCATTGTGGACCAGTTGTACTGTTATGATCTGGTGGCCTAGGAGCAGCATGAGACGTACTCTGGAGAAGGTGGTACCTGTACTGACCGCAGACCCTGAACCTCACACCACAACAAAGTAGCCGTGGGATGTGTTGTGAATTCCGCTCTTGGGCTCCCTCTGGTGGTTGTAAGTGGCACTTTTGTGAGTTCTGCTCTTGGGCTCCCTCCGGTGGTTTTAAGTGGAATGGCTGCTCCTTGGATTTAGCAGTCTGCAGCTGCTTCCACTAATTGTCGTTCTGCTCGGCTTTTATTCCTGGCTCTTCCCTTCAGCCAGTGCCACTTGTCAATGTTTCCTGGTTGGATTCACATCTCTGCTTGGATTTCCCTGATTTCCTGACCAGCTCAGCAAAGATAAGTCCTGGCTTTGCTTTTTCCGGTCCACATGTTGTGGACTTATTGTTCTGTGCATTCTATGCTTTTTGTCCAGCTTGTCAGTATGGATTAATTCTGTTAGCTGGAAGCTCTGGGAAGCAGATTTACCCTCCACACCTTTAGTCAGGTGTGGAGATTTTTGTAAACTCTGTGTGGATTTTTGTAGTTTTTAATACTGACCGCACAGTATCCTGTCCTGTCCTATCTATCTAGCTAGTATGGCCTCCTATGCTAAAATCTGATTTCATTTCTGCGTATGTTATTTTCCCCTCCTCTCACCGTCAATATTTGTGGGGGGCTATCTTTCCTTTGGGGATTTTCTGAGGCAAGATAGGTTTCCTGTTTCCATCTTTAGGGGAAGTTAGATCTTAGGCTGTGCCGAGGGGTCTAGGGAGTGTCAGGTACCCCCCACGGCTATTTCTAGTTGCGCTGCTAGGTTCAGGGTTTGCGGTCAGTACAGATACCACCTCCTTCAGAGCTCATCCCATGTTGCTCCTAAACCACCAGATCATAACAGGGATGTACCTAACACTCCCTAGACACCTCGACACAGCCGGAGGACTAAATACCCCTAGAGATAGAAATGGGAAAACTATCTTGCCTCAGAGAAAATCCCCAAAGGATAGACAGCCCCCCACAAATATTGACTGTGAGAGGAGAGGGAAATGACATACGCAGACTGAAATCAGGATTTAGCAAAGGAGGCCATTCTAGCTAAAAAGAAAGGATAGAACAGAGTACTATGCGGTCAGTATTAAAACACTAGAAAATATCCACCACAGAAAATACAAAATCTCCACATCTGACTAAAGACATGGAGGGTATATCTGCATCTCCAGGATACCAGCTTGGCTAAAAAAAATCCTACACAGACAAAGCTGGACAAGACAAAACATGGAAATGCATTGAACAATAAGGCCCACAGCATGTGGACTGTAAAAACAAAACCAGAACTTAACTTTGTTGAAAAGAACAGCAAAACAGGAGAGACCAGGCAGGGATGTGAATCCTCCAAAAACAATGGACAACTGGCACTGACTAAAGAATCAAGCAAGACTAAATAGCCCAGTCCTAATTGCAAAAAGTGGACACACCTGATGAATGCTGCGATCCAAAGACAGCAGCACTACCACTCATAACCACCGGAGGGAGCCCAAGAGCAGAATTCACAACAGGTTTGTCCAAGTAATGGACAACTTCTTAAACTCTACCCTTAACATATGAAACTATGAATTGCTTTTTATTTGTTCATTATGTTTCTAAACATTAATCAAGTAAAAAAATGTTAGGTACCCCCAAATAGCACTAATAAAAACTTGATCTCACTCCGCAAAAAAACAAGTCCCTACTAGAGGTTGTTCATGTTCATAATAGTTCAAAAGCTTGGAAAAGCAACATGGCTCCCAAAAAACAATGCTGTAAAATCTAAGCTCGAAAAGCCTAATGACCCCTACTTAGGAGCCCCGCAAAATGCCCAAACAACACTTAATGTTAACATATTTGGCACTTAAAGGGGTTCTCTAGGTCTAATTATTTATTATCTATCTACTTGATAGTTCTTTAATATGCGATTGGGGCGGTTCCGACACTAGCACACCCACAAATCAGCTGAAAACTGCTCAGTCAGTGGCCGGACCTAAGCAATATATGAGCAGAACACAGCAGCCCTGCATACTGCTTAATAGACATGGACTGAACTTTATATTCAATTGAAGTGTATGTACTTCAGTATTCAATCAGTAGTCAACAAGCAATGTTTGGAGTTGCTGTATATAGCCTGTACATCGCTTAGCTTAAGTGCACACTGCATCTGTGTACCTATCCTACAGTGTATTTCTTGTAGTGCAGTGGTAGCACACTATGCAGTGATGAGGCCATGGCCCAGCAAAGTTCAAAGCAAAATGTCTCTTCAATGTTCAACTCCTATAAATACAGCACACGATATCCTCCTGATTGCAGCCGGGAAACAGGACAGTCCGCCTCCGGTTCACAGTTAGGAACAAGACAGTCCACCTCCGCAGTTGGGCGCATATCCTCTGGATTACAGTCACTAAACACGCAAGTCCACCTCCAGAGACCAGTTGCCATGGGCGACTGCAGCACCGTGTTAATTTCGCTTTAATCACAGCAATACGCAGAACCCCATGTCTTCCGGATCGCAGCCGGGAACCATATCCTCCAGTTTACAGTCACTAAACACGTCAATCCACATCCTGAGACCAGTTGCCATGGGCGACTGCACCGCTGTGTATCCTGTGGGTGCCAGGCTTTTTAACTGCCTTGGCCATTTGGTTCCACTTGCCTGTATTACCTCACACAGCGTGGACCTCTGTAGAGCCTCATACTCTGTACTCCTGCCAACACCAGACTGACATTGACTCTGAACCTGACACACCCAAACCCTATACTGCAGGGTTTGTATCTTGAATCTGTGACTTTCAGCCACATGGAAAACCCAGCCCAGAATGAAATGGACTGCACGACTACCATCTTGCAGTCTGTTTCAAAACACAAAAGCCCAGGGCAGATTTTTCAAAAATCTGCCCTGGACAACTAGCATGTCCAAGAAACTATACTCATGTTAGTCTGCATTGCAACCACAGCTACGACTGTGACTGCAATGCACTCTCATGGCCTCAATACGACTTTGTGAGCATCCTGTGGGGGAACATACAGTGACCCTCACATGTAACCCTCACATTTCCCCTTCCCTCTGTTCAAACCTGTTGAGTTGAACTCTTGTCACCCCACATGGGCATGTGACAGGGCATCTGCATGGCCCTGTGACACTTCCGCCCGAGACTGTACTGAGAAACCAAAGTAGGGACCGGAACCATCGGTTGACGCAAGCATCCTTCCCCTTTGTGTTTCTCCTCCATAATTTGTTACGTGACCACCAAGCTCCCCATTCTCCATTGCAGAAGACACACCCACTTTCCTGACTAACAGTAGATTTGGGCCAGTTTTGGGTGGTCTCGACCTTGTTTATTTGGGGTTCACTAACACCGCTGCTCATCCCATGACTTTAATGCCTGCCTTCCGGCCCTTGATACCATTTCCTCCATACACATACCCATGCATCAGTGTCTATGTCATGCTGAAATGCCGAGGTCTGCCCCGGCACCTCCGAGCATACATCCGTACGATGTCACACCCGAACCTGAGCCTCCCGACGCTGCTGTCTAGTGAGACCTCTATCCATTTTACCCTGCCTTATCCTTGGCCAGTGCCAGAGGGTTGCTCATACATACGTCCCTAGTCATCACTAGTCTGCCTATAGTAGTGGTATTATTATTATTATTTATTTATATAGCACCATTAATTCCACGGTGATATACATAAGAAAGAGATTATGGACAGAGTTACAGATATCGTTTACAGTAAACAAATTTACAATGACAGACTGGTACAGAGGGGAGAGGACCCTGTCCTTGTGGACTTACATTCTACAGGATAATGGGGAAGAGACAGAAGGTCGGGGGTGCGGCACCTCTGGTGATGGTAAGGAGGCAGCTCTGGTGGTGGTGAGGTGGCAGCTCTGGTGGTGGTGAGGCAGCAGCTCAGGTGGTGGTGAGGCGGCAGCTTGGGTGATGGTGAGGTGGCAGTTCGGGTGGTGGTGAGGCGGAAGAATGGTTATTGCAGGCTGTAGGCTTTCCTGAAGAGATGGGTTTTCAGGTTCCCATCTGAAGGATCCAAGGGTGGTGGATAATCGGACGTGTTGAGGTGTGGAATTCCAGAGAATGGGGGATATTCGGGAGAAATATTTGAGGTGGTTGTGTGAGGAACGAATAAGTGTGGAGGAGAGTAGGAGAACTTGGGAGGATCGAAAATTACGTGAGGGAAGATATTGGGAGATTAGTTCAGAGATACAGGGAGGGGACAGGTTGTGGATGGCTTTGTAGATCAGTGTTAGTAGTTTGAACTGGATTCGTTGGGGAATTGGGAGCCAGTGGAGGGATTTGCAGAGGGGAGAAACAGGGGAGTAACGAGGAGAGAGGTTGATTAGCAGGGCAGCAGAGTCGAGGACAGACTGGAATGGTGCAAGAGAGTAAGCGGGGAGGCCACAGAGGAGGGTGTTGCAGTAATCGAGGTAGGAGGTAATGAGGGCATGCACAAGAGTTTTAGTATATTGTGGGCTGAACAAGGGATGGATTCTGGCAATATTTTTGAATTTGAGGCGGCATGATGTGGCAAGAGTTTGGATGTGCTGTTTGAAGGACAGGGAAAAGTCGACAGTTACCCTGAGGCAGTGGATTTCAGGTGCAGGAGAGAGCGTGATGCCGTTTACCATAACAGATAGATCAGGTAGGGGGGATACGCGAGATGGGAGAAAGATGAGTTCTGTTTTGTTTACATTGAGTTTTAGGAAGCAAAAGGTGAAGAAGGAGGATATGGCTGATAGACACTCTAGGATTCTGGACAGTAGAAAGGTGACATCTGGGCCAGAAAGGTAGATCTGAGTGTCGTCCGCATACAGGTGGTACTGGAAGCCATGGGACTTTATGAGTTGTCCTAGGCCAAGGGTATAGATGGAAAAAAGTAGGGGTCCTAGGACAGAGTCTTGATGGACTCCAACAGAGAGAGGGTGGGATGAGGAGGTTGTTTGGGTGTGGCAAACGCTAAATGTGCAGTCGGAAAAGTATTAGGCAATCCAGGACAGGGCAAGGCCTTTGATGCCAAGGGACGAAAGAATCTATAGCAGTAGGCAGTGGTCGACTGTGTCGAAAGCAGAAAACAGATTGAGAAGGAGCAGGATGGAGAACTGTCTGTTAGCTTTGGCTGTGAGTATGTCAGTATTAATTTTGGTCAGGGCAGTTGTGAAGGAGAGAGTTAAATGAGGATGAGAAGGTGAGTAGATGGTGGTCAGAGAGGGGGAAAGGAGAGGTTGTTAGATTAGATAAGGAACATAGGAGGGTGAAGATGAGGTCTAGTGTATGTCCATCGGTGTGGGTGGCTATGGAAGATCACTGAGTATGTCCAAAGGATAAGGTAAGGGCCAGGAGCTTGGAGGCTCCTGGATGGCGGGTGTCAGTCGAGATATTAAAGTCATCCATTATGATGGTGGGTATGTCAGCAGAGAGAAAGTGAAGAAGCCAGGTGGAGAATTGGTCAATGAAGACAGTGGCTGAGACCGGTGGTCGGTATATGACAGCCATTTCGAGATTAGAGGGAGAGTAGATAAGGACAGAGTGAACCTCGAAAGGGAGGATAAGGGAGGGTGGGGGTTGGATAGGGTTGAAGGAGCAGTTTTAGAAAGAAGGAAACACACTCCTCCGCCTTGCTGAAAGGTTGCTGAAAGTAAAGAGATAGTGGTTCACGTGGAGCTTGTTGCAGACGGAGCGGGCATTCCAAAGTGCCCCAGAAAAGGAAGCGGGGGGGTGGGATTCAGTGGCACAGATTTTAAGTGTGAGTGGTACACACTGGCTGGGCATGCATAGACACCTGGCGAGCATACCTTCAGTCCATGGGCTCAGACACCAGGGGGCAGTTGACAGCCACATATCTGGGCCCTCGGCACCGCCAACACTTAATCACTGTGGCCCAATTATACCTTGGAGCCGGTATAGGGAAAACAGAACTTTTAGCACCCTCACTTCAGGTTACCCCCTCATCAAGGGATCGATGGTGGTTAGCCCCAATAGTGGTTTGTGTACTTTTCCCATGCTCCAGCACCAAGTCCTGAGAGGCTGTGTACCGCTCAATCAAGCTTATCAGCTGGTCCAAAGTGCCCGGGTCCCCTTGACCCACCCAACACTGCATGATGAGCGGCAGAGCCCTCACAAGCCAGTCAACTACCACCATCTCTACCGTCTGGGCCAGGGTCAAAGTCTCAGGCTGGAGCCATTCCTTCACCAACTGCAATAAGAGATATGCCTGAGACCTCGCAGGACGAATCACTGAAAAGGACCACTAGTACACAGACTGATCACCCCTTAACTTCAGGGTCTCTTCTTGACACTGCTGATTAGTGTTGAGCGACTTTTACTTTTATAGGATCGGGTTGGGTTTCACGAAACCCGACTTTTTCAAAATTTGGATCGAGTGAAATCGGCCGATCCTATAAAAAAGTCGGGGTCGGCCGAAACTCGAAACCCAATGCAGTGCATTGGGTTTCCAATGGTTCCCAGGGTCTGAAGGAGAGGAAACTCTCCTTCAGGCCCTGCGATCCATATTTAAGTGTAAAATAAAGAATTAAAATAAAAAATATCGCTATACTTACCCTCTGACGCGCCCTGGTACTAACCAGGAACCTTCCTTCCTTGGAATCAGCGCTTCCAGGACCTGCGGTGACGTCGCGGCTTATGATTGGTCGCGCGACCAATCAGAAGCCGTGACGTCACCGCGACATCACCGAAGGTCCTGGAAGCGCTGATTCGAAGGAAGGAAGGCTGCCGGAAAGAAGCAGGGCGCGTCCGTGGATGAGTATATACCTAATAGGAATATACTCACCCTCGGACGCGCCCTGCTTCTTTCCGGCAGCCTTCCTTCCTTCGAATCAGCGCTTCCAGGACCTTCGGTAACGTGGCGGTGACGTCACGGCTTCTGATCGGTCGCGCGAGCGGTCACATGGGCGGTCGCGCGACCAATCACAAGCCGCGACGTCACCGCGACGTCACCGCAGGTCCTGGAAGCGCTGATTCGAAGTACCAGGGCGCGTCAGAGGATAAGTATAGCGATATTTTTTATTTTAATTCTTTATTTTACACTTAAATCTGAATTCCGATACCAATTCCCGATATCTTAAACATATCGGGAATCGGTATCGGAATTCCGATTCCAGATTCAGAAGATCGCCGACTTCATGGCCGACCCCACACAGGGGTCGGGTTTCATGAAACCCGACTTTGCCAAAAGTCGGCGACTTCTGAAAATTGCCAACCCGTTTCGCTCAACCCTACTGCTGATCGCTCCTCACCTTAGGGGTCTCCTCTTTACACCACTGATCGCCCCTCACCTTAGGGGTCTCCTCTTTGCACCCGTGTAACTGTAGCTCCTTATGCTGCTGCAGTGCCTCTCGCTGCTGCCGCTGGAACTGCATCGCCTCTCACTGATACTTCTGCCACTTCAATTGTAGTGCCTTTTGTTACTGCTGCACCTCTTGCTGCTGTTGGAACTGCAGCTCCTGCTGCTGCTGACTGGGAACCAACTGTTCCAAAAGCTCCTCCATTTCTCCAGCAGACTTGCTTACCGACATGCAGCATGCTTTGGGGTATGCCTCAGTTCACACTTCCCACATTCTTTTTACGATATGTAGTGCAGCAGTAGCACATTATGTAATGATGAGGCAGTGACCCAGCAAAGTTCAAAGCAAAACTTCTCTTTAATGTTCAACTCACAAAAACACAGCACATGATATCCTTTGGATTGCAGCTAGGAAACAGGACAGTCCACCTCCGGTTCACAGCTGGGAACAAGACAGTCCACCTCCGGTTCGCAGTCGGGCACATGTCCTTTGGATTACAGTCACTAAACACGCCAGTCCACCTCTTGAGACTAGTTGCTGTGGACTAATGCACCGCTGTATACACTGTGGGTGCCAGGCTTTTCAGCTGCCTTGACCGTTTGGCTCCACTGGCCTAGGTGGCCTCACACAGTGTGCAGCTCTGCAGAGCCTCCTGCTCTGTACTCCTGCCAACAACAGACTGACACTGATTTTGAACCTGACACACCCAAACCCTATACTGCAGGGTTTTTAACTTGAATCTGTGGCCTTCAGCCACATGGAAAGCCCAGCCCGGAATGAAATGGACTGCACGGCTACCATCCTGCAGTCTGTTTCAAAACAAAAAAGCCCAGAGCAGGTTTTCCCTAAATTTGCCCTAGACAATCAGTATGTCCAAGACCTATACTCACTTTAGTCTGCATTGCAATCACAGCTGGCCTCGATACGCCTCCGTGAGCATCCTGGGAGAAACATACAGTGACCCTCACATGAAAGAGCAGTCAGTGCCTCACAGTCTAGAAAGTTTTTCATATGGATACTGTAATGTCACTACGGCCATGGAAGAGTGTGTTCTTCCAGCCTCTGTTTGGCCGACATTCACTTATGTAACTGTATACGTAGAAAAATGCAACAGCTGCAATTTCCTATGCCGAATGACACAGAAAATAGATAAATACAATGCGATCTAAGTCAAAATACAGTGGGTCCGTATGGTGGATGATTGTTTTGGGATCTATCCTGACAGTGCACACTGATGGGTGCATATATCCCGATCAAATGCACCCAACAATGTCCCGAAACCCAGAGTGGACGTAGAATTAATTCAGGCCACTACTGGAGCAGTATTAACTGATTGTGAGAGTGTTGAACTCCAACCAATCTTATATTGCGATGAGTCCTCAATTATTATGTCCTCAACAACCCTTTCAACAAACAGAAGTTTTCCACCATATGGTGTAACATTTTACTCTGGAGAAATTCAACAAATTCTACAGTCCACTTTCTTTTGTTTCTCTTGTGAAAATTAAACAGTTGGGGTGAAAGCAAGATTTTTGTGGGCAAAAATGTATTTTTTTATTTTCACGGCTCAATGTTATAAAATTATGTGAAGCACCTATGTATTCAAGGTGCTCACCAAACATATAGGATACATTACTTGAGGAACATCGTTTCCAAAATGGTTTCACTTGTGGGGATTTTCCACTGTTTAGGCATATCAGGTGCTCTGCAAATGCGACATAGAGTGCGCTCTCTATTCTAGCCAATTTTGCTCTGTGTAAGTCAAATGATGCTCCTTCTCTTCAAAGACTTGCCATGTGCTCAAACATTAGTATTCCACCACATATCATTGTACTCAGGAGAAATTGCACAACAAATTAAGTGGTCATTTTTCTCCGGTTGCCATTCTGGAAATGAAATCGTAAAGCAACATTTTTGCGTGAAAAATAAGAATGTTCATTTTTTTTTCTTCTAGTTTGCTTTAATTTCTGGGAAGCACCTGAAGGATCAATAAATACATTGCTCAAAAAAATAAAGGGAACACTAAAATCCCACATCCTAGCTATCACTGAATGAAATATTCCAATTGTAAATCTTTATTCATTACATAGTGGAATGTGTTGAGAACAATAAAACCTAAAAATGATCAACATAAATCACAACTAATATACCACGGAGGTCTTGAGTTGGAATGATGCTCAAAATCAAAGTGGAAACTTAAGTAACAGGCTTATCCAACTTCAGTGGAAATGCCTCAAGAAAAGGAAATGATGCGCAGTAGTGTGTGTGGCCTCCACGTGCCTATATGCTCTCCCTACAATGCCTGGGCATGCTCCTGATGAGGCGGCGGATGGTCTCCTGAGGGATCTCCTCCCAGACATGGACTAAAGCATCCACAACTCCTGGACAGTCTGTGGTGCAACATGATGTTGGTGGATGGTGCGAGACATGATGTCCCAGATATTTTCAATCGGATTCCGGT
Source organism: Ranitomeya imitator (assembly GCF_032444005.1). Lineage (NCBI taxonomy): Eukaryota > Metazoa > Chordata > Amphibia > Anura > Dendrobatidae > Ranitomeya > Ranitomeya imitator. The sequence continues at coordinate 117,854,108 of NC_091289.1, forward strand.
CTGGGGAATGGGTGGGCCAGTCATTTGCTTCAATGCTTTCATCTTGCAGGAACTGCTGACACACTCCAGCCACATGGCATTGTCCTGCATTAGGAGGAACCCAGGGCCAACCGCACCAGCATTTGGTCTCACAAGGGGTCTGAGGATCTCATCTCGGTACCTAATGGCAGCCAGGCTACCTGTTATGAAAGGTAATTCAGTACCACAATGGACATAGAGGTCAGCGCACATACAGTGACCTGGCAATAACCCAAAAAACAAGAACGAGCTCTGAGACGTGGGAACTCTGTTGACCGCAATCCCTAATCCTCTCAAACCACACTAAAGGCAGCCGTGGATTGCGCCTAACGCTCCCTATGCAACTCGGCACGGCCTGAGAAACTAGCTAGCCTGAAGATAGAAAATAAGCCTACCTTGCCTCAGAGAAATACCACAAAGGAAAAGGCAGCCCCCACATATAATGACTGTGAGTTAAGATGAAAAGACAAACGTAGAGATGAAATAGATTTAGCAAAGTGAGGCCCAACTTTCTGAACAGAGCGAGGATAGGAAAGGTAACTTTGCGGTCAACACAAAACCCTACAAAAACCACGCAAAGGGGGCAAAAAGACCCTCCGTACCGAACTAACGGCACGGAGGTACACCCTCTGCGTCCCAGAGCTTCCAGCAAGCAGAAAAAAACAAATTGACAAGCTGGACAGAAAAAAACAGCAAACAAATAGCAAAGAGTAACTTAGCTATGCAGAGCAGCAGGCCACAGGAACGATCCAGGAGGAAACAGGTCAAATACTAGAACATTGACTGGAGGCCAGGATCAAAGCACTAGGTGGAGTTAAATAGAGCAGCACCTAACGACTTCACCACATCACCTGAGGAAGGAAACTCAGAAGCCGCAGTACCACTTTCCCCCACCAAGAGAAGCTCACAGAGAGAACCAGCCGAAGTACCACTTGTGACGACAGGAGGGAGCTCTGCCACAGAATTCACAACAGCTACCTCTGGCAAGCACATGGAGGGCTGTGTGGCCCTCCAAAGAAATGCCACCCCACACCATTACTGACCCACTGCCAAACCAGTCATACTGAAGGATTCTGCAAGCAGCAGATTGCTCTCCATGGCATCTCCAGACTGTCACATCAGTCACACATGTGCTCAGTGTGAACTTGCTTTCATCTGTGAAGCACACAGGGCGCCAGTGGCGAATTTGCCAATCCTGGTGTTCTCTAACAAATGCCAAGCGTCCTGCACGGTGTTGGGCTGTGAGCACAACCCCCATCTGTAGACGTCGGGCACTCAGACCATCCTCATGGATTTGGTTTCTAACTCTGCAGACACATGCACATTTGTGGCCTGCTGGAAGTCATTTCGCAGGGCTCTGGCAGTGCTCCTCCTGTTCCTCCTTGCACAAAGGCTGAGGTAGCGGTCCTTCTGCTGGGTTGTTGCCCTCCTCCAGCCACCTCCACGTCTCCTGGTGTACTGGCCTGTCTCATGGTAGTGCCTCCAGCCTCTGGACACTACACTGACAGACACAGCAAACCTTCTTGCCACAACTCATATTGATGTGCCATCCTGGATGAGCTGCACTACCTGAGCCACTTGTGTGGGTTGTAGAGTCCGTCTCATGCTACCACAAGTGTCAAAGCACAACCAACATTTAAGTGACCAAAAAATCAGCCAGAAAGCATTGGTACTGAGATGTGGTCTGTGGTCCCCACCCGCAGAACTACTCCTTTATTGAGTGTGTCTTGATAATTGCCAGTAATTTCCATCTGTTGTCTATTCCATTTGCACAACAGCATGTGAAATTGATTGTCAAACAGTGTTTCTTCATAAGTGGACAGTTTATTTTAGTGTTTCCTTTATTTTTCTGAGTAGTGTAGTTTTAGTGAATACATTCAGCAATATTCGTTACTTGCACGAATAGTACGCTATTTGGGCTACTTGTTACTCGGCGAGAAATTAGATATTTACCTCGGTATATTCCAGTGACCCGCCCAGCATGTTTGGTGCTTTATTTGCAGCCAATGAACATGCGGTGCTTGCTTGCCAATGACAGTAATGCTGTCGCCATGTTTGTTGAGGCATTGCTGTGATTGGCTGATCTTTCAGCATCATTGGGGGATATTTAAGCCCTGCCAGTGCCATCTCGCGCACATTACATGTGGGAACAGTGTATTGAGAGCATAGTGTGAGCGTAGGGAGAGTAAAATCAGCATATAGGGAAAGTTTCTGAGTAAAAAAAGCTATTTTAAGAGCTACTTAGGGTGAAGATTAATTCTCTGTTAGGTTGAGATAGCACAGGGAAATATTTAATATGAGGAAGAGGGAGAGACAGGCAGCGTATTAGTATTCCAAGTACGTGCTGCAGATCTCTGTTAGGTTGCTTTGTGTATACTGTAGGAACACATTGTGGAAGTACGGAGAGAGGCAGGGATTCATATCAGTACCATACTATGCAAAACAACTTTTTTTATAGCAAAATAATATTCCCCAGTACCGGCACGTACCAAACAATTGTTTTAGAGCTAAACAATATTCCTGGGTACCAGCATATACTAAACCACTTTTTTATGCAGCTAAATAATATTCCTCATTGCCAGCATATATTAAACATTTTTTAGAGCTAACTAATATTCCTTGCCTATTGCTGAAATATCATAGATTTATTTAGCAGCTCTGCAAATGGCGCAAAGCCTGCTGGGATACGCAAACGTTTCTATTTACCAGTAATATTCCTTAGTCTGCTGCTGGCATGTGTAATAAAGCTGATAGCTAAAATTAGCCACCCATTGCTAGATACAGGGAATTCATACATAACACCTCTGTGAGAGTACTTGTGAAATATAAAGCCAGGAAATTTTTTCTTTACAGTATAACACATTCAATATGGGAAAGGGTGATGTTAAGGAAAGGGGATGTGGATGTGGTGGTGCCCGCCAAGGCCATGTGACAGATCTGAAGGCGACTTTATCTCGTTCTAGCTTCCTTTCAAAATTCGGTCTGCATGCTACACCACTGTCAAACCCAGACAAGTGCAAGGATGCTGTGAGTTTAATGTCAGACAGAGACTCCGGGGTGTTGACAAGCAGCACCACGAAGACTTCCCTTGCCACTCTGAGGAACTGTTTACCTTCCCTTGTAATTATTCTGGCCTATTACCATGCACCATTAAAGAGAGTCATGAGGAGGTGGAGTGCAGTGATGCCCAAACATTTGAGCACCCACGGTCGGAAGGAAGCCAAGTTGAGGAAGCTGAATTCATGTTTCAAGGGGTGGATGATAATCATGGTGCACAGTTGCCATCAGGTCAGGTAAAATCGCAACTCAGAAGGAGGAACAGATTAATGAATTTTAAAGATGACGTGGTCGATGATGAGACAGACGACTGATACAACAAGGCACAGAGGCAGACATAGCGAGCATAACAGTGCAGAGAGGGATGGATCCATAGCAAGAAGACAGGCAAGAAGATGTAGTGGCTTGACCAGAAGGAGACATGGGTAAACTGTTCGACAGAGCCCCCCACTCAGCAAGATAATAGGCCAAGGGTGCGTTGTTCCCTTGTATGGCAGTTTTTTCTGAAAGTCCTTCAGACAATACAACTGTAATTTGCAGTATTTGCCATACAAAGCTGAGAAGAGGCAAGACCACTGCCAACCTGTGCACTATCAGCATGCAGCTCCCTGCTGCCATTATCTCTATAGTCTTAAGGTACCTTCACACATAACGATATCGTTAAGGATATGGTTGCAATGTCACGCTTTTTGTGACGTAGCAACGATCCCGCTAACGATATCGTTGTGTGACAGCGACCAACGATCAGGCCCCTGCTGGGAGATCGTTGGTCGCTGGGGAATGATCAGGGCCTTTTTTTGGTCGCTGATCACCCGCTGTCATCACTGGATCGGCGTGTGTGACGCCGATCCAGCGATGTGTTCACTTGTAACCAGGGTAAATATCGGGTTACTAAGTGCAGGGCCGTGCTTAGTAACCCGATATTTACCCTGGTTACCATTGTAAAAGTAAAAAAAAAAAAACAGTACATACTCACATTCTGATGTCTGTCACGTCCCCCGGCATCCACAGGGTTAAAACTGCTTTTGGCAAGAGCGCTGCTAGTGCACGCACTCCGGCCAAGAGCTTCCCTGCACTGACTGTCAGTGCCGGCTGTAAAGCAGAGCACAGCGGTGACGTCACCGCTGTTACTGCCGGCACTGACACAGTCCTCCAGTTATTGCTCCTCCTTTCTATGCATTAGTAACACCATGTGATTATTATAATTGCATTTGAAATATATACTGTGGTGCACCCTGTTGTGAATTCTGTGGCAGAGCTCCCTCTTGTGGTCACAAGTGGTACTTCGGCTGATTCTCTCTGTGATCTTCCGTTGGTGGAGAAAAGTGGTACTGCGGCTTCTGAGTTTCCTTCCTCAGGTGATATGGTGAAGTCGTTAGGTGCTACCCTATTTAACTCCACCTGGTGCTTGGATCCTTGCTTCCAGTCAATGTTCTAGTGTTGGACCTGTTTCCTCCTGGAGTGTTCCTGTGGCCTGCTGATCTGCATAGCTAAGTTCCTCTTTGCTATTTGTTTGCTGTTTTTTCTATTCCAGCTTGTCTATTTGTTTTTTCTGCTAGCTGGAAGCTCTGGGACGCAGAGGGTGTACCTCCGTGCCGTTAGGTCGGTACGGAGGGTCTTTTTGCCCCCTTTGCGTGGATTTTGTAGGGTTTTGTGTTGACCGCAAAGTTGCCTTTTCTATCCTCGCTCTGTTCAGGAAGTTGGGCCTCACTTTGCTAAATCTATTTCATCTCTACGTTTGTCTTTTCATCTTAACTCACAGTCATGATATGTGGGGGCTGCCTTTTCCTTTGGGGTATTTCTCTGAGGCAAGGTAGGCTTATTTTCCATCTTCAGGCTAGCTAGTTTCTCAGGCCGTGCCGAGTTGCATGGGCAGCGTTAGGCGCAATCCACGGCTGCCTCTAGTTGTGTTGGAGAGGATTAGGGATTGCGGTCAACAGAGTTCCCACATCTCAGAGCTCGTTCTTATTTTTTGGGTTATTGCCAGGTCACTGTATGTGCACTGACCACTATGTCCATTGTGGTACTGAATTACCAGCCATAACAGCACCCTGCCATTTGTTGTTTAGTCCTATCAGAATGCAGAATCACATGGCAGACAAGCACCCCAGTAGGTGGGCGGAACGCCTGGGTACAAAATCTGTGTCTGAGGGTGAAACCACTGCCCATTCCCCTGTGTTACAGCCTTTCCAATCTGCTGTCAGGCACTGATGTTTTCACATCTATTTGCTCTTCAATAACCAAGTGTTGCTTCCCCCCCACTAGGGGGCAACTGGTACCAAAACCAAAACAGCTATCACTAAAAGTGTGATCACAAAATTACCCAATGATCTCACAATGGTACTCTATAAAATATATAATCTTTATTAAACATTTATTAAATAACATTAAAAAGACATATGAATCACTACTAATAAAGGGTGCAAATCCTCAACAAAAAGAGGGACTATATAGCCTGAGTGGCACCACTAAACCAGGCCCAACATACAGTATGAACAAAAAAATAACATCATGCTGTAAGATACAGGGTAGTAAGGGTCAACCTATATGGTCTGTCTTAACATGGAATCCTCTGAGACTCTCAATATCATTGCCCATGCATACTAAAATATCCCCAGTGGGAAGTATGAGGACCCATGTCACAATAACCCCCTATCAAATGTAAAAGATCTAACAGTTTGTATAAGCCGGTATATTACCTAAGAGGTAAACCTGGTGTGTGCTCCTCGGCGTCCCTCTGCCCCGACGCGCGTTTCGCCGTAGCTACTTCTGGAGGCGTGTCAGGGCAGGGGGTAAGCCGGTATATATATGCATGAGCCTACCGTCTATTGGACAATCGTAGCGGTGGGATTTTCTACAGCTGTGTGGAGGGATGTGTGGTAGATGAGTCACCGCTGTGTGTCCGAGTCATAACCATTTCCGCCTCTTGTACGGAGACCGGAAGTGATATATACAGCGTAAGTACCGTACAAGCGCCCAGGTTCCACGCAACTGTACGGAAACCGGAAATCTCGTTTAAGCTGGGCGCCGTACGGAACGCCTGTGTTAATGCGGCAGGACCAAGTGGCGCATGATCAGATGAGCAGCCCCAGCCAAAGTGGTGAGTCCGATCACGGACCGGGAATCAGGAGTGTGCGGTCGTCCTAGTCCGACCCACACCTCCGTCATCCAATGGTCCGCTAGCCGACCTCACCGCCAGTCCCCCATCGGATCATGCGCTCATCCTGACCAAAAACAGAGGGGGGGGGGGGGGAAGATGTACATTATAAATGTCTATATATAAAAACTGATGTAATTGTTTTTCCTGTATATATATATACTATAGTGCCTACTGGAGAGTCTCCAACTCTAGAGACCCCCTATCTCTGATGGTAAATAAACAATATAACTCGGGCACAGCCTCTTCTTTTCACATATATACAGTCGATCTACATAAGAATACCTAGAATCTTATATCAAAATATATATTATACATACAATACCATAGATATATAAATATCCTGTATATCATAACGTGGAGGGCAAAAAAATCCCCATACACAATTATTCAGTATAAAAAAGGGGGGGAGGCACATAAAAAATACATAAAAAATACAAAATACATACATGAACCCCTCACGATATACAAGTCACCAATGGCCAAAACACGCATATGAAATACAGATCAATAAACTTCCTCCAAACCCCCTCCTCTTCCGAGGAATCCCCATCTTGATCTTGATCCTGTCTCTCTGTCCTTGGACGTTAATGCCGCTTTTCTTTGATGGTTACGGAACTTTTTATTTCCTAGTACCAAGACAGCCCTCCATGCTCCACCACTCAAAACGGTAGTCAAGAATAGCGATCTAAATCAAATAGCAGTAAAACATAAAAGTTAAAAAGAATAAAAGAACCGACAAACTTAAATAAAAACAAATACCTCGTGTAAATAAACACCGCGCGGTATATACTAAACCCCCCTGCCTATCTTCTTCTTCACCTAATTATAGATATGCACTAAAACCAAAGCTCTCATTTAAGCCCTGAGGCACCAATGTTCCTAGACGATAGATCCACTGGCATTCTTTTTTGGCCAGTCTTTTGCCTACATCACCCCCTCTGGGTCCCAACTCCACCTTATCTATTCCTTTAAAGGTCAACAGTCTAGAATTGCATTGATGGTACCGTTTAAAATGTCTAGGGAGGGTCTTCAATGTGGCATCATCAATGGCCGTTTTTGCCTTCTCGAAATCCAAACAGTGCTCCCGCACCCTGATTTTGAACTCACGGCTCGTCATACCAATATAAACCTTCCCACAGGGGCATTCAGCATGATATATGATGCCCTTGGTTGAGCATGTGATGTTCATTCTAATCTCGAAGGTTCGTGAGTCATCATGGTTTTTAAAGGTGGTACTTTTTTTCATATTGGCGCAGCCCTTGCAGATGCCACACGGAAAGAAACCCCTCCTATTGGTGATCTTATCTTTGTTAGCCTTCCTCTTGGGATCATACGTGCTATGCACCAGCATGTCCTTCAAACTAGGTGCCCTCCTTGCTACCAGGGACGGTTGTTCAGGTAAGATCTTTTTCAGAATAGGGTCCGTGAATAAGATTTTCCAATTTTTTTGTACTATTTCACGTAGACCATCCCATTCTGTGCTGAAATTAGTAATAAATCTTACCTGATTATCCTGCTCTTTATTTGTTGTTGGCAACTGGTTTTTATATAGTAGATGTTGTCTTGGGGTGTTTTTTGCCCTCCAATACCCCCTTTGAATGACACGCCGATTATAGCCTCTGTCCTGGAATCTGCCCCTTAATAATTTGGCCTGTTCTTCAAACTGTTCTTCCTCCGAGCAGATCCTTTTGATCCGAAGAAATTGACCAATCGGAATACTATTTGTTGTTGTTTTGGGATGTAGTGATGATGCGTGCAATAAAGAATTGGTTGCGGTGGATTTGCGGAATACAGTAGTAGACAAATGTCCCTCTGTGGATGATGAAATAAGCAGATCCAAAAATTCAATTTTTCATCCGTACTTATACGTCAATCTGATGTTCCTATCATTTTGATTTAAGTAACTCATAAGGGCTTCTAGTTCGTTCACTGGGCCCTCCCAGATGAACAAAATATCATCAATGAAGCGAATCCAATTATGGACCCGCTTCATACCCTCAATCTCGTTTTCCTGAAAGATGGACCTCTCCCAAGCACCCATAAAAAGATTGGCGTACGAGGGGGCACATGAGGCCCCCATCGCAGTACCCTGTAATTGTAGGTACACCTTCCCTGCAAACATGAAGGCGTTGTGTGTGAGAATAAATTTTAATAGTTCTAAAATGAACTCAGATGTTTCATTGTCAATATTGCTCTGGGAAAGATATTTTCCCACTGCTTGTAGACCGTCTGTATGCCTAATACTGGAGTACAAGGCCTCCACATCGGCCGTGACAAAGATCATGTCGTCATTGAGTTGTATGCCCTCTAGATGTCCCAGGGCAGCAGTGGTGTCCCTGATATATGACGGTAGTTGTATAACTAGTGGTTTCAGATAATATTCCACTATATTGCAGATAATCTCACACAGCCCTTCGTTTGCCGCCACAATTGGTCTACCCGGAGGATCCTCCGGGTTTTTGTGGACCTTGGGTACTAGATAAAAAGTCGCCAATCTTGGATGTAACTTAATATACGTGTCCAGGAGTTTCTTTGGGATGACATTGCCCTCTACTGCATTCGTAAGAATATCTATTAATTCCTCCTTGAACCCTACCATAGGGTTATAGGCAAGAGTTTTATATTCACTGCTGTTAGATAGTAGTTTTTTTGCCTGGGCTTCGTACATATGGTTAGGCCATATGACAACGTTGCCCCCTTTGTCTGCAATTTTGAAGACAACGTCATCCCAACTCTTTAATTCTCCCAATGCCACTCTCTCCTCTCTCGTGAGATTGTCCACACGGAACTGATTGGGTTTGGATTTCATATCCTCAATTTCACTGGCAACCATTTTCGTAAAGGTATCTACCGCCGAGGAGCACACACCAGGTTTACCTCTTAGGTAATATACCGGCTTATACAAACTGTTAGATCTTTTACATTTGATAGGGGGTTATTGTGACATGGGTCCTCATACTTCCCACTGGGGATATTTTAGTATGCATGGGCAATGATATTGAGAGTCTCAGAGGATTCCATGTTAAGACAGACCATATAGGTTGACCCTTACTACCCTGTATCTTACAGCATGATGTTATTTTTTTGTTCATACTGTATGTTGGGCCTGGTTTAGTGGTGCCACTCAGGCTATATAGTCCCTCTTTTTGTTGAGGATTTGCACCCTTTATTAGTAGTGATTCATATGTCTTTTTAATGTTATTTAATAAATGTTTAATAAAGATTATATATTTTATAGAGTACCATTGTGAGATCATTGGGTAATTTTGTGATCACACTTTTAGTGATAGCTGTCAGGCACTGATGCCAGACACAACAGTCAGCAACCACATCCAGTTCGTTGTCCTAGAGCAGCGTTCAGTTCTCCTTGCCCCAGACTTTACACAGGAAGCAGAAATATCCATTCACCCACAGGCCCAAATGCTAAATGTTCACATTGTCAGATTGCTAGCCCTGGAAATGTTGCCAATTTGGCTTGTGGGAACTGAGTCTTTCTGTGTCCTCTTGGTGGTGGCAGCCTCACGGTTCTTGATTCCCAGCTGCCACTATTTTTCCCAATGTGCCGTCTCTGCAATACAGAGGCATGTGTTACACAATAACAGCAGTGCCCTGGCCAACGCAGTAACAGGGAAGGTCCACCTAACCAGAAATATATAGAATAAACTTTGGTACTCAACTTTAGTAAATTGTAAGTATTTTATTGGCAGCCACTTGTACAAACGTTTTGGTCAGTGATGTTGACCTTCTTCAGTGTACATATGGAGATGAAGATCCTGTGCGGATCCAATAGGTGGACCGGACTGATGTCCCTACCCAGGTATGGCAGTGGTATCCATCTGGAATGCGGTGTCTGCCGCTTGTTTTGTGGTGAAACATGTGTCTGGGAGCCTGATGTTTTTTTGTGTCTGCACTTGGACATTGTGGAACATCAATGCATTAATATTATCTGCACACTTCTTCAGGTTCCAGCCTTACACCAAATAATAATATGAGTATGCTCTATATATGTGCTGTTAGTTCGAACATCTTGCCAACACTTTCCTTTATAAAGGGAAATTCGACATAATACCTCTGTTAGCATTCGCCATATACTAATGACATATGCACCCACCCAGGTGGTGAGCGGAATGCCTGGGTACAAAATCTATGTCTGAGAATGAAACCACTGGCCCAGAGGCATAGCTAGTGTCTTTGTCCAGGGGGGCGAAGCTTCTGAGCGGGCCCCTAATCAGGTAACCTTGAATACAACTGGGTGACGCACCTTAATAGTGGAGGAGAACCTCAGCAGATGACCACACTGTTACTGAAGATAATCTCTATATAAAGACCAACATGGATATTACCGCCATATGGTCAGTCCTACAGAACATATAAGAGATCACAGTACAGTTACAGATAATGACTTACAGCTGATGATCTAACTGATGGAATTGTTCATTTTTCCCATCTTTTCCATCTGGCCAAGACCGACATGACAACTTCTTCCAGCCACGACTCGGCTGCAGAGAATACAACAAAGACAAATTTCACTTCTCATATTCCAGCCCCATCACCATCTATCCCCAACCTGCACAAACTCCTCATCCTGCTGATATCCCAATACTGAGCCGCTGCTGCTGTATGCGTCCCTATTATTGCACCTGCTGTGTGTTACTATGTGCCTCCTAAATTCTAAAGCAACCTTCTATAATATAGTAATGCAGGGTGCAAGTGCCCTAGAAATCAGTGCCCACATTTTGCCCCTCGAAAGTAATAATGCCCTGTGTGCCCCTTTGATAGTCACAGTAACCTGAGTTCCCCTATAACAAGTGCCCACTTTACATTTAATAATGTCCAGAGTCTCCCCCTGTACAGCTCCCCTATAAACAGCATGATGCTCTCTTATACACAGTATAATGCCCCCTCCATGTATAGTACCACCCACACAGTATACTGCCCCCTTAGTAGCCCCCAAACTGTTTGATGGCTCCAACACTGTATGATGGCCCCTTCACTGTAATCTCCACACTTCTTCCTGGTTCCTCTGTAGCTCTGAGTGCCTGCTCATCTCCTTACAGCAGGCTCCGGTTAGTGACGTCATCGCGCCCTCTGTCAATGCCGGCGTTGGTGATGTCAGATGCTGACAGAAGGATGATGGGATGACGGGCGGGGGGCCCACTGCTGGCACTGGGGCCCCTCTGCCTGCTCAGGGGCCCCATAGCGGCTGGGCGGCAGAGCAGGGAGATCGATTCTCCCTGCTCTGACTCAGAATGTAACTGTATCAGTGTGCTGCATGCGCAAATAGAGTTACAGTAGCTTAGCTCTGGGTGTGCCCCCTCAGAGCATGGGGCCCTGGGCGACCTCACCCTCTGCCCCCCGGTAGGTGCGCTACTGCACTGGCCCCTCCCCTGTGTTACAGCCTTCCCAATCTGCTGTCCAGGAAGCAGGCGCTGTAGTCTCTTGCTAGTCTCTTGCCCACAACATGCAGTTGCACATACAGTAAGAACATTCAGCAAGCAAGTCCACATTTTGGTCGTAGCGCAGTGTTTAGTTCTCCCTTGTCAGCATATATGTCACTTCCCAAATTGTTTGTTAGATAGGGCATACATATTCGTTAGCACTTTACATTGTCTGGTGCTGGACAAAGACCATTCCTGGCTTATCCTGGCTCCTAAATGAGACTTGTGTCTCTTTATTTAACTGTTGCTTCCTTTACATTTTCTAAATTTTTGGTAAAAAAAAGAACATGGTGGTGTGGTATTTGCTAGTTTCTGTACATTTTAATCACGTCTAAGATACTGAGCTAATACACTCCACAGACCTATTTAGGCAACAGCTTTACACATAATGTAACATGGTCATTGCTATGCAGCACTGCCTGTCACCTGAGTAATACACTCCACAGACTTCTATACTCTTTGGGACTTATCCCGTAATTACTTCGTTGTTGCTCAAAACCATGCAAAGCTACATTCTGGCTGGTTGGGTAGTTCCCAGAAGTCCGTAGGCTTGTGCAGAATGGTCAATGGCACTCCTGTCTCTTTCCTGCTGCTTCAAAGTAAAATGAGGCTTATACATGTTCCTGACATGGATTTCAGGCCTGACAAACTGACCACAATACAGGCCCTCATTTGCATACACTGTATTCAGAATTTAATTCTAATGCTTTTGGTGTCGGGTAGAATCCAATTTCCTGACATTGGTAATACAGCTCACCTAACTCCTGTGTTATATTCACCTTACAGCGGCTTCACCCGCTATGACAGTGGCTCCATTGGCATCCTGTGGCAAAATGAACTGTGGAGCTCACAAAACTCAGGTTTCACAGCATCTGCTAGCCCTCTGAAAATGCGAAGCGAGGGCAGCATAGTGACATGGTGGTGGACGTGGTGGTGGTGGCGGGTAAAGCCCAAAATTTAAATGTGCATGATTTTGCTGCCACTGTAAAGTGCTAGGGAATATGTATTCCACTATCTACCTAACAATATTGAATGAGGGAGGGACCTCCCAAATGTAGGAGTGAGAGCCCTCACAAATGTAGAAGGAAAAACTAAAGCCAAAACACTCCATGTGAACATATGCTAAAGGGGAGGTATAACTTTTTGTTTATTTTTTATATTATTTTTATTTTGTGTTATAAACATGTAATTATGAAGGAAAAATGTTTCTTAGCATTTTTTTCCTTTAAAAAACAAAATTTGGTTGCTTTGGTATGTCTTCTTATAAGTACGGAAAACCGGCGCAATAGTCTGACAACATTGTTCCCAGATACAATATGTGAGTCAGAAAGACAAGTGGGCATCTTCTCCATGCCGTTCCCATTTAGTTTTAGCACTTTTTCATCCATTTCAGCTTTTTTTCCATGCCACCAGACCTGGTTGTTGGGTCCAGCAGAAAAATATTCGGCTTTCCCATTGACTTTCATTCGATATGTTATTCGGTGCGAATACACGAATAATAGAAATTATTTGAAACGATTTTCCCAGATACAAATATTATACTATTCGTCATCACTATTAATACATTTCTTGAATATGGTTTTGAGCATTTTGAGGGGTGCAGTTTTTAAATGTTACTTTGGGGCATTTTGTGTAACATAGGCCCCTCAAAGTCACTTCAAATGTGATTTGGTCACTAAAAAATGGTTTTGTAACTTTTGTTGGAAAAATAAAGAACTACTGATAAACGTTTATCCATTCTAATTTCCTAAAAAAATATATTTTTCAAAAATGATGCTGATTTAGGCTACTTTCACACTAGCGTCGGATTCGGCCCGTAGCATTGTGTCGGGCTGAGATTCCGACGCTAGCGTTTGATGCGCTGCACAACGGGTGCAGCGGATGCATTTCTCTGGTGCATCCGCTGCCCCATTTTGAGGTGCTGGGAGGTGGGGGCGGAGTTCCAGCCGCGCATGCGCGGTCGGAAAAAGCGGTCCGTCGGCAGCAAAAAACATTTTTTTGCTCCCGGCGGTCCACCACAGCACGGCGCAACCGTTGCACGACGGTTGCGACGTGTGTCAATGCGTCGCTAATGTTAATCTATGGGGCAAAAACGCATCCTGCAAACAACTTTGCAGGATGCTTTTTCCCCCTAAACGACGCATTGCGATGTATTAAAAAAAATGCCAGTGTGAAAGTACCCGTAAAGTACACATGTGGTCAATTCTATTTTGTGACTATTTTGTGTGGTATAATTGTATGATTTTAGGGCATACAAATTCCTAGTTTAAAAATTGTGAAATTTTCACATGTTATAAAATGTTTGATATTTTCATAAATAAGTGCAAGTCATATTGATCATAATTTACCACTAACATAAAGTGTAATGTGTCACGAAAAAACACTCAGAATCACAGGGGTGTTTTCAAGAGTTCTAAAGTTATTACTGAATAAAGTGACAGTAGTCAGAATTGCAAACTTTTTACAGGTCAAGAAAGTGAAAACAGGTTTCATGGTGAAGGCATTAATATTAGATATTTTAGTCTATCACGGAACTTGGGATGTTAGATTTAGTAAAGCTTAGGTAAATTCTGTGGCACTGAGGAGACAACAGACAATACATCTTTTTATTTTGTTTTACCAGTGATATATTCACATATTTAATTTGCTTAATTGTTTTTCTTTTTCAGAAATCGGAGATCAGTGTGGTCCACCCCCAACTGTACAATTTGGAGACACAGTGGATATTAGAAAAAACAACTATAAAACTCGTGAAGTTGTTGAATATAAATGCAAAAATTATTATCTTCTTAAAGGAAATAAGAATGTGCAGTGCATGAATGGTGTCTGGGGAGACGCACCAGTTTGTCTAGGTATGTTCATTATCACTTATCACAAAATATACAGAAACAGCATGAAGGCAAATAAATAATATTACTAGAAGGTTTGTAGTAAGGTTAGTAGTGCATGCACAGAGGGAATGTTGTTCCTATATTCTTGTAAAAATAAATATTAGTACAATTGCATATAAACAGTATACATATGTAAAACAGTACATATGTGCATGTTAAACATGCATATATACATTGTTACACACATTACCTACACTTATAATTGTTAGCCACATTACACAATTTCTGCATGCATTTAACCCCTTTCTGCCATTAGACGTACTATTGCGTCCATGTGGGGTGGGCTTTACTTCCCAAGGACGCAATAGTACGTCATATGCGATCGGCAGCGCTCACGGGGGGAGCGCCGCCGATCGCGGCCGGGTGTCAGCTGTTTATCGCAGCTGACATCCGGCACTATGTGCCAGGAGCGGTCACGGACCGCCCCCGGCACATTAACCCCCGGCACACCGCGATCAAAGATGATCGCGATGTGCCGGCGGTACAGGGAAGCACCGCGCAGGGAGGGGGCTCCCTGCGGGCTTCCCTGAGCCCCCCGCAGCAACGCGATGTGATCGCGTTGCTGCGAGGGTCTCACCTCCCTCCCTGCTCCCTCCAGCCCCGGATCCAAGATGGCCGCGGATCCGGGTCTTGCAGGGAGGGAGGTGGCTTCACAGAGCCTGCTCAGAGCAGGCACTGTGAAGCAGCCTGCACTCCTATCAGATCAGTGATCTGACAGAGTGCTGTGCAAACTGTCAGATCACTGATCTGTGATGTCCCCCCCTGGGACAAAGTAAAAAAGTAAAAAAAAAAAATTTCAAATGTGTAAAAAAAATAAAAAAAAATATTCCAAAATAATGAAAAAAAATATATATATTATTCCCATAAATACATTTCTTTATCTAAATAAAAAAAAAAAAACAATAAAAGTACACATATTTAGTATCACCGCGTCCGTAACGGCCCGACCTATAAAACTGGCCCACTAGTTAACCCCTTCAGTAAACACCGTAAGAAAAAAAAAAAAAAAACGAGGCAAAAAACAACGCTTTATTATCATACTGCTGAACAAAAAGTGGAATAACACGCGATCAAAAAGACAGATATAACTAACCATGGTACCGCTGAAAGCGTCATCTTGTCCCGCAAAAAACGAGCCGCCATACAGCATCATCAGCAAAAAAATAAAAAAGTTATAGTCCTGAGAATAAAGTGATGCAAAAATAATTATTTTTTCTATAAAATAGTTTTTATCGTATAAAAGCGCCAAAACATAAAAAAATGATATAAATGAGGTATCGCTGTAATCGTACTGACCCGAAGAATAAAACTGCTTCATCAATTTTACCAAACGCGGAACGGTATAAACGCCTCCCCCAAAAGAAATTCATGAATAGCTGGTTTTTGGTCATTCTGCCTCACAAAAATCGGAATAAAAAGCGATCAAAAAATGTCACGTGCCCGAAAATGTTACCAATAAAAACATCAACTCGTCCTGCAAAAAACAAGACTTCACATGACTCTGTGGACCAAAATATAGAAAAATTATAGCTCTCAAAATGTGGTAACGCAAAAAATATTTTTTGCAATAAAAAGCGTCTTTCAGTGTGTGACGGCTGCCAATCATAAAAATCCGCTAAACAACCCGCTATAAAAGTAAATCAAACCCCCCTTCATCACCCCCTTAGTTAGGGAAAAATTTAAAAAATGTATTTATTTCCATTTTCCCATTAGGGCTAGGGTTAGGGTTAGGGCTAGGGTTAGGGTTAGGTTTAGGGCTAGGGTTAGGGTTAGGGCTAGGGTTAGGGCTAGGGTTAGGGTTAGGGCTAGGGTTAGGGTTAGGGCTAGGGTTAGGGTTAGGGCTAGGGTTAGGGCTAGGGTTAGGGCTAGGGTTAGGGCTAGGGTTAGGGCTAGGGCTAGGGTTAGGGTTAGGGCTAGGGTTAGGGCTAGGGCTACAGTTTGGGTTGGGGCTAAAGTTACAGTTAGGGTTTAGATTACATTTACGGTTGGGAATAGGGTTGGGATTAGGGTTAGGGGTGTGTCAGGGTTAGAGGTGTGGTTAGGGTTACTGTTGGGATTAGGGTTAGGGATGTGTTTGGATTAGGGTTTCAGTTATAATTGGGGGGTTTCCACTGTTTAGGCACATCAGGGGCTCTCCAAACGCGACATGGCGTCCGATCTCAATTCCAGCCAATTCTGCGTTGAAAAAGTAAAACAGTGCTTCTTCCCTTCCGAGCTCTCCCGTGTGCCCAAACAGGGGTTTACCCCAACATATGGAGTATCAGCGTACTCAGGACAAATAGGACAACAACTTTTGGGGTCCAATTTCT
This sequence comes from Ranitomeya imitator, assembly GCF_032444005.1. NCBI lineage: Eukaryota > Metazoa > Chordata > Amphibia > Anura > Dendrobatidae > Ranitomeya > Ranitomeya imitator. The sequence goes on from NC_091289.1 coordinate 117,870,981, forward strand.
CCTGTTACCCTTGGGAAAATACAAAACTCGGGGCTAAAACATATTTTTTGTGGGAAAAAAAAAGATTTTTTATTTTCACGGCTCTGCGTTATAAACTGTAGTGAAACACTTGGGGGTTCAAAGTTCTCACAACACATCTAGATTAGCTCCCTGGGGGGTCTAGTTTCCAATATGGGGTCACTTGTGGGGGGTTTCTACTGTTTAGGTACATTAGGGGTTCTGCAAACGCAATGTGACGTCTGCAGACCATTCCATCTAAGTCTGCATTCCAAATGGCGCTCCTTCCCTTCCGAACTCTGCCATGCGCTCAAACGGTGGTTTCCCCCAACATACGGGGTATCAGCGTACTCAGGACAAATTGGACAACAACTTTTGGGGTCGAATTTCTCCTCTTACCCTCGGGAAAATACAAAACTGGGGGCTAAAAAATAATTTTGGGGGGAAAGATTTTTTTTTTTAATTTTCACGGCTCTGCGTTACAAACTGTAGTGAAACACTTGGGGGTTCAAAGCTATCACAACACATCTAGATGAGTTCCTTAGGGGGTCTAGTTTCCAAAATGGTGTCACTTGTGGGAGGTTTCTACTGTTTAGGTACATTAGGGGCTCTGCAAATGCAATGTGACACCTGCAGACCATTCCATCTAAGTCCTCATTCCAAATGGAGCTCCTTCCCTTCCGAGCCCTCCCATGCGCCCAAACAGTGGTTCCCCCCCACATATGGGGTATCAGCGCACTCAGGACAAATAGGACAACAAATTGTGGGGTCGAATTTCTCCTGTTACCCTCGGGAAAATACAAAACTGGGGGCTAAAAAATAATTTTTGTGGGAAAAAATTTTTGTTTTATTTTTACGGCTCTCCATTATAAACTTCTGTGAAGCCCTTGGTGGGTCAAAGCGCTCAGCACACATCTAGATAAGTTCCTAAGGGGGTCTACTTTCCAAAATGGTGTCACTTGTGGGGGGTTTCTACTGTTTAGGTACATTAGGGGCTCTGCAAATGCAATGTGACACCTGCAGACCATTCCATCTAAGTCTGCATTCAAATGGCACTCCTTCCCTTCTGAGCCCTCCCATGTGCCCAAACAGTGGTTCCCCCCACATATGGTGTATCATCGCACTCAGGACAAATTGGGCAACAAATCTTGGGGTACAATTTCTCCTGTTACCCTCAGGAAAATACAAAACTGGGGGCTAAAAAAATAATTTTTGTGAGAAAAAAATTTTGTTTTATTTTTACGGCTCTGCATTATAAACTTCTGTGAAGCACTTGGTGGGTCAAAGTGCTCACCACACCTCTAGATAAGTTCCTTAGGGGGTCTACTTTCCAAAATGGTGTCATTTGTGGGGGGTTTCAATGTTTAGGCACATCAGTGGCTCTTCAAACGCAACATGGCGTCCCATCTCAATTCCTGTCAATTTTGCTATGAAAAGTCAAACGGCGCTCCTTCGCTTCCGAGCTCTCCCATCCACCCAAACAGTGGTTTACCCCCACATATGGGGTATCAGCGTACTCAGGACAAATTGTACAACAACTTTTGGGGTCCAATTTCTTCTCTTACCCTTGGGAAAATAAAAAATTGGGGGCAAAAAGATAATTTTTGTGAAAAAATATGATTTTTTATTTTTACGGTTCTACATTATAAACTTCTGTGAAGCACTTGGTGGGTCAAAGTGCTCACCACACCTCTAGATAAGTTCCTTAGGGGGTCTACTTTCCAAAATGGTGTCACTTGTGGGGGGTTTCAATGTTTAGGCACATCAGTGGCTCTTCAAACGCAACATGAGGTCCCATCTCAATTCCTGTCAATTTTGCATTGAAAAGTCAAACGGCGCTCCTTCCCTTCCGAGCTCTCCCATCCGCCCAAACAGTGGTTTACCCCCACATATGGGCTATCAGCGTACTCAGGACAAATTGTACAACAACTTTTGGGGTCCAATTTCTTCTCTTACCCTTGGGAAAATAAAAAATTGGGGGCGAAAAGATAATTTTTGTGAAAAAATATGATTTTTTATTTTTACGGTTCTACATTATAAACTTCTGTGAAGCACTTGTTGGGTCAAAGTGCTCACCACACCTCTAGATAAGTTCCTTAGGGGGTCTACTTTCCAAAATGGTGTCACTTGTGGGGGGTTTCAATGTTTAGCCACATCAGGGGCTCTCCAAACGAAACATGGCGTCCCATCTCAATTCCAGTCAATTTTGCATTGAAAGTCAAATGGCACTCCTTCGCTTCCGAGCTCTGCCATGCGCCCAAACAGTGGTTTACCCCCACATGTGGGGTATTGGCATACTCAGGACAAATTGTACAACAATGTTTGGGGTCCATTTTCTCCTGTTACCCTTGGTAAAATAAAACAAATTGGGGCTGAATTAAATTTTTTGTGAAAAAAAGTTAAATGTTCATTTTTATTTAAACATTCAAAAAATTCCTGTGAAGCACCAGAAGGGTTAATAAACTTCTTGAATATGGTTTTGAGCACCTTGAGGGGTGTAGTTTTTAGAATGGTGTCACACTTGGGTATTTTCTATCATATAGACCCCTCAAAATGACTTCAAATGAGATGTGGTCCCTAAAATAAAATGGTGTTGTAGAAATGAGAAATTGCTGGTCAACTTTTAACCCTTATAACTCCCTAACAAAAAAAAATTTTGTTTCCAAAATTGTGCTGATGTAAAGTAGACATGTGGGAAATGTTATTTATTAAGTATTTTGTGTGACATATCTCTGTGATTTAATTGCATAAAAATTCAAAGTTGGAAAATTGCGAAATTTTCATAATTTTCGCCAAATATCCGTTTTTTTCACAAATAAACGCAGGTACTATCAAATAATTTTTACCATTGTCATGAAGTACAATATGTCACGAGAAAACAGTGTCAGAATCACCAGGATCCATTGAAGCGTTCCAGAGTTATAACCTCATAAAGGGACAGTGGTCAGAATTGTAAAAATTGGCCCGGTCATTAACGTGCAAACCACCCTTGGGGGTAAAGGGGTTAAAGTACATATCAAACAAACATATGCCCATCATCCACAGTTACATATTTCACATATATACAGTGTGTACTGAAAGTGTTCGTACCCCTATAAATTTTTCATTCTTTGTTTCATTGCAGCCATTTGGTAAATTCAAAAAAGTTAATTTTTTTCACATTAATGTACACTCTGCGCCCATCTTGACTGAGAATAAAAACAGCCATGCGCTAGTATAGATTTATGCTAATTATGCAAATTGTCTCTTCAGAGAGGAAGAGAACTAGAACTCTAGTGCCACCTATTGGAAGGTAGCAATCCTACAAGTCAATGTTGACCCTTTAACGAGCCTTGTCACATGACTTAGGATAATAGCCAAACCAGAATCTGAATTTGCAGACACTGTGTTTTGGGGTACTGCCGCTCGTCAGTGCAAAGCGGAGATTTGTTTTGGCTGTGTGAGAGGCGTCCGACCATTATCCAAGAAGTATCATTTCTCCTTGTATAGACTTACTAACGTGTGTTGATGTATGCCTGTCGATGGATGAAAGCTCCGAATCATTCCCATTCCTAGAGTTGTTGACTGCTCGCAAATGATGAAGTAATATAGCGCCAGACAGTGCTATCCAAACACAAGAGCATGATCCTTACAGCATCTATCCAGCAGCGACCTCCAGGGTGGCGCTGTGCGCAATCAGTGTACTTTCCTGGCCCTAGACACGGTGGTTAGTAGCTTCTGCCAGTGCGGCGCTGTACACACTCTCGAGCAGTAAATGTTTGTTAGTTTTTCCCTGACACCGCGGTAGCGGCGCCGAGGACTAGTGGTCTAGAGACTCTTTCCCCAGACATAGGGCTCTTCCACGGACAATTACGAGGTAAACGCCATCATGGGCTGTAAGGTGGTACGTGGCAAAAAATTCTATTTGGTGGATTGGAAGGGTCATGGCCCAGAGAACAGGTCCTGGGAGCCTGTTGAGCACAATAGGGCTCTGCAGCTCATTGCTACATTCAAGCATAGCGAGGCCCTAGGAGGGGGGTAATTTTAGGTGTTGAGTTCCCGCCGCTGCACAGGGGGAATCTTGAACTGTCTCCGCTGTGGTCCCCCATTCTCCTCCAGCCACTGTGGAGCCTGCTCAGCAAAGACATCAGTCCCAGAGTCTGGCTCAGATTAATACTGTGCGGCTGGTTACTGCTGTCCTTCCAGGTTCAGTCATTGTAACCAGTACTGATCAGCGGCGAGCAGGCATCCCTAAGACTAAGTCCTGCTTTTCTTCTTCTGAGCATGCCCAAGGGATGCCCTCTCATTGGAGGTCGGGGGTCACATGCTCAGGTCCTGTAGCGGCTCCTTTTGGACCACTGGGAAGGTCCCAGAGAGCTTCCGCTACAAAAGGTTTGCATGGTCGCACGGCCGCACCGCTATGTGCTAGTTTAGACTTACTAACGTGTATGTGTGTGTGGATGTATGCCTGTCGATGGATGAAATCTCTGAATCATTCCTATCCCTACAGTTGTTGACTGCTCGTGAATGATGAAGTAATCTAGCGCCAGACAGTGCATTCCAAACACAAGAGCACGATCCTTACTGTGTCTATCCAGCGGCGACTGCCAGTGCGGCGCTGTGCGCAATCAGTGCGCCTTCCTGGCCCTAGACAGGGTGGTTAGTGGAGTCCACCAGTGCGGTAAATGTTTGTTACTTTTTTCCCTGGCACCATGGTAGCGGCACTGAGCACTAGTGCTATAGAGGGACTCTTACCCCAGTCCTTGGTGCAGAGTTCTGTGACCACGCCCTAGTGCTCACTCTGCGGTTCAGCGGCCTTGTGAAGCAACAGGGTTCGTCTCCCTTTTCATACCAGGTGAAGATAACCCATGTGTAAACACGTTATACTGCCATATTGTGTCCGCCATTACTTAGCAGCAGGTTCCATCTCTGCATGGTGGACCCCGGGCTGCGAATGCACCTCTTATCACTCATTATATTATTTGGTGCGTTCTGCCAGCCCTAACAGTAAATTATTTTCCTGACTGTTTTTAAAAAACATTTTACCTCACAAAATGTACCCTCTGCGATCTCCTGCTGTAATGTCAGTATTGTCTTTGAGGGCAGAACACAGCACAGGAAGGAGAGAGACAGGGGGGATAGCACATGGGGTAGAAAGGTGAAAGAAGAGCACAGAAGAGAGAGAGTGGATAGGTGGGTGAGCACATGGGGGGAGAGATTCTCAATGCTGCAAAGCCTGCCCCAATTGTGACATTACCGCCTTCCCAATGCAATAGCATCGGGCCTCCATCTAGTTATATCTAAGAAATAAGTGACAATAATAATAAAATATGATGAGTGATGTGGCTCTAATAAATTAATTATACAAGAGAATGTGTAAAAGGATAAAGTAAATGATGAATACTAAACAAAAATATAATAATGAATAAAAAAGTAAATAGAGAAAAAATAAACTAGAAATAAAAAGAATATTGAAATGGATAAATAAAATATTGGAGAAATTGATACTAAACAATGTGATCTAAGGCTGGTTTCACACTTGCGTTTTAAAACGCAGCGTTTTTAACGCAAACGCATTTGATGCAAAAACGTTTTTGCGTTTAAACGCGTTTAGATGCGTTTAAACGCGTTTTTCCCTGTGTTTGCGTTTTTGAAACGCATAATGAGAAGTGTTTGACAGCTGCCAATCATCAAAATCAACTAGAAAACCCACTATAAACATAAATACTTTGGGTTAGGGTTAGGGTTAGGGTTAGGATCCCTAGTAACCCTAGGGATACTAACCCTAACCCTAACACAAACTCTAACCCTAACACAAACCCTAACCCTAACCCTAGGGATCCTAACTCTAACACAAACCCTAACCCTAACACAAACCATAACCCTAATCCTAACCCTAACACAAACCCTAACCCTAGGGATCCTAACACAAACCCTAACCCTAACACAAACCCTAACCCTAACACAAACCCTAACCCTAGGGATCCTAACCCTAACACAAACCCTAACCCTAACCCTAACACAAACCCTAACCCTAACACAAACCCTAACCCTAACCCTAACCCTAGGGATCCTAACCCTAACCCTAACACAAACCCTAACTCTAACCATAACCCTAACCCTAGGGATCCTAACCCTTACCCTAACCCTAACACAAACCCTAACCCTAGGGATCCTAACCCTAACACAAACCCTAACCCTAACACAAACCCTAACCCTAACCCTAGGGAGCCTAACCCTAACCCTAACACAAACTCTAACCCTAACCCTAACACAAACCCTAACCCTAACCCTAGGGATCCTAACCCTAACCCTAACACAAACCCTAACTCTAACCATAACCCTATCCCTAACCCTAAGGGATCCTAACCCTAAGGGTTAGGGTTAGGATCCCTAGGGTTAGGGCTAGGGTTACAGTTTGGGTTAGGGTTTGTGTTAGAGTTTGTGTGAGAGTTTGTGTTACAGTTTGTGTTACAGTTTGTGTTTTAGGGTTAGGGTTTATGTTAGGGTTAGGATCCCTAGGGTTAGGGCTAGGGTTAGGGTTTGTGTTAGGGTTAGGGTTAGGATCCCTAGGGTTAGGGTTAGTGTTTGTGTTAGAGTTTGTGTTAGAGTTTGTGTTACAGTTTGTGTTACAGTTTGTGTTACAGTTTGTGTTTTAGGGTTAGGGTTTGTGTTAGGGTTAGGGTTAGGATCCCTAGGGTTAGGGCTAGGGTTAGGGTTAGGGCTAGGGTTAGGGTTAGGGCTAGGGTTAGGGTTTGTGTTAGGGTTAGGATCCCTAGGGTTAGGGTTAGGGCTAGGGTTAGGGTTAGGGCTAGGGTTAGGGTTAGAGTTTGTGTTAGAGTTTGTGTTAGAGTTTGTGTTAGAGTTTGTGTTAGAGTTTGTGTTAGAGTTTGTGTTACAGTTTGTGTTTTAGGGTTAGGGTTAGGGTTTGTGTTAGGGTTAGGATCCCTAGGGTTAGGGTTAGGGTTAGAGTTTGTGTTACAGTTTGTGTTAGAGTTTGTGTTAGAGTTTGTGTTAGAGTTTGTGTTACAGTTTGTGTTTTAGGGTTAGGGTTAGGGTTTGTGTTAGGGTTAGGATCCCTAGGGTTAGGGTTAGGGTTAGAGTTTGTGTTACAGTTTGTGTTACAGTTTGTGTTAGAGTTTGTGTTAGAGTTTGTGTTAGAGTTTGTGTTAGAGTTTGTGTTAGAGTTTGTGTTACAGTTTGTGTTTTAGGGTTAGGGTTAGGGTTTGTGTTAGGGTTAGGATCCCTAGGGTTAGGGTTAGGGTTAGAGTTTGTGTTACAGTTTGTGTTAGAGTTTGTGTTAGAGTTTGTGTTAGAGTTTGTGTTACAGTTTGTGTTTTAGGGTTAGGGTTAGGGTTTGTGTTAGGGTTAGGATCCCTAGGGTTAGGGTTAGGGTTAGAGTTTGTGTTACAGTTTGTGTTACAGTTTGTGTTACAGTTTGGGTTAGAGTTTGTGTTTTAGGGTTAGGGTAAGGGTTAGGGTTGGGGGATGGCTTATAAGTGTGTATTCTTGTGTTTTTCTATAAAAACGCATGCAAACGCATGTGCTTAAAAACACATGCGTTTACATAGACATCAATGGGTTTTTTTACCGCGAAAAAATGCATGCATTTTTTTCGCGGCAAAAAAACGCCGCTAAACGCCGCTAAAATTACTACATGTTGCATTTCTGCAACAAAACGCATGCAGTGAAAAAACGCATGCGTTGCAAAAACGCGTCAAAACGCATGCAAAAGAACGCATGCGTTTTTAATGTTAAGTATAGGAAAAAAAACGCATGCGTTTTTTTGCATTTTTTACCGCAAAAACGCAAAAAAAAAAACCGCAAATGTGAAACCAGCCTTATGAATGTGTGATAAATGACAAAACTAATGGTGAGTGCATCAGTAGAGGAAACTGAAGTGTGTGTGTGTGTGTGTGTGTGTGTATTGTGATGCAGAAAGAATTTTTAAGACCTATATAAATATATACATGTAAATATATACATATAAGTACATAAATGTGTATAAAATACAGTATACTTTGCAAGTAACGTATTGAGTTATACATTGAGGAAAAAAGTATTTAGTCAGCCACCAATTATGCAAGTTCTCCCACTTAAAAAGAAGAGAGAAGCCTGTAATTGACATCATAGGTAGACAACAACAATGAGAGTCAAAATGAGAAAACAAATCCAGAAAATCGCCTTGTCTGATTTTGCAAGATTTATATTGCAAATTATGGTGGAAAATAAGTATTTCGTCATTAACAAAAGTTAATCTCAATATTTTATTATATATCCTTTGGTGGCAATGACAGAGGTCAAACATATTTTGTAAGTCTTCACAAGGTTGGCACACACTGTCACACTGTTGTTGGTATGTTGCCCCATTCCTCTATGCAGATCTCCTCTAGAGCAGTGATGTTTTGGTCCTGTTGCTGGGCAACATGGACTTTCAAATCTCTCCAAAGGTTTTCTATGGGGTGGAGATCTGGAGACTGGCTAGGTCACTCCAGGACCTTCAAATGCTTCTTACAAAGCCACTCCTTTGTTGCCCTGGCGGTGTGCTTGGGATCATTATCATGCTGAAAGACCCATCCACATTTTATCTTCAATGCCCTTGCTGATAGAAGGAGGTTTGCACTCAAAATCTCACCTTACATTGCCCCATTCTGTCAGGACTCTGAACATTTTTGATTACCTTTTGTGCATTACTGCCCTTTTCCAAGATGGCGTCTTTGGTCTCATGTGCACTGTTTCTTCCTGCTGTATAACTCCACCCCAGCCTTTAGTCTTTGCTGGAGTCTTCTGCCTTGCATCCAGCTTCTGACCCTGGTGGCTCCCTGGCTTTTTACCTGCTCCTGTGAACCTGTGTGGAGATCCTGCTACTCTGCTCTGAGTTTCTGTTGCATACACTGGTTTCCAGTAATTTTCCTTCATCTGGCTGCTTGTGTTTGCTTCTATCTGCATTTGTTGGACATGTAAGCTGTTTGCTGCTCTGCAACAACCTGAGACTCTTACCCAGGCCTCCCTGGTTGAGGTAAAAAGATATTATTTGAACTGGCTTATAAGTATATCTATCTGTGTTTGGACAAAACAAGGACTTACTTGTGTCAAGTATCCTCAAGTACAACGGTGCTTCATAGACTTTCTGCTTGATTGCATTTTCCTCTGAAGTTCCCTATAGACTGATATGCTGCATTTAATATTTACACCAAGTGTTGAGGACTTGAGTTTTTCTCTGTACCTATTTGAATCACCGTGTGATAATATAGGCTTTACCACTTACAAAACTGTGTCCTGTAGTTGTCTTGTTCCACGCAAAGAGTCTCCTGAGTTATCCCCTAAAATTAATACACATTCATTCTTTCATGTAAATGGATCAGTCATCCTGTTCTTTTTGCAGAGAAACAGCCGCAAAGCATGATGTTGCCACCCCCATGCTTCACAGTAGGTATGGTGTTCTTTGAATGAAACTCAGCATTCTGTCTCCTCCAAACATGACGTGTTTTGCTTCTACCAAACAGTTCTACTTTGGCTTCCTCAGACCATATAACATTCTCCAAATACTCTTCTGGATAATCCAAATGCTCTCTAGCAAAATTCAGATGGGCCTGTGTTATGATCAGGTGACCTTGGAGCCGCATGAAAACTTTCACTGGAGTAGGTGGTAACTACACTGACCGCAAACCCTGATCTTAACACCGCAACTAGAAGTAGCCGTGGGGTGTGCCTAACAAAACCTAGACACCTCGACACAGCCGGAGGACTAAATACCCCTATAGATGGAAATAGGAATTTCTACCTTGCCTCAGAGCAGAACCCCAAAGGATAGGCAACCCCCACAAATATTGACTGTGAGTAGTAGAGGAAAAGACACACGCAGGCAGGAAACAGGATTTAGCAAATGAGGCACACACTAGCTAAATAGGAAAGGATAGGACAGGATACTAAGCGGTCAGTATTAAAACCCTTCCAAAAATATCCACAGCAGAAAATACAAAAACTCCACCTTCTAACTAAAGATGTGGAGCATATATCTGCAACTCCAGAGAATCCAACAAGACTGAGAAAACACTGACACAGTCTAAGCTGGACAAGAGAAAAACAAATGAATAGCACAGAATATAAGCACACTGCATGTGTGCCACAGAAACAAAAACCAGACACTTATCTTTGCTGAATTGGCAGCTAAGCAGGAGAAGCCAGAAAGTGATCCAACACTTCACAAGAAACATTGACAACTGGCAAGGACTAATGAATCCTGCACACCAAAATATCCCAGTCAGAACTGCACTCAGCAGATACACCTGGCCAGGACTGCGACTCAGAGACAACTGCATTCCCACCTACAACCACTGGAGGGAACCCAAGAGCAGAATTCACAACACGCCTGACATGTACTGGCTTAAGCAGGGGGACACATCTGGCACTGCAGGATCTGAGTCCCTGGCGGTGTACTGTATTACTGATGGTAGCCTTTGTTACAGTGGTACCAGCTCTATGCAGGTGATTCACTTGGTCTCTCTGTGTGGTTCTGAGGTTTTTGCTCACTGTTCTTGCGATCATTTTGACCCCACGGGGTGAGACCTTGCGTGGAGCCACAGATCGAGGGACATTATCAGTGATCTTGTATGTCTTTCATTTTCTTACTATTGGTCCCACAGGTGATTTCATCACACCAGGCTGCATGCCTATTGCTGATTCAGTCTTCCCAGCCTGGTGAAAGGGCTGTAATTTTATTTCTGGTGTTCTATGACAGCACTTTGGTCTTCACCACAGTGGAGTTTGGAGTATGACTGTTTAAGGTTGTGGACGGGTGTCTTTTATGCTGATAACAAGTTCAAACAGGTGTCATTACTACAGGTAATGAGTGGAGGACGCAGGAGCCTCTTAAAGAAGAAGTTAATAATCTGTCAGAGCCAATCTTTAATGTTTTTAGGTGACAAAATACTAATTTTCCGCCATAATTTGTAAAATATATCTTGCTAAATCAAACAAGGTTATTTTCTGGATTTGTTTTCTTATTTTGACTCTCATAGTTGTGGTCTACCTTTGATGTTGGTCTCTCTCATCATTTTAAGTGGAATAACTTTTACAATTGGTGGCTGACTAAATACTTTTTTTTTCCTCACTGTATGTGAAAAATATCTGTGCAACCATACTAAAACGTCTATTAGATGCGCCAATTCTGGCACTATGCCCAGCTCTTCCCACTTGCCCTGTAGTTGTGGAAAGTGGGGTACATGTTTGTGAGGTTGATGTCAGCTCTGTTTTGTCTGGTGACATCAAGCCCATGGATTAGTAATGGAGAGGAGTCTATATGACGACTATCCATTACTAATCCTATAGTAAATAAAAACACAGCAAGTATAAAGTACTTTATTTGAAATAAAAGCAAAACACATCCTTTTTTATTTAAAAAGGGCAGTTAGCGAGTTATACTGAGGTGTTAAAAAGTCCTTAGGGGGATCTAGTAGCTGACAATTTAAATATATTCTATTTTCTCCTAATATCCATCTAACTATAACCGAAAACAATTTAAGGTTCAGTGGAGTAGGGGGTTATCGTATTACAAACATTGTTGCACATTTGACTGCGTTACAGACTTTGCTGCTGCCACGCACAAGATAAATCCTTTCAGGAACTATTAAAATTGATTCTATTCTGTAATAATATCATTCTTAGTTGTACAGATAAATGAAAATGAGCAAAGTTTGCAAGAAAGCATGGGGAAAGTGGATTTGCTGCCCCTGGTGATTGCAGAGTCCATCCCCATGAAGGAGTTTGTGTGCAGTGATGTCCAAATATTTGAGCTGCCACAATCAGAAGAAGCATTCTGCAGTGTAAAGCAATTAATGTCTCAAGAGGTGGATAATGATTAGACACATCATCTGTGATAGATAAACTGGAACCAACACTTGCCTTTCATAGAAAATCTAGGGGCAATCTTCCAAGTAGCAAGGATCTTTGGTGCCAGTGAAAACAAACAAATATTGTGTAGTCTGAAAACCAGGACTCACCATCCCTTAAATTCTTCCTATATTTATGAAGTTTAAAACATGACAGCAGTTTAAGAATTAAATTCAGTAAATACAAGTGATGATGAGACACAGTTGCCAACAAGTCATGTTTTGAGAACAAGTCAGAATGATTACCAGAGTGAGCAAGTGGAAGACAAGGTGGTGGATGATGAAGCCACTGATCCAATCTGGCACAGTGGCATGCAGAGCGAGCACAGCAGCACAGAAAGGGAGGGATCTGCAGAACTGCAACAGGCTGGAAGAGGAAGTGGTACTGACAGAGGGAGAGAGCGGTCAATTGTTACCCAGCGCAAACACTCATGGCCAGATACCAGGCCAATGGTTTGGTGTTCCCAAGTCTGGCACTTTTTCCTTGCAACTGCGGAAAAAACAAAAGAACAGTGAGTTGCAGCAAGTGCCATACCAAGCTCAGTAGAAGCCAGATGTCTACCACCAGCATACTCAGGCATATGTCATCCAAGAACCCAGCTAGGTGGTCAGAACGCCTAGGTCCACAATCACTGTCAGTGCTGAAACAGTGCTTGTAACTACCACCACACTGACTAGTGTGCAACCTGCCCACACATTGGAACTGAACAATGAATATGTTATTAAAGCTTTGTGAGTAGCAGAGGGTGGTAAATACCAATTTGAACATGCCTGTCAGTATTCCTTTCAGCCTCCGCACATAACAACTGACAAGTGGCCATGGATGTCTGACTTCTATGCAGTACTCCAAAACTTTGAGGAATCAACCAAGATAGTGAGTGGTGATGACGACAAAACTAGTTTGACCATCCGGCTTCAGTGTCTACTCAAACACTCGCTGCTCACAATGAAAGAGAAAGCTTTGCATATGGACCAGGTGACGATGCAGTAAGAAAGTAGACAGGATGATGCTAACCAGCCTCATCTCATCTTCTCAGCCCATATTGTGCGATAATGAGGAGGAGGAGGAAAAGGGCAGGAGATGGTTACCTGTGTTACAGAGGTTACTACAAACACCAGTTTCTCGTCTGTTCAGCGTGTATGGCCTGAAGAGAAGGAGAGGGAGTAGGAGATGAAGAGTCGTCCTTCTGGTAGGAACAGTGAACTCTCGACTATTGAGAGTCTGGCAGTTTTTAAGTCCCGCTGCCATTCATCACATTATGTTCATTTTGGGCACCACTAATTACTTGCTGTTCACCCTTCTCAATCCCTGCTACAAGGAGCACTTTCCATCTCTACTTCCAGCGATGGGGAGTGCCAATAAAATATTGCAATACCAAAAGGCTTGGTCAAAAAATTCCTGTCTTACAACGCTTGCGGCAGAGGTCAGTGTTCTTTAGACAATTAAGTAGTAGAAAGGAGAGGGACACCCCAACAGGTCCAACAGAGGCAGGGGAACACTATCAAAGGTCTTATGCAGTTTCATTAGACTCTACCATTGGCCAGGCCATGATTTGCAGGGTACTCTTGCAAGAAGGTAAACAAGAAAATGGTGTCAAAAGCTTTTGTCTATTATATTTATTTAAGGTACCTTAGCTATTCTTTATATGTGCATTATTCATTTAAACACCATAATCTATCAACTATGTATACTGTATACACTGTATATGCTAGGATGTATACAAACATTGAATATTAAATGTGGACTGCATTACTGCTTCATAGAATATACTTAAAGGTAATTAGCACACAAATTGGCCTATTCATGTGACTACCTCCATGTCTGACTGAGCACACTTCCCATCAGCCTAAAGCCTCCTTTGTATGTCCGTGTTTCCAGTACAAGTGGCATCTGTTTTTTTCATGGATACCACATGTAGTCATATAGCTTTATACACCTGATGAAGGCTCTTAGAGCAGAAATGTGTTGTTTAGTTTTTTATACATTTTTACGTGTTTTTCAGGAACCTGTAGACTTTTATTGGCTGCTAAAAAAAAAACCAGACATGTCTCTGTGAAGTTTGCACAGACACATGATCAGTGTAAAAACACAGAAATGTGAGCAGCATCATAGGTTATAATAGGTACATGTGATATCATTGAAAAAAAAACAGATGCCACATTCAATGGGGTGCAACTGATTGCGCTTAAGAAGTAGGCCAAAAAAAGAGTAATGCAAATGAACAGTGCACATTCCCAAGATTGAAAAAGTGAAAAAAGCTTTATTAAAATACAGTAGTGCAAAAAAAATTAAAAACAATTAAAAGCAAACAGACATGTAGAGGCTCATGATAAGAGCATCTAAAAACAGGCATAATGGGATAAATAATCCCCAAAAGACTCCAAATGGGTACACGATATCAAAGGATAATTCAGTACACAGAAATTTGTAGAAACAGAGCATTAATATACAAAATATGGCAGAGTTGCCAATGACCATTAATTATATATATACAGTTAGGGCCAGAAATATTTGGACAGTGACACAAGTTTTGTTATTTTAGCTGTTTACAAAAACATGTTCAGAAATACAATTATATATATAATATGGGCTGAAAGTGCACACTCCCAGCTGCAATATGATAGTTTCCACATCCAAATCAGAGAAAGGGTTTAGGAATCATAGCTCTGTAATGCATAGCGTCCTCTTTTTCAAGGGACCAAAAGTAATTGGACAATGGACTCTAAGGGCTGCAATTAACTCTGAAGGCGTCTCCCTCGTTAACCTGTAATCAATGAAGTAGTTAAAAGCTCAGGGGTGGATTCCAGGTGTGTGGTTTTGCATTTGGAAGCTGTTGCTGTGAGCAGACAACATGCGGTCAAAGGAACTCTCAATTGAGGTGAAGCAGAACATCCTGAGGCTGAAAAAAAAGAAAAAATCCATCAGAGAGATAGCAGACATGCTTGGAGTAGCAAAATCAACAGTTGGGTACATTCTGAGAAAAAAGGAATTGACTGGTGAGCTTGGGAACTCAAAAAGGCCTGGGCGCCACGGATGACAACAGTGGTGGATGATCGCCGCATACTTAATTTGGTGAAGAAGAACCCGTTCACAACATCAACTGAAGTCCAGAACACTCTCAGTGAAGTAGGTGTATCTGTCTCTAAGTCAACAGTAAAGAGAAGACTCCATGACAGTAAATACAAAGGGTTCACATCTAGATACAAACCATTCATCAATACCAAAAATAGACAGGCCAGAGTTAAATTTGCAGAAAAACACCTCAAAAAGCCAGCTCAGTTCTGGAAAAGTATTCTATGGACAGATGAGACAAAGATCAACCTGTACCAGAATGATGGGAAGAAAAAAGTTTGGAGAAGAAAGGGAACGGCACATGATCCAAGGCACACCACATCCTCTGTAAAACATGTTGGAGGCAACGTGATGGCATGGGCATGCATGGCTTTCAATGGCACTGGGTCACTTGTGTTTATTGATGACATAAGAGCAGACAAGAGTAGCCGGATGAATTCTGAAGTGTACCGGGATATACTTTCAGCCCAGATTCAGCCAAATGCTGCAAAGTTGATTGGACGGCGCTTCATAGTACAGATGGACAATGACCCCAAGCATACATCCAAAGCTACCCAGGAGTTCATGAGTGCCAAAAAGTGGAACATTCTGCAATGGCCAAGTCAATCTCCAGATCTATGTAAATAAACACCGTGTGCACTGCTATATGGGTGGTGCAGAGACTAGGTTCCCAAACCATCCGTAATAAATATATAAGTCTCGCACTCAACTTCAATCTTATTCTTTTATTGTGTGAAGCGTAGCACTGGAAACGTTTCAGCTCTAGTTGAGCTTTCATCAGTCACTACAATTTTATCAAAAATTATATACATACATTAAAAAACAGTGTGTGACAAAAACAAAATAAAGGATACAATGAACAAAAGTATATACAATGTCTAACAACAATATACAACAGCCAAAATCATGTTCCATAGATGCATACAGCATACTGAATGGCAGTGAGAACTCGCGTGTACATTTTCGCTCGATATATACTATCGTGTAATAAAGGAGTAAAAGGAGAAAAACAACAGACATACCGTGCTGTGCTTAGAATAGAATATGGATCATTTCCTGAGATAGAAACACAGGTGGTGCTTGTTGCCTGGTATAGTAAAGGGAAGGGTTAGCTGTCAATATAGGATGGGCTGGGACAAAAGGAGTGCTAATATCATTCATTAGATACTTACAGCTGAATGACTACCAAAAGATGAGGTGGTAACCTTTTACATAGTACATAGATAATAATAATAATAATAATAATAATTTTTATTTATATAGCGCCAACATATTCCGCAGCGCTTTACAAATTATAGAGGGGACTTGTACATACAATAGACATTACAGCATAACAGAAATACAGTTCAAAACAGATACCAAGAGGAGTGAGGGCCCTGCTCGTAAGCTTACAAACTATGAGGAAAAGGGGAGACACGAGAGGTGGATGGTAACAATTGCTATAGTTATTCGGACCAGCCATAGTGTAAGGCTTGGGTGTTCATGTAAAGCTGCATAAACCAGTTAATTAATTTTTTTTTTTTTTTTAATATAGGCCACACAGGGATCGTTAGGTTAATGCATTGAGGCGGTAGGCCAGTCTGAACAAATGAGTTTTTAGGGCACGCTTAAAACTGTGGGGATTGGGGATTAATCGTATTATCCTAGGTAGTGCATTCCAAAGAATCGGCGCAGCACGTGTAAAGTCTTGGAGACGGGAGTGGGAGGTTCTGATTATTGAGGATGCTAACCTGAGGTCATCAGCGGAGCGGAGGGCACGGGTAGGGTGGTAGACTGAGACCAGAGAGGAGATGTAGGGTGGTGCTGAGCCATGGAGTGCTTTGTGGATGAGGGTAGTAGTTTTGTACTGGATTCTTGAGTGGATGGGTAACCAGTGTAATGACTGGCACAAGGTAGAGGCATCGGTGTAACGGTTGGTGAGGAATATGATCCTGGCAGCAGCATTCAGGACAGATTGGAGCGGGGAGAGTTTGGTAAGAGGGAGGCCGATTAGTAGAGAGTTACAATAGTCCAGACGAGAATGAATAAGTGAAACAGTAAGAGTTTTTGCAGAGTCGAAAGTAAGAAAAGGGCGAATTCTAGAAATGTTTTTGAGATGCAGGTAAGAAGAGCGAGCCAGTGATCGGATGTGGGGGGTGAATGAAAGGTCAGAATCAAGGATGACCCCAAGGCAGCGGGCATGTTGCTTTGGAGTAATGGTGGAACCGCAAACGGAGATGGCAATGTCAGGCAAAGGTAGGTTAGTAGAGGGAGAAAACACGAGGAGTTCAGTTTTTGACAGGTTTAGTTTCAGATAGATGTAGTGAAGTAGAGTAGTGGTAGACTAGGGTATGGGAAAGAGAGAGACGGTGTTAACCATTATATGGTGAGGTCACATGCAGTGCCAAAATAGTGGGTGGTGTTACCTTAGAAATATATAGCATAAGCTAAAGCAGCATAAACTCTCGGGGGCAGTCGGTTAGAAAACCGGGGCTGTGAAGTATATGGCAAAGATTAGGGAGAGTAAAATAATGAAACTGCCTGTATATATCGCGAAAGGCTGTGTACTGTACCTTAGGGAAATGGTTGCGGTGCTAAGAGGCAGTACCTTTGGAAACGGCCAGCGGCAGAGTATTAGGCTGTAAAGGGATATGGTAGACATGAGGCATTACGGAGTAGTGACCCTCAGTCAATCTAACACTAAAGGCTGTAATCGGGAGTTCAGATGCCTACCTGGAGGGAGAAACCGCTCGTGTGCGTACGATGCCCCTGGAGACGCAGAGTCCACCGCAAGTCTGCTGGACGGGACAAGCGTCGCACTATTTAAACCAAGCAGCTGCCGTGTGATAGGGGCGCCGAGACCGGAAGTGACGTTCGAAGTCCCGGTCAGGGCGGAAGAAGATGGCCGTGCGCTTCACACTGTGGAGCTGCGTTCCAAAGGGGGAGCGTAATGTAACCTGCGCTGAGATTGATAATATGGGGAGAAGGGGCCAAACTATTAGGAACTAATATAGGTGGGGCACTCTAAAATTAGCAAATTTGGTGTGGATGGTATATCCTCCTCCCATTTCGTCCATCCACACCAAATTTGCTAATTTTAGAGTGCCCCACCTATATTAGTTCCTAATAGTTTGGTCCCTTCTCCCCATATTATCAATCTCAGCGCAGGTTACATTACGCTCCCCCTTTGGAACGCAGCTCCACAGTGTGAAGCGCACGGCCATCTTCTTCCGCCCTGACCGGGACTTCGAACGTCACTTCCGGTCTCGGCGCCCCTATCACACGGCAGCTGCTTGGTTTAAATAGTGCGACGCTTGTCCCGTCCAGCAGACTTGCGGTGGACTCCGCGTCTCCAGGGGTATCGTACGCACACGAGCGGTTTCTCCCTCCAGGTAGGCATCTGAACTCCCGATTACAGCCTCTAGTGTTAGATTGACTGAGGGTCACTACTCCGTAATGCCTCATGTCTACCATATCCCTTTACAGCCTAATACTCTGCCGCTGGCCGTTTCCAAAGGTACTGCCTCTTAGCACCGCAACCATTTCCCTAAGGTACAGTACACAGCCTTTCGCGATATATACAGGCAGTTTCATTATTTTACTCTCCCTAATCTTTGCCATATACTTCACAGCCCCGGTTTTCTAACCGACTGCCCCCGAGAGTTTATGCTGCTTTAGCTTATGCTATATATTTCTAAGGTAACACCACCCACTATTTTGGCACTGCATGTGACCTCACCATATAATGGTTAACACCGTCTCTCTCTTTCCCATACCCTAGTCTACCACTACTCTACTTCACTACATCTATGTACTATGTAAAAGGTTACCACCTCATCTTTTGGTAGTCATTCAGCTGTAAGTATCTAATGAATGATATTAGCACTCCTTTTGTCCCAGCTCATCCTATATTGACAGCTAACCCTTCCCTTTACTATACCAGGCAACAAGCACCACCTGTGTTTCTATCTCAGGAAATGATCCATATTCTATTCTAAGCACAGCACGGTATGTCTGTTGTTTTTCTCCTTTTACTCCTTTATTACACGATAGTATATATCGAGCGAAAATGTACACGCGAGTTCTCACTGCCATTCAGTATGCTGTATGCATCTATGGAACATGATTTTGGCTGTTGTATATTGTTGTTAGACATTGTATATACTTTTGTTCATTGTATCCTTTATTTTGTTTTTGTCACACACTGTTTTTTAATGTATGTATATAATTTTTGATAAAATTGTAGTGACTGATGAAAGCTCAACTAGAGCTGAAACGTTTCCAGTGCTACCCTTCACACAATAAAAGAATAAGATTGAAGTTGAGTGCGAGACTTATATAATCTCCAGATCTAAACCCAATTGAGCATGCATTTCACTTGCTCAAATCCAGACTTAAGACGGAAAGACCCACAAACAAGCAAGACCTGAAGGCTGCGGCTGTAAAGGCCTGGCAAAGCATTAAGAAGGAGGAAACACAGCGTTTGGTGATGTCCATGGGTTCCAGATTTAAGGCAGTGATTGCCTCTAAAGGATTTGCAACAAAATATTGAAAATAAAAATATTTTGTTTGGGTTCTGTTTATTTGTCCAATTACTTTTGACCTCCTAAAATGTGGAGTGTTTGTAAAGAAATGTGTACAATTCCTACATTTTCTATCAGATATTTTTGTTCAACCCTTCAAATTAAACGTTACAATCTGCACTTAAATTCTGTTGTAGAGGTTTCATTTCAAATCCAATGTGGTGGCATGCAGAGCCCAACTCGCGAAAATTGTGTCACTGTCCAAATATTTCTGGCCCTAACTGTACATAGATGTTCACATCATATGAAAATAATAAACATCTTGAAGCAGTCGACTGGCCACCAAACTCTTACTGCAAAGACATACCATATAACAGAAAATACTAAATAGTGCAGAGTATCATGCAGAACATCAATAATCTGCATTGAATAAGGAGTGGAAGTGAAGGTAGGCAGATTAAATAACCATGCAAATATTAAGGCATACTTGTCACTAATGGAGCCCACAGATGCCTCCAGACCCAATGCGTGTCGCTAATACATTTAGCTTCGACAGGGTAAGTCAACGTCTGATGTGTCAAGTCGAGTATAAATATAAGTATGTGCGCTTACTGATTATCCAATGATCGCCAACACCTGGGCGGCATACACTGGACATGAGGTAAAATGGTCCATGTCGAAACATCTGTGTCTAAGAGCGGCATGTATGCTATCAACACCAGAAATGGAAGGATGCGTTCCACTGACCAGAAGTGACGCACCGCAGTAGTGGAATACAGGAAGAACAGTCAGTCACGGCATCTGCACATACCCACGATAAGCGCTCTGCGTTCCACCAACCGGACATGGCCGGCGCAGAGCTTCTGTAAGGTAATGTAAAATAAGTATACTCCTGCGCAAACTAGTCCCAAAATACAAATAGATTGAATGACAACCAATTAGATAAGCCACGGCATAAGATTTAACAAGAAATAAAGGAGACAAATTGAAAAATAAAAAATAAATAATGAAAAATAAAAATAAAAAAAAGAATTGAAGGTAGAATATGTGAAACTTCTTTGGCCAGTGAGCTTTCTAAGTTTTTTGGAAACTTTTAGTTTTCAGTTCATGGTAACTATATTACTAATTATAGTGTTATAAAATATAGAGTAGTAGAATTTTGCGTTGTCTTAAAAAAATAAAATAACAGAGTTGAGATGTCCGTTTTATGTTTTAGAACCTTGTACTGCAAAGGAAAAGAATATGGAAGAAAATAATATACGCCTAATGTGGTCAGGCGAGAAAAAACTATACAGTACACATGGTGACACAATAGAATTTGGTTGTAAACCTGGATTTGAATTGCCTCCTAACACACAGATGAGAGTTACTTGTGAACATGGAAAGTTGGAATATCCAAAATGCTACAAAAGAGGTAAGTTTAGTTTGTAAATAGCAATCGGCAGAAAGTGATGCTTTATTATGATTGTCCCCAAAAATATTACAATCTGAGAGTCCTCAATGGTTGATATCTTTTAATGGCTAACTGAAAAGATGGTAACAAATTGCAAGCTTTCGAGACTACTCAGGTCTCTTCATCAGGTATAGAATAACACAAAATCTGAAGAGTCACATATTTATGCACAACACAGAAATAATGTAATAGCTAAGACAACTGACGTGAAGCAGAACTATCATTATGGGAAGGGGAGAAAATATGTGGCCATAAATATTGCAACACTTCACAGATAAGGAGTGTTAAAGTTTATTGTCCTGTGACTGAAGTCTGGGCCATGATTGTGATGCCCCCAATTGTTGTGAAGAGCAGATTCTTTAGGTAATGTAGAAAGCCATACCCCCAACAAATGCTGAGGCCAATGATTCAAAAATTGCTTCGGTCTGCAGGCTTGTTATTTTACAATTCTATTTGCTCTAGTCACACTTTTTACTTTTTATTAGGGATGAGTGAAAATGCTGGGTGATATTTGGTTATCACTTGAGTATCACTGTGCTTGTTACTCTGTGAGTAATGAGCGGTGCTTGAAGTAAAACTTGAATCCCTGCCCCGCATCTCTGACACCTATTACACAGCCAATAAGCATGAGGGGATTGCCTGTGAGTCACTGTAATGCTGTAGCCATCTTGTTTGTGGCATTACAGTGATTGGTTGGCCATCTGACATCAAAGAATATTAAAAGACAGACGCCACCTGGCTTGGCATACTGATGCCATTGCACAGCTTTGTGACACTTTGTGTTGGAGGGAGAGAGTGCTTATCTAGGCCGTGTGCACAGTATAACGAATCATAGACCTGAAATTTTGATACATGTGTTGAAACTGAGCCATCAAACTAACAGCCCATCTAAGCGCTAATCATTTGCTTTGCTGTTTGTATCACATACAATCTGCATTTAGCCCAGGGAGGGAGAGAGAGTCGCAGGAGCAGGAAAAGTGGCAGGATACAGTCTGTAGCAGGGATTAGGGCTTTGCAATCCGTTGGCAAAATATATAGCACCATCTTTTTTGTGGGGTCTGAAAAAATTGAATATATTTTGATCCATTAAAGGGAATCTGTCACCCCCAAAATCGAAGGTGAACTAAGCCCACCGGCATCAGGGACTTATCTACAGCATTCTGTAATGCTGTAGATAAGCCCCCAATGTATCCTGAAAGATGAGAAAAAGAGGTTAGATTATACTCACCCAAGGGTGGCCCCACTGTGGTCCGGTCCAATGGCCATCGCGGTCTAGTCCCGGGCTCCCATCTTCTCACGATGACGTCCTCTTCTTGTCTGCACGCTGCAGCTCCAGCTCCGGCGTACTTAGTCTGCCCTGTTGAGGGCAGAGCAAAGTACTGCAGTGCGCAGGTGCCCGGAAAGGTCAGAGAGGCCCGCCCGCATAGGCAGCATCAATAGTAAAAAGTTGGTCACCCTTGTCAAGCACTATGCTTGACAAATGTGACCAACCTGTCAATCACTTTTCCCAGCGATGCTTCACATCGCTTGGAAAAGCGCGAGCATTCTGCAAGCTAAAAAACGCTTGCAAATGCTTGTGTTTTGCGGGAAAACTCATGCGAATTCCGCATGTGTTTTACCCACGGCAGGCAGTTGCGGAAATGCTACAGACATTTCTGCAGCATTTCTGCAATGTGGGCACGTAGTCTAAAAGTAAGAAAAAGCTTTTCAAAAATTTTGTAGGCTTCCATTTCTCATCCATAGAGTGTTACATGGTCTTTAAACAATTCTGTAATCTCTAAAAGTACACAAGATTTTAAAAATGGTGTAGGCTTCCATTGAACAAAAGCACTAAAACATTTTTCTGGATTGAATTTCATTGTCATCCATACGCTTTTGCATTCTTTCTGTTACATTATAGTGGAGTAAACTCACAAAAAGTGCTTTGATTGCTGCAGTTGACCATTTTATTTATTAAATGTATGATTAAATGTATTAAACAGTGTTTGTACTATTTGGTCAATTATTTAATCTTTATACTAAGCACTAATGATGAGCGAGCATGCTTGCCACTACTCGGTACTCGCCCGAGTATCATGGTACTCAGAAATGCTCGGTTCTCATCGAGTACACCGGGATTATTCGGCGGGAGCTCAGGTCTCCGCCTTTAAATTTTGGCGCTTTTTAGAGTGCCAATGAACATGCAGGGATTGTCTGCAATGCACTGTAATAGCAAAGAAGAAAAAAAAGCCAGCTCACCAAGTAGCCACCGCAGGAGCACGGAACCCAACGCTGGTCCATGCGGTCATCTCATGAAGAAAAGAAAAAATCGTTCCAGCTCCAAATAGTAAAATCCAAATTCCAACTTTATTAAGCCAATATAAAAACAAAGGTGGACATATGCTCTACATGTGCATATCAGGACACGAGCGACGCGTTTCGATCCTACACGGATCTTTATCAAAGCTTTGATAAAGATCCGTGTAGGATCGAAACGCGTCGCTCGTGTCCTGATATGCACATGCAGAGCATATGTCCACCTTTGTTTTTATATTGGCTTAATAAAGTTGGAATTTGGATTTTACTATTTGGAGCTGGAACGATTTTTTCTTTTCTTCAATGCACTGTAATACCGCAGCCATCTTTGTTGTGGTATTACAGTGATTGGCTGGCCGCACAGTGTCATCAGGTCTATGAGAGACCTGATGCCGCCCTGCTCAGCACATTCTGCTCTAGATTCAGCTAGGGTAGGGAGAGCTGCTGCTGAGATAGGGTCAGATTCGTTCTTTTATTAGTTAGTGTGGGTCTACTATTGTTCAATCTGCAAATCCTGATAAAGCAACAGTCCTTTTTAGGGCTAATTCAGGGGTATATAGATTGCAGTATAGGCAGGGGAGTCTATGTGCGCATATCCACATCAGTGCAAGGCATGCAGGCCCTGTATGTGAGTATATAGATCTCACTGCATACATCAAAAGGCTCCATTACTGTCTGCTGCTGCGTATTTTATATATCCTTAGCTGCAGGTGTCCGTGGCTAGGATTTCTTTTTTTAGCACCTTATACCTGCTAATTTTATTACAAAGCAATCCATAGCCCCCTTTTTTCAAAATTCATTTGCTTGGTCACACTGCAGACTACAGCCAGGTGATTTTAATACAAGAGCATGACAATCTAACAATTTAAAAGGTTTTTTTTTTTCACAGACATCAGATATGAGTGCATAGAAAATTCTGGCCTTTTTTTTGGTACTACAGTATTTTTTGGAGTGTCTTACAACATTTTTGGACACCATTTTGCTGACCAAAAAATCTTTAGCTGACCCAAAAATATTTAGCTACAGTTCTTATATTTATCACTGTGATTTGTATGCCACACGCATCGCACATCATTGCGCAAAATATTTTACAATTTTAGTACTCCAATTTTTTTTACTGTCATAGCCTACTTATTGACACAATTTTGGTGGGTCCAAAAAAATCAAGGCCACATTTTGATCAGTCTGTTATCTCCGTCCAGTCTAACTGTGGTCTATAAATTCTTGCTTTACAGTCATAAATTCCATTTTTTTGTCTGCTACCCTTGGTATATACAGTATTTTGGGGTAAAAAATTTAAAAAAAAACTCCAGGCCACATATTGAAACAGTCTGTTATCTCAGTCAGATGCCTGGTCTATCTGTGGTCTCCAAATACTTGCTTCTCAGGCATACATTCCACCTTTGTGTCTGTCTGCTACCCTAGGTCTATACAGCATTTTGATTTTTTTTTTAAAAACTACAGGCCACATAATGAAACAGTCCGTTATCTCCATCCAATGCCTGGTCTATCTATGCTGTACAAATACTTGCTTTCAGGCATACATTCCACTTTTTTGTCTGTCTGCTATCCTAAGTCTACACAGTATTTTGGGGTAAAAAAATTAAAAAACTTCAGGCCACATATTGAAACAGTCTGTTATCTCCGACCGACACCTGGTCTATCTTTGGTCTACAAATACTTGATTTTCAGGAATGCATTCCACTTTTTTGTCTGTCTGCTACCCTTGACTACACAGTATTCGGGGGTAAAAAAAAATTAAAAACTCCAGGCCACATATTGAAACAGTCTGTTATCTCAGTCAGATGCCTGGTCTATCTGTGGTCTCCAAATACTTGCTTCTCAGGCATACATTCCACCTTTGTGTCTGTCTGCTACCCTAGGTCTATACAGCATTTTGATTTTTTTTTTAAAAACTACAGGCCACATAATGAAACAGTCCGTTATCTCCATCCAATGCCTGGTCTATCTATGCTGTATAAATACTTGCTTTCAGGCATACATTCCACTTTTTTGTCTGTCTGCTATCCTAGGTCTACACAGTATTTTGGGGTAAAAAAATTAAAAAACTTCAGGCCACATATTGAAACAGTCTGTTATCTCCGACCGACACCTGGTCTATCTTTGGTCTACAAATACTTGATTTTCAGGAATGCATTCCACTTTTTTGTCTGTCTGCTACCCTTGACTATACAGTATTCGGGGGTAAAAAAAAATTTAAAACTCCAGGCCACATATTGAAACAGTATGTTATCTCCATCCGATGCCTGGTCTATCTGTGCTGTACAAATACTTGATTTTCAGGCATACATTCCACATTTTTGTCTATCTGCTACACTAGTTCTATACAGTATTTTGGGGTAAAAAAAAATTTTACAAACTCCAAGCCACATATTGAAACAGTCTGTTATCTCCGTCCAACGTCTGGTCTATCTGTGGGCTGCAAAAACTTGCTTTTCAGGCATACTTTCCATTTTTCTGGAGTTGTAATAGCCTACTTTGTGACAGTAATTTTCTTTTCAAAAGAAAAAAAAGGCCACATATTGAACATTGTGGTTTCTCTGTCAGACGCCTCCTCTCTCTGTGGGTTAACAATTGTTGCATTTGAGTGCTCCTTTGAGCTGGTTTTAGTGTGTCTTTGCCTAGTCATTAATACACTTTGTTAAGAATAAAATTAAAAAATTACCAACATTCCATTAAATTAAAAGTGTACTTTTTCGGAAAAGTGATCACTAGGGTTGAGCGACCTTGACCTTTTTAGAGTCGAGGGGTGTTTCGCGAAACCCGACTATCTTAGAAGTCGAGTCGAGTGGAATCGGCCGATTATCGCGAAAAGTCGGGTATCGACCGAAACACGAAACCCAATGCAAGTCAATGGGGGAGCATAGTCGGCAGTGGGTGGAGGCCAGAAAAAACACCTACGCTGCCCATTTTAATGGCAAAAACATCCATTCTTGTTACAGAAGCTTGTCAATCATAATTTACCTTATAATAATTGGAAGGCATTTGAAATTGGGGGTCATTTGGCTAAAGTTGTGGGGGGTAGGGCTGGTTCAAGTAATTAGTGGGCCCAGGAAATCTGGAACACGTCACGGCAGTGGAGCAGGGAGAGGTAAGTATTTAAACTTTGCAAGTGCTGTGATCCTGAGCAAGCAGGGGGGGCCCACTCATTGGCATTGGCACTGGCACAGGGCCCCTCAAAGTACAGCGGTGTGTTTGCACGGCCGGGGCGCCTCCCACCGGCAGCAACACTATTGCGTACTATGAGAGGCCCTGTGCCTGTGACGTCGCCAACGAGTATTCCTCCCCCCACCTGATAAAGGAACCTGCACCTTCATCTGCACCTTCCTCTTTGTCCCCGTGTAATGTGGTATGGTATGCGGGAAGGGGGACCTGACTTTCAGCAGGGTCACAATCTTGCAGTGTAGCGTGCACGGGGAATGTTGCCTTATGGGTCAATGTACCAGCAGACTCATCTATCACTGGCTGGGCAATGGGCAGGATGAGGGGGAAACAGATATGGGCCCAAAGAACAAAGTGGGCTAAATGCAGTTCAAAATTGGTAACAGGACTAACCAGGGGGCATTGCTTTGTTCAGTGGAGGACAACTGGAATGAGAGGCTGACACAGAGAGTAGGCCCAAATCAGTAAGTATTCTAAATGCAGTTCAAAATTGGCAACAGTAGTAAACCGGCGGCACAGCTTTGTTCACTGGAGGAGAACAGCAAGGAGGGCAGACACAGATAGAAGGCCCCAACCCAACTAGTAGGCCTAATGCAGTGTTGTTTTCAAGAACTACTAAACGAGAGTCGGAAGACCGAAGCAATGGAGAGGAAACCTGGGGAACACCTTGGAGTGGAACACACTGTCTCTACACCCAATACCCAATTTGTAGGCCTAATGCAGTGTAGTTTTCTACAACTACTAAACGAGAGTCGGAAGACCGAAGCAATGTGGACGAAACCTGGGGAACACCTTGGAGTGTAACACACCATCTCTCTACACCCCATACCCAATTTGTAGGCCTAATGCAGTGTAGTTTTCTACAACTACTAAACGAGAGTCGGAAGACCCAAGCAATGGAGAGGAAACCTGGGGAACACCTTGGAGTGTAACACACCGTCTCTACACCCCATACCCAATTTGTAGGCCTAATGCAGTGTAGTTTTCAACAACTACTAAACGAGAGTCGGAAAACCCAAGCAATGGAGAGGAAACCTGGGGAACACCTTGGAGTGGAACACACCGTCTCTACACCCCATATACCCAATTTGTAGGCCTAATGCAGTGTAGTTTTCTACAACTACTAAACGAGAGTCGGAAGACCGAAGCAATGTGGACGAAACCTGGGGAACACCTTGGAGTGTAACACACCATCTCTCTACACCCCATACCCAATTTGTAGGCCTAATGCAGTGTAGTTTTCTACAACTACTAAACGAGAGTCGGAAGACCGAAGCAATGTGGACAAAACCTGGGGAACACCTTGGAGTGTAACACACCATCTCTCTACACCCCATACCCAATTTGTAGGCCTAATGCAGTGTAGTTTTCTACAACTACTAAACGAGAGTCGGAAAACCCAAGCAATGGAGAGGAAACCTGGGGAACACCTTGGAGTGGAACACACCGTCTCTACACCCCATATACCCAATTTGTAGGCCTAATGCAGTGTAGTTTTCTACAACTACTAAACGAGAGTCGGAAGACCGAAGCAATGTGGACGAAACCTGGGGAACACCTTGGAGTGTAACACACCATCTCTCTACACCCCATACCCAATTTGTAGGCCTAATGCAGTGTAGTTTTCTACAACTACTAAACGCGAGTCGGAAGACCGAAGCAATGTGGACGAAACCTGGGGAACACCTTGAAGTGGAACACACCGTCTCTACACCCCATACCCAATTTGTAGGCCTAATGCAGTGTAGTTTTCAACAACTACTAAACGAGAGTCGGAAGACCGAAGCAATGGAGAGGAAACCTGGGGAACACCTTGGAGTGGAACACACTGTCTCTACACCCCATACCCAATTTGTAGGCCTAATGCAGTGTAGTTTTCAACAACTACTAAACGAGAGTAGGAAGACCCAAGCAATGGAGAGGAAACCTGGGGAACACCTTGGAGTGGAACACACCGTCTCTACACCCCATATACCCAATTTGTAGGCCTAATGCAGTGTAGTTTTCTACAACTACTAAACGAGAGTCGGAAAACCCAAGCAATGGAGAGGAAACCTGGGGAACACCTTGGAGTGGAACACACCGTCTCTACACCCCATATACCCAATTTGTAGGCCTAATGCTGTGTAGTTTTCTACAACTACTAAACGAGAGTCGGAAGACCGAAGCAATGTGGACGAAACCTGGGGAACACCTTGGAGTGTAACACACCATCTCTCTACACCCCATACCCAATTTGTAGGCCTAATGCAGTGTAGTTTTCTACAACTACTAAACGAGAGTCGGAAGACTGAAGCAATGTGGACGAAACCTGGGGAACACCTTGGAGTGGAACACACCGTCTCTACACCCCATACCCAATTTGTAGGCCTAATGCAGTGTAGTTTTCAACAACTACTAAACGAGAGTCGGAAGACCGAAGCAATGGAGAGGAAACCTGGGGAACACCTTGGAGTGGAACACACCGTCTCTACACCCCATATACCCAGTTTGTAGGCCTAATGCAGTGTAGTTTTCTACAACTACTAAACGAGAGTCAGAAAACCCAAGCAATGGAGAGGAAACCTGGGGAACACCTTGGATTGGAACACACCGTCTCTACACCCCATATACCCAATTTGTAGGCCTAATGCAGTGTAGTTTTCTACAACTACTAAACGAGAGTCGGAAAACCGAAGCAATGTGGACGAAACCTGGGGAACACCTTGGAGTGTAACACACCATCTCTCTACACCCCATACCCAATTTGTAGGCCTAATGCAGTGTAGTTTTCTACAACTACTAAACGAGAGTCGGAAGAACGAAGCAATGTGGACAAAACCTGGGGAACACCTTGGAGTGTAACACACCATCTCTCTACACCCCATACCCAATTTGTAGGCCTAATGCAGTGTAGTTTTCTACAACTACTAAACGAGAGTCGGAAAACCCAAGCAATGGAGAGGAAACCTGGGGAACACCTTGGAGTGGAACACACCGTCTCTACACCCCATATACCCAATTTGTAGGCCTAATGCAGTGTAGTTTTCTACAACTACTAAACAAGAGTCGGAAGACCGAAGCAATGTGGACGAAACCTGGGGAACACCTTGGAGTGTAACACACCATCTCTCTACACCCCATACCCAATTTGTAGGCCTAATGCAGTGTAGTTTTCTACAACTACTAAACGAGAGTCGGAAGACCGAAGCAATGTGGACGAAACCTGGGGAACACCTTGGAGTGGAACACACCGTCTCTACACCCCATACCCAATTTGTAGGCCTAATGCAGTGTAGTTTTCAACAACTACTAAACGAGAGTCGGAAGACCGAAGCAATGGAGAGGAAACCTGGGGAACACCTTGGAGTGGAACACACTGTCTCTACACCCCAT
Source organism: Ranitomeya imitator (assembly GCF_032444005.1). NCBI lineage: Eukaryota > Metazoa > Chordata > Amphibia > Anura > Dendrobatidae > Ranitomeya > Ranitomeya imitator. Next base: position 117,900,729 of record NC_091289.1, read on the forward strand.
ACCCAATTTGTAGGCCTAATGCAGTGTAGTTTTCAACAACTACTAAACGAGAGTCGGAAGACCGAAGCAATGGAGAGGAAACCTGGGGAACACCTTGGAGTGGAACACACCGTCTCTACACCCCATATACCCAGTTTGTAGGCCTAATGCAGTGTAGTTTTCTACAACTACTAAACGAGAGTCAGAAAACCCAAGCAATGGAGAGGAAACCTGGGGAACATCTTGGATTGGAACACACCGTCTCTACACCCCATATACCCAATTTGTAGGCCTAATGCAGTGTAGTTTTCTACAACTACTAAACGAGAGTCGGAAAACCGAAGCAATGTGGACGAAACCTGGGGAACACCTTGGAGTGTAACACACCATCTCTCTACACCCCATACCCAATTTGTAGACCTAATGCAGTGTAGTTTTCTACAACTACTAAACGAGAGTCGGAAGAACGAAGCAATGTGGACAAAACCTGGGGAACACCTTGGAGTGTAACACACCATCTCTCTACACCCCATACCCAATTTGTAGGCCTAATGCAGTGTAGTTTTCTACAACTACTAAACGAGAGTCGGAAAACCCAAGCAATGGAGAGGAAACCTGGGGAACACCTTGGAGTGGAACACACCGTCTCTACACCCCATATACCCAATTTGTAGGCCTAATGCAGTGTAGTTTTCTACAACTACTAAACAAGAGTCGGAAGACCGAAGCAATGTGGACGAAACCTGGGGAACACCTTGGAGTGTAACACACCATCTCTCTACACCCCATACCCAATTTGTAGGCCTAATGCAGTGTAGTTTTCTACAACTACTAAACGAGAGTCGGAAGACCGAAGCAATGTGGACGAAACCTGGGGAACACCTTGGAGTGGAACACACCGTCTCTACACCCCATACCCAATTTGTAGGCCTAATGCAGTGTAGTTTTCAACAACTACTAAACGAGAGTCGGAAGACCGAAGCAATGGAGAGGAAACCTGGGGAACACCTTGGAGTGGAACACACTTTCTCTACACCCCATACCCAATTTGTAGGTCTAATGCAGTGTAGTTTTCAACAACTACTAAACGAGAGTAGGAAGACCCAAGCAATGGAGAGGAAACCTGGGGAACACCTTGGAGTGGAACACACCGTCTCTACACCCCATATACCCAATTTGTAGGCCTAATGCAGTGTAGTATTCTACAACTACTAAACGAGAGTCGGAAAACCCAAGCAATGGAGAGGAAACCTGGGGAACACCTTGGAGTGGAACACACCGTCTCTACACCCCATATACCCAATTTGTAGGCCTAATGCAGTGTAGTTTTCTACAACTACTAAACGAGAGTCAGAAGACCGAAGCAATTTTGACAAAAACCTGGGGAACACCTTGGAGTGGAACACACCGTCTCTACACCCCATACCCAATTTGTAGGCCTAATGCAGTGTAGTTTTCAACTACTACTAAATGAGAGTCGGAAGACCGAAGCAATGGAGAGGAAACCTGGGGAACACCTTGGAGTGGAACACACTGTCTCTACACCCCATACCCAATTTGTAGGCCTAATGCAGTGTAGTTTTCAACAACTACTAAACGAGAGTAGGAAGACCCAAGCAATGGAGAGGAAACCTGGGGAACACCTTGGAGTGGAACACACCGTCTCTACACCCCATATACCCAATTTGTAGGCCTAATGCAGTGTAGTTTTCTACAACTACTAAACGAGAGTCGGAAAACCCAAGCAATGGAGAGGAAACCTGGGGAACACCTTGGAGTGGAACACACTGTCTCTACACCCCATATACCCAATTTGTAGGCCTAATGCAGTGTAGTTTTCTACAACTACTAAACGAGAGTCGGAAGACCGAAGCAATGTGGACGAAACCTGGGGAACACCTTGGAGTGTAACACACCATCTCTCTACACCCCATACCCAATTTGTAGGCCTAATGCAGTATAGTTTTCTACAACTACTAAACGAGAGTCGGAAGACCGAGGCAATGTGGACAAAACCTGGGGAACACATTGGAGTGTAACACCCCATCTCTCTACACCCCATACCCAATTTGTAGGTCTAATGCAGTGTAGTTTTCAACAACTACTAAACGAGAGTAGGAAGACCCAAGCAATGGAGAGGAAACCTGGGGAACACCTTGGAGTGGAACACACCGTCTCTACACCCCATATACCCAATTTGTAGGCCTATTGCAGTGTAGTATTCTACAACTACTAAACGAGAGTCGGAAAACCCAAGCAATGGAGAGGAAACCTGGGGAACACCTTGGAGTGGAACACACCGTCTCTGCACCCCATATACCCAATTTGTAGGCCTAATGCAGTGTAGTTTTCTACAACTACTAAACGAGAGTCAGAAGACCGAAGCAATTTTGACAAAAACCTGGGGAACACCTTGGAGTGGAACACACCGTCTCTACACCCCATACCCAATTTGTAGGCCTAATGCAGTGTAGTTTTCAACAACTACTAAATGAGAGTCGGAAGACCGAAGCAATGGAGAGGAAACCTGGGGAACACCTTGGAGTGGAACACACTGTCTCTACACCCCATACCCAATTTGTAGGCCTAATGCAGTGTAGTTTTCAACAACTACTAAACGAGAGTAGGAAGACCCAAGCAATGGAGAGGAAACCTGGGGAACACCTTGGAGTGGAACACACCGTCTCTACACCCCATATACCCAATTTGTAGGCCTAATGCAGTGTAGTTTTCTACAACTACTAAACGAGAGTCGGAAAACCCAAGCAATGGAGAGGAAACCTGGGGAACACCTTGGAGTGGAACACACTGTCTCTACACCCCATATACCCAATTTGTAGGCCTAATGCAGTGTAGTTTTCTACAACTACTAAACGAGAGTCGGAAGACCGAAGCAATGTGGACGAAACCTGGGGAACACCTTGGAGTGTAACACACCATCTCTCTACACCCCATACCCAATTTGTAGGCCTAATGCAGTATAGTTTTCTACAACTACTAAACGAGAGTCGGAAGACCGAGGCAACGTGGACAAAACCTGGGGAACACATTGGAGTGTAACACACCATCTCTCTACACCCCATACCCAATTTGTAGGTCTAATGCAGTGTAGTTTTCAACAACTACTAAACGAGAGTAGGAAGACCCAAGCAATGGAGAGGAAACCTGGGGAACACCTTGGAGTGGAACACACCGTCTCTACACCCCATATACCCAATTTGTAGGCCTATTGCAGTGTAGTATTCTACAACTACTAAACGAGAGTCGGAAAACCCAAGCAATGGAGAGGAAACCTGGGGAACACCTTGGAGTGGAACACACCGTCTCTACACCCCATATACCCAATTTGTAGGCCTAATGCAGTGTAGTTTTCTACAACTACTAAATGAGAGTCGGAAGACCGAAGCAATGTGGACGAAACCTGGGGAACACCTTGGAGTGGAACACACCGTCTCTACACCCCATACCCAATTTGTAGGCCTAATGCAGTGTAGTTTTCTACAACTACTAAACGAGAGTCGGAAGACCGAAGCAATGTGGACAAAACCTGGGGAACACCTTGGAGTGTAACACACCATCTCTCTACACCCCGTACCCAATTTGTAGGCCTAATTCAGTAGTGTAGTTTTCAACAACTACTAAACGAGAGTCGGAAAACCCAAGCAATAGAGAGGAAACCTGGGGAACACCTTGGAGTGGAACACACCGTCTCTACACCCCATATACCCAATTTGTAGGCCTAATGCATTGTAGTTTTCTACAACTACTAAACGAGAGTCGGAAAACCGAAGCAATGTGGACGAAACCTGGGGAACACCTTGGAGTGTAACACACCATCTCTCTACACCCCATACCCAATTTGTAGGCCTAATGCAGTGTAGTTTTCTACAACTACTAAACGAGAGTCGGAAGAACGAAGCAATGTGGACAAAACCTGGGGAACACCTTGGAGTGTAACACACCATCTCTCTACACCCCATACCCAATTTGTAGGCCTAATGCAGTGTAGTTTTCTACAACTACTAAACGAGAGTCGGAAAACCCAAGCAATGGAGAGGAAACCTGGGGAACACCTTGGAGTGGAACACACCGTCTCTACACCCCATATACCCAATTTGTAGGCCTAATGCAGTGTAGTTTTCTACAACTACTAAACAAGAGTCGGAAGACCGAAGCAATGTGGACGAAACCTGGGGAACACCTTGGAGTGTAACACACCATCTCTCTACACCCCATACCCAATTTGTAGGCCTAATGCAGTGTAGTTTTCTACAACTACTAAACGAGAGTCGGAAGACCGAAGCAATGTGGACGAAACCTGGGGAACACCTTGGAGTGGAACACACCGTCTCTACACCCCATACCCAATTTGTAGGCCTAATGCAGTGTAGTTTTCAACAACTACTAAACGAGAGTCGGAAGACCGAAGCAATGGAGAGGAAACCTGGGGAACACCTTGGAGTGGAACACACTTTCTCTACACCCCATACCCAATTTGTAGGTCTAATGCAGTGTAGTTTTCAACAACTACTAAACGAGAGTAGGAAGACCCAAGCAATGGAGAGGAAACCTGGGGAACACCTTGGAGTGGAACACACCGTCTCTACACCCCATATACCCAATTTGTAGGCCTAATGCAGTGTAGTATTCTACAACTACTAAACGAGAGTCGGAAAACCCAAGCAATGGAGAGGAAACCTGGGGAACACCTTGGAGTGGAACACACCGTCTCTACACCCCATATACCCAATTTGTAGGCCTAATGCAGTGTAGTTTTCTACAACTACTAAACGAGAGTCAGAAGACCGAAGCAATTTTGACAAAAACCTGGGGAACACCTTGGAGTGGAACACACCGTCTCTACACCCCATACCCAATTTGTAGGCCTAATGCAGTGTAGTTTTCAACAACTACTAAATGAGAGTCGGAAGACCGAAGCAATGGAGAGGAAACCTGGGGAACACCTTGGAGTGGAACACACTGTCTCTACACCCCATACCCAATTTGTAGGCCTAATGCAGTGTAGTTTTCAACAACTACTAAACGAGAGTAGGAAGACCCAAGCAATGGAGAGGAAACCTGGGGAACACCTTGGAGTGGAACACACCGTCTCTACACCCCATATACCCAATTTGTAGGCCTAATGCAGTGTAGTTTTCTACAACTACTAAACGAGAGTCGGAAAACCCAAGCAATGGAGAGGAAACCTGGGGAACACCTTGGAGTGGAACACACCGTCTCTACACCCCATATACCCAATTTGTAGGCCTAATGCAGTATAGTTTTCTACAACTACTAAACGAGAGTCGGAAGACCGAGGCAATGTGGACAAAACCTGGGGAACACATTGGAGTGTAACACACCATCTCTCTACACCCCATACCCAATTTGTAGGTCTAATGCAGTGTAGTTTTCAACAACTACTAAACGAAAGTAGGAAGACCCAAGCAATGGAGAGGAAACCTGGGGAACACCTTGGAGTGGAACACACCGTCTCTACACCCCATATACCCAATTTGTAGGCCTAATGCAGTGTAGTATTCTACAACTACTAAACAAGAGTCGGAAAACCCAAGCAATGGAGAGGAAACCTGGGGAACACCTTGGAGTGGAACACACCGTCTCTACACCCCATATACCCAATTTGTAGGCCTAATGCAGTGTAGTTTTCTACAACTACTAAACGAGAGTCGGAAGACCGAAGCAATGTGGACAAAACCTGGGGAACACCTTGGAGTGGAACACACCGTCTCTACACCCCATACCCAATTTGTAGGCCTAATGCAGTGTAGTTTTCAACAACTACTAAATGAGAGTCGGAAGACCGAAGCAATGGAGAGGAAACCTGGGGAACACCTTGGAGTGGAACACACTGTCTCTACACCCCATACCCAATTTGTAGGCCTAATGCAGTGTAGTTTTCAACAACTACTAAACGAGAGTAGGAAGACCCAAGCAATGGAGAGGAAACCTGGGGAACACCTTGGAGTGGAACACACCGTCTCTACACTCCATATACCCAATTTGTAGGCCTAATGCAGTGTAGTTTTCTACAACTACTAAACGAGAGTCGGAAAACCCAAGCAATGGAGAGGAAACCTGGGGAACACCTTGGAGTGGAACACACCGTCTCTACACCCCATATATCCAATTTGTAGGCCTAATGCAGTGTAGTTTTCTACAACTACTAAACGAGAGTCGGAAGACCGAAGCAATGTGGACGAAACCTGGGGAACACCTTGGAGTGTAACACACCATCTCTCTACACCCCATACCCAATTTGTAGGCCTAATTCAGTGTAGTTTTCAACAACTACTAAACCAGAGTCGGAAAACCCAAGCAATGGAGAGGAAACCTGGGGAACACCTTGGAGTGGAACACACCATCTCTACACCCCATATACCCAATTTGTAGGCCTAATGCATTGTAGTTTTCTACAACTACTAAACGAGAGTCGGAAGACCGAAGCAATGTGGACGAAACCTGGGGAACACCTTGGAGTGTAACACACCATCTCTCTACACCCCATACCCAATTTGTAGGCCTAATGCAGTGTAGTTTTCTACAACTACTAAACGAGAGTCGGAAGAACGAAGCAATGTGGACAAAACCTGGGGAACACCTTGGAGTGTAACACACCATCTCTCTACACCCCATACCCAATTTGTAGGCCTAATGCAGTGTAGTTTTCTACAACTACTAAACGAGAGTCGGAAAACCCAAGCAATGGAGAGGAAACCTGGGGAACACCTTGGAGTGGAACATACCGTCTCTACACCCCATATACCCAATTTGTAGGCCTAATGCAGTGTAGTTTTCTACAACTACTAAACGAGAGTCGGAAGACCGAAGCAATGTGGACGAAACCTGGGGAACACCTTGGAGTGGAACACACCGTCTCTACACCCCATACCCAATTTGTAGGCCTAATGCAGTGTAGTTTTCAACAACTACTAAACGAGAGTCGGAAGACCGAAGCAATGGAGAGGAAACCTGGGGAACACCTTGGAGTGGAACACACTGTCTCTACACCCCATACCCAATTTGTAGGCCTAATGCAGTGTAGTTTTCAACAACTACTAAACGAGAGTAGGAAGACCCAAGCAATGGAGAGGAAACCTGGGGAACACCTTGGAGTGGAACACACCGTCTCTACACCCCATATACCCAATTTGTAGGCCTAATGCAGTGTAGTTTTCTACAACTACTAAACGAGAGTCGGAAGACCGAAGCAATGTGGACAAAACCTGGGGAACACCTTGGAGTGTAACACACCATCTCTCTACACCCCATACCCAATTTGTAGGCCTAATGCAGTGTAGTTTTCTACAACTACTAAACGAGAGTCGGAAAACCCAAGCAATGGAGAGGAAACCTGGGGAACACCTTGGAGTGGAACACACCGTCTCTACACCCCATATACCCAATTTGTAGGCCTAATGCAGTGTAGTTTTCTACAACTACTAAACGAGAGTCGGAAGACCGAAGCAATGTGGACGAAACCTGGGGAACACCTTGGAGTGTAACACACCATCTCTCTACACCCCATACCCAATTTGTAGGCCTAATGCAGTTTTAGTTTTCTACAACTATTAAACGAGAGTCGGAAGACCGAAGCAATGTGGACGAAACCTGGGGAACACCTTGGAGTGGAACACACCGTCTCTACACCCCATATCAATTTGTAGGCCTAATGCAGTGTAGTTTTCAACAACTACTAAACGAGAGTCGGAAGACCGAAGCAATGGAGGGGAAACCTGGGGAACACCTTGGAGTGGAACACACTGTCTCTACACCCCATACCCAATTTGTAGGCCTAATGCAGTGTAGTTTTCAACAACTACTAAACGAGAGTAGGAAGACCCAAGCAATGGAGAGGAAACCTGGGGAACACCTTGGAGTGGAACACACCGTCTCTACACCCCATATACCCAATTTGTAGGCCTAATGCAGTGTAGTTTTCTACAACTACTAAACGAGAGTCGGAAGACCGAAGCAATGTGGACGAAACCTGGGGAACACCTTGGAGTGTAACACACCATCTCTCTACACCCCATACCCAATTTGTAGGCCTAATGCAGTGTAGTTTTCTACAACTACTAAACGAGAGTCGGAAGACCGAAGCAATGTGGACAAAACCTGGGGAACACCTTGGAGTGTAACACACCATCTCTCTACACCCCATACCCAATTTGTAGGCCTAATGCAGTGTAGTTTTCAACAACTACTAAACGAGAGTAGGAAGACCCAAGCAATGGAGAGGAAACCTGGGGAACACCTTGGAGTGGAACACACCGTCTCTACACCCCATATACCCAATTTGTAGGCCTAATGCAGTGTAGTTTTCTACAACTACTAAACGAGAGTCGGAAAACCCAAGCAATGGAGAGGAAACCTGGGGAACACCTTGGAGTGGAACACACCGTCTCTACACCCCATATACCCAATTTGTAGGCCTAATGCAGTGTACTTTTCTACAACTACTAAACGAGAGTCGGGAGACCGAAGCAATGTGGACGAAACCTGGGGAACACCTTGGAGTGCAACACACCATCTCTCTACACCCCATACCCAATTTGTAGGCCTAATGCAGTGTAGTTTTCAACAACTACTAAATGAGAGTCGGAAAACCCAAGCAATGGAGAGGAAACCTGGGGAACACCTAGGAGTGGAACACACTGTCTCTACACCCCATATACCCAATTTGTAGGCCTAATGCAGTGTAGTTTTCAACAACTACTAAACGAGAGTAGGAAGACCCAAGCAATGGAGAGGAAGCCTGGGGAACACCTTGGAGTGTAACACACCGTCTCTACACCCCATATACCCAATTTGTAGGCCTAATGCAGTGTAGTTTTCTACAACTACTAAACGAGAGTCGGAAGACCGAAGCAATGTGGACGAAACCTGGGGAACACCTTGGAGTGTAACACACCATCTCTCTACACCCCATACCCAATTTGTAGGCCTAATGCAGTGTACTTTTCTACAACTACTAAAGGAGAGTCGGAAGACCGAAGCAATGTGGACAAAACCTGGGGAACACCTTGGAGTGTAACACACCATCTCTCTACACCCCATACCCAATTTGTAGGCCTAATTCAGTGTAGCTTTCAACAACCACTAAACGAGAGTCAGAAAACCCAAGCAATGGAGAGGAAACCTGGGGAACACCTTGGAGTGGAACACACCGTCTCTACACCCCATATACCCAATTTGTAGGCCTAATGCAGTGTAGTTTTCTACAACTACTAAACGAGAGTCGGAAGACCGAAGCAATGTGGACGAAACCTGGGGAACACCTTGGAGTGTAACACACCATCCCTCTACACCCCATACCCAATTTGTAGGCCTAATGCAGTGTAGTTTTCTACAACTACTAAACGAGAGTCGGAAGACCCAAGCAATGGAGAGGAAACCTGGGGAACACCTTGGAGTGGAACACACCGTCTCTACACCCCATACCCAATTTGTAGGCCTAATGCAGTGTAGTTTTCAACAACTACTAAACGAGAGTCGGAAAACCCAAGCAATGGAGAGGAAACCTGGGGAACACCTTGGAGTGGAACACACCATCTCTCTACACCCCATACCCAATTTGTAGGCCTAATGCAGTGTAGTTTTCAACAACTACTAAACGAGAGTCGGAAGATCGAAGCAATGGAGAGGAAACCTGGGGAACACCTTGGAGTGGAACACACCGTCTCTACACCCCATATACCCAATTTGTAGGCCTAATGCAGTGTAGTTTTCAACAACTACTAAACGAGAGTCGGAAGATCGAAGCAATGGAGAGGAAACCTGGGGCACACCTTGGAGCGGCAGACACCGTTAGTAGGCCCTACCAAAGTAGTAGCCCCAATGCAGTTTTCAAATTCCTAGAGGCTGAAAACAAGACTATTGACGCTCTGCTTTTTTCAAAGGAGGACAGCTGTATTGAGTGGCGCAGACAGACACAGGTAGTAGGCCTTAAACCAAAAATGTGGCTCACTGCAGTTTAAAAAAGGTTACAGGGGTACACAGGCAGCATTGCTCTGGTCAGTGGAGGACAATTTTAATAGTGGACCGCAGACAGACTTTGTACGCCTACTATTAAAAAAAGGAAGCTCTATGCGATTAAAAATAGGTTCCAGGGGTCCATGGGCAGCAGTGGTGTGGTCAGTGGACGAGTATTGGAAGGAGGGACCGCAGACAGGCGTAGTAGGCCTAACATAACAAAATTAGGTTGTAGGCACTTTAAAATTGGTTCCAGGGGTACACGTGCAGCAGTGGTGTGGTCAGTGGAGGACAATTTGAATTAGGGACTGCAGACAGACTTTGTAGGCTGTCCCCTGTGGACCATGCATCCAACACATTAACCCAGTGCGCCGTAATGGACACGTAACTTTTTGTGGACATGCCAACTGTTCCATGCGTCTCTTGTTAGGTGCACCTTTCTACTGTTTGATTGCCTGAGTGCTATGACAATGCAGACTTTTTCATGCCGGTGGAGGGCTGGGATGGCTTTTCTCGCAAAAGAAATGTCAACTGGGTAGCTTGAACCGTGGTACAGCGTGGTTCATCTAGGCTTTCTAAATATAAAACAAAGAAAAAAAGGAGACTCCATGCACTGCATTCCAGGGGTACACGGCCAGCATTGGTCTGGTCAGTGGAGAACTATTGGAAGGAGGGACCGCAGACAGGCTTCGAAGGCCTAACATAATAAAATATGGCTGTAGGCACTTTAGAATTGGTTCCAGGGGTACACGGGCATCCGTAGACAGGTCAGTGGAGGCCTAGTGGAAGGAGGGACCGCAGACAGGCTTCGAAGGCCTAACATAATAAAATTAGGCTGTAGGCACTTTAAATTTGTTTCCAGGGGAACACGGGCAGCAGTAGACAGGTCAGTGGAGGCCTAGTGGAAGGAGGGACCGCAGACAGGCTTCGAAGGCCTAACATAATAAAATATGGCTGCAGGCACTTTAGAATTGGTTCCAGGGGTACACGGGCATCAGTAGACAGGTCAGTGGAGGCCTAGTGGAAGGAGGGACAGCAGACAGGCTTCGAAGGCCTAACATAATAAAATGGGCTGGCTGTAGACAATTTAAAATTGGTTCCAGGGGTACACGGGCAGCAGTAGACAGCTCAGTGGAGGCCTAGTGGAAGGAGGGACAGCAGACAGGCGTCGAAGGCCTAACATAATAAAATGGGCTGGCTGTAGGCAATAAAAAATTGGTTCCAGGGGTACACGGGCAGCAGTAGACAGGTCAGTGGAGGCCTAGTGGAAGGAGGGACCGCAGACAGGCTTCGAAGGCCTAACATAATAAAATGGGCTGGCTGTAGGCAATTTAAAATTGTTTCCAGGGGTACACGGGCAGCAGTAGACAGGTCAGTGGAGGCCTAGTGGAAGGAGGGACCGCAGACAGGCTTCGAAGGCCTAACATAAAAAATTAGAGCTGTAGGCACTTTAACATTGGTTCCAGGGGAACACGGGCATCAGTAGACAGGTCAGTGGAGGCCTAGTGGAAGGAGGGACCGCAGACAGGCTTCGAAGGCCTAACATAATAAAATGGGCTGGCTGTAGACAGTTTAAAATTGGTTCCAGGGGTACACGGGCAGCAGTAGACAGGTCAGTGGAGGCCTAGTGGAAGGAGGGACAGCAGACAGGCTTCGAAGGCCTAACATAATAAAATGGGCTGGCTGTAGACAATTTAAAATTGTTTCCAGGGGTACACGGGCAGCAGTAGACAGGTCAGTGGAGGCCTAGTGGAAGGAGGGACCGCAGACAGGCTTTGAAGGCCTAACATAATAAATTAGGGCTGTAGGCACTTTAACATTGGTTCCAGGGGAACACGGGCAGCAGTAGACAGGTCAGTGGAGGCCTAGTGGAAGGAGGGACAGCAGACAGGCTTCGAAGGCCTAACATAATAAAATGGGCTGGCTGTAGGCAATTTAAAATTGGTTCCAGGGGTACACGGGCAGCAGTAGACAGGTCAGTGGAGGCCTAGTGGAAGGAGTGTCTGCCAGTTAGTAGTCCAAAACAATAAATAAATGTGAATGTCTCGCATTAAAACAAAACGAAAACACTAAAGGGTGCAATCATTAGGTTCAGGGGTGGGATTCTCTGCGTAGTTTCAGACCTACTAATTTAACGCAAAGTATTTACTGTGGTAAATAGAGGACACTGCCCCTGACTATGTTAAGTACCATCATACATGTCAACACAATGGTATTGTCATTGGCAGGAATGGAAGGATGTCAGCGCATAGACTATACATTGGTGGAAGTGTGAGAGATAACTGTGGAAGTGGTAGAGCAATGTTTGACCTGGGGGTGGGTGAACTCTCTTGTGGCCGGCGGTACAGGCCCAGGGCCCCTCATGTTACAACAGTGTGTCTGACGTTGGGTGCGCACCACCACCACCAGAGACACTTTATTGTACTATGAGGGACCCAGTGGCATTGCCGTCGACCAAAAGCGGGCACACCCACCTCTTAAGACAAACAGCACTCTCACGGTTGCTTGCGCCAAGTCGCGATACCACGGCCCCTTGTGGGGAGTTTAGCCATTTAGGGAGGTGTAAACATGTCGTATGCTGGACAATCAGCTGCAGCAAATTAGACATTACAAAAGTAATTCACAGTAGTCCACAGGCAAGAGCTTTTCATAGGAAAGCTAGGTGTCGGCCGGGCAAGGTGGAGCAAAATAATTCGAAATCCAGTTGTGGTTCATTTTAATGAATGTTAGATCATCAACATTTTGGGTAGCCAGACGAGTCCTTTTTTCGGTTAATATTGAACCTGCAGCACTGAATACTCTTTCTGATAGGACACTAGCTGCCGAGCGAGCAAGCTCCTGCAATGCATATTCTGCCAATTCTGGCCAGGTGTCTAATTTTGATGCCCAGTAATCAAATGGGAATGACGGTTGAGGGAGAACATCAATAAGGGATGAAAAATAGTAACCATACTGGACAAATGTTGTCTCCTGTCACTTTCAATTGATGCAGCAGTACCTGTCCTGTCTGCGGTCATAGCAAAATCACTCCACAACCTGGTCAGAAAACCCCTCTGTCCAACGCCACTTCTGATGTGTGCACCCCTAACACTCCTGGTCTGCTGCCCCCTGGAGCTCGTGTGAGAACGATCACGTGCGCTGTGTGCTGGGAATGCCTGAAGCAAACGGTCAACAAGAGTTGATTGTTTGGTTGCTAATATTAGTTCCAAGTTCTCATGTGGCATAATATTTTGCAATTTGCCTTTATAGCGTGGATCAAGGAGGCAGGCCAACCAGTAATCGTCATCGTTCATCATTTTCGTAATGCGTGTGTCCCTTTTGAGGATACGTAAGGCATAATCCGCCATGTGGGCCAAAGTTCCAGTTGTCAAATCTGCGGTTGTGATTGGTTGAGGGGCAGTTTCAGGCAAATCTACGTCACTTGTGTCCCTCAAAAAACCAGAACCCGGCCTTGCCATGCAACCAATTTCCAGTGCCCCCGGGAAAGGTTCCTCATTAAAAATATACTCATCCCCATCCTCCTCCTCGTCCTCCACCTCCTCTTCGCCCGCTACCTCGTCCTGTACACTGCCCTGACCAGACAATGGCTGACTGTCATCAAGGCTTTCCTCTTCCTCTGGTGCAGACGCCTGATCCTTTATGTGCGTCAAACTTTGCATCAGCAGACACATTAGGGGGATGCTCATGCTTATTATGGCGTTGTCTGCACTAACCAGCCGTGTGCATTCCTCAAAACACTGAAGGACTTGACACATGTCTTGTATCTTCGACCACTGCACACCTGACAACTCCATGTCTGCCATCCTACTGCCTGCCCGTGTATGTGTATCCTCCCACAAAAACATAACAGCCCGCCTCTGTTGGCACAGTCTCTGAAGCATGTGCAGTGTTGAGTTCCACCTTGTTGCAACGTCTATGATTAGGCGATGCTGGGGAAGGTTCAAAGACCGCTGATAGGTCTGCATACGGCTGGAGTGTACAGGCGAACGTCGGATATGTGAGCAAAGTCCACGCACTTTGAGGAGCAGGTCGGAGAACCCAGGAAAAGTTTTCAATAAGCACTGCACCACCAGGTTTAAGGTGTGAGCCAGGCAAGGAATGTGTTTCAGTTGGGAAACGGAGATGGCAGCCATGAAATTCCTTCCGTTATCACTCACTACCTTGACTGCCTGTTGTGAATTCTGTGGCTGAGTTCACTTCTGTGGTCACAAGTGGTATTGCAGTCTCTGGGCTTCCTCCCTCAGGTGTTTTGGTGAGCTCGTTGCCTGCCTTGCTATTTAGCTCCACCTGAGTCTGTCTTCCTTGCTCCTTGTCAATGTTCCAGTGTTGGATCTGAGCTACTTCATCTTTCCTTGGGCCTGCTGCTCTGCTAGATAAGTGCTTCTAGTTTGTTTTCTGTTTTTTCTGTCCAGCTTGCTATTAACTTTTGCTGGAAGCTCTGAGAAGCAAAGGGGTGCACCGCCGTGCTGTTAGTTCGGCACGGTGGGTCTTTTTGCCCCTTTGCGTGGTTTTCGTTTTAGGGTTTTTTGTAGACTGCATAGTTCTCTTTGCTATCCTCGCTCTGTCTAGAATATCGGGCCTCACTTTGCTGAATCTATTTCATTCCTACGTTTGTCTTTTCATCTTGCTAACAGTCATTATATGTGGGGGGCTGCCTATTCCTTTGGGGTATTTCTCTGAGGTAAGTCAGGCTTGTATTTCTATCTTCAGGCTAGTCAGCTCCTCAGGCAGTGCCGAGTTGCATAGGTAGTGATAGGCGCAATCCACTGCTGCTTATAGTTGTGTGAGGATAGATCAGGTACTGCAGTCTACAGAGATTCCACGTCTCAGAGCTCGTCCTATTGTTTTTGGTTATTGCCAGATCTCTGTATGTGCGCTGATTACTGCACGCTGTGTTGCCTGATTGCCAGCCATAACACTGCCTCAAGATCTACTGTGCCCAGCCACGACTGCGTTTCTTGTTGTAAGAAATCGGACAGAACTTCCGCGGTGTGTCTGTTGTCGCCCAAACACTTCATAGCCAATACAGCCTGCTGACACTTGCCAGTAGCTGGCCCATAATGGGACAACTGGTGTGCAACAGTGTCAGCTGCCGATGGAGTGGTTGGCCGACTGCGGTCTGTGGAAGAGCTGTCGCTTCTGCAGGAGGACGAGGAGGAGGAGGAGGGGGTGCGAACGCCTACAGCCAACTGTTTCCTAGACCGTGGGCTAGGCACAACTGTCCCGAAATTGCTGTCCCCTGTGGACCCTGCATCCACCACATTCACCCAGTGTGCCGTGATGGACACGTAACGTCCCTGGCCATGCCTACTGGTCCATGCATCTGTAGTCAGGTGCACCTTTGTACTCACAGATTGCCTGAGTGCATGGACGATGCGCTCTTTAACATGCTGGTGCAGGGCTGGGATGGCTTTTCTGGAAAAAAAGTGTCGACTGGGTAGCTCGTAGCGTGGTTCAGCGTACTCCATCAGGGCTTTGAAAGCTGTTTGGTAGTTAGTCCAGGCTTGAAAATGCATGGTGGTTAAATGTCTATGCATGCAACTTGTATTGAGACTTTTCAGATTCTGACCTCTGCTTAAGCTAGTTGAACATTTTTGACAGATGACTTTGCGCTGATCAATTGGATGTTGTTTAAAAAAATGCCAGACTGCACTCTTCCTAGCATCGGATCCCTTTTCAGGGATTGCAGACTGAGCTTTAACCGGATGGCCACGCTGTCCTCCAACAGGTTTTGGCTTTGACACGCGTTTTGTGCCAGATACGGGCCCGGCAGATGGAACCTGTTGCGATGTTGATGCCTTCTGCGGCCCCTCCTCCACCTCCGCTTCTGAACTACTGCCGCCTGCACCCTGTTCCCACAATGGCTGCCAATCGGGGTCAACAACTGGGTCATCTATTACCTCCTCTTCTAGCTCGTGTGCAACTTCGTCTGTGTCACCGTCTCGGTTGGTGGTATAGCATTCGTGACGGGGCAACATAGTCTCATCAGGGTCTGATTGTGGATCAGTACCCTGAGAGGGCAATGTTGTGATCTGAGTCAAAGGACCAGCATTGTAGTCTGGCTGTGGCTGTGCATCAGTGCATTTCATGTCAGAATCTACTTGTAATGGGCATGGCCTGTTAAGTGTTTCACTTTGTAAGCCAGGGACGGTATGTGTAAAGAGCTCCATGGAGTAACCCGTTGTGTCGCCTGCTGCATCCTTCTCTCTTGTTGTTGTTTTTGCTGAAGAGGACAATGAAGCGACTTGTCCCTGACCGTGAACATCCACAAGCGACGCGCTGCTTTTACATTTACCAGTTTTAGAAGAGGAGGCAAAAGAGCTAGAGGCTGAGTCTGCAAGGTAAGCCAAAACTTGCTGTTGCTGCTCCGGCTTTAAAAGCGGTTTTCCTACTCCCAGAAAAGAGAGCGTTCGAGGCCTTGTGTAGCCAGACGACGAACCTGGCTCCACAGCTCCAGACTTAGGTGGAATATTTTTTTTCCCACGACCACCTGATGCTCCACTACCACTACCATCATTACCAGCTGACAATGTACGGCCACGGCCTCTTGCACCAGACTTCCTCATTGTTTTAAAAACTTAACCTAAGTAACTTTATTTGTTGCTGTCAAACAACTTACACGGTGAGCTATAACTTCAGTAAGATTTCAATATCCCTTTTCAGGTTGGTGAGACCACAAGGAAAATCAGGCACAATGTGACACACTCTGTTTTCTGTGGCACCAAATCACAGAGATGCCACACACGCAGGACTGTCACTCAAGCACTAATGTCAATATTAATTTCCCACGTTTTTTTTTTTTTTTTTTTTCAGGGATACTTTAGAAACAAAATAAAATAAAATGATTTTTTTCAGGAAGAATTTAGAAACCAAATAAAATAAAATGATTTTTTTCAGGAAGAATTTAGAAAACAAATAAAATAAAATGATTTTTTCAGGGACAATTTAGAAACCAAATAAAAAAAAAAGGCGTTCTATGGCCCACTGAGTGACAGATGGCAGACACAGGAGTCAGGAGTGGCACACAAGCCCAGAGGCCAATATTTATCTCCCACTGATTGATTTATTGATTTTTACAGCTAGATTTTACAACCCAAATCAAGCAACAACAAAAAAAATATAGGCTTTCTATGGCCCACAATTTGAGAGAGAGAGAGAGATGGCACACCCAGGAGTCAAGACTGGCACAGAAGCAGAAAGGGCAATATTAATCTCCCACTGTTTTTTTTTTTCAGGGAGACGTTAGAAACAAAATAAAATAAAATGATTTTTTTCAGGAAGAATTTAGAAAACAAATAAAATAAAATGATTTTTTCAGGGACAATTTAGAAACCAAATAAAAAAAAAAGGCTTTCTATGGCCCACTGAGTGACAGGTGGCAGATACAGGAGTCAGGAGTGGCACACAAGCCCAGAGGCCAATATTTATCTCCCACTGATTGAGTTATTGATTTGTACAGGTAGATTTTTGAACCCAAATCAAGCAAAAAAAAAATAGGCTTTCTATGGCCCACAATTTGAGAGAGAGAGAGAGAGATGGCACACCCAGGAGTCAAGACTGGCACAGAAGCTGAAAAGGCAATATTAATCTCCCACTGTTTTTTTTTTCAGGGAGACGTTAGAAACAAAATAAAATAAAATGATTTTTTTCAGGAAGAATTTAGAAACCAAATAAAATAAAATGATTTTTTCAGGGACAATTTAGAAACCAAATAAAAAAAAAAAGGCTTTCTATGGCCCATTGAGTGACAGATGGCAGACACAGGAGTCAGGAGTGGCACACAAGCCCAGAGGCCAATATTTATCTCCCACTGATTGATTTATTGATTTTTACAGCTAGATTTTACAACCCAAATCAAGCAAAAAAAAATATAGGCTTTCTATGGCCCACAATTTGAGAGAGAGAGATGGCACACCCAGGAGTCAAGACTGGCACAGAAGCAGAAAGGGCAATATTAATCTCCCACTGTTTTTTTTTTTTTCAGGGAGACGTTAGAAACAAAATAAAATAAAATGATTTTTTTAAGGAAGAATTTAGAAACCAAATAAAATAGAATGATAGCTGTGCAGAAAGGAAGGAACAAGAGGATTTGTGCTTTGAAAAAAGCAGTTGGTTTGCACAGCGGCGTACACACAGCAATGCAGCTAACAGGGAGCCTTCTAGGGCAGCCCAATGAGCTACAGCGCTGAGAAAAAAAAAAAAATGTAGCTTCCACTGTCCCTGCACAGCGAAGGTGGTGTTGGACAGTGGAAATCGCTACAGAACAAGCGGTTTGGTGGTTAATGGACCCTGCCTAACGCTATCCCTGCTTCTGACGAAGCGGCAGCAACCTCTCCCTAAGCTCAGATCAGCAGCAGTAAGATGGCGGTCGGCGGGAACGCCCCTTTATAGCCCCTGTGACGCCGCAGACAGCAAGCCAATCACTGCAATGCCCTTCTCTAAGATGGTGGGGACCAGGACCTATGTCATCACGCTGCCCACACTCTGCGTTCACCTTCATTGGCTGAGAAATGGCGCTTTTTGCGTCATTGAAACGCGACTTTGGCGCGAAAGTCGCGTACCGCATGGCCGACCACGCACAGGGGTCGGATCGGGTTTCATGAAACTCGACTTTACCAAAAGTCGGCGACTTTTGAAAATGAACGATCCGTTTCGCTCAACCCTAGTGATCACATATACGTTTTCTCAAAATTAATCCATTTGTATTGAACTTTTAAAATATTTCAGTAGTCCATTTAAAATGGGCAAGGGAAGGGGAAGTGGATGTGATGCTGATTGTGCATGCAGAGAATGAGGCCGTGGCCAAGGTGAAAGTGGGCCACAGCAAAGACCCACATCTTCTCGCTCGACCTTCCTGTCCCAGTTTCTAGGGGACCGCAGCACACCACTATTGAAGCCAGAGCAGTGTGAAAGGGTTGTTGGATGGATAGCGGATAATGCTTCAAGTCACTTTGCCACCAACACCACGTCTTCCACACGGTCAAGTCAGAGTAGCCGTGAGTCTGGACCACATATTACTCATCCTGATCCTCCTTCCTCCCACTATGCCAAGTGCCCTGAGACAACTGATCCCACACTTGGACACTCCAAAGAGCTGTTCACATTTCCCTTCCGGACTCTTGGCCAGGAAACTTGAAGTGGGGCAAGATGAGGTCTCATGTAGTGAAGCCCAAAGATTTGAGCAGCCACGATCACACGAAGGCGATGGTGGGAACGTGTCATAAGAGGTGGACGATGATGAAAAACAATTGCCAGAAAGTCAGGAGGATGAGCAGGGCTTCAGATGTGGAAGAAGAGGTGGTGGATGGCATAGTAACTGACCCAACCTGGCAGGAGAACATACGAAGCGAGGACAGCAACTCTCATGGGAAAGGAGGCAAATCACTTCAACAGGCAGGAAGCAGCAGCGTGGTGGCCACAGACAGAAGGCATGCATCTGTTGCCCCTAACACCGACATGAGGGAAGTTGCCATTCCAACTGTTAGATCTTCCCGAGTCTGGTTATTTTTTAATTAAGTAAATAAGGCATCACACTGCAGTGCTAAAACATGCAAACATGAAATAAGAAAATTGAACTGCATTACTGCACTAGAAATATTAAAAATAAGAGTGTTTAGTGCATAAAAATGGCCAATTTTATGTGTACCTGGTAGCCACATTAGGGCATCTCTCTTATACCAGGTCCTAAACTTGCCTTTCCTCGCTGAGAATAAACGTCTCCATCCGAATGGGTACATGTGAATCCTCTTCTTAGACTAAAATTCTCTCTCTGTGGAGGGGTATTGGACCTGCTGTAATTAAAACACATGTGGCTAGGAGGCGGGAGTGCTCAATCAGAAAGCTAAAGAAAACATTTCAAAAACCTGACCGTCACATCCAAACATAAACTAAGTGTGAACAGGTGCTGAACCTAAAGTTGCCAACTCATATATAGTTAAGTAAATAAGGCAGCACACTGCAGCGCGAAAACATGCAAACATGAAATAAGAAAATTGAACTGCATTACTGCACTAGAAATATGAAAAATGAGAGCGTTTAGCGCATAAAAATGGCCAATTTTATGTGTACCTGGTAGCCACATTAGGGCATCTCTCTTATACCAGGTCCTAAACTTGCCTTTCCTCGCTGAGAATAAACGTCTCCATCTGAATGGGTACATGTGAAACGCTGCAGTGTACTGCCTTATTTACTTAACTATATACGAGTTGGCAACTTTAGGTTCAGTGTTGTGAATTCTGTGGCAGAGCTCCCTCCTGTGGTCACAAGTGGTACTGCGGCTTCTGAGTTTCCTTCCTCAGGTGATGTGGTGAGGTCGTTAGGTGCTGCTCTATTTAACTCCACCTACTGCTTTGCTCCTGGCCTCCAGTCAATGTTCTAGTATTGGTCTTGCTTCCTCCTGGATCGTTCCTGTGGCCTGTCTGCTCAGCATAAGCTAAGTCTGCTTGTGTTTATTTTGTTGCTATATTTTCTGTCCAGCTTGCTTTTTGGGTTTTGCTTGCTTGCTGGAAGCTCTGAGACGCAGAGGGGAGCACCTCCATAACGTTAGTCGGTGCGGAGGGTCTTTTTGCCCCTCTGTGTGGTTGTTTGTAGGTCTTTGTGTTGACCGCAAAGCTATCTTTCCTGTCCTCGATCTATTCAGTAAGTCGGGCCTCACTTTGCTAAATCTATTTCATCTCTGTGTTTGTATTTTCATCTTACTCACAGTCATTATATGTGGGGGGCTGCCTTTTCCTTTGGGGAATTTCTCTGAGGCAAGGTAGGCTTATTTTTCTACCTTCAGGGCTAGCTAGTTTCTCAGGCTGTGCCCGAGGCGCCTAGGTCTGGTCAGGAGCGCTCCACGGCTACCTCTAGTGTGGTATGATAGGATTAGGGATTGCGGTCAGCAGAGTTCCCACGTCTCAGAGCTCGTCCTATGTTTTGTGGGTTTTTTCAGGTCACTTGTGTGCTCTGAACTTCAAGGTCCATTGTGGTTCTGAATTACCTAATCATAACAGTACTGGAGGCCCAAAGTACTAATGCTTCTCAATTGAGGGAAAAAAGAAGTTCTGAGACCATTTTTTTTTTCTTTGCACTGTGTTTTGCCTTTTTTTTCCCCTAGACATTTGGGTAGTTCAGGACACAGGTGTAGTGATGGACATTAAAGGTCTGTCTTCATGTGTGGATCATCTCACTGCAAGAGTACAAAATATTCAAGACTTTGTGGTTCAGAATTCTATGTTAGAACCAAGAATTCCTATTCCTGATTTGTTTTCTGGAGATAGTGCAAAATTTCTGAGTTTTAAAAATAATTGTAAACTGTTTCTGGCTTTGAAACCTCGCTCCTCTGGTGACCCAGTTCAACAAGTTAAGATCATTATTTCTTTATTACGTGGCGACCCTCAAGACTGGGCATTTTCCCTTGCGCCAGGAGATCCTGCATTATGTAATATTGATGCATTTTTCCTGGCGCTCGGATTGCTGTACGATGAACCTAATTCGGTGGATCAGGCAGAGAAAAATTTGCTGGCTCTGTGTCAGGGTCAGGATGAGATAGAGATTTATTGTCAGAAGTTTAGAAAGTGGTCCGTGCTCACTCAATGGAATGAAGGAGCGCTGGCAGCTATCTTCAGAAAGGGTCTCTCTGAAGCCCTTAAGGATGTCATGGTGGGATTTCCCATGCCTGCTGGTCTGAATGAGTCTATGTCTTTAGCCATTCAGATCGGTCGACGCTTGCGTGAGCGTAAATCTGTGCACCATTTGGCGGTATTATCCGAGCATAAACCTGAGCCTATGCAGTGTGATAGGACTGTGACCAGAGTTGAACGGCAAGAACACAGACGTCAGAATGGGCTGTGTTTCTACTGTGGTGATTCCACTCATGCTATCTCCGATTGTCCTAAGCACACTAAGCGGTTCGCTAGGTCTGCCACCATTGGTACGGTACAATCAAAATTTCTTTTGTCCGTTACTTTGATCTGCTCTTTGTCATCTTATTCTGTCATGGCATTTGTGGATTCAGGCGCTGCCCTGAATTTGATGGACTTGGAGTATGCTAGGCGTTGTGGGTTTTTCTTGGAGCCCTTGCAGTGTCCTATTCCATTGAGAGGAATTGATGCTACGCCTTTGGCCAAGAATAAGCCTCAGTACTGGACCCAGCTGACCATGTGCATGGCTCCTGCACATCAGGAGGATATTCGCTTTCTGGTGTTGCATAATCTGCATGATGTGGTCGTGTTGGGGTTGCCATGGCTACAAGTCCATAACCCAGTATTAGATTGGAAATCAATGTCTGTGTCCAGCTGGGGTTGTCAGGGGGTACATGGTGATGTCCCATTTCTGTCTATTTCGTCATCCACCCCTTCTGAGGTCCCAGAGTTCTTGTCTGATTACCGGGATGTATTTGATGAGCCCAAGTCCAATGCCCTACCTCCGCATAGGGATTGTGATTGTGCTATCGATTTGATTCCTGGTAGTAAGTTTCCTAAAGGTCGACTGTTTAATTTATCTGTACCTGAGCACGCCGCTATGCGGAGTTACGTGAAGGAGTCCTTGGAGAAGGGTCATATTCGCCCGTCATCGTCGCCATTGGGAGCGGGGTTCTTTTTTGTGGCCAAGAAGGATGGTTCGCTGAGACCTTGTATAGATTACCGCCTTCTAAATAAAATCACGGTCAAATTTCAGTACCCCTTGCCGCTGCTATCTGATTTGTTTGCTCGGATCAAGGGGGCTAGTTGGTTCACCAAGATAGATCTTCGTGGTGCGTATAATCTTGTGCGTATTAAGCAGGGCGATGAATGGAAAACTGCATTTAATACGCCCGAGGGCCATTTTGAGTACCTAGTTATGCCTTTCGGATTTGCCAATGCTCCATCGGTGTTTCAGTCCTTTATGCATGACATCTTCCGAGAGTACCTGGATAAATTCCTGATTGTATACTTGGATGATATTTTGGTCTTCTCGGATGATTGGGAGTCTCATGTGAAGCAGGTCAGAATGGTGTTCCAGGTCCTGCGTGCTAATTCTTTGTTTGTGAAGGGATCAAAGTGTCTCTTTGGTGTTCAGAAGGTTTCATTTTTGGGGTTCATTTTTTCCCCTTCTACTATCGAGATGGACCCTGTTTAGGTCCAGGCCATCTATGATTGGACTCAGCCGACATCTCTGAAGAGTCTGCAAAAGTTCCTGGGCTTTGCTAATTTTTATCGTCGCTTCATCTGTAATTTTTCTAGTATTGCTAAACCATTGACCGATTTGACCAAGAAGGGTGCTGATGTGGTCAATTGGTCTTCTGCTGCTGTGGAAGCTTTTCAAGAGTTAAAGCGTCGTTTTTCTTCTGCCCCTGTGTTGTGTCAACCAGATGTTTCGCTACCGTTCCAGGTCGAGGTTGATGCTTCTGAAATTGGAGCGGGGGCTGTTTTGTCGCAGAGAAGTACTGATTGCTCGGTGATGAAACCATGCGCCTTCTTTTCCAGGAAGTTTTCGCCTGCTGAGCGAAATTATGATGTTGGCAATCGAGAGTTGCTGGCCATGAAGTGGGCATTCGAGGAGTGGCGTCATTGGCTTGAAGGAGCTAAGCATCGTGTAGTGGTCTTGACTGATCACAAGAACTTGACTTATCTCGAGTCTGCCAAACAGTTAAATCCTAGACAGGCTCGTTGGTCGCTGTTTTTCTCCCGTTTTGACTTTGTGGTTTCGTACCTTCCGGGCTCTAAAAATGTGAAGGCGGATGCCCTGTCTAGGAGTTTTGTGCCCGACTCTCCAGGTTTGTCTGAGCCGGCGGGTATTCTCAAAGAAGGAGTAATTTTGTCTGCCATCTCCCCTGATTTGCGGCGGGTGCTGCAAAAATTTCAGGCTAATAAACCTGATCGTTGCCCAGCGGAGAAACTGTTTGTCCCTGATAGGTGGACGAATAAAGTTATCTCTGAGGTTCATTGTTCGGTGTTGGCTGGTCATCCTGGAATCTTTGGTACCAGAGATTTAGTGGCTAGATCCTTTTGGTGGCCGTCTCTGTCGCGGGATGTGCGTTCTTTTGTGCAGTCCTGTGGGATTTGTGCTCGGGCTAAGCCCTGCTGTTCTCGTGCCAGTGGGTTGCTTTTGCCCTTGCCGGTCCCGAAGAGGCCTTGGACGCATATCTCTATGGATTTTATTTCGGATCTCCCCGTCTCTCAAAAAATGTCGGTCATTTGGGTGGTTTGTGATCGCTTCTCTAAGATGATCCATTTGGTACCCTTGCCTAAATTACCTTCCTCCTCTGATTTGGTGCCATTGTTCTTCCAGCATGTGGTTCGTTTACATGGCATTCCAGAGAACATCGTTTCTGACAGAGGTTCCCAGTTTGTTTCGAGGTTTTGGCGAGCTTTTTGTGCTAGGATGGGCATTGATTTGTCTTTTTCCTCGGCTTTCCATCCTCAGACTAATGGCCAGACCGAACGAACCAATCAGACCTTGGAAACATATCTGAGATGCTTTGTTTCTGCTGATCAGGATGATTGGGTGTCCTTCTTGCCTTTGGCTGAGTTCGCCCTTAATAATCGGGCCAGCTCGACTACCTTGGTTTCGCCGTTTTTCTGCAACTCTGGGTTCCATCCTCGTTTCTCTTCAGGGCAGGTTGAGTCTTCGGACTGTCCTGGTGTGGATACGGTGGTGGACAGGTTACAGCAGATTTGGACTCATGTAGTGGACAATTTGACCTTGTCCCAGGAGAAGGCTCAACGTTTCGCTAATCGCAGACGCTGTGTGGGTCCCCGACTTCGTGTTGGGGATTTGGTTTGGTTGTCATCTCGTCATATTCCTATGAAGGTTTCCTCTCCTAAATTTAAGCCTCGTTTCATTGGTCTGTGTAGGATTTCTGAGGTTCTTAATCCTGTGTCTTTTCGTTTGACCCTTCCAGATTCTTTTTCCATCCATAACGTATTCCATAGGTCATTGTTGCGGAGATACGTGGCACCTATGGTTCCATCTGTTGATCCTCCTGCCCCGGTTTTGGTGGAGGGGGAGTTGGAGTATATTGTGGAGAAGATTTTGGATTCTCGTGTTTCGAGACGGAAACTCCAGTATCTGGTTAAGTGTTAGGGTTATGGTCAGGAAGATAATTCCTGGGTCTTTGCCTCTGATGTCCATGCTGCCGATCTTGTTCGTGCCTTTCATGTGGCTCATCCTGGTCGGCCTGGGGGCTCTGGTGAGGGTTCGGTGACCCCTCCTCAAGGGGGGGGTACTGTTGTGAATTCTGTGGCAGAGCTCCCTCCTTTGGTCACAAGTGGTACTGCGGCTTCTGAGTTTCCTTCCTCAGGTGATGTGGTGAGGTCGTTAGGTGCTGCTCTATTTAACTCCACCTAGTGCTTTGCTCCTGGCCTCCAGTCAATGTTCTAGTATTGGTCTTGCTTCCTCCTGGATCGTTCCTGTGGCCTGTCTGCTCAGCATAAGCTAAGTCTGCTTGTGTTTATTTTGTTGCTATATTTTCTGTCCAGCTTGCTTTTTGGGTTTTGCTTGCTTGCTGGAAGCTCTGAGATGCAGAGGGAGCACCTCCGTACCGTTAGTCGGTGCGGAGGGTCTTTTTGCCCCTCTGCGTGGTTGTTTGTAGGTTTTTGTGTTGACCGCAAAGCTATCTTTCCTGTCCTCGATCTATTCAGTAAGTCGGGCCTCACTTTGCTAAATCTATTTCATCTCTGTGTTTGTATTTTCATCTTACTCACAGTCATTATATGTGGGGGGCTGCCTTTTCCTTTGGGGAATTTCTCTGAGGCAAGGTAGGCTTATTTTTCTACCTTCAGGGCTAGCTAGTTTCTCAGGCTGTGCCCGAGGCGCCTAGGTCTGGTCAGGAGCGCTCCACGGCTACCTCTAGTGTGGTATGATAGGATTAGGGATTGCGGTCAGCAGAGTTCCCACGTCTCAGAGCTCGTCCTATGTTTTGTGGGTTTTTTCAGGTCACTTGTGTGCTCTGAACTTCAAGGTCCATTGTGGTTCTGAATTACCTAATCATAACAGTTCAGCACATGTTCACACTTAGTCTATGTTTGGATGTGACGGTCAGGTTTTTGAAATGAATTATTTAGCCTTCTGATTGAGCACTCCCGCCTCCTAGCCACATGTGTTTTAATTACAGCAGGTCCAATACCCCTCCACAGAGAGAGAGAATTTTAGTCTAAGAAGAGGTTTCACATGTACCCATTCAGATGGAGATGTTTATTCTCAGCGAGGAAAGGCAAGTTTAGGACCTGGTATAAGAGAGATGCCCTAATGTGGCTACCAGGTCCACATAAAATTGGCCATTTTTATGCGCTAAACGCTCTCATTTTTCATATTTCTAGTGCAGTAATGCAGTTCAATTTTCCTATTTCATGTTTGCATGTTTTAGCGCTGCAATGTGCTGCCTTATTTACTTAACTATATACGAGTTGGCAACTTTAGGTTCAGCGCCTGTTCACACTTAGTCTATGTTTGGATGTGACGGTCAGGTTTTTGAAATGGATATTTTTAATGACTCCGACTATAACCCCAAACAGGCCATTTGCAGCACCTGCCATGCCCGCATCAGCAGGGGTAGCAAAACAACCAGCCTGACCACCACCAGCATGATCAGGCACATGGCAGCAAAGCACCTGACTTTGTGGGCTGAACCCAAGGCTCCAGGAACAGTGTCTGCAGGTGACACCACTGCTTGTTCCACTGTTTTGTGAACAAGCCAATCCCCAGTCCACAGTTAATGTGTAGATGCCTCGTGCCCTGCACCTGTTGTTGCCCACAGTCAACTAGCACCATCATCAAGCCCGTCCACGTTCTTTTCCCGATGCAGCCTTCAGTTGTCTATACCCCAGTCATTAAAACGCAAGCAGAAATACCTAGCCAACACCTCACAGGCCACAGTACTAAATTCTCACATTTCCCATCTGCTTGCGCTCGAAATGTTGCCTTTTTTCGGTTCATTGAGATGGAGCTTTCCGCAACCTGATGGCAGCGGCTGTCCCAAGGTACTCAGTCCCCAGTCACCACTATTTATCATAGTGTGCTGTACCGATATTACACCAGCAAGTGTTCTACAACATTACCCATGCCCTCAACAATAGGGTTGAGCGAAACGGGTCGAAAATTTTCAGAAGTCGCCGACTTTTGGCAAAGTCGGGTTTCATGAAACCCGACCCGACCCCTGTGTGGGGTCGGCCATGAAGTCGGCGATCTTCTGAATCTGGAATCGGAATTCCGATACCGATTCCCGATATGTTTAAGATATCGGGAATTGGTATCGGAATTCAGATTTAAGTGTAAAATAAAGAATTAAAATAAAAAATATCGCCATACTTACCCTCTGACGCGCCCTGGTACTAACCGGAAACCTTCCTTCCTTCGAATCAGCCTTCCAAGACCTTGCGGTGACGTCTCGGCTTGTGATTGGTCGCGCGGCCGCCCATGTGACCGCTCGCGCGACCAATCACAAGCCGCGACGTCACCGCGACGTCACCGAAGGTCCTGGAAGGGCTGATTCTTAGGAAGGAAGGCTGCCGGAAAGAAGCAGGGCGCGTCCGAGGGTAAGTATATACCTAATAGGAATATACTCAACAAATTTACAACAAAATTTGCAAAACCATTTTTTTACAGACCACCACACACTTGAAGTGACTTTGAGGGGTCTATATGAAGAAAATGCCCAAAAGTGATACCATTCTAAAAAGTGCACCCATCAAGGTACTCAAAACCACATTCAAGAAGTTTATTAACCCTTCAGGTGCTTCACAGGAATTTTTGGAATGTTTTTTAAAAAAAATTGATCATTTAGCTTTTTTTCACAAAAATTTTAATTCAGATCCAATTTGTTTCATTTTTCCCAGGGTAACAGGAGAAATTGGACCTCAAAAGGTGTTGTACAATTTGTCCTGAGTACGCTAATACCCCATATGTGGGGTAAACCACTGTTTGGGCGCACGACAGAGCTCAGAAGGGAAGGAGCACCATTTGACTTTTCAATGCAAAATTAGCTAGAATTGAGATCGGACACCATGTCGCGTTTGGAGAGCTTCTGATGTGCCTACACAGTGGAAACCACCCCAAGTGACAACATTTTGGAAAGTAAAAACCCTAAGGAACTTATCTAGATGTGTGGTGAGCACTTTGAACCCCCAATTGTTTCACTAAAGTTTATAATGTAGAGCCATGAAAATAAAAAAAAAAAGTTGTTTCCACAAAATGTTCTTTTAGCCCGCAATTTTTTATTTTCCCAAAGGTAACAGGAGAAATTGGACCACAAAACTTGTTGTGCAATTTGTCTTAAATATGCTGTTACTCCACATGTGGAGGGGAACCACCGTTTGGGCGCAAGGCAGAGCTCGGAAGGGAAGAAGCGCCGTTTTGGAATGCAGACTTTAATGGAATGGTCTGCGGGCATCACGTTGCGTTTGCAGAGCCCCTGAACAGTAGGAAACCCCCACAAGTGACCTAACATTGGAAACTAGATGCCCAAGGAACTTATCTAGATGTGTTGTGAGAACTTTAGACCCCCAAGTGTTTCACTTCCAGTGTTTATAACGCAAAGCCGTGAAAATAAAAAATATTTTTTTTCCACAAAAATGATTTTTTAGCCCCCAAGTTTTTATTATCACAAGGGTTACAGGAGAAATTGGACTACAAAATTTGTTTTGCAATTTGTCTTTAGTACGCTCATACCTGATTTGTGGGAGGGAACCACCGTTTGGGCTCATGGCAGGACTCGGAATGGAAGGAGCTCTGTTTTGGTATGCAGACTTTGATGGAATGGTCTGTGGGTGTCACGTTGCGTTTGCAGAGCCTGTGTTGTACCTAAACAGTAGATACCCCCCACAAGTGACCCCATATTGGAAACTAGACCCCCAAAGTAACTTATCTAGATGTGTTGTGAGGACTTCAAAACCCCCAGGAGTTTCACTAAAGTTTATAACGCAAAGCCGTGAAAATAAAAAATATTTTTTTCCACAAAATTGATTTTTTAGCCCCCCCATTTTATTTTCACAAGAGTAACAGGAGAAATTGGACAGCAAAAGTTTTTGTCTAATTTGTCCTGAGTACACTGATTCCCCATATGTGTGTTGTGAATTCTGTTATCGAACTCCCTCCTGTGGTCATGAATGGTACTTCGGCGAGTTCTAATAGGAATATACTCACCCTCGGACGCGCCCTGCTTCTTTCCGGCAGCCTTCCTTCCTAAGAATCAGCGCTTCCAGGACCTTCGGTGACATCGCTGTGACGTCACGGCTTCTAATTGGTCGCGCGGCGGTCACATGGGCGGTCGCGCGACCAATCACAAGCCGCGACGTCACCGAAGGTCCTGGAAGCGCTGATTCGAAGGAAGGAAGGTTCCCGGTTAGTACCAGGGCGCGTCAGGGGGTAAGTATAGCGATATTTTTTATTTTTATTCTTTATTTTACACTTAAATATGGATCGCAGGGCCTGAAGGAGAGTTTCCGCTCCTTCAGACCCTGGGAACCATTGGAAACCCAATGCACTGCATTGGGTTTCGAGTTTCGGCCGACCCCGACCCTGACTTTTTTATAGGATCGGCCGATTTCACTCGACCCGACTTTTGAAAAAGTTGGGTTTCATGAAACTCGACTCGATCCTATAAAAGTAAAGGTCGCTCAACCCTAGTTGAAAGCAATGCTAAAGTTGAAAAATGCATCAAAAACGCTGTGTGTAAACATAGCCCAAGTGGTGGAGGAACATTTTTGGTTGGGGTTAGTTATTTTGTTTTATGTAATTCATTACCCTGGAAAAGATAATAATAATAATTTTTATTTATATAGCGCCAACATATTCCGCAGCGCTTTACAAATTATAGAGGGGACTTGTACAGACAATAGACATTACAGCATAACAGAAATACAGTTCAAAACAGAAACCAGGAGGAATGAGGGCCCTGCTCGCAAGCTTACAGACTATGAGGAAAAGGGGAGACACGAGAGGTGGATGGTAACAATTGCTTTTAGTTATTCGGACCGGCCATAGTGTAAGGCTCAGGTGTTCATGTAAAGCTGCATGAACCAGTTAACTGCCTAAGTATGTAGCAGTACAGACACAGAGGGCTATTAACTGCATAATCTGAATTAGAACATGATGTGAGGAACCTGTTTTTTTTTTTTTTTTAATATAAATAGGCCACACAGGGATTGTTAGGTTAATGCATTGAGGCGGTAGGCCAGTCTGAACAAGTGAGTTTTTAGGGTACGCTTAAAACTGTGGGGATTGGGGATTAATCGTATTAACCTAGGTAGTGCATTCCAAAGAATCGGCGCAGCACGTGTAAAGTCTTGGAGACGGGAGTGGGAGGTTCTGATTATTGAGGATGCTAACCTGAGGTCATTAGCGGAGCGGAGGGCACGGGAAGGGTGGTAGACTGAGACCAGAGAGGAGATGTAGGGTGGTGCAGAGCCATGGAGTGCTTTGTGGATGAGGGTAGTAGTTTTGTACTGGATTCTGGAGTGGATGGGTAGCCAGTGTAATGACTGGCACAAGGTAGAGGCATCGGTGTAACGGTTGGTGAGGAATATGATCCTGGCAGCAGCATTCAGGACAGATTGGAGTGGGGAAAGTTTGGTAAGAGGGAGGCCGATTAGTAGAGAGTTACAATAGTCCAGACAAGAATGAATAAGTGAAACAGTAAGAGTTTTTGCAGAGTCGAAAGTAAGAAAAGGGCGAATTCTAGAAATGTTTTTGAGATGCAGGTAAGAAGAGCGAGCCAGTGATCGGATGTGGGGGGTGAATGAAAGTTCGGAATCAAGGATGACCCCAAGGCAGCGGGCATGTTGCTTTGGAGAAATGGTGGAACCGCACACGGAGATGGCAATGTCAGGCAAAGGTAGGTTAGTAGAGGGAGAGAACACGAGGAGTTCAGTTTTTGACAGGTTTAGTTTCAGATAGAGGGAGGACATGATGTTAGAGACAGCGGTAAGACAATCACTGGTGTTTTCTAAAAAGGTCGGCGTGACAACAGGAGAAGAGTTGTATAATTGGGTGTCGTCAGCATAGAGATGGTACTGGAAACCAAATCTACTGATTGTTTGTCCAATAGGGGCAGTATACAACGAGAAGAGGAGGGGGCCTAGGACTGATCCTTGAGGAACCCCAACAGTAAGGGGAAGGTGAGAGGAGGAGGAACCAGCAAAACATACAGTGAAGGATCGGTCAGAGAGATAGGAGGAGAACCAGGAGAGAACGGTGTCCTTGAGGCCGATGGAGCGGAGCATAGTGAGGAGGAGCTGATGATCCACAGTATCGAATGCTGCAGAGAGATCCAAGAGAATTAGCATGGAGTAGTGACCATTAGATTTAGCTGCTAGTAGGTCATTAGAGACTTTAGTGAGGGCAGTTTCAGTAGAGTGTAAAGAGCGGAAGCCAGATTGAAGAGGGTCGAGAAGAGAGTTATCTGAGAGATAGCGGGTAAGACGGGAGTGGACCAGGCGTTCGAGGAGTTTAGAGATGAAGGGAAGATTAGAGACAGGTCTATAATTAGCGGCACAGTTTTGATCAAGGGATGGTTTTTTAAGTAATGGATGTATGATGGCATGCTTAAATGAGGAGGGAAAAATACCGGAAGTGAGGGAAAGGTTGAATATTTTTGTTAGGTGAGAGGTGACAGCCGGGGAAAGGGACTGGAGGAGATGTGACGGAATGGGGTCACTGGTGCAAGTGATCGGGCGAGAAGATGCAAGGAGCCTGCTTACTTCATCTTCTGTAACTGCTTCAAAGTCAGAGAGTGAACTAGATGCAGTGGGGGAGGGAGGACAGTGCATGGTATGAAGAGATTGGGAGATGATTTCCTGTCGAATGTGGTCAATTTCATATTTCACAGCAAAATCCTTTTTGCTTTCGTTTTTGTATGTTTTTTGGTGCACCTGTAAAAATGGTGTGAAACTCTGACAACATTGTTGACAGCTGTGACCTAGGAGTCAGAAATGCTTCCCGGGGCTATCCTTATGATGTTTCCATGTCATTTGAGCAATTTTTCCATTATTTTCAGGCGTTTTTAGACGTTAAAAGGACCCCCGGGGGGGATCGTAGTAAAAATGTTCCACATTCCCATAGACTTACATTGGGCTCGGTCCTCGGGTCGAGTACTTGAGCACTTTTATATCTGTTATTTTTCAATCCTGGGATACATTTAATTATGCATTTATCTTATTCAAATATTGAATTTATCAAATCATGTAGTTATAAAAAAAAATGTTTGCGCATTGGAACTTTAAATCTGTGAACTGCATTCCTTATTATTTATAATTTTATATGATATGTGCATAAGTCATCTAATTATATACCTGTAGTACATCAATATAGTATAACAGTATTTGGCTGAAAAAATGCTGTATTTTCCATTAATGGTATTATTGTATTGGTATTGCCATCAGTTCATTTGGCCCGAACGGTTACTTATTCCCTTTAATATTAATATTTTTATATATAATGATCTCTGATATTACTTATTTTACTAGTGGGGAGTCCTCCATCTTTTCATAACTGTACAATTATGTGTTATTTTATTTTATCAGTGGTTCTACATTTGTGTCTATTTAACTCTATAGTGCTACCTCTTACCCCTGCATTTTATAACGCTTCTGTGCCTAGTTAAATAGTCACTGCTCACAATTAAACATGAAGCTTTGCATGACCAGGTGGGGATGGAGGAAGACATAACACAGTATGTAGCCAGCCCAGCCTCTTCTCATCTGCTCAGCACGGATTGGGTAACAATGAGGAGGTGAACGCTGAGGAGGAATATGAGCCGGTGGCTAGCACAACAGAGGCTAACAGCCACACAACCTTCAACCCATCTCTCC
Organism: Ranitomeya imitator; assembly: GCF_032444005.1. Classification (NCBI taxonomy): domain Eukaryota; kingdom Metazoa; phylum Chordata; class Amphibia; order Anura; family Dendrobatidae; genus Ranitomeya; species Ranitomeya imitator. The sequence continues at coordinate 117,933,473 of NC_091289.1, forward strand.
TGCGCAGATGTGCTGAGGATGAGAATGAGGAGGAAGAGAGGGATGAGGAGGAGATGGAGAATCATTATCTTGGTGGAGACAGGGAAGTGTTGTCTGTAGGGACCTTGTCATATATGGCAGAGTTTATATACCGCTGCCTTTCCTGTGACTCTTGTGTTACATTCATTTTGTCCAAAAAAAGAGTACTGGTTGTTCACCCTGCTGGACCCACACTACAAGGAAAACTTTGCATCTCTTCTTCCTGAGGTGGAGAAGCCTTCTAAAATGGTGCTATACCAGAAGACCATTGTGGAAAATATGTTAAAAAATTCTCATCAGACAACAATGCATTTAGTCTCTTAGACAAATTAACTTTAGCAGAGCCTGTTGCCTCTTCGCTGAAGCAGTGCTGCAGAGCTTCCGGCTTTCTGCTAATAAGGATAACGTGTTCTGAGATGGCAAATTGGAGATAGAAGACTAGCAGGAGGGCATGCAGGAACTGGTGTTGGTGGTAGAGAAAACCATAATCGAATTAAGGTCAGTAATCCTCGGTGCTGGTAGCATATGTGCCTTGCAAGGGTGGGTCCCGGCTTCCATAATGTTCAACCTGAGTGCCGTAAGAGAAATGTAGGGTCTCTTGCCACAAGCGCTTGTATACGGCGGTCATTAAGGGGGTTTTCCCATGAACAATAGTTATTTTTAATCAATAGATCTTGAAATAATCAATTTCAGAATTGGATGTGTTTAAATAAAATGGGCCTGTATGAGATAACTTTATAAATGTGCCACTGATACGTACTGTGTAATGGTTGTCTGACCATTCATGGACATGGTCTGATCATACCATAGCTCCTGGGTTGAAGACGAAGCAAAATAATATACTATTACAGCACAGGATAGCAAATACTTTTTTATTTGATGTAAAATATTGTTTAGAACACACAGGTAAAATGGGGAAAAAAGTATTTAGTCAACCACCAATTGAGCAATTTCTCCCATTTAAAATGATGAGAGAGTCCTGTAATTGACATCATAGGTAGATCACAACTATGAGAGTAAAAATGGGAAAACAAATCCAGAAAATCACATTGCATGATTTGGCAAGATTTATTTTGCTAATTATGGTGGAAAATAAGTATTTGGTCACCAAAAAAACATGCGAAATTTCTGGCTCTCACAGACCTGTAACTTCATCTTTAAGAGACTCCTCTGTCCTCCACTCATTACCTGTAGTAATGACACCTGTTTGAACTTGTTATCAGTATAAAAGACACCTGTCCACAACCTCAAACCGTCACACTCCAAACTCCACTATGGTGAAGACCAAAGAACTGTCGAAGGACACCAGAAACAAAATTGTAACCATTCACCAGGCTGGGAAGACTGAATCTGCAATAGGCAAGCATCTTGATGTGATGAAATCAACTGTGGGAGCAATAGTAATAAAGTGGAAGACATGCAAGACCCTTGATAATCTCCTTCGATCTGGGGCTCAATGCTAGATCTCACCCCGTTGAGTCAAAATGATCACAAGAACAGTGAGCAAAAATCCCACAATCACACGGGGGGACATAGTGAATGACCTGCATAGAGTTAACCACCAGAACAAAGGCTACCATCTGTAACACACTACACTGGCAGGGACTTAGATCCTGCAGTGCTAGACGTGTCCCCCTGTTTAAGCCAGTACATGTCAGGGCCCTTTTGAAGTTTGCTAGAGAGCATTTGGATTATCCAGAAAAGTATTGAGAGAATGTCATATGGTCTGATGAAGCCAAATTAAAAATTTTTGGTAGAAACAAAATTTGTCGTGTTTAGAGGAGACAGAATGCTGAGTTGCATCCATAGATCACCATAAATACTGTGAAGCATGGGGTTGGTAATATCATGCTTTGGGGCTGTTTCTCTGCAAAGGGACCAGAACGACTGATCCATGTACATGAAAGAATGAATGGGGCCATATATCGTGAGATATTGAGTGCAAACCTCCATCCATCAGCAAGGGCATTGAAGATGAAACGTGGATGGGTCTTTCAGCATGATAATGATCCCAAGCACACTGCCAGGGCAATGAAGGAGTGGCTTCATAAGAAGCATATGAAGGTCCTGGAGTGCCCTAGCCAGTCTCCAGATCTCAACCCCATAGAAAACCTTTGGAGGGAGTTGAAAGTCCCTGTTGCCCAGCGACAGGCCCAAAACATCACTGCTCTAGAGGAGATCTGCATAAAGGAATGGGCCAACATACCACCAACTGTGTGTGCTATCCTTGTGAAGACTTACAGAAAACATTTGACCTCTGTCATTGCCAAAAAAGGATATATAGTGAAATATTGAGATTACCTTTTTTTTAATGACCAAATACTTATTTGACACCATAACTTGCAAAATAAATCTTGACAAATCAGACAAGGTGATTTTCTGTATTTGTTTTCTCATTTTGACTCTCATATTTGTGGTCTACCTTTGATGTCAATTACAGGCCTCTCTAATCTTTTTAAATGGGCGAACTTGCACATTTGGTGGCTTACTAAATACTTTTTTTCCCGCATCATAGGTAAAGTTCCCTATTTCTGCAAGATGAATGAGGTAGGCATTGTTTTCTTCTTCTGGTTTGTGGTAATATGACCCACTGGGCAACCAGTAAATGCCTCAATGGATCCTAGAGCTGTGAGCAGGCTTTGCCTTACAACTCTTACAAAACATGTGGACATTAGTTACAGCATTGACTGGAGTTGAAAAACTTGCACCTGATCATTCAGGCTATGTGCACATGTTCGGAATTGCCGCGGAAATTTCCGCGGCAATTCCGGAACTCCCTGCCTTTCCGTGGGAAAAACGAATGCGGAATTTGCATGCATTTTCCCGCTAAATATTAGCGTTTTGCAAGCGTAAGTAGCTTGCAGAATGCTAGCGTTTTCCATGCTATCTGTAGCATCGCTTGGAAAACTGATTGACAGGTTGGTCACACTTGTCAAACATAGTGTTTGATAAGTATGACCAACTTTTTACTATTGATGCTGCCTATGCAGCTTACTTACTTCCCGCATGGTGGGCATAGATCCATGTGGAAAGTAAGCGGATCAATGCATTCCTATGTGTGCGGAATCCACGTGATTCCGAACAAAGAATAAACATGCTGCGTTTTTTTTCTGGAATGTGATTCCGTCGCAGCATGTGCACAAAAAATGCGGAATGCATTCTAACAAAAATATGCTTAATGTAAGCATTTTTTTACAGTTTTATCACATTTTTATAGCGAAAAAACTTAAAAAAAACACGAAAATTTCTGAATGTGTGCCTCAATGTAACTGTTTTCTGGTGACAGAGGGGTCGTAACGACAACCAATGTAGGCCCCTTCAATACAGTGTTTGATATTAATGTCTAGGGCCCGTTAATGGAATTCACAGTTAAAATCCCCTTTACATCTTATAATGCACATCAAATGCAAAGTGAATAGCGTCAATTATTCCCCATTCAATTGCTATGGAGAGATCCATACAGATTTTTGTCTGCATGTGGGAAACATAAACACATTTGTGAGAATATCGAGCATACTGATTAGACCCAGTAAATGGTAAGAAAACAAGCAGTGATGATCGAGCACTAAAATGCTGGGGTGCTCATTACTAGGGTCAAGCAACTTGGAATACTCGAGTACTCGACCCGGGCAACAATACCTATGAGAAACCTATAGGAAACCCAAGTATTTTTACCGCAATCCCCCCGGGGGTCCTTTTAATGTCTAAAAACATCTGAAAATGATGGAAACACTGCTCAAATGACACAGGGAAATTGCCCCTGGTAGCATTTCTGACTCCAAGGTCACAGCAATGTTGTCAGAGTTTCATGCCATTTTTACAGGTGCGCCCAAAAATATTAAAAACTAAACCAAAATGGATTTTGCTGGGAAATATGTTAAGGTACATCCTTTCTAGGGTAATGACTTGTATCTAAGGCAAAATATTTAACCCCAGACCAAAATGTTCCTTCACCACTTGGGCTTTGTTCACACGCAGCGTTTTTGATGCGTTTTTCAACTTTAACATTGCTTTCAACCAATACAAATGCATTCACTGGGAAATGTCATTGTAACATTTAACAACCTTAGCTGGCCAAGTAGTGTGTGACACATAAGCAGACCCATCTTGTTTCATTTATGAAGGAGGGACTCTTAAAGTCACAGAGCCTATTTATACAGGGGCATCAGGCGACATTAATATTCTTAAAGGGCCATTATTAAACAGTGGGTCTCTTATACTGTTATTGCCCATGCAGTGAGTGGCTGGGCTGCCAACAATTACAATGCATCCCAATACCCCTTTCACGAGAGGTACAGGAGGGCTTCCTGAAAAAATGCTGCATTGAATGGAAGGCCTGCCCTACTATCAAGTTATATGCACCCCGATAAGCCTCTGAACCCAGGTACTGGATGGCCACAGGAAACCCCACTTCACATTCTTCAGTTGGTCCAGCCATACTGTTTTCTTATGTATTACCTGCATGGCCTGCCCTGCTATCAAGTCATATGCACCCCAATAAGCCTTTGAACCCAGGTACTGAATGGCCACAGGAAAACCCACTTCACATTCTTCAGTTGGTCCTACTATACTGTTTCCTTATGCATTGAATGCAAGGGCCTCCTTGACCCAAATTTACATGCACTCCAATCTCCATCTGGAAGAAACATGGAGGAGGGCCTCATAAAAAAAAACTGTCCCATTACAAAAGAGAGGGTCTCCTAGACTCGTAATGCACATTCAATAAGTGCATGGGCTGACAAACATTTCCCCATGGGGGTCAAATTTTTAAAAAATATACTACGGGGATTTATAGACACCCTTGCCAAAAAATTGAATGTCTGTAGCAGCATGGAATACGTGAACCTTGGTGATCTAGTGGTGGAAAATGATGAGAGGTGGAGGAAGGCCTCATTAAAAACTAGCTGTGGAGGATATCCACTAATAAAACATAACTTTTAATAATAAATACTAAAAAATGCACACCCAATAGGACACAAATGAGAAACATATACATAAAAAGTGCTCAGGTGAACCAGTGCTCTATATAAAAAATGGTTTGATCTCACCCAAGCTGCCGGACACTGTGTAATTACATATAACACAATAGAGATCCACGTAGATGAGAGGAGGCAGGGCTAAAATAATATATCTACCCTGTAGCCCCTATGTAACTCCTGTCCTAACAAGGACAGGCCCGTGTTATACGGAATTACAGTGTCCGGCAGCTTGGGTGAGATCAAACCATTTTTTATATAGAGCACTGGTTCACCTGAGCACTTTTTATGTATATGTTTCTCGTTTGTATCCTATTGGGTGTGCGTTTTTTAGTATTTATTATCAAAAGTTATGTTTTATTAGTGGATATCCTCCACAGCTGATTTTGTCTTGAGCCAGAGGGTAGATGTATGGTGTGATTTCTACACACCTTTGCTTCTCTTCTCATTAAAAACTAGGCCCAATTTAAAGAAGCGGGTCTCCTAGACTTGTAATGCCCATACACTAAGTGTATGGGCTGACAAACAACTCTTCATGGGGGGTAAATTTTAAAAAAATATACTATGGGCATCATAGACACCCTTGCCAAAAAATTGACTGCCTATAGCAGCACAGAACACGTTCAGCGTGGTGATCTAGTGGTGGAGAATGAGGAGACATTGTTGAAGGCCTCATTAAAAACTAGCCCAGTATAAAGGAGTGTGTCTCCTACACTTGTAATGCCCATACACGCAGTGCATGGGCTGGCAAACATTTCCCCAAGGGGGATACACTTTTTGAAAATATACTATGGGCGTCATAGACATCCTTGCCGAAATATGGACTGCCTATAGTGTCACAGAAGACGTTAAGCCTGGTGATCTAGTGGTGGAGAATGAGGAGACATAAAGATAAATCATAATGAAATCAAACAAATAAATAAAAACTGTGAATCCACTGATGAAAGTAAATAAAAAAAGGGGAGAGGTGAACACAGGTTCATAGATTTGAAGCCAAAATGTGTCCAACAAGATTATTCTCCCTAGCAACAGCTCAGTGACAGGGCTATAAATAAAAATATAATGTAAAAGTCTTTGAATAATTTTCTATTGTAGAGGTATACACTACCTCATTAGAGGACTGTCCAGAGATAGGGAAAATGGAAAATATAAGAATACATGGGAATAATAGACATACATCTCTTGTTTATGACATTTCCCCCTGTGGGAGTAACATTTGTTTTGGTTTCCAATTAGTGACAGGCATCATAAAAACACTCTTGCACAAAAAAATTGTGACTTTGGTATCACTGAATCCGTTCACCCTGGTGGTCTACTGGTTGTGGATGATGAGGATAAGGAAGAGCTTAACAACAAAAAGACCAAATCTGGAAGAGTATACCTATGTGTGGTTGTGAAGAGGTGTATGGGAATACACCTTCCAAAAAAAAAGAATATATTAGAGGTTACGTTTCACTGTTTTTACTTGGTGGTGTACAGAAGTCTTTCCCAATCCAGCCCTTGTTCATTTTTATAAGAGTCAGCCTTGTCAGCATTTTTAGTTGACAGGCTGATGCGCTTGTTTGTCATAATTCCACCAGCGGCACCAAAAACCCACTCTGACAGAACGCTAGAAGCAGGGCAGGCCAGGACCTCCAAGGCGTAGAGAGCCAGTTCATGCCACATGTCCAGCTTGGATACCCAATAATTAAAAGGCACAGAAGATTCCCGGAGGACGTTTGTACGATCTGCAAGGTACTCCCTCAGCATTTACCCAAACATTGCACTTCTTGTGATAGCACCCCTAGCCTCTGTGCCGACACGATGGGAGGGACTGAAAAAACTGTCCCAGAATGTTGCCATTGTTCTCCTGCCTGAGCTGGATTGTACTTCTGTCTCTCTTGCTTGAACTCCTTGGCTGTCCAACAAACTGATGTCTGCTGCCAGAGTTCTCACATGAGAATTTTCTAAGTAATTCCTCTAAGATGGCCCTCTGGTTCTGCAACATTTTAGTACACCACTCTGCCTCTGGCAGAAGATATTGAAAGATCTTCATGTAGTGTGGGTCACCACACTACAAGTGTCACCAACCAGTAATGAGTATCACCGAAAAATTTTATAATGCGAGGGTCGTGCAAAATAAAGTCAGCCATGCATACCAGACTGCTAACAGGCAAGACTTCCGTATCCTCACCAACAGGAAGACAGACCATGATTTTCTCCTCATCCTCCTCCTCCATGTCCTCAGGCCATCCCCGCTGAACAGACGGTATGAAAGCTGTGCTTGTAGTACCGTCTATAGCGCATGAAAGTAGCTCCTGTTCTTTTTCCTCCTCCTCCTCCTCATTGCCTACCAATACATGTTGGGAAGACATGAGGCTGGGCTGAGTGTAATCCCCCTGTTTGGTTCCTTCATCATGTACTCGTGCTCTGCCTGCAATGCATCCTCTTTAATTGAGAGCAGAGAGGTTTTCAGAATGCTGAGAAGCGGGATGGCAATGCTAATTATGGCGTTATCGCTGCTCACCATCTTGGTGCAGTCCTCAAAGTTTTGGAGGATGGTACATATGTCTGACATCCAAGTCCACTCCTGAGGTCTTATGTGTGGAGTCTGAACTGAATATCGACGGCCTTGTTGATGTTGGTGGTCAAAAACAGCTCTCTTCTGTACACAAATCATTTCCAACATATGCACAATAGCGTTCCAGCGCGTGGAGACATCACACACCAGTCGGTGAGCCGGAAGCTATAAACGCTGCTGAAGCATGGCAAGGGCGGGTGAAGCTGTATCTGACTTTCTAAAATGGGCAGACAGATGGCGTACTTTCACTAGCAGATCCGGCAGCTCTGGGTAGCTTTTCAGAAAACGTTGAACCACGAGGTTAAGCACATGGGCCAAGCAAGGTACGGGTATGACCTCACTTTGCCTCAGAGCCGCCAACAGTTTCCGGCCATTGTCACACACGACCATGCCTGGCTGTAGGTTCAGTGGTGTCAGCCACCAATACCTGACTGCTCTTTCAGCGCTGTCCACAACTCATCTGCATTGTGTGGTTTGTCACCTATGTAGATTAACTTCAGCACAGCCTGTAGCCTCTTGGCTGAGGCAGTGCTGCAGTGCTTCCAGCTTCTGACTGATGTGTTGATTTCAGAGATGGTGGCTGAAGAGGAGGAGGAAGTGCAGGAGCTGTAGACTGTAGAGAGAACCCTGATTGACGTGAGGCCCTCAATCCTCGGCATAGGGAGGATATGTTCCATCCCAAGGCCCGACTCGGTCCCGGCTTCCACTATGTTAACCCAGTGTGCCGTCAATGAGATATACCATCCCTGGCCACAAGCACTTATCCATGTGTCCGTGGTTAGGTGGACTTTCCCAGTAACATCATTGTTGAGGACACGGTAATGTTGTGAAACACATGCTGATGTAATGCCGCTATGGCACACTGGGAGTAATAGTTGCGACTGGGGACCGAGTACCTTGGGACGGCCACTGCCATCAGGTTGTGAAGAGCTTCCATCTCAACAAGCCTAAAAGGCAACATTTTGATCGCAAGCAGAAGAGAAATGTTAGAATTTAGAACTGTGGCCTGTGGGGCGCTGGCTTGGTATTTACGCTTGCGTTCCAATGACTGGGGTATAGACAACTGAATGCTGTGCTGGGACAAGGACGTGGACGGGCTTGATGATGGTGCTGCTTGACTAAGGGGAAACAGCAAGTGCAGGACTAGAGGCATCTTCACATGCATGGTGGACTGGGGATTGGCTTCTACGCAAAATAGTGTAAGAAGCAGTTGTGTCACCTGCAGACAGTGTTCCTGGAGCCTGAGGTTCGGCCCACAATGTCGGGTGCTTTGCTGTCATGTGCCTGATCATGCTGGTGGTGGTCAGGCTGGTAGTTTTGCTACCCCTGCTGATGTTGGCATGGCAGGTGCTGCAAATGGCCTGTTTGAGGTTATCGGAGTCTTTAAAAAATAACCAGAAGCGGGAAGATATAACAGTTGGAATAGTAACTTCTCTCATGTTGGTGTTACAGGGAACAGATGCACACCTTCTGTCTGTGGCCACCACACTGCTTCTTCCTGCCTGTTGGGGTGATATGCCTCCTTCCCCATGTGTGCTGCTGTCCTCACTCTGTATGTCCTCCTGCCAAATTGGATCAATCACTATGTCATCCACCACCTCGTCTTCCACATCCGCACCCTGCTCCTCCTCCTGACTTTCTGGCAATTGTGTCTCATCAATCGTCCACCTCTTGTAACACTTTCCCACCATAGCCTTCATGTGATTGTGGCTGCTCAAAGCTTTGGGCATCGCTACATGTGATCTCATCTGGCCCCACTTCAAGTTGACCGGCCGAGTGTCCGGAATCTTGAAAGGGAAAAGTGAACAGCTCTTCGGTGTGTCCAAGTGTGGGATCAGTTGTTTCAGGGCACTCGGCATGGTGGGAGGAAGGAGAATCAGGGTGAGGAATATCCGGTCCACACTTATGGCTACTCAGACCTGACTGGAAGACATGGTGGTGGTGGTTAAGTGACTGGAAGCATTATCTGCTATCCAACCAACAACCTTTTTACACTGCTCTTGCTTCAATAGTGGTGTGCTGTAGTCCCCTAGAAACTGGGACAGGAAGGTCGAGCGAGAAGATGTGGGTCTTTGTTGTTGCCTACTTTCAGCTTGGCCCTGTACTCATACTCTGCGTGCACCATCAGCATCACATCCACTTCCCCGTGCCTCGCCCCTTGCCTTGCCCATTTTAAATAGACTACTGCACTATTTCAAAAGCGCAACACAAATGTATTTATTTGGAGATAAATTATATCTGATCAGTATGCCTGCAAAGCTACGATTTTTCAAACACAGAAAAAAAAATTGAACAAGGCTAGCACACAGAACTATGCTACGTATACCTGCAGAAATACAATTTTTAAAAACACAGAAACACCAGGCCTCAGCCTGACATAACAGACTGTATATATATATTTTTTTGTTTTATGGTGAATTTAAGAAAAAAAAATTGAACAAAGCTAGCACAAAGAACTATGGTACGTATGCCTGAGAAAATATGATTCTTAAAACACAGATACACCAAGCCTCAGTCTTTTGTAACAGACTGTATAGATTTTTTTTTGGGGTGAATTAAAAAAACAAACAAAAAAAAAAACAATGAAAACTGCAGCTAGGTATATAGTAAAGAAGCAGCAGCAGACAATTATGAAGCTTTGGGAGGTATGCAGTGAGAGCTATGTACGCACATACAGTGCCTGCAGGCCTTGCACTGTTATGGATATGTGCACATAGATTCCCCTGCCTACCTAACGCTGACATGTCGGGACCCCCCGAATTAGCCCTAAAAATGACTTGGTTTCTCAGGAGTTGTGGACTGAACAGTTGCAGACCTACACTAACTATTAGGGCTCATACTCACATGCGATGTCAGCCATGCACTGTAATGCCGCAGCCATCTCTGTTGGCTGGCCGCACAGCGTCATCAGACGCATTCTGCTCCAGACTTAGGTAGCGTAGGGAGAGCTGCTGTTGAGATAGGGTCAGAAACATGCTTTTAAGGGCTCATACCCACATGCGAGAAACTCGGATGAGTCTCGCACGTCAATACCCGGCACTGCACCCGGCACTCAGGAGCGGAGCGTGCAGCTGCATGTATTGCTATGCGGCCGCACGCCCCGATCTGGGTGCCGGGTGCAGTGCCGGGTATTGACATGCGAGATTCATCTGAGTTTTTTGCATGTGGGTATGAGCCCTTAAAAGCATGTTTCTGACCCTATCTCAACAGCAGCTCTCCCTACGCTACCTAAGTCTGGAGCAGAATGCGGTCTTATAGACCTGATGACGCTGTGCAGCCAGCCAACAGAGATGGCTGCGGCATTACAGTGCATGGCTGACAATCTCTGCGCTGTCATTGGTGCTCTAAAGAACGCCAGAATTGCAATGCGGAGACTCGAGCTCCCCGACGAGTAATCCTGGAAATCCTCGGTGCTCACCGAGTACACCGAGCATAGTGATACTCGGGCAAGTACTGACTAGTGGCGAGCACGTTCACTCATCACTAAAAACAAGTCCTCATGAGAACCTGTAGCGCATCCACAATAGAATTTAAGTGCCAATATCAGATTTCTGCAGCTGAGCCTCTTAACCCTTTCACTACCTGGCGATCTTAGCTTTTTCCACATTTGTACATTTGTTTTGGGGGTATTTTAATTTCCATGTTTACTATATGGCAAAACTAACCTGGCAATATGATTCCCCTGTACGAGTGATAAGATACCAAACATGTATGTATATATATATATATATATATATATATATACAGTGGGGCAAAAAAGTATTTAGTCAGTCAGCAATAGTGCAAGTTCCACCACTTAAAAAGATGAGAGGCGTCTGTAATTTACATCAAAGGTAGACCTCAACTATGGGAGACAAACTGAGAAAAAAAAATCCAGAAAATCACATTGTCTGTTTTTTTAACATTTTATTTGCATATTATGGTGGAAAATAAGTATTTGGTCAGAAACAAACAATCAAGGTTTCTGGCTCTCACAGACCTGTAACTTCTTCTTTAAGAGTCTCCTCTTTCCTCCACTCATTACCTGTAGTAATGGCACCTGTTTAAACTTGTTATCAGTATAAAAAGACACCTGTGCACACCCTCAAACAGTCTGACTCCAAACTCCACTATGGTGAAGACCAAAGAGCTGTCAAAGGACACCAGAAACAAAATTATAGCCCTGCACCAGGCTGGGAAGACTGAATCTGCAATAGCCAACCAGCTTGGAGTGAAGAAATCAACAGTGGGAGCAATAATTAGAAAATGGAAGACAAACAAGACCACTGATAATCTCCCTCGATCTGGGGCTCCACGCAAAATCCCACCCCGTGGAGTCAAAATGATCACAAGAACGGTGAGCAAAAATCCCAGAACCACGCGGGGGGACCTAGTGAATGAACTGCAGAGAGCTGGGACCAATGTAACAAGGCCTACCATAAGTAACACACTACGCCACCATGGACTCAGATGCTGCAGTGCCAGACGTGTCCCACTGCTTAAGCCAGTACATGTCCGGGCCCGTCTGAAGTTTGCTAGAGAGCATTTGGATGATCCAGAGGAGTTTTGGGAGAATGTCCTATGGTCTGATGAAACCAAACTGGAACTGTTTGGTAGAAACACAACTTGTTGTGTTTGGAGGAAAAAGAATACTGAGTTGCATCCATCAAACACCATACCTACTGTAAAGCATGGTGGTGGAAACATCATGCTTTGGGGCTGTTTCTCTGCAAAGGGGCCAGGACGACTGATCCGGGTACATGAAAGAATGAATGGGGCCATGTATCGTGAGATTTTGAGTGCAAACCTCCTTCCATCAGCAAGGGCATTGAAGATGAAACGTGGCTGGGTCTTTCAACATGACAATGATCCAAAGCACACCGCCAGGGCAACGAAGGAGTGGCATCGTAAGAAGCATTTCAAGGTCCTGGAGTGGCCTAGCCAGTCTCCAGATCTCAACCCTATAGAAAACCTTTGGAGGGAGTTGAAAGTCCGTGTTGCCAAGCGAAAAGCCAAAAACATCACTGCTCTAGAGGAGATCTGCATGGAGGAATGGGCCAACATACCAACAACAGTGTGTGGCAACCTTGTGAAGACTTACAGAAAACGTTTGACCTCTGTCATTGCCAACAAAGGATATATTACAAAGTATTGAGATGAAATGTTGTTTCTGACCAAATACTTATTTTCCACCATAATATGCAAATAAAATGTTAAAAAAACAGACAATGTGATTTTCTGGATTTTTTTTTCTCAGTTTGTCTCCCAAAATTGAGGTCTACCTGTGATGTAAATTACAGACGCCTCTCATCTTTTTAAGTGGTGGAACTTGCACTATTGCTGACTGACTAAATACTTTTTTGCCCCACTGTATATATATATATACAGTGGGGCAAAAAAGTATTTAGTCAGTCAGCAATAGTGCAAGTTCCACCACTTAAAAAGATGAGAGGCGTCTGTAATTTACTTCATAGATAGACCTCAACTATGGGAGACAAACTGAGAAAAAAAAATTCAGAAATTCACATTGTCTGTTTTTTTAACATTTTATTTGCATATTATGGTGGAAAATAAGTATTTGGTCAGAAACAAACAATCAAGATTTCTGGCTCTCACAGACCTGTAACTTCTTCTTTAAGAGTCTCCTCTTTCCTCCACTCATTACCTGTAGTAATGGCACCTGTTTAAACTTGTTATCAGTATAAAAAGACACCTGTGCACACCCTCAAACAGTCTGACTCCAAACTCCACTATGGTGAAGACCAAAGAGCTGTCAAAGGACACCAGAAACAAAATTGTAGCCCTGCACCAGTCTGGGAAGACTGAATCTGCAATAGCCAACCAGCTTGGAGTGAAGAAATCAACAGTGGGAGCAATAATTAGAAAATGGAAGACATACAAGACCACTGATAATCTCCCTCGATCTGGGGCTCCACGCAAAATCCCACCCCGTGGGGTCAGAATGATCACAAGAACGGTGAGCAAAAATCCCAGAACCACGCGGGGGGACCTAGTGAATGAACTGCAGAGAGCTGGGACCAATGTAACAAGGCCTACCATAAGTAACACACTACGCCACCATGGACTCAGATCCTGCAGTGCCAGACGTGTCCCACTGCTTAAGCCAGTACATGTCCGGGCCCGTCTGAAGTTTGCTAGAGAGCATTTGGATGATCCAGAGGAGTTTTGGGAGAATGTCTTATGGTCTGATGAAACCAAACTGGAACTGTTTGGTAGAAACACAACTTGTCGTGTTTGGAGGAAAAAGAATACTGAGTTGCATCCATCAAACACCATACCTACTGTAAAGCATGGTGGTGGAAACATCATGATTTGGGGCTGTTTCTCTGCAAAGGGGCCAGGACGACTGATCCGGGTACATGATAGAATGAATGGGGCCGTGTATCGTGAGATTTTGAGTGCAAACCTCCTTCCATCAGCAAGGGCATTGAAGATGAAACGTGGCTGGGTCTTTCAACATGACAATGATCCAAAGCACACCACCAGGGCAACGAAGGAGTGGCTTCGTAAGAAGCCTTTCAAGGTCCTGGAGTGGCCTAGCCAGTCTCCAGATCTCAACCCTATAGAAAACCTTTGGAGGGAGTTGAAAGTCCGTGTTGCCAAGCGAAAAGCCAAAAACATCACTGCTCTAGAGGAGATCTGCATGGAGGAATGGGCCAACATACCAACAACAGTGTGTGGCAACCTTGTGAAGACTTACAGAAAACGTTTGACCTCTGTCATTGCCAACAAAGGATATATTACAAAGTATTGAGATGAAATTTTGTTTCTGACCAAATACTTATTTTCCACCATAATATGCAAATAAAATGTTAAAAAAACAGACAATGTGATTTTCTGGATTTTTTTTTCTCAGTTTGTCTCCCATAGTTGAGATCTACCTATGATGTAAATTACAGACGCCTCTCATCTTTTTAAGTGGTGGAACTTGCACTATTGCTGACTGAATAAATACTTTTTTGCCCCACTGTATATACACCATATATATAATTATTTTATTTTCTTTTTTAGGTAGAGAAAAAAAGTGGAAATTTGTAAAAAAAATAAATAATCTTGCTTTTAGCGCCATTTTCTGAGACCTGTAACATTTTCATTTTTCGGACTATGGGGCTGTATGAGAGCTTTTTTTTTTTTTACTTTGAGCTGATGTTTTAGCAATACTATTATGGGGTACAATAACCCATAGCAATGCTTTGCATTGCATTAATCACAATTTCCACAGGTCATCATTCACTGGAGGCTCATACTGACAGGCATAGGAGTCATCATCAGACCCCTGACTGTCATGACAACCCCTCAATCATGTCACTGGCAGGCCCATGGGCGGGATGAACAACATGCTTCCCTCCAGTTCATGCTTAATGTATTTGCCAGTGATTGGTATATTGACAGGCTAACAGCTGCTGGTGAAGCACCGCTCCACCTGTGGCTGTTAGAGGCAGTTGATGGCCGATTAAATCAGCTATCAAGTGCGGAGAAAGATAGGGTTTAGCTTGGGCCCTTGTATAATTTTAGATCCTATAAAGATATCTGTTTTCTCCCCTTAACGCAGTAAGGACCAAGGGTATTTCAGTTTTTGAATTTCCATTACTTGCTCCCCTTCTTCCCAGAGCCATAACTTTTTTATTTTTCAGTCAAAATGGACATGTGAGGGCATGTTTTTTGTAGAACAAGTTGTACTTTTGAATGACACCATTGGTTTTCACATATCATGCACTGGAAAACTAAAAAAAAAAAATCAAAATGCGGGGAAATGGCAAAAAAAGTACAATACCACAATTTTTATTTGTAACCATGTTCGCTATATGCTAAAACTGACCTGACCTGAGCATCTCCATCTTTCGTGAGCGTCTGCTGGGTGAGGGCTTATTTTCTGTGCACTGAGGTGAAGTTTTTATTGATACTGTTATTTTGGTGCAGATACGATCTTTTGATTGCCCGTTATTGCATTTGATTGCAATGTAGCAATGATGAAAAAAAAACGTAATTCTGGTGTTTGTAATATTTTTATCATTGCGTAGTTTAGTGATCGGGTTAATTGTTTTTTAATATTGATAGATCGGGTGATTCCAAAGGCGGTGATACTAAATATGGGTATATTTGATTTTTTTATTGTTCTATTTTGAATGGGGCAAATGGGGGGTGATTTGAACTTTTCTATTTATATTATTTTTTATATTTTTAAATAACTTTTTTTTAACTTTTTGCATGCTTCAATAGTCTCCATGAGAGACTAGAAGCTGCAGTACTTTGATCGCTTCTGCTACACACAGGCGATGATCGGATCGCCTGTATACAGCAGAAATGCTCAACGCCTGAGCCCGTACCAAATAGTGGGAGTCCAGCATGGGCGCACTATTACGCCCAATGTCAGAAAGGGGTTAAAATAAATAGACATCATATAGTTACTAAATGACAAATATCACAATATTGTTGCTCAACAGGTCTACTTTACTAATATATCATAAATCCCACTAGACAATGACCATATATTAACATCACATCACATCTACATGTAACCACCATTCTGTTACTGAATAAAATCAACTATACCAAGACCAATATTCCAATAATATCACAAGGGATAAATACTCCCACACTATGACACAACCACATATTATCACGACATAGCTGAATAATATCACTATAATGATCCTTACATTAAAAAAACACACAGTACTATCACTAATATATCCTCCATCCTGTAATATATCCGCCATCCTGACCCCCAATACTGTAATAGTGTCCCCCATCCTGAAATAATGTCCCTCATTTTGACCCGTTCTGTAATCTGTTCCATCCTGGCCTCATCCTATGAAATTGCACCGCTCATCTCTCCTCCCTTCTCTCAACACTGATTGCAAATCTTACTGGGTTTTTAAAGGAACCTATTAGCAAACTTTAGAACTGTGAAGACTAGTTGAGGGACACATAAAACTGATACTGCTAAAATGATGCGTAAACTGTTTATTTTTAACTTTTTAACTTATATTTCAATTTAAACAGATGGGCCAAGGTAGAACCAAGTGATTTCTGTAAGATTAATAGTAACACTTCTGCTTCTCACACTTTCTGGAGTGTGCTTTGTATTCAGTAAATAGGGATCCAAGAAGTATCATTTCACCTTGCAGAGTGACATGTTAAGCATGTCGAGATGAGGAGACTTAAAGCCGCAATGCTCCTCTGGGAAATATGCAAATTGTCTTCTCAGGGAGGAAGAGGACTAGTACTCTAGTAAATACTCGTTAGTAACCATGTAAACTATTATCTTTTTCAGGTTTTTGTGTATTACAGCAATTGTCAATGATTGGCAATAATATTCATTACAATGTAAGCACAGTAGTGGACAACGGACAAGTAATCAAATTTCAATGTAACGAAGAAATGACTCCAGAAAAGGGTCTGGAAGCGAAATGTACATCGGGAAAAATACAATACCCAAAATGCATTGCTGCAAGTAAGTCTCTATATATGCACTTATTTATTACAGAAATCAGACTGTCTATACCTAGCTCTGCACTAACAGTATGGAGGGAAAAGCATAAGAAAACAAATCCCAAGAACTACTATAAATCCCAGACCCGTCTTAGAAGATGCAGGAATTATCAGTGAATTATGAAACCATAGCTGTCTAGTCATCAGCATAATACATAATCTTAATGAAATAACCAGTATGGTCTCATAATGTGATGGAAATTTTGACATAACTGTACAGTAGAAAAAAGATATCGACTGCAGATCCAAAAATAATATGTTGATCTAATGCCGCAAGCAAAAATTTAAAAAACTAAACATGAGGATCTTAGTTTAGCAATTAGCATTCTAAACAGACTCTTTAACGCCCATTTCCACCTCTCAGTGGGTCCCTAACTTTGTTGGCATTTCTGACATCAAATAAAGTTACTGAAACTTGACATTTGACATACTGGAATTTTTCCATGCAGTAGCTGCTCCAGAATACAATTTGATGTTGGGAAAAGAAAAGGAATGCTGCAATTAGCTAGCATATTATGTATAAGGTGTGTGATGCAACGGTAGCACCGTACGCAGTGAAACAGCAGTGACCCAAGCAAGTTCAAACAAAATGTTCCTTTAATGTGTTACTTCACACAGTCCATTAGAAAAACCCAATACACGGCTTCTTCACCCAGTCCATTAGAAATACACAGTACATGGCTTTAGTTTGCCGTCCCTAAACAGGCCAGACTTCCCTTTGTCCAGTTTCCCTGGGTGACCGCACGCCGGTACCAAGTCTCTTTACTCACGCCGTTCACGCATGCTAGATCCTCAGGATTGCAGCTGGGTAAACATAAGACAGTCCATGACGCAGGGTGTCAGTCTCTTTAGTACCTCTTGCCCCTGTGTTGCTTCACACAGGGAGTGCTCTGCAGACAACTGTTCTGTCTGCTTCCAAGAACAACACCGACACACCTCCCTCTCTACTACAGGGCTTTTAAAACAGTCACTGCTTCACCATTCTAATCATAGTTACTAGTGATGAGCAAGTATACTCATTGCTCGGGTTTTCCTGAGCACGCTCGGGTGGTCTCCGAGTATTTGTAAGTGCTCACAGATTTCGTTTTCATCACCGCAGCTGAATGGTTTACAGCTACTTGCCAGCTTGAATACATGTGAGGATTCCCTAGCAACCAGGCAACACCCACATGTACTCAGGCTGGCTAATAGCTGTAAATCTTTCAGCTGCAGTGATGAAAACTAAATCTATGAACACTAACAAATACTCGGAGACCACCCGAGCGTGCTCGGAAAAACCAGAGTAACAAGTAAACTCACTCATCACTAATAGTTACAACTGTGACTGCAAAACACCCTAATGGCCTCACTACTAGTATTGAGCATTTCGATACTGCAAATATCGGGTATCAGCCGATATTCGCTGTATCGGAATTCTGATACCGAGTTCCGATACTTTTGCGATATCGGATACCGGAATCGGAAGTTCCCATAGTGCAATGATGCACTATAATGGAGTGTGGGTGGTGCGTGGGCGAAGACTGCGTGTGTGTGTGCGGGAGGGGTCTGTGCGTGACCATGGGGGGTCTGGGTGGGCCTGCCAGGGGTCTGTACGGGCTGCCGGGGGTCTGTACGGGCTGCCGAGGGTCTGTGCGGGCTGCCAGGGGTCTCTGCGGGCCTGCCGGGGGTCTGTGCGGGCTGCCGGGGGGTCTGTGCGGGCCTTCCGGGGGGGTCTGCGTGGGCCTGCTGGGGGTCTGTGCGGGCTGCCGGGGGTCTGTGCAAGCTGCAGGGGGGGTCTATGCTGGCTGCCGGGGGTTTGTGGGGGCCTGCCGGGGGTGTGTGCGGGCCTGCCGGGGCTCTGTTCGGGCTGCCGGGGGTCTGTGCGGAGCTGCCGGGGCTCTGTGCGGGCTGCTGGGTGTCTGTACGGGCTGCCGGGGGTCTGTGCGTGTGTGCAGGCATCGCCCGATGGGACTGCAAGTCCTGCTACAGTGACAGTGATTGACAGTAGTTGTCCCATCATCCGGCTAATGTGTTGAATGTAAAAAACAAAAACAAATACTACATACATACTACATACTACATACATACTACATTAATACTACATTCATACTACATACATACATGCATACTACATACATACTATATGCTACATACATACTACATACATATCACATACTACATACATACTACATACTACATACATACTATGTACATACTACATACTACATACTGTACATACTATATACTACATACACGCTACATACTTACTACATACAAACTACATACATACTACATACATACTACATACATACATGCTACATACATACAACATACTACATACATACCACATACATACCACATACATACTACATACATACATGCAACATACATATTACACACATACTACATACATACTGCATAGATACATACTACATGCATACTACATTCATACTACATACAATACATACATATAGACATACAGTACATATAACATAGAGTACATACTCACCATTACTTGTCATTTTGATGAATGTACTGTATGTAGTACAGTATGTATGTAGTATGCATGTATTTTTTTTTTACATTCAACACATTAGCCGGATGATGGGACTACTACTGTCCCATCATTGGCTAATGTGTCAATCACTGTAACTGCAGCAGGCATCATCGGATGGGACTTGTAGTCAGTGTCCTGATATTTTAGCTACCTGAGTGTGACTTGGAAAAAAAACAGTTTGAGCTTTTGCATGAAGTATCAGGGCTCCCAGCAAAGAGGGTTTATATTGATCCCTTACCCACCTTGTCTAAATTGTAACTTCAATTCAAAGCGCTAAATTCTGGCCAAGACCCTGATACCTCATGCATGGCCCATGGCTGACTGCTTCTGTGCCTTTAGAAAATGTTCTACTGTGGGTCAATTGATCAGTCAAAAGCCTGATACTGTCCTCACATTTTTCACCAATAGTAGTCTACGAAACTGATGTTTGTGCCACTTGAGCATTTCAGAGAATAAAAACTGTTTCAGCTGTTGTATGAAGTATCAGGGCTTCCAATAAAGAAGGCTTACACCGTTCTCCTAGGCTGGTTTCACACATCCTGATATTTCCAGAACTGGTTAACACGGTACCAGAGATATCCATATCCGTGTGTCCGTGTGACACATCCGTGTAGCACACGTGCGGCAGCCGTGTGCCACCCATGTGCCACATCAGAACCACATGGACGGCTGCCAGGAAGCAGCGCTACTGTAAGCTCTGTCCCCTGCGTGTGGTGCTGAAGCCGGCTGTCATCAGTCCTTACCTGCTCGGGAGGAGAATGAATGAAAGCAATACCAACATGGGCTCCCATCTATATTTTACAACTAACCCGGCAAAACTCTCAGGTGCGGGCTGCTATTCTCAGGCTGGTAAGGGGCCATGGATATGGAGCGAGCTTTGCCCGGTTCTTCCTACTGCCCTGTAGCGATGGCATATGAGGTAATGAGGGGCTAATGTTACCTTCCTATTGTAAGGAAAACCCGAGCAACGAGTACGCTAGCTCATCACTAATAATGAGCCCTATATATTGCTCCATATAGTATTTGATGGGCCCCATATAATGCTCCAGTATATAATAAGCCCCATATATTGTTCAACATATAATAGGCCCATATAATGCTCCAGTATATGATGGGCCCACATAATACTCCAGTATATGATGGGCCCAATATACTGCTCCATATATAGTGGGCCCCATATAATGCTCCAATATGTGATGGGTCTCATATAATGCTCCAGTCTTTGATGGGCCCCATATATTGCTCCAGTAAATGATGTGCCCTATATATTGCTCCAAATATAATCGGCCCCATATAATGCTCCAGTATATGATGGGCCCATATAATACTCCAGTATATGATGGGCCCAATATACTGCTCCATATACTGTATAATGGGCCCCATATAATGCTCCAGTATATGATGGGTCCCATATATTTCTCTCTATATAATGAGCCCCATATAATGGTTCAGTATATGATGGGCCTCATATGATGCTCCAATCAGAAACAAAATAAATACTTACCTCTTCACGCTGGCCGCTGATCTGCTCCGGACTACGTTTTCCGGTTCTCTGTGCTATGAATGTTCAGAGCAGTGTGCTGCATTAACGTCACCGCGCTCTTTGACCTGAAAGGTCACAGTCAGATGACGTGGAAGACTCTGCAGCGGAGGAACGGGAAGAGGTAAGTATTGCAAGTACTGGGGCCCTGAGCAAGCGATACGAGTGGGTCCTCCCGCCTGATCAGAGCCCTGGCACTTGCCCAGGTATGCCAGGTGCTGACGCTGGCCCTGCGTGGCCTCCTATGAACTCTGAGCTTTAATTCTTTCCAAAAAATGTTACTGGATTCAGGTCCAGATTCTGGACCATTCTAGCAGCTTTAATTTATTTCACTAAAACCAATTGAGAGTTTCTTTGTCTTTTTGGGATTATTGTCTTGCTAAAATGTCCACCCTCATTTCATCTTCATCATCCTGATAGATGGCACCAGAATTTTATGAAGAATGTCTCGTTACATTTGTCCATTTATCCTTCAATAAATTAAATTTGCTACTGCTGTATGCTGAAAAACAGCCACATACCATGATGTTCAAACTTCCAAATTACATTCTTGGTATGATGTTTTGGGGTGATATGCAGTACACTTTGGCCTCCAAACATGGTGTATTATGGCATCAAAAGAGTTAAATTTTGGTCTTATCTTACCAGAGTACATTCGCTCAGTTTTTCACAGGCTCCTCTAAATGTTGTTGAGTAAACTTTAACTGCGCTTAAAAAAGCTTTTTGTTCAGCAATGGCATCTTGCATGGTGACCATGCATAGAGGCCATGGAGGTTGAGTGCATTACTTATAGTTTTCGTTGAAACAATTGTACCTGCTGATTCTAGGTTTTTCTGTAGCTTTTCACAGGTGGTCCTTGACTCTTTTACAACTCTTCTGATAATTTTTTTTCACTCCTCTGTCTGAAATCTTGTGGGGATTATCTGTTCGTGGCCGGTTGATGGTGAAATAGTGTTCTTTCCACTTCTGGATTGTGACCCCCAACATTGTTCACTGGAATCTTTAGTAGTTTAGAATTGTTCTGTAAACATTGCCATCAGTATGATTTGAAACAATAATGTTGTGAAGGTCTTGAGAAAGCCCACTGGTTTTACCCATGATGAGATATTTCTTGTGTGGCACCTTGGTAATGAGACACCTTTTTGTTTGCCTTCAGTTGAAACAGCTCATATTGCTTTTCACTAAATGGCAAGATTGCTTTATAATTACTGATTGATTTTATCTGGTGTCATGACTTTCCATTGATTTTTTCACCTTTCTTTCTTCATGTATCCAATACTTTTTCCCTAATTTCTCATTATTACACATAACTCTGGGTTATGATGGGTTGAGTTAAGAAGCTTATGATGATCCACACAATGTCCTACATCGCACTCCTGAACAGGCCTCTTTCTCTTTGTCCTGCTATTGTCATGCGCATGTGCAGTGCTCTATGTCCTTTCCTGCACGTACACATTTCAGTACTTTTCTCTGCCCTTTGCAGGGCATAGAGAAGTACGCCTGAACAGGAGTGCGATGGAGGACATTTTGTGGATGATGTAGGATGCATCATCCACACCAAGAAGGGAAGAGGACGGCAATCGTAAAAAGGAGAAGAGGTGCTGGATCAATACCAGTGACACCCATGGGACCATACCACGTTGTAGGTGAGTATAATAAGTTGTTTTTTTGCACAGAGAATTGAGGAATGCTGTATATGAAGGTGCTGGCCACTTCTTTATATGGTAAAAACCTTGTGATAGCTTCCTTTAAAATGGGGTGATCAGAAAATGAACAATAGACTGTTGTGTATCTTTAGAATAAGGAATGAATTGTACAGAAATTAGCCCTGCAATCTAAGACTGACATTACATATGCCTCAAAAGTGTAATGCACAAGTTTCTAGTTCTGGATAGTGTTGAGCGATACCTTCCGATATCGGAAAGTATCGGTATCGGATTGGATCGGCCGATATTCAAAAAATATCGGATATCTTCGATACCGATACCCGATCCCAATGCAAGTCAATGGGACCAAAATATCGGAATTAAAATAAACCCTTTCTTTCCTTCTAGGTTCATTCTACATGAAGGAAAACAACTAAGAATAATGCAGGATGTATTTGGGGAGGTGGCGGAGACATTAAAGTCATAGAGGTTTAGCCCAATCAAATAGAATAGCATGTTTTTTTTTTGTTTTTTTTTAAAGACGTTCGGAGTGACAAAGATATTGACTATGTAAATATTTTTTTTATTTTGCCAGATATTGATGTTTCACTATTCCACGCCCTTCCCCTTCTTTTTTTTTTTACTTTTCCCACACTTTCATCTTCATCATCATCAGCATCTTTGACATCAACTTCTTCTTCACCTTATTCATCTTCTTCTTCATCCTTTACCTTTTTTTTTTTTTATTACATTCTTCATATTCATTTTATTCAACTATTATTATTCTTCCTATTCTACATATTCATTTTATTCAACTGTTATTATTCTTCCTATTCTACTTCTTCATCATATTCTCATTTGTGACAGGCATTCCCGTAGTTGTTATCTATAAAAGTTGGAAGATTACACCTTCCGTTCTGCCAGTCACAAAAGTTACATTTGTCCGCGTTCAGTTTGGCCTGCAGCATCAGGCTTTATCCAGGGGCACCACGAGGAGGAACGGACTCACCCCCATACACTGCTTAGTCTTCTTCTGCATATAATTGAGATAATATCTTTTGCTCTGATATTAAGTGTTATCCTTAATGTTCTTCTGCTCTTTGTTCTGCAGCCTCTTGTTCTTCTGCTTCTCGGTCTTCCATGTCGTCGTCTCCAGTGTCGTCATCTCCGCCGTCGTCGTCTCCGCCGTCGTCGTCTCCGCCGTCGTCGTCGTCGTCATCGGGGTGGTCTTCCGGGTTGTCGTCGTCGTCATCGGGGTGGTCTTCCGGGTCGTCGACTTTAGGGTCTTCAACTTGGAAATGTAGCAGAAGGTACAAGAAGGCTGAGAAAATGCCAAGAACCAGATGATGGAACTGGAACTCGGATGGCTACCCGAAGGTTCAAGAGCCTATGGAACTACCGAGGACCAGCTGACGTTATTGGAACCCGGTTACTAAGCAGGAGGTACCCGTGCTAAAAAGCACTACCAAGGACCGCCTGACATTGGCGGAACTCGGATACCCAGAAGGAGGCACCTAAGCCAAAGGCTCTGCCCGGAACCAGCTGACGGTACTGGAACCAGGATGGGGAGCAGAAGGTACAAGAGCAAAAGACACTGCCGAGAACCAGCTGACGGTACTGGAACCCGGATGGGTAGCCGAAGGTCCAAGAGCCAATGGAACTACCGAGGACCAGCTGACGTTACTGGAACCCGGTTACTAAGCAGGAGGTACCCGTGCCTGAAAGCACTACCAAGGACCACCTGACGTTGGTGGAACTTGGATACCCAGAAGGAGGCACCTAAGCCAAAGGCTCTGCCCGGAACCAGCTGACGGTACTGGAACCAGGATGGGGAGCAGAAGGTACAAGAGCAAAAGACACTGCCGAGAACCAGCTGACGGTGCTGGAACCAGGTGGTGGACCCCAAGGCCCACAGGAGAGGAGAGAACAGCTAGGCCGTGAGGCAGCCGCAGTTACCGAACCCCAACAGTCCTACAGGGGGAGCTGGGCCTACTGGCACTACAGAACCAGCCTTGACTACCAGTTCACGCAGCCCACATAGGAAGCTCCTAAACTGGAGGCACCCTGGAGTTGGCTAACTCGACCGCAACACGACGGGGCAACGCATAGGTGTCTCAGTGAGTTTGACAGTACCCGTAAACAGCTGACGGTGCTGGAACCAGGCTGGGCACGAGGGGGTACCCGTGACAAAAACACTGCCGAGAACCAGCTGGCGGTGCTGGAACTCAGATGCGTTGCCCCAGTGTGCAAGAGCCAATGGCACGACCGAGGACCAGCTGACGGTGCTGGAACCCGGTTACTAAGCTGTAGGTGCCCGCACTTAAAAGCACTACCAAGGACCGCCTGGCGTTGGCGGAACTCGGATACCCAGGAGGAGGCACCTAAGCCAAAGGCTCGGCCCGGAACCAGCTGACGGTGCTGGAACCAGGTGGTGGACCCGAAGGCCCACAGGAGAGGAGAGAACAGCTAGGCCGCGAGGCAGCCGCAGTTACCGAACCCCAACAGTCCTACAGGGGGAGCTGGGCCTACTGGCACTACAGAACCAGCTTTGACTACCAGTTCACGCAGCCCACATAGGAAGCTCCTAAACTGGAGGCACCCTGGAGTTGGCTAACCCGACCGCACCACGACGGGGCAAGCATAGGCGTCTCAGTGAGCTTGACACAACCCGGAAACAGCTGATGGTGCTGAAACCAGGTTTGGCACGAGGGAGTACCTGTGACAAAAACACTGCCGAGAACCAGCTGGCGGTGCTGGAACCCAGATGCGTTGCCCCAGTGTGCAAGAGCCAATGGCACGACCGAGGACCAGCTGACGGTGCTGGAACCCGGTTACTAAGCTGTAGGTGCCCGCGCTTAAAAGCACTACCAAGGACCGCCTGGCGTTGGCGGAACTCGGATACCCAGGAGGAGGCACCTAAGCCAAAGGCTCGGCCCGGAACCAGCTGACGGTGCTGGAACCAGGTGGTGGACCCGAAGGCCCACAGGAGAGGAGAGAACAGCTAGGCCGCGAGGCAGCCGCAGTTACCGAACCCCAACAGTCCTACAGGGGGAGCTGGGCCTACTGGCACTACAGAACCAGCCTTGACTACCAGTTCACGCAGCCCACATAGGAAGCTCCTAAACTGGAGGCACCCTGGAGTTGGCTAACTCGACTGCAACACGACGGGGCAACGCATAGGTGTCTCAGTGAGTTTGACAGTACCCGTAAACAGCTGACGGTGCTGGAACCAGGCTGGGCACGAGGGAATACCCGTGACAAAAACACTGCCGAGAACCAGCTGGCGGTGCTGGAACTCAGATGCGTTGCCCCAGTGTGCAAGAGCCAATGGCACGACCGAGGACCAGCTGACGGTGCTGGAACTCGGTTACTAAGCTGTAGGTGCCCGCGCTTAAAAGCACTACCAAGGACCGCCTGACGTTGGCGGAACTCGGATACCCAGGAGGAGGCACCTAAGCCAAAGGCTCGGCCCGGAACCAGCTGACGGTGCTGGAACCAGGTGGTGGACCCGAAGGCCCACAGGAGAGGAGAGAACAGCTAGGCCGCGAGGCAGCCGCAGTTACCGAACCCCAACAGTCCTACAGGGGGAGCTGGGCCTACTGGCACTACAGAACCAGCCTTGACTACCAGTTCACGCAGCCCACATAGGAAGCTCCTAAACTGGAGGCACCCTGGAGTTGGCTAACTCGACCGCAACACGAAGGGGCAACGCATAGGTGTCTCAGTGAGTTTGACAGTACCCGGAAACAGCTGACGGTGCTGGAACCAGGCTGGGCACGAGGGAGTACCCGTGACAAAAACAATGCCGAGAACCAGCTGGCGGTGCTGGAACTCAGATGCGTTGCCCCAGTGTGCAAGAGCCAATGGCACGACCGAGAACCAGCTGACGGTGCTGAAACCTGGTTACTAAGCTGTAGGTGCCCGCGCTTAAAAGCACTACCAAGGACCGCCTGGCGTTGGCGGAACTTGGATACCCAGGAGGAGGCACCTAAGCCAAAGGCTCGGCCCGGAACCAGCTGACGGTGCTGGAACCAGGTGGTGGACCCGAAGTCCCACAGGAGAGGAGAGAACAGCTAGGCCGCGAGGCAGCCGCAGTTACCGAACCCCAACAGTCCTACAGGGGGAGCTGGGCCTACTGGCACTACAGAACCAGCCTTGACTACCAGTTCACGCAGCCCACATAGGAAGCTCCTAAACTGGAGGCACCCTGGAGTTGGCTAACCCGACCGCACCACGACGGGGCAAGCATAGGCGTCTCAGTGAGCTTGACACAACCCGGAAACAGCTGACGGTGCTGAAACCAGGTTTGGCACGAGGGAGTACCTGTGACAAAAACACTGCCGAGAACCAGCTGGCGGTGCTGGAACCCGGATGCGTTGCCTATCAAACATTGTCTTCCTACAGCCCCAACTAGCGGTGTTGAAGCAAAGGGTAAGCAGGGGGAGCAGAGTGTAGGCCGAAGCCTGCACTGGAGTCAGCTTTGTGTCTGCGTTGCGTTTGCAGGACACTTTGCCGGCTACACAGTGGGGGAACAGCAGGCGGTGCTGAACCCCACTAACACATTGGCTGGTGTTTTTCTCTGTGCAGCTAGCACTTCCGGGCAAAAACTAGCGTTGTTACAGCCCAGGGTCAGCAGGAGGAGGAGAGGAGCAGAGTGTAGGCCGAAGCCTAGTTGAACCAATTTCAAAGGTAACCTTTAACCCCCCCTCAGGTGTTACAAAGTACAAGAGCCACACCTTGTGCAGCATTAATGCTGCACAAGTAAAAGGTTGCTCTATTAATTTGTCTACTTGCACACGCTGAATGCAACACGTACACAATTTAGCCCATTCTACAGTCAAACTGTAGTTGAGGCGTGACTTGTATTTTTAAGGAGACGCAGCATAGGTGTCCCAAATAACGCCTTTGTGCTTGGCGCAGCTTCCTGAGCGTTGTTTTTTGCTGTACAGGAGTCTGCGCTCTTGTGTTATCCCTTGGCAATGCCTTGTTAGCGCTGCCCGTCTTATGACCTCATTTCATGTTGCCCGCTGCGGTTAACGATGGCCATAAATCCCAGACCCACACTGCCTTTTCATAAAGTCACACTGCGGTGCTGGGATTCGTGGCCTTGAGCAGTAAATATTTTCGAAGCTCACACACGTCCTTACACCTGCTTCAGACTGGGCGGCCTCTGCTGATCCCTTTTCGCATGCCGCGGCCATGAGGCCGCACAGTCTGAAGAAGGCGGAAGGAGATGAGTGACGACAGGCGAACATATGCACTGCTCGAGCCCATAAACCACACCCTCGCTGACAAAATAAATAAGACAACGAGGGGCGTTGTTTCACGCAGGGCGGATGCACAGGCGCAGCCAGCTAACCATGATGTCAATAGACGGGAAGCGCTACCAAGGGGGGTGCTGCGTATCATTACAAAGGAAAGTCACACTTCAGGCACAGTGGAATGGTCTCAATGAGACACATTTTGTACGTGTTGAGTTCCACGTAGGCAAGGAGAAAAAGTCAGCCACCTTGTACAAATGCAGCAGTACTGCTGAACAAGGTGGCTGTTATACATAGAAACACCTGGGGGTGGGGGGCAGGCTCCCTTCAATTTCAGTTCTTGTGCCTGCATGGCGTTTGCAGGGCACGTTGCCGGCTACACAGCTGGGGAACAGCTGGCGGTGCTGAACCCCACTGACACATTGGCTGGTGTTTTTCTCTGTGCAGCTAGCACTTCCAGGCTAAAACTGGCAGTGTTATGAGCCCAGGGTCAGCAGGAGGAGGAGAGGAGCAGAGTGTAGGCCAAAGCCTGCACTGGTGGCAGCTTTTGTTCTGTTGTGCCTGCGTGGCGTTTGCAGGTGACGTTGCCGGCTACACAGCTGGGGAACAGCTGGCGGTGCTGAACCCCACTAACACATTGGCTGGTGTTTTTCTCTGTGCAGCTAGCACGTCCGGGCAAAAACTGGCGGTGTTAGAGCCCAGGGTCAGCAGGAGGAGGAGAGGAGCAGAGTGTAGGCCGAAGCCTAGTTGAACCAATTTCAAAGGTAACCTTTAACCCCCCCTCAGGTGTTGCAATGTACAAGAGCCACACCTTGTGCAGCATTAATGCTGCACAAGTAAAAGGTTGCTCTATTTAGTTTGCTCCTTGTACACGCTGAATAAAACACGTACACTATTTAGCCCATTATACTGTCAAACAGTAGTGGAGGCGTGACTTGTCTTTTTAAAGAGATGCAGCACAGGTGTCAAAATTTACACCTAGGTGCTGGGCGCAGATTCCTGAGCATTGTTATTTGCTGTACAGGAGTCTGCGCTCTTGTTATCCCTTGGCCATGCGCTGTGAGCGATGCCTGTCTTCTCACCTCATTTCATGTTGGCCGGTGCGGTTAGCGATGGCCATGAATCCCAGACCCGCAGTGTCTTTTAATAAAGTCACACTGCATAGCTGGGATTCGTGACCTTGCGCAGTAAATTTTGTCGCCTGTCCCGCATGTCCTTACACCTGCATCAGACTGGGCGGCCTCATCTGATCCCTTCTCGCATGCCGCGGCCATGAGGCCGCACATTCTGAAGAAGGCGGAAGGAGATGAGTAAAGACAGGCGAAGATATCCACTGCTCGTGCCCATCAATCACACCCTCGCAGTCAAAATAAGTAAGACAACGAGGAGCGTGGTTTCAGGCAGGGCGGACGCACAGCCGCAGCCAGCCAACCAAAGATGTCAGAAGACGGGCAGCGCTAACAAGGGGGTGCTGCGTGTCATTAAAAAGGAAAGTCACACCTCAGGGACATTGTAATGGTCTGTAATGAGACACATTTTTTACGTGTTTAATTAAACGTGGGCAAGTAGACAAAGTCAGCCACCTTGTACAAATGCAGCAGTACTGCTGTACAAGGTGGCTGTTATACATAGAAACACCTTGGGGTGGGTGGCAGGGTCCCTTTAATTTCAGTTCATGTGCCTGTGTGGCGTTTGAAGGTCACGTTGCCGGCTACACAGCAGGGGAACAGCTGGCGGTGCTGAACCCCACTAACACATTGGCTGGTGTTTTTCTCTGTGCAGCTAGCACTTCCGGGCAAAAACTAGCCGTGTTAGAGCCCAGGGTCAGCAGGAGGAGGAGAGGAGCAGAGTGTAGACCGAAGCCTGCACTGGTGGCAGCTTTTGTTCTGTTGTGCCTGCGTGGCGTTTGCAGGTCACGATGCCGGCTACACAGCAGGGGAACAGCGGGCGGTGCTGAACCCCACTAACACATTGGCTGGTGTTTTTCTCTGTGCAGCTAGCACGTCCGGGCAAAAACTGGCGGTGTTAGAGCCCAGGGTCAGCAGGAGGAGGAGAGGAGCAGAGTGTAGGCCGAAGCCTAGTTGAACCAATTTCAAAGGTAACCTTTAACCCCCCTCAGGTGTTGCAAGGTACAAGAGCCACACCTCGTGCAGCATTAATGCTGCACAAGTAAAAGGTTGCTCTATTAATTTTGCTCCTTGCACACGCTGAATAAAACACGTACACTATTTAGCCCATTCTACTGTAAAACAGTAGTGGAGGCGTGACTTGTCTTTTTAAAGAAAAGCAGCACAGGTGTCGAAAATAACACCTTGGTGCATGGGCGCAACTTCCTGAGCGTTGTTATTTGCTGTACAGGAGTCTGCGCTCTTGTTATCCCTTGGCCATGCGCTGTGAGCGCTTCCTGTCTTCTGACCTCATTTCATGTTGGCCGATGCGGTTAGCGGTGGACATGAATCCCAGACCCACAGTGTGTTTGGAAAAAATCACACTGCGTGGCTGGGATTTGTGCCCTTGTGCAGTTAATATGTTTGCCACTCACACATGTCCTTACACCTGCTTCAGACTGGGCAGCCTCATCTGATCCCTTATCGCATGCCGCGGCCATGAGGCCGCACAGTCTGAAGAAGGCGGAAGGAGATGAGTTAAGATAGGCGAACATATGCACTGCACATGCCCATCAATAACACCCTCGCAGCCAAAATATATGAGACAACGAGGGGCGTTGTGTTGGGCAGGGCGGACGGACAGGCACAGGCAGCCAACCAATGATGTCAGAAGACGGGCAGCGCTACCAAGGGTGGTGCTGCGTATCATTAGAAAGAAAGTCACACCTCAGGGACAGTTGAATGGTCTCAATGAGACACATTTTGTATGTGTTGAGTTCCACGTGGGCAAGGAGAAAAAGTCAGCCACCTTGTACAAATGCAGCAGTACTGCTGTACAAGGTGGCTGTTATACATAGAAACACCTGGGGGTGGGGGGCAGGCTTCCTTCAATTTCAGTTCATGTGCCTGCGTGGCGTTTGCAGGACACGTTGCCAGCTACCCAGCAGGGGAACAGCTGGCGTTGCTGAACCCCACTGACACATTGACTGGTGTTTTTCTCTGTGCAGCTCGCATGTCCGGGCAAAAACTAGCGGTGTTAGAGCCCAGGGTCAGCAGGAGGAGGAGATGAGCAGAGTGTAGGCCGAAGCCTCTACTGGTGGCATCTTTTGGTCGGTTGTGCCAGCGTGGCTTGTGCTGGACACGATGCCGGCTACACAGCAGGGGAACAGCTGGCGGTGCTGAACCCCACTAACACATTGGCTGTTGTTTTTCTCTGTGAAGCTCGCATTTCCGGGCAAAAACTAGCGGTGTTAGAGCCCAGGATCAGCAGGAGGAGGAGAGGAGCAAAGTGTAGGCCGAAGCCTAGTTGAACCAATTTCAAAGGAAACCTTTAACCCCCCCTCAGGTGTTGCAAGGTACAAGAGCAACACCTTGAACAGCATTGATGCTGCACATGTCTAAGGTTGCTCTCTTCATTTTGCTCCTTGCACACGCTGAATAAAACACGTACACTATTTAGCCCATTATACTGTCAAACAGTAGTGGAGGCGTGACTTTTCTTTTGAAGAAGACGCAGCACAGGTGTCAAAATTTACACCTAGGTGCTGGGCGCAGACTCCTTACCGTTGTTATTTGCAGTACAGGAGAGTGTGCTCTTGTGTTATCCCTTGGCAATACCCTGTTAGTGCAGGCTGTCTTATGACCTCATTTCATGTTGGCCGGTGCGGTTAACGATGGCCATAAATCCCAGACCCACAGTGCCTTTCCATAAAGTCACACTGCGGTGCTGGGATTCGTGGCCTTGTGCAGTAAATATGTTCGCCGCTCACACATGTCCTTACACCTGCTTCAGACTGAGCGGCCTCAGCTGATCCCTTATTGCCTGCCACGGCCATGAGGCCGCACAGTCTGAAGAAGGCGGAAGGAGGGGAGTGAAGACAGGCGAACATATGCACTGCTCGTGCCCATCAATCACACCCTCGCAGTCAAAATATATGAGACAACGAGGGGCGTTGTGTCGGGCAGGGCGGACGCACAGGCACAGCCAGCCAACCAATGATGTCTGAAGATGGGCAGCGCTAACAATGGGGGTGCTGCGTGTCATTAAAAAGGAAAGTCACACCTCAGGGACATTGTAATGGTCTCTAATGAGACACATTTTGTATGTGTTGAGTTCCACGTGGGCAAGGAGAAAAAGTCAGCCACCTTGTACAAATGCAGCAGTACTGCTGTACAAGGTGGCTGTTATACATAGAAACACCTGGGGGGGGGCAGGCTCACTTCAATTTCAGTTCATGTGCCTGCGTGGCGTTTGCAGGTCACGTTGCCGGCTACACAGCAGGGGAACAGCTGGCGGTGCTGAACCCCACTAACACATTGGCTGGTGTTTTTCTCTGTGTAGCTAGCAATTCCGGGCAAAAACTAGCGTTGTTAGAGCCCAGGGTCAGCAGGAGGAGGAGAGGAGCAGAGTGTAGGCCGAAGCCAGAACTGGTGGCAGCTTTTGGTCAGTTGTGCCAGCGTGGCTTGTGCTGGACACGATGCAGGCTACACAGCAGGGGAACAGCTGGCGGTGCTGAACCCCACTAACACATTGGCTGTTTTTTTTCTCTGTGCAGCTCGCATTTCCGGGCAAGAACTAGCGGTGTTTGAGCCCAGGGGCAGCAGGAGGAGGAGAGGAGCAGAGTGTAGGCCGAAGCCTGCACTGGTGGCAGCTTTTGGTCAGTTGTGCCAGCGTGGCTTGTGCTGGACACGATGCCGGCTACACAGCAGGGGAACAGCTGGCGGTGCTGAACCCCACTGACACATCACCTAGTGTTTTTTCTGTGTAGACAACACTTCCAGGTGGCAACTGACAGTGTTGAAACCCAGGGAATCAAAGAGGAGCAGAGTGTAGGCCGAAGACTGCAGTGGAGCAAGTTGAAAGGGAACCTTTAACCCCCCCCCAGGCATTTGTTGCTGAAAGAGCCATCTTGTACAGCAGTAATGCTGCACATGGAAAATGGTGGCTCCGAAAATTATGCTCCTTGCAAATGCTGAAGTACACACTCATATAATGTGTCCCCTCACACTGTCAAACCGTCCCGGAAGTGGGACTTTCCTTTGTAATGTGACACAGCAAAGCCGTCATTCCAACCCCCTTGGTGCCGTGCGCCACCTCCTCAACGTTGTTTGGTTCTGTCACGGAGTAATGTTATCCCTTGGCCATGCACAGTTAGCGGTGCCCATCTTCTGACATCATGTAGGTGTCAGGCTGGCAGTGCCTGTGCGTCAAAGCTGCCCGAGATCCAACCTTGCAGTGTCATCTAATGTAGTCCCACTGCGGGCCAGGGATCCATGGGCATGCGCAGTGCATATCATCGCCTCTCACTCACCTCCTTCCTGCTTCTTCAGACTGTGCGGCGTCACGGCCGTGGCATGCTATTAGGGATCAGCTGACGCCACCTAGTCTGAAGAAGCGTGAAGAAGGGGAGTGAGAGGCTAGTATATGCACTGCGCATGGCCATGGATACCAGGCCCACTGTGGGATCACATTAGACGACACTGCGAGGTGGGATTTCGGGCAGCGTGGACGCACAGGCGCAGCCAGGACGACAACAAATGATGTCAGAGGACGGGCAGCGCAAACTGTGCATGGCCAAGGGATAACATAACAGCGCAGGGTCCATGACGGAATCAAACAACGCTAAGGAGCCAGCGCACGGTGGCAAGGGGGTAGCAATGACGGCTGTGCTGCGTCACATTACAAAGGAAAGTCCAACCTCCGGGACGGTTGGACGGTGTGAGGGGACACATTACATGAGTGTGTAGTTCAGCGTTTGCAAGGAGCATAATTTCAAGAGCGACCTTTCCCTTGTGCAGTATTAGTGCTGCACATGGTGGCTCTTTCAGTAACAAACGCCTAGGGGGGGGAAGGGGGACAGGTCCCCTTACATTTTAGGTGTGCCAGCGTGGCGGTCGCATGACACGTTGCCAGATACACAGCTGGGGATCAGCTGACGTTACTGAACCCCAATAACAGAGGAGTGACTGTTGACTGTGCAGACAGCACTTCCAGGCACCAACTGGCGGTGTTAGAGCCCAGGGACAGCAGGAGGAGCAGATTGGAGGTATTGCCGCACACACAGCTGGGGATCAGCTGACGTTACTGAACCCCAATAACAGAGGAGCGACTGTTAACTGTGCACACAGCACTTCCAGGCACCAACTGGCGGTGTTAGAGCCCAGGGACAGCAGGAGGAGCAGATTGGAGGTATTGCCGCACACACAGCTGGGGATCAGCTGACGTTACTGAACCCCAATAACAGAGGAGCGACTGTTAACTGTGCACACAGCACTTCCAGGCACCAACTGGCGGTGTTAGAGCCCAGGGACAGCAGGAGGAGCAGATTGGAGGTATTGCCGCACACACAGCTGGGGATCAGCTGACGTTACTGAACCCCAATAACAGAGGAGCGACTGTTAACTGTGCACACAGCACTTCCAGGCACCAACTGGCGGTGTTAGAGCCCAGGGTCAGCAGGAGGAGCAGAGGAACAGAGTGTAGGCCGAAGCCTGATTGGAGCAAGTTGAAAGGAAACCTTTAACCCCCCCCAAGACGTTTGTAGCTGAAAGAGCCATCTTGTGCAGCACTAAGGATGCAAAAGGAAAAGGTTGCTCTTTTAATTATGCTCCTTGCAAACACTGAAGTAAACACTAAAAATGTGTCCCCTTATACCGTTCAACCGTCCCGGAGGTGCAAATTTCCTTCGTAATGGGACACAGCACAGCTGTCATTCCTATCCCCTTGGTGCCGTGCGCTGCCTCCTCAGCGTTGTTTTAAGCTGTCACGGAGCCTGCGCTGTTCTGTTAGCCCTTGGCCATGCCCAATTAGCGCTGCCTGTCTTCTCACATAATTTGGTGCCAGGCTGTCAGTGCCTGTGCGTCCACTCTGCTCCAGATCCCACCTCGCAGTCTCGTCTAACGTAATCCCACTGCGGGCCTTGGATCCATGGGCATGCGCAGTGCATATCATCGCCTCTCACTCACCTCCTTCCTGCTTTTTCAGACTGTGCGGCGTCACGGCCGTGGCATGCTATTAGGGATCAGCTGACGCCGCCTAGTCTGAAGAAGCGTGAAGAAGGGGAGTGAGAGGCTAGTATATGCACTGCGCATGCCCATGGATCCCAGGCCCGCAGTGTGACTCAATCAGAAGACACTGCGAGGCGGGATCTTGGGCAGCGCGGCCGCACAGGCGCAGCCAGCCTGACACCAAATTATGTCAGAAGACAGACAGCGCAAATAGGGCATGGCCAAGGGATAACAGAACAGCGCAGGCTCCGTGACAGCTTAAAACAACGCTGAGGAGGCAGCGCATGGCACCAAGGGGGTAGGAATGACGGCTGTGCTGCGTCACATTACGAAGGAAAGTCCCAGCTCCGGGACGGTATAACGGTATCAGTGAACACATTTTATAAGTGTTAAGTTCTGCGTGTGCAAGGAGCTAAACCAAAAGAGCTACCTTTTCCTTGTGCAGCATTACTGCTGCACAAGATGGCTCTTTCAGTAACAAACGACGGGGGGGGGGGACAGGTTCCCTTACATTTAGGTTGTTGTGCCAGCGTGGCCGTCGCAGGACACATTGCCGGCTACACAGCTGGGGATCAGCTGACGTTACTGAAACCCAATAACACTGGGTCGTATGTTTTTACTGTGCAGCCTGCACTTCTGAGCCGCAACTGGCGGTGTTGGAGCCCAGGAATAGCAGTTCAGGTGGTAGAAAGATGAACACAGCAGGAGACCTGGATGACACCCAATTACTTAATCAGGCAGAGGAGTGGCAAATTCCTGCGAGATCCAGGCCTGGTTGATTTTCAGGAAAGTAAGCCGGTCAACGTTATCGGAGGACAGTCGCATGCGACGGTCTGTTAGTACACCACCTGCGGCACTAAAGACACGTTCCGATAAGACACTAGCCGCAGGGCAAGCCAGCACCTCCAATGCATACTGGCTTAGCTCTGGCCATGTATCCAGCTTAGAGACCCAAAACTTGAACGGGGAAGAGCCGTCTGGGAGTACAGTAAGAGGGCAAGCCATGTAGTCTGTCACCATCTGACGGAACCGTTGCCTCCTGCTGACTGTAGCCGCCGGTGATGGTGTAGACATTTGGGGCGGGCACACAAAAGTGTGCCAGAGTTGTGCCATACTGGGCTTGCCTTGGGCAGAGGCACTGCTTCTGCATCCTCTTTGGGCAGAGCCTCCCCCACTGCCTCGACGCACTGAGCTGCTTTGTAAAGCACTAGCAGCACTCCTCTCAGTTGGACAGGAGAAGATGATGGAATTCACCAGTGTGTCGTGGTACTCCCGCAATTTACGCTCCCGGGTCAATGCTGGGATGAGGTTTTGGACGTTGTCCCGGTAGCGAGGATCGAGGAGGGTGAACACCCAATAATCAGGCATGTTTAGAATGTGGTCGATGCGGCGGTCGTTTCTCAGGCACTGCAGCATGAAATCCACCATGTGCTGCAGAGTGCCAACTGGCCCAGAAACGCTGTCCCCTGCTTGAGACATGATCTCTGCCCGCTCGTCATCACCCCACCCTCGCTGTACACACTGACCACTGGACAATTGTGTCGCTCCCTCCTCTGGACGAAGCTCTTCCTCCTCCATTGACTCCTCCTCATCCTCCTCACAAATTGGCCCCTGCGTACCCCTTTGTGAGGAACCACGTGGCGCTGACTCTCCAGAAGCTGATGGAAAGGTGACTCCTCATCCTCCACCTCTTCCACAACATCATCCCTTAACCCTTGCAAAGTTTGCTGAAGCAGGCAGATAAGGGGGACAGTCATGCTGACTAGTGCATCATCTGCACTTGCCATCCGCGTGGAATAATCAAAAGGACGCAAAACCTGGCAGACGTCCTTCATAGTGGCCCACTCTGTGGTTGTGAAGTCTGATCGGCGCTGACTGCGACTTCTTTGCGCCTGATGCAGCTGGTACTCCATAACTGCTTGCTGCTGCTCACACAACTGCTCCAACATATGTAACGTGGAATTCCACCGGGTAGGTAGGTCACATATGATGCGGTGTTCCGGAAGGCGGAATCGGCGCTGCAGAGCAGCAATGCGGGATCTGGCCAAGCTGGAACGCCGCAAGTGAGCACACTCTAAGCGGACCTTGTGCAGCAGGGCATCAAGATCCGGATAGTCCCTCAGAAAACTCTGCACAACCAAATTGAGCACATGTGCCAGACATGGGATGTGAGTGAGGTTGCCAAGGGCCAAAGCTGCCACCAGATTTCGGCCATTGTCACACACTACCATGCCTGGCTGGAGATTCGCTGGCAGTAACCACACATCGCTCTCCTGCTTGATGGCATTCCAGAGCTCTTGCGCTGTGTGGCTTCGATTCCCCAATGAAACTAGTTTCAAGACGGCCTGCTGACGTTTGGCCACGGCTGTGCTCATGTCGGTCATAGGTAAACTTTCACAGGTCCATGTGGAGGTGGACTGTGACGGCTCCTGCAGAGTTGATTCTGAGGAACTTGTGTAAGAGGAGGAGTCAATGCGTACAGACTGGATTCCTGTAATCCTTGTAGTGGGCAGGACACGTCCTGCGCCACTCGCACGATCTGTACCTGGCTCAACAACATTAACCCAATGGGCAGTGAGGGAAACGTATCGCCCCTGTCCATGCTGACTGGTCCACGCATCGGTGGTGAGGTGGACCTTGGTACTGACGGCGTTCAGTAGCGCATGTTTTATGTTTCCCTCAACATGCCTGTGCAGGGCAGGGACAGCTTGCCTGCTGAAGTAAAAGCGGCTGGGCACCTTGTACTGTGGGACTGCCAATGCCATCAAGTCACGGAAGCTGTCAGTCTCCACCAGCCTGAACGAGAGCATTTCCAGGGACAACAGTTTGGCAATGCCTGCATTCAGAGCCTGTGCTCGGGGGTGGTTGGCCGAGAATGCCCGCCTTTTCTCCCATGCCTGTACTACCGATGGCTGTAGAGTAGACTGGGAGTGTGAGGATGACTGGGAAGGTGGTGCTGTGGGTGGAATTACACAAGGTCTCTGGACAACAGTGCCAGAGGTTCTTCCATGGCGATCCTGGGAGGAAGCCAAACCAGCTGTGCGTGAGCTGGAGGAAGAGGCAACACGAGCTGAAGAGGTGGTAGCTGCCGCTGTTGGTTGGCCTACATCTTCAGTCTGTTTCTGTAACTCCACCGCGTGCCTGGTCCGCACATGTTTCCACATATTTGTGGTATTGAGGTTGCTGACACTTTTACCTCTTTTTACTTTCTGATGACACAGCTTGCATTTGACAAAACAAATGTCATCTGCAACTGTGTCAAAAAAGGACCAGGCACTGCAAGTCTTGGGAGCGCCCTTTTTGGCTTTGGAAAGAGACAGGCTCCTAACGGGTGCCAAAGTGGAGGCTACAGGCTCCGCAGTCTTCCCCCTCCCTCTCCCTCTTTGGCCCGTAAGGGGAATCTCTTCCTCAGAGCTGCTCCCACCACCTTCCTGTTCCTCACGCCACGATGGGTCAACGACCTCATCATCTCCACTACCCTCTGCCACCAACTGCTCCTCCTGGGTAGTCTCGGCAGCACAGTACGCACAAGAAAGCGGCACCTGAGTTTCATCATCAGATGCGTACTGCGCTGTGGTCACCGCATGCACTGGCCCACCCGCCTCTTCAGAGTCAGAGAGACAAAGCTGTTGGGCATCACTGCACACTGCCTCTTCTTCCATTTCTCCAATGCTGCTTGGCTGGCCCCCTGTTTCCAAGCCAAGAGATTCAGAAAACAGAAGTAGAGACGGCTCCTGTCCTGGGCTCTCTGACTGCCTGGCCAATTTGGCAGGTGGTGAAGAGACAGATGGCTGCTCTCCAGTGGTCTGTGCCTGAGAGGATGTGGCACTAACTGAAGTCGATGCCGAGGCGTTAGCTGCCATCCACCCGACAACGGCTTCAATTTGGTCTTCACGCAGCAGGGGTGCACGGCGCTCTCCGACAAAGCTGCGCATGAAGGACTGTTCCCTGCTGAAACTGAGTGACGACGAGTCACCGGCGCCCGCAGCAGGCACAGAATCACCACGTCCTCTCCCTGCTCCTCTCCCTGCTCCGCGCCCACGCCCACGTGCCTTACTCCCTGCCCTCTTCATCTTGGTTGACAGATAAAGATAAGCAGAAAAGTACTAAGGCCTTAGTGTGCTTATTCCTGAAATGCTCCTCCTAACAGGTGTAAGAAACACTAATGTTGTAAAGTGTGGACTAAACTTTATTATTTTTCAAATGTGGCCTACACAAGTGTTAAGTTGTGTTTGGTGAACTTTACTTTTTTTTTGCAGATCGGGCTACAGAGCTAGTTTAAATCACACGGAGACCGTGCAGACAGCCGTAAACGGCGCTGCAAGGCCCAAAAAACCTCCTCTAGGTTATCCTATTTAGTGTTTTTCCACTATTTAACTGGAGACGGGTGGAAAGACACTAATAGGGATTTTTTAAAAAAAATTTTAAACAGGCTGCACTATTTGAAAAAAATGAAATTTTTTTTCAAGGTATGAGGCAGTAACGCACCCTGAGCTGAATCCAACCGGCTATGGCTGCACACAGACTACAGGGCGAGCTGCGCTCACACAGAGACCGTGCAGACAGCCGTAAACGGCGCTGCAAGGCCCAAAAAAAACCCTCTAGGTTATCCTATGTAGTGTTTTTCCACAATTTAGCTGGAGACGGGTGGAAAAACACTAATAGGAAAATTTTTTTTTAAATATTAAACTGGCTGCACTATTTGAAAAAAAGGAAAATTTTTCTCAAGGTATGAGGCAGTAACGAACCCTAAGCTGAATTCAACCGGCTATGGCTGCACACAGACTACAGGGCGAGCTGGGCTCACACAGAGACCGTGCAGACAGCCGTAAATGGCGCTGCAAGGCCCAAAAAACCCCCTCTAGGTTATCCTATGTAGTGTTTTTCCACAATTTAGCTGTAGACAGGTGGAAAAACACTAATAGGAAATTTGAGAAAAAATGTGCAGCAGGCTGCACTATGAGCAAAAAAGGACAACTGTGTGAGGCAGTGTGAACCCCCCCTGAGCTGAATACAACCGGGTATATGGCTGCACACAAACTACAGAGTGAGCTGCACACACACACACACTGAGACCTTGCAGAACGCTGTTAAAACAGCGCTGCAAGGCAAGAGCAAGGTGAACAGTGAAGAACACACAGCGTTTTGCTAAATTAGCCTTTGGAAAGGAAAATAAAGCAATTAGCTATCTCAACTGGCCCTCAGTTAGAACACAGCGTCCTGTCCCTAACTGAAATCACAGCAGAGTGAGCGCAAAATGGCGGCAGCGTTTTTTATAGTGCAGAGTGACATCATTTCAGCAGCCAATCACAGCCTTGCCAGTACTTACATGCCCACCATGCTAAACAGGATGTGCCCACACTTCCAATCATTCCTCATTGGCTGCTGCGTTCAGTTTGAATTCTGGGAACTTCCGATTCCGGTATCCGATACGCGGGAAGTATCGGAATTCGGTATCGGAATTCCGATACCGCAAATATCGGCCGATACCCGATACTTGCGGTATCGGAATGCTCAACACTAGTTCTGGACAATAAAACATTTTCATTACTTATTACTTTTTAGGAAGCTGCAATGCTCCAGAAATCAAAAATGGATTCCTTAAAACCCCTGAAGACAGTTATGACTCTGGCCATTATGCAGAATTTGACTGCAATAAGGACCATGTAAAGAATAACCTTTTAAGTCCTAAGTGTGAAAATGGTAAATGGACTCATCCTCCAGTCTGTTACAGTAAGTACAATGGACATGTAGAAATATCAAATGTGTTGTAAAAAAAAGTAAAAGCTTAAAAAAACTGTCTCCTTCTGAACTCAGGTCCATGTGAAGTCTCCTCCGAGGACCTTTCTCGCAGCAACATTCAGCCAGTTTCAACTGATATTGGTAAAAGTTATAAACACGGAGAAGAATTACAGGTGTCCTGCAAGCAAGGATACAAACGACCAAATCAACCAAGCTTCTTCATTGAATGTAATGATGGGAAATTTAAGTATTCACGATGCTTCTCTGGAAGTAAGAATCATTTTTGTTTCTTGTTAATAACAATTAAGATATCACATATGACATTTTAACATATTTCATATTATTTTTAAGTTTTTTCTTCTATGTGACAAAAAAGAATATTCTCCATGAAGCTATTATGAGTCTGACTTTTCTCACTACAACTGATATGTTCTTATCACTGCAGAAGATATCAACTATAAAATACTTCAACTCATCAATACACACATGCTAGCCACCTTAGGGAGAGACCCAATTCCTACCTGTGGACACGTGTTTCGGGCTTTAGGCCCTCATCAGCACAGGGCTGGAATTGGTTGGCTGTATGGAGTGGGGCTCGATGAGCAAGCGATACACACATGCTAGCCACTTTAGGGAGAGACCCAAGTTGGGCTAAATGTAGCAGGACGAAAGAGACCGAAAAGCCCTCTACTTAAAGGAAATACATAGTGGACGCTTTCCTGAAACGGAAAGTACTTGCAAGCAGCATAATACAAAGAATAACAGGTTTACCCAGAATCCTTTGGCGGTTCCAAGCGCTGTGGATTAGACTGGGGTGGAAAGAGATGATTTGCATAGCTCCGCCTACTGCAAAGGATTCTGGGTCAACTCATCAAAGCTTTTATGCACAAATAGTGGTGTAAAAGCTTAGAAAAGTCACAAGTTTGGAGTTTTCACTCCAGTTTCTCCCAGCTCAACCAAAGTGGGTGGAGCTCGGGTTGGACAGGGGCGCAGCGAGGGTGTGACTCCACAGCTAATCTAATTCATATCAAGCTGTGTTGTTCCCCACACCAGAAATCTTATTACAGTCACCAACCGGAGTAAGTTTTCTGTAGTGGAGCATGGAGGCGTACGCTACTTGTCAGATGCTCCAGATTCATGAAGAGGTGTGTACTACTTCATAAATCAGAAATGTCTGACTCCATCATGGCTCATCAAGACCAGTGAGAAAATGACTAGTGATAGTCTTGGTGATTAGGGACCATAGAGGTAAATGAATGGAGAGCTGCTTTCTATTTTGGCACATGCATGGGGTCTCAAACTTGTAACCACAACTATGAAGTTGCAAACTAGAATCAGAAATGTAAAACTGGGCAAACTCTGCACTGGACATATCTGCAACCCCTGGCAAAATTATGGAATCACCGGCCTTGGAGGATGTTCATTCAGTTTTTTTTTTAATTTTGTAGAAAAAAAGCAGATCACAGACATGGCACAAAACTAAAGTAGTTTCAAATGGCAACTTTCTGGCTTTAAGAAACACTAAAAGAAATCTAGAACAAAAAATGTAGTAGTACTAGTCAGTAATGGTTACTTTTTTTAACCAAGCATAGGGGAAAAATTATGGAATCACTCAATTCTGAGGAAAAAATTATGGAATCACCCTGAAAATTTTCATACCCAAAAATAACACCTGCATCAAATTAGATCTGCTCGTTAGTCAGCATCTAAAAAGGAGTCCTCACACCTTGAAGAGCTGTTGCACCAAGTGGACTGACATGAATCATGGCTCCAACACGAGAGATGTCTTTTTTTTCAATGCTCTTTTTATTAAATTTAAACATGTAATAACATTCAAACAGGTATAAAGGCTTTGAGACAAATACAGAAGATCTTAAACATTAGTTTGGATGATATCAAGTGGTTCTTCTGTAATGTCAACAAATGGAACTATAGTGTCAAACATAACATTAGCCATTAGTCTTAGTATTTAACAATTAAGCTATGTGGCAAAGCACATATTGCGACCTGTCCGCAAATGTAATCAACTGAAAAAAAAAGATGATTTTTAGTAACGTAGTGAAGAGAAAGAAAGTAGAGAAGGGAGAGCGGAAGTTAGAGGGGGGAGGGGAGCACCGTATTATAACAGCAAGTAATGTTTACGATGATCCTTCGATTATCAGATGGAAATTGGACCTATAAAAAACCCATGGATGCCATAGCTCCATAAAGGTTGGCTGCAAATGATTTACTGAGGCTACTAATTCAGCCATTCGGTATAATTGATCTATTTTTGATAACAGTTAAGAGTGTGTGGGTACATTTGTTGACTTCCAGTATGTAGGGATTAAAAGATTAGCAGCCGCTATAATATTGTAGGCTAAAGTAGAGGTACGAAGATGATAAGGCCATACAGGGAAATTTAGCAGTGCAATCTCTGGCGCCAGTTTCAGTTTTTGTCCAGTGACGTCCAGGACAACCGACTCCACTAAAGACCAAAAATGCTTTATAATCGGGCATGACCACCATAAATGTATGTAATCCCCAACTCTTTTTTCACATCTCCAGCACGTGATTGGAGCGTTTGCTTTCCAAGTCCGGATTTGCATCTGTGAAGTATACCATCTAGATATTATTTTATAGGAATTTTCCTGAGTTTTCACACAGCTTATAGGGCTATGTGAGTATTTATAGATATGTATCACTTGTGCTTTTGAAAATGAGTAGCCTAGTTCTTTCTCCCATCTTGTTAGGTAAGCTCTTTTTAAACAGAGATTTTCGGTTAA
Organism: Ranitomeya imitator; assembly: GCF_032444005.1. Classification (NCBI taxonomy): domain Eukaryota; kingdom Metazoa; phylum Chordata; class Amphibia; order Anura; family Dendrobatidae; genus Ranitomeya; species Ranitomeya imitator. The sequence goes on from NC_091289.1 coordinate 117,977,127, forward strand.
AAGAGTTTGGTATATTGTGGAGAGAATTTTCAAGGGCTTAGATGTTTCAGCACACAGGGTTTCAAAAGACGTGAGATTTCGAGTAGAATCCGTATTATAATGTAGTTGCTTCAATGACTCTTTGAGAGTAGAGTATTGTATGAAGTTAAGGCTCGAAAGGCCTGTTAGTTTACAAATGTCCGATAGCGGAAGGAGCGCTCCATCTGCCATTAGTTGGTCTATAGGTGTGTTAATCACTTGTTGTCTGTTACTTTCCCTTTTTGCTGTTGTTTTTATTGTGTGGGTTAGTATATCTGAAAGTGTAAGTAATGAGGATGAAGGTGGTAGGAGAATACTGTATGTTTTCGGCCGGATCTGAATAAGCGTTCGAGTAAGCGGATTTGGGTGTGTAGGGTGTGGTTGCTCTTTACTATAAGTCAATAAAAGTGGCCTAATGGGTAAAGGCAAAAGTTCTGCCTAAGGATATGATTTCTTTAACTTGGTGAGAGTATGTAGGGGAACATTCAGGTCCAATGCCTCTGATTTAGACAGATTTACTTTAAAATTTGAAAGATTGCTATATTCCTTTACAACCTTCATCAAGGCAGGAAAGCTTCTAAGTGGTCTTGTCATCAGCACGAGAAGGTCGTCGGCAAAGGCCGCTGTTTTGTATTGGGTTTTACATATTTTAATGCCTACGATTTCTTGGTTCTGCTGTATGGTGCTCAACAAGGGCTCCATTGCCAGCACAAAAGTATTGGCGACAGGCGGCAACCTTGACGTGTGCCGTTTTTAATTGTGAACGTATCCGTCAGTGAGCCATTTATTCTGATACGTGCCACTGGGTCCCTGTACATCTTCATTATGGATAAGATTAATTGTTGTGGGAAGCCAAAACCAACCAGTGTTTCCTCTAAATAGGTCCAGTCCACCCTGTCAAAGGCTTTCTCCGCATCCGTCCAAAGTAAAACTAAAGGGAGTTTTCTTTCCTTCGCATAGTGCATAAGATGTAGTATCTTATACGCATTGTCTTTTCCCTCTCTTCCCACCACAAAGCCCGTCTGACTCGTAGATATCAATGCTGGCATGAACTCTGCTATTCCGCATGCCATCATACTAGCAAATAGTTTGAAATCAACATTTAGTAACGAGATTGGCCTATAGCCACTACATTGCTCTTGATCCTTGCCTTCTTTATATATTAATGATATTTTAGCTTCCAGTGCCTGGGCGGGAAATTTGTCGCCATTCAGTACTGAGTTGCACATGTTTAGTAGGCGTGGGAGAAGCACCAGAGGGAAGGTCTTATAGTATATTGTTGGTAATCCAACAGGACCTGGGGCTTTTCCTAATGGGCTCTTTGACAGGGTGGACCGAAGCTCATCCAGTCGGAAAGGTTTGGTTAAGAGTTGTTGTTGAGGATCTGTTAGTTGTGGTAGTTTCAAATGGGACAAAAAGGCCTTAATATGTTTTCTTTTCGATTTATCGGAGCTAGTTTCTTTTGGGTGCAGGTTATAAAGTTGTTTATAATAGATGAGGAATTCTGTCTCCATTTGTTTATAGTTTTGGGTGCTTTGGTCATTTGAAGATTTGATGGAGTGTATATAGGTGCGAGCTTGGCGTCGTCTTAGTCTCGATAGCATGAGTTTTGTGGCTTTGTCACCATGCACGAACATTCTGGTTCGCCACGAGGTGTACCATTTCACCGATTTTAAGTTTAAAATTTCTTTCAGACGTTGCCTTTTCTTGGTTAATTCAGTTAACAGTTGCGGCCCTACCTGTTTTTTATGTTGAGTTTCTAGGTCATCTATCTCATATAGAGTTCTCAACTCCTGCTGTCTTTGCTTATTGAGGTACGATGAAGTTGAGATTAGTTCTCCCCTAATTACGGATTTATGTGCTACCCATAGAATTGGAGCGGAAACCCCTCCAGAATCGTTTTGTGCAAAATATTAATTGAGTATTTTTGCAATACGTGTGTTGGTTTCTGGAGAGTTTAAGATTTAAGACTCATTAAGTTGCCATAATCTGTTGATGGAGAAGGGTTTGGTCAATGTTGTTTGAAACATTACTATGGAATGATCTGAATGAATATTAGGGAGTATATTAGAGCTTATTGCACTGGGTAGCAGTTTATCGTAAAGAGGAGAAAAAAGAGCTATGCTGGGTATATATATATATATATATATATATATAGTGGATGCTTTCCTGAAACGGAAAGTACTTGCAAGCAGCATAATACAAAGAATAGCAGGTTTACCCAGAATCCTTTGCAGTAGGCGGAGCTATGCAAATCATCTCTTTCCACCCCAGTCTAATCCACAGCGCTTGGAATCGCCAAGCGTGCAATGCTGCAGATTAGTTTCTAAAGTTACACAGCCAACCAATTCCTACCTGTGGACACGTGTTTCGGGCTTTAGGCCCTCATCAGCACAGAGCTGGAATTGGTTGGCTGTATGGAGTGGGGCTTGGTGAGCAAGTATGTATTTCCTTTAAGTAGAGGGCTTTTCGGTCTCTTTCGTCCCGCTACATTTAGCCCAACTTGGGTCTCTCCCTAAGGTGGCTAGCATGTATGTATTGCTTGCCCACCGAGCCCCACTCCATACAGCCAACCAATTCCAGCCCTGTGCTGATGAGGGCCTAAAGCCCGAAACACGTGTCCACAGGTTGGAATTGGTTGGCTGTGTAAATTTAGAAACTAATCCGCAGCATTGCACGCTTGGCGATTCCAAGCGCTGTGGATTAGACTGGGGTGGAAAGAGATGATTTGCATTGCTCCGCCTACTGCAAAGGATTCTGGGTAAACCTGCTATTCTTTGTATTATGCTGCTTGCAAGTACTTTCCGTTTCAGGAAAGCATCCACTATGTATTTCCTTTAAGTAGAGGGCTTTTCGGTCTCTTTCGTCCCGCTACATTTAGCCCAACTTGGGTCTCTCCCTAAGGTGGCTAGCATGTATGTATCGCTTGCCCACCGAGCCCCACTCCATACAGCCAACCAATTCCAGCCCTGTGCTGATGAGGGCCTAAAGCCCGAAACACGTGTCCACAGGTAGGAATTGGTTGGCTGTGTAAATTTAGAAACTAATCCGCAGCATTGCACGCTTGGCGATTCCAAGCGCTGTGGATTAGACTGGGGTGGAAAGAGATGATTTGCATAGCTCTGCCTACTGCAAAGGATTCTGGGTAAACCTGCTATTCTTTGTATTATGCTGCTTGCAAGTACTTTCCGTTTCAGGAAAGCATCCACTATGTATTTCCTTTAAGTAGATGGCTTTTCGGTCTCTTTCGTCCCGCTACATTTAGCCCAACTTGGGTCTCTCCCTAAGGTGGCTAGCATGTATGTATCGCTTGCCCACCGAGCCCCACTCCATACAGCCAACCAATTCCAGCCCTGTGCTGATGAGGGCCTAAAACCCGAAACACGTGTCCACAGGTAGGAATTGGTTGGCTGTGTAAATTTAGAAACTAATCCGCAGCATTGCACGCTTGGCGATTCCAAGCGCTGTGGATTAGACTGGGGTGGAAAGAGATGATTTGCATAGCTCCGCCTACTGCAAAGGATCCTGGGTAAACCTGCTATTCTTTGTATTATGCTGCTTGCAAGTACTTTCCGTTTCAGGAAAGCATCCACTATGTATTTCCTTTAAGTAGAGGGCTTTTCGGTCTCTTTCGTCCCGCTACATTTAGCCCAACTTGGGTCTCTCCCTAAGGTGGCTAGCATGTATATACTGTATATATATAAAAATCCAAAATTTATTGACAAATCACATAGTTTAAATATACATGTACAAGAACAATGTGCTGGAAAACTACACCGGGATGAACAGGACTTACGTCCAGGGAGCTTAGAGTAAGGGTAAGAGAGCATGTGCGGGACATTTGCGCGGCCAAGACAGCGATCGATGTGACCCTCCTCAAAACTGTCCCCCGTCACTTCAGACAGCATCATAACAGTGATCCAGCATCATTTAAAGTGAGGGGGATAGACATTATCCATCTTGGTATTAGAGGGGGGGATTACAAAAGAATTCTGGCCCAGGTTGAAGCTAAGTGGATTACCACATTGGATACTCTGACCCCAAAGGGTTTAAACGAAGCACTTTCCTTCTCCTCCTTTTTGGGGTCCTGATTATTATATGCCTCTGAATATATTTACCCATTGGGCACCCACTGCCTTTTATGTGTCGGGTGTTTGTTTGATTTTAGTATTTTAATCTGATATTAATTTTATTATTTTTCACGATTATACCTATCGCCTTGTAGTGGGACCAATGAGTCTGTGGGCCTCCATTCCATCTTAGTGAGACTCTGGGCACTACTTCGCCACATCTTCACCACTGAAGTTTTTCGTTTTGGAGGGCACTGTGAGAAATCTGCGGAGAGAGAAATATTCTTCAACTGGATTACAATTGGACTGTTATATTATGCATACAACTATGTTTCTCTGCCGTATAATTATTGTTTCTCCCTCTGCGAGTGTGTACACACGTCCATCCCATAGTTAGAACTGGCTACGTATCCTTATTATGTATATTAATATGTGTCACGATAGCAGCATTCTTCTTAACACTCATTGGTGATCTAGTGGTTGTGCGCATGTGCGCCGCGGCCCGGGACTCCTGGTATGCGGCGCGGCGGCGCTTTGCCCTGCTCGCACGCCTGGGGAATTTAGTTCATTCCCCGCGCGTGCGCAGTAGCGCGACGCTGCGGTGCACTGCCAGGACCTGGGGCTCGCGGTGCTCATGCACCGCTTTTTGACCACTCGGATAGGCCCACACACCGCATGTGATTCACTCCTGACCTTTAAAGGTCCTACCAACAGGCGATTTGGTACTCCCTTGAGAAAGCAGTCAAAGAGGGACGCGAAACGCGCATCGGGGGGCTTCTTATACACCTGGCCTGGGATCCTCCAATTTCCATCTTGGTAAGTGCCTGCCCATTTCCCCATGCTTTGATATTTGCCCCACTGGGGGCTAGACCTATATGGGGGGCTACTTTGGCAGACACACTTGCCCAGATATTAGCACTATGCACCTTATGGTTAGTTGTTCTGACCTATAGTTATTAAGGTTTTTTTGGTGGATCCTGTTCATCCCGGTGTAGTTTTCCTGCACATTGTTCTTGTACATGTATATTTAAACTATGTGATTTGTCAATAAATTTTGGATATTTATATCTATAATATAACGCTGGGAGCGTCACTCTGTCCAAAGCCTCTATAGACTGCGCAAGCGCAAGCGCCGGCGCAGTCTGGGCCTCACAGAGCGACGCTCCCGGGAGATCGCGGTATGCGTAAGCACTGAACGCATACCGCGATCTCCACCGGAGAGTCAGGGACCGCCAGGAGGGAGGGTAAGTATACTCACCTTTCCCGGTTCCAGCGCTGCTTGCGGCTCCGTCTCCCGGCTCCTCTGCTCCCGGCTCCGGAGGGCGCGGACTGCGCAGGCGCCGATTCCTGCTGCCGGAATCGGCGCCTGCGCAGTCCGCGCTTTCCGGCGCCATTTTCTTGAAGACACACTCCGGCTCCACTGCAGGTGTGTCTTCAAGAAAATGGCGCCGGAAAGCGCGGACTGCGCAGGCGCCGATTCCTGCTGCCGGAATCGGCGCCTGCGCAGTCCCCGCTTTCCGGCGCCATTTTCTTGAAGACATACCTGCAGTGGAGCCGGACGATAGGTGAGTATGGTATTTTTTTTTTTTTTTATATGGCAGCAGCATTCGGGGGCATACACACTGGAGCGGGGGGCATATAATACAATGGTGGCGCAGGATGGCAGCAGCACATGACAGAACGGGCGCAGGATGGGAGCAGCACATGACAGAACGGGCGCAGGATGGCAGCAGCACATGACAGAACGGGCGCAGGATGGCAGCAGCACATGACAGAACGGGCGCAGGATGGCAGCAGCACATGACAGAACGGGCGCAGGATGGCAGCAGCACATGACAGAACGGGCGCAGGATGGCGGCAGCACATGACAGAACGGGCGCAGGATGGCAGCAGCACATGACAGAACGGGCGCAGGATGGCAGCAGCACATGACAGAACGGGCGCAGGATGGCAGCAGCACATGACAGAACGGGCGCAGGATGGCAGCAGCACATGTCAGAACGGGCGCAGGATGGCCGCAGCACATGACAGAACGGGCGCAGGATGGCAGCAGCACATGACAGAACGGGCGCAGGATGGCAGCAGCACATGACAGAACGGGCGCAGGATGGCAGCAGCACATGACAGAACGGGCGCAGGATGGCAGCAGCACATGACAGAACGGGCGCAGGATGGCAGCAGCACATGACAGAACGGGCGCAGGATGGCAGCAGCACATGTCAGAATGGGCGCAGGATGGCCGCAGCACATGACAGAACGGGCGCAGGATGGCAGCAGCACATGACAGAACGGGCGCAGGATGGCAGCAGCACATGACAGAACGGGCGCAGGATGGCCGCAACACATGACAGAACGGGCGCAGGATGGCAGCAGCACATGACAGAACGGGCGCAGGATGGCCGCAGCACATGACAGAATGGGCGCAGGATGGCAGCAGCACATGACAGAACGGGCGAAGGATGGCAGCAGCACATGACAGAACGGGCGAAGGATGGCAGCAGCACATGACAGAACGGGCGCAGGATGGCAGCAGCACATGACAGAACGGGCGCAGGATGGGAGCAGCACATGACAGAACGGGCGCAGGATGGCAGCAGCACATGACAGTGGGGGCGCAGGATGGCAGCAGCACATGACAGAACGGGCGCAGGATGGCAGCAGCACATGACAGAACGGGCGCAGGATGGCGGCAGCACATGACAGAACGGGCGCAGGATGGCAGCAGCACATGACAGAACGGGCGCAGGATGGCAGCAGCACATGACAGAACGGGCGCAGGATGGCAGCAGCACATGTCAGAATGGGCGCAGGATGGCCGCAGCACATGACAGAACGGGCGCAGGATGGCAGCAGCACATGACAGAACGGGCGCAGGATGGCAGCAGCACATGACAGAACGGGCGCAGGATGGCCGCAACACATGACAGAACGGGCGCAGGATGGCAGCAGCACATGACAGAACGGGCGCAGGATGGCCGCAGCACATGACAGAATGGGCGCAGGATGGCAGCAGCACATGACAGAACGGGCGAAGGATGGCAGCAGCACATGACAGAACGGGCGAAGGATGGCAGCAGCACATGACAGAACGGGCGCAGGATGGCAGCAGCACATGACAGAACGGGCGCAGGATGGGAGCAGCACATGACAGAACGGGCGCAGGATGGCAGCAGCACATGACAGTGGGGGCGCAGGATGGCAGCAGCACATGACAGAACGGGCGCAGGATGGCAGCAGCACATGACAGAACGGGCGCAGGATGGCAGCAGCACATGACAGAACGGGCGCAGGATGGCAGCAGCACATGACAGAACGGGCGCAGGATGGCAGCAGCACATGACAGAACGGGCGCAGGATGGCAGCAGCAAATGACAGAACGGGGACGCAGGATGGGAGCAGCAAATGACAGAACGGGCGCAGGATGGGAGCAGCAAATGACAGGATGGGAGCAGCAAATGACAGAATGGAGGCGCAGGATGGGAGCAGCACATGACAGAACGGGGGCGCAGGATGGGAGCAGCACATGACAGGATGGGGGCACAGGATGGAGCAGCACATACCAGGATGGAGACCATATACCAATATAAATGCTCGCCACCCGGGCATAGAACGGGTTCAATAGCTAGTATATATATACCCAGCATAGCTCTTTTTTCTCCTCGTTACGATATATTGCATTGAGTGGGTATACCTTTTTCATAGTTAATATGATCTAACTATAGCTATTATCTCTGACGGAACCATGTCAGTGAGGTTTTTATGGTTACTGGGTAGCAGTTGCCTAGGTATGAAGATATAATCAAGTCTATGATATGACTTATGAGGGTGTGATTTGTGAATAGTAGGTGAAGTTAAGTTCGGACGGATGTAAATGTCTCCATATGTCCAATACTTTCATTGACCCGAGTTGTGTTTTTATCCTAATTAAATCTTTTGTGGAAATTGTACTCTTTTTTTCTTGTTGTGTCTATCAGGGGTTCTAATGCTACATTCAGGTCCCCCTATAATGAGGGAACCTTCTCTAAAGTCTTCAATTTTCCTGAACAGCGATAGAAGCCATTTTAGGTGTTTTTTATTAGTAGCGTATAGGCTATAAATGGTGACTAGGTTCCCGGCTAAAAGTCCTTTGACCAATACATATCTGCCTTTTGGGTCTGATAATATTTTACGAGGTTGAAAAGGTATTCCCCTTGCTATCGCTACTGAAGTGCCCGTCGAGCCCGCTTGTGGCGTGGTGGCATGGAACCATGTGTCATAATAAGAATGTTCGAAATTGGGAAGTTAATCAGGTTTAAAGTGTGTTTCTTGGATTAGCAGGACATCTGCTTTTGTCTTTTTAGTAAATTCAATGTGTGCTGTCTAGTGGTTGGTGAGTTTAGGCTAATGGCATTGAAAGAAGCAAAGGTAAATACCTTATCCTGAGTTGCCATATGTGTGTTATTTGGGAGAGTCGTATATTCTTTGGCTGGTCATCCTCTGATATTTCAGGTGCTTTAAGGTACTAGGGTTAAAATGAGAGAGAAAGAAAAGCAGGGAAAGAAGAAGGGGGAAGATGGGAGAAAGGGGGGAGAGACAGAGCATGAAGAAATTCTTAAACATAATAATTGTGTAAGTGAAAAAAGAAACCTTAGTGAACATATTTAAACAACTGGCATGACAGTCTCACAGGCTTCCTATGAGGGAGAATAATGTCAAATTCCTGAAGCCTAGGCGCCATATGCCTATTATCAAACATTGGGGTAAAGGGATGGGTTGGGGTAGAGAAAGGAGAAGATGTGGGATAGGTAAAGTGATAATCAAGGGAGGGGGAATGCTAAATTTGGGAAAAGGGGAGGTAAACAAAGGGAGGGTACAGGTGGATGGAGGAAGGGGATTCAGGGCTAATAGTTAACCATCTATATGCAGTTTTGAATTAGATCTCAAGTTAGATTGAGTGACAAATAGTGTTGAGCGATACCTTCCGATATCTGAAAATATAGGTATCGGATTGGATCGGCCGATATCAAAAAATATCGGATATCGCCGATACCGATACCCGATACAAATGCAAGTCAATGGGCACAAATATTTGAATTAAAATAAACCCTTTTTTTCCTTGTAGAAAGAAAATTCTACATGAAGGAAAACAACTAAGAATAATGTAGAATGTATTGGGGGAGGTGGAGGAGACATTAAAGGCATAGAGGTTTAGCCCAATCAAATGGAATAGCAGGAATTAATTTTATTTTTAAGACGTTCGGAGTTACAAAGATATTGACTATGTTAAGCTTTTTTTATATTTTGTCAGATATTTATGTTTCACTACTTCCATGCTCTTCACCTTCTTTTTTACTTCTCCCACAATTTCTCCTTCATCATCCTCAGCAGCAGCATCTTTTTCATCAACTTCTTCTTCACCTTATTCATCTTCTTCTTCTTTACCTTCTTCCTATTATCCTTTTTTTTACATTCTTCATATTCTTCTTATTCAACTATTATTCTTCTTCATATTCTACTTCTTCATCTTCTTCATATTCTTCTTCTTCATCATATTCTTATTTGTGACAGGCATTCCTGTAGTTGTCTATAAAAGATTTTGATTACACTTTCCATTCTGCCTGTCCCAAATGAGTTACAACAGGATTTGTCCGCGTTCAGTTTGGCCTGCAGCAGCAGGTTTTTTCCGGGGGCACCAGGAGGAGGAATGGACTCACCCCCATACACTGCATAGTCTTCTTCTACTTATAATTTAGATAATATCTTTTGCTCTGATTTTTAGTCTTATGCTTAATGTATTTCTGCTTTTTGTTCTGCAGCTTCTTGTTCTTCTGCTTTCTGGTCTTCTTCGGGGTGGTCTTCAGGGTCGTCATCTCCGGGGTCTTCGTCTTCTTCGGGGTGGTCTTCAGGGTTGTCATCTCTGGGGTCGTCGTCTCTGGGGTCATCATCTCCGGGGTTGTCGTCTCCGGGGTCGTCGTCTTCTTTGGGGTGGTCTTCAGGGTCGTCGTCTTTAGGGTCCTCGTCAGTGAGATCCAGAGTGATGACCAAAAACCATTTCAAAAAGTTTGAACTTGGAAATGTAGCAGAAAATACAAGAAGGCTGAGGAACTGCCGAGAATCAGCTGACGGTACTGGAACCCAGATGGGTAGCCGAAGGTACAAGAGCCAATGGAACTACCGAGGACCAGCTGACTGTACTGGAACCCGTTTTCTAAGCAGGAGGTACCCGTGCCAGAAAGCACTACCAAGGACCACAAGACGTTGGTGGAACTCGGATACCGAGAAGGAGGCACCTAAGCCAAAGGCTCTGCTTGGAACGAGCTTACGGTACTGGAGCCAGGATGGGTAGCAGAAGGTACAAGAGCAAAAGACACTGCCGAGAACCAGCTGGTGGTACTGGAACCCGAATGGGTAGCAGAAGGTACAAGAGCCAATGGAACTACCGAGGACCAGCTGATGGTACTGAAACCCGGTTACTAAGCAGGAGGTACCCATGCCAGAAAGCACTACCAAGGACCAGCAGATGTTGCCGGAACTCGGATACCGAGAAGAGAGCACCTAAGCCAAAGGCTCTGCCTGCATCCGGCTGATGGTACTGGAACCAGGATGGGTAGCAGAAGGTACAAGAGCAAAAGACACTGCCGAGAACCAGCTGATGGTACTGGAACCCAGTTACTAAGCAGGAGGTACCCGTGCTAGAAAGCACTACCAAGGACCAGCAGACGTTGCTGGAACTCAGATACCAAGAAGGAGGTACCTAATCCAAAGGCGCTGCCGAGAACCAGCTGACGGTACTGGAACCCGGAGGGGCAGCAGAAGGAACAAGAGCCAATGGCACTACCGAGGACCAGCTGACGGTACTGGAACCTGGTTGCTAAGCAGGAGGTACCTGTGCTAGAAAGCACTACCAAGGACCAGCAGACGTTGCTTGAACTCGGATACCGAGAAGGGGACATCTAAGCCAAAGGCACTGCCGAGAACCAGCTGGTGGTGCTGGAACCCGGATGGGTAGCTGAAGGTACCCATGAAAAAAAAGTTGCAAGGCCGCGAGACTGCCGCAGTTATCAAAACCCCCAGTCCTACAGGGGGTGCTTGTCCTATTGGCACTACGGAACCAGCCTTCATTGCCAGATCCCGCAGCCCACATAAGAAGCACCTAAACTGCAGGCACCATAGAGTCGACTAACCCGACCGCAACACGACAGGACAGCGGATTAGTGGCAAAGTGACTTTGACACTGCCCGGAGACAGCTGGCGTGCTGGAACCAGGCTGGGCAAGAGGGAGTACCCATGTCAAGGACACTTCTCAGCAGCAACTGGTGGTGTTGAATCCCAGGGATTACAGGAGAATCAGAGTGTAGGCAGAGGCCTAATTGGAGCAAGTTGAAAGGGAACCTGTCACCCCCCCAGGCGTTTATAACTAAAAGAGCCACCTTGTGCAGCACTAATACTGCACAAGGAAAAGTTGGCTCTTTTAGTTATGCTCCTTGCACACGCTGAAGTCAACACTTATAAAATGTGCCCCCTCATACCATGAAACCGTCCCGGGGCGGGACTTTCCTTCTTAATGAGACGCAGCACAGCCGTCATTCTTACCCCCTTGGCGCCGTGTGACGCCTCCTCCTGAGCGCTGTTTGAATCTGTCCTGGAGCCTGCGCTGTTATGTTATCCCTGGGCCATGCGCAGTTAGCGCTGCCTGTCTTCTGACATCATTTCATGTCAGGCTGACTGCGCCTGTACGGCTGCGCTGCCAGAGATCCTGCCCCGCAGTGTCTTCTGATTTATTCACACTGTGGGGCGGGGATTCATGGGCATGCGCAGTGCATATCTTCGCCTCTCACTCATCTCCCTTCTCCTTCTTCAGACTGTGCGGCGTCAGATGATCCCGAATCGCCGTGGCATGCGCTTAGGGATCAGCTGACGCTGCACAGTTTGAAGAAGGTGGAAGGAGATGAGTGAGAGGTAAAGATATGCACAGCGTATGCCCATGAATTCCCGCCCTGCAGTGTGAATAAATCAGAAGACACTGTGGGGCGGGATCTCGGGCAGCGCGGTCGCACAGGCACAGTCAGCATGAACATGAAATGATATCAGAAGACTGGCAGCGCTAACTGCGCATGTCACAGGGATAACATAACAGTGCAGGCTCTGGGACAGATTCAAACAACGCTCAGGAGGCGGCGCATGGCACCAAGGGGGTATGAATGACGGCTGTGACGCGTCTGATTTTTGAAGAAAAGTGTCGCCTCTGGGACTTTAACGGTACGAGGGGCACATTTTATAAGTGTTTAGTTCAGCATGTGCAAGGAGCATAACAAAAAGACCATCTTGTCCAAATGCAGCCGGGTGGGACAGGTTCCTTTTAATATCTGTAGTAGTGTGAGTGTGGAGGTAGCAGGAGCAATTGCCGGACACACAGCTGGGGATCAGCTGACGTTACTGAACCCCAATAACAGGGCAGCAAGTGTTGACTGTGCAGACAGCAATTCCGAGCAGCAACTGGCTGTGTTGGAGCCCAGGGAATCCAGGAGAAGCAGAGTGTAGGCCGAGGCCTAATTGGAGGCAGTTTAATATCTGTTGTAGTCTTAGTGTGGAGGGAGCAGGAACAATTGCCAGATACACAGCTGGGGAGCAGCTGGCGTTACTGAACTCCAATAACAGAGGAGCAACTGTTGAAAGTGTAGACAGCATTTCCGAGCAGCAACTGGCGGTGCTGGAGCCCAGGGTCAATGCTAGAAAAAGAGTGGAGAAATTTCCGCACACACACCAGGGGAGCAGTTGTTTTTTCTGAACCCCAAGAACAGAGGAGCAACTGTTGACTGTGCAGACAGCACTTCTGAGCAGCAACTGATGGTGTTGGAGCCCGGGGTCAATGCTAGAAACAGAGTGGAGAAATTTCCGCACACACAGCAGGGGATCAGCTGGCGTTACTGATTCCAAATAACAGAGGAGCAACTGTTGACTGTGCAGACAGCACTTCCGAGCAGCAACTGGTGGTGTTGGAGCTCAGGGTCAATTCTAAAAACAGAGTGGAGAAATTTCCGCTCACACACAGCAGGGGAGCAGTTGTCATTACTGAACCCCAAGAACAGAGGAGCAACTTTTGACTGTGCAGACAGCACTTCCGAGCAGCAACTGGCGGTGTTGGAGCCCAGGGTGAATGCTAGAAACAGAGTGGAGAAATTGCCACACACACAGCAGGGGAGCAGCTGGCGTTACTGAAACCCAATAACAGAGGAGCAACTGTTGATTCCGAGCAGCAACTGGCGGTGTTGGAGCCCGGGGTCAATGCTAGAATCAGAGTGGAGAAATTGCTGCACACACAGCAGGGGAGCAGCTGGCATTACTGAACCCCAATAACAGAAGATCAACTGTTGACTGTGCAGAAAGCACTTCCGAGCAGCAACTGGCGGTGTTGGAGCCCAGGGAATCCAGGAGAAGCAGAGTGTAGGCCGAGGCCTAATTGGAGGCAGTTTAATATCTGTTTTAGTCTTATTGTGGAGGTAGCAGGAGCAATTGCCAGATACACAGCTGGGGAGCAGCTGGCGTTTCTGAACCCCAATAACATGGCAGCAAGTGTTGACTGTGCAGACAGCACTTCTGAGCAGCAACTGGCGGTGTTGGATCCCAGGGTCAAGCAGGGTGTAGACCGAGGCCTAATGGGAGCAAGTTTAATATCTGTTGTAATGTGAATGTGGAGGGAGCAGGAGACATTGCCGCACACACAACAGGGGAGCAGCTGACGTTACTGAACCCCACTAACACAGGAGCTAGTGTTTTTCTCTGTGCAGAAAGCACTTCTAAGCAGCAACTGGCGGTGTTGGAGTCCAGGGTCAAGCAAAATGTAGGCCGAGGCCTAATTGGAGTAAGTTTAATATCTGATGTATTGTGAATGTGGACGGAGCAGGAGAAATTGCCGGATACACAGCTGGGAATCAGCTGACGTTACTGAAACCCAATAACACTGGGTCATGTGTTGACTGTGCAGACAGCACTTCTGAGCAGCAACTGGTGGTGTTGAAGCCCAGGGATTACAGTTCAGGTGATTGAAACATGAACACAACAGGAGACCTGGATACTGTTGCCAACCAATTGTTTAATTTGGAAGAGGAGTGGCAAAATCCTGTGAGATCAAGGCCTTGTTTATTTTCAGAAAAGTAATCCGGTCAATGTTATCGGAGGATAGTCGCATTCGACGGTCTGTTAGTACACCACCTACTGCACTAAAGATGTGTTCCGATAATACACTAGCAGCAGGGCAAGCCAGCACCTCCAATGCATACTGGCTAAGCTCTGGCGATGTTTCCATCTTAGAGACCCAAAACTTGAAGGGGGAAGAGCTGTCTGGGAGTACACTGAGAGGGCAAGACATGTAGTCTGTCACCATCTGACGGAAACGTTGCCTCCTGCTGACTGGAGCCATCTGTGATGGTGTAGACATTTGTGGTGGGCACATAAAACCTTGCCACAATTGGGCCATACTGGTCTTGCCGTGTGCTGAGGCACTGCTTCTGCTCCCTCTTTGTGCAGAGCTTCCTCCACTGCCTCGATGCACTGAGCTGCTTTGAAAAGCACTAGCAGCACTGCTCTCGGTTGGAATGGAGAACATGATGGAATGCACCAGTGTGTCTTGGTACTCCCGCATTTTACACTCCCGGTTCAACAGTGTTATGAGGCTTTGTAAGTTGTCCTGGTAGCGAGGATCTGGGACGGTGTACACCCAATAATCAGCCGTGTTGAGAATGTTGGCGATGCGGCGGTCGTTTCTCAAGCACTGCAGCATAAAATCAACCATATGCTGCAGACTGCCAACTGGCCAAAAACGCTGTCCCCTGCTTGAGGCGTCATCTCTGCTTGCTCTGCATCACCCCACCCTCACTGTACATACTGACTACTAGAGCGTTGTGTAACTTCCTCCTCTGGACAGATGTCTTCCTCCTCCATTGACTCCTCCTCATCCTCCTCACAAATTGTCCCCTGCCTAGAACTTTGTGAGTAACCACGTTGCGCAGACTTTCCAGAAGCAGATGGCGTTTATGACTGCTCATCCTCAACCTCTTCCACAACCTCGTCCCTTAGTGCTTGCAGTGTTTTTTCAAGCAGGCAGATAAGGGGGATAGTCATGCTGACTAGTGCATCATCTGCTCTCACCATCCACATGGAATCATCGAAGGCATGCAAAACATGGCAGATGTCCTTCATAGAGGCCCACTCAGTGGTGGTGAAGTGTAAACAGCGCGTAGTGTGACTTGTTTGCGCCTGATGCAGCTGGTACTCCATTACTGCTGCCTGCTGCTTACACAACCGCTCCAAAATATGCAACAAAGAATTCCACCTGGTTGGTAGGTCACATATGATGCGATGTTCCGGAAGGCGGAATCGGCGCTGCAGAGCTGCAATTCGTGATCTTGCCATGCTGGAACGCCGCAAGTGAGCGCACTCTAGGCGGACCTTGTGCAGCAGTGCATCAAGATCCAGAGAATCCCTCAAAAAACTCTGCATGACCAAGTTGAGCACATGTTCCAGACATGGGATGTGAGTGAGGTTGCCTAGGCCCACAACTGCCACCAGATTTCGGCCATTGTCACACACTACCATGCCTGGCTGGAGATTCGCTGGCACAAACCACACGTCGCTCTCCTGCTTGATGGCATTCCAGAGCTCCGGTGCTGTGTGGCTTCAATTCCCCAAATAAATTAATTTCAATATGGCCTGGTGACGTTTGGCCACTGCTGTGCTCATATCGGTCGTAACAGGTAAGCGTTCACGGGTCCATGTGGAGGTAGACTGTTTTGGCTCCTGCATAGGTGATTCAGAGGAACTGGAGTATGAGGAGGAGTCAATGTGTACAGACTGTATTCCTGTATTCCTTGGAGTTGGCAGAACACATACAGTGCCACTCTCAAGATCTGTTCCCAGGCTCCACAACATTTACACAATAGGCAGTGAGGGAAAGGTATCATCCCTGTCCATGGTGACTGTTGTGAATTCCGTTCTGGAGCTCCCTCCTGTGGTTGCTAATGGTATTTTTGTGGGTTCTGCCCTTGGGCTCCCTCTGGTGGTTTCGAGTGGTACTGCTGCTCTATTAGGTAGCTGTAGCAGCTGCCTTCACTAATCGCCTTGCCTGGGTTTGTTATTTAAACCTGCTCTGGGCTTTAGTTCTTGCATGCTGTCAATGTTCTTGGTTGGATTTGATTCTTTCCTTGGATTTCTCATATGGCCAGTCCTTGTCTGCAAAAGATAAGTTTTTGCTTGTGTTTGTTTGTCCATTTGTTTGGACTCCATTGCTCTGCATATTTGTCTATTTTTGTCCAGCTTGTCACTATGTATTATTCAGGCTAGCTGGAAGCTCTGGGAAAGCAGATTTGCCCCTCCACACCGTGAGTCGGTGTGGAGTCCATTTTTGTAAACTCTGCATGGATTTTTGTAGTTTTTAATACTGACCGCACAGTATCCTTTGCTCTCTGACTATCTAGTTTAGTATTGGCCTCCCTTTGCTGAATTCTGATTTCATTTCTGTGTTCGTCATTTCCCTCTCCTTTCACAGTCAATATTTGTGGGGGGCTGTCTTTCCTTTTGGGGGTTTCTCTGAGGCAAGATAGCTTTCTATTTCCTTCTTTAGGGGTAGTTATATCTGAGGCTGTGACGAGGTGTCTAGGGAGTGTCAGGAACATCCCACGGCTATTTCTAGTTGTGTTGTTAGGATTAAGGACTGCGGTCAGTAGAGATACCACCTTCTCAGAGCTCGTTCCATGTTGCGTTTTAGCCACCAGGTCATATCAGGGTGGCCTCTTAACCACCAGGTCATAACAGGTGACTGGTCCACGCATTGATGGTCAGGTGGACCTTGCTACTTACGGCGTTTAGTAGCGCATGTTTAATTTTTCCCTCCACATGCTTTTGCAGGGCAGGGATGGCTTGGCTGCTGAAAAAAAAGCGGCTGGGCACGTTGTATTGTGGGACTGCCAATGCCATGAAATTACGGAAGGTGTCTATCTCCACCAGCCTGAATGATAGCATTTCAAGGGACAGTAGTTTTGCAATGCCAGCATTCAGAACCTGTGCTCAGGGGTGGTTTGTCGAGTACGGCCGCATTTTCTCTCATGCCTGTGCTACCGATGGCTGTACTAGACTGGCCTGGGAGTGTGAGGATGACAGGGAACGTGGTGCTGTGGCTGGAATTACACTGTGTCTCTGTACATCAGTGCCAGAGGTTCTTCCATGGCGATCCTGTGAGGAAGCCGAACCAGCTGTGTGTGAGCTGGAGGAAGAGGCTACAACACAAGCTGAAGAGGTGGTAGGTGCCGCTGTAGGTTGGCCTAGGTCTTCAGTGTGTTTTTGTAACTCCACCACGTGCTTGGTTCGCACATGTTTTCACATATTTGTGGTATTGAGGTTGCTGACACTTTTCCCTCTTTTGACTTTCTGATGACACACCTTGCATTTGACAAAGCAAATGTCATCTGCAACTGTGTCAAAAAAGGACCTGGCACTGCAAGTCTTGGGAGCGCCTGTTTTGGCTTTTGGAAGAGGCATGCTTCTTATGGGTGCCAAAGTGGAGGCTACAGGCAACGCAGTCTTCCCCTCCCTCTCCCTCCTTTTTGGGCCGTTCGGGGAATCTCTTCCTCAGAGCTGCTCCCACCACCTTCCTGTACCTCACGCCATGATGGGTCAAGGACCTCATCATCTACACTACCCTCTTCCAACAGCTGCTTCTCCTGGGTAGTCTCGGCAGCACTGTACGCACCAGAAAGTGGCATCTGAGTCTCATCATCAGATGCGTACTGAGGTGTGCTGACCGTAGGCACTGGTCCACCCGCCTCTTCGGATTCAGAGAGTCAAAGCTGTTGTGCATCACTGCATACTGCCTCTTCTTCAGTTTCTCGAATGCTGCTTGGCTGGCCCCCTCTTTCCAAGCCAAAAGATTCAGAGAACAGAATTAGAGATGGTTCCTGTCCTGGGCTCTCTGACTGCCTGGGCAATTTTTTCAGGTGGTGAAGACAGATGGCTGCTCTTCAGTGCTCTGTGCCTGAGAGGATGTGGCACTAATTGAAGTCGATGCATTAGCTGCCATTAATCTAACAATGGCTTCAATTTGTTCATCCCGCAGCAGTGGGGTACGGCGAGCTCCTACAAAGCTGCACATGAAGGACTGTTCCCTGCTAAAACTGGGGGATGATGAGTCACCAGTGCCCGCAGCAGGCACAGAATCCCTACGTCCTCTCCCTGCAGAAAATCCACGCCCATGATCATTTGCCTTACTCCCTGCCTTCTTCATCTCGGTAGACTCATAAAGATAGGCAGAAAAGGGCTTAGTGTGCTTATTTCTGAACAGCTGCTAACAGGTATAAGAAACACTAATTTTATTAAGTGTGGACTAGACTTTAATATGAGCTAATGTGGCCTACACAACTGTAAAGTGGAGTGTTTGGTGAACTTTATTAACTTTTAGTTTTTTCACAAAAAGACACTGGATGTGCCCAAAGATGTAAAACCGATAGTATCACAAACTTTTTGTAGCGATTACAATGCAGGAAGGTAACCTACAATGCAATAGATGAGGCTCAAAAAAATAGGCTAATACTAATCTGGCTGGGGCTGCAGGGCACAAGGCTGCAGAAAGGCTCCTCTATGTACTCTTATATAGTGTTTTTTTCCATAATCTATCAGGATACGGATGGAAACCCACTAATAGGATAAATCAGAAAAAATGTGCAACAGGCAGCACTAACTGAAAAACGCACATTGAGCTGACTACAACCAGCTGTGGCTATAGAACAGGCGAGAGCGTTTGCTGCACTCACACATAGACCTTGGAGACAGCCGTGAAGAGCGCTGCAAGGCCAAAAAAAGCTCCTCTATGTACTCCTATATACTGTAGTGTTTTTCCACAATCTAGCAGGATACGGATGGAAACCCACTAATATGATACATAGTAACATAGTAACATAGTAACATAGTTAGTAAGGCCGAAAAAAGACATTTGTCCATCCAGTTCAGCCTATATTCCATCATAATAAATACCCAGATCTACGTCCTTCTACAGAACCTAATAATTGTATGATACAATATTGTTCTGCTCCAGGAAGACATCCAGGCCTCTCTTGAACCCCTCGACTGAGTTCGCCATCACCACCTCCTCAGGCAAGCAATTCCAGATTCTCACTGCCCTAACAGTAAAGAATCCTCTTCTATGTTGGTGGAAAAACCTTCTCTCCTCCAGACGCAAAGAATGCCCCCTTGTGCCCATCACCTTCCTTGGTATAAACAGATCCTCAGCGAGATATTTGTATTGTCCCCTTATATACTTATACATGGTTATTAGATCGCCCCTCAGTCGTCTTTTTTCTAGACTAAATAATCCTAATTTCGCTAATCTATCTGGGTATTGTAGTTCTCCCATCCCCTTTATTAATTTTGTTGCCCTCCTTTGTACTCTCTCTAGTTCCATTATATCCTTCCTGAGCACCGGTGCCCAAAACTGGACACAGTACTCCATGTGCGGTCTAACTAGGGATTTGTACAGAGGCAGTATAATGCTCTCATCATGTGTATCCAGACCTCTTTTAATGCACCCCATGATCCTGTTTGCCTTGGCAGCTGCTGCCTGGCACTGGCTGCTCCAGGTAAGTTTATCATTAACTAGGATCCCCAAGTCCTTCTCCCTGTCAGATTTACCCAGTGGTTTCCCGTTCAGTGTGTAATGGTGATATTGATTCCCTCTTCCCATGTGTATAACCTTACATTTATCATTGTTAAACCTCATCTGCCACCTTTCAGCCCAAGTTTCCAACTTATCCAGATCCATCTGTAGCAGAATACTATCTTCTCTTGTATTAACTGCTTTACATAGTTTTGTATCATCTGCAAATATCGATATTTTACTGTGTAAACCTTCTACCAGATCATTAATGAATATGTTGAAGAGAACAGGTCCCAATACTGACCCCTGCGGTACCCCACTGGTCACAGCGACCCAGTTAGAGACTATACCATTTATAACCACCCTCTGCTTTCTATCACTAAGCCAGTTACTAACCCATTTACACACATTTTCCCCCATACCAAGCATTCTCATTTTGTGTACCAACCTCTTGTGCGGCACGGTATCAAACGCTTTGGAAAAATCGAGATATACCACGTCCAATGACTCACCGTGGTCCAGTCTATAGCTTACCTCTTCATAAAAACTGATTAGATTGGTTTGACAGGAGCGATTTCTCATAAACCCATGCTGATATGGAGTTAAACAGTTATTCTCATTGAGATAATCCAGAATAACATCCCTCAGAAACCCTTCAAATATTTTACCAACAATAGAGGTTAGACTTACTGGCCTATAATTTCCAGGTTCACTTTTAGAGCCCTTTTTGAATATTGGCACCACATTTGCTATGCGCCAGTCCTGCGGAACAGACCCTGTCGCTATAGAGTCACTAAAAATAAGAAATAATGGTTTATCTATTACATTACTTAGTTCTCTTAGTACTCGTGGGTGTATGCCATCCGGACCCGGAGATTTATCTATTTTAATCTTATTTAGCCGGTTTCGCACCTCTTCTTGGGTTAGATTGGTGACCCTTAATATAGGGTTTTCATTGTTTCTTGGGATTTCACCTAGCATTTCATTTTCCACCGTGAATACCGTGGAGAAGAAGGTGTTTAATATGTTAGCTTTTTCCTCGTCATCTACAACCATTCTTTCCTCACTATTTTTTAAGGGGCCTACATTTTCAGTTTTTATTCTTTTACTATTGATATAGTTGAAGAACAGTTTGGGATTAGTTTTACTCTCCTTAGCAATGTGCTTCTCTGTTTCCTTTTTGGCAGCTTTAATTAGTTTTTTAGATAAAGTATTTTTCTCCCTATAGTTTTTTAAATCAGAAAAAATGTGCAGCAGGCATCACTAATTGAAAAAAGGACTATGGAACAGTATGAGGCAAAGACGCACGCTGAGCTGACTACAACCAGCTGTGGCTGCAGAACAGGCGACAGCGTGAGCTGCACTCTCACACAGACCTTGCAGACAGCCGTGAACAGCGCTGCAAGGCAAAAAAAAGGTTCTCACACAGCGGTTGCTAAATTAGCCTGTGTAAAGCACAATGAAACAAATCGCTATCTCAAACTATCCCTCAGAACAGCAGTGTCCTGTCCCTAACTGAATTCACAGCAGAGTGAACCCAAAATGGCGGCAGCGTCTTTTATAGTGCATCATGACATCATTTCAGCAGCCAATCACAGCCATGCCCTTACTTACATGCCTAACATGCATAACAGGATGTGCCCACACTTCTTAGGAATCCTCATCAAATCAAACTGGCTCATTGCACTATGGGAACTTTCGACTCCGGTATTCGATATACTGAAAGTATCGGAATTCCGATACCACGAATATCGGGCAGTACCCGATATTTGCAGTATCGGAATGCTTAACACTAGTGACGAATCATTAATATTAGGACCTGCATTCAGCAGGTTAATCTTCTTGGAGATGACTAGTTAGGTCCTGAGATCAGGTTATTTCAGGGTCCTCTTTTGAAGGTGGTGTCTTTGTTGATTTCCTTTTCAGTTTTTAGGATTTGGGAGTCCCTGTAAGGTGCCACAGGGTTGGTAGTGGCTGGTGCTCTGATGCTGCACGGAATGTTTCCAGATCTGGGTATGCATCCAGGGTGATATTTAGGGTCTTGCATAGTTCTTTGATGTCCGTGGATGTTCTGGCTTGGAGTTATTTAGCTCCTGCCGTGATGAAGATTGCAAAGGGGAACAGCCAATGGAAATGATGTCCTTTTATTGTCAAAGCCTCCGTAAAGGGTTTTAGGATCCTTCGTTTTTTTCAGCGTTGTTGCCGATAGGTCTTGGAATAGTCTTATTTGTGAGTCTTCATACGTGACTTCTTGTGTTTCTCGTGCTTGGCGAAGAATAAGCTCTTTCATACAGTAGTCAAGAAAACGGCATATTACATCCCGTGGGATCTGTGTTTTGTGGTCTTTGAGGCAATTCAGTAGGGTATTGGTATGTTGTGTCATTGATGTTTGGGTGTCTTCGTCCGCCTCCAATCTATGACCCTGTTGCGACAGATCCTGTTTTATTTTGGCCAATTATTTTCCTATAGCTTCTATTGCTTTAGAAAGTATTCTTTTAATAAATGAGTGAGTCACAAGATTGTCTTTCGTATTTCCTCCCAAATCAGAATCACTCTCAAGGTCTGAGTCTGAATCCTCTTCCATTTGTAAGTCTATATGTCTTGGAGATTTAGTAGGATCAGGCATGGCAGATTGCTTTTTTTAGGAATTTATCCACATCAACTTGGGTTATAGATTTAGTGGATTTTAAGGTTCCTCGTAAGGACTTAACCCCAGATTTTCCCATGGTTAATTTGATAGGCTTCGTAATGTCTCTTAATGTTCAGCTTCAATAATCTCCCCCAGCCCGCAACTTTGGGAGCTTAGTTAGTCATAATAGGTGCTAAAAGTCGGTAGTGGTAGATTTAATATCTATTATGCTGTTTTGGATGATTTATGATTAGATCTTATTTGTAAAATAGTTTTATACAGGCCTAGTTTCTTCTAGAGCTATTTAGCTCAATGTTATCAAATTAGCAGAAGGACAAAGAATCTCAGATAAGAGTCCAGTATATTGTGCTGAAGGATAGAAAGTTCATGTGCTTTCTCGTGCTGTTATTTGTATAACTGCTGTGTTATTACCCTGGCTCAGAAGCAGTGTTCTCTGCTTCTTAGATTGATATAGAAGCAGATCTCAACCTCCACAAACACTCTCTCACTCCCCACCTCCATTTCAACAATGTCTCTGAGTGTATGTAGTCGGTCGCGGTCAGCAGCCACGCTGAAAATTGAGGCCGCGGCTTCAGGAGGTGGAGTAGGCCTCTACTACAGTGGGCTCTTCAGCGCTTACCTTGCAGCGGTGCCTCTTCGGGAAGGTCTGCCGTTGTGGTCTGCAGCAACAAACGGTCCACTCAGTGGGAGCAGCAGGAGGGGAGAGCATGGTTTCCTTTGATCGGCAGCCGCTCCAGTAAGCATCAGGTCCGTTGATTAGCGGTAACGCTGGAGGGGGGAGGGAGGGATTCCCAGAAGCCAGGGAGAGAGGTAGGTAGCCTCTTTGGAAAGTCACAAACTGTTTAGTGGGGGAGATGCAGCACTTATGGCTCTTTTTCAGGTTCTCCGCAAGTGTGGTTATCACAGATAATGATTGCAGAGCTGGAGCACATTTAGGGATGTCCTCTCTGCACCGTGGCCATCTTGGATCCCCCCCAACACGAGATGTCAATTGAAACAAAGGAGAAGATTATAAAACTCTTAAGAGGGTAAATCAACAAGCAATGTTGCAAAAGATGTTGGTTGTTCACAGTCAGATGTGTCTAAAATCTGGACCAAATACAAACAACATGGGAAGGTTGTTAAAGGCAAATATACTGGTAGACCAAAGAAGACATCAAAGTGTCAAGACCGGAAATTTACAGCAATATGTCTCCAAAACAGGAAATGAACAACAAAACAAATGAGGAATGAATGGGTGGAAACTAGAGTCAACGTCTGTGACCAAACTGTAAGAAACCACCTAAAGGAAATGGGATTTTCATACAGAAAAGCTAAACGAAAGCCATCATTAACACCGAAATAGAAAAAAAAAGGTTACAATGGACTAAGGAAAAGCAATTGTGGACTGTGGATGACTGGATGAAAGTCATATTCAGTAATGAATCATGAATCTGCATTGGGCAAGGTGATGATGCTGGAACTTTTGTTTGGTGCCGTTAAAATGAGATTTATAAAGATGACTGCCTTATAAGAGCGCATCCAAATTTCCACAGTCATTGATGATATGGGGCTGAATGTCAGGTAAAGACACTGGGGAGATGGCTGTCATTACATCCTCAATAAATGCACAAGTTTATGTTGATATTTTGGTCACTTTTCTTATCCCATCAATTGAAAGGATGTTTGGGGATGATGAAATTATTTTTCAAGATGATAATGCTTCCTGCCATAGAGCAAAAATTGTGAAAACATTCCTTGAAAAAAGATACATAAGGTTAATGTCATGGCCTGCAAATAGTCCGGATCTCTGGTGGAACTTGAAGAAAATGGTCCATGACAAGGCTCCAACCTGCAAAGCTGATCTGGCAACAGCAATCAGAGAAAGTTGGAGCCAGATTGATGAAGAGTACTGTTTGACACTCATTAAGTCCATGCCTCAGAGACTGCAATCTGTTATAAAAGCCAGACTGCTTTTTTTCTACAAAATTAAACAACTGAATGAACATCCTACAAGGCCGGTGATTCCATAATTTTTGCCAGGGGTTATAGTTTAAATAAATTGCTAACCATCTTCTTCTTAGCTTCATTAATTTGTTTTTAACATGCTCCTTGGTTCTGATATTGATTAAAATTGAAACTTTGATTTAGACTCTGCTCACACAGCTGCAATGTGGAAAGCTGATAGCTGATGAACATGATTAGGCAAAGTAGTCATGTGAAGAGTTAAAAGACCTCTGACTAATGCCGGTGTCACACTCAGCGTATTAAAAAGAAAAGTCCCCAAAATAGTAATCCGTATGTCATCCGTAGGCAGGTTGTGTCAGCGTATTTTGCGCATGGCATCTTCCGTGTGTAATCCGTATGGCATCCGTACTGCGAGATTTTCTCGCAGGCTTGCAATACGGACATACAATGGATTTATGGGCTCAAATGTTCGGTAAAACATATATATATATATATATATATATATATATTTATGTCATTGAGACACATATATATTTATATTTAAATCAGCACGCTATAGCAGAAAAGCCAGTTATTCAATTGCCGGCTTTTCATTTCTCCTTCACAAACCCAACATGATATGAGACATGGTTTACATACAGTAAACCATCTCATATGCCTTTTTTTTTTGCACATTCCACACTACTAATGTTAGTAGTGTGTATGTGCAAACATTGGGCGCTCTAGCTATTAAATTAAAGGGTTAAATTGCGGAAAAAATTGGCGTGGGCTCCCGTGCAATTTTCTCTGCCAGAGTGGTAAAGCCGGTGACTGAGGGCAGATATTAATAGCCTAGAGAGGGTCCATGGTTATTGCCCCCCCCCCAGCTAAAAACATCTGCCCCCAGCCACCCCAGAAAAGGCACACATGGAAGATACGCCTATTCTGGCACTTGGCCACTCTCTTCCCACTCCCCTGTAGAGGTGGGATATGGGGTATTGAAGGGTTAATGTCACCTTGCAATTGTAAGGTGACATTAAGCTAGATTAATAATAGAGAGGCGTCAATTATGACACCTATCCATTATTAATCCAATTGTATGAAATGGTTAAACACACACACATTATTACAAAGTACTTTTATGAAATAAAGACACAGGGTGTTGTAATATTTTGTTAGACTCTTAATCCACCTGAAGACCCTCGTTCTGTAAAAAAAGGAAAAATAAAAAAACAACAATATCCATACCTTCCGTCGTTCAGGTCAATGTTGTGAATTCTGTGGTCAGGCTCCCTCCTGTGGTCATGAGTGGTACTGCGGCTGGTTCTGTCTATGAGCTTCCTTTGGTGGATGTGAGTGGGGCTGCGGCTTCTGAGTTTCCTTCCTCAGGTGATGAGGTTAAGTTGTTAGGTGCTGCTCTATTTAACTCCACCTAGTTCTTTGTTCCTGGCCTCCAGTCAATGTTCCAGTATTGGTCTTGCTCTCTCCTGGATCGTTCTTGTGGCCTGTCTTCACTGCATAAGCTAAGTTCTGCTTGTGTTACTTTTGTTTGCTATTTTTTCTGTCCAGCTTGCTATATTGGTTTTTCTTGCTTGCTGGAAGCTCTGGGACGCAGAGGGAGCACCTCCGTACCGTTAGTCGGTGCGGAGGGTCTTTTTGCGCCCTCTGCGTGGTTGTTTGTAGGTTTTTGTGCTGACCGCAAAGCTATCTTTCCTATCCTCGGTCTATTCAGTAAGTCGGGCCTCACTTTGCTAAAATCTATTTCATCTCTGTGTTTGTATTTTCATCTTTACTCACAGTCATTATATGTGGGGGGCTGCCTTTTCCTTTGGGGAATTTCTCTGAGGCAAGGTAGGCTTATTTTTCTATCTTCAGGGCTAGCTAGTTTCTCAGGCTGTGCCGAGGCGCCTAGGTCTGGTCAGCAGCGCTCCACGGCTACCTCTAGTGTGGTGTGATAGGATTAGGGATTGCAGTCAGCAGAGTTCCCACGTCTCAAAGCTCGTCCGATGTTATTAGTAACTATCAGGTCACTTTGTGTGCTCTTAACCACCAGGTCTGTTGTGGTTCTGAATCACCAGTTCATAACAGTACTGGAGGCCCAAAGTACTAATGCTTCTCAATAGAGGGAAAAGAGAAGTTCTGAGACCATTTTTTTTCTCTGCACTGTGTTTTGTCTTTCTTTTCCCCTAGACATTTGGGTGGTTCAGGACACAGGTGTATTGATGGACATTAAAGGTCTGTCTTCTTGTGTGGATCATCTCACTGCAAGAGTACAAAATATTCAAGACTTTGTGGTTCAGAATTCTATGTTAGAACCAAGAATTCCTATTCCTGATTTGTTTTCTGGAGATAGAGCTAAGCTTCTGAGTTTTAAAAATAATTGTAAACTGTATCTGGCTTTGAAACCCCGCTCCTCTGGTGACCCAGTTCAGCAAGTTAAGATCATTATTTCTTTATTACGTGGCGACCCTCAAGACTGGGCATTTTCCCTTGCGCCAGGAGATCCTGCATTATGTAATATTGATGCGTTTTTTCTGGCGCTCGGATTGCTTTATGATGAACCTAATTCAGTGGATCAGGCAGAGAAAAATTTGCTGGCTCTGTGTCAGGGTCAGGATGAGGTAGAGATATATTGTCAGAAGTTTAGGAAGTGGTCTGTGCTCACGCAATGGAATGAATGTGCGCTGGCAGCAATTTTCAGAAAGGGTCTCTCTGAAGCCCTTAAGGATGTCATGGTGGGATTTCCTATGCCTGTTGGTCTGAATGAGTCTATGTCTTTGGCTATTCAGATCGATCGACGCTTGCATGAGCGTAAAACTGTGCACCATTTGGCGGTATTATCTGAGCATAAACCTGAGCCTATGCAATGTGATAGGACTTTGACCAGAGCTGAACGGCAAGAACACAGACGTCGGAATGGGCTGTGTTTTTACTGTGGTGATTCCACTCATGCCATCTCCGATTGTCCTAAGCGCACTAAGCGGTTCGCTAGGTCTGCCACCATTGGTACGGTGCAGTCGAAATTTCTTTTGTCCGTTACTTTGATCTGCTCTTTGTCATCCTATTCTGTCATGGCATTTGTGGATTCAGGCGCTGCCCTGAATGTGATGGACTTGGAGTTTACTAGGCGCTATGGGTTTTTCTTGGAGCCCTTGCAGTATCCTATTCCATTGAGAGGAATTGATGCTACGCCTTTGGCCAAGAATAAGCCTCAGTACTGGACCCAACTGACCATGTGCATGGCTCCTGCGCATCAGGAGGAGATTCGCTTTTTGGTGTTGCATAATCTGCATGATGTGGTCGTGTTGGGGTTGCCATGGCTACAAGTCCATAACCCAGTATTGGATTGGTAATCTATGTCTGTGTCCAGCTGGGGTTGTCAGGGGGTACATGGTGATGTTCCATTTCTGTCTATTTCATCATCCACCCCTTCTGAGGTTCCAGAGTTCTTGTCGGATTACCGGGATGTATTTGATGAGCCCAAGTCCAGTGCCCTACCTCCGCATAGGGATTGCGATTGTGCTATCGATTTGATTCCTGGTAGTAAGTTTCCTAAAGGTCGACTGTTTAATTTATCTGTGCCTGAGCACGCCGCTATGCGGAGTTATGTAAAGGAATCCTTGGAGAAGGGTCATATTCGCCCGTCGTCGTCGCCATTGGGAGCAGGGTTCTTTTTTGTGGCCAAGAAGGATGGTTCGCTGAGACCTTGTATTGATTACCGCCTTCTGAATAAAATCACGGTCAAATTTCAGTACCCCTTGCCGCTGCTGTCTGATTTGTTTGCTCGGATTAAGGGGGCTTGTTGGTTCACCAAGATAGATCTTCGTGGTGCGTATAATCTTGTGCGTATTAAACAGGGCGATGAATGGAAAACGGCATTTAATACGCCCGAGGGCCATTTTGAGCACCTGGTTATGCCATTCGGGCTTTCTAATGGTCCATCAGTATTTCAGTCCTTTATGCATGACATCTTCCGAGAGTACCTGGATAAATTCCTGATTGTATACTTGGATGATATTTTGGTCTTCTCGGATGATTGGGAGTCTCACGTGAAGCAGGTTAGGATGGTGTTCCAGGTCCTGCGTGCAAATTCTTTGTTTGTGAAGGGGTCAAAGTGTCTCTTTGGTGTTCAGAAGGTCTCATTTTTGGGTTTCATTTTTTCCCCTTCTACTATCGAGATGGACCCTGTTAAAGTTCAGGCCATTTATGATTGGACTCAGCCGACATCTCTGAAGAGTCTGCAAAAGTTCCTGGGCTTTGCTAATTTTTATCGTCGCTTCATCAATAATTTTTCTAGTATTGCTAAACCGTTGACTGATTTAACCAAGAAGGGTGCTGATGTGGTCAATTGGTCTTCTTCTGCTGTGGAAGCATTTCAGGAGTTGAAGCGTCGTTTTTCTTCTGCCCCTGTGTTGTGCCAACCAGATGTTTCACTCTCGTTCCAGGTCGAGGTTGATGCTTCTGAGATTGGAGCAGGGGCTGTTTTGTCGCAAAGAAGTTCTGATGGCTCGGTGATGAAACCTGTTGTGAATTCTGTGGCTGAATTCACTCCTGTGGTCACAAGTGGTACTGCAGCTTCTGGGCTTCCTCCCTCAGGTGTTCTGGTGAGCTCGTTGGCTGCCTTGTTATTTAACTCCACCTGATTCTGTCTTCCTTGCTCCTTGTCAATGTTCCAGTGTTGGATCTGAGCTTCTGGATCTTTCCTGTGGCCTGCTGCTCTGCTTAGATAAGTGCTTCTTTGCTTTTGTTGCTGTTTTTTCTGTCCAGCTTGTCTATTTGTTTTTGCTGGAAGCTCTGAGACACAAAGGGTGTACCGCCGTGCCGTTAGTTCGGCACGGTGGGTCTTTTTGCCCCCTTTGCGTGGTTTTTTGCTTTAGCGTTTTTTGTAGACTGCAAAGTTCTCTTTGCTATCCTCGCTCTATCTAGAATATCGGGCCTCACTTTGCTGAATCTATTTCATCCCTACGTTTTGTCTTTTCATCTTGCTAACAGTCATTATATGTGGGGGGCTGCCTTTTCCTTTGGGGTATTTCTCTGAGGCAAGTCAGGCTTGTATTTCTATCTTCAGGCTAGTCAGTTCCTCAGGCTGTGCCGAGTTGCATAGGTAGTGTCAGGCGCAATCCACAGCTGCCTTTAGTTGTGTTTAGGATAGGTTCAGGTATTGCGGTCTACAGAGATTCCACGTCTCAGAGCTCGTTCTATTGTTTTTGGGTTATTGTCAGATCACTGTATGTGCTCTGATTACTGGCACACTGTGTTACTGGATTGCCTTCATAACAGAAACCATGTGCCTTCTTTTCCAGGAAGTTTTCGCCTGCTGAGCGTAATTATGATGTTGGCAATCGAGAGTTACTGGCCATGAAGTGGGCATTCGAGGAGTGGCGTCATTGGCTTGAAGGAGTCAAGCATCGCGTGGTGGTCTTGACTGATCACAAGAACTTGACGTATCTCGAGTCTGCCAAACAGTTGAATCCTAGACAGGCTTGTTGGTCGCTGTTTTTCTCCCATTTTGACTTTGTGGTTTCGTACCTTCCGGGCTCTAAAAATGTGAAGGCGGATGCCCTGTCTAGGAGTTTTGTGCCCAACTCTCCGGGTTTGCCTGAGCCGGCGGGTATTCTCAAAGAGGGGGTAATTTTGTCTGCCATCTCCCCTGATTTGCGGCGGGTGCTGCAAAAGTTTCAGGCTAATAGACCTGACCGTTGCCCAGCGGAGAAACTGTTTGTCCCTGATAAATGGACGAGTAGAGTTATCTCTGAGGTTCATTGTTCGGTGTTGGCTGGTCATCCTGGAATCTTTGGTACCAGAGATTTGGTGGCTAGATCCTTTTGGTTGCCGTCTCTGTCGTGGGATGTGCGTTCTTTTGTGCAGTCCTGTGGGATTTATGCTCGGGCTAAGCCCTGCTGTTCTCGTGCCAGTGGGTTGCTTTTGCCCTTGCCGGTCCCGAAGAGGCCCTGGACACATATCTCTATGGATTGTATTTCGGATCTCCCCGTCTCTCAAAAGATGTCGGTCATTTGGGTAGTTTGTGATCGCTTCTCTAAGATGGTCCATTTGGTACCCTTGTCTAAATTGCCTTCCTCCTCTGATTTGGTGCCATTGTTTTTCCAGCATGTGGTTCGTTTACATGGCATTCCGGAGAACATCGTTTCTGACAGAGGTTCCCAGTTTGTTTCGAGGTTTTGGCGAGCCTTTTGTGCTAGGATGGGCATTGATTTGTCTTTTTCCTCGGCTTTCCATCCTCAGACAAATGGCCACACTGAACATACCAATCAGACCTTGGAAACATATCTGAGATGTTTTGTTTCTGCTGATCAGGATGATTGGGTGTCCTTTTTGCCTTTGGCTGAGTTCGCACTTAATATTCGGGCCAGCTCGGCTACTTTGGTTTCGCCGTTTTTCTGCAATTCTGGTTTTCATCCTCGTTTCTCTTCAGGGCAGGTTGAGTCTTCAGACTGTCCTGGTGTGGATACTGTGGTGGATAGGTTGCAGCAGATTTGGACTCATGTAGTGGACAATTTGACATTGTCCAAGGAGAAGGCTCAACGTTTCGCTAACCGCAGGCGCTGTGTGGGTCCCCGACTTCGTGTTGGGGATTTGGTTTGGTTGTCGTCTCGTTATATTCCTATGAAAGTTTCCTCTCCTAAGTTTAAGCCTCGTTTCATTGGTCCATATAGGATTTCTGAGTTTCTTAATCCTGTGTCTTTTCGTTTGACCCTTCCAGCTTCTTTTTCCATCCATAATGTATTCCATAGGTCATTGTTGCGGAGATACGTGGCACCTGTGGTTCCATCCGTTGATCCTCCTGCCCCGATTTTGGTTGAGGGGGAGTTGGAGTATATATTGGAGAAGTTTTTGGATTCTCGTATTTCGAGACGGAAACTCCAGTAACTGGTTAAGTGGAAGGGTTATGGTCAGGAGGATAATTCCTGGGTCTTTGCCTCTGATGTTCATGCTGTCGATCTGGTTCGTGCCTTTCATTTGGCTCATCCTGGTCGGCCTGGGGGCTCTGGTGAGGGTTCGGTGACCCCTCCTCAAGGGGGGGGTACTGTTGTAAATTCTGTGGTCAAGCTCCCTCCTGTGGTCATGAGTGGTACTGCGGCTGGTTCTGTCTATGAGCTTCCTTTGGTGGATGTGAGTGGGGCTGCGGCTTCTGAGTTTCCTTCCTCAGGTGAGGAGGTTAAGTCGTTAGGTGCTGCTCTATTTAACTCCACCTAGTTCTTTGTTCCTGGCCTCCAGTCAATGTTCCAGTATTGGTCTTGCTCTCTCCTGGATCGTTCTTGTGGCCTGTCTTCACTGCATAAGCTAAGTTCTGCTTGTGTTACTTTTGTTTGCTATTTTTTCTGTCCAGCTTGCTATATTGGTTTTTCTTGCTTGCTGGAAGCTCTGGGACGCAGAGGGAGCACCTCCGTACCGTTAGTCGGTGCGGAGGGTCTTTTTGCGCCCTCTGCGTGGTTGTTTGTAGGTTTTTGTGCTGACCGCAAAGCTATCTTTCCTATCCTCGGTCTATTCAGTAAGTCGGGCCTCACTTTGCTAAAATCTATTTCATCTCTGTGTTTGTATTTTCATCTTTACTCACAGTCATTATATGTGGGGGGCTGCCTTTTCCTTTGGGGAATTTCTCTGAGGCAAGGTAGGCTTATTTTTCTATCTTCAGGGCTAGCTAGTTTCTCAGGCTGTGCTGAGGCGCCTAGGTCTGGTCAGGAGCGCTCCACGGCTACCTCTAGTGTGGTGTGATAGGATTAGGGATTGCGGTCGGCAGAGTTCCCACGTCTCAAAGCTCGTCCGATGTTATTAGTAACTATCAGGTCACTTTGTGTGCTCTTAACCACCAGGTCTGTTGTGGTTCTGAATCACCAGTTCATAACAGGTCAAGTCCCACGATGTAAATCCATCTGAAGGGGTTAAATCATTTTACAGCCAGGAGCTCTGCTAATGCAGTTGCTTGTGGCTGTAAAACCCCAGGGAATGAATGGGAAGCAGGGTGACCTGTAGTTACTTTGAGTCACGGTGATGTGCCCTCTGCTGGATGTCCTCATATGAGCTCGAGCCTGGGAAAAGTCTTCAGGTGGATTAAGAGTCAATTTAAATATTACAACACCCTGTGTCTTTATTTCATGAAAGTACTTTGTAATAATGTGTGTGTGTGTTTTATTAACCATTTCATACTATTGGATTAATAATGGATAGATGTCATAATTGACGACTCTCCATTATTAATCTGGCTTAATGTCACCTTACAATAGCAAGGTGGCATTAACCCTTCATTACCCCATATCCCACCGCTACACGGGAATGGGAAGAGAGTGGCCAAGTGCCAGAATAGGCGCATCTTCCAGATGTGCCTTTTCTGGGGTGGCTGGGGGCAGATGTTTTTAGCCAGGGGGGACAATAACCATGGCCCCTCTCTAGGCTATTAATATCTGCCCTCAGTCACTGGCTTTCCCACTCTGGCGGAGAAAATTGTGCGGGAGCCTACGCCAATTTTTTTTTGCGATTTAACCCTTCAATTTAACAGCTAGAGCGTCCAAATATTGCACATACACACTACTAACATTAGAAGTGTGGAATATGCAAAAAAAAAGGGATATGAGATGGTTTACTGTATGTAAACCATGTCTCATATCATGTCGGGTTTGTGAAGGAGAAATGAAAAGCCGACAATTGAATTACCGGCTTTTCTGCTATATTGCGCTGAAGTAAATGTAAATATATATAAATATATATATATATATATATTTGTGTCTCGCTGAGATATATATATATATATATATATATATATACCTATTCTATGTGTAGACATTTATTCTACCTATTGTATTCTATTCTGTCAGTGTGATTTTACTGTACACCGCACTGAATTGCCGGCTTTACTAGAGAACGCCGCTGCGTATTTCTCGCAAGTCACACGCATGGTCCGTGTGTAATCTGTAATTTTCCCGCCCCCATAGACTTTCATTGGCGATTTTTTTGCGCAATATGGTGACAAACGCAGCATGCTGCGATTTTCTACGGCCGTACAAGACCGTATAATACGGATCAGTAAAATACAGCAGCACCTCTCATACGTCCAAAAAACTCACTAGTGTGACGCCGGCCTAAAAGGTGAAGGGAAAAATCTGAAAATGCAGTGTGTCAGGGTTGTACTGTATAAGTCGCACAGAGGCTGATACTCTTATTTTTATTTTTAACATCCTGAATACATTCATCATTTGAGAATTTTTTTTTAAACAAACTCATCCTTTTTGACTTGTGTTATTCGCTTGTGGTTGTTTGCGATAAGATTATGAAAATGTTGCATGTGGTTCATGAATTTTGTGCAAAGTTAAAAATGGCCTTTTTTATCTTTTATAGTGATGAGCAAGCGCTAAAATGCTTGGGTGCTTGTTACTGGAATCGAGCAAATCAAAATGCTCGACCCAAGTAACGAGTATAATGGAATTCAATGGGAAACGTGGACATTTTTGCAACCCCTCCACCCCCAGCCCCCCCAGAGGTTTGGAGGGTTGTCAAAGTTGCTCAATGAAAACAGTGCTGAAATGGCATAAGAACAGCATGGAGAAGACCCAACATATATCTCTGAATCCTGGGTTGCTGCTGGGAACAATGTTGTCAGAGTATTGCGTGACTTTTACAAACTGTCAGTAAAATGTACAAAACTGAAGATAAAATGGATTTTACTGGAAAAAATGTTAAGAAAATTCTTTCCAGTATAATGACTTGTATATAGGGCAAAATAAATAAGAGAAAAAACTGCTCCTCCATACCCATGGGCTATGTTCACACATAGTGTTTTTGCATTATGTTCAATGGTGAAAAAAAACATTCACAAAGAAATGTAATTTTAACATTTTATTACATTATCTGGGCATGTGGTGTGTGACACATGATCAAACACATCCTGTTTATGAAGGCGGGACTCTGAAAGTGACAAGACTTTTTTCCTCAAGGCCATCAGGTGACTCCCACTATTTATAGAGGGCCATCAGGAGGCTGTTATGGACCTGGTGGTTAGGAGCACCCGGTACGACCTGATAGTTAAACTCACACAGGACAAGCTCTGGGATGTGGGAGCTCTGCTGACCGCAGGCCCTAATCCTATCGCACAACTAGAAATAGCCGTGGAGCGTTCCTGACTCTCCTTAGACGCCTCTTCACAGCCTAAGAGCTAGCTAGCCCTAGAGATAGAAAATAAAGCCTACCTTGCCTCAGAGAAATTGACCAAAGGAAAAGGCAGCCCCCCACAAATATTGACTGTGAGTAAAGATGAAAGTCACAAACGCAGAAATGAAACAGGTTTCAGCAAAGGGAGGCCAGACTTACTAAACAGACAGAGGATAGGAAAGGTATCTTTGCGGTCAGCAAAAAAAACTACAAAAGACCACGCAGAGTGTGCAAAAAGACCTCCGCACCGACTAACGGTGCGGAGATGCCACTCTTCATCCCAGAGCTTCCAGCTAGCAAGACAAAATCATGATAACCAGCTGGACAAGGAAACAATGAACAAATAATAACTATCAGGAACTTAGCTTCTGCTGGAGAAGACAGGTCACCAGAAAGATCCAAGAGCGAACTGAACCAATGCAGGAACATTGACAGCTGGCATGGAGTAACGATCTGAGTGGAGTTAAATAGAGCAGCCAACCAAAGGATAAACCACGTCACCTGTTTAAGGAACCTCAGAAGCAGCAGCTTCACTCACAGCCACCAGAGGGAGTCCATGGACAGAACTCGCAGAAGTACCATTCACGACCACAGGAGGGAGTTCGACAACAGAATTCACAACAAGAGGCCCTTACTATTGTCAGAGGGCCAGCAGTCTGCAATACTACTGATAAATGGCCAGCAGGTGTCTTATGCACAGACCAAACTTAAAGTACCTTCACACTGAACAACTTTCCAACGAGAACGACAGCGATCCGTGACGTTGCAGCATCCTGGATAGCGATCTTGTTGTGTTTGACACACAGCAGCGATCAGGATCCTGCTGTGACATCGCTGGTCGTCGCTGAAAGTCAGGAACTTTATTTGGTCGTCAGGTCGGCGTGATTCATCATGTTTGACAGCAAAAGCAACGATGCCTGCAATGGTTTTCAATGGAGCGAACAACCAGTGAGAACGATAAGTACGTCACTGGATCGCTCCTGCATCGTTCTGGTGTTGCCGTGTTTGACGTCTCCTAGCGACCTAAACAGCGACGCTGCAGTGATCGACTCGTTGTCTATATCGCTGCAGCGTCGCTAAATGTGACGGTACCTTAAGATAGAGCTTTTTGGTAAAGTACATCATCCCACTGTTTACTGTAAACGAAAAGAGGCTACAAATAAAAGAACACAGCAGTTAGAGTCAAATATGGTAGATCTTAAAGATATTTTGGGGTTGTTTTGCTGCCTGTGGTCCTGGGTGCTTTGACTGTGTGCAAGTCATCATGAAATGTGAAGATTCCCAAAGGATTTTGGGTCCCAATGTAGTGCCCAATGACAAAAAGCTGGTTTGCATCCTAGGTTATGGGCCTTCCGGCAGGACAATGCCCTCAAACATACCACAAGAAATATCTAGTAATGGTTGGAAACAAAGCACTGGAGAGTTCAGAAGTAGTAATTCCAGGTTCAGTAACGTAAAGTCTCCTACCACTACCTCTTACATACAGATACTAAGGAAAAACTACAAATGGACACATTAAATCAGTTAATTTTGTTTGCTATGATGAAATTCTGAGTACATGAAGGAAGGGCCAGGGGGTGCTAGAGCGATAGTCATGGCCGACAGTAATCCTTGTATGGCTCCTTGGCCCTTCCCCATAAAAGTTCACATTTCTCCGCTGCGTTACCTCTGTGCTGGGTTTCTGCACCATCTAGACTTGCCCGGTACGGGAGTGGTTTCCTCACAGTCGGCTTCGGAATAAATGAGACACACAAATGAGACACACATGAGGTTAACTTCAATGACAACTTCTTTACTCAGCACAGCTTGATCAATTACAGGCATTTCGGGTAATGCATACAACACATTCTTCTCTGCTCTGTCCTTTCCTTCTCTATATTCAGCGCTGGGTTCGACTGCTTCTTTCGGTCCCGCAGAATCTATTCCATCTGGAATTCGTGCCTCACATGGGGCAGTCCTATACCGTTTCTCCCTGGTTCTAAGTACTGCCGCCCAGGCAAAAATCTGCCACATATCGTGTGCAGTGACCATGCCCACCTTTCTTCTTGCTCTACACGGACAGACTTGCTTCGGCTGCATTTGCAGTGCTTCTATTCGCTTTTCCTCTTAGAGGAATCCTTCTTTGTAGCTGTTCGATGCTGGGCCCCCCTTCTTTAATGTTACGGGGCACAGCGACTTCTGGCTAGGCAGCCCAGTGAGCTGCACGGGCGCCAAGGCCCTGACTGACTCATACCAGGAAGCTACACTATACTTATGCACTGATCCCCTCCTACTCTAACTATATGCTACAGTGCCCCCTCTAATGGCCCACTATGGACACAATGCCTGTCATTATACTGGGCCCAGGATAAAACTTTCCTTACAACTATATGGGTGCAAAAACATATATATATATATATATATATATATGTGTGTGTGTGCATGTGCTGAAAAACATTTACCTCTGGAGGTATACATATTTAGCAAAGAATGTCTGAGGTAATGTGAAGACACAATGTTTTATCTTAGTCAACCAGTCATCTATTTTCAGCAAGCCAGAAAGTATAGACTGTTATGTATATGTAAGCTTTTGAATTTATGTGTTTCTTTCTGGTTGGTAAAGAATACAGACTTTTGCTCATGTAAGCCTGTAATATTGACTTGTAAGTTGACAATTTTTTGTAACATATATTGCTCTTATCATGAATGAGTACTGATACAGGATCATAGGACAATGATGTTTGATGATATGTTGATTATACATTGTTAAAGACAGGCAGTTTGTTGACTTTCAAAACAGGACAAAAAACTATGCAATAGTTTACCATTCTTCCCCTTTACCCGTGAATACTGGATGAAGGACAGCTATTAACTGTAAAAACAGGTTATAAGCCTTTGTAACATCAGACAGAGATACTGCCAGCCATCCAGACAGCCAGAGATGCAAAGAACCAGAGACTCTCTATAGTACAGCAGTCAAGACATCATGGCTCCATCACGAGTTACACAGATATGTCAGTCTACAGGATTCTAGCTTAGAGGACCACGGCCCCCGGCTGGAAGAATACAGATCGGCTCCATTGACCATCGCAAATCCTTGGATACATTTGGCGTAGTCAGGATTTGTACCCAGTGATCACCTGAGCCCCATAGATACATTTGTAGGGGCAAGAAATGGGACTCGCCAGTCACCTGGCTCTCTGGAGATGTTCGGAGAAGCCAGGTTGTGACCATCCAGTAAACTGGCTTTGTATCTCAATGGACTGTCCTCTTCCTAAGTTTGTCGTTACCACGTCCCTCTGTGCGTGCCACATGCCCTGTAAACTCTGAAGTCTCAGCTGTTCTTTGCCATGCGAGTCAGTGGAAAGTTGAGACTATAATTTTAACCATTTTGGGTATTTTGCTAGGACTGTTCTACATGTTATCTACCTGTTTTGTGGTTCAATAAAGTATTGGCACACCATTTTACCCTCACCCTGTGTTGTCTGAGTAGCATTATGCCCATGGTCAAAGTAGAGCAGGCATTCGGTGAGATAATCCCTGGTCCATGCAGTTTCAGCTAGCGTACTAGGACATCCGCTGACCCCCGTGTCTCCAAAGGTAGGCCTCTCAAAAATTCTTAATTCAAGCATTAGAAACTGAACCAGGAGGTAAAACGCATGGGCCAGGCATGGTACGTGTGTGAGCTTGCCTCAGTGCCACCAGGTTCCGATCATCGTCACACACAACCATTCCTGGCTGTAGGTTCAGTGGTGTCAGCCACAGATCTTCCAGTCTTTCAGAGCTGTCCACAACTATTCAGCATTGTGCGTTTTGTCACCTAAGCATATTCGCTTCAGCACAGCCTGTTGCCGCATAGCTGAGGCAGTGCTGCAGTGCTTTCAGCTTGTGTCTGTTTTGGTCATTTTGGAGATGGAGGCTGAAGAGGAGGCTGAGAGGGATGAGGTGCAGGAGCTGTAGACCATAGGGGCAACCATGATTGACATAGGGCCTACAATCATCAGTGAAGGGAGGATGTGTTCCATCCCAAGGTCCGACTGTCTTTCACTATGTTAACCCAGTGTGCTATCAGTGAAATGTACCGTTCCTGCCCACAGCACTTGTCATCGTTTCCGTGGTTAGGTGGACTTTCCCAGTAATTGCATTGTTGAGGGCAGCACAGCTATTGTTGTGGAACACGTGCTTGTGTAATGCCTTGAAGGCACACAGGGAGAAATAGTGCTAGATGGGGACCGAGTACCGAGGGACAGACGTCGCCATCAGGTTGTGGAAAGCTTCTGTCCCCTCGAGCCTAAAAGGCAACATTTTGAGTGCAAGCAGTCGCGAAAATTGAAAATTTAGTAGTGTGGCTGCGTATTTGCGCTTGCGCTCCAAGGACTGAGGTATGGAAAACTGAACGCTGGGACAAGGACGTGAACGTGCTTGATAATGGTGCTAGTTGAGTGGGTGCAAAGACAGGTGCAGGGCAGGAGGCATCTTTGCATGCACTATGGACAGGAGATTGGCTTGCAAGCACAACAGAAGAAATAGCAGTGGTGTCACCCACAGACACTGTACCTCGACCCTGGGGTTCAGCCCACAAAGTCGGGTGCTTTGCTGCCATGTGCCTGATCATCCTGGTTGTTGTCAGGCTGGTAGTTTTGCTAGCCCTGCTGATGCTGGTCTGGCAGGCAGTGCAAATGGCCTTTTTGGGGTTATCAGCAGAGTCTTTAATAAACAATCAGACTCGGGAAGACCTAAAAGTTGGACTCGCAACTTCCACCGTGTTGGTGTTACGAGGAACAGTTGCCCGCCTTCTGTCATTGGCCAACATACTGCTTCTTCCTTCCTGTTGAGGTGCTATGCCTCCCTCCCCCTGTGTGCTGCTGTCCTCGTTCTGCATGTCCTCCTGCCATCTTGGGTTAGTTACTATATCATCTACCACCTCGTTTTCCACTTCCACACCCTGGTTTTCCTCCTGACTTTTTTGCAATTGTGTCTCATCATCGTCCATCTTTTGTGACACTTTCCCACCTTCACCTTCATGTGACCGTGGCTGCTCAAACATTTGGCCAACGCTACATTCGATCTCCTCTTACCCCGCTTCAAGTAGACCGGGTGAGAGGCCCAAATCTATAAATGGAAAAGTGAATAGCTCTTCAGAGTGGCCAACTGTGGGATTAGTTTTCTCCGGGCACTCGGCATAGTGGGAGGAAGGAGGATCAGGGTGAGGAATATGCGGTCCAGACTCACGGCTACTGAGACGTGACCATGTGGAACACAGGGTGGTTTTGGTGGTGGCAAAGTGACTGGAAGCATTATCCGCTATCCAATCAATAACCTTTTGAAACTGCTCTTGGTTCAATAATGGTGTGCAGTTGTGGTCCCCTAGTAATTGGGACAGGTATGTCGGGCGAGAAGATGTGGTTATTTGTTGTGGCACAAATTCAGCTTGCCCACATCCTCGGCCTCTGCATGCATTATCACATCCAGTTCCCCATCCCTTGACATGCACCTTGCTCATTTTACATGGAGGACAATATTTTCCACGTTCACTACAAATGGCTGAATTTGGAGCAAACTTATATGTTATCCGTGTGAAGGACACTACAGTTTAAAATATCTGGCCAGTAAGCAACTTTCTTTTCAGCAAACTAGTGTCAATAACTTGGCTAAGACACTGCAAAAATTTTTTAATGGAGGCCTGAAATGGCACAATTTTGAGCTTGCTGATATGTGACCGTGTGATGGACAAACCCCAGTTTAAAATATCTGGCCCGTAGGTAACTTTTTTTTTCCAGCAAACTGATGCCAATAACTTGGGTAAGACACTGCAAAAAAAAATGTAAATGGAGGCCTGAAATGGCACAATTTTGAGCTTGCTGATATGTGACCGTGTGATGGACAAACCCCAGCTTAAAAAATATGGCCTGTAGGTTACTATTTTTTCACCAAACTGGTGTCAATAACTTGGGTAAGACACTGCAAAAAATGTAAATGGAGGAATGAAATGGCACAATTTTGAGTGCACTGATATGTGATCTGTGTGACGGACAAACCCCAGTTTAAAATAGCTGGATTTTTAGTGCTGTAATATGGAAAGGATCTTTCTGTATTCTGCAATTCCAACACGCAAATGGAGCAGAAAAACGGAATTCTCTAGATTGCTTTTAAAGCAAATAATCAGAATTAAGATCCCCAATAAATATTCCTGGCCCCTAATTCCTGGGACTATGTCTAGAAATATATATAATAGGCAGCAACAGACAGAACTGGAATGGACCCTCTTGCTACATGCACTGCAGTCTGCTACATACACTGCCTGCCTGCCTAGCACTGATATACTGTATATGCAGCTTTATTAGTCCTCAGAAGGACTGTTAGTTGAGATGGATATTTGTATTATGTTTGGTATACCCACACTAAGTACGAAGCAAACAAATCTCTCCCTAGCTCAGCAGCATCTCTCCCTGCACTGCCTGATTCCGGAGCAGACTGAGACGAGCATGGCGGCAAAGGTCTGATATAGACCTGATGACGCTGTGCGGCCAGGCAATCACTGTAATGCCACAACCAACATGGCTGCGGCATTACAGTGTGTGGCAGACAATCCCTGCATGTTCATTGGCTCTCTAAAGAGCATCAAATATGCAGGTTGGGGTCCAAACTCTGTCCGAGCAACCCAGGAAATAGTCAGCGATTTCTGAGCATCTCGAGCAGTGAGATGCTTGGGCGAGCACCGAATAGTGGCGAGCATGCTCGCTCATCACTACTTGTCACTAAAGTTATCTTCTTCAGTGGATTACCTTGCAAACATAGGTGTAATCTGTAAATAATGAAATTCTTCTCTGTATGCCCCCTACAAGTCATTAATAAATATAGTAACAAGCAAAAGTGTAAGAATACTTTGATCTTTTGGCTTTCAGACTCCGTATGTCAACATCCACGACTGCTTCAAATGTGAGACTACCTTCATTTTAGAGATAATCATCCTGGCTCTCTCATACATAAATTTGACTTGCAAAAGAGGGGAGGAGATATGTGGGTCATTAGATAGATCAGTTCATTAAATAGAAAGAGCCGACAGGTTAAAAATAAGTACTCAGAACAGTGCGCTATGCAGAGGAAGCTAAAGTATGGAGGGTCATTAAGTAATAAAACAAAATAACTTATAGGACAGTTATCGAGGTTTACAGTAAAGTTGATGTACATTACAATGATTATTATGTGGATCTCATATTTACCATTTGATTTCATAGAAACTTGCCGCATAGATCAAGATAAACTTGATGGAAACAACTTAGAATTGGACGAAGTTCATAATACGGATGTTTTCTATGAAATCGGGGAAACAATTAAGTTTAAATGTAAGAATGGATTTAGTCATCGTGATCGTCAACCAACTGGAACATGTGCTGAAAAAGAACTGATCTATCCAAAATGTATAGGTAAAGTAAAGAAAAAAAATATTTCAACTTCCAATTGAAAAAAAAAATCAGTGGGACTATATGATTTCTGAAGACTTAATTATATGTTAATCCCTCTGCAGTAGTATACATGGGGAATCTGAACCAGTAGATGCTGAATTGTAAAGGCTGCCTAGTTGTAAGAAATCATAATAACTTTAAAGGGAATCTGTTTCTATATTTTCTCTTTTCCATCTGAAAGCAGCATGATATAGGGGCAAAAACCCTGATTCCAATGATGTATCATTTACTTTACTGGTTGTTGCAGTTTTGATTAAAAACTATTTTACATGCTGCAGATCTAGCAGGTCTCTGAATGCTGAGCTCTGCATAACCCCGCCCATGCCACTGATTGGCAGCTTTCTATGTACATTGTGCCAAGGCAGGAAGCAGCCAATCACTGGTGGGAGTGGGGTTTTACAGGATAGAGCTCATAAATTTGGAGGACTACATGGCAGCAGGTTTTCTAGTCCTCTAGTGATAATCTCCTGCTGATAATAGAGTGATTTTGTCAAAACTACAGAAAGCATCCCATTATGTGACACATTGCTGAAATTAGGGTTCTCTACATTATGCTGCTCTCAGATTAGGTAGCAAAAACCTGGTGACAGATTTCCTTAAAGAGGTGTGAAATGAGACTGCATGTACTGACTTTTCCTGAATAAATTTATAAATGGCTCTGAAACAGTTTTCGGGAAAAAATCATCTATACTTTTGTGCATGCCATTTTTGTGATAAAATTAGTCACCAAATCAAAAGTTTTCAAAAACTCCCAGGTAACAGCTAGAACAAAAAAATACACTGATCCACCTCACATAACCCCTTAGATGCTGTAATGACTCTTTAACAGGTTAATGTGACCTGTCATATTAACTTAAGTTCACAGATCTCAATCCTGTTATGCACCTGTTAAATTTTCTGAATTTATGAAGTTCCCATTTCACAACTTTTAAAGGTTTGTTCAGTTATAGAAAGTTATCACATATCTGAGGGGTGGGTAATAACTTTTTGCTCTTTGGGGGTCCAACACGATCTATAGAATGTGGAGCTTTGATCCCCATGAAAAGCTAGAGTGGAAAGTCAGATATCTTACTGCCACTCCATTCATTCTCCTTAGGGATGTCTGAAGGAGCTAAATGCAGTGACCAGCAGCCCCACAGCAGGTGAATGGAGCCGTGGTCAATCATGTGCTCTGCTGTCCCATTCTATAATTGGAATTAAAGCTCCCTGTTCTGCCAAGCAGTGTGTGTCCCAGTACTCCGACCCATTCCAAGCAATAAGTTATCACCAAACCATAGGATACGTGATATCTTTTTTCACCGGACAACCCCTTCCAAAGTCTTTCTAGCAGATACCATAGTGGAGCGCCCGTTAGGGCCGCGGAGTACTCGGGC
Source organism: Ranitomeya imitator (assembly GCF_032444005.1). Classification (NCBI taxonomy): domain Eukaryota; kingdom Metazoa; phylum Chordata; class Amphibia; order Anura; family Dendrobatidae; genus Ranitomeya; species Ranitomeya imitator. The sequence continues at coordinate 118,020,389 of NC_091289.1, forward strand.
CGGGTCCGATGGTTCTTAAAGGGGATGTCATGGCAGCAGTGACCTAGTCCGTGGCCCTGGGCGTCCAATAAAAGTGATAAAATGAAGGGGAAATAAAGTTTATAGGGGATTTGCTCGTAAAGCCACCTGTGGTGTTCGGCAATAAGAAGTTGGCCGACGCTGCAGTTCAGATCCACTGGGGCAGTTGGTGACACAGAAGAGTTGATACAGCTCTCCACGGCTAGAACTAGGCCCCAGGGCAGTTAAAGAATTAAAGTCAATGATGGTAAATATTGTAGTGCAGGGCAAGTGACGCAGGGAATAATTCTGTGGACACAACAGGGTGCAATTTCAATAGTTTACTCACAGTTCTTATATGCAGTCCCCAGCCGGGAGCTGTGTCTTCTGGGTTTGTGATCCAGCCAGCTCTCCGGTAATTTGGAGTACACTTTGCCAGGACCCCCTTCTTATGTTCCTTCTCTGGCCATCTCACTGCGCTGGCTCTCGCTTCTCCTGCCCTGCGCCTTCACACACAGTGTCTCAAGCTAGCAGCCTCGGATCCTGTCGGGCGATGTCCTCCTGGTCCCTTTTATCCTATGTGGTCCCTTTTCGGCGAATGTGTGTGGTTGTGGCTGTGGCACAAACAATTACCACAGTCTCAGGTTTACTAGCTGAGTCCTCAGTTTCTCCACTAGTCTAGGGCCGGTCCCCTACTGAGACCTAGTCCCTCCACCCAACTACGGTTGGCATGGATTCGGGCCCCACAGGTGGATTCCTCACTAGACGTGTCCCTAGGACCTCTTCTTCCTCTCTAACTTTCCGGAACTTCTCTCTCTCTGTCCTCTGGTGCTGGGACGAGATCGTCACTCCTCAAGACCCCAGCTCCAACTCGCTCTGCCTCTCACTAACTAACTTCTCCCTCTTGTTTCTATGACAACTCCTCACAACTGCCACTCTCTCCACCCACACCTTCTACCTAGTCCTTCCCTGGCCTGGAGAGGTCCAGTGTTGGGTGCTAGTATTTGGGTACTGGGTAGTGCCTCCTCCTTACTCAAGAGCAGAGTACCCTACCTCTGGCTGAGGTGCAGTACCTCTATGACGACTGGAACCTCAGGTGCGCCACAATAGTATACTGTAGCTCCAATGACCTTATGGACTCAATTCCTGAATGAGCTAGAGCCATTTTTTTCAGCATAAGGGGGCCTATTTTATATGTCTATAGTATTTATATATAGCTTATGTACCTCAATAACTTATATGACATCATAAATAGGTCAGTAATTCTGTTTGATTTCTCATTGTTCAGCAGAATCTTCAGTGTGATTACAGTAACAACATGCAAGATGTTACATCGTCCGGGAAGAGACAACTATAGACAAACAACGTTTTCTCTAATTGTATTGAGTTGAATAAAATAGTGGTCACTCACTGTGTATTGTTTTAGAGACTTCTGTGTAAGAAATAAAAGTATAAATAAATAAAAGTGGCTTATATGTATATGTATGTACTAGCTATTGAACCCGTTCTACGCCCGGGTGGCGAGCATTTATATTGGTATATGGTCTCCATCCTGGTATGTGCTGCTCCATCCTGCACCCCCCATCCTGTCATGTGCTGCTCGATCCTGCGTCCCCATCCTGTCATGAGCTGCTTCCATCCTGCGCCTCCGTTCTGTCATGTGCTGCTGCCATCCTGAGCCCCCGTTCTGTCATGTGCTGCTCCCATCCTGCGCCCCCGTATTGTCATGTGCTGCTTCCATCCTGCACCCCCGTTCTGTCATGTGCTGCTGCCATCCTGCACCCCCATTCTGTCATGTGCTGCCCTATTCTGTCATGTGCTGCTCCCATCCTGCACCCCCATTCTGTCATGTGCTGCTCCCATCCTGCACCCCCATTCTGTCATGTGCTGCTGCCATCCTGCACCCCTGTTCTGTCATGTGCTGCCCTATTCTGTCATGTGCTGCTCCCATCCTGCGCCCCCGTTCTGTCATGTGCTGCTCCCATCCTGCGCCACCGTTCTGTAATTTGTTGCTCCCATTCCATATGCCCCATACGCTGCTCCATAAAGGTTTATGGCCCCATAATATGCTCCATATTATATGCCCCGTACACTGCTCCATAAAGGTTTATGGCCCCCATAAGATGCTCCATAGTATATGCCCCCATACACTGCTCCATTATGGTTGATGGCCCCCATAAGATGCTCCATAGTAATTGCCCCGTATGCTGCTGCGATATATAAAAAAAATACCATACTCACCTATCGTCGCTGGGCGCCGAGTGCTGGGGGGCCTGAGCAGGCAGGGACACCGACGCGCTGTGGGGGTCAGGTGCCGGAGTCACCGCTAGGTCAGGCCCCCCAGCACTTGCTATATTCACCTGTCTGTCCCGTTCCAGCGCTGCGCGCCGCTCTGTGTTCCGGGTACTCTGGCTGTGACTGTTCAGTCAGAGGGCGGCGCGCATTAAGCGCGTCATCGCACCCTCTGAACTGTCAACATCACAGGCAGAGGACCCGGAAGATGGAGCGGCGCCAGCGCTGGAACAGGACAGACAGGTGAATATAGCATACTCACCCTCCTGCCACGTCTCTGCCTCTCCGTTGGAGATCGCGGTGTGTGTTCAGTGCTTACGCATACCGCGATCTCCTGGGAGCGTCACTCTGTAGGGTCCAGACTGCGCCGGCGCTTGCACTTGTGCAGTCTATAAAGGCTTCGGACAGAGTGACGCTCCCAGCGTTATATTATATATATATATATATATACAGTGTATTTAATGGTAATTTACTTATCTGCAGTTTGTTGATTAGATTAATACACAGTAAATACTTATGTTCATCCCCTCCCATTATGAAATTGTACATTATGTTGGTGACAGTCAGAATTTTCATAGTTCTGCTATTGTATCCACACAACCAGCAAAGTGAGCTCATCTGTAACACACATCAGCTACTTCTGCAAAATCCGGGACCAGAAGCAACGCAAAACTTCTCCCAATTAGAAATGAGCAAATCTTTTGAAATTTGAATTTATCTGTTTTGATGAAATTCCATCAAGAATTAGATCTGCAGCAAATAAATTCACACGAACGCATAATTAAAAAGCCTGTAATTGCCAGGAAAATATGTGTAGAACTTAGTGAGCTCACTGTAGGCTATGTTCCCACAAAGAGCTTTTGGTGAGTTTTTGATGTTGCAAATTTTGCCACCATTCCTGCACCTATTAAGTAAATTAGGTTATTTGTATTTTTATCACCTTTTCGTTGCTGCTGTTTTTCATATGCCATACTTTCAATATAGCAGCTTTGTTTTTAATACTTCCTGGTATTTGGTTTTAACAAAACTTTATTGATAGAGTTTTGTGTGGATTATATGTGTTTTTAGTGCGTTTCCACATCTGCAGATTTTCTACATCTAATGCAAGTCTATGGAAAAATCTGCACAGATAACTCAGCATACTGGCAGGAAAAATCGACATGTTTCTTTATTGAAACATGCACTGCACGTCAATTTAATCTGAGCAAAAAATAAGCATACTGGGCATGAGATTTCAATAATTAATAATTTAAATAATTAAATTTGCTGGGATTGTAAGACACTGCGTTTGTATTGCAGCAAAAATATGCAACACAAAGAAGTCACCAAAAACTCATTGAGGGCACACAGCTTTAGACCATATGCACTTGTTGTGTATTTGGTCAGTATTTACAGTACAGACCAAAAGTTTGGACACACCTTGTCATTTAAAGATTTTTCTGTATTTTCATGACTATGAAAATTGTACATTCACACTGAAGGCATCAAAACTATGAATTAACACATGTGGAATTATATACTTAACAAAAACGTGTGAAACAACTGAAATTATGTCTTATATTCTAGTTTCTTCAAATTAGCCACCTTTTGCTTTGATGACTGCTTTGCACACTCTGAGCATTCTCTTGATGAGCTTCAAGAGGTAGTCACCAGGAATGGTTTTCACTTCACAGGTGTGCCCTGTCAGGTTTAATAGGTGGGATTTCTTGCCTTATAAATGGGGTTGGGACCATCAGTTGTGTTGTGCAGAAGTCCGGTGGATACACAGTTGATAGTCCTACTGAATAGACTGTTAGAATTTGTATTATGGCAAGAAAAAAGAGCTAAGTAAAGAAAAACGAGTGGCCATCATTACTTTAAGAAATGAAGGTCAGTCGGTCCAAATAATTGGGAAAACTTTGAAAGTGTCCCCAAGTGCAGTGGCAAAAACCATCAAGAGCTATAAAGAAACTGGCTCACATGAGAACCGCCCCAGGAAAGGAAGACCAAGAGTCACCTCTGCTTCTGAGTATAAGTTTATCCGAGCCACCAGCCTCAGAAATCGCAGGTTAACAGCAGCTCAGATTAGAGACCAGGTCAATGCCACACAGAGTTCTAGCAGCAGACACATCTCTACAACAACTGTTAAGAGGAGACTTTTTGCCGCATGCCTTCATGGTATAATAGCTGCTAAGAACCCACTGCTAAGGACAGGCAACAAACAGAAGAGACTTGGTTGAGCTAAAGAACACAAGGAATGGACATTAGACCAGTGGAAATATGTGCTTTGATCAGAGGAGTCCAAATTTGAGATCTTTGGTTCCAACCACCGGGTCTTTTGTGCGAAGCAGAAAAGGTGAACAGATGGACTCTACATGCCTGGTTCCCACCGTGAAGCATGGAGGAGGAGGTGTGATGGTGTGGGGTGCTTTGCTGGTGACACTGTTGGGGATTTATTCAAAATTAAAGGTATACTGAACCAGCATGGCTACCACAGCATCTTGCAGCAGCATGCTATTCCATCCGGTTTGCGTTTAGTTGGACCATCATTTATTTTTCAACTGGACAATGACCCCAATCACACCTCCAGGCTGTGTAAGGGCTATTTGACCAAGAAGGAGAGTGATGGGGTGCTGCGCCAGATGACCTGGCCTCCACAGTCACCAGGCCTGAACCCAATTGAGATGGTTTGGGTGAGTGAAGGCAAAAGGGCCAACAAGTGCTAAGCATCTCTGGGAACTCCTTCCAGATTGTTGGAAGACCATTCCCGGTGACTCCCTTTTGAAGAGAATGCCAAGAGTGTGCAAAGGAGTCATCAAAGCAAAAGGTGGCTACTTTGAAGAAACTAGAACATAAGACATAATTTCAGTTGTTTCACACTGTTTTGTTAAGTATATAATTCCACATTTGTTAATTCATAGTTTTGATGCCTTCTGTGTGAATGTACAATTTTCATAGTCATGAAAAAATCTTTAAATGAGAAGGTGTGTCCAAACTTTTGGTCTGTACTGTATATATTTCACCTGTATCTCATCTGTACCTCAGTATCTGTAAGCCAAAACCAGGAGTGGAACAATCAGAGGAGAAGTATAATAGAAACACGTCACCACTTCTGTATTTATCACCCTGGTTTTGGCTTACAAATACTGAGGTAAAAAGCTCACCAAACACTGAACATGTGTATGTAGCCTTAATCTCGATTGAACATGTTTTGAGTAGACATGAGTGGATCAATCAAGTGACGATCGAGTTCAAGTCAATTTTCCTGACATCGGTGATTTCAAATGAAATTGAAAAATTTATGATAAAATTAGTGGTTTGCTAGAAAAGAAAAAAATATCCAGCACTATTTCACGCGTGCTACTCTCTCAGTGAGGAGGCTAATAGCATATAGCGTGGAAATAAAAGCTTCCCCATAATGTCCTGCTACAATCCGATCACATTGTGTACCACAGCCAAATAGGTGGGCTATCACAAGCATTATAAATCATATAGGATGGCCAAGGACAGCCATTTTGTGACTGTGCTGTGTAGGGATAGCAGCGCTCAGAGCACATGGGATAGGGATAGAAAAAGGCCTAATGTGATACTTTTATACTACATCAGTGCCGATGTACTAGATTGAAAATGGAAGTGATAGCCTCAATCTGCAAAAAGAAATCCAAGATTCAATGTAATATACAGAGAACTGTTGAAAAAGTCTCATCACTAGTCATGAGCGAATACACTCGTTGCTCGTTTTTTCCAGAGAACGCTTGGGTGATCTGAGTATTTGTTAGTGTTCGGAGATTACATTTTCATCTCCTCAACTGAATGATTTACAGCTACTAGCCTGCTTGATTACATGTGGGGATTTCCTAGCAACCAGGCAACCCCCACATGTACTCAGCTTGGCTAATAGCTGTAAATCATTCAGCTGAGGAGATGAAAATGTAATCTCTGAACACTAACAAATACTCAGAGGTCACCTGAGCGTGCTCGGGAAAACCTGAGCAACGAGTATACTCGCTCATCACTACTCACTGTGTGGCTGTGAATTACCGTAATACATATGTGACATACTACAGCAACAGCATCTTAATAGCTCTTTTCTTAATTTGTTTTCAAACAGGAAGAGCAAAGGTAGCATTACCACAGTCATTGCAGAATTTGTAACTAATGGCTCGCTCATATTGATGTATATTCTTTCATGCAGGAGAATGAGGCTGACTATACTAATTACACTTATCTCTAACTCAGCCAGAGTGTGATCCAATTCTTTCGCATAAGAAAATCGCATCAACAATGTGGAGAAGATAGAGAGCTTAATACCCCCATCTTCTCTGTGAACATACATCAGACTGCACTACGATGACATCCAAGCACAGACTGGTGTTTCACATGCACCCATAGACTGGTATGGGTGCGCATCAGAAACCTATTACAGCCAGAACAATAAAGTGATAGGGAACTCGCATAATAGTGGTACCGCTGTATAGAAAAAGAAGGGTGTAATAAAGTTTAAATAAACGTATTCACAAGAGATATAGCCATATAGAATATGTAATATAACTCTTTATTGTTATAATCCAAAATAATTTATAAAAGATTTTTAAGACATAAGCACAGTGAGCAAAGAAAGAAGGTGACAGAACAGCAGGAGGAGATGGGCATGTGAGCATTATAGGGTTATAGCAGGTAAGTAAAAAAGGCAAATGATAAATATACATAATATTAAAGAACCAGATATAACACATATACACAAACATTAGCCAAACTGACTAAATGTATAAAAGAGTATTATCTGGAGAAGTGTGCAGTACCTGTAGTCATCTTCTCCTGCTGGACTGGTGCAAGGTCCCAAGACGTATTTTGGCACGGAGCCTTCGTCAGGGATTGCGCATGATCAGAATATTGGAGCCACCTGCAGCATGCCGCGAATCAGCATGCAAAATCATTGCATATCTGCACTGCCCGAGAATATAACATTGGGACAAGTGACATCTAATAAAACATCACATAGCACAGAGCCATGTAATAAGGTAGTGTGAGTGAACCCTAAATCTGAATTTGAGCTGCTTCTGTTTGTAAATTAAAGTGTGATCCCAAATCCTGAAACTCAAATACAGGTGTACACTAGTGATGGGTGTGCATTAAAATGCTTGGGTGCTCGTTGCTCGGGTCGAGCAGATTGGAATACTCGGGTACTCGACCCGAGCAACGAGCCCAATGTAAGTCTGGAGCTGCGGCCTTAAGCCAAGAAGAGGACGTCATCTGATGATGATGGGAGGCGCTGGACCCGGACCAACAGTGGAAATGCCCCTGGGTGAGTATAATCTTACGTCTTTTTCTCAACTTTCAGGTTACATCGGGGGCTTATCTACAGCATTCCAGAATGCTGTAGATAAGCCCCTGATGCCGGTGGGCTTACCTCACCTGTGATTTTCGGGGTGACAGGTTCCCTTTAAAGTCACAGAGCTTATTTTGTGAGGGGCATCAGGCGGTATTAATATTCTTAAAGGGCCATTATTAAACAGTGGGTCTCCTATCAGAGGCGTAGCTAGGGGTTCAGCTCAGGGGGGGTGAAACATGTGAGTGGGCCCCTAACAGGCGGACATATCATTAGTGCAACCTTCGTGGCAGCACATGGGCCCAAGAGATAAGGGGGCCCATTTCTACCTCTAAATAAGGTGCAATTTTGTATTTTTAGAAGCTCTTGGGCTGCAAAGGGCTCATATATTGTTCTTGCACATGGGCCCTTTTCTGTCTGTGTCTACTTGTGGCTCTAACCAGGTAACCATGATTATAACTACGGTGATTATAGGGGAACCTCAGGAGATGACCGCACTGTTATTGAAAATAAATCTCTATAGAATGACCAGCACTGATATTACCACCATACTGTGACGTATAGTGGTAGATACCTGTCCTGCATGACATATAGAGATCACAATGCAGTTATAGATGTGACATACAGAGGACGTTCTTTCTGATGGAGTCATTCACTTTTCCCATCTTTTCCATCTGGCCCAGACCAACATGACAACTTCTTCCAGCCAGGACTCGTCTGCAGAGAATACAACAATGACACATTTCACTTCTCATATTCCAGCCCCATCACCATCTATTCCCAACCTGCACAAACTCCTCTTCCTGCTGATTCCAATACTGAGCTGCTACTGCCATATGTGTCCCTATTACTGCACCTACTCTGTGGTACAATAATGGCCCTACATAATGCTGCCACCACTGTGCCCTCACATAGTAACAATCCCACTTATGTGCTCTCTAGATGGTAAAATTGCCCCTAGAAAATATTAATTTGCTGTGCATGTGCCCTCTATATTTTGTCCCTAGAAAGTAGTAATACTCCATGTGCAACGTTGATGGTCACATTACTTAGGGCCCCTCTTACAGAGTATGGTGGGCCCACAGATCCCCTATATATCGCATGGTGATCCCACAGCTCCCACAGCTCCCTTACACACTGTATAATGCTGACAGAGCTCCACTATACACACTATAATGAGACAACTGCTCCCCTATACAGTATAATGTCCCCACAGCTTTCTTATACACCGTATGATGGTTCCACAGCTCTCCAATACACAGCATTATATGCTCACAACTGCCCTCTACACAGTATAATGCTCCCACAGCTCCCCTCTACACAGTATGATGGGCTCACAGCTCCCCAATACACTATATGATGATCACACAGCTTCTCTATACATAGTATGATAGGCCCACGTCTTCCATATGCACAGTATGATGGGCCCACAGTTCCCCTATACACAGTATGATGTTCCCACAGCTCCCCCATACACAGTATAATGCAGACAGAGCTCCACTATACACAGAATAATTCCCCACAGCTTCCTTATACACAGTATGATGTGCCCACAGCTCCCCTATACACAGTATAATGCAGACAGAGCTCCAGTATACACAGTATCATTCCCCCACAGCTTACTTATACACAATTTGATGGGCCCACAGCTCCCCTACATATAGTATGATGTCTTCCAGAGTTACCCTATACATAGAATTATGTCCCCACTGCTGTCCCAAACACAGTAGAATTACTCCCACAGTAATTCTCACACTTTATGTTGTCCCCCGCACAGTATATTCAACCCCAAAGTAGCCTTAACAGTAGTGTTGAGCATTCCGATACTGCAAATATCGGGTATCGGACGATTTTTGCTGTATCGGAATTCCGATACCGAGTTCCGATATTTTTGCGATATCGGAAATCAGAATCGGAAGTGTTCCCAGTCATCTTCGGCGTGTGCGGTGCGTATGGTTCCCAGGGTCTGGAGGAGAGGAGGCTCTCCTTCAGGCCCTGGGATCCATATTCATGTAAAAAATAAAGAATAAAAATAAAAAATATGGATATACTCACCCCTCCGACGAACCCTGGCTGTCACCGCTGCAAGCGTCTGCCTCCGTTCCTAAGAATGCAGAGAGTGAAGGACCTTCGATGACGTCATGGTCTCGTGAGCGGTCAGGTGACCGGTCACCTGACCGCGACGTCATCGAAGGTCCTTCACTCACTGCTTTCTTAGGGATGGAGGCAGACGATCGCAGCGGTGACAGCCAGGGTCCTTTGGAGGGGTGAGTATATCCATATTTTTTATTTTTATTCTTTATTTTTTACATGAATATGGATCCCAGGGCCTGAAGGAGAGTTTCCTCTCCTTCAGACCCTGGGAACCATCCAGGATTACTTCCGATATTTGTGTCCTATTGACTTGTATTGGTATCGGGTATCGGTGTCGGTGATATCCGATATTTTTTGGATATCGGCCGATCCCATCCGATACCGATACATTCAAATATCGGAAGGTATCGCTCAATACTACTCAACAGTGTTTATTGGTCCCCACAGTAGCCCTCATACTGTATAATGTCCCTCACACTTCATAATAGCTGCCATGGTAGGGTTGTCTCCACACATTATGAGGGCCATGCACAGTAGTCCACACTGTATAATGGCCCCCACTGTAGTCCCCTCACTTTATGGTTGCCCACTACAGTGGTCCACAAACTGTATAGTGACTCTCGTTAGCTCGCATTCTGACATTCTGTGCATGCGCTGGTGACTCAGACAGTGCATCACCCTGCCATTCTGTAGGTCAAAGGCTTAAGGCCCCGTCACACATAGCGAGATCGCTAGCAAGATCGCTGCTGAGTCACAAGTTTTGTGACGCAACAGCGATCTCAGTAGCGATCTCGCTATGTGTGACACGTACCAGCGATCAGGCCCCTGCTGTGAGATCGCTGGTCGTGTCGGAATGGCCTGGGCCATTTTTTGATCGTTGAGGTCCCGCTGACATCGCTGAATCGGCGTGTGTGACGCCGATTCAGCGATGTCTTCGCTGGTAACCAGGGTAAACATCGGGTAACTAAGCGCAGGGCCGCGCTTAGTAACCCGATGTTTACCCTGGTTACCATCGCTAAAGTAAAAAATAACAAACGCTACATACTTACCTACCGCTGTCTGTCCCCGGCGCTCTGCTTCTCTGGTCTGGCTGTGAGCGCCGGGCAGCCGGAAAGCAGAGCGGTGACGTCACCGCTCTGCTTTCCAGCCGCTGTGCTCACAGCCAGACCAGAGAAGCAGAGCGCCGAGGACAGACAGCGGTAGGTAAGTATGTAGCGTTTGTTATTTTTTACTTTAACGATGGTAACCAGGGTAAACATCGGGTTACTAAGCGCGGCCCTGCGCTTAGTTACCCGATGTTTACCCTGGTTACCGGGGACCTCGGGATCGTTGGTCGCTGGAGAGCTGTCTGTGTGACAGCTCTCCAGCGATTAAACAGCGACGCTGCAGCGATCCGGATCGTTGTCGGTATCGCTGCAGCGTCGCTATGTGTGACGGGGCCTTTAAAGTGACCTGTGGTCTACAAAACGGAGAGCAGTAGTGCAGGGAGATCGTGTTTCCCTGCGGTACGGCAGAGCTTAAAGGGAATCTGTCTAGTAAAGTAATGCTAGTAACCAGCAGATATGGGGTTAATATGCAGGATAATGGCATTTTGATAAATGGAAAGTTTAAATCAATAGGCAGGCACAAATGCAACCAAAAAAGAGTGGTATTAGCTGCAAACAGGACAATACCACAACGTTGTCAAATGTCAGACACAATACTATATAGTTTGCTCTATAAATACCCTTTCAAGCGGTAGGAAAAAGAAATGCTTAAAAGAAATATAGTTAAAAGTATAACTGGACAATCAACTATAATAAAAAGTCAAAGTATAAATAATGCCTTGAATATAAAGTCCAATTAGTGCAAATGACTTCCTGGTTCAACAGTTTGTGCACAAAAGTCCCAAGCTTTGCAGAGTTACAAATCAAACTGCAGAAAGTGCATAGTGCTGAGATTACCTCCCTGAAGGCGATGTTGTAGTCTGAAGCATGAAGTTTCTTCTCGGGTCCTCCTCCGTAGGGATGATAGTAGCAGCTTAGAGAAAGATTTTTCTTCAGGACCGTTGTCCCAGCCGGTGACACACACTCCCTGGGCCTTCTTGCCGGTGGTGCACGAACGTGGTAAGCTCGTGATCAAGGTCTGCGACACAGCGATCAGCCAGCAGGACCTTGTGTGAAGTCAGCTGTCATGTGACCAGCGGGGATACTAGGCGTCATTAGTAGTGTTGAGCGAAACGGGTCGGCAATTTTCAGAAGTCATGAAACCCGACCCGACCCCTGTGTGGGGTCGGCCATGAAGTCGGCGATCTTCTGAATCTGGAATCGGAATTCCGATACCGATTCCCGATATGTTTAAGATATCGGGAATTGGTATCGGAATTCAGATTTAAGTGTAAAATAAAGAATTAAAATAAAAAATATTGCCATACTTACCCTCTGACGCGCCCTGGTACTAACCGGGAACCTTCCTTCCTTAGAATCAGCCTTCCAGGACCTTGCGGTGACGTCGCGGCTTGTGATTGGTCGCGCGGCCGCCCATGTGACCGCTCGCGCGACCAATCACAAGCCGCGACGTCACCGCGACGTCACCGAAGGTCCTGGAAGGGCTGATTCTTAGGAAGGAAGGCTGCCGGAAAGAAGCAGGGCGCGTCCGAGGGTGAGTATATACCTAATAGGAATATACTCACCCTCGGACGCGCCCTGCTTCTTTACGGCAGCCTTCCTTCCTAAGAATCAGCCCTTCCAGGACCTTCGGTGACGTCGCGGCTTGTGATTGGTCGCGCGAGCGGTCACATGGGCGGCCGCGCGACCAATCACAAGCCGCGACGTCACCGCAAGGTCCTGGAAGGCTGATTCTAAGGAAGGAAGGTTCCCGGTTAGTACCAGGGCGCGTCAGAGGGTAAGTATAGCGATATTTTTTATTTTAATTCTTTATGTTACACTTAAATATGGATCCAAAGGCCTGAAGGAGAGTTTCCGCTCCTTCAGACCCTGGGAACCATTGGAAACCCAATGCACTGCATTGGGTTTCAAGTTTCGGCCGACCCCGACCCCGACTTTTTTATAGGATCGGCCGATTTCACTCGACCCGACTTTTGAAAAAGTCGGGTTTCGTGAAACTCGACCCGATCCTATAAAAGTAAAGGTCGCTCAACCCTAGTCATTAGGACCAATTCCTAGGCATTTCGGAGATTACGATATGCCTAAATTGAATTAATCTAATACATTCCATCCCCACTTACTGATAAAGTTTTCAGGCAGTTAGGGGGACCGGGAAGTGTCCAGATAGATGCAAGGAGGGCAATAAGACCCAGCATGACTCATCCAATCCCAATGTGCACAGCCAGAAAGTAACTGCAGCTGCTGCAAGCCGAGCCAGGAAGAGTCTCCTCGGGTGAAACCACAATGGTACACTGCACGGACAGAGGCTCTGCAGCCTACTACAGTGCAGAGTCTATCAGACAGTGGAGCTGGCATTGTGGGATGTATTTTTTAAAAGTTTAAAAACCACAAAATACTGTATACACCAAGGGTATCAGACCAAAAACTGGAATGTATGGCTGAAAAGCAAAGATTTGAAGACCACAGAAAGACCAGATGTGTGACAGAAAATACAGACTGTTTCAATATGTGGGATGTATTTTTTTGAAATTTTAAAAACCACAAAATACTGTATACACAAAGAGTAGCAGACTAGCAGACCAAAAAATGCAATGTATGCCTGGAAAGCAAGGATTTGGACACCACAGATACACCGTGCGTCTGACGGGGATAACAGAGTGATCAAAGTGAGTTCTTGATTTATTTTGGACCACCAAAATTGTGTCCATAAGTAGGCTATGACACTAAAATAAAACATTTGAAGTACTACAATTATATAAACATTTCCCCATGGGGGGTACATTTAAAAAAAATATTTTATGGGCATCATAGACACCCTTTCCAAAAATTGGACTGGCTGTAGCAGCACAAAACCCGTTAGCCCGGGTGATCTAGTGGTGGAGAATGAGGAGACATAAGATAAATCATACTGAAATCAAAAAAATGAATAAAGTATCTGAATCCACCTATGAAAGTAAATAACAAAAGGGAGGGGCGAACACAGGATCGTAAATATGAAGCCAGAATGTGTCCAACGAGATATATTTGTCGCTACCAACAGCTCAGAGACAGGGATATAAATTAAAATATAATATAATAGCATTTCAATATTTTTCAATTGTAGAGGTATACACCAGCTCTGTAGAGGATGGTCCAGAGATATGAAAAATTGAAAATATATGAATCAATGGGCAGAATATACGTACATCTCATTTTTACGACATTTCCCCCTGGGGAGTAATATTTGTTTTGGCTTTAAATTGGTAACAGGCATCAAAAAAACACCCTTGCACAAAAATTGAATGGCTGTAGCAGCATACAACACGTTCATCATGGTGTTCAAGTGGCAGAGAATGATGAGATATGCAGGAAGGCTTTATTAAAAACTAGGCACAATGTTAAGGAGCGAGTCTCCTAGATTTGTTATGCCCATGCATGAAGTGAATGGGCTGACAAACATTTCCCCATGGGGGGTACATTTTTTTTAAAATTATTTATGGGTATCATAGACACATTTGTCCAAAAATTGAATGGCTGTAGCAGCATACAACACATTCACCATGGTGTTCTAGTGGAGGAGAATGATGACACGTTGAGGTAGGCCTCATTAAAAACTGGGCCCAATGTTAAGGAGCAGGTCTCCAAGACTTGTAATGCCCATACACGAAGTGCATGGGCTGACAAACTTTTCCCCATGGGGGGTACATTTTTAAAAAATATTTATGGGCATCATAGACACCCTTGACAAAATTTGGACTGGCTGTAGCCGCACAGAACACGTTAACCCTGGTGATCTAGTGGTGGTGAATGAGGAGACATAATGATAAGTCATACTGAAATCAAACAAATAAATAAAAAATGTGAATACACCTATCAAAAAAAAAAATAACAAAAGGGAGGGGCGAACACAGGTTCATAGATATGAAGCTAGAATGTGTCCAACAAGATATGTTTGTCCCTAGCAACAGCTCAGAGACAGGGATATAAATTAAAATATAATATAATAGCATTTCAATAGTTTTCTATTGTAGAGGTATACACTAGCTCATTAGAGGATGGTCCAGAGATAGGAAAACTGGAAAATGTAAGAATAAATGGGAAAAATATACGTACATCTCATTTTTATGACATTTCCCCCTGGGGGGAGTAATATTTGTTTTGGTTTCAAATTATAAACAGGCATCATAAAAACACCCTTGCACAAAAATTGAGTGACTTTTGCATCACAGAATGCATTCACCCTGGTGTTCTAGTGGTTGTGGATGATGAGGATGAGGTTAATGAGGAGGATATCACCAAACAGACCAAATCAGGAAGCATATACCCATGTGTGGTTTTGAAGAGGTGCATGAGAATACACCTCCATAAAAAAGACAATGTATTAGAGATTATGTTTTGCTGTTTTCACTTGGTGGTGTTCAGAAGTCTTGCCCAATCCAGCCCTTGTTAATTTTTATAAGAGTCTGCCTATCAGCATTTTCAGTTGACAGGTGGATGTGCTTATCTGTTATAATTCCACCAGCGGCACTAAAACACACTCTGACAGAATGCTAACAGCAGGACAGGTCAGGACCTCCAAGGCGTAGAGAGCCAGTTCATGCCATGTGTCCAGCTTAGATACCCAATAATTAAAAGGCACAGAGGAATCATGGAGGACGTTTGAACGATCTGCAAGGTACTCCCCCAGGATCTTCCCAAACATTGCACTTCTTGTGAGAGCATCCCTTGCCTCTGTGCCGGCATGATGGGGGGGTCTGAGAAAACTGTCCCAGAACTTTGCCATTGTTCCCCTGCTTGAGCTGGATGGTACTTCTGTCTTTCTCCTTGGTTATACAATAAACTCTGACGTCTGCTGCAATCGTTCTCACATGGGAATTTTTTAAGTAATTCCGCTACAAGGGCCCTCTGGTAATGCAACCTTTTTGTACACCTGTCTGCCTCTGGAAGAAGAGATTGAAAGTTCTCCTTGTAGCGTGGGTCTAGAAGTGTCACCAACAGTAATGAGTGTCCCCGAAAATTTTAATAATGTGAGGTTCACTGGTAATGCAGCACAACATAAAGTCAGCCATGCGTGCCAGACTGCTAAAAGGCAAGTCTTCCGTGTACTTACCAACAGAACGACTGATGATGCTGTCCTTCTCCTCATGCTCCTCCTCTTCCCTGTCCTCAGGCCATCCACGCTGAACAGACGGTATGAAAGCTGTGCTTGTAGTAACATCTATAGCGCAAGAAAGTAGCTCCTGTTCTTCCTCCTCATTGTCTACCAATCCAAGTTGGGACGACATGAGGCTGGGCTGAATGAAATCATCCTGTATGGTTCCTTGCTCCATGTCCTCGTGCTCTGCCTGCAATGCATCCTCTTTTATTGTGAAAACCATAAGAGAAACGACCAACAAAGGTAGCTATAATCGAAATAAAAAACTCTTTATTAAATACACATATATAAAACATAGTAGGACATAAATAGAACACGGATGGGGAAACGGAATAGGTCACAATACAGGTACTCCCCTATAAATAACAGAACGTGCGGGCCAAGCCCTGACTCCCTCTATGATGAATGTAAACGATGTAAATATT
Source organism: Ranitomeya imitator (assembly GCF_032444005.1). Lineage (NCBI taxonomy): Eukaryota > Metazoa > Chordata > Amphibia > Anura > Dendrobatidae > Ranitomeya > Ranitomeya imitator. Next base: position 118,036,745 of record NC_091289.1, read on the forward strand.
GGGAGAGGACACCAAAATGGCAGAATGGCTGAAATTTGTGTGAATCACACTACATTTACCTCATCACTGCACCCTGGAACCAGTGGGTCTAAAATGTATGTAAGTCTCTATCATGCCCATAAAATCACAGTGGACACCTATATAAAGTAAGGCCCAGAGAACTTTCAATAACTAAGACGTCCCAGATGCCCACTGGAACCGGGCACATGAGGTATGGAATAAACCAGGTAAGTCACCTACAAAAAGCCATACCTGAACACACTAATCCTGACACCAGGGACACAACCAGGAAGGTGCCGATGCACCCATGTATACAGAAATCAATATAATAAACCAATCACTATTACCTGGTCCTGGGCGGTTAGCGGGTGTACGTCAGATGCGTGGCCGGCACGTCTACCCGACGCGCGTTTCGGAGCCGATGCTCCTTCGTCAGGGGTGCGTGTCAGAATGCCTCAGTGACGGGGTTTAAATGTGTGCCCACCGGTCTCTGCAGCGGTGTCCGTCGGAAGTGACGCAGGCGTTGCCGGGACAACCCCACTCACGGCGGCGGCGACGTCACGCAAGGGCGCCGCCAGAGTCATGGCAACCGCCCGAGCATAGAGACGCCGCAGGCCGCCGGGAACAGAGACGCCCAGCACGCATGCGTACAGGCGACGCAGCTGCAGATACAGAGCGCTGACCGAACTGAAAAAGGCTGACGTGCAGGACAGGTAGATAGATAATGTCGATCCTCAAGTGAGTTATCACCAACAAGCCTATATGTATAAGTTGCTCTACCAGCCCTACCCATGGAACCCACTAGGGTGCATTAGCATAACCTCCAAAATCACTGACCACGGGCACTGCACATAGAAACCGACGGCACAATGACACAAATGTGGGATTGATACCCATAGATGGCATACGCCTTAATACCATAAACGGAGCACAAAAAAAACCACAAAGCATAAAAATAATACACATATAGACATTAAGAAAAAACACAAAACACAAAAAGGGGAAAAGAAAATCTATACATAAAAACAGTATATGTATACAGGACTAAATTAGTGTCCACCAAAAAATAAATAAATAAAGACCCCCAAGATGGAATGGGATGCTGTTTCTTCAAAATACGATAAGTCTGAGGCATCACCAGATGGACAGAAGGTGGCTTGGGTCCAATCGAAAGGTCATCTGACATCTCCACAAACAATAGAAATAAATCTAAAATATAAAAACAATGTTAAAAACAAAATAGAGGTGCACCTGATCATGCACCAAACCATATCCTCTATATGCCGGTCACGATCACAGAAATGACGCAAAGCTCATGTTCTCGTTCAGCCCGTGGGGGTGGACGCTATTAAGCGTCCATATCCACCGCGTCTCAAGCTGTGCCAAACGTTGTGAGATGTTCCCGCCCCTAATATTTGTTTCGATCGAGTCGATACCTTTAACCTGAAGAGCACTGCTGTCACAATTGTGATGTTGTTTAAAATGACGGGGTATCGTTTTAAGCAGCAGAGTATCTGTTTCAAAAGCTGCTGCCTCGATCCCCCGAACATGCTCTCTCACTCTAATTTTTAGTTGACGCGTGGTTAATCCCACATAAATCAAAGGACACGGGCAGGATGCATAACTCTGGTGCCCTTGCTTGACGTCGCCGCCGCCGTGAGTGGGGTTGTCCCGGCAACGCCTGCGTCACTTCCGGCGGACGCCACTGCAGAGACCGGTGGGCACACATTTAAACCCCGGCACTGAGGCATTCTGACACGCACCCCTGACGAAGGAGCATCGGCTCCGAAACGCGCGTCGGGTAGACGTGCCGGCCACGCATCTGACGTACACCCGCTAACCGCCCAGGACCAGGTAATAGTGATTGGTTTATTATATTGATTTCTGTATACATGGGTGCATCGGCACCTTCCTGGTTGTGTCCCTGGTGTCAGGATTAGTGTGTTCAGGTATGGCTTTTTGTAGGTGACTTACCTGGTTTACTCCATACTTCACGTGTCCGGTTTCAGTGGGCATCTGGGACGTCTTAGTTATTGAAAGTTCTCTGGGCCTTACTTTATATAGGTGTCCACTGTGATTTTATGGGCATGATAGAGACTTACATACATTTTAGACCCACTGGTTCCAGGGTGCAGTGATGAGGTAAATGTAGTGTGATTCACACAAATTTCAGCCATTCCGCCATTTTGGTGTCCTCTCCCAATATTTACATCATTTACATTCATCGTAGAGGGAGTCAGGGCTTGGCCCGCACGTTCTGTTATTTATAGGGGAGTACCTGTATTGTGACCTATTCCGTTTCCCCATCCGTGTTCTATTTATGTCCTACTATGTTTTATATATGTGTATTTAATAAAGAGTTTTTTATTTCGATTATAGCTACCTTTGTTGGTCGTTTCTCTTGTGGTTTCCACATCCTCTCTGTGTTATACAGCTACGACTGGTACGGTTTATAGTCCGACAAGTGAGCAGCAGTGAGTGTTTACATCCATCTTACTCACGTGATGTTGCCCTCTAGTACCACCATTTGGATACTCTTTTATTGTGAGCAGAGAGGTTTTCAGAATGCAGAAAAGCGGGATGGTGATGCTAATTATGGTGTCATCACCGCTTGGTGCAGTCCTCAAAGTTTTGGAGGATGGTACATATGTCTGACATCCATGTCCACCCCTGAGGTCTTATGTGTGGAGTCTGAACTTAATATTGACGGCCTTGTAGATGCTAGTAGTCAACAATTGCCCTCTTCTGCTCACAAATCCTTTCCATCATATGCAGTGTAGAGTTCCATTGCGTGGGGACATCACACCCCAGTCGGTGAGCCAGAAGCTGCAAACTCTGCTGAAGCACGGCAAGGGTGGCTGAAGCTGTAACTGACTTTCTAAAATGGGCAGACAGGGGGTGCACTTTCACTTCCAGATCCGGCAGCTCCGGGTAGCTTTTCAGAAAACGTTGAACCATGAGGTTAAGCAAATGGGCCAGACAAGGTACTTGTGTGAGCACATCTAACACCCCAGATAACCGGTTGTTACAGTGATGTTGCCTTCTTTTCGGGGAGGGCTGTATCATGCTTGGAGGCAAGGAGGATTCCCTTTACCAGGTAAAGTAGCAACATGCAACACATTCTGAATCCAGGCCAGAATGGGGAGCTCTGAACCTGGATTCCCCCAGATATATGTATTCTGGTCTGGAGGAGGAGTTAGAGAGTTGTTCAGAGAAAGTGGAGGAGAGAGGACTGAGAGCAGAGAGTGGGGCCGTGCAGCCACGTGTGAGCTGCAGCTTCAGGAAAGGAAGATAACCTGAAGGGTTGCATGTTAGTGAGCATCTGAGGAACGAAGCACAGGAGAAGGAAAGGGCTTAGAGGGAACTGTGACCAGGCACCCTCTGAGCCAAAGCGCAGGAACCGGGCATCGGTAGAGTGTTGAACTCTAGGTCACACAGCAGAACCGGAGGGCAAAGGACTTTAAGTAATTTGTCCGCACCCACACCTGGAGGTGAAGCAGTACACTAGGAGCCCGGGTCGTGATAGAGACCCTATAAAAATGCTCACACTGCCCACCATACGGGTAACTGTCCCAGGACAGGAGAGAGAGGACTTTGTCAGGAAGCCACAGGCAGCAAGGACATCGCATAAGAACATGAGCAGGAAGGCTTACGGACCTCACCTCGGAGAGGGTTCCATCATTGTCTCCAGGCCGGCTGGACCACATCACCACCTGTTGCTGGTACCCTTGACTGTGGCCTGCTACCACCCGTAAACCAGGTAAAGACGTTACAACCTTGTGTCTTCTGTTCACCACGCTTGCCATACAAATTTTGAGCCCTGGGGACCCCGCTTCACCTGTGGGAAGTGTCACAATCTTTGCTGGAGTAACATCACCCCAGAGAACCCCTTTAAGTAGCGTCGGTCCCCTCTGACCGAGAACCACAGGTGGAGTCACGAACACAAACTTTATTACAACTCTCTTTTAAAGACCTTTCCTTTTACTTGGGAACCCAGGGCCACGAACCGGCTCGCAGCAACCGCAACATCCCATTTAAGTACCGGACCCGGTACCGAGTACCTCCATGGCCCTTGCAGGAGACTTATAGGCTTTAAAACAGGATCTGCTGTGTAGGGTGTAAGTAGCCAGCACAGTTGGCTGTATGGTGATTGCTTTGATATGTGGTGTCTGTATTAGAGATACGTATTAAAAGTTAAATTTTATCTGATATATCACTTTGGTCTAAGGTTATGTTGCTGGGTTCCTGTGTCAGATAGAAATCGATGGGTAGGAAGCAGAGGAATGATTCCTGCAGCTCCGCTCCACTGCCATTTTCTCCTGCAGACAGCAGAGCTGCAGGAATCACACCCTACCTGCTGCACATGAGGGCAATCTGACCATTGGCCCCACAGAGCCTCGTGCTCTGAGAAACAGGCCAGATTGCCCTCAGTATTAGCTCCCTCTGGTGGTTTGTCTGCCCCTGCCACCCCTGGACTGCAGTGCTGTGGACATAACATCTGCACTGAAAACAATAACAGACACAAGGAGTGGCAAGAGATACTCTGCACTGGACCAAGGGAGAGTGAGCAAGGAAGAGATTGTTTCCCTAAATTGTGACAAGTAGTTTTCCTGAGACTGATACCTTAAGGATTAGGGAATAATTTCACATAATTAACATATTGATAGCATGTTTTCTATGTTTGTAACCTTGTTTGTTTTGTGCAAATATATAGATCCACAAAGTGCAAATAAAGTATTATCTTTGTTTAAGCAGTAAATGTTTTCAGATTAAGCAAATGATTTCTGCAGAACTCTGTTAGGTAACCTATTCACTTTCAGCATTTGCATCATCAGTAAATAGTTAGTGTCAACAATTCCAGTAAGAAACAAGTGAATTTATATAGGGATAAGTAGAGTTGAGCAACTTTTACTTTTTTCGGATCGAGTCGGGTTTCGTAAAACCCGACTTTGTCAAAAGTCGGGTCAGGTGAAATCGGCCGATTATTGCGAAAAGTCGGGGGCCGACTGAAACACGAAACCCAATGCAAGTCAATGGGGAATCAAAGTCGGCAGTGTGTGGAAACACCTACAGTGCCCATTTTAATGCCAAAAACATCAATTCTTATTACTTAAGCTTGTCAATCTTAATTTACTTTATAATATTATTTAGGCTTTGAAAACTGGGGGTCATTTGGCTAAAGTTGTGGGAGGGTAGTGCTGTCTCAAGATTTTCGTGGGCCCAGGAAACGCGGAATACGTCACGGCGGTGGAGCAGGGAGAGGTAAGTATTTCAACTTTGCAAGTGCTGTGATCCTGAGCAAGCAGAGGGGGGCACTCCTTGGCACTGGCACTGGCACAGGGCCCCTCATAGTATGGTAGTGTGTTTGACGGCGGGTGGCACCTCCCACTGGCAGAGACACTTTTGCATACTATGAGGGGCCCTGTGCCAGTGACGTCGCCAATGAGTATGCCCCCCCCACCTGATGAAGGAATCTTCACTTTCATCTGTACCTTCCTCTTTGTCCCCGTGTAAGGTGGTATAGTATGCGGGAAGGGGAACCTGACTTTCAGCAGGGTCAGATTCTGGTTGTGTAGAGTGCAAGGGGAATGTAGTGGTCTGGGTCAATGTACCAGCAGACTCATCTAGCAGTGGCTGGGCAATGGGCAGGATGAGGAGGAAACACAGATATAGGCCCAAATAATAAAGTAGGCTAAATGCAGTTCAAATGTGGTAACAGGACTAAACAGGCGGCATTGCTTTGTTCAGTGGAGGAAAACTGTAATGAGTGGCAGACACAGTTTGTAAGCCCAAATAATAAAGTAGGCTAGCAGTGGCTGGGCAATGGGCAGGATGAGGAGGAATCACAGATATAGGCCCAAATAATAAAGTAGGCTAAATGCAGTTCAAATGTGGTAACAGGACTAAACAGGCGGCATTGCTTTGTTCAGTGGAGGAAAACTGTAATGAGTGGCAGACACAGTTTGTAAGCCCAAATAATAAAGTAGGCTAAATGCAGTTCAAATGTGGTAACAGGACTAAACAGGCGGCATTGCTTTGTTCAGTGGAGGAAAACTGTAATGAGTGGCAGACACAGTTAGTAGGCCCAAATAATAAAGTAGGCTAAATGCAGTTCAAATGTGGTAACAGGACTAAACAAGCGGCATTGCTTTGTTCAGTGGAGGACAACTGTAATGAGTGGCAGACACAGTTAGTAGTTACTAGACGGGGTCCGCATCAGGCCCCCTCTCTTCTGGTCTGGTCTCTTCCGCAGTAACTGAACCTGTGTCCGAGACACAGGTTCAGTTAAACTCTATTGCTATGCGGGCCTGCACGGCAATAGTGAAAATCGGTCAGCCAATCGGAGGCTGGCAGCTGATGTCAGCATGCACGTCGCCATCGTATGACATCATTGTCATTCGCCAGCCAGTGTGCACCTGGACTGGGTTGAGGGAGCATCGCCGCAGGAGCGAGGCAAGGTAAGAGGAAAGATTTTTTTATTTTTATTGAAAGCAGCAAGCCCGGAGCAGAATGGGAGACACGGGGGAAACAATGGAGACTGGGAAGTATGGAAACACAGGAGGAAGAATGGAGACACGGGGAAGTAGGGAGACATGGAAGTATGGAGACATGGGGAAGAATGGAAACACAGGGAAGTATGGAGACACGGGGAACAATGGAAACACGGGGAAGTATGGAGACACAGGGGAAGTAAGGAGACACAGTGAAGTAAGGAGACACAGAGAGAAGAATGGAGACACAGAGGGAAGTATGGAGACACGGGGAAGTATGGAGACACGGGGAAGTATGGAGACACGGGGAAGTATGGAGACACGGCGAAGTATGGAGACACAGGGAAGTATGGAGACATGGAAGTACTGTATGGAGACACGGGGAAGTATGGAGACACAGGGAAGAATGGAGACACGGGGAAGTAGGGAGACACGGAAGTATGGAGACACGGGGAAAAATGGAAACATGGGGAAGTATGGAGACACAGGGGAAGTAAGGAGACACAGTGAAGTAAGGAGACACAGAGAGAAGAATGGAGACACAGAGGGAAGTATGGAGACACGGGGAAGTATGGAGACACGGGGAAGTATGGAGTCACAGGCGAAGTATGGCGATACGGAAGTATGGAGACACGGGGAAGAATGGAGACACAGGGGGAAGTATGGAGACACAGAAGTATGGAGACACAGGGAAGTATGGAGACACAGGGGGAAGTATGGAGACACAGAAGTATAGAGACACGGTGGAAGTATGGAGACACAGAGGGAAGAATGGAGACACAGAGGGAAGTATGGAGACACAGGGAAGTATGGAGACACAGAGGGCAGAATGGAGACACAGGGAAGAATGGAGACACGGGGAAGAATGGAGACACAGGAAAGTATGGAGACACGGGGAAGTAAGGAGACACAGTGAAGTAAGGAGACACAGAGAAGAATGGAGACACAGAGGGAAGTATGGAGACACGGGGAAGTATGGAGACACGGGGAAGTATGGAGACACAGGCGAAGTATGGCGATACGGAAGTATGGAGACACGGGGAAGAATGGAGACACAGGGGAAGTATGGAAACAGGGAAGAATGGAAATACAGGGAAGTATAGAGACACAGGGGGAAGTATGGAGACACAGGGAAGTATGGAGACACCAGAAAGAATGGAGACACAGAGGGAAGAATGGAGACACAGTGGGAAGAATGGAGACACAGTGGGAAGAATGGAGACACGGGAAGTATGGAGACACAGGGGGAAGAATTGAGATGGGGAAGAATGGAGACACAGAAGCAAGTATGGAGACACAGGAGCAAGTATGGAGACACAGTGGAGACACAGGGGGCAGGATGGGAGACACGGGGGCAGGATACAAGACATGGGGCAGGATGGGAGACACGGCAGGATGGGAGACACAGCAGGAAGGGAGACACAGTGGGCAGGATGGGAGACACAGGGGCATGATGGGAGACATGGGGCAGGTTGGGAGACACAGGGCAGGTTGGGAGATGGGGCAGGATGGGAGATACGGGGCAGGATGGAGTCAGATGAGGCAGGATGGAGACAGATGGGGCAGGATGGAGACATGGGGCAGGATCATGGGGCAGGATGGAGACTCATGAGGCAGTATAGAGACAGATGGGGGAGGATCATGGGGAAGGATGGAGACAGATAGGGCAGGTCCATGGGTCAGGATGGAGACACATGGTGCAGGATCATGGGCAGGATGGAGACAGATGGGGCAGGATGGAGACGTGGTGCAGGATCATGGGGCAGAATGGAGACACATGGTGCAGGATCATGGGGCAGGATGGAGACACATGGTGCAGGATCATGGGGCAGGATGGAGACACATGGTGCAGGATCATGGGCAGGATGGATACAATGGAGACAGATGGGGCAGGATCACGGGGCAGATGGGGTTGAATCACAGGGCAGATGGGGCAGGATCAGACATCACATGGGGGCAGAATGGATACTCATAAGGGCAGGATGGGAGAACAGTATGGCTGGAACCAGGAATGAAACACACGGGGGTCACAATGGGGGATATTATTACCAAAAGGGCTAATTAAGGGATATTATTACTGCAACTATGTATTTATTTCATTTTTTGAGGATATTGCTTTAAATGCGTAAGGCGGTACTGTTACTGTAGAAACCGAAAAAAATACAGCACCAATAGAACCAAGTAAGAATAACATAACTCTTTATTAAGCAACTATTAAAAATTCCATTAAAAAATGAAGACAATATGAACAAGGGAAAACAGACAATGATCACCAATCAGTGGCAGTGTGGATATCAACAGGTAGATAGTATATCAAAACCTCATATTTAACAAAAAATTATATAAACATGTGCTAGATAATACTGCACATAATGACAGGTTAGTCTCTTGAGGTGCATCAATATATAGGTAATGAAGAAAGCGTAAATGCAAAAATTGTAACCCAAATATGCACAGCAAGACCGGTAGTGAAGTGAAGAAAGAGGTAAATAAGCAACTATTTAACTGTTCATAATACCTGAGGAGAGACCACACTGCCACGAGCCCCAATGCGCGTTTCGGCGCGGTGCCTTCTTCCGGGGGTGTGGCGTAATACAAACACATGAGATATTTAAATATGGTGTCAACGAATCAGAGAGCCCCTTACATATGAGCGTATCACTGCATACTAGCCTGCATGTGCGCACATCATAACGCACTATGACGCGACGGCTCCGAAGGGACCAATTAGGTACCGTCTAACAAAATAGAAACACTCCGGCCGCGCGTGCGCAGTTAATACCCGGACGGCAGCAGGAGTGAACCAACCACGCGTGCGCAAACCGTCACCTAGGTAATGGTGCAGGCGTCCTAGTAGGAGGAGGCAGCGGCCACGGAGGGAACAATCAGGTAAGAACAGCCCAGGCGCGTGTTCAAAGTTTTGATCACCCTGGCAACAATAAAATTGGAACCTGAACTTTACGTCACGCTTCATCTTCCCACCCGCCCCATGTGATCAATGCGGCTCCTGTTGGGCAGTTTCTTCATCTTAAAAGAATCTGTACATCGGTTGAAACATTTGAAACACAAGCCGAGGATCTCAAACAGCGCTTCTTGGCCCGTGGATACAGTAAAAGGAGCGTGAAAAAGGCATACAATAGGGCCAAAAATACCAACCGGCAGCAACTGCTCTTTTCAAAACCACAAGTCAAAATAAATCAATACTATCTACCTGTTGATATCCACACTGCCACTGATTGGTGATCATTCTCTGTTTTCCCTTGTTCATATTGTCTTCATTTTTTACTGGAATTTTTAACAGTTGCTTAATAAAGAGTTATGTTATTCTTACTTGGTTCTATTGGTGCTGTATTTTTTTCGGTTTCTATGTTTACTTATAACTGCACTGAACCGTCTCTATACATCTGCGCACCCTTGGTATACTTTTTTGGTTGTGGTGCTTATATGGTCTGGTATATATGATTTGGTACTGTTACTGTAGACTGGCACTGTACACTGAATACTATATACAGCGGTCCTGTGTACAATTGCACCAGTGATCACTTTATTACCTTTACACTTACACTATATATGGAGCACCTGTGTATAATGTCATTGATCACAGTATAACCTGTACAATATATAGTTCTCACTGTTGATCACTGTATTACCTGTACACTAACACTGTATACAGAGTTCCTGTGTATAATGTAATCTGGATCACTGTATTTTCCCGTACACTATACATTGTATACAGTGCTCCTGTGTATAATGTCACCGGTGAACGCTGTATTACCTGTACACTGACACTATATACGGAGCTCCTGTGTATAATGTCACCGATAATCACTGCCTCACTGCCTCACTGCAGAGTGCCTCGTTAACAAGTACGTAGCAGGGCAGCCTCTTTGATGACTACTTATCCTAGGTGCAATTCTGTGAGTGACCTGAGAGTAAGGGAGGGCACCAGAGAGCTGCAACTGTGTAAGCTCCCTCACAGATTGATGACGGCAGTGGGATATTTGTTTCCTCTCAGCTCTCACTCGTCATACCAGCCGTTCCTCCCACCTACTGAGGTGCTTGGCTGCCATGTGTTTTTGCATGCTGGTGGTGCTCAGGTTGGCAGTGTCCTTGCCTCTTCTTAGCTTGTTTTGGCAGATGATGCAAATTACAATTGTTTTGTATGCAGGAATTTCAGAAAAAAAATGCATTACAGGGGCACAACGCACCCTTGGCCTGTAATTTAACCAAGTGCAGGAGGCTCTGTGGAATGTAAGCCCACAAGGGCAGGGTCCTCTCCCCTCTGTATCAGTCTGTCATTATTAGTTTGTTTACTGTAAGTGATATCTGCAATTTGTATGTAACCCCTTCTCATGTGCAGCACCATGAAATTAATGGTGCTATATAAATAAATAATAATAATAACAGTAGACCGAGTTCTCCCTCAGGTCAAACCACTACCTCAACTTACCTGTTTTTGTGCTACGGACAAATTCCTGTCGGCACTGCTGTGCTCGCTAGGCATGCCATCTTGCCAGGTTGAATCAGTGGCCTCATCATCGACCACGTCATCTTCTAATTCCTTAATCACATCCTCCTTCTGTATTGCGATTTTAGGCTGACCTATTGGCAACTGTGCTCCATGATTATCCTCCACCTCTTCAGACATGAATTGACCTTCCCCAACGTGGCTTTTTCCTTGCCGTGGGGGCTCAAATGTTTTGGCATCACTCCACTCCACCTCCTCGTGTCCCTCTTTGATGGTGCACGTTGAGAGGTCTCACAAATTACAAGGGAACGTAAACAGTTCCTTAGAGTGGCCAGCGTTCGGGGTCATATGTCTCCTGGGACTCTTGATGGTGGGAGAAGGAGGACCAGGTTGAGGATTCAGAGGCCAGCCTGTTGGCTACTGAGACTGGACCATGTGGAATACTTTGTGGCACTGCTTGTCAACACACTGGAGCCTTTGTCTGCTATCCAACCCACTATTTCCTTGCAATCATATAGGTTTGTCAGTGGTGTATCGTGCAGACCACATTTTCACAGGAAACTAGAAAGAGATCCAGTCACCTTCTGATCTGTAACCACCAGATACAGATCCTTTAACATCACCCTTTCTCATATTGAATGCTTTATTCTTATGAAAAAAAAATCCTGGCTTTATTTTTGACAAGTACCCTAACAGAGATTTCATGAACAAATAAATATATCTAGCAATATGTGGCAATTTCTTTTACAAATATAAGCTTTATTACACACGGCAACAGCAGACACAAAAATTAGAGATAAATAGTCACGCTTGCATATGTCTGCAGGCTTGGCGCCAGTCGCACAACTGATAGAAAAAGAGATACTATTTATTAAGCCAATAGAAAATGCATAGACTTGTGCAGATTGGTCAATGGCACTCCTGTCTCTTTCCCTTGAAGAAGCTGCTTCCAAATGAGATGAGGCCTGGCATGGTTTTCAGGCCTGACAGACTGACCACAATATAGGCCCTCGCAAGCATACACTGCATTCCAAATTTAATTCTAATGCTTTTGGTGTCTGGTAGAATCCAATTTCCTGACACTGATCATACAGCTCCCCCAACTCCTGTATTTTTTTTACCTTACAGCGGCTTCACCCGCTATGGCAGTGGTTCCCTTGGGATCCGATGGCAAAAATGAACTGTGGAGATTACAAAACACAGATTTCACAGCATCTGCTGGCCCTCTGCTAATTGTCAGTGAGGGCCGCATAATGACACGGGGGACATGGTGGTAGTGGCGGGCAAAGCCCAATATTCAAATGATCATGTTTGAAATAACATTGTAAAGTGATGGGGAGTATGTATTCCACTATCTGGCTATTTGGCATGAGAGAGGGAACTCCCACATGTAGAAGTGAGAGCTCTCCAAAAAGTATGATACAGGGCCACCAGAGGACCCTTGCCAAACTCAGGTTTCATGGCACCTTCTGGCACCCTGCTAATTATCAGCAAAGGCCACATAATGACATGGTGGTGGACTTGGTGGTGATGGTGGGCAAAGCCCAAAATTCAAATGGGCATGTTTTAGCTGGCATTGTAAAGTGATGGGGAATATGTATTCCACTATTTTCCTAACTATTTGGCATGAGGGAGGGTTCTCCCAAATGTAGGAATGAGAGCCCTCACAAATGTTAAAGTAAAACATAAAGCCAAAAAGCTCCGTGTGAACATATACTATAGGGAGGTATAATTTTTTTTTTTGCTTTATATAAATTTAATTATGAAGGAAATAGTATTTGTTATAATTTTTCCCTTTAATTATTTTTTTTATTTGGTTTGGAAGGTCTTTTTAAAGGGAACCTGTCACCCCCGTTTTTTGAGATTGAGATATAAATACTGTTAAATAGGGCCTGCGCTGTGCGTTACTATAGTGTATGTAGTGTACCCTGATTCCCTATGTATGCCGAGAAATACATTACCAAAGTCGGCGTTTTCGCCTGTCAATCAGGCTGGTCTGGTCAGGTGGGCGTGTTCACAGCGTTCTTTTCTTCCCCAGGTTTCCGTTGGTGGCGTAGTGGTGTGCGCATGTCCAAGGTCCGGATTCCCTGTGCCCACGTGAAGACACAGCGCGCGATCTGCGCTGTCATTCCTTTCATCGGTGCGGGCGGCCATCTTCCTGGGGCCGCGCGTGCGCAGATGTAGTGCTCTGCTGCACGGGGCTTCAGGAAAATGGCCGCGGGATGCCGCGCGTGCGCAGAAGAGATCGCGGCGGCCATTTTCCCAAAGCCGAGTTTGCATCTCGGCTTTGGGAAAATGGCCGCCGCGATCTCTTCTGCGCACGCGCGGCATCCCGCGGCCATTTTCCTGAAGCCCCGTGCAGCAGAGCACTACATCTGCGCACGCGCGGCCCCAGGAAGATGGCCGCCCGCACCGATGAAAGGAATGACAGCGCAGATCGCGCGCTGTGTCTTCACGTGGGCACAGGGAATCCGGACCTTGGACATGCGCACACCACTACGCCACCAACGGAAACCTGGGGAAGAAAAGAACGCTGTGAACACGCCCACCTGACCAGACCAGCCTGATTGACAGGCGAAAACGCCGACTTTGGTAATGTATTTCTCGGCATACATGGGGAATCAGGGTACACTACATACACTATAGTAACGCACAGCGCAGGCCCTATTTAACAGTATTTATATCTCAATCTCAAAAAACGGGGGTGACAGGTTCCCTTTAAAGATCTGTAAAATCGGCGCAATAGTCTGACATTATTCCCAGATACCATATGTGAGTCAGAAAGGCATGCAGGCATCTTCTCCATGCAGTTCCTTTTTAGTTTTAGCTCTTTACCATCCAGTTCATTTTTTCTCTCATGCCCCCAGACCTGTTTGTTGTGTCCATCTGAAAAATATTTAGCTTTCCCATTGTTTTGCATTGGATTCGTCGTTAGAAATTATTTGTGCCGATTTTCCCGAATCAGAATATTTCACTATTTGATTATCACTAATACATACTTTAGAACATCATAATGAATTTGGGGTTGGGAGAAGGTTTTATCGGGTACTGAGCATCCAGCCACCTCCAAATCCATTACAAGTCCCTGATAGTGTCTTCTATCACATTTCAATTCATTATAAAGTGTCCTTTGCACCTTAACCCGTGCTCTCTCACTCCCCAATAAATTTTAAGTCCCTGATAGTGTCATAATGAATTGTAAGATGGGGAGGAACACTATCAGGGGCTTAACACCCTCCTCCATCACCCAATTCATTTTTCATCCATATCTAATGTCCTCTTCTCCCTCCCCCTGTTCAAAAGTTTATTATAATCCCAACTTTCTCCCAACCCAATTCACCACTGGCCTTATTGTCTGCGCCCCACCCCTTCAGTGTCATTTCTCCCTCTGCATCATTGTCCTGTCCCCCACATTCATCATTGTTCTCTCCCCATCCCCAACATTGTCCTTTCCCCACCACACTTATTGTCATCTCCAGCCCCATCATTTTTCTGCCCCACCACACCTCAGAGTCCTCTCCACCATCTCATTATTGTTCTCCACTACCACACCTCTGTTCTCTCCATCAGCCCCATCATTGTTCTCCCCCAACCTCATCATTATTCATCCTCACCTTCATCATTGTTTCCCCCACCACACCTTAGTGTCCTCTCCCCACCACATCTCAGCATCCTCTCCACCACCCCATCACTGTTCTCCTCCACAACACCTGTGTCAATTGCCCTCACCACACCTCAGTGTTCTCTCCACCAGCCCCATCATTGTTCTCCCCAACCTTCATCAATGTTTTCCCCCACTTTCATCATTGGTTTCCCACAGCACAACTCAGTGTCCTTTCCTCCAGCCCCATCATTGTTCTCCCCCACCCTCATCATTGTTCTCCCCCACCCTCATCATTGTTCACCCCCAGCACAAGTTAGTGTCCTCTCCACCAGTTCCATCATTGCTCTCCCCCACAACCTTTCTGTGTCCTCTCCCTAGTGTATTGCTTAAAAAAAAAAAAAAACACCACCACTCACCTCCGTTCTCCAGCATCATCGTCATTGTCGGCACCTTTCTTTCTGACATAGGCGCTCACTAATTGCGGATGTTATCAAGCCACATGCGCCTGTGTCAGAAAGAAAGCGCTGAACAGGAAGCAGATGCCGGATTCCTGCAGCTCCGCTCCACTGCCATTTTCTCTTGTAGGCAGCATATCTGCAGGGATCACTCCCTGCCTGCCACTCATGAGGGCAATCTTGCTCTCACGGAATCTCGGACTCTGTGAAACAGGCCAGGTTGCCCTCAGTATTAGCTGACCCACAAGGGCCCGCTACACCTTCGGGCTCAGTGTAGCTGCACCGACTGCATCGGTGGTATGTCCGCCCTTGGGCTGCAGTGCTGTTGACGAGACATCAGCACTGAAGACAATGAAAGACACTACTAGCAGCAGCGCATACCCTGCACTAGACAAGGGAGAGTGAGGAAAGAAGAGTTTGTTTCCCTAAATTGTGACAAGGAGCTTTCCTGAAACTGATAAATCCTTTTAAGGATTAGGGAATAATTGCACATGATTATCACACTGTTAGAAGATTTTCTTCCTCTTTAGCCTTGTTTCTTTTGGTGTAAATATACAGATCCACTGAGTGCAAATAAAGTATTATCTTTGTTTAAGCAGTGAATGTTATCATATTGAGCAAATGATTTCTGCAGAACTCTGTTAGGTAACCTATTCAGTTTCAGCAGTTGCATCATCAGTAAATAGTTTGTGCCAACAATTCCAGTAAGAAACAAGTGAATTTATATAGTGATAATCATTTTATTTTACCTTACTGGTTTAGAAGCTCGAGACATAACCACTCTGTATCGGGGACCTTAGGATGTCTGTATTACAAGTCATCATTCTGCTTCTATCTGCGGCATCTTGTTGTGCAGCTCCAATGCTGGAGAATGGTAAGACATCAGCTATCTTTTCATGAGCATTTTTTTCATGAAGACACTTTACAAATAAGTTATATGGGTTTTCTACACTGATTTTTTTTGGAGAATGTCAGTTTGTTTTATTGAGCTATAATCAGAAATAGATCCAGGGGAATAGAGTAAGTCCAGTCTTTTCATTTTCCTGTTTTATATTTAGTTCTGTCTTTGGCTCAAAAACCAATGGATAAAACTTCAGCATTATTTTCAAAAATGTTGAGTGTAAAACCATCCTAAAGACTCCTTCACATGTCCGTGTTTCCAGTACGTGTACAAATAGAAAAACTGACCAGGAAACTAGTATACATCAAAAATGTATGTTAGTAGCATAGTTGCCACCAGACAAGAAGAGATTCCATCAAAGAGTGAATCAAAATCAGTTTCTATTAATGCATAATTAAAATGGATAAATAAAACAGACAGGGCTGAAAACCTTCAAATGTGGAAGGAGAGGCACAGAAAAAAAATTATCAGGCATACCAGAGTTGAAATAATATAAACCAAAAAATCAATATAAACTAGAGGCCGAGCAACAACAAAATGCCACTAGTCCAGAAGTCAATGTAATGTCCCTGTAGAGGACAATAATAAAAAATCAAGGGGTTACTGTAATAATAAGGTATATAGCCACAATTCACATAGTGAAAGCTGTCTGGCAAGTGATGCACCACAAGATCGAATGTATAAATATCAATATATCAATTGATGTGCCACAATATCTAATGCATCAATCATGTAGTCACCAGCAGATATGCTCAAATAGGTCAAACATGAAATGTCCATTACCTGAAAGTAATTGATATATTGATACAAAAATGGACTCAAAAATTTGTTGTGTAATTTCTCCTAAGCATGCCGAGACTAAATATGAGATATAAAACCACTGTTGGGCGCAAGGCAGAGCTGAGAAGGGAAGGAGTGCCATTTGACTTTTTGATTGCAAAATTTTCTGGAACGCCATGGTGGACACCATGTAGCGTTTGGAGAGCCCCTGATGTGTCTAAACAATGAAAATACTCCACAAATCACACAAGTATCACCGTTTTGGAAACTTGAAAACTTGACTCCCCCAGGGAACTAATCTAGATGTGTGGTGAGGACATTGAACCCTCAGGTGCTTCACAAAAGTTTATAACGTTGAGCAGTAAAAATAAAAAAAAAAATCTAATTTTCACCACAAATATGTTTTTTTTTAGCACAGAATATTGCATTTTCATAAGGGTAACAGGATAAATTGCACCACACAATTTTTTGTGCAATTTTTCCCGAGTACACCAATACCTCATATGAGGGAGAAAACTACTAGGTGGACGGCAGGACTCAGAAGAGAAGGAGCATCATTTGACTTTTTGAATTTAAAATTTTCTGGAATCATTAGCGGGCGTCATGTCCCATTTGGAGAGCACCTGATGTGCCCAAACATTGGAAATCCAGCACAAGTGGCCCATTTTTAAACTAGACCACTCAAGCAATGTACTTAGATTTGTGGTGAGCACCTTGTACCCCCATGCGCTTCACAGAAGTTTATAACATTGAGCCGTGAAAATTAAAAAAAATCACATTTTCCCCACAAAAATGTTACTTTGGCCCCAAATTTATTAGTTTTCATATGGGTAACAGGAGAAATTACACCACACAGTTTGCTGTGCAATTTCTCCTGAGTACGCCAATACTTCTTATGTGGGGGAATACTACTTTGAGGCACAGTGCAAAGCTCAGAATGGAAGAGGTGCCATATTGAAGTTTAGATTTTGCTGGAATAGTTTGAGGGTGCCATGTCACATTGGCAGAGCCCCTGAGGTGCTAGAACAACAGACAGCCCCTATATGTGAACTCATTTTACAAACTACACTCCCCAATTAATTAATCTAGTGTTGCAGTGATCACATTGACACTACATGTGCCTCACAGAATTTTATACCACTGAGCAATGAAGAAAGAATAAATTACATGTTTGTTTACCAGTAAAATGTTGTTTTAGCCTAAAGTTTTTAATTTTTCTAATAGCTAATAGGAATTGTTTTTACAACAAACTTTGTTCCTTTTTTTTCCTGCTAAGAAGCTAAGATTCAAGACCACTAGATTTTACTGTTATGGTTTGCAGGTGGCATGACCCACTGGGAGAGCCCATGAGGTGCTAAAACAACAGAAATCCTGATATGTGGTCCCATTTTACAAACTACACTTCTCAATGAATTCATCTAGAGGTTCAGTGATCATATTGACACTATAGGTGTGTCACAGAATTTTATACCACTGGGCAGTGAAGAAAAAACAACCACATTTTTACCACAAAAATTTTGTTTTAACCCCAGATTTTACATTTTCCCACATAAGTGGGTAAAATTGGCACCAAAATTTGTCCCACAATTTCTACTGAACGTGGCAATACCCCATATATGGCTGAACAGTACTACTTAGCTATGCGGAGAGACTCAGGAGGAATGGAACTCTATTTGCCTCCTGGAGTGCAGATTTTCCTAGAACAGTTTGCAGACTCCATATACAGAACCCTAACTGCTAGAAGAGCATATTTCCCCCTCAAGTGACCCCATCTTGGAACCTATACCCCTTGGGGAATTTATCTACAGGTGTAGTGACAATTTTTACTTCATGGGTATTTTCCAGACAGAAGCAGCAATTAGTGTTGCAGAATGAAAATTGCAAACTGCCGTTGTAGTGACCAGTACATTGTTGTTATCAGCACGTTATGCCCCGGCGTACTTCTGGAGGCATGCACTCGTAAGTTAGGCTGGCTCTCATTGCATCAGAAATGCCAAACGCGGACGTTATATGTGGTTTAGGCGCACTGGGGCTCAGAAGGGAGGGGGCATTTGGATTTGAGAGCAGAGAAATTGCTGAATTTCTTTTGGCGGGTGAGGAGCCATTTTGCTTTTCTAGAGCCTTTGTATTAAGAGTAATGGGGAAGCCCTCTATATTTCCATTAACAGATGACAGACATGAAAGGGGATTTGCTTTTTCTGTAGATTGAGTTGAAGCTTTTATTCGGAACATTTTACATAATGTTTTGGATCACAGTTATCCGGCACTCTACGCTGACCACTTAATTTGGGGTTTCCATCTAAATATCTGAGTGACGTGACTCAAATGAAGCCTGCAAGGGATCTATTCACTATAATGAGGCATAAAAGAATTAAAATACTGAACAATAGCAGTGCATATACATCAAACTAGTATCTTTGTATGAATAATTAAATTTATAAATAGTGATGCATATTTGCACAAGGAAGAATCGGTGACCATTTGAGTAAATAGTAGACCCAATAAAGAAAAAACTGAACATAGTTCAAGGGAAGAAAGAAAATAAAGGATATGTGAAACAAGTAAATATTAAAACACCTTTATTAACCCCTTTACCCCCCCAGGATGGTTTGCACGTTTTTTACAATTCTGACACTGTCTCTTTATGAGGTAATAACTCTGGAACGCTTTAACTGATCTTGTTGATTCTGAGATCTTTTTTTCGCAACATATTGTACTTCACGATAGTGGTAAAATTTATTTGATATAACTTGTGTTTATTTGTGTAAAAATGGAAATTTGGCAAAAATGTGGAAAATTTTGCAATTTTCAAATTTTTAATATTTAGGCCCTTAAATCAGAGAAATATGTCATACAAAATAGTTCATATACAACATTTCCCACATGTCTACTTTACATCAGCACATTTTTGGAAACTGTTTTTTTTTGTTGTTAGAAAGTTATAAGGGTTAAAAGTTGAGCAGTGATTTCTCATTTTTACAGCAAAATTTACAAAACCATTTTTTTAGGCACCACCTCACATTTGAAGTTACTTTGAGGGGTCTATATGGAAGAAAATACCCAAAGTGACACAATTCTGAAAACTACACCCCTCGAGCTAACCAAAACAGCATTCAAGAAGTTTATTAACCCTTCAGGTGCTTCACAGGAATTAATGGAATGTGAAAGGAAAAAAGTGCCATGTGACTTTTTCAACGCAAAATTGGCTGGAATTGAGATCAGACGCCATTTCGCGTTTGGAGAGCTCCTGATGTGGCTAAATAGTGGAAACCCCCCATAAGTGACCCCAATTTGAAAACTAAACCCCCAAAGAAGCTTATATAGATGTGTGGTGAGTACTTTGAACTCCCAAGTGTTTCACTAAAGTTTATGTGTAGAGCCATGAAAATAAAAAATCTTACTTTTTCCACAAACAAGATTTTTAGCCCCCATTTTTTCACAATTTTATTCCAAAAATAGTCTCAAACAGATAAATATAGAGTAGAGGGTAAAGAATGTGGAAAGGGACCCTTGGTCATCTGTGATGCCAAACAGCCGCACACTGAGCTGGGCGCGGACCTACACCACGCAACAAGCAGTCTCGGGCACCTAAACACCAAGGGTCCCTTTCCACATTCCTTACCCTCTACTCTGGCTACAACAACCAAGTAACCCCATGACTAAGACCCTGAAGGGTTGAAACGTTGGCTTTTATATCAAGTATATCACTTCACTGCTTGTGGTTTATTTATCTGTCTGAGACGATCTTTGGAATAAAATTGTGAAAACACGCTTGCAAACTGACAAACAAGAGTGTGCGGTGAATTTCTACTACTAATCAAAGCTTGGCAGCTGCTAGATGTGTGCATGGGGGTGGCACAAAAAGGGGGTGAACATAAAATTGGATTAGAGCAGACATGAGCTTTAATTAGTGAATTGTGTCACTAATCAAAGCTCGGGGGCTGCTGAATGTGCACACAGAGGTGGTGCAAAAGAGGGGGTGAAAAAGAAAAATAGAAAGCAGCGAGCATGACTGCAGATCGGTGAACTGCATCACCAATCTACTCTCAGCAGCTGCTGAATGTGAGTAGGGAAATGGCGCAAAGGGGGGTGAAAATGAAAAGTTGAAAACAACGAGCACGAGTGTTGATCGGTGAACTGCGTCACCAATCAACGTTCGGTGGCTGCTGGATGTGCGTACAGGGGTGGAGCAAAGGTGGGTGGAGGGGGGTAAAAAGAGGAGGAGGGATAAGAAGGAGAGAAGGGTGGAAGAGGGGGATTGGGGTGGATGAAGATAAATCGGGCAGGGATCAGGGATCAAAACACTTACACTTGTTGTCTTTAATATTTCTTTTGTCTTGTCTTCTATCGTCTCTGTTCATGTTCTTCTTACTTCAGCAGGGATTGTTGTGTCACAGGCTTCTGTGGCACCACAAGGCCCAGCACAGCCGCAGATCCTGCATTGTGATTGCACTGCAGAAATCCTCAGCAGACTGTGAGGACCCTCCTCATGGCCACAGACAGGTCGCAGAGCGGTCATACCGCTGCTGTGCCATGTCATTGGTGCGATCAATGATTATATCGATTGCATTAATCAGAGCTGACCCTGGTTATGCTGGCTTTGCCAAGCAACAGTGTAGGATCGGAGCTCTCACAGCTCCAATCATAGGCAGGTCACATACACTGCACAGCCAGGTCAAAGTGCTTTCACATCGCAACTGTGCGCTGTGATTGTTGTGATCGATGTAATAATCAATCATGCCAATCAGTGGGGCAGGGCCCCAGCCTAGGATCAGTGCTCTTACAGCTCCAATCCTAGGTAGGTCACAGGCAGGGCACACCGCAGTTACACCCCGGTTGTGCCCTGTGACTGGCACGATCGATGTAATAGTCGCTCGCAAAAATCAGAGTCGGTTCAGGCAATGTTTGGCATTGCCAGGCAACAGACTTGGATCGGTGCTCCTGGAGCACCGATCGTAGGCTGGAACATCAGTGATTCAGGCAATCTGATTGCCTGAAACACTGAGAAATGCAAACAGCAATCATGGTTGCAACACCCCACAGGATGACGGCGCCATCAACCCAGAGGTAAGATGGCGCTGGAATTTTAATGCGAGCACCATGACTTCGGTCACGGTGAAAAAAAGACGTAATATTCTGTCTATGGTCAAATAGGCTCAGGTCACATGGACAGAATATTACATCCAATATCAGAAAGGGGTTAAAGACACATGGTTGGGTGGTGGCTAGTGATGAGTGAACGTGCTCACCACTACTCGTTAGTCGCCCGAGTATCACTATGCTCGGTGTACTCGGCGAGCACCGAGCATTTCTGGGATTATTCGGCAGTAACTGGTGTCTCCACCCAGTGATTTTGGCAGACTTTAGAGACCCAGTCATGGTGCAGGGATTGTTTGCCAGGCCATGAAACACCGCAGCCATCTTTGTTGTGGTTGTGCAGTGATTGGCTTGGCCGCACAGCATCATCCCGAGTATAAGAGACCCTGTTCCGGATTCAGCGAGAGTAGGGAGAGCTGGTGCCAAGATAGGGTCAGAGTTGTGTTTTTTAGAGTTAGTGTAGGTTTGCAACTCTTAAATCCACAATTCCTCAGAAACCAAAACTCCTTTGTAGGGCTAATTCATTGGTCCCGATATTGCAGCGCTAGGTAGGCAGGGCACAGCATATCCACATCAGTGCAAGGCCTGCAGGCACTTTATGTACAATCATTGCTACAACTTCATCCCTCCCAAAGCTGCATAACTGTCTGCTGCTGCAGCTTCTTTACAATATAACTAGTTGCATTTTCTTTTCCAAAAATTCACCCCAAAAGACAAAAATATACAGTCTGTTCTGTCAGACTGCGGCCTGTTGAAAAATCATAGTTTGTCAGGCATACGTAGCATAGTTGTGTGTGCTAGCCTTGTGCCACTTTTTTTTGTGTTTTAAATTCACCGAAAAAGGCTTCATATATCTGCATGCTCCAACTTTGGGCATTGTAGGCCGGTGGACCACTTTTTATGCTGTCTAATATTCCAATTCTATACAGCACTATATTGCATAAAAAAAAAAATAAACAGGCCACATATTTGCCAGTGTGGAATTTCCGTGACAGCCCTCATATATCTGCGTGCTCCAAGTTTGGGCATTGTAGCCTGGTGGACCACTTTTTTTGCTGGCTGATACTGTAATTATACACAACACTATGTAGCATAAACAATGTAAACAGGCCACATATTTGCCAGTGTGCTATTTCCATGACAACCCTCATATATCTGTGTGCTCCAAGTTTGGTCATTGTAGGCCTGTGGACCAATTATTTTGCTGTCTAATACTCTAATTCTATACAGCACTATTTAGCTTCCAAAATTATAAAAAGGCCACATATTTGCCAGTGTGGTATTTCCGTGACAGCCCTCAATTATCTGTGTGCTCCAAGTTTGGGCATTGTAGGCCGGTGGACCCCTTTTTTTGCTGTCTGTTACTCTACTTATATACAGCACTATTTTGCAAAACTTCACTTCACAAAAAAGTCCCCAAAAATTGAATACAGTCTGTTATATCAGGCTGAGGCCTGCCTGGTGTTTGGGTTTGAAAAATCGTAGATTTGCAGGCATGCTGATCAGATATTATTTTGCTACTAATAAATGTATTTGTGTTGAGCATTTTTAACAGTGCAGTAGTCCATTTAAAATGAGAAAGGCAAGGGGCAAGGACAGGGAAGTGGACTTGATGATGATGGTGCATGCAGAGGACGAGGCCGTGGCCAAGGTGAAAGTGGGCAACAACAAAGACCCACATATTCTCCCTCAACCTTCCTGTCCCAGTTTCTAAGTGACCGCATCACACCACTATTGAATCCAGAGCAATGTGAAATGGTTGTTGCTTGGATAGCGGATAATGCTTCCAGTCACTTAGCCACCACCACCACCACCACCACCACCATGTCTTACACACAGTCAAGTCAGAGTAGCCGTGAGTTTTACCCAGATATTCCTCACCCTGATCCTCCTTTCTCCTACCATGCCGAGTGCCAGATGAGATCGCATGTAGAGATGCCCAAAGCTTTGACCAGCCCCGGCCACGTGAAGGCGATAGTGGGAAACTGTTAGAAGAGGTGGACAATGATGAGAGACAATTGCCAGAAAGTCAGGAGGAGGAGCAGGGTGCGGATGCGGAAGACGATGTGGTAGATGACTATGTGACTGACACAACCTGGCAGGAGGACATGCAGAGTGAGGGCAGCACACATGGGGAAGGAGGCATATCACTCCAACAGGCAGGAAGAAGCAGTGTGGTGGCCACAGACAGAAGGCGTGCATTCATTCACTGTAACACCAACATGAGGGAAGTTGCCATTCCAACTGTTAGATCTTCCCGAGTCTGGTTATTTTTTAAAGACTCTGCCAATAACCCCAAACAGGCCATTTGCAGTACCTGCCATGCACGCATCAGCAGGGGTAGCAAAACAACCAGTCTGACCACCACCAGCATGATCAGGCACAGGCAGCAAAGCACCCGAATTTGTGGGCTGAACCCCAGGCTCCAGGACCACTGCCTGCAGGTCACACCACTGTTTCTTCCACTGTTTTGCGTAGAAAACAATCCCCAGTACACCATGCATGTGAAGATGCCTCTAGCCCTGCACCTGTTGTGGCCCACAGTCAATCAGCACCATCATTAAGCCTGTCCATGTCCTTGTCCCAGCACAGCCTTCAGTTTTCTATAACCCAGTCTTTGGAACACAAGCAGAAATACCCCGCCAACGCCCCACAGGCCACAGTCCTAAATTCTAATTGTTTCTCTTCTGCCTGCGCTAGGAATGCTGCCTTTTAGGCTCATTGAAACGGAAGCTTTCTGCAACATGATGGTGGCGGCTGTCCCAAAGTACTCGGTCCCCATTCGCCACTATTTCTCCCGGTGTGCCGTACCGGCATTACACCAGCTTGTGTCCCACAACATTACCCGTGCCCTCAACAATGCTGTTACAGGGAAAGTCCACCTAACCACAGACACATGGACAAGTGCTTGTGTGCAGGGATAGTACATCTCACTGACGGCACACTGGGTTAAGATAGTGGAAGCCGGGACCCAGTCAGACCTTGGGATGGAACACATCCTCCCCGCGCCGTGCATTGCTGGCCCTACGTCAATCAGGGTTGCCCCCACAGTCTACAGCTCCTGCACCTCCTCTTCATCCTCCATCTCTGATATCAACACATCAGTCAGAAGCTAGAAGCACTGCAGCACTGCCTCAGCCAAGCGGCAACAGGCTGTGCTGAAGCTAATCTGCATAGGTGGCAAACCGCGTAATGCAGAAGAGTTGTGGACAGTGCTAAAAGAGCAGTCAGATGTTTGGATGACACCGCTGAACCTACAGCCATGCATGGTCATGTGTGACAATGGCCGTAACGTGGTGGCGGCTCAGAGACAAGGTGAACTCACACACATACCTTGCTTGGCCCATGTGTTTAACCTCGTGGTTCAACATTTTCTGAAAAGCTACCCGGAGCTGCCAGATCTGCTAGTGAAAGTACGCCATATGTCTGCCCATTTTAGAAAGTCAGCTACAGCTTCAGCCACCTTTGCCATGCTTCAGCAGCGTTTGCAGCTCCCAGCTCATTGGCTGGTGTATGATGTCCCAACATGCTGGAACTCTACGCTGCATATGTTGGAAAAGATTTGTGAGCAGAAGAGGGCAGTTGTTGACTACCAACATCAACAAGGCCATCGATATTCAGTTCAGACTCCACACATAAGACCGGAGGAGTGGACATGGATTTCCGACACATGTACCACCCTTCAAAACTTTGAGGACTGCACCAAGATGGTGAGCTGTGATGACGCCATAATTAGCATCATCATCCTGCTTCTCAGCATTCTGAAAACCTCTTGGATCACAATTAAAAAGGATGCCTTTCAGGCAGAGCACGAGGACATGGAGCAAGGAACAATACAGGGTGATTACACTCAGCCAAGCCTCATGACTTCTCATCGTGGATTGGTAGTCAATGAGGAGAAGGAGGAGGAGGAACAGGAGCTACTTTCATGTGCTATAGACCGTACAACAAACACAGCTGTCATACTGTCTGTTCAGCGGGGATGGCCTGAGGACAGAGAGGAAGAAGAGGAGGTGGACAGCATGATCAGTCGTCCTGTTGGTAAGGACATGGAAGTCTTGCCTGTTAGCAGTCTGGCACACATGGCTGACTTTATGTTGCGCTGCGTTCCACGTGACCCTCTCATTATAAAAATTTTGGGTGACACGCATTACTGGTTGGGTACACTTCTAGACCCATGCTACAAGGAGAACTTTCAATCTCTTCTACGAGAGGCAGAGAGGTGTACTAAAATATTGCAGTATCAGAGGGCCCTTGTAGCAGAATTACTTAGAAAATTCCCATGTGAGAAAGCTGGCAGCAGATGCCAGAGTTTGTTGTACAAACAAGGAGTCCAAGCAAGAGAGACAGGAGTACAATCCAGCTCAGGCAGGGGAACAATGGCAATGTTCTGGGACAGTTTTCCCAGACCCTCCCATCGTGACGGCACAGAGGCAAGGGGTGCTGTCACAAGAATTGGAATGTTTGGGAAGATGGTGAGGGAGTACCTTGCAGATCGTACAAACGTCCTCCATGATTCCTCTGTGACTTTTAATTATTGGGGATCGAAGCTGGACACGTGGCATGAACTGGCTCTCTACGCCTTGGAGATCCTGGCCTGCCCTGATGCTAGCGTTCTGTCAGAGTGGATTTTTAGTACTGCTGGGGAATTATAACAGATAAGTAGGGTTGAGCTAAATGGATCGGACAAATTAAAAAAATCGCCGACTTTCGGCAAAGTTGGGGTTTCGTGAAACCTGACCTGATCCCACTGTGGGATCGGCCATGCGGTTGGCGATCTTCGTGCCAAAGTCGCATTTCATATGACGCTTTCAGGGCCATTTTTCAGCCAATGAAGGAGGACGCAGAGTGTGGGCAGCGTAATGACATAGTTCTCGGTCCCCACCATCTTAGAGAAGGGCATGGCAGTGATTGGCTTGCTTTCTGTGGTGTCACAGGGGCTATAAAGGGGCGTGCACGCCGACCGCCATCTTACTTCTGCCGATCTCAGCATAGAGAGAGGTTGCTAAAGCTTCGTCAGAAGCAGGGATATAGTTAGGGAGGGAAGATTAACCCCCAAACTGCTTGTGCTGTAGCGATTTCCACTGTCCAACACCACCTTTGTTTTGCAGGGACAGTGGAGGCTATATCTTTGTGCATCAGCTCTGTAGCTTATTAGGCTGCCTTATAAGGCTCCCTGATAGCTGCATTGCTGTTTGTACGCCGCTGTGCAAACCAACTGCTTTTTTAAAAGTAAAAATCCTGTTGCTCCTTTCTGCAGTTATCTTGTTTATTTGTCCACACTTTTGTGTGCAGCAGTCCTTTTTGTTGCTGCCATACTTGTCCTGAGATCATTGTAGGGAGATAGAAATAGTACTACAGTCCTTGTATGTTTTCATATATCTTCCAGCCACTTGCTGCCACTTACATTGCGTTGTGTTACACACTGTGCCTGAGTTGTGGTGCGGTCTCACCCCAAAAAAAGTGAGATTGAAATTCTCACAAAGTGGATATACCTCAGTCCTCTTAGTTTGTGGTTTATCAGCCAGCCACTTGCTGCCACTCACATTGCGTAGTAAAATACACTGGGCCTGAGTTTGTTTGTTTTTTTGTTTTTTTTAAAAAGTGAGATTGACATTCTCACAAAGTGGATATACCTTAGTCCTCTTAGTTTGTGGTGTAACAGCCAGCCACTTGCTGCCACCCACATTCCGTAGTAAAATCACTGGGCCTGAGTTTGTTTGTTTTTTTAAAAAAAAAGTGAGATTGAAATTCTCACAAAGTGGATATACCTCAGTCATCTTAGGCTACTTTCACAGGTTCCGACGCTAGTGGTGAATGCGCCGCACAACGGAGGCACCAGATGTATTTTTCCGGCACATCCGCTGCCACATTTTGAGGTGCGGGGAGGTGGGGGCGGAGTTCCGGCCACGCATGCACGGTCGGAAAAAACATTACATGTAACGTTTTTTCCTCCCGGCGGTCCGCCACAACACGACGCAACCGTCGCACGACAATGCGTGTCAATGCGTCGAAATGCGTCGCTAATGTTAATCTATGGTGCAAAAACGCATCCTGCAAACAATTTTGCAGGATGCGTTTTTTCCCATAAATGACGCATTGCGACGTATTGCAAAAAATGCCAGTGTGAAAGTAGCCTTAGTTTTTGGTGTATCAGCCAGCCACTTGCTGCCACTCACATTGATTGTAGTAAAATACACTGGGCCTGAGTTTTGCTGCAGTCTCCCCCCTCAAAAAAGGGAGATTTAAATTCTCAACAAGTTTATATACACCTTCTACCTTGTTTTACAGTACCATATAATGGTTGTAAGTTTGGTTACATTTTCCCAAAAATGAGGAAGTCTGGTGGAAGAGGCCGTGGGCGGTCGTTGCCAGATGGTAATGATGGTGGTGGTGGAGCATCTGGTGGTAGTGGGAAAAGCAAAATAGCACTAAAGGCTCGAGTTGTTGAGCCAGCGTCATCGTCTGGCCACACAAGGCCTCGAAGGCTCCCTTATCTGGGAGTAGGAAAACCGCTTTTAAAGCCGGAGCAGCAGGAACAAATTTTGGCTTTCCTTGCTGACTCAGCCTCTAGCTCTTTCGCCTCCTCTTCAGAAAGTTCCAAATATAAAAGCAGCAAGTCGTCAGTGGATGCTCCCGGTGGTCAAGAACAAGTCACTTCTTTGTGTCCTTCACCCAAACCAAAAGTGAAGGATGCGGCAGGCGAAACTACAGTTTACTCCATGGAGCTCTTTACACATAGCGTGCCTGGGTTAGAAAGGGAAATTGTTAACTGCCCATTACAAGATGAATCGGACATGGAGTGCACTGATGCACAGCCACAGCTAGATTATTATGCTGTTCCATTGACTCAGATCACTACATTGCCCTCGCAGTGTACTGAACTAGAAACTGACCCTGATGAGACTATGGTGCCCCGTCCCGAACGCTATAGCACCTTACACGTTGACACAGAGGAAGGTGCACATGACATTGAAGAGGAGGTGATAGATGACCCAGTTGTTGACCCAGATTGGCAGCCATTGGGGGAAGAGGGTGTTACAGAACCCCCCAGCACCAAGAATGTTATGCAGTATATGTATGTATAATAGTTTCTATGTGAAATGCATCAGTCCACAGGCTGCGCCCCTGGACAAGATATTCTCTTTCTGACCTCCCCCCACCTTTGTGTTTGTAAGCCGCTGTGCAAACCAACTGCTTTTTTCAAAGCACAAATCCTGTTGCTCCTTCCTTTCTGCACAGCTGTCTTGTGTGTTTGTCCACACTTTTGTGTGCAGCAGTCCTTTTTATTGCTATATACAGTTAGGTCCATATATATTTGGACAGAGACAACATTTTTCTAATTTTGGTTATAGACATTACCACAATGAATTTTAAACAAAACAATTCAGATGCAGTTGAAGTTCAGACTTTCAGCTTTCATTTGAGGGTATCCACATTAAAATTGGATGAATGGTTTAGGAGTTTCAGCTCCTTAACATGTGCCACCCTGTTTTTAAAGGGACCAAAAGTAATTGGACAAATTCAATAATTTTAAATAAAATGTTCATTTTTAGTACTTGGGTTGAAAACCCTTTGTTGGCAATGACTGCCTGAATTCATGGACATCACCAGACGCTGTGTTTCCTCCTTTTTGATGCTCTGCCAGGCCTTCACTGCGGTGGTTTTCAGTTGCTGGTTGTTTGTGAGCCTTTCTGTCTGAAGTTTAGTCTTTAACAAGTGAAATGCATGCTCAATTGGGTTGAGATCAGGTGACTGACTTGGCTATTCAAGAATATTCCACTTCTTTGCTTTAACCCTCCGTCACATACAACTGATCTGACAGGCGCTTCTCTTTTACTTTCATTTCTCCTTCCTCACCAGATTGTGAGGAAACCCCCTCCCTCCAGGTAGTCTCCTGTCTCTTGAAGGTCTGTGAAACCTGATATCACAGTTGGATTTCAGAGCTTCAGGGGAGAGGATATAGCTGCACAGATCTCTCAGGCTCATTGTATGTGAATACGTCACATTCAGTAAGGTTGGTATTTTATGTTTTTATTCATCACAATAGTTTATTTAGCTTGTTTTATGAATGTATAGCACAAAATGTGAGGATATTTCATAGAAATAAGGGAGATTTTATAAAAGAAAGTGTGCTGCTCAGGCATATACAGTAGTTCCCTAACATATTCCTTCTCTTGCTTCAGATTATCTGCTGAAATGGAGAGGAAAATGTACAATTTATCCAAACAACTTGATGTTGAGGAAGTAACAAACATGCTGTTAGATGATAGAGACCTCACACTGAATGAGGATTTAGGAGAGGAAAGTGAGATTGATTCTCATGATGAGGTGGAAGAATGTGTCCTGGATTCTGAAACAGAGCAAGATGGTGACAGTGGTGAGGATGAAGAAGTTGGATCATATTATATTGGAAAAGATAAAAATACTAAATGGAACAAGAAGCCATTCCAGAAAAAACGTAGGGAACCTTTAAACATTATTACTCACCTTCCTGCAGTAATAGGAACTGCACGTAATGCAAAAACTGCAGTTGAATGCTGGAACAGTATATTTACAGATGACCTTCTGGACTCTATTGTCACATATACCAGCCAATATATAGACATTATAAAGGACAAGTACATCTGCAACAGAACCATCAAGCCCACAGATGAAATAGAACTGCGTGCTTTTTTTGGATTACTGTACCTTGCAGGAGCTTATAGGGCAAATAGACAAAGTTTGGAGGAACTTTGGGGTAAAGATGGGGATGGAGTTGAAAAATTTAGCCTTATGTCCATAAACAGATTCAAGATTCTAATTCGTTGCCTTCGGTTTGACGACAGAACTACCCGAACCGAACGCAAAACACATGACCGACTTGCTCCAATTCGTGATATATTTCAAAGATTTGTTGTAAACTGTAAACAAAGTTATTACCCTGGAGAGAATCTCACTATTGACAAAATGCTCCCTGGTTTTCGTGGTAGATGTGCCTTTCGTCAATATATTCCATCAAAGCCAAACAAATATGGAATAAAAATGTATGCCCTTGTTGATGCCAGTAAGACCTACACTTACAACCTGGAAGTTTATGCAGGAAAACAACCAGAAGGTCCTTACTGTGTGAGCAACAAACCCATTGATGTTGTAAAAAGACTGGCTGAACCCTTATTTGGATCGGGTCGCAATATTACAGCTGACAATTGGTTTACAAGTTGTGATCTGATTGATTATCTGAAAATTCAGATGTTGTCATATGTGGGAACTGTAAGAAAAAACAAAAGGGAATTGCCGCCACAGTTTGTAAGTGTGAAAGAGAGACAACAGTACAGCAGTATGTTTGCATTCCATAATGGAAAGGCTTTAATTTCCTATGTACCACATGCCAAAAAAATCGTACTTCTTCTATCAACACTTCATGATGATGCTGCCATCGATCCTGGGACTGGGGCAGAAAAAAAACCGGAGATAATTACATTTTACAATGCCACCAAAGGGGGTGTGGATACAGCAGATCAGATGTGCTCCACTTTCAACGTCAGCAGAAACATCAAACGCTGGCCAATAGTCATATTTTTTGCTATGTTGAATTTGGGTGGTATAAATTCACAAGTAATTTATCTTGAAAACAAGCTTGAACCACTCCGTAGACGATTGTATCTGAAAAAATTGGCCCATGAACTAGTACTTGGAGAGCTACGCAGGAGAAGCGTGAAAACAATCGGTATCCCCTCTCGCCTTCAAGTTCAGCTCAAAAGGTTACGCCCAGAAGATGATGGTGAAAAGTCACCATCTGCACCACCTCACAAAAGGAGATGCACCACCTGCCAAACGGAAAGCGGAACCAGAAGGCTTTCAAATTATGAATGTCTCAAATGTCATAAAGCAATTTGCCTGACACATGCAGAAATGGTGTGTAATTCTTGCTATTTGCTCTGCAAGTGTGACTTTTCTGTGGAAACCTCAGCATCTACTTCTGATTGAATATGTTTTTAATAGTACTTAAGGTACCTTAAAATTAAGTTTGTGTTCAAAAATTTTCTTAGTACATTTTTTTGAGAGAGTCAAACTGGGGACTATTTGGCGGGAGTTTTGAAAAGTTTGTATTTCATAGTTATTAGTTTTATGTTAAGTAAATGTTTTTTTTTGCAACTGATTATGTGTAGTCTCTTTTATTACATCCCTATGAAGGTCACTGATCACTTTTAGAGCACTGAAATTGCAAACATTAGATATTATAGGTATTTTTCCAGCAGGCGCCTGACAGGCACATTGTATGTGAACTCGTTAGTCCGAATATTGTATGTGATGGAGGGTTAATAAACTCCTGGGTTGCTTTGGCTTTATGGTTTGGGTCATTGTCCAGCTGTAGTATGAAACGACGACCAATCCGTTTGGCTGCATTTGGCTGGATCTGAGCACACAGTATGTCTCTGAATACCTCAGAATTAATTCAGCTGCTTCTGTCCTGTGTCACATCATCAATAAACACTAGTGACCCAGTGCCACTGGCAACCATGCATGCCCAAGCCATCACACTGCCTCCACCGTGTTTTACAGATGATGTGGTATGCTTTGGATCATGAGGTGTACCACGCCTTCGCCATACTTTTCTCTTCCCATCATTCTGGTAGAGGTTGATCTTGGTTTCATCTGTCCAAAGAATGTTCTTCCAGAACTGTGCTGGCTTTTTTAGATGTTTTTTTAGCAAAGTCCAGTCTAGCCTTTTTATTCTTGATGCTTATGAGTGGCTTGCACCGTGCAGTGAACCCTCTGTATTTACTTTCATGCAGTCTTCTCTTTATGGTAGATTTGGATATTGATGCGCCTACCTCCTGGAGAGTGTTGTTCACTTGGTTGGTTGTTGTGAAGGGGTTTTCTTGACCAGGGAGATTATTCTGCGATCATCCACCACTGTTGTCTTCCGTGGGCGCCCAGGTCTTTTTGCATTGATGAGTTCACCAGTGCTTTCTTTCTTTCTCATGATGTACCAAACTGTAGATTTTGCCACTCCTAATGTTGCAGCAATTTCTCGGATGGTTTTTTTTCTGTTTTCGCAGCTTAAGGATGGCTTGTTTCACCTGCATGGAGAGCTCCTTTGGCCACATGTTTACTTTACAGCAAAACCTTCCAAAAGCAAGCTCCACACCTCAAATCAACTCCAGGCCTTTTATCTGCTTAATTGAGAATGACATAGCGAGGGGATTGCCCACACCTGTCCATGAAATAGCCTTGGAGTCAATTGTCCAATTACTTTTGGTCCCTTTAAAAACAGGGTGGCACATGTTAAGGAGCTGAAACTCCTAAACCCATCATCCAATTTTAATGTGGATACCCTTCAAATGAAAGTTTAAAGTCTGAACTTCAACTGCATCTGAATTGTTTTGTTTAAAATTCATTGTGGTAATGTCTATAACCAAAATTAGAAAAATGTTGTCTCTGTCCAAATATATATGGACCTAACTGTATATATATATATATATATATATCTTCAAGCCACTTTTTGCCCCTGAAACTGTGTAGTGTGAAATAGTGGGCCTGTATTTTTCTGCACTGTTCCACACCTAAAAAGGAAGATTTATATTGCCAATCTGAGCATCTGTGCTCAAGTGGTCGTGGGACAAGCAATATAGCACCTAAGTCTCGAGTTGTTCAGCCACTGTCATCGTCTGGCAACACAAGGCCTCGAACACTCCCTTTTCTGGGAGTAGGAAAACCGCTTTTAAAGCCAGAGCAGCAGGAACCAGTTTTGGCTTTCCTTGCTGACTCTGCCTCTAGCTCTTTTGCCTCCTCTTCGGGAACTGCAAAATGTAAAAGCACTTTTTCAGCATGCTATGCAGGCTCTATTAGGAGCTAATGGGAGTGGTTGGCATTCACAGGGATGTATAATGTGCTTCCAAATTTAACCATTTGTGCTACCAGCATACAGATAGGCTTTAAACTTATTGCTACTGCTGTGATATTTTTATAAATTTATTATGGTACTTTGATTTGGTGTTCTTTGCTATATTGTGCTGGCCCAATTGTGCAGGCGGGACCTACCAGCACTCACTTATTTGGAATTTTTGTCATGTACCTCATATTGTTATAAACATCACTGATTGCTCCAAGAACTGTATGCACTTTCATACTAACAGTTCTAGTTTTATGTATATGGATATTTAATAAAAGTTTTGTGTACGTTTGTATATTATGAGCTTCTGACTCGTTTTTTCTCCTGTATTATAATATATATTTGAGTCGCTCTGCCCTTTATAATATGCAATTTAGCATTAATGCTACTTCATGCATGGTATTTTTGTAGGAAGAATGTCTTTGGGATTATTTTTCAAAAAAATGTAAAAGCAGCTTGTCGACAGTGGATGTTCCTGGTCAGGGACAAGTCGCTTCCTTGCGTTCTTCACCCAGAACAACAGAGAAGGATGCGTCAGGTGACACAACGGGTTACTCCATGGAGCTCTTTACACATACCGTTCCTGGGTTAGAAAGGGAAATTGTTAACAGGTCATGCCCATTACAAGATGAATCGGACATGGAGTGCACAGATGCACAGCCACAGCCAGATTCTTATGCTGTTCCTTTGACTCAGATCACAACATTGCCCTCGCAGTGTACTGATCCAGAATCTGACCCAGATGAGACTATGGAGCCCCGTCACGAATGCTGTAGCACCGGCTTACACGGTGACAGAGAGGAAGGTGCACAGGACATAGAAGAGGAGGTCATAGATGACCCAGTTGTTGACCCCGATTGGCAGTCATTGGGGAAACAGGGTGCAGCTGGCAGTAGCTCTGAAGTGGAGGAGGAGCCGCAGCAGGCATCAACATTGCAACAGGTTCCATCTGGCAGGCCCGTATCTGGCCAAAAACGTGTGGCTAAACCAAAACCAGTTGTAGGAAAGCGTGGCCATCCGGTTAAAGTAGCTCAGTGTGCAATGCCTGAAAAGGTATCCAATAGCAGGAAGAGTGCAGTCTGGCATTTTTTTAACCAACATCCAAATGATCAGTGCAAAGTAATCTGTAAGAAATGCTCAAGGACCTTCAGCAGAGGTCAGAATGTTAAAAGTCAAAATACAAGTTGCATGCATAGACATTTAAACACCATGGACTTGAAAGCCTGGACTAACTACCAAACGTCCTTTAACGTTGCTGCACCCTCTCACAATGAAGCTAGTCAGCAACGCTACATCCCTTTCCTCACTGTAAGGCCAACGTTTACCACACCACCTGCAGCAAATGTGGAGGTTTCGTCGCAAGGCCAAAGCAGTCAGGGAATCACCAGGTTCTTGGTAGGAAACACTGTATGTAGGGCAACAGCAAGAATACCATCACCAACCCTCTCTCAGTCTGCCATGTCCACCGGCACCCCCGCTATTATCACCATATGCAGCTCTCCAGTCCAGCTCACCCTACAAGAGGCTCTCAATAGGAAAAGGAAGTACTCATCCTCTCATCCGTGTATTTGAACGCCCACATTGCTAGACTAATCTCGTTAGAGATGATGCCCTACCGGTTAGTTGAAGCGATGCTTTCAAAGCCCTGATGGACTATGCTGTACCAGGCTACGAGCTACCCAGTCGACACTTCTTTTCGAGAAAAGCCATCCCAGCCCTCCACCAGCACGTAAAAGACCGCATTGTCCATGCACTTAGGCAATCTGTGAGTAGAAAGGTGCACCTGACAACAGATGCATGGAACAGTAGGCATGGCCAGGGGCGTTACGTGTCCATCACTGCACACTGGGTTAATGTGGTGGATGCCAAGTCCACAGGGGACAGCAATATTGGGACAGTTCTGCCTAGCCCACGGTCTAGGAAACAGTTGGCTGTAGGCATTGGCCCCCTCCTCCTCCTCCTCGTCCTCCAGCAGAAGCCACAGCTCGTCCACAGACCGCAGTTGCACTACCACTCCATCCGCTGCTGCCACTGTTGCACACGAGGTGTCCCATTATGGAACAGCTAGTGGCAAGCGTCAGCAGGCTGTATTGGCAATGAAGTGTTTGGGCGACAACAGAAACACCGCGGAAGTTCTGTCCGAGTTCTTGCAGCAAGATACTCAGTCATGGCTGGGCAGTGTACATCTTGAGGCAGGCAAGGTAGTGAGTGATAACGGAAGGAATTTTATGGTTGCCATAGCCCTTTCACAACTGAAACACATTCCTTGCCTAGCTCACACCTTAAACCTGGTGGTGCAGTGCTTCCTGAAAAGTTATCCGGGGTTACCCGAACTGCTCCTGAAGGTGTGCAGACTGCTCGCACATCCACTGTTCGCCCATACACTCCAGCCGTATGCAGAACCATCAGCGATCTTTGAACCTTCCCCAGCATCGCCTAATCATCGACGTTGCAACAAGGTGGAACTCCACACTGCACATGTTTCAGAGACTGTGCGAACAGAGGCGTACTGTTATGTATTTGTGGGAGGATACACATACACGGGCAGGCAGTTGGATGGCAGACATGGAGTTGTCAGGTGTGCAGTGGTCGAAGCTACAAGACCTCTGTCAAGTCCTTCAGTGTTTTGAGGAATGCACACGGCTGGTCAGTGCAGACAACGCCATAATAAGCATGAGCATCCCCCTAATGCGTCTGCTGATGCAAAGTTTGACGCACATAAAGGAGCAGGCGTCTGCAGCCGAGGACGAGGGAAGCCATGATGACAGTCAGCCATTGTCTGGTCAGAGAAGTCTACTGGACGAGGTGGTGGGCGAAGAGAAGGAGGACGAGGAGGATGATGGGGATGAGTATTTTTTGGATGAGTAAGCTTCTCAGGGGGCAATAGAAACTGGTGGAGTTGCAAGGCCAGGTTCAGGTTTTTTGAGGGAGGCAAGTGACGTTGATTTGCCCGAAAGTGCTCCTCAACCCAGCACAGGCAGTGAATTGACAATTGGAACATTGGCCCACATGGCGGATTATGCCTTGCGTATCCTAAAAAGGGACCCCCGCATTATAAAAATGATGACCAATGACGATTACTGGTTGGCCTGCCTCCTAGATTCATGCTATAAGGGGAAACTGCAAAACATCATGCCACATGAGAACCTTGAACAAATATTGGCAACCAAACAAGCAACTCTTGTTGACCGTTTGATTCAGGCATTCCCAGCACACAGCCCTGGTGATGGTTCTCACACGAGCTGCAGGGGGCAACAGGGCAGAGGTGTTAGAGGTGCAAAAATCAGAAGTGGCGTTGGACATAGGGGTTTTCTGACCAAGTTGTGGAGTGATTTTGCAATGACCACAGACAGGACAGGTACTGCAGCATCAATTCAAAGTGACAGGAGACAACATTTGTCCAGTATGGTTACTAACTATTTTTCCTCCACTATCGATGTTCTCCCTCACCCATCATTCCCATTTGATTACTGGGCATCCAAAATAGACACCTGGCCTAAATTGGCAGAATATGCATTGCAGGAGTTTGCTTGCCCAGCAGCTAGTGTGATATCAGAAAGAGTATTCAGTGCTGCTGGTTCAATACTGACCGAAAAAAGAACTCGTCTGGCTACCCAAAATGTTGATGATCTAACCTTCATTAAAATGAACCACTCATGGATTTCTAATTATTTTGCCCCACCTTTCCCGGCTTACACCTAGCTTTCCTTTAAAAAGGGCTTGCTTTTGGACTGGTGTTACTGAGTGTTCCAATTTCTCCATTTGCAGCTGCTGTATGTCCAGCATATGATATGTTTACACTGCCCAAAATGGGCTGACTTCCCCCCCCAAGGCCGTGGTCTTGCCAGTTGGCGAAAGCACCCGTGAGAGTGCCTTTTTTTCTGAAGAGGTGGGTGTGCCCACTTTTGGTCGAAGGCACTGGCACCGGGTCCCTCATAGTACAATGAAGTGTCTCTGGTGGTGGTGTCACGCACCCAACAACAGACACACCGTTGTAACATGAGGGGCCTTGGGCCAGTACCGCCGGGCACGAGAGAGTGCCCCCCACCCCCCAGCTCAAACTGTGCTCTACCACTTGCAAAATTATCTGTCACTGCTCCCCCGCTGTTAAGTCTATGCGGTGAAATCCTTCAATGCCTGGCACTGACAATACCAATTTGTTGACATGTATGATGCTACTTAAAATATTCAGTGGCCCTGTCCTACATTTACACCAGTAAATACTTTGCGCCAAATAGCAATGTCTGAAAGTCAGCAGGGGAGCCCACCCCTGTACCTAAGTATGCCACCCTTTTTTTTTGTTTTGTTTTTTTGCGAGACATTAACATCTATGTATTCTTTTGGAGTACTAACTGTGTCAGACACTCCTTCCAATAGTCCTCCACTGACCACACCAATGCTGCCTGTGTACCCCTGGATCCTATTTAAAAGTGCATAGAGCCACCTTTTTATTATTTTAGGCCTACTAAGTCTGTCTGCGGTCCCTCCTTCCAATAGTCCTCCCCTGACCACACCAATGCTGCCTGTGTACCCCTGGAACCTACTTAAAAGTACAAAGAGCCACCTTTTTATTATTTTAGGCCTACTAAGTCTGTCTGCGGTCCCTCCTTACAATAGTCCTCCGGTGACCACACCAATGCTGTCTGTGTACCCCTGGATCCTATTTAAAAGTGCAGAGAGCCACCTTTTTTATTTTTGGCCTACTAAGTCTGTCTGTGGTCCCTCCTTCCAATTGTCGTCCACTGACCACACTAATGCTGACCGTGTACCATGTAACCTTTTATAAACCTGCATTGAGCCAACTTTGTGGTGTAAGGCCTACTAGCAGGGTCTGGCTGCGCCACTCAATACAGCTGTCCTCTTAAAAAAAAGGACCTGCAATTATCAGGTTTTCAGCCTATCGGAATTTTAAAACTGCAGTGGGGCTACTAGCTTGGTTGGGGCCTACTAACAGTGTCTGCCGCTCCAAGGTGTTCTCCTGGTTGCCTTTCCTGAGCTTCTTTCTTCAGGCTCTTGTTAAATAGTTGTTAAATGGAACAACTGCAGTGGGGCTACTAGTTTGGTTGGGGCCTACTAACAGTGTCTGCCGCTCCAAGGTGTTCTTCTGGTTGCCTTTCCTGAGCTTCAATCTTTGGGCTTTTGTTAAATAGTTGTTAAATGGAACAACTGCAGTGGGGCTACTAGTTTGGTTGGGGCCTACTAACGGTGTCTGCCGCTCCTTGCTGTTCTCCTGGTTTCCTGTCCTGAACTTCCATTTTCAGGCTCTCATTAAGTAGTTGTTAATATTACACTGCATTTGGCCTACTAGTTGGGTTGGGGCCTACTAACGGTGTCTGCCGCTCCTTCCTGTTCTCCTCCACTGAAGAAAGCAGTGCCGCCTGTTTACTACTGTTACCAATTTTGAACTGTATTTAGACTACTTACTGATTTGGGCCTACTCACTGTGTCAGCCTCTCATTATAGTTGTCCTCCACTGAACAAAGCAATGCCGCCTGTTTAGTCCTGTTAATTTTGAACTGCATTTAGCCTACTTTTGTATTTGGGACTATATCTGTGTTTCCTCCTCATCCTGCCCATTGCCCAGCCAGTGATAGATGAGTCGCAGGTACATTGACTCAGACCGCTATATTCTCCTTGCACACTACACAGCCAGATTCTGACCCTGCTGAAAGTGAGGTTCCCCTTCCCGCATACTATACCACCTTACACGGGGACAAAGAGGAAGGTGCAGATGAAAGCGCAGGTTCCTTCATCTGGTGGGGGGGATACTCGTTGGCAACGTCACTGGCACAGAGCCCCTCATAGTACGCAAAAGTGTCGCTGCCGGTGGGAGGCGCCCCGCCGTGCAAACACACCGCCGTACTTTGGGGGGCCCTGTGCCAGTGCCAATGCGAACGAGTGGGCCCCCCCCCCGCTTGCTCAGGATCACAGCACTTGCAAAGTTGAAATACTTACCTCTCCCTGCTCCACTGCCGTGACGTGTTCCACGTTTCCTGGGCCCACTAAATACTTGAACCATCATACCCCACACAACTTTAGCCAAATTACCCCCAATTTCCAATGCCTAACTATTATAATGTAAATTAAGATTGACAAGCTTCAGTACCAAGAATGGATGTTTTTGCCATTAAAATGGGCACTGTAGGTGTTTTCCTGGCCTCCTCTCACTGCCGACTATGCTTTCCCATTGACTTGCATTGGGTTTCGTGTTTCGGTCGATCCCGACCCCCACTTTCCGCGATAATCGGCCGATTTCACTCGACTCGACTTTTGAGATAGTCGGGTTTCGCAAAACCCGACTCAACCCTAAAAAAGTAAAAGTCGCTCAACCCTAATCAACATCACAACAGCTTTCATCTGCCAGGTCCGTATCTGGCCAAAAACGTTTGTCAAAAACAAAAACAGTTTTGGGACAGCGTGGCCATCCGGTGAAAGTAGCACAGTGTGCAATGCCTGAAAAGGTATTGCATAGTAGGAAGAGTGGAGTGTGGCAATTTGTTAACTAAGATCCAAATGATCAGTGCAAAGTTATCTGTTAGAAATGCTCAAAGACCTTTAGTAGAGGGAAGAATCCCCTAAATTTAAATACAACGTGCATGAGTAGACATTTAACCAGCATGTACTTGCAAGCCTGGACCAACTACCAAACATCCCGTACCGTTGGTGCACCTGCTCAGAATGAAGGTAGTCAGCAAAGCTCAAAAAAAGAAGAGAATGTCCAGCTTCACTGAATCTGTAAAAAAGAGTTTTCTTTATTCACAAACTTTAAGCATAGAGGATACAGACTTCAGCACGAACCATATGGGTAAGAATCTCAACGCGTTTCTGGAGGCTAAGCTCCCTTAATCACGGTCCTTCAGCGATTGCAGAATCTTCCCCAGCACCGCCTAATAATCGACGTTGCAACAAGGTGGAACTCAAAACTGCACATACTTCAGAGGCTGTGCGAACAGAGGCGTGCTGTAATGTATTTCTGGGAGGATACACATACACGGGCAGGCAGTTGGATGGCAGACATGGAGTTGTCTAGTGTGCAGTGGTCGAAGCTACAAGACCTCTGTCAAGTCCTTCAGTGTTTTGAGGAATGCACACGGCTGGTAAGTGCAGACGACGCCATCATGAGCATCCCACTAATGCGTTTGCTGATGCAAAGTTTGATGCACATTAAGGAGCAGGCGTCTGCAGCCGAGGAGGAGGGAAGCCTTGATGACAGTCAGCCATTGTCTGCTCAGGGAACTCTCCTGGACAAGGTAGTGGATGAAGAGGAGGAGGAGGAGGATGGGGAGGAATATTTATGGGAGGAGGATGCTTCTCAGGGGGCAATAGAAACTTCTGGCGTTGCAAGGTCAGGTACAGGTTTTTTGTGGTACACAAGTGATGTTGATTTAAAAGAAAGTGCTCCTCAATCCAGCACAAGCAGTGAATTGACACCTGGAACATTGGCCCACATGGCTGAGTATGCCTTGCGTATCCTAAAAAGGGACCCCCGCATTATCAAAATGATGACCGATGATGATTACTGGTTGGCCTGCCTCCTGGATCCACGCTATAAAGGCAAATTGCAAAATATCATGCCACATGAGAACCTTGAGCAAATATTGGCCACCAAACAAGCAACTCTTGTAGACCCCTTGGTTCAGGCATTCCCAGCATACAGCGGCGGTGATGGTTCTCACACGAGCTGTAGGGGGAGAATTGGCAGAGGTGTTAGAGGTGCAAAAATCAGAAGTGGCGTTGGACAGAGGGGTTTTATGACCAGGTTGTGTAGTGATTTCACAATGACCGCAGACACGACAGGAACTGCAGCATCGATTCAAAGTGACAGGAGACAGCATTTGTCCAGTATGGTTACAATTACAAACTATTTTTCCTCCCTTATCGATGTTCTCCCTCACAGGTCATTCCACTTTGATTACTGGGCATCTAAAATAGTCACCTGGTCTGAATTGGCAGAATATGCATTACAGGAGCTCGCTTGCCCAGCTGCTAGTGTGCTATCAGAAAGAGTCTTCAGTGCAGCTGGTTCAATACTGACCGAAAAAAAGGACACGTCTGGCTACCCGAAATGTTGATGATCTAACCTTCATTAAAATGAACCAATCATGGATTTCAAATTATTTTGCCCCACCTTCCCCTGCTGACACGTAGTTTGCCTGAAAAATGTCTTGCTTTTGCCCTCCTCTTAATGACTGCTCCAATTCCTCCATTTGCAGCAGCTGAATGTCCACCATAGGCCATTTTTATACCTCTCTAAATGGTCTGACTCCCCCCACAGGGCAGTGGTCACCACTTGGCACAAGCACCCGTGCGAGTGCCATTTGCCTGTACAGGTGGGTGTGCCCACTTTTGGGCGACGGCACTGGCACAGGGTCCCTCATAATACAATGAAGTGTCTCTGACGGTGGTGGTGCACACCCAACGTCAGACACACCGTCGTAGTATGAGGGGCCCTGTGCCCATGAGAGAGTGTTCCACCCCAGCTCAAACAGTGCTCTACCACTTGCAAAACTTACCTCTCACTGCTCCACCACAAATTAGTCTGTGCTGTTAAATCCTTCAATGGCACTGCCAATACAAATTTGTTGAAATGATAGATGATAGTAAAAGTATACAGGGGCCCTGCCCTCCATTTAGACCAGTTAATACTATGCGTGAACTACCACTGTCTGCTACTCAGCAGAGGAGCCCACCCCTGTACCTAGCTATGCCACCTGTTTATTTAGGAACATTGTTTTGGAAGACATTTAGCCCACTTTACTATTTTGGCCTACTAACTGTGTCAGCCACTCCTTCCAATTGTTCTCCACCAAACAAAACAATGCCGCCTGTGTACTCCTGTTACAAATTTTGAACTGCATTTAGCCTACTTTATCTTTT
The DNA here is from genome assembly GCF_032444005.1 of Ranitomeya imitator. Lineage (NCBI taxonomy): Eukaryota > Metazoa > Chordata > Amphibia > Anura > Dendrobatidae > Ranitomeya > Ranitomeya imitator. The sequence goes on from NC_091289.1 coordinate 118,079,296, forward strand.
GGGCCTACTACCTGTGTCTGTCTGTGCCACTCCTTACAGTTGTCCACCACTGCACAAAGCTATGCCACCTGTGTACTCCTGTTACAAATTTTGAACTGCATTTAGCCCACTTTTTTATTTTTGGCCCACTAAGTCTGTCTGCGCCACTCAATACAGCTGTCCTCAGCTGAACAAAGCAATGCTGCCAGTTTACTCCTGTTACCAGTTTTGAACTGGATTTAGCCTACTGACTTTTTTGGGCCTACTAACTGCGTCTGCCCCTCATTACAATTGTCCTCCACCGAACAAAACAATGCCGCCTGTGTACTCCTCTAACAAATTTTGAACTTAATTTAGCCCACTTTTTTATTTTTGGCCCACTAAGTCTGTCTGCGCCACTCAATACAGTTGTCTTCCACTGAACAAAGTAATGCCGCCTGTGTACTCCTGTTTCCAATTTTGAACTGGATTTAGCCTACTTACTTATTTAGGCCTACTAACTGTGTCTGCCTCCCATTACAGTTTTCCCCACTGAACAAAGCAATGCCGCCTGTTTAGTCCTGTCACCAATTTTGAACTGCATTTAGCCTACTTTATTATTTGGGCCTATATCTGTGTTTCCTCCTCATCCTGCCCATTGCCCAGCCACTGCTAGATGAGTCTGCTGGTACATTAACCCAGACCACTACATTCCCCTTGCACTCTACACAGCCAGAATCTGACCCTGCTTAAAGTCAGGTTTCCCTTCCCGCATACTATACCACCTTACACGGGGACAAAGAGGAAGGTGCAGATGAAAGTGCAGGTTCCTTCATCAGGTGGGGGGGCATATTCGTTGGCGATGTCACTGGCACAGGGCCCCTCATAGTACGCAAAAGTGTCTCTGCCGGTGGGAGGCGGCCCCGCCATCAAACACACCGCCGTACTTTGAGGGGCCCTGTGCCAGTGCCAATGCGAACGAGTGCCCCCCCCCCCTGCTTGCTCAGGATCACAGCACTTACAAAGTTGAAATACTTACCTCTCCCTGCTCCACCGCCGTGACGTAGTCCACGTTTCCTGGGACCACGAAAAACTTGAACCAGCCCTACCCCCCACAACTTTAGCCAAATGACCCCCAGTTTTCAATGCCTATCTATTATTATAAAGTAAATTAAGATTGACAAGCTTCAGTAATACGAATTGATGTTTTTGGCAGTAAAATGGGCACTGTAGGTGTTTTCCTGTCCTCCACTCACTGTCGACTTTGATTCCCCATTGACTTGCATTGGGTTTCGTGTTTCGGTCGCCCCCCGACTTTTCGCAATAATCGGCCGATTTCACCCGACTTTTGAGAAAATCGGTTTCGCGAAACCCGACTCAATCCTAAAAAAGTAAAAGTCGCTCAACTCTTCCAATAAGCGCATCCGCCTGTCAACTGAAAATGCTGACAGGCTGCCTCTTATAAAAATGAACAAGGGTTGGATTGGGAAAGACCTCTGTACACCACCAAGTGAAGGCAGCGAAACATAACCTCAAATACTGTACATTCTCTCTTTAGGGAAGGTGTATTCTCATGCACCTCTTCACAACCACACATGGGTATACACTTCCAAATTTGGTCTGTTTGTTGTTATCCTCCTCTTTATCCTCATCCTCATCATCCAGAACCACTAGATGACCAGGGTAAACGTGCACTGTACTGCTATAGGCTGGTGAATTTTGGGCACGGGGCTGTGATGTCACTATTTCATTTTGTAAAAACAGGACCCAACTTTGGGGAATTGGACATGACATTACATGGGGCCTACTTCTTAACTCTAACTCTTGCAATGTGTCCTTTAACTGGCACTCGATGTCCAGGCTGAACGTGCTCTGTACTGTAAATTTTGGGCACGGGGGCTGTGATGGCACTATTTTATTTTGTAAAAACAGGACCCTACTTGGGGAACTGGGTATGACATTACATTGGGCCTTCTTCTTAACCCTGTCTCCTGCAATGTGTTCTTTAACTGACACTCGATGTCCAGGCTGAACGTGCTCTGTACTGTAAATTTTGGGCACGGGGGCTGTGATGGCACTATTTTATTTTGTAAAAACAGGACCCTACTTGGGGAACTGGGTATGACATTACATTGGGCCTTCTTCTTAACCCTGTCTCCTGCAATGTGTTCTTTAACTGACACTCGATGACCAGGGTGAACTTGCTCTGTACGGTGAATTTTTGGGCACGGGGGCTGTGATGGCACTATTTTATTTTGTAAAAACAGAACCCCACTGTTAGGACTGGCGGAACACACCAAATAATAATATTAGAGAATAAGAGGTGTGTTCACAGTCCGGGTTCCACCGTGCAGAGATGACACCTGCAGCTGAGTAATGGCAGATGGACGCTTGCTCACACGTGGGTTAGACCTCACCCAGTGTGAATAGAAGCAAACTCTGTTGTTTCTCAGAGTCGCTGTAAATATGCTGCGCCCTGTAAGCAGTCACTGGGTGCAGCTGAAAGACACTAGTGGGATACCTATGAATCACCCCCACTAAACTGGTGATTGGACTCGCTCTGACCCTCGGTGGCCTTTGAGCCCGCGCCCGAGGACGCCGAGTCAGATGCTGAGTCCAAGCAGGAGTTCCCACTCTACACTGACTGGCTGTCAGGAAAGCACACTGATTGCACTCGGTGCCGTACAGGCTGGCACTGCGAATAGACGCTGAAACGTGTGCTAAGTGTGCAGGTATGGGAAAAGCAGGACTTAGTCCCTGAAACGCCTGCTCACTGCTGATCAGCACTGGCTACAAAGGCAGAGCCTGGAAAGGCAGCAGTTACCAAGCGCACAGTATCAGCTTGAGCCAGACGCTGGAACCGTCGTCTCCGCTGAGCAGGCTCCACTGGGGCTGAAGGAGAATGGGAGACCGCAGCGGACATGGTTTGAGATTCCCCCTTTGCAGTGGCGGGAACTCGACTCCTAACATGGGCACTCTCCTCCCTGGGCCTCGCTATGCTCAAAAGCCACAATGAGCAGCAAAGCCCGAATGTGCTCAACAGGCTCCCAGGTCCTGTCCTCTGGGCCATGACCCTTCCAATCCACCAGATTGAATTTTTTGCCACGTACCACCTTACACCCCATAATGGCATTGACCTCGTATCATCCATGGATGAGCCCGATGTCCCGGCAGATGATTCGGAAAACCTGGACATGTGAACGGGTTTTAGTAGGGACACATGAAAAGGTGTCGGTGATACCTAGGTATGGAGGAAGGTCCAACCGATAGACCATAAGGTTGACTTGTTCCAGGATCTTGAAGGGGTCTATGCAGCGAGGCGCAAACTTAGTGGACTCAACTCGCAGCCTGATGTTACAGGCGGAGAGCCACACTATGTCGCCAGGAGCAAAGGTCGGAGCAGGGCGCCAAGGTACATCAGCAGAAACCCTAATTCTCTCCTTGGAGGCCCGGATGGCATCCTATGTGCGGTCCCAAATGTCACGTGCCTCCACCGCCCAGTCTGCCACCCTAAAAACGATGGATGACATGGGCATGGACACAGGGACACATGGATGCTGGCCGTAGATAAGGAGGAATGGGGTCTGGAATGGGATGGAGTCGGCTATGGCATCGTTCAATGCAAACTTCACCCATGGTAGCAAGGATGCCCAGTCATCCTGCCTGGCTGAGACAAAATGTCGCAGGTATGTGACCAGAGTCTGGTTGGCCCTCTCTACCAATCCATTCATCTCTGGGTGGTACGCAGAAGAGAGATTCAGCTCTATGCTGAGTAAACGACAGAACTCTCTCCAGAAGCGAGATGCAAACTTGGGACCCCGGTCACTGACAATTTTGTCTGGCATGCCATGCAGGTGGAAAACATGTTTAATGAACAGCGACGCCAAGGCCCGTGCAGAAGGTAACCGTGGAAGCGGCACCAAGTGTACCATTTTTGAAAAATGGTCTGTGACTACCCAGATAACAGTGCAGCTACGAGACTTGAGTAAGCCAACCACGAAGTCCATCCCAACCGTCTCCCAGGGCCTGTCTGCCTCCGGCAGGGGGAAAAGTAACCCAGCAGGCCATTGCCGAGGAGACCGATTCTTGGCGCAGGAGAGACACTCCCGAATATAGTCCCTGATGTCACGGGCCATATGCGGCCACCAGTACATCCTCGCCAGAAGTTCAAATGTCCTCTTGGTCCTAAAATGTCCTCCCACCCTGGATGAGTGAGCCCAAGAGAGAACCTCTGGTCACAAATTAGATGGTACAAAAGTCTTGCCTGGGGGCACAGACTCTAGCGAAACCGGAGCCAGAGTTCTCAGGCACTCTGAAGGGACAATAAGCCAAGGCTCCTCCTCCTCCTCTTCTGATGACACAAAGGAGAGAGAGAAGGTCGGCCCGAGTGTTCTTCTCCCCAAAGAGAAAATGGAGGGTAAAGTGGAATCGGGAGAATAACAGGGACCATCTGGCCTGGCGAGAGTTTTCCCACTGGGTGGTTTGTAAATACACCAAATTTTTGTGGTCGGTAAATACTTGGAAGGGGTAGCGAGCCCCCTCCAGAAGATGTATCCACTCCAAAAAGGCCAACTTCATAGCTAGCAGCTCCCTGTCCCAGATGGAATAATTCCTCTCTGTCGGTGTAAAGGTCTTGGAGAAGAAGAAGCAAGGATGCTTCCGACCTTGAGCATCCTTTTGGAAGAGGACGACAGAAGAGGCATCCACCTCCATGATAAATGGTTTATCTATATTGGAGCAATGTAAAATGGGAGCTCCAGCGAAGTGTGACTTGATAGAGAGGAAGGCCTTGGAGACCTCCTCCGACCACAATTTGGGATTAGCTCCCTTCTTGGTGAGGGCAACCAGGGGTGCTACCAAAGTTGAGAGGGGGGGAATGAACTGGCGATAATAGTTGATGAACCCCATAAAGCACTGCACCGCTTTGAGAGAATGGAGTTTCTGCCAGTCCATCACAGCCTGTAGCTTGGCAGGATCCATAGCCAATCCTTGGGCAGAGATGATATAGCCCAGGAAAGGCAAAAACTTCTGCTCAAACACACACTTCTCCAACTTGGCATAGAGAGAGTTTGCCCATAGGAGGTCGAAGGCTTTGCAAATATCTCTCCGGTGGGAGTCTATATCTGGAGAGTAGATGAGAATATCATCCAGATAGACTACAACCTAGTTGGAGAGCATATCCCGTAAGATATCGCTTACAATGTCTTGCAAAATGGCTGGGGCATTACAAAGCCCGAAGGGCATCATCAGGTAATCATAGTGCCCAGCCCTGGTGTTAAAAGCCATCTTCCATTCATCCCCCTCATGAATGCGAATCAGGTTGTAAGCACCCCGCAAATCAAGCTTAGTAAATGCCCTCGCTCCCCGCAACCTATCGAAGTTCTCAGATATCAGGGGCAGAGGGTATTTATTCTTAACAGTGATGACATTAAACCGTTCTTCTTCTGTATAAAGAAGAACCCCGCCCCTGTAGGTGACACTGACTTCCTATTAAATCCTATTGCCAGATTCTCCTAAATGTACTGAGACATTGCCTCCATCTCCGGGAGAGATAACGGGTAGACTTGACCCCGGTTAGGCTCAGCACCAGGCAAGAGGTCAATAGTAAAAACAATGTGTTTCAGCTCACCCGCATGGCGGAATTTTCCATAGTCCAAATGTAATCTGAGCACGGAAAGCTTCTCTGTCCAACGCTGAGGTTAATGAGCAAAAAGAAAAAAAAAAAAAAATCCAGCTCCAGCATGATGCTGAAGTTTAAGAGCGCTTCTAGCGCTCGAAACGCGTCCAGCGAATTGATGTTTGTCTTCATCCTTATTTTGTGATTTATATTTTTGGTAAGCAGCTTTCCAATTTTTAAAAGATATTTAATAAAAAAATTTTGTTTAATTTTACTCCTGGAGCTGGATTTTTTTTTTTCTTTTTGCTCAAGAGGTCAATAGTACAGTCATAGGAGAGGTAAGGCGAAAGGGTCTCCGCAGCCCTCTTGAAGAATACGTCCGCATATGGCCAAAAGTGCTTGCGGAGAAAGGAAAGATCTGCGGGTACTTCAGTTGTAGCAACCTGAATGCACTCCCTCACACATCTACCCTCACAAGATTCACTCCATCCCAGAATTCTCCCTGAGGACCACTCTACATGAGGAGAGTGGTAGCATAGCCATGGTATCCCCAACAGGACCACATCAATTCCCTTGGGAATGACTAGCAGGGAGATAACGCCCTGATGAGATAGAGACATGGATAAAGTAAATGGGATGGTTTGGTGAGTTATCTGTGAGGGCAGTGTCAACCCATTTACTACTCGTACGGTCACAGGTTTGGCTAGCATCACCATGGGTATTGCGTGTCCCTGGGCAAAAGCAGATGACATAAAGTTGCCCTCTGCCCAGAATCCACGCAAAGTTCTAACGTAAGAGTGGATGGACCTATAGTAATTGTCCCCTTGAAGGACAGTTTGGAGGAAAACATTGCCATGCCTTGTGTACCTTCTCCTACAACCACTAGACGCTCACGTTTCCCCGACCGCTGGGATCATCTGGAGGCAAGATGTCCTGATTGCTGGCAAACATGACAGACCTTGAGTGCACGAACAGTCCGGAACGTAGATCCCGCTAGTGACACCTCCATGGCCTCATGTGACTCGGATGCCTGAACCGGAGATTCCAGAGGTTTGGCAAAGATGGGAGCCAGCCGAAACCTCTGCCTACACTGGGCTCACTCCAACATTCGCTCGTTAAAACGGAGGTCGATTCAAGTTGATACAGCTATTAGCTCCTCCAGGGTGGCGGGAATCTCCCTGGTGGCCAAAGCGTCCTTCACATGGTCAGCCAGCCCCCTCCAAAATACAGGGATGAGGGCTTTATCTGGCCACTCCAGCTCAGATGCTAAAGTCCGGAAGTGGATGGCAAAATGGCTGACCATGGATCAATGCTAGCAGTTGGAGCACCGTATCACAGGTGACCCGAGGTCCTAAAAAGACCTGTTTCAGAGTGCTCAGAAACAGTGGATCACTGTGCTCAACATGATCGTCCTGCTCCCACAGCAGCGTAGCCCACTCCAACTCCCTGTCCAACAGAAGGGATATAATGAATCCCACCTTTGCCCATTCTGTGGGAAAACATGCAGCCAGGAGCTCGAGGTGTATCGTGCACTGGCTCATGAATCCCCTACATGACTTGCTATCACCAGAGTATTTATCTGGCAGTGGGAGGTGGGATAAGGTCAGAACAGGGGTGGCAGTGGACAAGCTTGCTGCAGCCACACCAGCTGCCTGAACAGCTACTGTGGTAACATCCACATCTGCCATTGTACGCTCGAGAGGCGCCAACCTGCCCTCCAGCTGCTGGATGTCCTGCTGCAGTCACTGTTCATCCACCATTACTAGCCAGACCCTAGTATAATGTTAGTACTGGAGGAATGTACCAAATAAGCCGGATTACTCACCGGTAATACTCTTTTAGTGAGTCCACGACAGCACCCCACTGGAGAGAGGGATCCGCCCCGCAGGAACAGGAAACCTACCGAGAAATAAAAGGGGGCGGTCCGCCTCTCCTCCTCAGTTTTGATTTCAGAGTACCCGGAGGACCGCCAGTATTAGGCAAATATAATTTATTTCATTTTCAAACTTATTTGCTCATGTATGATTAAAAGAATTTTACTCAATAGTAAGTACTATATTAATATAGGGAGGGATATAAGAGGGTGCTGTCGTGGACTCACTAAAAGAGTATTACCGGTGAGTAATCCGGCTTTTTCCCTTTCGCCACGACAGCACCCCACTGGAGATCTTACAGAGACCATCACCTAGGGGGGGACCACCGTGCTGAGGACAGTCCTGCCAAAGTCTAGGTCAGAAGTTGACGATAGGTCAAGCCTATAGTGATTATAGAATGTAGAGGGATTTGACCAAGTTGCCGCCTTACATATAGTCTCAATTGGGACCTCTCCCCTTTCTGCCCAGGAGGATGCCATAGCTCTGGTAGAGTGCGCTGTTATGCCTTCCGGAGGGTTTTCTTTACTCGTGGAATAGGCCAGTCTGATAGACTCTCTGATCCACCGGGATAACGTGCTTTTCGTTATTCCATGACCCTTCTTGTGACCCTGGAAGGAAATAAACAGAGCCCTACAGGTTCTTTCAATGTACTTTAACACTACTCTTTTAACATCTAGAGTGTGGTACTTTTGTTCTTCAGGAGTGGAAGGATTACTGAAGAAAGAGGGCAAGATTATTTCCTGAGACCTATGGAATGTCTTAGCTACTTTGGGAAGGTAGGAAGGGTCTGGTTTAAGGACTAACTTATCCTGAAAAGTTAGCAGGAAAGGTGGATCTATAGAGAGTGCTTGGATGTCACTGATTCTCCTGGCTGAAGTCAGTGCTACCAAGAGGGCCGTTTTTAGTGATAGGATCTTGATTGGTATTGAATCTATTGGTTCGAATGGAGAGTCTGTTAGGGCTTGTAAAACTAAGTTTAGATCCCAGGGAGGAACTCTAGGTATATTAACTGGATTTATCCGTTCACAGGCTGTAATAAATCGGGATACCCATCTATTCCCCGCAATGTTATGGCCATAGAGAGCTCCTAGTGCTGAAACATGAACTTTTAAAGGTGTTTGCAGTTAAACCTAGTTCTCTCCCTTTTTGAAGAAATTCCAGGATAGACTGTATCGGAATTTCTGACGTGTTTGAAGATGTATGGAATTGTAGGAATTTCTTCCATATTTTTGTGTAAATTTTTGTAGTGGAAGGTTTTCTATTCTGGAGGAGCGTGTTTATCAATCCCTCCAAGAACCCCCTTGATTTTAGCATCTGCATATCAAATTCCAGGCCGTGAGATGTAGACTGTCCACTTGAGGGTGGAAAAACGGACCCTGGAAGAGAAGATTGGGTGTTGAGGGGAGGACCCAAGGATCTGAGACCGACATGGTTTGCAGCCACGAGAACCATGGTCTCTTGGGCCAGAATGGAGCTATTAGTATCACCCTCGCTCCTTCGGTTCTGATTTTGCGAATGACTTGGGGTAGCAGTATGATCGGCGGAAAAGCATATGCTAGACTGAACTGCCAAGGGGCTTGGAGAGCGTCCAGAATGTCCGGATGATCCGCTAGAGATAGGGAGGCAAATTTCCGGATTTTTTTGTTTCTCCTTGTGGCGAAGAGCCCAATTTTTTTTATGTTAGGCCTTCGAAGCCTGTCTGCGGTCCCTCCTTCTACTAGGCCTCCACTGACCTGTCTACTGCTGCCCGTGTACCCCTGGAACCAATTAAAAAGTGCCTACAGCCCAATTTTATTATGTTAGGCCTTCGAAGCCTCTCTGCGGTCCCTTCTTTCTACTACTACTCCACTGACCAGACCAATGCTGCCCGTGTACTCCTGGAACCAATTATAAAGTGCCTACAGCCCAATTTTTTTTATGTTAGGCCTTCGAAGCCTGTCTGCGGTCCGTTCTTTCTACTACTCCTCCACTGACCAGACCAATGCTGCCCGTGTACCCCTGGAACCAATTATAAAGTGCCTACAGCCAAATTTTATTATGTTAGGCCTTCGAAGCCTGTCTGCGGTCCCTTCTTTCTACTACTCCTCCACTGACCAGACCACTGCTGCCCGTGTACCCCTGGAACCTAATTTAAAGTGCCTACAGCCCAATTTTTATTATGTTAGGCCTTCGAAGCCTGTCTGCGGTCCCTCCTTCCACTAGGCCTCCACTGACCTGTCTACTGCTGCCCGTGTACCCCTGGAACCAATTATAAAGTGCCTACAGCCCAATTTTAATATGTTAGGCCTTCGAAGCCTGTCTGCGGTCCCTTCTTTCTACTACTCCTCCACTGACCAGACCAATGCTGCCCGTGTACCCCTGGAACCAATTATAAAGTGCCTACAGCCCAATTTTATAATGTTATGCCTACTATGCCTGTCTGCGGTCCCTCCTTCCACTAGTCCTCCAGTGACCAGTCCACTGCCGCCCGTGTACCCCTGGAACCTATTTCAAAGTGCATACAGCCTACTTTTTTTCTTTAATTTATAATTATGAAGCCCAGATGGACTACGCTGTACCACGGTAAGAGCTACCCAGTTGTCACTTCTTTTGCGAGAAAAGCCATCCCAGCCCTCCACCATCATGTAAAAATCCGCATTGTTCATGCTCTCAGGCTATCTAATAGTAGAAAGGTGCACCTGACAACAGATGCATGGACCAGTAGGCATGTCCACGAAAGGTTACATGTCCATTACATGCATGGTCCACAGGGGACAGCCTACTAAGTCTGTCTGCAGTCCCAAATAGAAATTGTCCTCCGCTTACCACACCAATGCTGCCTGTGTACCCCTGGAACATTTTATAAACTCCATTGACCAAAATTTTGGGTTTAAAGCCTACTACCAGTGTCTGCCGCTCCAAGGTGTTCTCCGGGTTGCCTTTTCTGAGCTTTGATCTTCAGGCTCTCGTTTAGCAGATTTTTTTAAATCTAACTGCAGTGGGGCTAGTACTTGGGTTGGGGCCTACTACCAGTGTCTGCGGCTCCAAGGTGTTCTCCGGGTTGCCTTTTCGGAGCTTTGATCTTCAGGCTCTCGTTTAGTAGTTTTTTTAAATCTAACTGCAGTGGGGCTAGTACTTGGGTTGGGGCTCTCGTTTAGTAGTTGTTGAAAACAACACTGCATGCGGCCTACAAGTTAGGTCAGGGGTGTAGAGACGGTGTGTTCCACTCCAAGGTGTTCCCCAGGTTGCCTCCCCATTGCTTCAATCTTGAGGCTCTTCTTAAGTAGTTGTTGAAAACAACACTGCATTTGGCCTACAAGTTGGGTCTGGGTTGTAGAGATGGTGTCTTCCGCTCCAAGGTGTTCTCCAGGTTGCCTTTCCTGAGCTTCTATCTTCAGGCTCTTGTTAAATAGTTGTTAAATAGAACAACTGCATTTGGCCTACTAGTTGGGTTGGGGCCTACTAACAGAGTCTGCCGCTCCTTGCTGTTCTCCTGGTTTCCTGTCCTGAAATTCCATTTTCAGGCTCTCGTTAAGTAGTTGTTAATGTTAGACTGCATTTGGCCTACTAGTTGGGTTGGGGCCTACTATTGGTGTCTGCCGCTCCTTGCTGTTCTCCTCCACTGAACAAAGCTGTGCCGCCTGTTTACTACTGTTGCCAATTTCGAACTGCATTTAGACTAATTACTGATTTGGGCCTACTCTCTGTGTCAGCCTCTCATTACAGTTGTCCTCCACTGAACAAAGCAATGCCCCCTGGTTAGTCCTCTTACCAATTTTGAACTGCATTTAAACCACTTTATTCTTTGGGCCTATATCTGTGTTTCCTCCTCATCCTGCCAATTGCCCAGCCAGTGATAGATGAGTCTGCTGGTACATTGACCCATAACGCAACATTCCCCGTGCACGCTACACAGAAAGATTGTGACCCTGCTGAAAGTCAGGTTCCTCTTCCCGCATACCATACCACCTTACACGGGGACAAAGAGGAAGGTGCAGATGAAAGTGCAGGTTCCTTCATCAGGTGAGGGGAGGAATACTCGTTGGCGATGTCACTGGCACAGGGCCCCTCATAGTACGCAAAAGTGTCGCTGCCGGTGAGAGGCGCCCCCGCCGTGCAAACACACCGCCGTACTTTGAGGGGCCCTGTGCCAGTGCCAATGCCAACGAGTGGGCCCCCCCTGCTTGCTCAGGATCACAGCACTTGCAAAGTTTAAATACTTACCTTACCTTAACTATTATTATAAGGGAAATTAAGATTGACAAGCTTCATTAAGAAGAATGCATGGTTTTGGCATTAAAATGGGCACTCTAGGTGTTTTCCTGGCCCCCACTCACTGCCGACTATGCTGCCCCATTGACTTGCATTGGGTTTCGTGTTTCGGTCGATCCCGACATTACGTCATAATCGGCCGATTTCACTCGACCCGACTTTTGAGATAGTCGGGTTTTGCGAAACCCGACTCGACTCTAAAAAAGTCAAGGTCGCTCAACCCTAATGGTGACTGCCACACTAGGGCCTTTACCTGAGCTCTGTTGTACTGCCTGTCACCTGAGTAATACACTCCACAGACATCGACACTTTGTGGGACATATCCTGTAATTACTTCATTGTTGCTCAAAACCATGCTAAAATACATTCTGTCTAGTTTGGTAGAATCTAGAAGACGTCCGTAGGCTTGTTCAGATTGGTCAATGGCACTTCTGTCTCTTTTCCTTGAGGAGCCTGCTTCCAAGTAAAATGAGGCTTCTACATGTTCTTGACATGGGTTTCAGGCCCAACAGACTGACCACAACACAGGCCCTCTCTTGCATACACTATATTCCGAATTTAATTCTAATGCTTTTGGTGTCTGGTAGAAACTAATTTACTGACACTGATAATACAGCTCACACATCTCCTTTATTATATTCACCTTACAGCGGCTTCACCCACTATGACAGTTGCTCCATTGGGATCCGATGGCAAAAGTGAACTGTGGACCTTACAAAACGCAGGTTTCACAGCACCTGGTGGACCTATGAAAATGAAAAGAGAGGGCCGCATAATGACATGGCGGTGGACATGGTGGTTGTGGCAGGCAAAGCCCAAAATTCATATGGACCTGTTTGAAATGGCATTGTAAAGTTATGAGGAATATGTATTGCTAATTATCAGGCATGAGGGAGAGCCCTCCCAAATGTAGGAGTAAGAGCTCTACCAAATGTATGATACAGGGCCACTTGAGGGCCCTTAACAAACTCAGGTTTCATGGCACCTGCTTGCACTCTGCAAATTGAAAGCTAGGGTCACATAATGACATGGTGGTGGACATGGAGGTGGTGGCGGGCAAAACCCAAAATCTAGTGGGCATGTTTGAAATGGAATTGTAAAGAGATGGATAATAGGTATTCCACTATCTTGCTATCTATTTGGCATGAGGGATTGACCTCACAAATGTTGGAGTGAGAGCTCTCCCAAATGTATGATACAGGGTCACCTGAGAGTGCCTTTACCAAACTCTGGTGTCACTGTCCCTGCTGCACTTTGCAAATTGTAAGCGAGAACCGCATAATGACGTGGTGGTGGACATGGTGGTGGTGGCAAGCAAAGCCCAAAATTCAAATTTGCATGTTTGAAATGGCATTATAAAGGGATGGGGAATATGTATTCCATTATCTTGCTATCTTTTGGCATGAGGGAGGGACCTCCCAAATGTAGGAGGGAGAGGCCTCAGAAATATTAAAGGAAAAACTGAAGCCAAAACGCACTGTGCAAACATATGCTAAAGAGTAGGTATAATTTATTTTATTTGTTTTTATTTTGCATTATATATGCAGCGCCCCAGAGTCCTGGTCGTTGCAGTAATGTCGCTGTTCCACCAGGGGGAGTGATGTTACGTCTGATGGCACCAAAGGAGTTCACCTTACCAGTTATCACAGCCACACACACACTTCATACTCCAGTCCACCAGGGGGAGCTAAGGGTTCTATCCACTAGGCCACTCTTCACACAGGGTAAAACTGGTGGGTTGGTTAGGAATTTAGTCAGTCGGAGGAGAGGAGAGTTCCTGGCTGGGGACCGACGAGGAAAGGTCTCCAGGTCGAGCTGGCTGGGGTGATCCCTGGTCAGATCCAGACTGAAGTCTGAGGAGAAGAGAAAGAAGGACACGGAGCTGCGCCTGCAACCCATGCGGCAGCATCCTAAGAAAGGACACAAAAGGAATTGTGCTGTAGTGAGTAAGAAAAGAAGTCATAGCAACAGGAGTGAAACATCAGTGGGAGACCAGCTAGAAGCAGGCTGCCTCCATCTGAAGCGCAGATCCGGTTGCCTGAACACTGAGGGAGTAATAGACTCTACGCTTTACTTCAGAGACCGGCAGGGGAGTCAATTCCAAGCTGGCTGTCCGACCTAAACACCTAAGCAGACACGGTGGTAATTGTGGAGGAGGGGCGTCTCTAGGGTCCCTATAAAATAGCCTCAGGCCATCACCGTCATACGGGTTTGTCCTATCCATCTGGGGGACAGAGAGAGAGAAGTAACAACAGAGTGAGGACCTTATGGTAGCTTATGCAAGTAGGGACCTACTACGTTACTGTGCGCAAGGGGAAGGCTACTGATTTCCACCTGGATAAGGGGACTCTGGAATTGCCATCAGACCGGCCGGACCCTGCCTACCCTGTCATCCGGCACTCTGGACTGTGGATGCTGAAGCCTTCAGTAAAGGTAAAGAGACTGCACCCATTGTGTCCTCGTTATTCGCCGTGCCTTACATCATCCACCATCATCATCTACATTTCTGGGAAGCCCTGGGGAAATACTTCATCTGTGGGAAGGTTCACCATCTAGCTGCCATAACATCACCCCAGAGGACCCCTGAGCAGCGTCGGTCACTCTGTCCGAATACCACAGGTGGCGTCACAAACACTACCGTTATCTACGAACTCTGCCTTTTATTGGGCGCTCCTCATAGGGCCACGGTCCGGGTCGGGCCACCGTGACATCTTCACTGAGGGAACTGAAGGACCCGGTACCGAGTACCCCATTGCCCTTACGTTGGGGCGATCCAACTTTTTGGCGTCACAAACAGGATGGACTTAAGCCTGAAAAATCGGGTCATGTGCGCCTAAGAACTGTAAATTGCTTAAAGGCTGTGTATAGCTGGTTACCGCCAAAATTCCCGCCAAAACCGACGCCATTGCAGCATCATGTGGCGTGTTGGAGGAGTGGGGCATGTCATCGTGGGCATAGCATGGAAGAACGGCGCAAAAGTAAAGCCAGCCCTTCACAGATACTACTATGTCCGGGAAATATGCCCATCAACAAAAAAAGTCCGCCTCCTAGCCTGGGATGGTGGGGGACGAAGAAGGAACCGCCCTCTGGAGGAGGAGGAGCAAGAACCGCTGGACGCCATTCGGCAGAACCAGGTTGGCATCATGGCGAGCGGAGGCAGTCCGGAAGAGGGGGAGAACACCCGTTGCTGCTCCAGCCAATGGGAGCCGAGCGGAACACTGCCAGGACACGCAAACCAGAAGGTTCTGGGAGCGGAATTCGATGATCTGTGTCGGCAGCTCCGGAACCTTTGCCAACGTGCAACCGCCGGCCCTGAGAAGCAACCATGCAGCCAGCCGTCCAAGCCCCAGCCTGCGGCAGAGGAGATCGGCACCGGAGACGCCACGGAGGCAGGTAACAACACCGACCCTGCCCCAGTAGCCGAGAGATCCTTGCTACTGGATGTAGATTCACCCCAACCACCAACGCCCGGCCGGGTGTGTAGTCGCTTAGAGTGGAAGAGGCCATGGGAGACTATGAAGACCTCAGACGTTCCGCTGCAGCCCATCAGGCAGAAAGTGGACATCCAGGGAGAGTGGGTGACCTTTAAGTGGACCCGCGCCACCACTAACCTGATCGGGTTCCCTGGGGAGGACCAGCCAGAGGGGGAGAGTATTGCGGTAATCGCCCATGAAGAATACCGCCGGCAGCTGCGTCAGCAGGAGGAGTGGGCTAGGAAGAGGGAGTTCCGACGTCAGGCTGACCGTGAGAGGGACCTGCAGGCCAAAGCAAAGGCTAGGCAGATGGCCGAGGAGGACTGGGGCCCACAGCATTATGGGACCATCGTAACCTTCCGCCTGCAGGGAGGTTGGGGCTTTATAAAGGAGCCCGGCCTCAACCTCGAAGTGTTCGTCAATCGGCGCGATGTGGAGGCACAACTCATAGTAATATAGTAACATAGTAACATAGTTAGTAAGGCCGAAAAGACATTTGTCCATCCAGTTCAGCCTATATTCCATCATAATAAATCCCCAGATCTACGTCCTTCTACAGAACCTAATTGTATGATACAATATTGTTCTGCTCCAGGAAGACATCCAGGCCTCTCTTGAACCCCTCGACTGAGTTCGCCATCACCACCTCCTCAGGCAAGCAATTCCAGATTCTCACTGCCCTAACAGTAAAGAATCCTCTTCTATGTTGGTGGAAAAACCTTCTCTCCTCCAGACGCAAAGAATGCCCCCTTGTGCCCGTCACCTTCCTTGGTATAAACAGATCCTCAGCGAGATATTTGTATTGTCCCCTTATATACTTATACATGGTTATTAGATCGCCCCTCAGTCGTCTTTTTTCTAGACTAAATAATCCTAATTTCGCTAACCTATCTGGGTATTGTAGTTCTCCCATCCCCTTTATTAATTTTGTTGCCCTCCTTTGTACTCTCTCTAGTTCCATTATATCCTTCCTGAGCACCGGTGCCCAAAACTGGACACAGTACTCCATGTGCGGTCTAACTAGGAATTTGTACAGAGGCAGTATAATGCTCTCATCATGTGTATCCAGACCTCTTTTAATGCACCCCATGATCCTGTTTGCCTTGGCAGCTGCTGCCTGGCACTGGCTGCTCCAGGTAAGTTTATCATTAACTAGGATCCCCAAGTCCTTCTCCCTGTCAGATTTACCCAGTGGTTTCCCATTCAGTGTGTAATGGTGACATTGATTCCTTCTTCCCATGTGTATAACCTTACATTTATCATTGTTAAACCTCATCTGCCACCTTTCAGCCCAAGTTTCCAACTTATCCAGATCCATCTGTAGCAGAATACTATCTTCTCTTGTATTAACTGCTTTACATAGTTTTGTATCATCTGCAAATATCGATATTTTACTGTGTAAACCTTCTACCAGATCATTAATGAATATGTTGAAGAGAACAGGTCCCAATACTGACCCCTGCGGTACCCCACTGGTCACAGCGACCCAGTTAGAGACTATACCATTTATAACCACCCTCTGCTTTCTATCACTAAGCCAGTTACTAACCCATTTACACACATTTTCCCCCAGACCAAGCATTCTAATTTTGTGTACCAACCTCTTGTGCGGCACGGTATCAAACGCTTTGGAAAAATCGAGATATACCACGTCCAATGACTCACCGTGGTCCAGCCTATAGCTTACCTCTTCATAAAAACTGATTAGATTGGTTTGACAGGAGCGATTTCTCATAAACCCATGCTGATATGGAGTTAAACAGTTATTCTCATTGAGATAATCCAGAATAACATCCCTCAGAAACCCTTCAAATATTTTACCAACAATAGAGGTTAGACTTACTGGCCTATAGTTTCCAGGTTCACTTTTAGAGCCCTTTTTGAATATTGGCACCACATTTGCTATGCGCCAATCCTGCGGAACAGACCCTGTCGCTATAGAGTCCCTAAAAATAACAAATAATGGTTTATCTATTACATTACTTAGTTCTCTTAGTACTCGTGGGTGTATGCCATCCGGACCCGGAGATTTATCTATTTTAATCTTATTTAGCCGCTTTCGCACCTCTTCTTGGGTTAGATTGGTGACCCTTAATATAGGGTTTTCATTGTTTCTTGGGATTTCACCTAGCATTTCATTTTCCACCGTGAATACCGTGGAGAAGAAGGTGTTTAATATGTTAGCTTTTTCCTCGTCATCTACAACCATTCTTTCCTCACTATTTTTTAAGGGGCCTACATTTTCAGTTTTTATTCTTTTACTATTGATATAGTTGAAGAACAGTTTGGGATTAGTTTTACTCTCCTTAGCAATGTGCTTCTCTGTTTCCTTTTTGGCAGCTTTAATTAGTTTTTTAGATAAAGTATTTTTCTCCCTATAGTTTTTTAGAGCTTCAATGGTGCCATCCTGCCTTAGTAGTGCAAATGCTTTCTTTTTACTGTTAATTGCCTGTCTTACTTCTTTGTTTAGCCACATTGGGTTTTTCCTATTTCTAGTCCTTTTATTCCCACAAGGTATAAACCGCTTACACTGCCTATTTAGGATGTTCTTAAACATTTCCCATTTATTATCTGTATTCTTATTTCTGAGCATATTGTCCCAGTCTACCAGATTAAGGACACCCTACCCTACACAGTCTACCTCATCGAAGGACACCCAGGCCAGGGTTAACATTTAAAGGGATCCCTTTGTTTACCCGGGATCCCTATAGTTTCAAGTTTTGCACAAGTTTTATCATTGTTTCTAAAGACCATTGGAATCATGGATGGTGAATGGTTCACAAACTGTCCGTTGTACATAGTTTGCACCTTCTTAAAGGTGTTCTCTACTGGTTTTACAAGAAAGAAGACTTGGCGAAGAGACTGTCCCTGAGGACTTCGTGAAAGTTTTGCTATTTAAGAGTGATAACTGACTTGTTGATTGTTAGCACTACCTCAGAAAAGACTTGAGTATCCCTCTTAAAGGGAATGTTCATGTGTTGCACCTTGCTAAATGGTAATAATGTCGCCTTCAGAAGCTAGTTTGTATAGAATGTTTTACAGTGTTCAGAATAGGAAATAATTTACATGATGTACTTTAAATAAAATTGAGGTCTTAGGAAGAAAGATGCAGTAGGCCTGTAGGGGTAGACAGATAGTCCTGCATATGAAGAAGAAAGATAAGGAAAATGTTGATTTGCACTTTAAGGGTTAATGATAGTATACCCTTAGAGGGTAATTGCACTTAGCAGATAGAATACCTGTATGGGTAATTACGTTCCATAGTAAGATAGTAATTGTCTCTTTTCTATTTTGCCTTAAAAGGTAATACACACAATGTAAATATGTTCTTGTTTGTAACGTTCAAGTGTTCTCACCTCCCGTAAAGGGGAAGCACTGTTAAATTAATTTGTTTTAAAGCATTTCAAAAATTTTGCACGTCTTTTGCTAACCTGTAATTGTTGTGTTCTTTTCCCAGCCCCGGAGTGCTGGATTTAACGGGGGGGGGGGGGGGGGAGTGCAGCGCCCCAGAGTCCTGGTCGTTGCAATAATGTCATTCTTCCACCAGGGGGAGTGATGTTACGTCTGATGGCACCAAAGGAGTTCACCTTACCAGGTATCACAGCCACACACACACTTCACACTCCAGTCCACCAGGGGGAGCTAAGGGTTCTATCCACTAGGCCACTCCTCACACAGGGTAAAACTGGTGGGTTGGTTAGGAAGTTAGTCAGTCGGAGGAGAGGAGAGTTCCTTGCTGGGGACCGACGAGGAAAGGTCTCCAGGTTCATCAGGCTGGGGTGATCCCTGGTCAGATCCAGACTGAAGTCTGAGGAGGAGAGAAAGAAGGACATGGAGCTGCGCCTGCAACCCATGCGGCAGCATCCTAAGAAAGGACACAAAAGGAATTGTGCTGTAGTCAGTGAGAAAAGAAGTCATAGCAACAGGAGTGAAACATCAGTGGGAGACCAGCTAGAAGCAGGCTGCCTCCATCTGAAGCGCAGATCCGGTGGCCGGAACACTGAGGGAGTAATAGACTCTACGCTTTACTTCAGAGACCGGCAGGGCAGTCAATTCCAAGTTGGCTGTATGACCTAAACACCTAAGCAGACACGGTGGCAATTGTGGAGGAGGGGCGTCTCTAGGGTCCCTATAAAATAGCCTCAGGCCATTACCGTCATACGGGTTTGTCCTATCCATCTGGGGGACAGAGAGAGAGAAGTAACAACAGAGTGAGGACCTTATGGTAGCTTATGCAAGTAGGGACCTACTACGTTACTGTGCGCAAGGGGAAGGCTACTGATTTCCACCTGGATAAGGGGACTCTGGAATTGCCATCAGACCAGCCGGACCCTGCCTACCCTGTCATCCGGCACTCTGGACTGTGGATGCTGAAGCCTTCAGTAAAGGTAAAGAGACTGCACCCATTGTGTCCTCGTTATTCGCCGCACCTCACATCGTCCACCATCATCATCTACATTTCTGGGAAGCCCTGGGGAAATACTTTACCTGTGGGAAGGTACACCATCTAGCTGCCATAACATCACCCCAGCGTACCCCTGAGCAGCATTGGTCACACTGACCGAATACCACAGGTGGCGTCATGAACACTACCGTTATCTATGAACTCTGCATTTTATTGGGCGCCCCTCATAGGGCCACGGTCCGGGTCGGGCCACCATGACATCCTCCCTGAGGGAACTGAAGGACCCGGTACCGAGTACCCCATTGCCCTTACGTGGGGGCGATCCATTTATGTATGTATTTATGAAGGAAAAAATGTTTCTTAGCATCTTTCCCTTTAAAAAATGTTTTGGGTTTGGTAGGTCTTTTTAAAAATCCGTAAAAATGACCCAATTGTCTGACAACATTATTGCCATATACTATATGTGTTTCAGAAAGGCATGCAGGCATCTTATCCATGCTGTTCCCATTTAGTTTTATCTATTTCCCATCCATTTCAGCTTTTTTCTCATGCCCCCAGACCTGTTTGTTGGGTTCAGCAGAAAAATATTGAGATTTCCCATTGACTTGCATTGCATTGGTTATTTGGTATGAATTAACGGATAATAGAAATTATTTTCCTGAATCCCAATATTTCACTATTCGATCATCACTTTTGCTAACCCTTTGTTACCCCAAACTCCTGCAGCTAGCAATGGTTTTTACAGTACACTTATAAATCAATGAAACAATTGAGAAGTGCATTAACATAACATAATACAATTGCGTTGATCTTTATTTCACTTACTTGCATAATTAAGAAAATGTTTTAAATATTTTTTTGAATATCTATGTTCTCTTACTGTAGATCATTGTCAAAAGCCTGACAACATAAAAGAAGCTCAATTACAAGGTGAATGGAATGAAGAAACTTACCCACCTGGTAAGGTTGCAAATTTTGCCTGCCTTCCAGGATACACTCAGGATGGACTCATTAAAATGGCATGTATTGAAGGCACTTGGTGGCAAATTGCTAAAGGCCAATGTAAAAGAGGTATTTGAAATCTAAACTTTTACAGATGTTCAGTGTCTTGGTGATGAAAGTGAATTTATAAACTTAATGACCAATATTTATTACTGATTTTTCACCTACATTTTGTACATATAGTGGCAAAATAATTTCTAATCCACTGTGGGATATATTTTAAACTATTTCCACAACAATTTGGTGATATTTGCGCTAGACAGAGGTCCCCAACGTTTCTGACCTTGAGAGCCACATTCAGCTCTGACAGAGGGCCGTGAGCCACATCCAGCCTTGAGAGAGGGTTGCGAGCCACATTTCAACTCCCGCCCCCTCATAGTAGTGGCAACTAAAGCCCCCATTACAGGCATAATGGTAACCAAAGCTTTTCCACAAAAATCAACCACCCCAAAGCAGTATACAAAGATCCAGTCCAGGGGTTCCTACAATACCCCCCATTCAGTATTCTTCTATAAAGTACTCCCAAGACACTGTCACATCCGGCTTCAAACACCTCCTCTGACAGGTGGTGTCATCTTGTCTCCAGGGTACCATACTTAAATCATCTCAAAACCCCTAAGACCAGTTCATGTGCATCCAGATCTGCTCTTCTGTGCAGGGCTGCTCACAAAATTCTCAATTTTCAGATGTGCTCTTCATACCTGTTTGCTATAACTGGAGCTAATGCACCAAGCTGACAGACAGCCGCGAGCCACAATTCATGGGACCGCGAGCCACATGTGGCTTCCGAGCTACAGGTTGGGGACCCCTGCGCTAGAGTGTAAGGCGGACATGGGCTGCTGCATGTCTACGCTTTAAATTTCTGTATAGATGCTACTTTCTTTTAAATGTGTCACAATTAGTGTTGAGCATTCCGATACTGCAAGTATCGGGTATCGGCCGATATTTGCTGTATCGGAATTCCGATACCGAGTTCCGATATTTCTGTGATATCGGAAATCAGAATCGACGTGTGCGGTGCGTATGGTTCCAAGGGTCTGGAGGAGAGGAAACTCTTCTTCAGGCCCTGGGATCCATATTAATGTAAAAAATAAAGAATAAAAATAAAAAATATGGCTATACTCACCCCTCGGACGAACCCTGGCTGTCACCGCTGCAAGCGTCCGCCTCCGTTCCTGAGAATGTAGGGAGTGAAGGATCTTCGATGACGTTGCGGTCAGGTGAGTGGTCACGTGAGCAGTCAGGTGACCGGTCACCTGACCGCGACGTCATCGAAGGTCCTTCACTCTCTGCAATTCTCAGGAACGGAGGCGGACGCTTGCAGCGGTGACAGCCAGGGTTCGTCCGAGGGGTGAGTATAGCCATATTTTTTATTCTTTACTTTTTACATTAATATGGATCCCAGGGCCTGAAGAAGAGTTTCCTCCAGGGGTCTGTGGGCTGTCCGGGGCTGTGCAGCGCTGTCCATGGCTGTCCGGGGATCTGTCCGGGGCTGTGCAGCGCTGTCCGGGGCTGTGCGGGTGGTGGGTTTGTGTGTGTGTGTTTGTGCAGGCCTCGTCCGATGGGACTACAAGTCCCATCCGGCTATGCCTGCTACAGTGACAGTGATTGACACATTAGCCAATGATGGGACAGTAGTAGTCCCATCATCCGGCTAATGTGTTGAATGTAATAAACAAAAACACATACACACATATACAGTACATACAGTACATACAACATACCATGCATGCAACATACAACATACAATGCATACTACATGCAACATATAGTACATTCAGTACATGCAACATACAGTACATACATTACATACAACATACAGTACACACAGTACATGCAACATATAGCACACACAGTACATACAACATACATTACATACAGTACATACAACCTACAAAACATGCAACAAACAGTATATACAGTACATACAGTACATACAACATACAGACCACACAACACATACAACATATAACATACAGTAAATACAACATACAGAACATGCAACATACACCATACAGTACATACAACATACAGTACATGCAGAACATATAACATACAGTACATGCAGAACATATAACATACAGTACATGCAACATATAGTACATACAACATACATCATACAGTACATACAACATATTTAACATAAAACATACAGTACATACAACATATAGCATACATTATATACAACATACAATACATACAACATATAACATACAGTACATACAGAGCATGCAGCATACAACATACAACATACAATACATACAGTACACACATATAGACATACAGTACATACAACATAGAGTACATACTCATGAATCACCTTGATCCCGAAGCCAATTATCACCTGTACAAAATATTAAAAATAATAAACAAACAATATACTCCCTGATCCGCAAAAATCCATTTAATACGAGTGTCACACGACGATCTCCCGTGGAGAGCTGCCACATCAGCTGATGCGATCGCTCTCCAGGGGCTCCGGGATACTATGACAGAAGGTATCCTTCCGCACTGCATCCTCCGCCGCTGTGAGAAATAGTTCCTACTCTCACTTGTGGCACTGCTGTGATGGAAAATTCCCTCACAGCATTGCCATAAAGTGAGAGTGAACTACATGAACCTCTACAGTGAAGCACTGCAAGAGCGATTGTCTCCTGTCAGTTCATCACTGGGAGGCCCTATAGAGCAGTGACAACAGTCACCTGATGTCACTGTTCTATAGGGGATATCGTCGTGGGACACTCGTTATTAATTGATATAAATGGATATGAGATCCATACCCTGTTAACTGTCAAAGGGCACAGCACTAACTGAGAAGATATAGCACACTGAGTGCGCACAGCGTCGCACTGGCGAATGCCACTAACAAAGGCTAAGAAGTATATTTAGCTCACAGAGTGCGCACGGTGTCACACTGGCGAACGCCACTATCAGACGCTATCAATCGGGTTTGTGCAATGTGGGCGCACATTAGTCCCAGGAGCCTCTGCTCGCCGCTGACTAATGCTGGTTGCTATAGCTGGACCAGGGATGGCAGCAGCAATAAGATGCACAGCATTAGCCTGAGCAAGACACTGGGACTGACGTCTCTGCTTAGCAGGATCCTCTCAAGAAGAATGGGAGACCGCAGAGGACATGGCTCAAAATTCCCCCTGTGCAGCGGCAGGATCTCAATGCCTAACATTACCCCCCTCCTAGGGCCCCACCTCTTGACCTCGTAAGCTAAAATGCCGCAATGAGCTAAGGAGCCCGAATATGCTCAATAGCTTCCCAGGTCCTGTCCTCTGGACCACGACCCTTCCAGTCCACCAGATAGAACTTTTTGCCACTTACCACCTTGGACCTAGCAATGGTGTTCACCTCATTATTGTCCATGAAGAAGCCCGATGTCCCAGCAGATGACTCAGAAAACCGGGACATGTGAACGGGTTTTAAGAGGGACACATGAAACATGTCGGTAATACCCAGGCGTGAGGAAGGGTCAGGCGGTAGACCACAGGATTGATCTGTTCCAGGACCTTGAAGGGACCTATGTACTGAGGAGCAAACTAAGTGGACTCAACTCGCAGCATGATGTTACAGGCGTAGAGCCACACTAAGTTGCCCGGAGCAAAAGTCGAAGCGGGGTGCCGATGCCTATCGAAGGAAACCCTCATTCTCTCCTTGGAGGCCCGAATGGCATCCTGTGTGTGGTCCCAAATGTCATGTGCATCTACCGCCCTGTCTGCCACCCTAGAGTAGGTGGATAACATGGGCATGGGCACGGGAACACGTGGATGCTGGCTGTAATTAAGAAGGAAAAGGGTCTGCCCAGTGGAGTCGGCAACAGCGTTGTTCAGCTCAATCTCCACCCATGGTAGCAAGGACGCCCAATCATCCTGCCTGGTGGAGATAAAATGTCGCAAATAAGTGACCAGGGTTTGGTTGGCTCTCTCTACCAACCCGTTTGTATTGGGATGGTAAGCTGAAGTGAGATTTAGCTCATTTCTGAGCAGATGACAAAGCTCTCTCCAGAACCAAGATGTGAACTGGGGACATGGTCACTGACTATTTTTTTCAAGCATGCCGTGTAGGCGAAATACATGTTTGATGAACAACACCGCCCACCCTGGATGAATAAGAGACATATTCTTGGTGCAGGAGACACACATGCCCGAATATAGTCTCCGATGTCAAGGGTCATATGCAGCCACCAGTACATCCTCGTCATGAGCTCAGGTATCCTCTTGGTCCTAAAATGTCCACCCACCCTGGATGAATAAGCCCAAGAGAGAACCTCCAGTCACAAATTATAGGGGACAAAAGTCTTGCCTGGAGGCACAGACTCTTGAGAAACCGGGGCCACAGTTCGCAGGCTCTCTCAGGGGACAATAAGCCAATGCTCCTCTCCCTCCTCAGATGACACTATGGAGCAGGATAGAGCGTTGACACGAGTGTTCTTCTCCCTGGAGAGAAAATGGAGGGTGAAGTGAAATCGGGAGAAGAACAGAGACCACCTGGCCTGGCGAGAGTTCAGCCGCTAGGCAGTTTGTAACTACACCAGGTTTTTGTGGTCGGTGAATACTCGGAAAGGGTAACGAGCCCCCTCCAGGAGATGTCTCCACTCAGAAAAAGCCAACTTCATTGCTAGCAACTCCCTGTCCCCGATGGAATAATTCCCCTCTGCCGGTGAGAAAGTCTTGGAGAAAAATAAGCAAGGATGCTTCCGACCTTGAGCATCTTTCTGAAAGAGGACTGCTCCAGCACCGACGGAAGAGGCATCCGCCTCCATGATAAAGGGTTTCAGGGCGATGTAAGATGGGAGCGCTTGTGAAGTGTTTCTTAATGGACAGAACGGTCTTGGAGACATCCTCCAATGACAATTTGGGGTTAGCTCCCTTCTTGGTGAGGGCAACCGAGGAGCTACCAAAGTTGAGAAGTGGGGAATGAACTTGCGATAGTAATTAATGAACCCCAAAAAACGCTGCACCGCTTTAAGAGAATGGGGTTCCTGCAAGTTCATTACAGACTCTAGTTTGGCAGGATCCATGGCCAGTTCCTGGGCCGAGATGATAAAGCCCAGGAAAGGCAAGGACTCCTGCTCAAACACACACTTCTCAAGTTTGGCATAGAGAGAGTTTGCCCATAGGAGGTCAAAGACTTTGCAGATATCTCTCTGGTGGAAATCTATATCTGAAATTAGATGAGTACATCATCCAGGCAGACTACGACCGAGGTGGAAAGCAGATCACGGAAGATGTCTTTCACAAAGTCTTGGAAAACGGCAGGGGCATTACAGAGTCCGAAGGGCATCACCAGATACTCATAATGGCTGTCCCTGGTGTTAAATGCCATCTTCCACTCATCACCCTCACGGATGTGAATCAGGTTATAGGCACCCCGCAGATCTAGCTTAGTAAATACCCTCAATCCCCGCAAATTATCAAATAGTTCAGATATTAGAGACAGAGGGTATTTATTCTTGATGGTTATAGAATTAAGACCCATGTAGTCTATGCATGGACGTAATTCCCCGTTGTTCTTCTTCTGCACAAAGAAGAACCCAGCCCCTGCAGGTGACACTGACTTCCTAATGAATCCTCTTGCCAGATTCTCCTTGATGTACTGAGACATTGCCTCCATCTCTGGGAGAGTTAATGGATAAACTTGACCCTGGGGAGGCTCAGCTTCACAAGACTCACTCCATCCCAAAATTCTCCGGTAGGACCACTCAATATGAGGAGAGTGGTGGCGTAACCAAGGTACTCCTAACAAGACCTCATCAGTACCCTCAGGTATGACTAATAGGGAGATTATCTCCTGATGGGCTGGAGACATGGTGAGAGGGAGTGGGATGTTCTGGTGTATGATCCGTGAGGGCAGTGATGACCCATTTACCACTTGGACGGTGACTGGCCTGGTGAGCATCACCAGAGGTATTGCATGCTGCTGGGGGAAGGCTGGAGACATGAAATTGCCCTCTGCCCCGGAAACCACACAGAAACCTCCACTGCGTGAGTGGCTGAGCCAATCGTGAGCGTCCCTATAAAGGACAATTTGGAGGAAAAAGCAACTGTGTATAGTGAACCTCCTTCTACAGCCACTAGACACAGTTGTTTTCCTGACTGCTGTGGACATCTGGAGGCAAAATGTTCTGACTGCCGACAGACATGGCAGACCATGGATGCACGAGCGAGCCGAGACTTTGATCCCGCACGTGACACCTCCATGGCCTCTTGAGGCTCAGACGCCTGGATCGGGGATTCCAGAGGCTCGGTGAAGTTAGGAGTCAACCGAAACCTCTGCCGATATTGGGCTAGCTCCAACCTTCCCTCGGAGAACCGCAGGTTGATGCAATTGGAGACTGATATGAACTCCTCCAGTGTGGCCGGGACCTCCCTAGTGGCCAGAGCATCCATCTCATGGTCAGCCAGTCCCTCCTGAAAACATTGATGAGGACTTTATCCAACCACTCCAGCTCAGATGCTGAAGTCTGGAAGTGGACGGCAAAGTGACTCACCATGGATGAGCCCTGTGTCAATGC